>NC_069661.1:160650000-161900000 GCF_027244095.1 Hemicordylus capensis
AGCCCAACATGGACTTCCCAGAACCTTCAGCAGCTTCTGCAACCATGATATTTGGTGAAAGAAGATACCAGGGGAGCTGAAGGATGTCATTTTGAAAGCCTGGTGTGATAAAGAAGTGATTATGGCCTCACAGTAAACCAGGCCTGTAAAACATAAGGCCTCAGGGCCAGATCTGACCCACAGGGATTTTGTTGTTGTTGTTGTTGTTGTTCACCCTAAGGATGGGCCCAAAGTTTTGTGGTGCCTGAGGTGGGTGCAAAATGCTGCTTTGTCTCTTGGTCAGCCCCCTTTCAAAATTAAGCTTTGAAAGTGCATGAGAGGCAGGGAGAAGGCAAGGTTGCTACCAGCCTCCTCATCTCTCCTCATGCTGTGGTGAATTAATAATTGCTTTCATTTATATTTAATAAATTTAATGTAATCATTAATGTGCTGAACATTTACCTTGCCCCCCACAGACCAAGTCATCGTTGGCTCTGGCCCACTGGGGTATTTGAGTTGTGTGCCCTGTCGCCAGCTGTGCTTATTCTGCCTGGCTCTCAGGAGCCTCCCTCTTTGCAATTGCATCTCCAGGCTTGGAGATTACACTTTGGATATGCGGAGGAGTTTCACAGCAATGTGAGCTCTCGGTTTATGCTACACTTGGGGGACAGGCCACTTAGTTGGCAATGGGAAGTATCCGGTTTGGCAAATGCCATACTTTAAAGTGCAAGGGTGCAAAGGATTCAGATAAAAGAGAAGGGGACAGAGCAGAACCACATAAAGACCAGACAGAAGGCTGTGCCAGCTGGTCAAAGAGTCCAAAGAAAGATAGCAGAGACCGGGTGAGAGATCAGCATATAGGTGCTTATATGCCAATGCCAGAAGCCTCTGAGCCAAGTTGGTGAGCTGGAATGCTTGATTGCTAATGCAGAAATAGACATAGTGGGCATAACAGAAACATGGTGGAACAGTGAGAACTGGTGGGACACTGTTATCCCTGGATATAAACTCTATAGAAAAGACAGGGAGGGGCACCTTGGAGGTGGAGTAGCACTGTATGTTAAAGAAGGGATAGAATCTAAGAAGCTAGAAAACCTAGGTGGACTAGAGCCCCACAGAAACCCTGTGCGTGACAATACAAGGCTTGAAAGGGAACGTGCTACTGGCGACGTGCTATTACCCTCTGGATCAAAATGCTGACAGTGACTAGGAGTTGCAACAGAAAATCAGGGAGGCGTCAAGGAGAGGCAGGGCTGTGATAATGGGTAATTTCAATTACCCACACATAGACTGGATAAATTCATAGTCAGGTAATGACAGAGAGGTCAAATTTATAGATATGCTGAATGACTGTGCCCTAGAACAGTTGGTCTTGGAACCAACCAGAGAGAAGGTGAGCTTGGACTTAATCCTGAGTGGCACCCAGGACCTGGTGTGTGATGTCAGTGTCATCGACCCTTTAGGGGACAGTTACCATAGTGTGATCAAATTCAGCATACATGCGGGGAGAGAATCGCCAAAGAAGTCTAACACAGACATTTTGAATTTCAGAAGAGGAAACTTCTCCAAAATGAGTATTGTGAAAAGAAAGCTCAATAGGAAAATCAGGAGAGTCACTTTGTTCCAGAAAACATGTAGTTTACTCAAAACCACAATACTAGAAGCAGTTAGATTGTATACCCAAAAGGAGGAAAGGTACCACTAAGTCGAGGAGGATGCCAGCATGGCTAACAGGTACCGTCAAGGAAGCCATAAACGGGAAGAAGACTTCCTTCTAAAATTGGAAGGCTTGTCCAAATGAAGAGAACAGAAAGGAACACAAACTCTGGCAAAAGAAATGCAAGGTGACAATAAGGGAGGCAAAAAGAGAGTTTGAGGAACATTACACTAAAAGTATCAAGGGGAATAACAAAAACTTCTTTAAATACATCAGAAGCAGGAAACCTGCCGGGGAGGCAGTGGGTTGGACCCTTAGATAATGAGGGAGTGAAAGGGATTATTAAGGAGGATATGGAGGTTGCAGAGAAGCTAATGAGTTCTTTGCATCCATCTTCACGGCAGAGGATACTCAGCATATATCTGTTCCTGAACCAGACTTTTCAGGGATGGAGGCTAAAGAACTGAGTCAGATAGAAGTGACAAGAGATGATGTTCTAAACCAGGGTTTCTCAACGTCTGGGTCCCCAGATGTTATTGGACTTCAACTCCCATAATCCCCAGCCCCAGTGGCCTTTGGTTGGGAATTATGGGAGTTGAAGTCCAATTATATCTGGGGACCCACACATTGAGAAACCCTGTTCTAAACTGTCTGGAAAATAAAAAACTAACAAATCACCAGGGCCAGGTGGCATCCATCCAGGAATACTCAAAGGACTCAAATGTGAAATTGCCGACCTTGCTCAAATATATAACTTATCCCTGCAATCAGGCTCTGTACCGAAGGACTGGAAAGTAGCAAATGTAACACCATTTTCAAAAAGGGATCCAGGGGCGAACCGGGAAATTACAGGCCTGTTAGCTTAACATCTGTTCCTGGCAAATTGATGGAAAGCATCCTCAAGGATAAAATTGTAAAGCACATAGAAGAACAGGCCCTGCTGGGAGAGAACCAGCATGGCTTCTGCAAAGGTAAATCTTGCCTCACAAACTTTTTGGAGTTGTTTGAGAGTGTCAACAAGTGTGTGGATAAAGGTGATCCAGTTGACATAGTATACTTGGACTTCCAAAAAAGCTTTCAACAGAGCTCCTCATCAAAGACTCCTGAGGAAACTTAGCAGTCATTGGATAAGAGGACAAGTATATGTGTGGACTGCTAACTGGTTGAAAGACAGGAAACAGAGGGTAGGGATAAATGGAGATTTTTCACAATGAAGGGAAGTAAGAAGTGGGGTCCCCCAGGGATCTGTACTGGGATCGGTGCTTTTTAATTTATTCATAAATGATCTAGAAGTAGGAGTAAGCAGCGAGGTGGCCCAATTTGCAGATGATACCAAACTCTTTCAGGTAGTGAAATCCAAAACAGATTGTGAGGAGCTCCAAAAAGATCTCTACACACTGGTTGAGTGGGTGACAAAATGGCAAATGCGGTTCAGTGTTGGCAAGCGTAAAGCGATGCACATTGGGATGAAGAACCCCAGCTTCAAGTATACACTGATGGGATCTGAGCTGTCAGTGACTGACCAGGAGAGGGATCTTGGGGTCGTGGTGGACAGCTCATTGAAAGTGTCAACACAATGAGCGGCAGCTGTGGAAAAGGCCAATTCCATGCTAGAGATCATTAGGAAGGGGATTGAAAATAAAACTGCTAATATTATAATGGCCTTCTACAAAATGATGGTGCAGCCACACCTCGAGTACGGTGTACAATTTTGGTCACCACATCTAAAATATTGTAGAATTGGAAAAGGTGCAGAAGAGGGCAACCAAGATGATCAGGGGCCTAGGCCAGGGATTCTCAACGTTGGGTCCCCAGATGTTATAGAACTTCAACTCCCATAATCCCCAGCCCCAGTGGCCTTTAGCTACGGATTATGGGAGTTGAAGTCCAATAACATCTGGGGATCCAACGCTGAGAATCCCTGGCCTAGAGCACCGTTCTTATGAAGCACGGCTACAACACCTGGGGCTATTTAGTTCAGAAAAAAGACTGTGGGGAGACATGATAGTGGTCTATAAAATCATGCATGGTGTGAAGAAAATGGTTAGAAAGAAATACTTCTCCCTCTCACATAACACTAGAATCAGGGGACATCCAATGAAATTGATTGCCAGGAAATCTAGGACCAACAAAAGGAAGTACTTTTTCACACAACACATAATCAACTTGTGGAATTCTCTGCCACAAGATGTGGTGACAGCCAACAACCTGGATGGCTTTAAGAGGGGTTTAGATAACTTCATGGAGGAGAGATCTATCATTGGCTACTAGTTGGAGGATTAAAGGCCACCTCCAGCTTCCAAGGCAGGATGTCTCTGAGTACCAGTTTCAGGGGAGTAACAGCAGGAGGGAGGGCATGCCCCCAACTCCTGCCTTTGGCTTCCAGTGGCATCTGGTGGGCCACTGTGTGAAACAGGATGCTGGACTAGATGGGCCTTGGGCCTGATCCAGCAGCACTGTTTTTATGCAATCCTTATTTTAGATGCCCATATGATGTTGATAGCACAAAGTGCTTTCGCATCAACTGTCAGCTCTCCTGGACAGGACTGAGCTGGTCATGGTTATGTATGCCACTTTAACATCAAAGCTTGGCTACTGCACCATGTTATGTGGGGCTGCCTTTAAAGACTTCCCAGAATCTTCAACTAGTTCCAAATGCAACAGTGAAGTTGCTGGTTGGCACAGTTCCAGAAAACATATCTTGCCAGCGTTGAAACTGCTGCCTTATGTATTTCTGAGTACTGGTTTTTTAACTCAGTCTGTTAATTGTTATATTGCTCCTTTTTTATTCATGATTTATTTCAGGGGTAGCCAATCTGAGGCTTCTTCAGCTGCTGTTGGACTACAACTCCCATTATCCCCGCTGCAATAAATTGTAGCTGGGGTTGATGGGAGTTGTAGTTTAACAGCTGCTGAATATCCTCAAGTTGTCTGCCTTTGGTTTCTCTCTGTGCTGCTGGAGTGCTCAGTTTTAATGTAGCATATTTTTATTATGTGGAGTAAATTACATATTAAAAAAAGTAAAATGAAATACATAAGGACATTTGGAGGGATGCACTCAATTTTCTAGATTTAATGCTACCATAAATTTAATGGGTTGGGTTTTTTTTACAGTTTGTATGCCTACTATTGCCACCTTAAGTGGTGCAGTGGGGAAATACTTGACTAACAAGCAGAAGGTTGCCAGTTCAAATCCCCACTGTTATTACCCTGTTTCCCTGAAAGTAAGACCTACCCCAAAAGTAAGACCTAGCAGTAATTTCTGATGTACCGCTAATTGCCCTAGTGCATTTTGGGGGGCTAAAATTAATATAAGACACTGTCTTATTTTCGGGGAAACACGGTATATTGAGCAGCAGCGATATAGGAAGATGCTGAAAGGCGTGGAAGGAGGCAATGGTAAAGCCCTCCTGTATTCTACCAAAATAAAACCACAGGGCTCTGTGGGTGCCAGCACTCAAAATTGACTTGATGGCACACTTTACCTTTATCCCGACTATCAGTGCATCTCAAAGAAATATCAAGGATTCCATGTAGTCTTCCTTGGGGGCAGTGATGTCTGTGTCTGTCGTATCTGTAACTTTAAGGTAGTAACAGCCCACTTTCTGTGTCCACTCAAGTTTTTCCTTTCATCTTCCTACATAGTCAGCCATGTGTTGTCAAATACTTAGATGGTTCTGTTTTATGGTGCTTTCCTCATAAATCCAAAGCTATATTGTGTGTTTAACTAAGCTTTATTCAGAAACAGCTCAATTTCTTCTCCCTCTCTTTCCCCTCCCTTTTCATCTTGACTCCTCCCCCACAGTCTCTACGGAATCCCCACTGGGACAAATGTCCAAACAAAATACAAAAGATTATTGAATAGAATACAACAGTTTTCATGAATCTTATGTGCCCGTCTGCTTCTTGACTAGTATTCATGGAAGCTAAAAGGCGAGCTGTGTCTTCTCAACCAATGAGTAAGAGAATTTTCTGCTATCATTGTTGAAACTGTTCGTGCCATCTTTTTATTTTGCTTTCGTAAGACATACAGGTGAAACTCGAAAAATTAGAATATCGTGCAAAAGTTCATTAATTTCAGTAAGGCAAATTAAAAGGTGAAACTGATATATGAGATAGATGCATTACATGCAAAGTGAGATAAGTCAAGCCTTAATTTGTTATAATTGTGATGATCGTGGCATACAGCTCATGGGAACCCCAAATCCACAATCCCAGAAAATTAGAATATTGTGAAAAGGTTCAACAGTCTAGGCTCCAGGTGTCCCACTCCAATCAGCTAATCAATCCATAACACCTGCAAAGGATTCCTGAGCCTTTAAATGGTCTCTCAGTCTGGTTCATTAGGAATCACAATCATGGGAAAGACTGCTGACTTGACAGTTGTGCAGAAAACCATCATTGACACCCTCCATAAGGAGGGAAAGCCTTAAAAGGTAATTGCAAAAGAAGTTGGATGTTCCCAAAGTGCTGTATCAAAGCACATTAATAGAAAGTTATGTGGAAGGGGAAAGTGTGGAAGAAAAAGGTGCACAAGCAGCAGGGATGACCGCAGCCTGGAGAGGATTGTCAGGAAAAGGCCATTCAAAAGTGTTGGGGACTTTCACAAGGAGTGGACTGAGGCTGGAGTTAGTGCATCAAGAGCCACCACACACAGACGGATCCTGGACATGGGCTTCAAATGTCGTATTCCTCTTGTCAAGCCGCTCCTGAACAACAAACAACGTCAGAAGCATCTTACCTGGGCTCAAGAAAAAAAGAACTGGTCTGTTGCTCAGTGGTCCAAAGTCCCCTTTTCTGATGAGAGCAACTTTTGCATCTCATTTGGAAACCAAGGACCCAGAGTCTGGAGGAAGAATGGAGAGGCACACAATGCAAGATGCTTGAAGTCCAGTGTGAAGTTTCCACAGTCTGTGTTGATTTGGAGAACCATGTCATCTGCTGGTGTTGGTCCACTGTGCTTCATTAAGTCCAGGGTCAACGCAGCCGTCTATCAGGAGATTTTGGAGCACTTCATGCTTCCTTCCGCAGACAAGCTGTATGGGGATGCTGACTTCATTTTCCAGCAGGACTTGGCACATGCCCACACTGCCAAAAGTACCAAAACCTGGTTCAATGACCATGGGATTACTGTGCTTGATTGTCCAGCAAACTCGCTTGACCTGAACCCCATAGAGAATCTATGGGGCATTGCCAAGAGAAGGATGAGAGACATGAGACCAAACAATGCAGAAGAGCTGAAGGCCACTATTGAAGCATCCTGGTCTTCCATAACACCTCAGCAGTGCCACAGGCTGATAGCATCCATGCCATGCCGCATTGAGGCAGTAATTGCTGCAAAAGGGGCCCAAACCAAGTACTGAATACATATGTATGCTTATACTTTTCAGAGGTCCGATATTGTTCTATTTACAATCCTTGTTTTATTGGTTTCATGTAATATTCTAATTTTCTGGGATTGTGGATTTTGGGTTTTCATGAGCTGTACGCCATGATCATCACAATTATAACAAATTAAGGCTTGACTTATCTCGCTTTGCATGTAATGCATCTATCTCATATATCAGTTTCACCTTTTAATTTGCATTACTGAAATTAATGAACTTTTGCACAAAATTCTAATTTTTTGAGTTTCACCTGTATGTAATAACTTTGACCTGTTAGCCAAGTTGCTAATGCTTGGTTGAATAATATTCTTGAAAATCATTAATTCCAGTCTCAAAATAGATGGATATCTTGCTTTAAACAGGACCTTGATTTAGGAGGGCAGGGAGCTGAGAAGAACTCCTACCATATTGCCCATTTGTGCATAGCAGGCCATGCAAACTGGTGTTTTAAATACTTTAACATGAGTAGCATGAGATAGAAAAGAGTCTGAACCAAGGTTTCCTTAACTGCCAGAGCAGTTTTTATGGATGCTCCACACCAAAAAAACCAAATATCTGTAAAAGAATAGTCCTGTAAAAGTTTTATATTCAGATGCAGAGACTTTTTCCTCCATTGGAAGCTATAATTTTACAGTGATAAAATGCTGGGAGAACTAGCACTAATTTTAATGATCACTTTGCTTAATTTTAGTTTATTAGTTGGAGATGAAAGGAGGATATTAAATCGACCTTAGTGGGGGAAAGTGATGATTACTTGTAAATTAACAATTTAATTCCAGTGTCAGGCTTCTCTTGTAAAAAAGAGCATTAGCATGAGGGATGCCTAGTGCTATGAATTGAGCTCCTCACTCCTAAATGTGTGCCTCCCAAAGGGGAAAAGTACAAATTGAGCTTGATGCAGAACAGCTAAGAATAAGCATACATTTTTTCCCATACAGATCTTCATGGTGTTTTTTTCCAGTAAGAGAAGAGCAAATCAACTTTATTTTATTTTCACAGGCGGTAATTGTGTTGGCAGGCTGAGCAGTGGCTTAGTAACTGGTCATTAGCTAGCAACCATTTCCTAGAATAGGGGAGGAGAGGTGGGAGAGTTCCTTAACACAATTATACACACACACACACACACACACACACACACCTCTCTCTCTCTCTCTCTCTCTCTCTCTCTCTCTCTCTCTCTCTCTCTCTCATATAATCCAATTAGGAGTTTAACTGGGCATTTAAATATAACAAAAGCATATATTTATAAGCAGTGTTTTAAAGGAGTATAAAATGCTTCTGTATCTTCTCATTGTCTGTAGAAGTTGTGCAACTTGGTATCCTGTGTTTCTTTTGTTTTGAGGTACTGGAAAATGAAAACAAGATTTGGTACTGCTAACCATTAGCTGCCTCGGAAAGGGACTTCTGTCCCAAATCAGTGGCAGATTTAAGGATAGGCACAGTAGGCACTTGCCTAAATTGTGCCGCTCCTCAAATTTTGTTGTACTTCTCTTGCGGGATGGCTGGCTGCTGCAGCGAGTGTGGGGGGATAAGGGAAAGGTCCCCCACCCACCCACTTACATTTAAAATGCCGCAGCACAGCACCAGCGGGATGGAGTTGCAGCAGGGAGGGTGGTGCTGGTGCAAGGGGAAAGTAATAGCCTGTTTTAGCAACGCCTGTTGCTGTGCAGAGGGATGGGGCGATGAGGGCAGTGAGGGAGAGCTCTTTCCAGCTCCCTTTCTGCCTCTGAAATGACTGCATGCCCCAGCTGTAGTCCATTATGGGTCTTCCACCACATGTGGAGAAAGGCCCACAATGGACTACAGCTGGGGCATGCAGTGATTTCGGAGGGAGGAGGGGAGCTGGAAGGAGCTCTCCCTCGTCGCCCTATCCCTCCACACAGCAACGAGCATTGCTAAAAGGAGGAACTTTCCCCTCGCACAAGCACCACTCTCCCCGCTACAGCTGCTGCCGCCACATCTCACCAGTGCCACGCAGCAGCATTTTAAAGGTAAATGGGGACTTTCTCATTCCCTCCCACCCTCGCTGCCACTGCAGACACCAATGCCCCCATTCCGCCGCACAGCAACAGTTTTCAGAAAGAAAAAGGGGGGACTTTTCCCTCCCCCTGTCTCTGCAGGCTGGTTACTGCCCAGAAAGCGGCAGCAAAAGGCTTTATCCGCCCCTGTCCAAAATGGATCCACAAATGTGTAGGGGAAGAATGGCAATTCAGTTCCCAAATAGCAAAGCCAAGCCAGTTTGGTG
Organism: Hemicordylus capensis; assembly: GCF_027244095.1. Taxonomy (NCBI): domain Eukaryota; kingdom Metazoa; phylum Chordata; class Lepidosauria; order Squamata; family Cordylidae; genus Hemicordylus; species Hemicordylus capensis. The sequence goes on from NC_069661.1 coordinate 160,659,269, forward strand.
AGAAAGCATCAACACGAGAGGTCTTGAGACAGTTCTTTAGTATTGAAGAACTACAAGGATTTATTTTTTTAAAAAAGGTTACAAACAAATGTGAAAAAGCCTGCAGCTTATTTTCAGCTGTAGCTCATGGCTGAAGAGAGAGACCAGAACAAACAGCCATCTCTGGAGAGATAACATGGAGACGAATACTGGAAGAACAAAGAGGAGGAAAGTCCAGCACTTTTATCCATGACCCTACCCGCCCACCCCCACCCCCAGAGGTCACTATCAGACATTGCAGCTGAAAGCTGATGCTGCCAGGGTCCTAGCGCCAACAAAACGAACATTTACTTGTGCTGTGAGGTGAAAAACATTTATAGATCTTTTACAGAGAGCAAGAGTCTCGTAAATCATTTGAGGAGTGTAATATGTAGGCTTCACAAACAAATTGTTTATTCATGACCTTACAGTTTATTTTCTCCACGATTAACAGCTGACATTCTGACTACATTGCGAAGTAGAAGTCTCACTTAAATGAATAGGACTTTCAACAAGACTTCTGCTGTATAATTTAGTCAGGATGTCTGTCAATTATTTTGAGGGGAGAATGGGATTTTAGTTCAAGTCCCTGTAGCGAATTATTATTGGTGGGAAGGAATATTTCCTTTCCTTCTTGCCTCATGCCGGGTTAATGCTTAACTCACTCTCCAGTCTGAGTCAGCTCTGCAGCATGAGGGAAGGCTCTAGTACTGAGTCATCCCTTTCTTCTGCTTGAAAAGAAGACTGGTAGGCTTAAAAATCTTTAGCTTTCCAAACCCTGAAACCTAAGAAAAAGCTACCAGGGCTTCTGGTAAATCCAGAAGCCCTGGTAGTCCAAAACACTGCCATCAGATCTCTCGAAGGCAGGAACTAGAGAGATCTCTCAACGGGAACTGGAGAGATCAAAGATGCCCATCTCCCTTCTCTTTCCCCTTGCTTAAAAGGAAGTATGCAAAAAACCTTTCCTCTCCCATGCATCTGCCTGCATGTGTAGTTAATTGTTAATTTGGCAAAGCTGTCTTTGAGACATGTTCTGCACCAGTGAAATTCCCCCTCCTCCTGCTGGGTCCGTCATCAACCCTCTGAAGTTTGTAAGAACAGAGAAAAAGACTTTTTATTAAAATTACTACAGACTAGTTCTGTCTAAGGCTTTTAGCTTTTTAGATACACTTAAAAACATTTAACTGGGTTACACGGATACTTCAAAGTGCCCAGATGACTTTGGGGCGGCTCCCATGGAAATTTTAGTTAGTTTCAAAGAACAGTCATTTAGGAAAATTCAAAGCACACACACAAAAGCAAAATAAATTCCTGATGCGCACATTGACTAAAACTGTACCCTATGCTGGGTTCCTGAAGCAAACGAAGTCCTAGCTTCCCCTTTCCTTGACTCACCAAACTCCTGATGAGAATCAAGCCCCCTGCAGATCTCTCACCCTGTGAGATTATCCTGCAGCTCCACCATGATGCATCCGATCTCATGCTAGTCTGCACTCTCTGCCCACACTTCCTTTCTGCATCCCAGAAATCCCAGCAACAGCTTTCTAGGTCACACCCACCTGATCAACTGATTGGTGGAGCCCTGGAGAGGTCTAGGACAACTCTCTGTGGCCAACTCTCTGTGGGACACCTCAACATGGCTGACTTACTCTAGGGACAACTCAATGTGAATCTCCGACAAACACTTCAAAGCAGCTCCCTGCTCTCTCTTCATTCTCCAACTTCAAAACAATTCCCTTGTGCTCTATATGGGGCTTGGAAGTGGGTGAAGGAGGAGCAGAACAGCCCGCTCCTGCCAGCAACCAGTGGACACACAATTATTACTTTATTTGAATTTGAGTTTAATAGGATGTCTCCTCCTACCTCTGGGGTACATACAATACATCAGAAGGCAGCTCACAAAAAAGGTAAACAAACCCCAAAGCAGTTATATGAAAATATTTGGTCCAACATGCTAAAACACAAATGATAAAAATCAAGTTAAACTTAAAACAGGGGACTAAAAACAAAGTAAATTAAAAGCCTAATGAAAGGTAAACATTTGCATAGCCCTCTTGAATGAGGCCAGGGACTAGACTAGCATTTTGCCAGTAATCAATAAGTAGCCACATTAAACAAACCACCACCACTTATGGGCCCATATAACTGCATGAATATACCCCTTCCCCCCATTATCACAGAGTTGCATACAAATCATTTGCGTAAAATCAGTTATAACTTCAAGAAAACCCTGTAAATTAGACATAAGACTAACAGCCAACTATGAAACTGTAAGTGTTCTTAAACAGCCCTCCAAATTTGGAAAACCCACACCAATTACAAGGAGAGCCAAACACTAACATGGAATTCCATACTGCAATAAAATGCTATTGCTATGCAAGCTCTGGAAATAAGAATGCTACATGGATGATAAAATGTATGAACGTGCCAAGCTGAACTGTCCTAGACCCATTTCTGCTTGCTATACCCATTTCTGCTTGATGTGACAAAAATGCACTAGTAAAACATCAAAACACATTTTTGTTGAGCTATTTGATAATTGTTAGCTATGGCATGCAAGTATTCTATGTGGCTTCTATTGCCGTAATTGGACTTCCCATCCCTATAGAGAGAGCAGGGAACTGTTTTGAAGTGTGGGGCACTTGAAGTGCAGGGCGGGCTGTTTGTTTGCGAAGAGAGAGCTGGGAACTGCTTTGAAGTGTGGACCACTATTGGGTTTGTATTGGAATGAAGAGAGAGCAGGGAGTTGCTTTGTCGGAGATTCATATTGAGTTGTCCCTGCAGTGAGTAGACCGTGTTGAGGTGTCCTGCAGAGAGTTGTCCCATTCCCGCCCTGGAGTACACCAGCCTGTTAGTCAAGACAAGGATTCACTTCCTGTTAACTATTTAGGGGAAGGGGAGACGATTCACTACAGTCCTCCTTCCTCATTATGTTTTCATACTTTACATTGTTATTAGAAAGAGATTGTCTTAATTTTATAGAGATGTTCTCCCTCTGCTGCCCCCACACTTCCTCATATTACTGCACAGAGTTAATACGCTGTATGTTGGCCACTGAGGACAGTAGTTGTCAGGTACACTTTTTCTTTGCTTTCTTTTTTCTTTTTGTTATTTACATTATACTCGTACCTTGAACTTTAATACAGGCTTACAATGAGGCCCCTGTCACGATCAGTGAGAAGAGTCATGAGGGGGTTTGCGAGGAGAGTTAGCTAAGCCCGCTCTCCCTGCAGACGAGCAGTCAGTCTGCTCCGGGCGGTCTCAACTGCTGCCCATACAACTGCTGGCTCCGTCATGGAGCCGGTGGGGGCTGGGGAGTTCGGGGGCCGCGTGGCCCCCAGAAGCTCCAGCATGCCCTGTGTGAGTGCACAGGTCATGCTGGAAAGAACCAAAAGCCGGGAGGCTGCTTTTCAGCCTCCTGGTCGGGGGTCTCCTTGTGAGTTGCTACGGCGCTGAGCCACACCGCGGCAACTCACGATAAAAAAAAACAGGTTTGCGGAGTGCTTGCTCCGGAAGCCTGGTTTAAGGGGAAGGACAGTTTGGCGGGTTAACTGCCTGGAGGAGGCGAGCTCGGTGGTTCTCATGGTCCACCAAAATTGGGCTAAGTTCTGCTAGCCCAATTTTGGTGGACCATGTGAATAGTCTCAATATGTTTAATTATGCACCTCATGCTTTTTTTGTTTTTGCTAAAGATCCAATTGATAGGGCAATCTAAAGACTGCAGTGAAGACAATACAGCAAATCTTCATTTTAGAAAGATACAGAGCCCTTTCTCATGATCAGTGAGAAAGGGCAATAGAGTTAGTGGAGAGGAAGCCCTGAAGAGCTTATCTCCCCTCAGACAAGCAGTTCCCCTTCTTTGGGTGGGTGGGTCACCCACCCAGATGAGCACTGGCTGCTGCCAGTAGCTCCGAGTGTTGGGGTGCCGCATGCATTGCCCCTCCCCTCCTGGAGCTCCAGTAATGCACCATGTGAGTGCGGATGCATTATGGGGATCCCCTCTCCTCTCCTCGAGACTCGAGAGACTTGAGAGTCTGCTAGCCACAGAGGGTGAAAAAATGAGGTTAAGGAAGCGCTTGCTCCCTTAACCTTGTTTTAGAGGGAGGCTCCATAGGTGGGGTTGCAACTGTGGTTTTTCCGCCTTAAGGAAAGTAGGCTGGCAAAGGGGTATGAAATACACAAATGTCATCATAATTCTGTGGAAGTACTTTCTCACCCAGCACGTGGTCCTCCTACTCAGTGCTCAGGAGTTCCATTTTGAATCTACTCTTAAAATGTGGCTAGTGTTGTTTCAGCTGCCAATCTCAGCTGGATATTCTTAAAAGGGCCTGGATATTTTTGTACATGGGTTTGTGATAGCAGATGTAATGTATCATGGAGCTTGTAGACTTAAAGGTGTATGGAGATTTCCATGTTCTCTGCATATTTTACTCTGAGTCACATCAGATATGGGATTTGGTGAGGAGGCATAAAAGGGATAAAATATTACCAGACACCATTAGATGGTTGCTGGTTTTCAGAGCAGAGTTGGGAAGAACAAGCACCAGAGTACAGAACACTTTGTGTGGCTTTAAATGGCAATGCTACTCCTGGAATTCTGCTGTGTTAACTGTACTGCTATCTTGATGTAATAATCCAGACCTTCCAATCTAGTATGCGTCATAGTTACAAAAGAACCAGGAATGCAATCCATTCCATAAGCAGTATGGATTTGTGAACAGGATGGGTATGATGACTTTATTTTAATGTTAATTAATAACCATTTGGACTGCAACTGATGCTTGCAATATGAAAATACTGATAGAAAACAGATATGGCTAATAATGCATGTTGGTTAAGTGTCTGCTTGAATAAATCATTTGAAATTAATGAATGGTTAAACATATACTACTAAGTAATATCTGTTCTGATTCAATGAATTAATTGAAATGTCACATGGTAATTGTTTTCTCCTGCATTCTAACTTTCTACATCTTCACAGCTGAATGAAAGTATCATGTGTGGGCCCAAGATAGAAGGTGTATATGTGCTGCTAGCTTACTGTTTGTTTCCTATTGGAGTTGCGAATGGGTGAGTTCGCTGCTGTAGGATTTGTAAGTTATCAAATGCTGTTTAGTGTTAGAGTAGTCATTTATGACTACTGAACCTATAAAAGATTCTTAACTGATTAATCAAGTAGTCAGTTACAAATGTTAAACAATTAACCAATTTATTGATTGAACATTGAGCCCTTGTTTAAAGCTAACTATGGTTAGAGTTCAGCTGGGTGAAGACACATTAGTTATAGTTAGCTGGGAAGGCAAGATTTGAATGACAGGAGGGACAAAACATGCATACAGGAGAACCTCAATATCTGTGGTCTCTGCATCCATGGAATCATGTATCTGCTGTTGGGTAATTAACACCCGACCTCTGTATACACCAGCTGGGGGGCGGGGGGGAGGGTCAGCAAATAAGGGATTAATTCCACATATCCATAGGTTGGGGACAGCCAGAAATGACCTCAGAGGTCATTTCCAGCCACCATTTTGTGGCTCATTTTGATTTTAAAAAGGCATTTTCCCCCATGATTTTTTTCTGGAAAAATTGGGACTTTGGGCTTTGAGGGGACATTGCTGGTTCATGGAAATGGGCCCTTTATTTTGGTGTCTGGAGGACTTTGTTGGCATTTGGATTCCTTTTTTTCAGCACTGGAAACCTAGCCCTGGATTTTCATTGCCTTAATGCCTTGGTATTCATGGTTTTGACATCTGCAATACTAGTTCAGAACGGAACCTCTTTGGAGGAGTGTACAAGCTGGGATGGATCCTGATCTCTTAAACATTGCTAAGAGAAAAGGAAATATTCTGTTTGCACTAGAGTGATTTGAATTTTCTGGAAATTTTTGAACTGGAAAAATTTCCCATACATTCCTCCGCTCCCCCCACCTCATTTGTAAGAGGGAGAATACTATGCAAATGTTCACAATGCCCTAAATAGATTGCAGTCTGATTTGACATGTTATTTGACCTATGTACTAAAAACACTAAAAACAATTGCATCATGTTAATTTTGCATTCTGTATAAATATCTCAAAGTGTTACAAGTAGCTGGACTGAAATATTTGAAGAGGAGAAACGGAAATCAATAAACAACTTAGTGTGGTCTAAATTTAGGATTCAGAAATATATTGTATCTGGTCCTGACATAGTATTTGATCTGTCGTTCCAAAGCTGGAATCTCTTTAACCTTTCAGTAATATTCCAGACAAATTCAGAGTTCACTTGGAAATCATTTACATTGGGGAATCTAAACCTCATTATGGCAAAAGGAACATTGGTCTTACCGTGAAGGGTTCTTTTTCCTGGTGGTAGGAGAGCCTCAGAAATGGGTTATCAAGTGCGCATGCTCGAGACAGAACTGGACATGTGACTCTTTGTGGGCGTAGCTGCCTTCCAGTTCCAGGAATGTTGAGCGAGGAAAGTATGAGTCTTGGAGAGAGCTCGTCAGGTCCTTAAGGACTAACTAGTAGAAAACTGTGCAAACGAGAGAACTAGAAAAACACATGTATAATAACCAGATTAAGGCAATGATAAGAGTACAGTAATAGGAAGGAGGAAAAACTTCTGGTAACCCTGAGAGCCGTCTGACACCTCCCTCTTGAGGAACAACCACCCAAAAAGAGAGAAGAGCATCCGGGTGGGGCTGAGGCTCTCCTACCACCAGGAAAAAGAACCCTTCACGGTAAGACCAATGTTCCTTTTTCCCCGGTGGTAGGAGAGCCTCAGAAACGGGACGTGCCCAAGCAACAGACTACAGTCCTGGGTGGGAAGGATGCAACTACAGCACCTGTTGTAATACGGTACGCCCAAAGGCCGCCTGATGTTCATTGAACTCAGAAATTTTGTAGTGTTTGATAAATGGTGAGGCCGACGACCATGTGGCTGCCCTACAAATTTCAGAGAGGGGAACATAGGCTGAGAAGGCCGCAGAGGTGGCAGCACTCCTGGTAGAGTGAGCGGTAACCCCCCCAGGTGGTGTCAAGTGTATAAGCCAGTCTTATACACTTGACACTTGACTTATACAGTCAAGTGAATAAGCCAGTCTTATACAAGCTCGAATCCACCCGGCTAAGGTGGAACCTGAAACCCTTTTACCCAAGGACCGTGGATAGAAGGAAACAAACAGGGCATCCGACTTCCTAAAATCTTTGGTTCTTTTGAGGTAAGTATGCAATGCTCTGCGGGCGTCTAACTTGTGCCATAGTTTCTCCCTCCTATGGACAGGTGAAGGACAGAAGGATGGGAAGACAATAACCTGAGATCTATGGAATAGAGAATTAACCTTAGGTAAGAAGGTCTCATCCAGCCTCAAGATAACAGCATCGTCTTGAAAGGTGCAAAACTCCTTCCTGGAAGATAGAGCTCCCAGCTCTGAAACCCTGCGCGCTGATGTGATTGCCACTAAAAACAGAACTTTATAGGAGAGGATCTTCAATGTAATAGTTGAAATGGGCTCAAAGGGTGGTTTGGTGAGCGCATTAAGCACCTTGTTGAGGTTCCAAGTGGGGAAATGCCGGACAGTAGGAGGGGCCAAATTTGTGGCCCCTCTAAGAAACCTCGCAATGTGAGGATGCAGGGCATGTTGGTTTTCCGAAGTAATTTCCAGAACAGAAGCCAGAGCCAAGACCTGATGTCGTAAGGTGGAAGGACGCAGTTGTAGTTTTAGGCCTTCTTGCAGGAAACTCAACACCTCCGGCACCCCTGCTTGCATGGGGTCGACACTGTTCTGGGAAGCCCATTTGGTGAAGGCTGCCCAAGTGATTTGATAGATACGTTGCGTTGAGGTTCTTCTAGATGCCAACATTGTGTCCAATACTGGATCTGTATACCCTCGAGCCGCTAACTTCGAGCACTCAATCTCCAGGCGCACAGCTGCAGCCAGTTGGGGTCTGGATGATACACCGGGCCTTGCTGAAGTAGGTCGTGGTGACGCGGTAGAGACCACGGCTGGCCGACTGCCAACTCGACTATGGTGGAGAACCAGGGTCGTCTGGGCCAATGTGGTACCACCAGGATGAGATCCGCCTGTTCTTGAATCGCTTTCCTGAGAACCTTCATGATTATGGGGATCGGATGGGAAGGTGAACATCAGACTCCTTGGCCAAGGAGACAGCAGAGCATCCGTTGCCTCTGCCCGGTGAGACTGATAGCTGGTAAAGTAGCACTGTAACTGATGGTTGGTGTCGGATGCGAATAGGTCCACCGATGGACGACCCAGGTGATTCGTTATCTGGGAAAAGACCTCTGGGTGTAGTGCCCATTCTCCCGGGTCCAACGTTTTGCAACTTAGCCAGTCTGCCAGGTCGTTCTCTTCCCCTTTTAGATGTTCTGCTGAGAGGGACATGAGGTTCGACTCTGCCCACAGGAAAAGACGGTTTGACTCCTCCATCAGCTTTCAAGATCTGGTGCCCCCCTGCCGGTTGATGTGGGCTTTCACCGTCACATTGTCCGTTCTTATGAGGACATGTTGGTTTACAAGGTGTCTTTGGAAATGGAGAAGTGCGAGCCGGACTGCTCTGAGTTCCAGCCAATTGATGGGGTATTGTGATTCCCTCGGTGTCCATACTCCTTGTGTGAAGAGATCCTGGCAATGTGCACCCCAACCGGTGAGACTGGCGTCTGTCGTTAGAACTATTCTTGTCGGAACTTTCAGTAAGTGGCCCTTGGTTAAAGCCGGGGAGAGCCACCAGAGAAACGATCTTTGAACATGTCGAGGCACCTTGACAAGGGTCTTCATGCCCGCCATTATGTGGTCCTGCCACGGCAGAAGCAGCCACTGCAGGGGGCGGGAAGGCCACCTGGCCCACGGCGTGCAGGTCAGACATGCTATCATGGACCCGAGAGCCTGTGAAAGCGTCATGACGTCCAGCGTCCTTTTGGTCAATAAAGGTCACAACTGTTGTTTTATCCGCTCCCTTCTCTCCTGTGACAAGGAGATGGTGCCCTGTGCAGTGTCGAACAGAGCCCCGAGGTGTACTAACTGTTGGGTCAGTTCGAGGTGGCTCTTCTGAAGATTTACAACGAAGCCGTGGTCCCCGAGGTTCTGCAGTGTGGTGCTGATGTCCCTGAGGGCTTAGTACCTCAATCTGGCTCTCAGAAGCAGATCATCTAGATATGGGTGGATGTGAATGCCCCTGAGGCGCAAATGTGAAATCAGGGACACCATTACCTTGGTGAAGACCCTCGGGGTGGATGATAGGCCGAATGGAAGTGCCCGATATTGATAGTGGCTTCCATCGTAAGCGAACCGAAGGTATTGACGAGACTGCACCGCGATCGGGATATGTAGATATGCTTCTGACAAGTCGAATGCCGCTAAGAAGTCCCCTGGTTGTATGGTTTCTTTGATCGATTGCAGTGATTCCATCCGAAACTTTTTCTTTGTCACGTAACGATTGAAGGCCTTCAAATCCAAAACAGCACGCCAGGAACCGTCTTTTTTCGGCACAAGGAACAGGATGGAGTAAGTGCCTTGAAAAAGTTGCGAATGAGGGACTGGTTCTATGGCTCTGATTTGAAGAAGCAGCATTCGAAGATGTTTGTCCGGAGCAGAAGATCTTGCGGTGGGGATAAATCTTTGAGGGGGTACTGATGCCAAATCTATATCGTAACCGTTTGTGACCACGTCGAGCACCCATGCGTCGGCGGCTGTAGACATCCAGGTGGTGCAGAACTCCGAAAGTCTGCCACCTACGGGGGTAGCGTCATTGTTTCCTGTAAGAGGCTGCACCTGTGAACGATTTTTGGGTAGACCCTCTGGAGTTGCCTCTGTAGCGCTGTCTCCATTGGTATCTCCCTGAGCCTCTGGTTTGGGAGAATCTGGCGTCTCTAGACGGATACCCTTGGTTGTAAACAGGGAAAGGTTGGTTGAATTGCTGTCTGAAAGGACGAAAGGTGCGTGTGAAGCTGCGAAAGGACCCCCGCGAATACCTGCGCGCAGTAGGCATTATTTTCTTTTTATCCCAGGACTCCACCAGGACTGGTTCTAGGGCCGGACCAAACAGGTTTTCACCTGCAAAAGGGGCAGAAATCAAGGCCAACTTTGACTTATAATCAGCATTCCATGACCTAAGCCACAAAGCTCTGCGGATTGCAACGCCCGCCACCATGACTCTAGATGATTGTTGAATCTCGTCTAAGCTAGAATCCGCCATCAGGGCGGCTGCCTTGGCCAATTTATTAATTCCCTGACGGAGTTTGGGCAGTTCTGGGGGAACCAATTTAACAAGCTCTTTGGCCCAGAGAAGAGACGCTCTGGCAAAAATAGAATTTGTAGTCGCTATCTTGATGGCGGAGGCTGTGGCGTCATGAACCTTCTTAAGCAGTGACTCACAGCGTCTGTCCTCCTGTGTCTTGAGCTGTTCCTGACCCTCTGCCTGCACAATTGCCCCAGACACCAGTTGTGCCACAGGCGGTTCTACCCTAGGGATGGCAATCAGCTTTGAAATGTCATTAGCCAGCACATAGTGTTTTTTGGGGATATTGCCTATCGGCTTGGAGGCCGTGGGGCGTTGCCACTCAGCGCATAACACATTCTTGAATAACTGTGGGAAGGGAACAGTTGGACTCACTGCTTCAGACGCTGGAAACACCTGTTGATCCAATGCGGGGGTCATGCCCTCCTGTTCCGGGGTAGCAACGTCAATGATTATGCGTTTTGCCTTTGCTAGCAATACCTCAAAATCAGCTGAGGAAAAAAGTCTAGCATTGTTAGGTATGGGAGGGGGAACCTCCTCGTCTGACAATTCCCCTTCTTCCTTATCTGAGTCTGGGTCAATGGGTAAATGAGGGGAATGCTCTCCCGATGAGGAATGAGACCCTGTTGGAGGGCAGGGGCGTACCGGTTGAGGATTAGTAACTGGTACCCTCAGTGGGGCTAACGGAGGCTGAGCAGGTGGAGGGAGCACTGGGACCACAGGCGGTGGCTGTCTGGGAAGTTTATGTGCATTGGTGCCGTCAGAACCTGAAGAGGATGATGGGGAGAGTCTGCGTCGCTTTCTAGGTCTCTGTGTCAGGAATCTGGGCAGGAAAGAACCAAGTTCAGACACCGGTATGGCCCTACGTCTGGGGCTGGACTCTGGTGATAATCTCACCAAACCTCGCCTGTTGGGCTGCCGCCTGTGACCTAACCTAGGTCCAGGTAAGCTATCAATGGGTTCCTGTAATGGAGCAGGTTGTGGCAGAGCTGCAGGGACCTGAATTGATTGAGCATTGGTCTGAGCAGATGCAATTTCCCTTCTAAAAAACTCCCTTAGCCACTCCGTGGCTGCAGGGGAGAAAGGGTCCGTACTCACATTTGCAAGAGGTGCTGAAACTTCCCCCACTGGATCGCCAGGCACGGAGCAGGGCACCTCATCTCCGTGTTGAACTGCAGCCTGAGTCCCGGTACTGGTCGTTAAGATGCCCACCGGGCAGCGACCATTGGATTCAGCTTGTGCTGTGGTATTTATCAGCATTTTGCCCACCGGGCACCAACCCACCAATTCAGAGCTTGTATTTTTCTTAAAGGTTTCCTTCAGTTTTGTGCCATTTCCCGCCATTTTAGACTTAGAGCGGCGGCAAACCGCTTGGATTAGCAGGCGCTCACTAAGGCGCTTGTGTCCCTCCGCCTTTGAGAGGGATTCCTTGCGCTTCTTTTTCTTTTTTGGTTTTTGTTCCCCCAAATGCTTGGACTTTTTAAGTGCCTTGGATGGCATTTGTCCAGAAAAAGATGCCTCCATTGTTAAGCCCGGAGGTGTCACAGAGGTGGGAGCTGTTAAATTTACGGTCGCTCCGGCAGCGTTAGCGAGGACGGAGGGATCTTCCCGCCTGCTGCCCAGGTGCTGCGGCAGCAGAGAAGCCTCCGACAGAGAACCCTGAAGGAGTTCTTCTGCATGGGAAATGTCCATAAGGATGACAGAATCGGGATCGATAATGTAAAAAGCAATAAAAACCAATTTAGTTATTCCAAATGTTAGCGAATCTAAATTAGAAAGGAAAATTTTGCTTCCGGTACAACTTTGGAGCCAAATAGAGAACGGACTCTCTTCCCCCCCTTGCACAATATCCGGGAGAGAAAAGCAAATGGAGACACAGAGGATCGATACAAATGCAAAATGGACACAGGAAAAAAGGGGAGAAAGGAAGAAACTAGCGATCAGAAAAACTTGCCAAAACTACAGAGCTCTCTCAAATGCAGTCTAGTCCCGAGCGAGACAGAACTGGAACTGGGAGGCAGCTACGCCCACAAAGAGTCACATGTCCAGTTCTGTCTTGAGCATGCACACTTGATAACCCATTTCTGAGGCTTTCCTACCACCGGGGGGAAAAAGCGGTCACTAGACGCTCCGTAAACAGATCACTAATTTCCTGTCTAGTAGGTCTAAGATGTGTCCCACAGGTCTAAGATGTGTCCCACGGCATGACCTGGGTCATTAGATTCACAATAGTGATGCCACATAAAACCCATGTTCAGATTTGGAATTATAACTACACATCAGAATAAACCCAAAGCAAAAAGTATTCCCCTAACAAACATTTTTTGATTCCAGCCTCCACAGCTCAAGAAAAGAGATGTGACACACTGATGTATCTATGCTTACTTTTCATTTCATGTTCAGCGATCTGATACAATCATTTTTAGTTCTGGTTTTCCTTTCACTTATGGTAAGGCTTATAAATGAATTTTCCACAGAGAAACATATTTGTAAAAAACTTTCTGTGGGGAAAAACAGTAGTGGAAGAACTTCCAGGTTTTCGTGTTGCAATTAATTACAGCTGCACAGAGCTACCATATTTAGTGCTAACCATGATTAAGCATTAATGTCTGCCCTGAATCTTTGTTTCTACATCTAGCAAAATCAACCCTGGGAGTCTCTGTACTGAGCTAATTATAACATTAAAGAAAACATGTTACAGCAGTACCCATGCTAGTCTGTTGCAGCAAAAACAACACAGAAATATGTAGCAATTTAAATATGAACAAAGTTATTGTAGCTTAAGCAATGCTATCATATTTTTCTTAGCTCTAAGAAAATAAATTACAGTTTAGGATTCAGAAACATATTGTACCTGGTCCTGAAGTTATTTGATCTACCTTTCCAAAGCTGAAATCTCTTTAATCTTTCAGTAATGTCATTTCTCTCTGGTTTTAGGCTATGAACTTCTGTACCTCATCTAGTATCAAATCAGCTTATTTTCTGAAAATCCATTATGGTTGAAATAATAGTAGCATTAGTTAGCACTGAACTATGAGTATTGTCAGCACATCACATGGAGATTAAAAGCAAATTGGGAGTGTTGTATTTAGCCACCTGTAATAGGGGTGGGGGCCAGAAAATGGGGGAAAAGTATGTAATAATATACAGTGTGAGATGATAAATGGCTTGAGTTCATGAAGTCCCATCCTGATCCATTTGTGTTTAAATGGAAATATGGTTTGGCATGACAATGCACTTGAGGCTGCATTACAGCCAGGTCAAGAGTATTTGATGTTCTTGCTTTGATCTTGTGTGTAATCAGTGTGCTTTAAGCTTGGATCTTGAATACACATCGCTGGTAAACAAGACCAGTCCCCAGACCTTTTGATCTGCAGAATGACTCACTCGTGCACAATTCCACACCACATTGGCACTTACAAGAAAATTGCTTTTCTGTTTAGGGATTTTCTTTGGCATTTGCTACTAGAGTGTAGTGCATCCTTACAGCATTTTATATTAGCATTGCAGGATCTCTTAATGTGGAGTTTGTAGACGGTTTTGCCCAGACTTGGCTGCCCCTAGAGCTTTGGAGGCTTTTCGGTTTGAAGGGTGGGGGTGGGGAGACACAAGTTAAGTTTATGAAGTTGTGAATGGTGGAGAGAGAGTGGATAGTATTAGAAGTTGGGGCCACCCAATAAAATTGATCAGCTGTGGATTCAGGACAGATCAAAAGTAGTATTTCTTCATACAACACATCATTAATTTAGGATATTAATTACCACAAGTTGTATCAATTGCTACTAGCTTTGATGACTTTTTAAAAAGGAGTAAATAAATGCATTTAGCACAGGTTCATTAACACTATTAGCCATGATAAATGGCTAAATGGCTCCTCCATGTTCAGAAGCAGTATACTCCTAAATGTCAGATCATGAGGACAAATAATGGGGGAGGGCTGCTGGCTGCCTTCTTTATTTCCTGGGGGCACCTTTCTGGCCACTGTTGGAAACAGTGCTGGGCTATTTTGAACTTGTGTTTGATCCACCAGGTTTTTCCTTAGGCTCTTACTATGAAGCATAGGGACCAGTCACTTTCCAGAAGGGCAATTTTTTTCTTTCTCCTGTGTCTATCTCTGTATAACACTTCACAAATTAATTATTCTCCAGAGAAGTATGAGGAGTTCTTGCTTTGTCCTTTTAAAGGTAAGGAGTAAAGGAAAAATAACAGCATGGTTGTGACTCTTCCTTGGTGATATGTATGCTATACACTGCAGTTGAGTGAGTTCTACAAGCTTGGCAAACCTGCCCTTTAAAAAAAAAATTAGAGAGGGAGACTTAAAATACATGCTTTCTTTATGCATTGTAAAAAAAGGCTAACTGGAACACTTCACTTTTATTTTATTTTTAAAGTATAACTTTTTAAAGTAATGAAGGGGGAAAATCAATAATACTTCTTTTGTGAATTATAGCTACTGGAAGTGATTATAATCTATCTATCTTCTGTATATTTAATTATCTTAAACATACCTGTCACTAATCCCATGAGTGGCAGCTCTCATGAGCTGGATAGGAGAGTAATGGGGACGGGGGATAAAATAGCGATGCTGTCCAGCTGCTGGAGGTGGTGGTTGTGGGTTGGCCCAGCTGCCGGGAGGAGGCAGTGGGGCCAGCCAGGCTGGCCATCAGGAGCAAGAGGAGGTGGCGGGCTGGCCTGGCTGTCAGGAGGAGGCAGCTGCTGCCAGGATTTAGCGGGCGGGAGGGAGGAGGTGGTGGACCAGCTTTCCAACCGGCCCACCAGCAAGAAAGCACTGGGTGGGGGAGAAGAAGTGGGCCGGCTGGCCAACCAGAAAGCGCGGGGGTGGGTGGAGGGGGAGAGAGAAGTGGGCCGGCTGGCCGGCCAGGCCGCTGGAGGTGGTGAGGAGAAAAACCCATCAGTGGTGGGTGGGCCGGCCAGAGGCACAGATGCTCTGAGCCCAACCCAGCTAGTTTAATATAACATAGGAAGCTGCCTTATACTGACTCAGACCACTGGTCCATCTAGCTCAGTATTGTCTTCTGGTACTATCCACCCCCAGCACAGTACCTCCAGTGACTACTGCTGGTGTCTATCTTATGTGTTTTTTTTAGATTGTGAGCCATTTGGGGACAGGGATCCATCTTATTTGTTTGTTATTTCTCTGTGTAAATCACCCTGAGGCATTTTTGGAAGGGTGGTATAGAAATCAAATCAAATCAATCAATAAATAAAATAAAATACACAGCCTGACTGTGGCTCCTCCAAGGTTACAGGCAGGAGTCTCTCTCAGCCCTATCTGGAGATGCCAGGGAGGGAACTTGAAACCTTCTGCTCTTCCCAGAGCGGCCCCATCCCCTGAGGGGAATATTTTACAATGCTCACAATCAAGTCTCCCATTCATATGCAACCAGGGCAGACCCTACTTAGCTAAGGGGGAAATTCATGTTTGTGATCACAAGACCAGCTCTCCTCCACAAAGCAGCCATAAACAAATAATTAAAATATGAGCCATGTAGTAAGTGCGCCATTGAAGTGAAGCTTTGTGTGCTCCGGTGAGCTTCACATTATTTATTTATTTATTTATTTATATTGAAACATTTACTATACCACCCACTCCGAAGCCTCCAGGCGGTGCACAAAAACGTGCAAACAAGGCAACGTTAAAAATTACATTCTAAATTAAAAACTAAAGTAACTAACAAAAAAACAAATAAAGTAAACCACAGGTCTAAAGCCGGTAAAGAGGGGGCTAGACTAATCTGAAGGAGAAGAGAATTCCAAAGAAGTGCAGCAACTGAAAAAGCCCTTTCACGGGTCCTAGAGCCCCAAACCTCTCGGAAATCAGGGACCAACAAAAGGGCCATCTGAGATGATCTAAACGGACGGGATGTAACTGGGTGGGAGAGGTGGGTGTGTAGGTAGACAGGCGTTCATCACTTCATGTCTAGGGTTACCAGCTAATCAGAAGGAAAATGGTATGAAAATTTTATTTTTCTGGGCCAGTTGCCAGAAAAACAAGGGGCAAGGCCAATCCCTTGATCTCCATCTTTTTTCAGTTGTATACCTTAGGTCAGGGCTACTCAACTTCCGCCCTCCTCCAGATGGTGGCCTGCAATTCCCATAACCCCTGGCTATTGGCCACTGTGTCTGGGGATTGTAGGAGTTGTCAAAAAAACTGCTGGGGGGCCTAAGTTGAGCAGGCCTGCCTTAGGTGAACAGACAGCTCTTATATTGGGCTTTGTCACCAGGCATGCCAAAAACAGCTGAACACCACTTCCTGCCTCCACCCCGGCTCTGTTATGGGCTTCATTCCCAGGCCCTACCCAGGGACTAGAATAAATTTTTCCAAGGCAACTCTGGCAACTCTGTCTTTGGCTATACTAAGGCTCGACTCAAGCATTATATGAAGTGGAACACTGTTCTCATGAACAGAAGCTCCCCTCCCTCCACACCACCATGACACACACTAAAATCTTGTCCTCTTGCTCTCCACAGTTGGAGCATTTGTCTGAAGAGACAAAAGCTGTGCTCAAAACACACAAAGGATGGGGCTGAATGTAGCTCAGTGGTAGAGCATCTGCTTCTCATGTTCAATTCCTGGCGTCTTCAGGTAAGACTGAGAAAAATTCCTGCCTGAAGCCCTGGAATTCCACTGCCAGTCAGAGTAGAACAATACTGAACTAGATGAAGAAACGGTCAGACTCAGTAGATGGCAGCTTCCTATCTAATAGCAGGGCAGCATGGAGAGCCTCTCTCCCTGAGTACAGCATTTGTCTCTGGAGTGCAGGGGCCAGGGTTTCAGGTTGCATCAGTGGAGGAGTGTGGGGCTTCCAAGCATGCTTGGAGTGGGGGAGGTTGCTATGTGCCAGGCCTTGACATTTTTTTTTTTAAATCTAGGAGCCAGATCAGAAACTTAGGAGCCACACAATGGACACTTAGCAAAATTACTGGGCTTAAGTGATGGACATTGTGGAGGGAGAGAGTAAATGGGCATCTCTAAATCCCCTTTACAAGTAACACAGAACAGAAACAAGACTGCCAGGGACAAATAAAGATGTCACTAAATAACTCTGCCTCTGAATATCCTAGTCTAAGTGCCACTGTTAAATTTCTAGGCAGCATGACTCCCTGACGCCATAGTCAAGGATGACAGCCTTGCTTTCTATAAAGCAAATGATGACTAAATATGTGAAGCAAGTGTATGTGCTCTTGGCTGTACGTAGGGATGATCGAGACTGACATGTGATAAACATGGAACAGTTTATTCAACTGGGGCTGAGAAGAGTGGTTGTACAGCACTTGTGATTCCTCCCACCTTCTATTTTTCTTCCTTTTAAAAATCATATGCTGTAGTGAAGCATACTGGGGTTAAGATGGTTTTGAACATTAAAAAAAAACCGAACACTCTTAAAAGTTATCTGAAATAAGAATTAGTATTTGCAACAATGGTGATCAGTTTAGCAGTCTTCCTGTTTGCCAACACTTCTTTGCAGTATTTTGGTTTGTATGCACAAATTTATCAAGCTGGAGTGCCTTTGCAGTGGCCCCTGAACATGTGATAATGACCGCCACTGATTCTGAATACTTCAGGCTTTTTGTGCAAGTTCAAAGCAGTTTTGGAATTCCAAGGAGACGAGTTATTCATAGCACATTTCTGTCGTCATTCACAGGGGATTACTTAAAATAAACTGTGCAGGCCTCTACTAAAAATCACTACTCAAGCAATTTGGCTTCTTTCAGTGGATGGGCCTCATCATGTCAGTTCTAGCCTTTAACTGGAGAACTGACCCATGAATTGTGTGTGTATGTGAATAGGCCTGTATGTATTTCAGGACTGACACTCTTTATTGTACTGGCATGGTAGTGCTGGTATAAATTAAGATGGGTTATTTCACTATCTTCTATTATTATTTTGGTTATAAAATGGAAACTGTCTGCCCAGTCTGCTTGAATGCTTGCAGATATCAACTCAGTTACAAGTGTCACTACTGCTGCATATCAGGTGCAGATCTGATGTAAAACCCTTAAACTCTAGAAAACAAATGTTGGCAATGTTTTTTGTTTGTGTGTTTGTTTTTTGCTGCAAGATAATATATACTATTTGTTACTTTAAATGTTTTGTGGGTTTTTAAAAAAAAATCAGGCATATGATAAAGCATAATTCTGTGCTCTTTTGGAAAATTCCATGTAGTATCTCCCAAGATATTAGCCTCCAGAGTTCTCATAATAATAGGGTAAAATCAACGAAGGGCACACAGATCAGTGATTTTGCTGATGAAGGGTTCTGATTTTGGAGGGAGCACACTTTGGAGAGGCAAGTCCTGGGGAGTGAATTCTTGGTTGTGCTGACTGATATGGAGAGTCTAGGAGCACTCTGTCACCTGTATCATTACACATTTGCCTTCCTTCCCCTTTTTATGGGCTTTTGTGAGGGCACGAGAGGCGGTGGCAAGGGGGTGTTGTGAGTGCATGTGAGATGGTGGGGACCTTGCAAGAGCATGCAAGTTTCTGCAAAGTGACTTGTGAGGGCACGTGGGCAGCAACAAGATGTTGGGGGAGGGGCTTGTGAGGACATGTGGAGTGGCGGCCGGGTAGCACATGGACTTGAAAGGGCATGTAAGGCAGCAGTGAGGTTACGGACCTTGTGAGCCCACACCTTGCTGCCATTTTGTGTGCTGACCTTCCAAAGGCACACAAGGTTGCGGTAAGATGGTGGAGGCTTTGCAAGGGTACACAAGTCAGCAGCAGGGTGGCAAACGGACTTTCCAGCCCATACAATTAGGAAGCAGACTTGCTGAGAGTTCCAGCATCCTCTGTGAATGTTCTGACCCCCTCCCCGCATGCCCCTGTATTGCGTTGCTGTGTTATTACTTGTATTGGGGGCATGTTTAGAGGAGCTATTTGCATGAACAGCCGCCCCATGGGATAAAGGGGCATTCCAGGAGGGCATTGGGATATCCGTGGAGAGCATCACGGCAGGCGCCCTCGACGCCTACCCTGTTTAATCATGTGAGAGGGAAAGTATTGTTGGAACCAACCCATAGAACTGTTTCGAGGGACTTTCACGTGAGGTAGATAGCAGCTGCCAAAAAGAACCTTGCCACTACCAGAGTAAAGGCTCATTTATGTGTTATGTTCAACACTTGTGCAATGAGTGTACAGTGTACACAGGCACAGATCTGTACACAAGTACAGTCATACATATGTTATGCTGAACGTAGGTACAGAAATAAACTTCCTATCTGTACCATGCATTTGAAGGGTCTGTGTCCAGGTTCACTTTTAAAATGAACACAGGGATGGTCATTCACACAAACACATGTACGAGTGTACAGACATCTGTACACTTGTACAGCATAATGTCTGAATTGGGCTTAAGTCTCCCCTCAAACCTTGCAAATCTGCCTGCCATCTTCTGTATGGCCACTTCTCTGTCAACTCAGCACCTGTGGGATTGACACCTCTCTAGGCAGAGGGGTTGAAAGCTGATTCTACACACACTTGACAAATGAGATAGCATTAACTTCATAAGCATTGTGAACTTAACCAAGGGTGTTTCACTATTAAGTCATTTAAACACACATACACACACACACACACACACCACAAAACCCTCTTTATTCTTTTTGGAGGTCAGCATTGTTCCCTCTAACAGGGATTCCCAAATGTTGTTGCCTACAACTCCCAGAATCCCCAGCTGCAAAGGCTTTTGCTTGGGTTTTATGGGAGTTGTAGTCACCAACATCTGAGAATCCCTGTTAGAGGGAACACTGGTGGACAGAACATTGCACATGCTCAGAGTTACTTTGCCTCAGGTGCCAAGTTGAATATCAAAGCTGACAACTTGGCAACCCATCCTCATAGTTCTAAAATGGAGCGCTGATTTAAAATTTCCAGTCCCGTTTAGTGTAATCTAAACGTGATTTAATCTAAAACGTGATTTAGTGTAATTGTGAGCCTGCGTGGTGTAGTGGTTAGAGTGCTGGACTAGGACCAGGGAGACCCGAGTTCAAATCCCCATTCAGCCATGATACTAGCTGGGTGACTCTGGGCCAGTTACTTCTCTCTCAGCCTAACCTACTTCACAGGGTTGTTGTGAAAGAGAAACTTAAGTATGTAGTACACCGCTCTGGGCTCCTTGGAGGAAGAGCGGGATATAAATGTAAAAAAAATAAGAAGAAGAAGACTCATGTTTTCTGTTAAAACCTTAATGATTAGATTCAGGCTTTACAGGAGTGTTGGTAACTAAATGAACTGATTTACTAGCCTGTGTGCAGCAGCTCCTGACAGAGCTCCAAACACAAGCCTACTACTGCAATTCTCTTGTCTAAGGGAATAAAGTTGGTCTAGAGCAGGGATTCTCAATGTTGGGTCCCCAGATGTTATTGGACTTTAGCTCCTATAATCCCCAGGCCCAGTGCAAGGGGAGACAGTTGTCTGGGGGCCCACTGCCTTGGGGGCCCCCAGAGGCAGGTCACATGACTGGCTCCCCCAGTCGCGCATTCGCCTGGGCTTCCTTCAGTTGTATTCATCCTCCCAAACTGATGTGAGTGTTAAGAACTGGAGCTATCAGAACAGCATGTCTTTCTCTAGTACCATTAAATGACTTGCATCATTTACAATTTACAAAACCTTTTAAAAAAATAGTTTAGGATGATGATCTATTGGGGCACATAGAGGTAGGTGTGTGTGTGTGTGTGTGTGTGTGTATATGTATGTGTATACACACACACACACACACACACACACACACACTTTTTGTTACCACTATTCAGCCTCTTTAAGATTTCTTTACTTCATAAACTGAGCTTCAGTGAGGGGGCCCCATTTTAAAATCTTGTCTCTGGGCCCACTCCAACCTTGCTATGCCCCTGGGTCTGAGTATAACACAATCACTGCAGCACAGTAGCTAGACACTGTGGGGTCTGGACATGGAAGCCCCTGCTTTGGTAACCTAAGGACTAGTAGCTACACGTCACTGTTCACTCTAACAGAGATTTCCAGATGTTGTTCATTACAACTCTTTGGATGAGGATAACAGGAGTTGTAGTCAACAACATCTGGTAATCCCTGTTAGAGGGAACACTGCTACACATTAAGACCCCAGAAGTGGCAGCTGTTACTTGTGGTGGGAGGGGAGGGGAGAGCTGGTCTTGAAGTAATGAGCATAAATTGTCCCCTTTGCTAAGCAGAGTCTGCCTTGGTTTACATTTGGATAGGTGACAGACTACATGTGAGTGCTGTCTGCTGTAAGATATTCCCCTTAAGCAGTGGGGCTGGAGCTTATCTGCTTGCATGCAGAATGTTCCAGGTTCTCTCCCTGGCATCTCCAGGTAGGGTTGTGAGAAACTCCTGCTTGAGACCTTGGAGAGCCGCTGCCAGTCAGTGTAGATGATCCTGAGTTAGATGGACCAGAGGTCTGACTTGGTATAAGTTCCCAGTATGTTCTTAGGTTCCTATGTGAGCTACTCGGGAACTGTGGCTTGTCATGTAGATTGGCTGATTTATGCTCTTGGTTACATTTGTAAAGAAAAAGATTGTGGTGCTGTGGTGAAAATCACCCTATCAGTGTGGTGAGATGTTGCACAGTTCCTCATGGTCGCCGCATTATGTGTAGAGTAGTCTTTGCTCCTTTTCTTTCAAGTGTTGCTGGCTGGAAGCACTTTATTCCCCACTTCTGTCTGACTGTGACCAGTATAATCCAGGAGATATTTTATTATGAGGTTACAGAGCGTCCTCCCGATGTGTAGAAGAGATGACATTATCACTTCTTTCTCCATTTCTGATTCTATTAGTCACATAAAAGATGTACAAAATCAGTGATGCAAAGGTTTGAAAACAAGGATGAAGTTTTGATGAGCTGCAAAATGTGGAGTGAGTGAAGTGAGTCTGAGAAAGCAGAGAGTGACACAAATGATGTGAGGAGCAAGAGTGATGAGGAAGTTGGCGGATTCTTGGATGTCGTCATGATAGGCCGTGAATTATGAAAGGTTCCAAGCTGATCCATTCTTCTTGCTGTTGTAAATGTTTGCCTGTATCAACGACATTCCAGAATGAACTGCTAGAAGATGTGGTGACAGCCAACAGCCTGGGTGGGTTTAAGAGGGGTTTAGATAACAAAGTCACGGAGGACAGGTCTAGCAATGGCTACTAGTCTGAGGGCTATAGGCCACCTCTAGCCTCCGAGGCAAGATGCCTCTCAATACCAGCTGCAGGGGAGCAACAGCAGGAGGGAGGACTTATCCTCAGCTCTTGCCTATGGGCTTCCCGGAGGCATCTGGTTGGCCACTGTGTGAATCAGGATGCTGGACTAGATGGGTCTTGGGCCTGATCCAGCAGGGCTTGTCTTACAAACTCCGGTAGTTTTAAGATCACCCAGTGATGTGGGGCTCAAGCCCTGCAAATCTTCATGAAGTGACTCACTGCTTCCAGGGAGGGGGGTGATCAGAGTAGGGAACTGCAGGCAGTTCCAGCTAGAACAACCCAGTATCGTCTTGATTTGAACAGTCAGGTGGCCACAGAGGGCTAATCTGGTACCCCTGTCTGATAGAAACCCCCAGATGGATTGCTTGCCTTTTTTCTGGGCAACTTATCATTGAGAGGGACCCTCTGTGCTGCTAGACTCTTAGTTTTCATTGTGCTTGCTTCTTGACTAGGCCGAGAATGAGATAAACTACTGTTTACACAAAAGGCATTAATGGCCCAGCCATGCAGTGTTAATTGCCTTAATGGCCCCTTCACTCTTAACTTTTCTGTATTAGCGTTAAATCACTATAAACCAGAACATATCTTGCTGGAGTTCAAGAGTTGCATGAGCTTCTGGGCATTATTCCGAGGGCTGGTGCTTAGCTTTGAAGCCTTACCGGGCATGGGGCTAGGCTACCTAAAGGACCACCTTCTCCAGTCTAAGTCTGCCTGTACTTTAAGTCTTCTTTGGAGGGCCTGCTCCACATGTCCTTAACATCTAACTTGGTGTCTGGGGAAGGGGCCATCTCAGTGGAATGCTTGTGAAATCTACTATGATATTATTTCAGTGCCAGGCAAATACCTTAAAACAACAACAACCCACCTTCAGGCGTTACTGAGCAAAGAGGCACCTTTTAAAGTGGTGGTTCTCTTATATTTAGCAGGGGAGAGCAACTAGCCCTATCCATCCCAGGCACAGCACTCCTCCAATGGCTGTTGCTGGTGTCTACCTTAAGTTTCTTTTCGGATTGCAACTTCTTTGTGGGGTGGAACCATCTTATTTATTATTTTTTCTATGTAAACCAGTTTGAAAATTTGGGTTGAAAAGTGCTATATAAATATTTATTGTAATACTAGTCGTCGTCGTAGTAGAGTGATGGAGACTATTTTTAATTGTTGCTGTTTTTCATACTTATCTTATTGTTTGTAATCATCTTACTGATATGCTTTTGTAAGCTGCTCTGAAAATATTTTTGCAATGGACTGGGTATAAAGATAAACACATTTTAGATGCTGTGATACTGAAAGACAATAAGGCGAGTCTCACGATCAGTGAGACCCACTTTAAAAGGGTTTGCGGGGAGAGCGAACTTAGCTCACTCTCCATGCAGATGATCCTCAGATAGTCCTGGGTGACCAAATTGGTTGCCCACATGACTTCCAGCTCCATCATGGAGCCGGCGGGGGCTACGGTGGGGGCTCGCTCCGCTAACCCCGTCTAAGCGGGGGGGGTGATTAGGAGGGTTTGCTGCCGGGAGTTGCGTGGCTCTCGTGGCAGCAGATGATTGGGCAAAAACGTGCTAGGCTCCCTTAGCCCGCTTTTGCCTGATCATGAGAATCTCCTCAATGTGGCATAGTGAATAGAATGTGTGATTGGGTCTGGGGATAACCAGGTCCAAATCCACACTTAGACCAATATCTTGCACTGTCAGCCTAATCTACCTCACAGGGTAGATGTGAGGATAAAATGGTGGTGAGGTGGAATGGAGGGAAGAGGAGACTTTGTACGCTTGCCTAGACCTCAATGGAAAAAGAGTAAAGTAAAAGTGCAATAATAATACAGTAATTATAATTGCACTTAGATTTATTGGTCATAAGTTATATGTCACTCCCTTCAAATACATATGCACTCAATAACATGCTTGCTGATTTCCAGAAGGGGAAAAAATCCACACACATTCTGAGTGCAGTCACAAATTTTGCAATCCGATAGATCTTCACAGTTTTAAAATAAGCTATTTTAAACATACCATTGAGAATACTAGTTACATTGTTCTTTCTTTTTTTCTTTTTTGTCTAGTTAATCAGACCAATAGACAAGGTTAAAATTTAAAATGAGGCAGATACTTAAAGCCTGGGACCAGCTGTCACTGTGTCCAGAAGGGTGTGGAATGTAGAGAAATGTGCCATCTGAAAAAGATTCAAGTAAAATCACAACAGACTGTGAGCATCTGTACTGTGAAAGTTGCACGTCAACACAGAGAAAATGGTGAGTAGTAGAACATTTATCTACAGTTTTGGGTTTTTTTTAACGGAGTGGCTTTTCTATTAATATATTAACACAAACATGTGTAGCATCAAAACAAAATATCTCTGAAAATATGAATTTATGAGAAGATGACCACAGCCTGCATGGTTATGTGCTGCAAGCCAAATTTATAATAGGCATGTGGCCCTTTTTGATGGAGGTGTTATCATGTGCAAGTTCACCCTAAGGCCTGGCATAGATCTAGTCCCTAAGAGCCAGCAAAATCAGTGTGCTACAGAGGATGTGAAAGTTCAGAATCCAGTCTATGCAGCTGAGAAGCTCATGGAAGGTCTTGGGCAAATCATAATAATTCAGCTTAGTCTACGTCACAGGGCTATTGTGAGGCTAGAATGCCAATCTGACATTAGAGAGCAGGTGAGATCAAAATGTAAAACAGATTATTGTTTTTCTGCATAGATTCTAAGGGCAGCATCCACAGTTACTAAGGACAACTGTGGATGCTTCCATGAGGCTATGTAGATGCTGTGTCCATGGCCATTTTGGCCGAAGTACGCATTGCATACAAGTGTGTGTAATGGTAATCTGAAGGCTTTCTTTTCTAAAGGACTGCTTTCCAATAAGGCAATTGGGAGTGCAAAATTAGGGGGTGCTTACTCCTTTCCTCTGCTCACATCAAATCATCTTCCATCCCCGCCATTCTAGAATTTCAGCCACGGGCTTGCATTGGGTTACCACAGGCTACCACATTCTGGTAGCACAATCCATGCTTTTGGATCTGTCTAGGGAATTAGCTTGAATTGAGTGTGAATGTGCATACAGCAATATGGAAGTTTGGGATGGTTGGCATGTGCAAAGAGAGTAACAGAGTCAAAACCAGGTTTCTTAAAAACAAGAATACGTTTATTTAGTACCCTGGAGAACCAACGACAGAGATTTGTATTACAAGATGCTGGTCCTTAAGCAAAGCACCAAACTCTAACAAATGCAAGCTTGAGAGGACCCTAGGATAGAAGAGAGGGGGAGAGATATGGGGGTGATAGACAAAGCAAAGGTTAGTCAATATACAGGTGAAACTCGGAAAATTACAATATCGTGCAAAAGTCCATTAATTTCAGTAATGCAAATTAAAAGGTGAAACTGATATATGAGACAGACGCATTACATGCAAAGCGAGATAAGTCAAGCCTTAATTTGTTATAATTGTGATGATCATGGCGTACAGCTCATGAAAACCCCAAATCCACAATCTCAGAAAATTAGAATATTACATGGAACCAAGAAGACAAGGATTGAAGAATAGAACAATATCGGACCTCTGAAAAGTATACAGTGTACTGTGCTTGATTGGCCAGCAAGCTTGCCTTACCTGACCCCATAGAGAATCTATGGGGCATTGCCAAGAGAAGGATGAGAGACATGAGACCAAACAATGCAGAATTACTGAAGGCCGCTAATGAAGCATCCTGGTCTTCCATAATACCTCATCAGTGCCACAGGCTGATAGCATCCATGCCACACCGCATTGAGGCAGTAATTGCTGCAAAAGGGGCCCAAACCAAGTACTGAATACATATGCATGCTTATACTCTTCAGAGGTCCGATATTGTTCTATTCTTCAATCCTTGTCTTCTTGGTATTAATGATATCATCTAGGCTAGCTCCAACACCCTCCCTGCAAGATGAAACCAGTCATGTTGGGCTGCTTGGGCAAGGATCCATAGAACAGGTGATAGGCTGTACTGCTCCAAGCAGCTTGTCCACATCCTCAGGAGTCACAAAGTGAAACTGATCCAATCTATTCTCACAAGAGAGATTGCTGAACACCTCCCTAACTGGCCCTGCAGAAATATTGGAGTCCAGATAAGCTAGAATGTGAGATATTTTATCTGCAAAGAACTCACTGAATGTGTCACAGTGAGATAGTGTTACCGCAAAAAGATTTGAAACAGAAAGGGCTTGATGATCTCTAACAATCCCGAACAGCTCTTCTGGATGAGAACTTGAAGACGCAATACACGCAGAATGAAATCGCTTCCTTGCTGCACGGATTGCCACAGCATAGACCTTCAAATGTGTTCTATGCTATGTCTTACCAAATTCAAGATGAGTCCTTCTCAATTTTTGCTCCAGTCATCTACCTTGCCACTTCAGCTCCTGTAGTTCTTCTGTATAGCATGGAGCTAAGTTTGAAGTGGCTCGGAGAGGACACTTAGGAGTCTAGTGCCCTGGTAGGATCCAGGTATCCACCATGGCATCGACAGAATCACCAGCAGAACCAACATCAAGATGCTCCAAGGCTCTTTGGAATCCTACTGGATCCAACAGCCTCCTTGGGCGGACCATTTGAATAGGTCCACCACCCCTGCAGGGGTCAGACATGACTGTGAGACCAACCTTAACCAGGAAGTGTCCTGTCCATGACAATGGGGAAACTACAGGAGATCCCACCCACAGAACACCCCTCTAATCTGAGCAAAAGACCAAATCCGGTGTGTGAACATCAACATATGTAGGTCCTAGGACTAATTGGGATAAGCCCATAGTTGTCCTGAGCAGCACCAGGCAAGCCAGTCCCAAAGTGGATGTTGAATTCACCCAGCACCAAAAGCCTGGGTGACTCCAACACCAACTCAGCAACCAAAAAATGTTAGGGAGTCTGTTAGGCAGCGGGATTGATGGTACTCCAACAGAATCCCCGATCAATCCCAAGTCCCCAACCTAAAGTACACACACTCAGTTTAAGTAAATTCTCTCACAGGGATCTGGGTAAGGGAGATGTTATTCTTATGGACTACAGCCACCTACCCACTTCCCCTAACCTGCTCAGCAACAGTGTATCCTGGAGGAAGAAGTTGGTCCCACACAGGACCACTAGCCTTCCCCAACCAGGTCTCACTTATACAAGTCAGGCCAGCTTCTTCATCCAGGATCAAATCATGAATGATTTCAATCTTATTTTGAACTGACCTGGCATCACAAAGGAGCATGGTTAGGTTCAGTGGGGAGTTGGAACTACTCCCCGAGGCCTGAGAGCTGATATGGCAGCTGCAAGGGGAAACAGTAATTACATTACTAGACTCCCTTCCCCTGTAGCGGCATGCTGGCCTGCCAACATGCAAGATCTTCTCTGCCCTTGGTCTCTTCACTGGAGCGTTTACCAGCTTCTCTCTATATATCTATTTTTTTGCCCACTCTACAAATGATTTCTTCCACTAAGCAAACCAACCACCACTGCTTCCCTTCCCCATCCCTGTCTATCACAGCCATAAGTATACATTCATAGTCATAAGCAGAGGTAAATTATTGAGCCTGTACACATATGCATCTGAATGTCCAGTCAATGTGGGAACCGCCTTGTTAGCAGTATAATCAAGCTTCTCCATTGTATTCAATAAAATGTGTATTTGGACTTTAACCATGCCCACAAGGTCCCAAGGGACGGGGTAAAAAGATCCCCTCTTAACAAGGGGAATTAAAAGGGATCAAGTTAGCAAGATTTCTGATGCAGTGGTAGGCAACTTAAGGCCATCTGACTTCAAGCAGAAACAGATTCATGGGAGAGGCTTGGGGGGGGCATAGAGGTTTCTATGGGAAAGCATGCACACACAAACACATGCACAGGCCCATGATCTATGTGTGATGCACATGCTGTGCAGATAGCATGCGCGCGCTCACACACACACACACACACGCATAGCAGATCCAGAGAGAAAAGAGCATCCTTTATAGGGGTTTCCTGTCCTGTGAGCAGAGTTAGGTGATTGCTCATTCTGGAAATGTCTCTAGACCAGTGTTCCCTGTAACAGGGATTCTCAGATATTTTTGACTACAGCTCCTATCACCCTCAGCCTCAGTGGTCTTTGGCTGAGGATGATGAGGGTTGTAGTCAACAACATCTGGAAATCTCTGTTACAGGGAGCACTGCTCTAGACCAAAGCGTGATTGAGTTAGGACTGGTGATGCCCCTTGCTCCTCTTCAGGTTGTTAGGCAGGCAATAGGTAAGTGCTCTTTCTATCATTGGTTGTTAATTGATTGGGCATTTCTCAAGCAGTTGCCCCAGAACAGTATATTTTAACTTCTGTGGTCAAGGTCAGGCTGACTGACCTTGACCACTCCCAGAAAAAACATCAACAACAACCTGCATTGTTGCCAGATCTGGTTTCTTCCTCAAGCAGGGGTGTGATTGAGTGCCAATACCCTTATCAGACCTGGGTGGCTCTTGGAGTCTTTGTTATTCAGCTAGTTATTTTCTTAAGCTGCTTTCACACCAATATGCTTTTCACACCCTTTGAGTCTCTTACTCTGTATTTCTGGGGCACTAGGAAGGCCAGATCATGCTGACTGCATCCCTACAATTAGGACCAAATCATGGAGGCAATGCAGAGGTGACCAGGGAAAGGGAGATTGGCTGCTGTTTATACATGCTCCTGTGCACCATGTATTTTGGCTCCCCAGGAAAGTGAATGCACCCGAACAGTATGAATGTGCTTGCTTCCTCTTTCTGCCTCTGTCCCTCTTGTGTCATGCTTAATTATTAGATGGTCTGCCACTCTGACAAGTACCTGTCTATTTTATTCTTTGTACTGAGCTTAGTAGAATTGTTAGTGCTTAAGAAATAGTAACACTATTGTTCTGACATCAGAAAAGCATTACATATTTTTAATATTGTGCTTCAGTATAGAGACTGATGGTGCGATCCTAAGCATGCTTACTCAGAAATGTGTCCTGCTGATTTCAGTGAGATTTACATCCTAATGAATGCTCACAGGTTTGTGACTTTCACTGCTGATTTTCCAGTGTTAAATCTTTAGCCCTTTCTGCTGTTGTCTGCATTTTAACTTTAAAATAAATTTACTCTGGGCATCAGTTTGTCTTAGAACAAAGTCCAGCAGATATGTTCTAGGCTACAAAACCCCCAGAAATAAATGGGAAAGCAACTAGTTTATTAATTATGACTGCATAAAAATATGGTAGTGCATTCTGTCACTGGGTTCTGACTTTTAAATTATTCATTTTATTTTGTCAACCTACATTTATCCAGGCTATATTTTATTTTCCTGACAATTTGATTTTCTGATAATTCAAAGGATTATGTTTCCACTGATGGGTTGGAAATGGAACGGACTGCTTCAGATGAAAGAAACCTGATAACATGATAAAAAGAAACTTGGATGTTTACTTGGAAAACTCATTAACTAGCTCTAGGAAAGCCTTTTTTGCCGTTTCTTTTATGGAAGCCTTTGTCAGCTGTTTGGATTCAAAGAGTCAATGTAATGTTTCCTATTGATCTTCCTTCACATCTTAGCTTCTTAGTGGTTTCTCCTGGAATGGGGCCATCTCCTTTTAAGCTTTAAATACATTCAGATGAGAGAGGTAATTTGAATGTAATACAAATGACCTAATAGGATAAACATTTGCCTGGATGTGTATGCACACTATAAATATATAAAATGTCAGCCTGACACAAACACACACATGTATATGGACACAAAAATTTGTCCTGCTGTCATAGAATTGTAAGCTTGGAACGTTTTTCGAGTTCAGTTCTTTCCCTGAAACATCCCTGGCCTCTCAGGCAGAACTACCCATTTTGTGTTATATGAGACTGTTCCTGGAAATTATAGGCAACATCAAGTAAATCAGAGTATCTATCTATCCATCTATCTATCCATCCATCCACACACATATCCCACTCTTCCTCCAAGGAGCTCAAAAAGGTGTACATGGTTATTTTTATCCTCACAACAACCCTGTGAGGTAGGTTAGGCTGAGAGATACATGCCTGGCCCAGAGTCACCCAGAAAGTTTCATGGTTGAATGGAGATTTGAACTTGGGTCTTCCTGGTCCTCATCCAACAATCTAACCACAAATTAATTTAAGTTAAAAGTCCAGGCTAAAACCACAGTCAGAATTACCACTGTTTAATAAGTTTCATATTAAAAACTAACTAAAAAGCTAAAAAGCTAATTATAAAAACTAAGAATCTACCAAATATAACCAAAGATGGAACATTAAAAGGCCTCTTTAGCCATGACTCGCATAAATTTTAGCGGGATGTAGTCTGAATGTTGTCCAGTATCTAGGAAGACAGGTCTCTGGTAATGTGTAGGATCTCTTACCTGGGTCAGGATGTCATCATGATGTATGTGTCTTCATCCATGCTCTGAATCTTTGGCTGCTGTGGGGAAGAACCAGGAGGCTTGTGTTGTGTGGTGTTATCACATGATATGGTATGTATTACAGTTGGTTTGAAGTCCTTTTACTACTAGCTTTAAGTACCCGGCCTTGCTCAGGTATAGAAACTGAGAGCATCTCGATGAAGGAGAGTATATGGCTCTCCTTTAGCCATAACCCTAACCCGCTGTATATCCGTCTGTCTGTGTTGAGTGGTTGTCGGGGTTCCTGGGTACCCTATGTTACTCATAGGATCATAAGAAATCACTTTGCAAAGTTTGGTCCCAATAGCTCAAAGGGTGTGGCAATGTATAGGGAACAGACAGATCAACATACATTCTCTCTCTCTCTCTCAAATATATATATATATTCACACACATACATACATTATTTCACAGCTGTTCACATTTTCAAAGCAACATGTTCATAGCAATGCTAAAAACATTAAGATGAAACAACTGAAGTGAAACAACAGCAGTACTGAAAACATATAGCAGGGCATTGAAAATGAGCCAAGAAAAAGACGTCTGTCCATCATTTCTGAAAGCTTTTATGAAAGAAAAAAATCCAGTAACATCCAAAAGACAGCAGGGTGGTTGTACAACCCTCTTTTGAGAGGAAGTTTCAGAATATTGGTGCTGCTACAGGAAAGGCCCTGCACCTGGTAGATGTTAACCTAGCGGTCAATGGGAAGTCCTTCCCATGAGATGGAATTCAGAGCAGGGTCTCATCAGAAGATCTCAAGTGCTGGGAGGATTCCTACTGGACAAACTGTTACCTGAGATGACCATTACTCCACAGAACTGTTACAAATAATTAGTTACTCATTACTGTCAAGCTAAATACTTGCAGAATCTAAATATTCCAAAGGATAGGAGGGCATTCATCTTTTTTGTTTAAATGGATAAGCCATCAGCCTTGCTAGATGGGAGATTTAGAGAGTTTTCTTGCTCTGACAAATTATGCCCTTGTGGTGGTGGTTGAAATAGTAAGTTTTGTTGCTCGTTTGGAACTTTTATTTAAATGCAAGGCAAAGGCTGAATGACCATTGATTGCTATGCATTATGGAAGATCATCTGTTTATATAGTGACTGAGCATACTGAGCAGTGCAATGTGGGTGGTGGAGCACTGGCCCAGGCTGCTGCGTGTGTGTAACCAAAGTTGGGCCTGTTGCGGAACAGGGCAGTTCTGCTCCAATGTAAAGTAGCATAGACTCAGCTGCATGATGCGATTCCCATGATTTCAAATGGGCATCACATCATGCAACTGCGTTTGCGCAACTTTGTCAGAGCAGAACTGCCCCAACAGTGGTTACATGCACACAACAGGGCAGATGCTCCACTGCCCGTATTCCACTGTGTGGTATCTCTGTAACACAGTATCTCTGTGTTTTCTCCCTTCAGATAATAACAAGCCACGACTGGAAATTATAGCAAGATTTTTGGTGATGGCTGAGGATAATTCATAAATCATCTAAACAGGCCTGCTCAATTTAGGCCCCCTTGGCTTTTTTGAACTACAACCCCCATAATCCCCAGCCACAGTGTCCAATAGCCAGAGATTATGGGAATTGTAGGCCAACATCTGCAGGAAGGCTGAAGCTGAGCAGCCCTGATCTAGAAGTTGGGGTAGGCAGCGAAGTGGCCAAATTTGCAGATGACACTAAACTATTTAGGGTAGTGAAATCCACAACAGATTGTGAGGAACTCCAAAAAGATCTTTCTAAACTGGGGGAATGGGTGACAAAATGGCAAATGTGGTTCAATGTAAGCAAGTGTAAAGTGATGCTTATTGGGCCAAAAAAAACCCAACTTCACATACACGCTGATGGGATCTGAGCTGTCAGTGACTGACCAGGAGAGAGATCTTGGGGTCGTGGTGGACAGCTCATTGAAATTGTTGACTCAATGCACGCCAGCTTTTAAAGTCATCCAAGCTTGTGGCCATCACCACATCCCATGGCAAAGAATTCCATAGATTAATTATGTGCTGTGTGAAAAAGTACTTCCTCTTGTCGGTCTTAGGTTCCTCTTGTCGTTCTTAGGTGAAAAAGCCTAATTCCATGCCAGGAGCCATTAGGAATGGGATTGAAAATAAAACTGCTAATATTGTAATGCCCTTATACAAATCTATGGTGAGGCCACATCTGGAGTACTGCGTACAGCTTTGGTCACCGTATCTTAAGAAGGATATTGTAGAACTAGAAAAGATGCAGAAGAGGGCAACCAAGATGATCGGGGCCTGGAGCACCTTCCTTATGAGGCTAGGCTACAGCTTCTGGGGTTCTTTACCTTGGAAAAGAGGCGATTAACAGGAGATATGATAGAGGTGTATAAAATTATGCATGGAGTGGAGATGGTGGACAGAGACATTTTTCTCTTTCTCACACAACCCTAGAACCAGGGGGTCATCCCATGAAACTGAAGGTTGGGAAACCTAAGACCGACAAGAGGAAGTACTTTTTCACACAGCACATAATTAATCTATGGAATTCTTTGCCATGGGATGTGGTGATGGCCACAAGCTTGGATGACTTTAAAAGGAGCTTTGACTAATTCATGATCTATCAATGGTTACTAGTCTGGTGGCTGTAGCCACCTCCAGCCTCAGAGGCATCATGCCTCTGAATACCAATTGCAGGGGAGCAACAGCAAGAGAGGGAGCATACCCTCAAATCTTGCCTGTGGGCTTCCCAGAGGCAGCTGGTGGGCCACTGTGGCAAGATGGATGCTGGACTAGAAGGGTCTTGGGCCTGGTCCAGCAGGGCTGTTCTTATGACACAAGCCAAAATTATAAATGGCCAAATAGAATTGTTTTAGGTTTATTAATTCCTTGTTGTTGTTTTAGGTACATTAATTCCTCTGCATCTTACATGCTTAGTTTATAATATTTTAAAATGAGAGTTTACAAGTGCAATACTATGTAACATAGCACTGTGCTATTCCTTTTTTATTAAGATTTTTTTGACTGGTTTGATACACTTCATTGAGTTTACACATTGTAGGAAATTTACCAGGTAGAAGAAAATATATCCGCCTCATACTCTTTAAGAGATTCCTCATCTGAGTAGTCATGGCAAAAGACACACAAGAATTTACTTTTGTGCATATTTCCCTATATTTTGTTATGGCCTTTGCTCTGTACATAGTCTGGAATCCAAAGGACTCAATGTGAATGCTTTGCATGTGTGCACAGGAGGGCAGGTAATTTTCTCTTCAGGCTTCATTGTCTAATACCCTGTTGAATACTACTCTGTCTGGAGGGTGTCTCAAGCTTCAGGAGCAGCTTGTGTTTTGGTGTGTTGTGTGTGTTGGGGTGGATACGGATATGTGTAGGGCTGGCTTCAGGGAGCTCCTGGGAGGGCCCCTTCTTACCTGGGTGGGCCCCCACAGAGCTGCTCTGTTGATGCCCACCTGGAAAGGTTATGAGTAGAAAAGTGGTCTCGAGTATCAGCTGCGGGCCTTCAGCAACTGCCCAACCATGCAGATCCCTGGCCTTAATATGAGTGCTGTGTACAGTGGTAGGAAGGGTTGCCTTGAACAATCCTGGTGGATGTTCCACAAAAACCAGATGGTCCATTGGTTCATGACCATAGTGTGTGCTCCTTGCAGTTTATAGATCAATGGCCCATCTTTAGTGAGTGCAGCAGCAGACTCTGCTAGCCACAGGGTGGCAGCATTGCCCTAGTTCATCTACCCGACTGTTGACATGATCTTCAAAAGAAGATATTGCAGCTTGGAGTTCATTTTCTTCTGAATCTGCCAAAAGCAAAAAAGAAGCAGCATTGACTTGCCAAAACTGCTGAGTACAGGTCACCAAGTACCCTCGGCTTTCAGTGGGCTTTTGTAGAAGTTAGTCTGACATCTGCATTTTCCTGGATCAAAAAACTCAGGTCCCACTCCCAGATGGATCACATGTCCTGTCTGGCTAGATTTCATTGTCACACTGACCGACTGCTGTCAAAATGCCTGTTGATGCAGACCTTCTCATGAGAATGAGCAGCACCCTGGGGAAGGAAGTGGCGAGATTTGGAAATGGATTAAAAAGATTACTTGGGGGGGGGGGGAAGTAGAGTAAGCAGACAATTTAATGGCATGCAGTGTAACAACAATTAAAGGAAAGCACATGAGCAGCTGAAAGCTAGCTAGGCTAATAACACATGCATTCCTGAAACAACAACAAAAAATTTAGGCTAATAATATAATCCATTAGACAAGGAAGTTTTATAGCATTGTGGGCTTTGTTCAAATGAATAAGTGCATACAGGTCGAATGGCCAAATGAAAAGGAGTATAGGCCTCCAGTCCCTTTAGAGTTCATGGAAAGAATTTTGCAGATGCTGCTTATCAAGAGTTTAGAAACCTTCCACCTGCCTAAATTCTGGATGAAAGGTACAGCTCTTCCTTTGCACCTTCTTTGGCTATACACTAGCGTAAGAAATGTATCAAAGCTTTCAGTCTTCTGTAGTCTTATTCATGATGCAGCTTAGTTCCATTACTATAATATTAGACCTGTGCACAACCCATAGTGTCAACTCCTGATACGACAGTGACACTGTCCAGATGGGCCATGTCAGCCCCTCCCAATTATGTCATATCATGCCAGGTCAGAAAGCCAACATTTTGGTCAGGCCCCTGCTTGATCGTCCCCTGCCCTGGGCTCTCCTCCAGAGGCATATCTAGGGTAAATAATGCCTAGGGCAAGCACTGAAATTGCGCCCCCTGTCCAAACATCTGACACCCATCTTTCAGATAACTTTACCATAATATCAGCTAAAAAATACAAGTCAAGCTCGTTAATCTTTTAATCTTTCAAAAACTATTTAGCAGTGGACGTAGCCAGGCCAAAAAAATGCTGGAAAACTACAAATTTCAGTTTGCTGGAGCTCATGAAATACCCAAATATTATGTGGAGGTATACTTGGAAAACTAAACAGAAGTGCCTGTCTAATTCTCTACTATGCATTGTCGCATCACTATTACATGAGTTTTAAAAATAAATGGAGAATTTGACTTTTCCCAGATACTCTGAAAATAATTAAAGGATATGCAGAGTAAACTGTGTCACTCCTTGGAATATATTCTAGTATTTCAGAAAGACAGTTAAAATGAGAGAAAGAGAGCAAGAAACTCCTAGTGGGCCTTAATACTAAGGATTTCACACTGATTCGAAGACAAACTCACCATTAATAGCCATATTATTAAGACATCACATTTAACTCACTTATCACAAGAAGCAAAGTAAGAGCAAATGAATACAATCCTAGCTCATAAGCTTCAGCTGAGTATTCACAAGCCCTGATTCTCTGTACATAGTGCCAAACTAAATATGTGTACAGTGATTTATATTATATTAATTTAAAAAATATTATCTGTAGCCCCTTTGGGGGGCTTCCTAAAGGCCATGTATGGGGGGTCTACAAAGGTTCCCCCTCCCCCTGCTGGCCTCTAGGGCCTTGCAGGGACCATTTGAGCATGTGTGATGGCCATTTTTAAAAATATTTTTTCTCTTTAAAAATGGCCACTGAAAACAAAATGGCTACCGCACATGCTCAAATGGCCCCTGCGAGGCCTGGCAGAGGCCATTTGAGCATGTGAGGTGGCCATTTTGGTTTTGGTGGCCACTTTAAAAAAAAATTAATTTTAAAAAATGGTGCCCCTTCAAGTGGTGCCCGGGGCACATGCCCTGCCTGCCCTACCCTAGATACACCCCTACTCTCCTCTCCCTCCTTTGCCTGAGACCAATGGGATAGAGTAGAGACAAGGTTCATGAGATTCTCTTCATTCTGGATGGAGCACTACAGCAGCTGCCTCATCATCCCCTCTCTGCACTGCCGTTGAAAAGGCAGTTTTTTCACCCCTACATTATTGAATAGGTCCCTTAGTGGAACATGGGCTTGTGGGACTGATAGTTCTGCCTTAGAAAAAGCTAAGAGCCACCTCAACAAAGGAACTAGAAAGGAATCTAGTGGTGGGGGAAAGTCCCTTTTCAACCTCAGCGCAGCTGATGGAAGTTGATACAGCTGCTGTAATGCTTCCTCCAGAGAGTAAGGAGCATGAAGAGGACTTCATGAAGCCTGTCTCTGTTTCACTCCATTGGTCTCAGGTAAAAGAGAAGGAGGAGAGGGCAGGACGGGTCCCACAGAAATCTCTGATCTCCAGTAGAGTTCCAAAACGACAGGAGGAAGCTTCCCAGTAGTTCCAACTGTCCGGCTCCTTGCTATTGTTTCAGAGTGCCTTCTGACAAGGTGTGATAAAGGTTATGTCGGTCCAACATCTCTGTCAGTCTAACATGACTGCACAGGCCTAATTCACATGTGCACACATACACACACACACTCCCTCTGAGTAAGGAGCATCCTGTTCCATAAAGTTATATGAGACCACTGTTCTCTGCTCTGCTTTCTATAAAGTAGTGGATTTCAAATGTGTCCCAGAGAGCCATGGGATTCCTTGGAATCTTCTGGGGGGTTGCTTGATTACTAAACACAGACAAGCTTCTCTGAAAAAGAGCTTGCTTACCACTGTTCCTCATTCCCTCCAAGGTGCAGTTCCAGTGGTGTGGGCATCAGGAAGACCAAACAGGCCTGGCCAGTGCCCCATATGAATTGTGTGCACCTTGCCTAGAATATACCCCAGAATCCTCTGCAATTCAGAGGAGCTTCACAGAAGGTTCTTTGACAATAGAAGAAAATGTGATAATCAGTGGATTATTTAGTACAGATGTTCATTTTTCAGAATGCAGTAGTACAGAATGAGATAAATATTTGCAGTGCCAAGAAAACTGAACTAACTTGGACTTCTAAAACCTCTCTGAATTCATGGGCTGTCACAGCTACATCCAAGAACCTGTCACCATCTTCATCACTCTTGCTCCTCACATCACTTGTGTCACCCTCTGCTTGCTCAGAGTCACTTCACCAACACCCAATTGGGCAACTCATCAAAACTTTATTCTTGCCGTCAGAACTCCACAGCAATGATATAGTATGTTTCTTACTCACCAAATAAAGTGATCATTTTGTTGCTCTTTACCACCTAAGTGGGTGGAGAGGTGAGATAAAATATTTCAGCAAATCAATAAAAAGGAGGGAAGGGATCAGAATGTTAGCTTTTCAACTCACCAAACAGGGTGCTGCATAATCCAGCATTCCTAATAGATCAAGACATAATAGTAAGTTGTCATTATTATTATTAAATATATGTAGGCTCCTTGAAAACCTAACCAATGTGAAAATTGGCCCTGAATGAGAAGGTTTGAAATCCACTGTTGTAATAAGCAGCACTTTTCTGATGGGTGTATCTTGGTAATATTCACAGGCATAAATACTTCTGAATGAGGATTCTTAATACGAAGTTGCCTACTTCTTAATAGGCTACTACTGAAGTTCTAGATTAAATGAATAGAGGAGGGGCTCCCCATATTACAGTTTTCCTACAAAGAAGGAAGACGACACTTGCCAAATTGAACTAGTGGCATGAAAAGCACTTTCATGATGCTTGACCAATTGTAACGAACTTACATTTATTTATTATTATTTATTCGATTTCTATACCGCCCTTCCAAAAATGGCTCAGGGCTGTTTACGCAGAGAAATAATAAATAAATAAATAAGATGGATCCCTGTCCCCAAAGGGCTCACAATCTAAAAGGAAACATAAGATATACACCAGCAACAGTCACTGGAGGTACTGTGCTGGGGGGTGGATAGGGCCAGTTTGCTAGGGTTATGAATTTTGCTAGGGACTGAAGTGACATGCTTTGCTTGGGTCTAATTTGGTACTTTGGAAGCTTTTTAATAATTATTTGAAATATCAAACTTTAAAGTGTCTGTGCACAGAAATGTCTACACTTATTTGCCTGCAATTTGGTAAGCTTTGAGGGGCTAACATCTTTGCAATTTCCATCCCATACTGACAGGAAACGAAAAGGTTATACGTGCTTTAGTGATTCTCATTATAGATTGGTGCAACATCTCCAAATCAGAGCAGCTCTTTGAACTGGGTTGAATGGAATGGAATGTGTGAAGCAGCAAACTGAATCACACAACCCACCAAATCTCTGAGGCAGCTTCTAAATCAAATCTTTAAGATGGTCTTTTAAGATAGGCCCAAGGCCTATCTAGTTAAGCATTCTGTTTCACACAGTGGACCACCAGGAGGCTTTACAGACAGAGCTTCTACCCTACATCTCTTTCAGAAGAGAGTGTGCATTCACACACTAGCCAAATTCACTCTGAAGTCCCTTCAAGATCCTTGGACCCACTCCACACACAAATTGGGCTTTGTCTTGTGAATTCTAGCTTATCTCGAGTTATTTCTGGGTTTTTCACAGCTGCTGAACATTGTGTTGACACTTTCAATGAGCTGTCTACCACAATCCCAAAATATCTCCCCTGGTCAGTCACTGACAGCTCAGACCTCATCAGTATATATGTGAAGTTGGGGTTTTTTGCCCCAGTATACATCACTTTACACTTGCTAACACTGAACCACATTTGTTGCCCACTCACCCACTTTGGAGAGATCCTTTTGGAGCTCCTTATAGTCTGTTGTGGATTTCACAACCCTAAATAGTTTAGTGGCATCTGCAAATTTGGCCACCTTGCTGCTTACCCCAACTTCTAGACCTTTTATGAATAGATTAAAAAGCACTGGTCCCAGTACCGATCCTTGGGGGACCCCTCTTCTTATTTCCATCCGTTTAGAGAACTTTCCATTTATACCAACCCTGTTTCCTGTCCTTCAACCAGTTACCAATCCACACATGAACCTATCCCCTTATCTCATGACTGCTAGGTTTTCTCAAGAGTGTTTGATGAGGAACTTTGTCGAAAGATTTCTGAAAGTCCAAGTATACAATGTGAACTGGATCACCTTTATCCACATGCCGGTTGACACTCTCATATAATTTCAAAAGGTTGGTGAGATAAGATTTGCTTTACAGAAGCCATGCTGGTTCTCCTTCAGCAGGGCCTGTTGATCCTGTTTTTCTATATGCATAACAATTTTATCTTTGAGAATGTTTTCCATCAATTTGCCCGGCACAGATGTTAAGCTAACCGGCCTGTAATTTCCTGGATCTCCCCTGGATCCCTTTTTGAAAATTGGTGTTACATTGGCTATTTTCCAGTCCTCTGGTACAGAGCCTGATTCCAGGGATAAGTTACATTTTTTTTGCAAAGAGGCCGGTGATTTCACATTGAAGGACTCTAGGGTGGATTCCGGCGATTTGTTAATTTTTAATTTTCCAGACAATTTAGAATGTCATCTCTTGTCAGCTCTGTCTGACTCAGTTCTTTAGCCTCAGTCCCTTGAGAATCTCAGTTCAGGAACAGGTGTACGCTTAGTGTCCTCCGCTGTGAAGACAGATGCAAAGAACTCATTTAGCTTCTTCGCAATCTCTATATCCTCCTTAATAATCCCTTTCAATCCCTCATCTAATGGACCAACTGCCTCCCTGGCAGGTTTCCTGCTTCTGATGCATTTAAAGAAGTTTTTGTTATTTGATTCAAATTGAATCATGTCTAAATCAAATTGGCCTGTTTAGGGCTGATTTGATTCGTGTTCAAAGTGAAACAACACATTTTGATTTGAACTCGAATCGAGATTTTCAATTCATGCACATCCCTAATGTAAACTCCTAGACAAGGAGAGCTCAATTGCCTATATCACCCTGTTAAGTGGTAAGGAGGATTTCTCTACACATTCTGTGCAGATACCTGTGAGAAGACTATATTATAGAAGACTATAATATAGTGAGCATAATTTAAGAAGGATGAGATGATAATACTCTCATTGCTTATATTTTGCCAGTAGTCACCCAAGATCTTATCACGCACAAGGCAGGATGCCAAATGCAGCCTTCCTGCCCTCCACGCTCCTCCCTTTTTGTGGGAACTACAACAGCTGCCACTGCTTTCACAGGTGCACACCAAATACAGACCCATCCACCTTCCCCCTCCTCTTCAAAAGGAAATGAAAAGAAGGAAGCAGAATAGGAGTTCTGTACTTTAAGGAAAGTGCTGTAGAGTACAGAATGCTCTATAGAGTGTTTCTTGTACTCTACTGCCCTTTCATCACTACTACTACTTCTTCTGCCTTCTCGCTTTCATTACTAGCCCAACAGCAGTGTGGGATGAGAGTGCTCACTAGGCAAGCAGAAGGCAGTGGTGGTGGTGGTGGTGGTGGTGGTGGTGGAGGAGGAGGACCGTCTCTGAGTAGCTCTTTGCTGAGAGCTGGCTGTGCTTGGGGAAGAGCTGATCTGATGTCAGCAAGAGGCAGATAGGGCATCTTGCTGCTATACTGGACCCCCCAAAACATTCCCACTCAATTCCCACTTGTGGAAGGCTGCTCCTGTTTTCTGCTGTGATTTCTTTCCCCCCAGCTAAGAACTGAATAAACCACTTAACAGGAAAGAGAAGCTATGGACATTGTTGAACTCAATTCACATAAAGTTCACTGTAGGGCTTATTCAGGAGTTGATGTTAGAGGATATCCCACAGTGCCAGCTCATTGTCATTTGCCAGTACAGGCAAATTGCAACCAGCTGTCTTACCTCCTTCACTGGCCTTACCTCCAGGTGGGAGCCAGCACAGATGCCCCCCTCCCACTTCCCATGGTCAGGTGCCATCCTTTTCCTCGCCACCAGGCTCAGCAGGTAGGGTGAACTCCTCACCACCCCACTACCCTGCTGGCTTTTTCTACAGTACATCCCATGGGAGCCAGTCTGGAGTGTGCCTTTGGTCTCTCCATCCTGTTGTGGTCTCCTCCCCAACCCTGCTGTCTGGTGCTGGAAGACAATTGCTGCTGCTAACGGCTTAGTGGTGGACAGTGACATAGAGGCCAGGCTGTGCTAGCAAGGGGGACAGGTTTGCTGGAGGCAATGGTGGGCTGGTGGGCTTCCATGCAGGGGTGGCAATGGTGCATTCCTTTGCTCCCAAAGGCCTGAGGTGATTGCCTCATGCAAGAGCCATCCTTGATATCACACACTCATTACATGTCATCTTTTCCACAGATGTCCAAATCAAGGGTTTTAAATTCTGCAGGTTTGTTTGTTTGTTTGTTTCTTTAATTCATTTCTATACTGCTCAAAACACAAGTTTTCTGAGCGGTTTACAAAACAGCCAATAAAAGTTTAAAACATTTCAACAATTATAATTAAAATTATTAAAACACAATTAAAA
This sequence comes from Hemicordylus capensis, assembly GCF_027244095.1. Classification (NCBI taxonomy): domain Eukaryota; kingdom Metazoa; phylum Chordata; class Lepidosauria; order Squamata; family Cordylidae; genus Hemicordylus; species Hemicordylus capensis. The sequence continues at coordinate 160,701,337 of NC_069661.1, forward strand.
CAGTATCTAATTAAAAGCCTGGGTGAACAAATGCGTCTTGACTGCCCTTTTAAAAGTTGTAAGAGATGGGAAGGCTCTTATTTCAGCAGGAAATGTGTTCCAAAGCCTCGGAGCAGCAATGGAGAAGGCCTTTCCCTGAGTAGCCACCAGATGAGCCGGTGGCAACTGCAGATGAAGCTCTCCAGATGATCTCAATGGGTGGTGTGGTTCATAGAGAAGAAGACATTATCTTAAATACCCAGGGCACTTTAGGGCTTTATAGGTTATAACCAAAACCTTGTACTCTGCCCAGAAACTTACCGGTAGCCAGTGTAGATGTTTTAAGATAGGAGTGATATGGTCTCTCCAAGATGACCCAAAGACCAATCTGGCCGCCGCATTCTGAACTAACTGTAGTTTCTGGACTACATACAAAGGCAGCCCCTTTAATATGAATCCCCTCTAGCTTCCTGTGCTTATAAAACAGGTTGAAAGACTATTCACATTAAAATATGTCTGGGGAGAATTCTTTTTTTTAACGTATCTATACTTTCTTTCTGTTAGACATTGCAAACTTAATGGAGCTCAATCCCCTCCTCTGTTCCACTGTGGCAATCTATTCAGCCCAGCACAGCAACTCTCCCATGGTGGCTGCTGGTGTCTCCTTTCTGTATGGGTTGATGTGACTGTAGATGATGAGCCATTTGGGACAGGAAACCATTTTCTCATACCTCTTGCTGTGTAAACTGTTCTGAGAACTTTTGTTGTTGAAAAGCAGTGTGTGTGTCTATATGATAAACTAGAAGTCAAGATGCACTACCCATTAGACCAGGAGGAGAACAGAACCCTTTTCTTTCTTCAGAACTAATTTTTGCTTTTACCTAGCCTTTCCAGAAAAGGCACAAGGCCTATATTTGTGAAGAACACCAGTGGAAAATTGCTCTGTGGCTCATCATAGGTATATGACAGATTCCTCCTCTCTTCTTGGATGGGATTACAGAAGTGATTGATAATTGTAACAGTTAATTCTGTAGCTTTCTTTCCTCCGAGGTGCCATTCAACAGACTCCCTGGGATTTAGATATTTTTCAGTAAACAGATCTGCAGCTGTGACAGGTAGGGTGCAAATGACAGATCTCTTATGTAATGCCACTTCATTTGCTCTTGTTTCGAAGCTTCAGGAACAGTTGTCACATGGAAAGGTGGTGTTCAGACAGAATGGAGGTTGGAAAGCTTAATTCTGAAATTTTGGTTGGACATGGCTAGACTGATGCAAATTCTTTTGTGCAACTCACTATGTGATTCATCCAGTATTAATTCAGCAAGCTTATTGAAATTTTGTTTTCAGATAACAAGAGAAGCAATTTGGGGCTTTTGTTGCTGGTTTTCCAAATACTACACCAGCACTAGCCTGATCTAGTACATTTGCACGATAGGTAGCCCCTATTCAATGGCTTGCCTTCTTCAGAAGAGGTAGCTATGCTGGCAAAACTTTACCTACTCCTAACTTGATTGTTCACTAGCACTGCTAAGGGAACTTCAGCCATCACTTATTATTTATTTATTTATTTGATTTCTATACCGCCCTTCCAGAAATGGCTCAGGGCGGTTTACACAGAGACATAAATAATATATAAATAAGATGGATCCCTGTCCCCAAAGGGCTCACAATCTAAAAAGAAACATAAGATAGACACCACCAGCAGTCACTGGAGGTACTGTGCTGGGGAGGGACAGGGCCAGTTACTCTCCCCTTGCTAAATAAAGAGAATCACCACATTAAAAGGTACCTCTTTGCCACGTTAGCAGGGGTACTTTCCACATAAATAAAACTGGGGGTGGGGGTGGATTTTCCCTATAAAAACCTTCAGCCATCACTTTCCCTTTCTTCATTTGTACTACTCTGGTGGCCGAGGGCATGGCGTTTCCTTTTTAGCTAGAGTACCTCCCGCACTCTTAGTTTCTATGCCATTACTATCAAAGGAGAAGGGAGATGAAATTGACAAAGTTGATGTCAATTTCACTTCATTTTTTTAAACCTGGTTCTGTAGCAGGAAAGCCAGAGTTCAAGAGAAAAACAATGTCAATTTCAGTGTCCTTTCTGTCAAGAGCATAAACACTGGATTCAGGCTATGCCTAATGTAATTTTAAAAAGTGAAATTGACAAGGCTTTCTTCCTCTGATTCTTTTAGCCTATTACACTGTGGTATCCCTTGATAACTGTAACTCTTTTTGCTATGAAATCCTAGTGCAACTCACTACAGTTTCAACTCCAGGAATCCTGTAGGAGAGAGATGGAATCGTAGAAGAAGTAATGGTGAAGGCAGGCAGATAATGCAGAGAGCTGGGGTTACACCCTGTTATTTAAGCACTCCTCGAAACCATGCAAGACAATAACACCATATTGGCTACACTTCACTTGTGATAAAAGCTCCAGAAGTTACTACAATCCTATAATTTAAAGAAAGGGTGATTCTGGCACGGTGGTGGGGTGGGGATAGGAATGCAGTGGTTTGAATTGGAGATGGAATCCCAGTGCATTGACCTTTTGCACCTACTATCCCAGTGGCCACTAGGAGCACTGGGGGTAGAAGTAGTTAGTGAGGGTCTACTTACCTGTCTGTGCTTGCCTCTACTCTGTGACCCCTGCTTTGACTTCTCAGGTACTTCCTGTAGTGAGTTAGTCCTCTTCCTTTCCTCCTAGAGAGAAGATGGAAACCCCCCTCCCCACCTATTCTTTATGTAGCTGATAGACAGGATAGGTATCTCTTATCTCAAATGTACTTCACCAATAAATCAGTTTAGTTTAGACTCTACAGTGATCCCTGTGCATGCTCCTTAAATACAGTAGCTGCAACAACTAAACTCTGCACTCTGTAACTGGAGTGGTAGCTTCCTTGGCACTTTGCTAAATAATCACAAAACTTAACAGTTCGGGAGGAACATAATCTGGATTCTCAGATAGGTGAAAGCCAAACTACTCAAGCATGTAAATACTTGCTTTAGAGGCATGCTCCTGACTGAAAGTGCCTATTTTAGTCAAAAATGACTGCCTGGGAATGGGGGCAAATCTGATAGGGTCTGGGGGTGGGGGTGGTTCTTTCCTTGTACTCTGCTCGCTTGCTGAAGATCATCATCCTAAAGCAGCTACTTGCCCCTGAAGCAAGCTACTTGCCCCTGAAATAAATGGACCATATGATGAGGGCACATTAGGGGCTTTCTCAGTTAGTTCTCTCTAGCTTTGGACACTATCATCTTAGAGAAGTTCCATTATTTTCCAGAGTGCGATATCAGTGAGGATTTTATTGGTAGCATATATTTTTGTGTGGTTGGGGGTGGGAATCAGAATTGTAAATATCTAGATCGCTCTAGCACGTACATTGGGAAAAATGCCTGTGTAGGGATGTCCCATTAATTTTCCTGAACTACTACTTCTACTACAGTTTGGAGGAAGCAACATTGTGTTAAACCACTAGGGTATTTAGCTTTCTCCTGTCCTTTTGTTGAAGCAGCAGGCAGAGCTGCTTGATCTTGGCAGGATTAGGCCTATTTCATACCAAGTTGATGAAGCCAATGCAGCCTTGGTTTGGGAGGGAAATGTTAGCTGTTGCCTGTACCGTATTGATTTAGCCACTCTTTGCAGACAGAGGGATAAATGAGCAAATAATGAAGTGCTTGATTGCCTAACCTTGACATTTCCATCCCTTTTCCCCTCCATGTGTGCTTGCTTATTTTGGCAGTTTTCTAAGGGGGACATGGCATGAATGATGGGAAGCAAACTGATCTCTTGGTGGCACTTGAGCTAGTGCAGCTGCCACAGCCAAGAACTCCAGTCACTTGGATGGAACGTTCTGTTATGCCTTCCAGAAACTGTTCCCAGGGTATTGTAACATTGGATGATTAGGCCAGGATGGTTTGTTTGCCGAGAAATGGCAGCAGCATAGCCGGGACAAACTCCACGTTTTATGGCATGTTCTGCCTGAACCTTGTTTGAACAGCACTTGCTATGAAGAGAGAAAATGAATTAAAATGTCAGCAATGCTGACATTTTGCTGAAATGATGACTGTGTATGGATTTAGGTTGACCCACTCTGCAATGCAAATGGAGTGTGTCATGCACATCAGCTGCCAATCATGTTTGATTGAGATCTGTCTCTTCTATGGCCCTCTGTCATTGGCTGAAGTCCTTGTTTAATTCCTATTAAGAGCTGAAGGATTTTTGAGAGGTTTGTACCCTTCCTGATTGTTATCTGCTCTTTGTCAGCTGCTGGCCAGGACTGCAGATGGTTTTTCTCCCTAATAGAAAGGAGCTCTAAGAGTATGAGTGAGGTGCAGCACAGGCCTAGAGTTGTTTTCTATTTTTTTCTCCCAACCATGCAATGTTTTCCATTTCCAAATTGTAAACATTTCCCTGAAAAATAATGCTCCCCACAAGCAGCCTGTTTTGTGTATGTGTGCACTCAAAGAATATTGTTTTTACTTTTGTAAATCTCCACTACGGCCTCTGGGTGAGTTCCTTCCCCCGCCTCTTAATTTAGATATGTGTTTATATTATTCCATAATCCACTGTACTTGGAAACATCAAGTTTATTTTCACAGAAAAATTATGTAACCTAATTTATTTTCACAGAAAAATTATGTAACCTAATTTATTTTCAGAGAAAAATTATGTAACATTTACTCACTTAACTATCTTACAATTTGTTCTACATCACGGGAAGAAACTCTCTCAGTGATCAGTGTTCCCCTGCAGACAGTCTCTGAAGACAGAGGGAGCGGGGGTGTGGCTAGAGTGTGTGTCAGCTACAGGGGTACAGCTATAGCTGGTGCTTTCCCTCTGTACCAAAGTACAGTGGACCATGGCTGACATGAGGAAAATTATGCAGAGTAATCCCCTTGAAATTAAAAAAGACAAGTTAGGCAATTCCTGAAGAGAGCTATCAAGAACAGATTTTTTTCCTCCAATAGAGAGAAATAAAAACCAATGGGCAGCATCCAGACTAGTTAGTCATGACAGCACCATTGGAATCTATGAGACAAGTTAACTAAAGTCCCATTATTTTCCAGGGGATTTAGTCATGAGTAACTTAGCCCAAGCTTCTCTTAATGAAATGAGGTCTTCAAAGTATCTAAATAGGTTGTAAACAAGATATATTAAACCCTATAGCTTCAAAGCTGTTCAGTTTTGGGTGGGCTCGTTTGATGCCTGGCAAATGTCAGCAAAGTTCCTATTGGCACCATACACCCTGCTTGTGATACGCTGAGGTCATTCACTGAACCATCAAGTGCCCTACCCAGGTTTGGAGCTGTGTGTTCCCAATATTCAGTTGTGTAGGTGCAAACAACTAGTTAGGAAGCGGGAGAAGTCATTGTGTGGAATCAAGGTAGGAGGAAAAGCTGGGCAGGACAGCTTTTCCTTCTACCTTGGTCAGATGCTGGGTAGGACAGCGCTGACTCCCCAGCTTTTCCTCCTACCTTGCTTCCATACAGTGACTTCTCTCTCTTCCTACCTAATTGTTTGCACCCACACAACCAAAAATTGAGAGCACACACAGCTCCCAAACCTGGGTAGGACACTTGTCCTACTCAGTTTTTGGTTGTGTGAATGACAGTCTTCTGGATAATATCAGAAGACAACTTCTACCTAAGGAAATGGAGCTGGGTTGGATAGTCTCCATGTTCCCTGTGGCTCTATCCTTCTGTAGTTGTGAAAATATTTGTATTAGAATAGGATTGCCTAAAGCTAGACACAAGACACTTTTGTACCTGAGACTGTATAAGCCAAGTGGTGGGCCCTCCCTGCAGTTAAAAGTGGTAATCCAGTCAGTAAAAATGTGCTGCTCCTTATTGGTGTCCAAAATCTGGTGCTTTGAGGGGACCCACTTTACTCCACCTAATGGTAGGATCTGCTCTGAACTGCATGACTCAAAGGTGTCTCTGTGAATGCCAAGGGATCAGAATGTAGGCCCTAGGTTGTGATAAACAAATACTGACAAATCAAATCAATATGAACAAATGTGGAACAAACCTGATATATCCCAAACCTCACCTGCATAGGAGCTTTCCTGCGTCTTGTATAACCAAACATGGTTATATCCATGAGTGAAGACCCATTGCACTTGTATGCAGAGGAGAGCCCCTACACTCAAGGAACTTCATCAAGGTGCAAAAGACGCGGGAGATGACAAGCCTTGGCTTGTATCTCTAACTTTGCTTCCACAAGCAGTCAGTAGAATTTTATAGCATAGCAAAGCTTTAGCATGCAAAAATCTGTGCTCTGGCCAGTCTGAATTCTTAAACTTCTTAAAGCATTTTGAAATGCTAAATGATGAAGCAGTTATTTACTTTTTCATCCCTTTTTGTTATGAATTCCTTGAAACTCCAACTCCATGTGTCACAATAAACTTAACAGCAGTGCCTTAAGAGAAATATGGTAATAATTTAGTCAGTACTTCTTGGTGCCAAAAGCATGCTGCCATTCATTACAGTTGAAAACAGTAGGAGGAAAGAGGGTTTGATTTATTATTAAGTAATGCACAGTGCCAGTGTATGGTAGGAAAACTTTTTTTATTTTTCAGCTAGAACATCCAAGCAGCTCTGTTTTCTAATAGCTTGGGCCACAGCTCTAAAACAGCATTTTGAAAATGCTCAACTTCTGTGAGAAACCACAATTTCCTGGTAGCCTGGCTTGTCCAGGAACAGACCCGACAAAGGAGTGTCCTCATTTACAATCATTCCTGCTACTTGGAACCATGGGGTAGATGCCTAAACACTAGCAGAGCAATTTAATCAATAAAATACCACAGCTTTGATTTAACAGCATTTTCTAAGTAGATAGTAATGCTTTTAATTTAATAAATCTGTTTTGCCCTTCCAGAATTCAAAACTATTAAAAAAAAAATTAGGAATTTGGTGGTGCAGAACAATGAATGTCAAGATCTACATGCTACATTTCTTGAAATACATTTCTTTTTTGGTAGTTGAAGTATCATTCTGCTACCTAGGGCTGTACCCAACTTTCTTCTGTTTTGATTTGCAAGCTGAAAATAGTCTTGGGGAGTGGGGAGTAAAAATATTTCCCAAAACTCCAGTTTTGTATTTGTAAAAATATTTGTGAAATATTTTCTGTAAGTTTTTTGTAGATTTGTAAATATTCACTTAAAAAATAAATACTTTTTTTTTAAAGTAGCGAGCGTGCGTGCACACACAACAGGCACACGTGTGCTCGCTACTTCTGGCTGATGGGGGGAACAGGGCGGCAAGGAGGCACACTGCCACCCCGGGGGGCTTAAAAATAACAGAGCACCGGTGGGGGAAATGCAGCAGGAGAGGTGAATACACCCTTCCCCGCCCTTAAAGTATTACCCCCGCCGGTGCCGAAGATATTCATGCACATCCCTAGTAAGGAGACCCTGAAACAGAGGCAATATGTACTTCAGACAGGAAACCTCCTATGTTCTTTGTATCTGTAGGGGAAAGAATGACAGGACTCACAGGGCAGGGCCTGGAAACCCAAATCTGCTGCAGTGTAGCAAGTCACCACAAGGGGCAGTGGTAAGCCGAGTCCTAGTCTCAGGGAACTCTGACACAAAGCATATGCTCTACCACTAAGTTAGGGGTTCTGTGCAATTCTATGCTATTGAAACTAGTAAAGTACCAACCTGGATTGTTTAGGCATAAGAAGTTGGGAGTGAAGTTAGATACTGGGTGTAAATGTACCTAGAATTTGGGGATGCGAGAACAATATCCTGAGCACAGCATCCCTCCAGTGGCTGTTGCTGGTGTCTACTTCATGTTTATTTTCTAGATGTTTCTTACGTTTCTTTTTAAGATTGTGAGCCCTTTGGGGACAGGGAGCCATTTTATTTATTTATTTCTATCAATGCAAACCACTTTAGGATCTTTGGTTGTAAAGCAGTATATAAATATTCTTCGTATTCATATGCCTTGGAGGGTTCGGGTCTGGTCTGGTCCAAAAGCTTCTGTACATCCAGACACTCTAGAGACACTCGGAGCCTGGCTACATGTTATACTGTCCAAATGAAAAATAGTTATAGGTGGCCAAGCTCTGCCTGTTGAGCATTTTGTAGGCTCCCTTGGGCTGAGAAATCTGGAGGAGACCAAAAGCAAATACATCAGGAAGCAAGTGCCTTTGCCACCTTTTCCCCTCCATTGATTGTCTCCTTCTGAGCTGTCTACTCAACTTCTCTACCCTAGAGGCTGGGAGGGGAAGGAGCAGAAACATGCTAGCTCTCTATGGGCAGGGGTTTTTGACACGATGGAACATTCCTAAATGTAACCTCTCCACTTTGGGTCTGAAATACAGTACCAGGTGGGTTGTATCACATGATATTTCTTAGTGTGTAGTTCAGTTTTAAGCTGTAGAAAGGCCAGTTCATGGTTGGAAGTATCAGCTTTTAAAATAATTTCCTTAACTGTTGCAATGTTAAAAAAATTGGACTGAGGCAGAATATCAGACCTGGGTCCAAACACCCACCTACAAATCACTCTTCTGTGCAGGTTATGTGAATTCCATTGTCCGGATTCTGAAAATAAATAACACAATTAAAACCTATGGCTTCCTTCATGCAGTCATTTCAGAAAGTAATTTCCTTAATAGCATGTTCACAACGAAAATTAATAGCAGTCAATCAAACAAACATATAGCATTCTGATTAGGTACTCTTTCCCATGAAATATGCTTTCGAGGCATATTAAAGACTGGCCCTAACACAGACAGACAAGAGAATAAGCAGTCATCTACCTGCCACCGTGTGTATTGCTAAGCAAAATAAAGGAATGAGTGTTCATACACTTGGCTTTTTAACAAACTGGACAGTTAGACCCATGTTAGAATTGTTGAGCATGACTTACAGGTGAAACTCGGAAAATTAGAATATCGTGCAAAAGTCCATTAATTTCAGTAATGCAAATTAAAAGGTGAAACTGGTATATGAGACAGACGCATTACATGCAAAGCGAGATAAGTCAAGCCTTAATTTGTTATAATTGTGATGATCATGGCATACAGCTCATGAAAACCCCAAATCCACAATCCCAGAAAATTAGAATATTACATGGAACCAAGAAGACAAGGATTGTAGAATAGAACAATATCGGACCTCTGAAAAGTATAAGCATGCATATGTATTCAGTACTTGGTTTGGGCCCCTTTTGCAGCAATTACTGCCTCAATGCGGCGTGGCATGGATGCTATCAGCCTGTGGCACTGATGAGGAGTTATGGAAGACCAGGATGCTTCATTAGCGGCCTTCAGCTCTTCTGCATTGTTTGGTCTCATGTCTCTCATCCTTCTCTTGGCAATGCCCCATAGATTCTCTATGGGGTCAGGTCAGGCGAGTTTGCTGGCCAGTCAAGCACAGTACACTATACTTTTCAGAGGTCCGATATTGTTCTATTCTACAATCCTTGTCTTCTTGGTTCCATGTAATATTCTAATTTTCTGAGATTGTGGATTTGGGGTTTTCATGAGCTGTACACCATGATCATCACAATTATAACAAATTAAGGCTTGACTTATCTCGCTTTGCATGTAATGCGTCTGTTTCATATATCAGTTTCACCTTTTAATTTGCATTACTGAAATTAATGGACTTTTGCACGATATTCTAATTTTCCGAGTTTCACCTGTAGAAACTGTATCCACAAGGAGTTTTTTTTTAATTGGGGTGATGGTGGAGGTTGAATTTGCTCATTCAGCAATCTCAAACTCAGTGAGCCTGCTTGTGTTTAGTCCGCAGTGGTCTTTGGCAAGTGCAAACAGCAGATATTCACAAGTACAGCACAGGCCAAATAGTCTGCAGCGCCTGAGCTATGAAACTGGTGTGAGGTTTTCTTTTGCCTGCTTGTGTCTTTCTTGCTAATTTCTCTGCAGTGACCTCATTTTACCCCTTGAATACACATAAGGCTCATTCACATGTGCATATTCATCACTTAGTGATCTCACTATCATGGCCACTCACATGTGTGAATGATCTATTGCAGATCCAGCACAAGATAATATGTCTTTAACTACTTCATTTTAAAAAACAAAACATTATTATTGTTATTATTTAATACCACCCAGTGTCAAACACAATACTTTCCATGGAAAGTTCATACCTCATCTGCAATTTACCAAATAATACAAAGCAGGGCCTTTTTAGTTGTGATGCCTGATCTTTGAAACATCCTCTCCTCATTGATGACTTTTAGGGACAGGTAAACACATATTTGTTCTAGCTAGTTTTTATGGCATTTGACTTTTATGTTGTCAATTGCCTCCAAAATCTTTAAAAAAACAAACAAGTTTTAATAAAGAAATACAATATTAATAATGCTGCAGTCATGTCGGTCCGACAGGCATGTCAGATCCACTATGCCCTATATTGGGCACTATCAGAAAAATTTCTGTAACAGAAGCGTCTACAGGTGGAACTCTGACTAAATTCGTGTCTGTGGTTATGGAATTCTGACTTCTGACAGATATGTCAGAACTACTCCCCTCCCCACACTGCCCTGTCTGAAGCCAGCCGCCTAGGTGATCATCTCTTGCTGCAGCTTGAATTTCAAAATGCTCATTATTAAAAAAAAAAAAAATTCAGGACCCTGACTGTCGATGCATTGTGGAGCACATAGTCTTTTTAGGGATGTAGCTATAGGTAATAAGGGTATCCACAGACCGTTCGGTGTGGTTTGGTCTGAATTCGAATTGAACTGCAGGTATGTGAACTGGTTTGGTCGAACTGATTGGCTGGGCCAGTCAGTTCAACGAACCAGCTTAAACTGGTTCAAAACAATTTGCAATCAAACTGCTTGAAACAGCCTGGTTTGCAACAGTCCAGTTTCTGATAGAACCAGTTCTGCACATCCCCAATAGCTAATCCCTTAAAAGAACTGCACACTCCACAATGCACTGCAAAGGCCAGGGTTACTGGAGAACTTAAAGAGAGAAAACTTGGCATTTTGAAACTCAAGCCACAGCAAGAGAAGATCAGCTAGGCAGCTGGCTCCAGCTCCTCCTCCAGTCTTCAAAAAGGGATGTCACACTGTGGTCCTCAAGTAAGGGAGGGGAACAGGGAAAGGGTGGGGCAAGAGAAGGAAAGGGATGGGGGAGAGGAAGGGTCCAACTAAATGTCAGGAAAATGTTGGATCTAATCCAACTCCCAACAGTTTTGGGGAAGCCATGTCAGCCCTCCCAACAATTTTCCTTTCTGGTTGGGTCAGATTTGGATCAAATCTGACCATTTTTCTAGTGTGTGCAATATATGTATACATGTAAGCACGCACAGTTATTTACACATTAAGCTCAATGCATATGCATTAGTACACTTCCTGTCTGTACCCTTTGAGTGGGTCTGTACCCCGGGTAACCTTTAAAATGCATGCATGTGCAGTTGTTCACACAAAAACAAGTGCATGTATACAACCACCTTTTAGATCTGGGAAGGTGAGTGTCATATTTCTCTGCGGAATGATAGCTCTCCTAAACTGAATTTCTTTTGAATCCAAATGAAAATAAAAACTGGCAAACTCTGACCACGTGTTGTGGAGCTCATTGTGTAGATTATAACTTATTACACTCTTCTAATCACAAGGATCAAGCCTGAATTCCCTTGTTTTGGCCCATGTGCGTCACAGCTTCAGAGGCTACAATAGGTCAGACATTGCCAGAGCTCTCCCAGAGTGCATCATAATGATGTTAGAAAGAACTTGAGTGAGAGACTGATTTAGATAATTTTATGTCCTTCCTAAGGTCCTGATTTAAGGGTTTTAAGTTGTGTTAGAAAAATGCCTCCCTGGTTTACAGTTGCCACAAAGATAGTGTCAACATATTAAACAGCAACAGCAACAACTTTATAATGCTCATAAACAAGCCTAGAAAGACATTTTTCAGCTATTGCTCTGTTGTGTAAAACTTCAGTGATAGCTGTGCTATAATACAAGTTTTTATTTCTCTCTGAGGAAATGTTACAGATGATGCTATAGTCATTATAGCTACTGATATTCAGCTCCTGCCTCATCCCCCATCCCTCCTTTTTTGTTTCAAATATAAGTTTAACAGTCATTCCTGCTTCTCAGGGAATCCTAGATATCTTTTTGTTGTTGTTGCAGGAGAGGAAAGAGTAGGAATCTATAACAGACAATTCTTGGCATATAATTCCCAGGAATTATGTGGGGGAATGTAATACGCTGGAAAGCTAATATACATTTGGGGCAAAAGGCAAAATATGACAGCTTCAAATCCAGATCTTCATATGGATCATAGATGCCTTGTAATCCTGACAGAATAACAGATTTAAAAGAGAATACCAGCAAACTGTCTTGAACAACTCCTGAGCACGGGGTTGTGAATGACCGTCTCAGGATCAGCAAGTATCTGTGAGCATTGAACAAAGCCAATGAGGATTACTAATGAAATTGGTAACATCTCATTGCATCCATGAAAATGCTATCTTTGGCAAAGAGACAGGACAACAGTTTGGGAGGTCAGAATTCTGAATCAGAGGGAAAGTAGAATGGGATTGGAGTTGGTAGATGAAAACAGGAATTGGTTAGTGCTGTAAATGACAACAGATAGGAGGATTTTAAGGTGGGGTAAGAGAATGGTCCTCCTAAAACTGGAGTTGAGGTTAAGGAGTAAGGGGCTAGATCCAGAGAGAAGTAAGCAGACGAACTAGGTAGCCATAGTCAGAATGATGTATCTTTTCCTAGGCCTGAAATTAGAGAAGGAGATCACACTGCATACCAAAGTCAGAAGAAGGCAAAAGCAAAGTTTTGTATTTCACACATAAATTGTCTTCCTTGGAAACTAACCAGTGTATAATGTGTTGTGATTTTATTCTCCTTCCACTTTACTTTAAAATCAGTGGACTGTGCATAGAATTCGTTCTCCCTGAATGTAAAGAAAGCTGCACTCTCTACATTTGACTGTTTATTTATTTAACATATTTGTATACTGCCCAAAACTTACACCTACGTTTACCACATTCATGATCTACCTCTGTATGTGTACATGTAAAATACCTTCCATAGTCATCTTAACCAGGGCCTTGAGTCACCAAACCTTGTTGGCCAAAGGGAATTGTGGCTGGGGATGATGGAAGTTGTAGTTGAACAGCATCTGGGGATCCAAGGCTGAATCTGTTCTAATCAATATAATGTGTGAAGTGGCATTTATGCCAAGTCTGTTCTGTCTGTGCAGAATGTTGGAGGGCATACTAGATGGCTTTGGAATGTCCTTCCACAGGAGACTTACTGAAGTTTGATCCTGGCTGGTTTCAAGAAGTGATGCAAAGCCTAATTTGGGGTAAATATAGCAAGATTAATCTGGTTAGAGGTAGCCATTTTTGAAGAAAATGGCTTGTACAAATCCTTTTGCTGTTTGATTTCATTATAAACTCTAGTAGAGTGTGAAGATTAAATGTAGACAGAAAATGTACCACACATTCAACAGATCATCTTCAGGGCCAGATGGACTGCAGTTCCCTATTTGTCTCATGTCTCTCTCCTCCTCCTCTTGTAAGAGGAGGAGAGAAAATGCCTTGCCTTATATATACAATTAGATTTTATGATATGAATAATTAATAACAACATTGTTTTACCGTAGCTCTCTGTTGTGTCGCTTCCTTTATTACTGCAGCAAAGAAACCTTAAGAGACTCCAAGATATTGCTGAGGACTACATTTTGAAAAGATACCAGTTGTTTGCTGTTGTTTGATGCTTAAAAATCATAACAGAGAAAAAGTCCAGTTCTCTTCATTGGCGATGGTGATGAGAGGAACTTCCTGGGGGAAAATCCCCATTCCTTTGTATGATAAATGCATGTTTCCTTGTCGGATGAGCATCTTAATTTGCATTGTGAACCGCCCAAGGACTTGTGTATGTGGCAGTATAAAAATGTGTTAAGTAAAAATAATTAAAAAATTATTGCTCATCAAGGCCCCCCTGGCCTGGACATCAGTTCCACCCCCAACCTAAAAGTTCCATACTAGGCTGTTACATCCTTCAGTTGTTACATTCCAATTCTGGGAATCATTTTTCCAAGTCCCAGTCTGGCGTATCAAGTCTTGATTCCAATCCTTTCTTCTACCCGGAGTTCAAAGCCACCTAATGGCGAAGCGGGGAAATGCTTGACTAACAAGCAGAAGGTTGCCGGTTTGAATTCCACCTATATCGGGCAGCAGTGATAAAGGAAGATGCTGAAAGGCATCATCTCATACTGCACGGGAGGAGGCTCACAGCGCTCTGTGGGCGCCAGGAGTCGATATCGACTTGACGGCACACTTTACCTTATCCGGAATTCAAGCTCATCCGTGCTCTGAGCTCCTTGGAGGAAGAGCGGGATGTAAATGTAAATAAACAAATAAGTAAATCTTTTTTATTTCCCACGCATGTGCATTAATGTATAGACTCTGCAAACGACAAATTTATGCTGTAATGTTTCTTCTGCTGCTATTGCAGGGCAATCCCACAATGCTCCCAGTTTCTGTTGTAGCACCAAAATCTCTGCTTTTAGTACTTACCTTTGGGCTTTTGTCACTGCCCCCACAGGATTTAGTTTAGAGCCCTCTTGATCAGATTTACTGTATCAAATTTCTGCCAAACGTGTTTTCCCAGTCCTCGTGAGATGCAGCCCATCTCCTGCTAGTAGTTTTTAAAAGGAAGGTTATACCATGGTCCCAAAAACTAAAGCCCTATCTGGACATTAGGTTGTACCAGTAGGGTACATATGTCTGTACACTCATACATGTTTTTTTGTGAATGACTATACTTGCATTCATTTTAAAAGGTGAGCCTGGATACAGGCCCTTCAAATACATGGTACAGATAGGAAGTGTACTACTGTACCTGTCTTCAACATGGCATCTGAATAACCGTATCTGTGTTCGTCTGTACCTGTGTACACTGTATACTCATTGTATGAGTGTTGGGCATAACGTGTGAATAGAGCTTCTCTCTCTCTCTTTCATCAATCTGCATAACCAGTCATTCATCTGAAGTATTCTTCCCTCGTTTTGTAGTCCTCTACCCTTTTATAGGAAGACTTGATAAGAACATGGCCCATGATCCTTCACCTTCCTTCCCACAGCCTCATAGTCAGGTGTGGTACATTCATATCTCTGCATGGTAGTGTCGTTCATTCCCATATTCATGAAAAGACAAGTATCAGTGGGCTTGATAAGTCTTGGCAACCTCTTCATCACATCTTGGAGCCAGCGTGGTGTAGTGGTTAGAGTGCTGGACTAGGACCGGGGAGACCCGAGTTCAAATCCCCATTCAGCCATGAAACTAGCTGGGTGACTCTGGGCCAGTCACTTCTCTCTCAGCCTAACCTACTTCACAGGGTTGTTGTGAGGAGAAACTCAAGTATGTAGTACACCGCTCTGGGCTCATTGGAGGAAGAGCGGGATATAAATGTAAAAATAAATAAAAATAAATAAATGCACCAGAGAGACAGAACACCTCAAGAGCTAACAGGACCACTTAACACACACCCATACCTCTCAGTAGTGCCACCAACCATCACCACCCTTATCTTTCCACAGGTGATGGTTGTGTCACCTCTGTCCTTAAAGGGCTGAGAGGCTTCCTTTCTACCTCACATAGCTTGCTGTAGCTCCCCACCACCACCCAGGAGCTTTCACTTGCTGCTGGTTCTTTCTGTAATGCCTTCAAGCAAGAAAACAAACACAGAGCACACATTGCAAGTCACCACCACAGAGCCCTTGCTGTCCATCTTCTTCTACATCTTCTTGTTTGTTGTGGTTTAAAATATTTCTATCCCTTTCCTCCAGTACAATACTGCTTGGGGTGGCCCACAACAGTAAAAGTAATATAAAATTTAAAATAATAAATAAAACAGAGTGTAGAATAAAACCAGTTAAAACCCAAATAAAAATACAAACCCAATTAAAAACCCATCAGACTATAGTTGAGACTTATAAAAGCCTCTCAAAACCAGTGGGTTTTAAGAACTTTTTAGAACATCCTAAGGGCGGGAGCATGGTGAAGTTCTTCTGGGAGGCATTCCATAGCCTAGGGGCTACAACCAAAAAGGCCCTGTCTCTTGTCCCCACCAACCAAATCTCAGTCAGTGGTGGGGCTTGAGATAATGAGCGAAGGGCCCTGCAGATTCATATGGATGAATGTGGTCCGACAGATACCCCAGCCCCAAGCTGTGTAGGGCTTTAAAGGTCAAAAACAGCAGTTTAAATCTGGCCTGGAAGCAAACTGGCAGCCAGTGAAATTGCCTCAGGATGGGTGTGATGTTCGAGAAGTAACTAGCACCCATGACATCATAAATGTTTGTCTGAGGGAAGGTAGAATGCCTCCTTGTTTAAAGGAGGCAATTATTATACCTCTTTTAAAGAAGTCTACGCTTGATCCCTCAGAGTTAGGCAATTATAGACCTTTCTCCAATCTCCTGTGGTTGGTCAAGGTGATTGAGAGAGTGGTGGCCTCTCTACTCCAGGCAATCTTGGATGAAATAGATTATCTAGACCAGTGATTCTCAAACTTGGGTCCTCAGGTGTTATTGGACTTCAACTCCCATAATCCCCAACCAAAGGCCACAGAGGCTGGGGATTATGGGAGTTGAAGTCCAATAACACCTGAGGACCCAAGTTTGAGAATCCCTGATCTAGACCTATTCTAAATGGGCTTTTGTGTAGGTTATGGGGTGGAGACTGTCTTGGTCGGTCTGAAGGATGATCTCCAAAGAGGAACTGACAGAGTGAGTGTGATTTTGTTGGTCCTTTCGGATCTCTCAGCTGCTTTTGATACCATTGGCCATGGTATCCTTCTGGATCAATTGGGGATGGGGCACTGCTTTGCAGTTGTTTCGCTTATACCTCTCGGGTAGATTGTAGAAGGTGTTCTTTGGAGACTTTTGCTCTATGAAGTGAGAGCTTTTGTATGATGTACCTCAGGGCTCCATCTTGTCTCCAGTACTTTTCAACATCTACATGAAATCTCTGGGAGAGCTCATCAGAGGACTTGGTACAGGGTGTCATCAGTATGCTGATGACACCCAAATCTATTTCTCCATGTCAGCTTCATCAGGCAATGGCATAACTTACCTAAATGCCTGTCTTGAGGTAGTAATGGGCTGGATGAGGGATAATAAAATGAGACTGAATCCAAACAAGATGGTGCTTGTTGTAGGAAGCTGCAGTTCAGGAAATTGGATAGATCTGCTGGTTCTGGATAGGGTTACACTCCTCAAGAAGGAACAGTTCTGCAGCTTAGGAGTACTTCTCGACCCAACCTTCCCTCTGATACCTCAGGTGGCAGCTAAGAAGGCTAGACAACAGATGGTAAATCAGATTATGCTAACGGGAAATTGCTGATTAGGATGAGTCCATGTTCCTGATTATATTATGTATATATTATTACTATATTACGTGTATTATTATGTATGTAAATTTTGGTCTATGACCGTAAATAAACATGACTTGACTTGACTTGACTGATACCTCAGGTGGAGGTAGTAGCCTGGAGTGTTTTCTTTCAGCTTCGGCTGGTTTGCCAACTGCACCCTTTCCTGTAAGTGAGTGACCTTAAGACAGTGGTGCACGTGCTGCTAATCTCCAAGCTTGACTACGGCAATGTACTCTCTGTGGGGCTGCCTTTGTACATAGTCCAGAAACTGCAATTGGTGTAGAATGCTGCTGCCAGATTGGTCTCCGGGACATCCCAAAGAGACCATATTACTCCAGTGTTAAAAGAACTACACTGGCTACCAATAGGTCTCCAGGCAAAATTCAAAGTGCTGGTTATTACCTATAAAGCCCTTAACAGTTTGAGTCCAGGGCAGGCCTGTAGCCAGCCTCAAAAATTTTTTGCGGGGGGATTGCAGAAGTCCGAGGAGGCAGGTTATAACATGTTAAGTGAAAACAGTCAGTGAGGCTGGGGAGGAAAAAGAATTTTTTTGGTGTGGCAGGTACACACCATGCCACCAGCTGGCTATGGGCCTGGTTCATGGCATGTAAGAGAATGACTTCTTTGGTACAAACCCCATCGCCTATTAAGATCTTCAGGGGAAGTTCATCTGAAGGTACCACCGGCTCATCTGGTGATGACTCAGAGGCAAGCCTTCTCTGTAATTGCCCCAGAACTGTGGAATGCATTTCCTGCTGAGATTTGAGCTGCTCCATCCCTGTTGATCTTTAGGACACAACTGAAGACACATCTCTTCAGCCAAGCTTTTTAGCTGTTTAGATAGTTATTCTAATTTGAACTTTTATATGTTTTCATTGTTTACAATTTCTTGGTTTGTTTTATTGTTGTAAGCCGCCTATAGACTTCAGTAGTGGGCGGTATATCTATCTTACTTTCCTCACACATCTATAGTTGTGTTATCACAATTCTGTACAGTAAAGTACTTAATGTAGGCTTATTTTCACAAAGATTAATCTCACTTCTCTAGCCTTCTAAATGCATCTGATATTATTATTCTATTTCATTCTTTCTCCCCACATAGTTCTTTTTGGGCACCTTGATTGTGTGAACAAAAGGGCGGCATAAAGCCATCAACGAAAGGTGTAGAAATCACTCAACTGGGTTCCTACTGTGTTTTTGTTATGACATTAGCTTTTGAGAGAACATTGCATTCTTTTGCTAATGCAAACTTGCTTGCTTGGATTTTTGCTTTTAGGGATCTGGAGTAATTTTTATCCCTTAATTAGATGTCACACAGTGTGTGTCTATATAATGGAAAATTGTATCTATAGCTTAGGAAAACTAACCCATCTGCTGTGCAATTGACAAACGCATGCATAATATTGTGTTTTGAGGGTGGTGATAGATGGCCTAATTCGGTATATCCATGGCAGACTGAACTATAAATCTTGGCATAATTTGGTTTGATGGCTTCTGGAAATTAGTGTTGCCCTAGCAAGAAAAAGCATGTTTACAACAGAAACCTGCTGAGATAAAATGCCTTAAGAACTGTGGATCCCGGAAAGAATGTTAAGTCTTATTATACAGATAAGTAATTGAAGGAATGTTAATTCTGTGTTTTCTAAAAAGGAGTATACAACATAAATAGCGAGAGGCAGACTTGCCTCAGGAATTTACAAATGGCTAGCAATTTTGTGGAAAAGTTGTAGCACTGCTTTGTGTGGTTTTTTTTATTATTTGTGTGTTTTTTTATATTAGTATTTATAGTGGATAGTGGATGAATAGAGACAATAATTTATTCAATAGTATCTTGCCACTGTAGGCAAACAACAATATGGGGAGCTGAACATCTATAGTGTTTCTTTTCACAGTGAAGGAAATGTTACCATTTCCCTGTTTCTCTGGATTCTGATCATGTGCAGAATCTGAGCATAGAGAGACCTCTTGACTATGTGGCAGATGCTACAAATGATGCTCATTGTGGTTTATACAGCCCCTGAAGTAAGTTGCTACTTGATAAACAGTCATCTGTGCTGAGCCCCACAGATATAGATTACATCGTCAAAAAACCTGCTGGTTTCAGACCAGAGTTAAGGTTATCTAATTTTCGCTCCAGTTCCACAAAGCCAGGAAATTGGAACCTATGGGTGATGCCTTAACAGATGTGCCATGTGATCAGTAATGATGTTGTGCAGTGTCACAAACTGTGTTCAATTACAACTTGTCCTCCATGTACTCACACTTTTCCTTGGTCTTTGAGGCCCAAATCAAGATAGGGAGGATGGAGTGCCTGGCAATAGCAAAGATGCTCCACATCAGCCTTAGGTTCCAGTTTCTGGCTTTGTGAAGCTTGATCCCAAATGATATAGCCTTAACTCTGGTCTGAAACTGGCAGGGTTTTTTTACTATCTAATTTTTGTGGTTTGTGAAAAGGAAATTTATCACCACAGTGTTGGCAATCCAGTTCGCTCCCCAATGTCACATTTAGTGTTGATTCTAATGAACACTGTATAATATAATGCAGTGAATTGCACTGTATTATATTTTCTATATTTCTAAAACAGTTGTAGGATATTCTGCATGATAGTGGCGTATTACAACAGTGTAGTAGAATCAACATGGTATAGTGGTTAGAGTGTGGGACTAGGACCAGAAGACCCGGGTTCAAATCCCCATTCAGCCATGGAACTCACTGGGCGACTTTGGGATAGTCGCTCATCGCTCCACCTAATTTACCTCATAGGGTGGTTATGAGGATAAACATAATAACAATGTTCACCATTCTGGGCTCCTTGGAGGAAGAGCAGGATATCAGTGTAAACATCAAGAAATAATAACAAAATAGACTACAGTATATGTACAACAGTATTTTGGAAGGTGCGTGTGAGGACCACTTTGGTAAAAAAAAAAAAACACCTCTATATTCAGAAAGCATCAGTGGTTTCAATAGTGTGCCTATTGGTGTTGAAAGAAGTGAGAGCAGGGCTTACAGCAATGGCCGGTCTGATAGTCTGAAAACTAGCCTGCCATCTCAGTTAAATGCCTACAATCTTTTTTCAAAAGAAGACGCAATGGTGTGACTTTTGAGGCAAATTGAGCAAATTTTTGAGGCAAGTCATCATAGCCGCAATGAACTCCTGAGCCATCCTGAACAAATTGGTCCCAAAGTGAACACTAAAGTTCACACCACGACCACAAGCCTGAGGGATCCCAGTGCCAAGCGTGAGACCAAGTCCATCAGCTCAGTCAGGGACTCCGCTGGGCAGCAGGGTGATCGGTACACCAACAGAAGTCCCAGTTTATTCCCGGTCTCCAAACTTAAGTACACTCATTTGATATGGTCAGACACTTTGACGGGGATCCTGGTAAGGGGGATGCTGTTCTTATAGACCACAGCCACTCTACCTCCCTGCCCAGGTCCCCTCACCTGCTCCTCAATAGAGAACCCTGGGAGCTTTCCAGTCTAGCTGCTCAAGAGCAGCAAAATGCCTCCATTCAGGCAAGTCACATTGAAAATGTAAACAGCAGGGGGAGCAGTCTCGCAGCAACTAACAACCCAAAAAACCAGCAACTTCCTTACACCAGATATACAACATCCTAGCTCTATATCACAGCGATTACATTTGAGACAAGGCATTAGCAACATGAACAGGACCCTGCTGTCCGCGTAGGGACTGCAGTGTCACAATGCAGGAAGTGTGAAAGCAGACTTCCGAGATCTTACGTGACCCTGTTGCAGGGTCTAATCTGGAAAGTGCCCTGGAGGGTGAAACTGGGACCAAACTGGGCCACCAGCCTCCCCAACCAAGAGTCTGAGATACATTCCAGATTTATGTTTATTTAACTAAGCTTTATTCAGAAGCAAGTCAATTTTCTTCCTTCTCCTTTCTCTCTCTTTCCTTTCTGACTGCACCCCCATCTCTACAAGATACCCACTGTGACAAACTTCTAATTAACAAAACATAAAAGTTTGCTAGACAGAACACAACAATAGGATACTTCAGACAGGTTGCTGGATCCTACTGGTAGAACAACCACCCAAGGCCCCTTGAGGCTTGACAGGAGGATATACCACATTAGCGTTATGGGAACCATGGGATAAGTTGAGCTTTGTAAATAGGCAGTAAGGAGGCTAAATTTCACTGAGATTACCTCAGTGTTCTTTTATGAAATAGGTGTTTTGTCTGCAAAGGGGAGCCTATGTGTGTAGCTTTCTGTCTAGTTGACAATGCTATGTAATTGTATTCATGTAGGCTCCCCTTGAATACATGGATGTCTGAAGCATGGCCAGGGTTGGAGACAGGAAAGATCAGCATGTTCTTGCTTCTTCTCTTCCACTATTTGTTTGCCATATAGTGGAGGGGAAATGAATGAAAAGGGCATGCGAGTCAAAAAGAAGTGGTATAAATGGGGCATTGACGTAAGTGAAACAGGGTTTAGAAGAGAGATGGATGTCCATTTGATATCTCTTTAGTGTATGATTGTCTTTGACTACTGCCTTAAGCACTAGTTCTTTGCCTGTCCATCTCACAGTAAGAAATAACTGTAGCATTTAATTGCAAAATGTCTTTTTCTGATTGATCTCTGGTAATGTTAGTGTGGTCTTGCA
The DNA here is from genome assembly GCF_027244095.1 of Hemicordylus capensis. NCBI lineage: Eukaryota > Metazoa > Chordata > Lepidosauria > Squamata > Cordylidae > Hemicordylus > Hemicordylus capensis. The sequence continues at coordinate 160,723,327 of NC_069661.1, forward strand.
AAGTCCTGGTATTGCCTGAGAGATCTATAAGCATATAGTCTGGGCTGAAAAAGGGAGTAACTCCTAACAGATCCCCCTGTTGTTGACCTGACAGCTCGGTGGTCATGGTCAACCCATCTATTTTAATTACGACAGTGGCTCTAGTGACCCAGGTGCTCTAGCCTGGCCATCTTAGCTTTAATTCAACAAAGCGGAATTAGCATGCATATGTATTGAAAGACCAATTTAACTACAATCGGGGACAACATGATTGAATATATTCCTTTAGCAGTACTGCTGCAACCGAGCAATGACTCCCACCAAGCATGATGGCCCTGATGCTTTTACTGCAGCTGCTGTTGTGGACATTTCTTAATGACTGTGCTGAACCTCTGCTTGTTCTCCTAGGTCAATCGGTTTTAGCTCTTGTTGCAGGGTGGAAGTGTGAAAATAGATTCTTTAAGAAAGACAGACCTATATCTTAAGAGCAGGGGCGTAGCAAGGTTGGAGTGGGCCCAGAGACAAGATTTTAAAAAGTCCAGGGCCTCCGCACACCCCAGGGCCCCAAGGATTTAAGTCTGATATTTCAAAATAAGTATGCTGCCTGGAAATACATTTCACTGAATACACACACGCACACTTCACAATATATAGTGATATACATTGAGTACTATATATTTGTGCTACTTTTAATGCCTAGAACACACTAGAAACACTAATTATTAAAATGGGCCCCTCGCTGCAGATCAGCAAAGGAGACTTTCAATCATGCAGGGTGAGCCTATGTATGTTTTCTCAGAATTCTGAACAAATTCAGTAAATGGGAGTTATGTGACATGTCTCTTGGGGGCCCCTGGAGACAGCGGGCCACGAGACAACGGTCTCCCCTTGCCCAATTATAGTTACGCCCCTGCTTAAGAGATAGGAGACACAGAACTATAGAGATAGGGACAGTGCTTCATATACTGTCCATGCAGAGCAGAGATCTAAGAGCAAAATCACAAGATCTAAGGATAAAATTGCAAAAATAACGATTTAGAAAGGGTACCATAGATTAAAAATACTTATCATTAACTAAAATATAGCTACACTTCCACATGTACTATATAAAGGGAGCACAAGAGGTGTTAATAGGGTGGGGAGATCAACAGGGATGTTATTCCTGATTATTTTCACATAAAGGTAAAGTGTGCCGTCAAGTCGATTTCAACTCCAGAGCTCTGTGGTTTTCTTTTGGCAGAATACAGGAGGGGTTTACCATTGCCTCCTCCCACACAGTCGCAGTATGAGATGATGCCTTGTAGCATCTTCCTATATCGCTGCTGCCTGATATAGGCATTTCACATACAAAATTTAAATTTTCTTTTTCTAAACATCCTGCAACATTTAAAGTTTTAAATTCACTCCCAGAATGATAAGCATATACATTCTGATTATGAGCATACACAACTGAATCTGGAGTCATTTGCCATCCCATAGGAAAAACAGGTTATACTTTTAAAATGTCTTCTTGAGAAACCATTACAATGAATAACTGTACCTGATTAAGTGCCACATTGCAGGTGGCATTAATCAATTTACTCCAATCCATCAACTGAATTTCAGCTGCAGTTAGCATGATCTGAATTTCTAGAGGGATCTGGCCAGACTTATCTTATCTTACCAATGTAATCCCATAATTTATAAACTGAATGGTTGGCATTGCTTCACTGCAAGTAGTTCCATTTAAAGATAGGATCCAATCTGGTGGTCCAGATAAGATCAGGTTGTTTCCAGTGATTGTCCAGTTGTAAGGTTCCAAGTTGGTCATGATTCCTGTCACTGTTGCCTTTAGGGTCAATCCAGCTGATAGTTCATCTCCAGGTTCTCTTTTAGATTGGATCCCCACAATAACAGACAAGCTGAACAAAGTTTATAAGACCCATAGAGATTCTGACATAATAGCCACATCACAAGTTTTAGTCTTAGTCTTCCTCATAATGCCAGAGTCACTTTCATTGTGAAAAGCTGGTAGGGGTTTATAAGCTACAATAGCTCCAGTATGCTCTTCATGTGGAGAATACCTGAAGGGAGAGCCTAAAAGGGTTTGGGAAGAATGGGCTTGATCCGGTCTCCCCGCAGAGGAGCAGGGAGCCCGCCCTGGGTGGCCAGATCGGCTGCCCACATGATTCCCGGCTCCATCACAGAGCCAGTTGGGGCAGTGGAGTTTGGGGGCCTCCTGCCTCCCAGAAGTCCCAGCATGCCTTGCATGAGTGCACGGGGCATTCTGATGAGTGTCCAGATGCCGGGAGGCTTGATGTAGCTTCATGGTCGGGGGTGACTCGTGAGTCGTCACAGCGTGGAGCTGCACCACAGCAACACACGGTCAAAGAAATGGGGTTAGTGGGTTTGGGGGCACGTTTAAGCTGGCTTGCCACCAGGAGCCGCATGGCTCTCACTGCAGCACACAACCAGCCGAAACCGGGCTGGGCTCCCTTAGCTCAGTTTTGGCTGGTCATGAGAATAGCCTCATTGTGTAACAAAAGCTGTTGTATACTGTATGTAGATGCAGTTGGCGAAGAACTGGGAGTGGGGGGCATCCGGTGTTGTTCAAAATGGGATAAAACAAATAGTTGTAGGTGGATCCCATGTCCATAGACACCATGCATCTAGCGCTGCATTTGGGGGTAGATCGTGTTTCTGATGTAACATGCCCATAGCCAGTAGCGGCCTGTGAACACACTGGGGGGCGGGGCGGCCGGAGGCATCTTTAAGGGAAAAGAAAGTTGCTGCTTACCTCCGCAGCGTGCCTCCCAGCAGCCCCCGCAGCGGGGAATCGCCGCCGCCACTCACCTGGCTGCTGGTGGGGGCTCGGCTCTGTTTACGCCAGGTGAGTGGTAGCAGCAATTCTCCGCTGTAGGGGCTGCTGGGAGACACGCTGCGGAGGTAAGCAGCGACTTTCTTTTCCCTTAAAGATGCCTCCCGCCCCCTCAGTGGCGCATTCACGAGCCGCTACTGCCCATGGCTTCAACAGTACAGTAGGGACTGGAATGAACTCAGGAGTTGGTTCAATGGCCTATGTCTCAGCCCATAGGTACAATTATATCCACTCTAAAATCTTTAGCAACATCCTTCCTTTCACTTAACGACAGTGACACAATTGACTTTTGGGACAAAGTCCGACCCCCAAGATCTTCCTTCGTGTGTGGGCCCCCAAATGGCTGCTGGGTCTGCAGCTGAGTTATTCAGACTCAGCTGATTGGCAGAAGAATGTGGGGCTTAACAGCAGGGGGCAGGCAGAAGTGGTGGCAGCTGAAGTTTTAAACTGGTGTCAAGAGAATAATCTCTGCCTGCAGGTAATTGCAGCATAGATAAGGAGGCTCAGCTTGCAAGATCAAAGCCCTCACTCTCTTTTCCCTGCTTTCTCCTTTCTCCCTCTGTACATTGTTTTGCTAAGCCAGGCAAAAATACGGAGAAGAAGGCAGCCACAAGCAATAGGGAGCTGGGAAATGTATAGGAGATGGAGAGCATCTCAACCAATCACAGCTTTGCTTTCTTGCTTCAGGAGCTGCATTGTAATTGCAAGCAGGCAGCCCATTGGTTGCCTAGCATTTGTTGTATGCACTGTTCCCTCTATCCTCCCCTGCCAATCTGTGTGTGGAATGAGTTTTGTTCTGGGTGGCAGTATCAACGCAGTGTGTGAATGCATGTGCATTCAGAGTGGGGCCTTCTTGGTTCGATCTGAGCAGAATCTAAAATTAAGTGAGCAGACATTTTAAAAACCTTGTGAGTGCATGCACATGTGCACGCCTTAGAGGGAACACTGGTTGTATGTACTCCGCCTCTTCTTCTCTGCCCAGTAAAGTTCAAACAATTTTTCACAGCTGCTCACTTGGTGATGCCAAGTTTAAAAATCAAAGGGGAAAAAAAAAGACTGTCCATGTGATTAAAACAGGGGTGGGTGGGAACAGAGAAACATAGCAGAGAGAGAGAGAGAACAAAAACAATGATACGGGGGGGTGGGGGAGAGAGAACATACTTACAAAGAAGCAACAGAGAAAGAAAGAGGGGAAGCACAAAGAGAACATGTGGCAGGGGGACAGAGAGAGAGAAACAGAGAAAGGAAGTTTAACCTCTTCATTCTGCGGTCCTCGGGCAAAACTGTAAGTTTTCGTTTCCTCCCCCCTCCTACTTAGCTTTTGTTTGTGCATTTTATTTTATTTTTTGAAGCAGTGTGGGGGGAGGTTGATGCCATTTTTGTCTTCTCCAAGGCTGGACTTTTCTGTTTTTGCACCTTTGTGCAAACCCACCCAAGTTTTCCATCAACCAGGTTTGCAGAATGTCTGCAGCTGAGCAGGGACTGTGGGCTTTGACTCCTTCTTTCTTCTTCCCACCACACGTCTCTTCCCGCCATTTAATGCTGGACTTTTTGTTTAGCATTTTAGCGCTGCCTGCGCCACTCCCATATGGAATCATTACTGCCTCTTGGTAGGCAAGCTGGATGATCAAAATTAGTGTTTCTGCTCATTCCGTGGGGTAGTAGAAATAGAGGGGTGATTTCTGTGTGCCTTTGGTTTCAGTAACTTTTATTCAGTAAATTTTTGCTCCTCCCTGGGAGGAGACTATAAGTTAGTCTTGTAGCATGCATGAATTGTCCCCTTTGCTCCACCTTGGTTTGCATTTGGATGGGAGACTACAAGGCTATTCACACAAGCGTGCAAAACTTGGCTTCTTTGCCCAGTTTTGCAGGCTTGTGTGCACCACTGGGATTGGGCCCAATCCCGGTGGCTACACGGCGGCAAACTGTGTAGCGCCCTTAACTGCATTTTGTTGATCATGTGTCTGCCACGGCTGCTTGCAGTCATGGCAGACACACTCGGGATGGGTGGGAGAGGGGTGCCTAGTAATGCACTGTGCACTCACATAGGGCATTATTGGGGCTCCAGGGGCAGGGCACTATGTGGCAGCGCTTCCCTGTGCCCGACCCCCGGAGCTGCCGGGTGAGCTGTGAGTGGACTGCAGGCAAGCTGCTGCTTGTCTGGGCGGGTGATTCGCCCACCCAGGGAAGAGTAAGCGATCATCTTCAGGGAGGGTCGGGCAAACCGACTCTTCCCACAGACCTGCAGGGAGCTCTTCTCTGTGATCGTGAGAACAGCTCCTACATTTGAGCGTTGTAAGATATTCCCCTTAGAGCAGGGGCAGGCAACCTTGGCTCTCCAGCTGCTGTTGAACTCCCCGCCACAATTTATTGTGACAAGGATAATGGGAGTTGTAGTTCAACAACAGCTGGCAAGCCAAAGTTGTCTTAGAGGATGGAGCCATAGCTCAATGGAAGAGCATCTGAGGTCCCAGGTTCACTCCCTGGCATCTCCAGGTAGGGCTGGAAAGACTCCTGCGTGTAACCTTGGAAAGCTGCTGCCAGTCAGTGTAGACAGGACTGAGCAAGATGGACCAGTGGTCTGAATCGGTATAAAACAGCTTCTTATGTTGCTATGTTCCTCTGCACTGAAATATTTTTTAAAAATCTTATCTAATGGTGTATTATAAAATAATCTAAACACTTTTTGTAAAGGTAAAGTTTGCCGTCGGGTTGGTGTTGACTCCTGGTGACCCTATGGTTCTATAGAGCCCTGTGGTTGTCTTTGGTAGAATACAGGAGGGGTTTACCATTGCCTCCACCCATGCAGTATGAGATGATTCCTTTCAACACCTTCCTATATCTCTGTTGCCCGATATACGTGTTTCCCATAGTCTGTAGCTGGTGGGAAAGCAAGAAACCTATGTTGCAGATTTTCAGTTGGCTGATAGAGTCACATATTGTTTTTGACAGTTCTCAAAATGGTTGCTAGAGGCTGTTGTTGACTAATATTCCATGTTGAGTTTGAATTCATTGACATTATGCAAGCAATAATTTGGCCTAAATTTTGAAATCCATCAGCATATGAGGGTGTGTGTGTGTGTGTGTGTGTGTGTGTGTGTGTGTGTGTAAGGAGCAGCAGACTTGCTTTCTGTTGCTCTTGAGGGCAGAACTAGAACCAATGGGTTAGAATTACTAGGAAGCAAGGATGGAGGGGTGGGATGTCAGGCCTCTAGGCCCAGGGTCTAAAATTAGCTGCACCTCTGCCTACGGAGGATGCAAAACTTCAAAGGCAATTTAGTGACCTGATGGTGGGGTTTCTTCTGTCTCCTGTTTGTAGAGGGGAGAGAGTTTGTTAGGTTTCTGCAGGGTATGATCTGTTGCCCTGTAAGAAGAAGAAAAACTTAGTACTCCTAAGTTAGGAGGTTACTCCTAACAGATGACCCATATCAGAAAATTCTTTCTGATGAGTTAGTAAGAGCTGGTTTAAAATGTTCACTTACTTGTATGTTCACAATGTTTACCAAATGTTTCAAATATTCACTCATTTTTCATCAGACAATACTGCTCCATTTTCATGTGAGGAATTCACTTGTATGAAAACTCAGCTCAGTCAAAACTCAGCACCTCAAGCCAAAAGATAGTTACCAATAGGGATGTGCACAAAAACGGTTTGCCTGGTTTGGTTCAAATCCAAACTGGATTCGAACTGGTCTGAGCGGGTTCAGTTTTGGCACCCCTTGAACAGGGAACCAGTTTGGGCCAGGTTTGAGGTGCGGGGTGTTCTATTTTAAGGTTTAAAAATGGCTTACTGCCCAGCAAGGTCAGAAGTGGCCTGAGAGGAGGTGCCACAGCCGCAGTGTGTGTGTGTGTCCAACATCTTCCCACCCGGCCGCCCAAGGGCTGTTTTGGCCTATTTCAGGGCCATTTCAGCCCTCTGTGAGCATGCCTTGGCCATTCTTTAGGCCATCATACATACAATGGCAGTTAACTGTTTGAATATCAACCACTCAAATCACTTGAGTGTGAAACGGTTCTAATTAGAACCGGTTTGCACATCCCCACTTAACGAACTTTCTGAAATGGTTAATTTTTGATTGGATGCAAAGATACATGGTTTTCACCTGAGAGCACTTTCAAGCAAGTTACTTCCCATGTTGCAATGGACCCTGAGAAAAAATACCACCTCAGCAAGTGAATGCAGAATCGCCTTATAACAAAAAGAAAGGGTATGACTATTTTTAATTGATAACAAATCAAATTCTTTCCCAAGCCATTTTTAACCTGTCAGGATGTAGCAGCAGGTTTCTGTTGCTTATGGCAATGGGAAGGGGCCGCAGGACTAATGAATTTGCCAGTGTAATGGCTCTGGTCCCCACTTACAGATAGATAAATGGCTGGGCTTGGGTGGGACAAGGGAGATACGTACAAGGAAACGTTAGCAATGTCATTGTGAAATTGAAAAATTAATTAACATTTCTGCCATCTGCTGTGGACTCAATGGTTAGAAACCAAAGTGAAGAGGGGGAGACCCTAGATCCTAATCTTTGCCAATTGTATGATAGCTGTGAGACAGAAGTGTGAAATACCCACAGAAAAGGCAGAGAATATTGCCCCTCTCATCCATTCTTTCCTTTTTATACTTCTTATTAAAGCAGTGTATGTTCCTTTTAAAATCAAGGGAAATTGCCTACTTATCTGAAAGAGATTTTGCAGGAAGTTTTTTTTTGCTCCCATTAGTACAAGTACTGGCATAGGAGTAACTCTATGAATGTGAAATTCACTGAGACTATTCATTGGAGAAGTTACTCACATGTATTAGTTTTCTGCAAGGCTTGGCTGATGTGTATGAATCCTCTCCAAATATTAAGTTGCACCTGTGGGAAGAGGGAAAGTGGAGAACACAGACTTTTTAAGGTACTGTCTTGAGCACAATACTACAGGAACATAAACCAAGTGACATGATCTTTTGCACCAGCTTTGCCTTGTCTTGGCTTTGTCACAGTTGAAGAATTTAAATCGATAAAAGGATCCCTCCATTTGACACACAAATGCATGCAACAAAGTCCCAATGGTATTTATTTGATATGAAAGGAGGCTAGGAAGCTGTGACTTTGAGTGGAGGTGTAGTGGTTTGCCACCTCTGACACCCTCCAACTGTCCCAGTTTAGTCATTTTTAAACAGCTGCCATTTTTGGAGCCTTGTCCTGATGAAACCCCACCACCCAATCATTAAAATTTTACAGAAATGCCTGTTCGTTCAGTGCAATTAGCAGAAGATTAGACCCAACCTGGATACTTATAATAAAAAGCTGAAAATTGCAGGATATGTTCATATGATAGCTGTGATGGACACAAAATCTAGCTAGGGAAAAATTTCATATTTAGAAATGGTGGGTTTCTCTCCGTTTAGCTAAGTGCCCATATCTCTGAAATTTAAAAGACCTATCTGAAACTAATAAACTCAATATTCCTGCACTCAAAACAGAAGACCTTGAAGGAAAAAAAAATTACATAGGATTTTATAACCAATGATGTTGAGGAGGTTTTCTGTTTGTCATGACTATCAAATGAGTGCACCTTGCATGCTTAATCTTTTTATTTATTTATTTAATTCTGGGTTGAGCACTAATTTCATTGGACAACATGTTTCTGTCAGAAACATATAGTCCAGTGAAATTAGCGCTTTACTCAGAATAAAATAAGTTAAAAAAATTAATGCCTGTGACTGCTGAAAATGAAACCTCAGTAGACATCACAAAGTGTACTTAAAAGTTATCAAACTTGCATACAACCTTGATATTCTTCCTATTATGACGATGCCAAAAAGTGTGATAGGACTCGTTCATTTCATACTTCACCAGCCAGGCCCACCACACGTGATAGGGAAGTACATAGCAATAGCAATAGCACTTACATTTATATACCGCTCTATAGCCGGAGCTCTCTAAGCGGTTTACAATGATTTAGCATATTGCCCCCAACATTCTGGGTACTCATTTTACCGACCTCGGAAGGATGGAGGGCTGAGTCAACCTTGAGCCCCTGGTCAGGATCGAACTTGTAACCTTCTGGTTACAGGGCGGCAGTTTTACCACTGCGCCACCAGGGCTCTTTTTGCTCTTTGAGGGCACATACACTATCCTTCCTCCCTTACAACCCACTGGAGCACCTTTCCCTAATCATGTGGAAGGGGGTGCAATTCATCTGAACCACTCCTTTACATGTAATAGAAATAATAAGTTAAAAATACTAATTTGAACACATGCATAGGGGATGGTTCAGACAACCCCTCTGCTCATGTAATAATGGAAAGGTATCTCTGAGCACGGAGGTGGTGTGTGACATGTGCACTCGTGGAGTGTGCACTTTCTTATCTCATGTGGTTGGCCAAGTGGATGAAGTATTATCCAGTCTACCCCACAGCATCTTCTGGGAGCCAGGGCTGGTGTCAGCAATAGGCCTTCTCAGGAGTGTGGGCCTTGGACACTGCACAAAGAGAGCTGCATGGTGTAATGGTTACAGTGTTGGACTAGGCCCAGGGAGACCCAAGTTCAAATCCCCGCTCAGCCTTGAAACTCGGTGGGTGACTCTGGGCCAGTAATCTATCTCCCACCTTAATCTGCCTCACAGGATTGTTGTGAGGATACACAAGATCACAAAAACCGCTGTCCTCCCATCAGCGTCTTAACCAAAAGTCGAGCATACACATAACCATGTACACTAGGGGTGTGCAATTCGGTATTTTCGGTGTTTTGGTTCGGACCCGAACCGAAACACCCCTGTTCTGTTCTGTGCCCGAATTTTGCTCACCCGAAACACCCCCGATTCGGTTCGGATTCGGATTTATCCGAATCCGAATAGATTCGGGTAAGAAAAATGGGTCTTGGGGCCAAAAGAGTGGGGTGGGGTGGTAGTGCCCAATGGGTGGAGGCTACCACCCAAATTTCAGGGGGATTGGGCAAAGGGCTCATTTTTGGTGATTTTTTGAAGTTTTAGTGTCTTTGGGGCAGATCAGGGGCAGAAAGTGGGATCTGGGCCAGAAGAGTGGGGTGGGGTGGTAGTGCCTAATGGGTGGAGGCTACCACCCCAATTGCAGCATGATTGGGCAGAGGGCTGATTTTTGGTGAATTTCTGAAGTTTACGCGTTTTTAAGGTTTCCCCGCATTAGGTAGAATGGGGGGTGTATCGTTTCACGTCGGGGAGAAAGGGGTGGCCTAGAGCGGTGTGGGGTTGGTGGTAGTGCCAGGTAGGGGCAAGGAAGCTACCTGAATTTTTTCAAAGGATTTGGGCAGAGGGCTGATTTTTGGTTAATTGTTGAAGTTCATGTCTTTAAGGTTTAGATTCTATGATAGCAAATTAGTGTGGATTCATGGTGTGTCATTGAAAATCTCATTTGCTATCATAGAATCCACACTCAGAATACCTCAGAAACAACAGAACCCTGTACGCCATGGGTTAGAAACCCATGGGGGTGGTTGGCACCCTATGTGCACTACACCACCACTCGCTCTGGGCCACCCCAGCACCCCCCAAGTGCACTTATGGGGCTGCTGAAAGCTCCATTCTATTATAACTTATGAGGAAAAACCTTAAAGACGCGTAAACTTCAACAATTCACCAAAAATCCGCCCTGTGCCCAAATCCTTTGAAAAAATTCAGGTAGCTTCCTTGCCCCTACCCGGCACTACCACCAACCCCACACTGCTCTAGGCCACCCCTTTCCCCCCGACGTGAAGCGATACACCTTCCATTATACTTAATGGTGGAAAACTTTAAAGACGTGTAAAATTCAGAAATTCACCACAAATCAGCCCTCTGCCCAATCCCTCTGAAATTGGGGTGGTAACCTCCACCCATTAGGCACTACCACCCCACCCCACTCTTTTGGCCCCAGGACCTTGTCAGTTAAAGTAAAAGGAAAGCAATTTCTGCATTGAAATCAATGGAGGCAAAAAGTCGGGAAATTCAAAGAGAAGTCAAACTGAAAACGGAGGGGGGAGAAGAAGACAAGGCTGGCACTTTTCTAGGGCACAAAAAGGAGACCCGAAACACCCGAAAAATTCGGACCCGAAACAGGGGTGATTCGTTTCAGGTCCAAAAATTATCGGGTTGCATCATGGGTGATTCTGTTCGGCTCCGAATCACCCGAAATTGGTCGTTTCGGGCACAGATCGTTCTGTGCCCGAAACGTTTTGCACATCCCTAATGTACACTGCTCTTGGCTCCTCATTGGAAGAGCAGGATATAAATGTAGAAATATCTCTCTATGTGTGCAGAGATACTGACAAAACACATCTATGAAATGGAATTGCTAATTGCTGCTTTTGTGCTTACTCCCTACAGTCTCTGTGTTATATGTAAATGTTACTTTTCCTGTTGGCTAGTCCTTTATGCTTTTCCCAGCCCACTGAGATTCTAGGAAAGCAAGTTGGAACTGCAACTGAAGTTTGCAGAGTGGAAGGAGGAGGCAGGAGGAGTTTGGGCAAGAGGGTCTAGTTCAGCCCTCCACCTGCTTCCTTAATTTAATGATAAACTACATCAAAATGAACATTACACATTGAAAACATTGACTTCTTCCCTTGAAGAAGTGATTGTTCTGGTAACTTCTTTAAAAAGTGTGTGTGTAGGGGGGTGTGCCTCTTTATATTGTGAACTAGATTACTGGAACAAGGGTGGCAGAGAAGAGGAAAGCAGTGGTGAATACAGATATTCACAGATATAAAAGTGCTGGTAATTACCTTGAAAGTTCTAAAATAACTGAGCTAACTGAGCAAAGAGGCACCTTTTAAGTGGTGATTCTCTTTGTTGAGTGGGGGAGAGCAACAGGCCCCATCCGTTCCCAGCACAGCATCCCTCCTGGGGCTATTGCTGGTGCCTGTCACGTTTCTTTTTAAGATTGTGAGCCCTTTGAGGACAGGGAGCCATTTTACCCATTTTATTTACTTACTTACTTAATTTCCATGTAAACCCGCTTTGGGAAACTTTTGTTGAAAAGTGGTATATAAATATTTGTCATATTCATAAATGGCTTAGGACCGGGTTACCAGGGAGAGTGCCTTCTGCATGAACCCCACCGCACATTAAGGTCATTGAGTGAAGTCTGTCTCTGGATGCCGCCAGATCATCTGGCAGTGACTCGGGAACAGGCCTTCTCTATAGTTGCTCCTGGACTATGGAATGCGCTCCTTATAGATATTGGTGGTTTAAAATCTTTAAAGGTAAAGTGTGTTGTCAAGTTGGTGTTGACTCCTGGCGACGGCAGAGCCCTGTGGTTGTCTTTGGTTTACCATTGCCATCTCCTGCGCAGTATGAGATGATGCCTTTCATCACCTTCCTATATTGCTGCTACCCAATATAGGTGTTCTTACCAGCCTCTAAAAGAGCCCTTGAGACACCTTTTTTTTAAAAGCCAGGCTTTTAGCAATCTTCGAGTGTTATAATTATTTTAACAGTTTGTCTTATTTTGTTTTTGTTGCATTTGTTTTTGTGAACTGCCTAAAGCCTTTGGAGTCATGCAATATATAAATACAATAAATAACAACATATATAGATATATATATAGGTATGTTTGCTGGGGAGAGAGAGGGCTGTGGGATCATCCCATATACTGAAAAGTCTGGCTGAACATGAGCACAGAGCCAGCCTGTTCTTGAATTCTAAGTGTGTGTGTGTGTGTGTGTGTGTGTGTGTGTACAAGTGGGATTTCAGTGATAAATGGAAAGTACTTTGCATATTCTTGGAGGCAGTCTCTTGTATTGCTTAACTGTTATTTCTGTTTAAGAGTGGTCTGCTATGGTTCACTGTCTGATCTCCAGGCAGTTGCTTATTGCTATGCCTCAGTGTACTGACCCCTTTGCCTGCAGCATTTGTTGGTCAGGTACCCTTTGGAACATAGATTGCTGGTATGTCTGAGATGTACATAAAGAGCCAGCACCCAGGTGGAGGATCTTGTAAGCGAGATATAAAGCCATATGACACTCTGCATGGGTCAGTGCTTTCTGTGAACCCCTGGACCTGGAGCCTGGACCTAAAGGCCTTTGGAGCCACCACCCCCTCCCGGAAATTAAGCATTATCCAATGCTACCCAAATAATCTGCAAAAAAACCCAAACACCTCAGTATACAAAACTTTGCAAATCAACATTTTCATTGAATTATTTATGTTTAAAAAAACAGGATTTATCATTAAAAGCTTAAAACATTGGGGGGGGGGGGAAAGACACAAACACCTCTCCTTGAAAAGTGTGCAACTATGAATCCGCTCACAGTTGTTCCTGAGGTTTATATACTCTTAACCAAATCCTCATTCTCAAACTGGAGGAAAACACTTAAAGGGTCCCCACACTCCTCCTCCCTGCAGGACCATCCTGCACAAACTTAGCAGTACTTGCTGGATCCAAGAACTATCATTGCTTCCTGAGCATACTGCAAAGGTGTTCCTAAAGCCAGGTCTCTCCATGAAGGGGAGTGATCACAAATACTCATTTGGACCAGGAGAAAAGAGGGAGACAGGGGCATCACTGGGAAAACAAAAAGAAAAAAACCATCAGGGAGGGCCCACCTCTTTTCTTCCTGATCATTCAGTGGTGTAACAAACTTTGAAGGGGCTTGTGTGCAATAATTAAACATGGACACCATTGGATAATTTCCTCATTGGGCTAAATGGGAAACTCCAAAAGATTAATAGCTCCCAAAGTGCTGAGCAGAAATCTCTAAAACAGTTTTAGAAAATTTAAAAAGAAAGGGGGGGGGGGCAGAAAAAAACTGAATTCAAGAACTTTTTGTAACTTTCTGCCTTAGATCAAGGTAGTTATGACACTTGTAAACCATTGAATCCCCTGCTCTGTCCATCATTCAAGCCTCGTTTGGAAGAAACTGTTCATGCCTTCATATAAAAGGAGTAGTAGCCCCATTTTTGCACCCCATGTTATAACTGCAGAATGGCTGGCCATAAGGTTCTCAACATTCATATGGTATTCCTGAATAATGATAACATTAATTGTGTAATGCAAGTTTGGGGTGGTATAAAAATATGTTAAATAAATGTTCAAAGATATCAGCCCACCCTCTGATTTTTAATGATTTTTTTAAAGGTAGTTTTGATTTCAAAAAACCCATTAAAAATAAATGGATGAGTTGATCTCCTTGAACAGCCACATATTTAATGCTATCATCATCTAGGAACACCATGTGAAATTTCAGAGATTTCTGCACAGCCATTCGGGATCCTCTCATCAGATCATTTGAATCTCTCCACTCTGCCTCTTCAAGCGGGGGGGTGGGGAATCCCAAATTAGTTTCCTGTGCAAAAGGAGGGAGATGTTGAGGCTATTCACACGATGGGAGAAAATTGGGCTAGCAGAGGCTAGCCCAATTTTCTCCCATCGTGTGAACCACCGGGTAACCTGCTACAGTACCCCTGTCCTTAAACCAGGTTTGCAGAATGTGCCTCTCCATGCTGCGGCAACTCACAAGTAGAACCCCAACCGGGAGGCTCAAAAGCAGCCTCCCGGCTCGGGGGTCTCTCCAGCATGCCCTGTGCCCTCGTGCAGGGCATGCTGTAGCTTCCGGGGGCCACACAGCCCCCGAGCCCCCACCGGCTCCATAACGGAGCCGGCAGTCGTGTGGGCAGCCGCCCTGTTCGTCTGCGGGAAGAGCGAGCTAAGCCCGCTCTCCCTGCTAACCCCCTCATGGCTCTTCTCACTAATTGTGAGAAGAGCCTTGATGTTTCTCTGCCTTAAGGGGCTCCAAATCTAAAAAGAAATGCCAGGGAGACCCCAGCAACAGTCCCTGGAAAGATGCAGTGTTGTTGTTGAAGAGGGACACTTGCTAAAATTCTTCTTCCTGAATTGAAGAGACTTTCCAATAGGGATGTGTAACAGGCTCAAGGTCAAGCTGGTTCACCATTGAACTGGTCTGGCTTGAGGACTTGTCCTTGATCATGACCAGGCCTGGTTTGCCCCAACCAGGGGGGAACCGGTGGGGGGAGAGGGAGACTAAGGAGACCCACCCACACTGTCTGTGGCCATGCCAGCACCCCCCTGAGGCTGCCAGACCCATGGAAGTGAGTTACATTTTTAAAAAAAGTTTAAAACCCCAAACCGGCTTGAATTTAAGCCAGACTGGTGGGGTATGTGTGTTTGGTGCTACAAAACTGAACATGCCTGTTTCAGTTCATTTTGGTTCAGACTTGAACCAAAACCAGGAAAATCGGTTTTGTGCACACCCCTAGTTTCCAAGGTGCTTCTTTGCCCAATTAGAAGGTTCCATAAGGGGCCTGCCTAACAGTAGATCTGTCCTCTGCTAGGAACTAGTATAATCCTTTATTTTCAAAGTGGTCTAACCTTAATGATTTACACATTTTGTTTTGGTACTTTCTGACAGGGACATAAGAAGAGACCAGCGATGTCCAAAGAAGAGCACTCAGGTGGCTGCTGTACTTGTATTCAGTGCCCCAGCAAGGATTGTGATGGGCAGCTGGGCAGTCCAGCACCAACTGCTGATCAAGTGATGATGGGACAAAAGACTGAAGACTCCTGTACATGCTCACCTCTCCACAGCATATCCTCAGAAGAGGATGGGGAGTCCATTAGGCAATTCAGCTGCCTTCTGGACCAGTAGAATGGGCCAAATTGTCGGGAAAGGAGACCAGAGGAAGGCAAGGAAGCAGATTGGTTGGAGAGCCTGGCCAGAAGGGTAGAAAAAGGCAGCTCTGCTCGGTCAGAGTCTTTGGTTGCAGAGTAAGAGCATCAGCTGACCAGCAAGAGAAAGGAAGAAGGTAAAACTCCAGGTAGAAGGAAGAGCAAGCTAAAAGGTGAGATTGCCTGGGAGGTGGAGAGCTGATGGGGGAGAGAATTACTGTGGTGTCTTTGTGAATTTTTTTATTGCTACTGCTCTTCTGCTTTCTGCAGTATTCTTTTAACTTTTGTTAGCTGCCTGAAGTCTGTGGAGAAAGACGGAGTGCAGACTTCTAAACAGAATGACAGCTAAGTAGTTTCCTCTGTCTGTTCTTAGGGGCAGGGACCCCTGCTTACTGCGCAAAGAGGTACCTTTCAAAGTGGTGATTCTGTTTATCTCTGCCAAGGGCAGAGTAGCTGGCCCTGTTCAACCCCAGCACATCATCCCTCTGGTGACTGTTGCAGGTGTCCACCTTGTGTGTTTTTTTAGACTGTGGGCCCTGTGGGAACCGGAAACCTTTTTTCTATGTAAACTGATTTGTGAAGATTCTTGCTGAAAAGCAGTATATAAATAATATTAGTATTCCAAGTAACTTACAGCAACAAGACCTGGAGACCTGTGCTTCTTATCTTCTAAATAAACCAAGTGCCATGCTTCCTTCACACTTGAAGCACAGGAATAGATAGCAGGAAAACTTGTGCTTTGGGTCCTCTCCCGTCTTGGTATTCCTGCCTGCAGGGGCAATTCCTAGAATAAGTGTGAGCCAAGCTAGTTGCTGCGTGAGATCATGTAATGTTCATTCCCTAACGGCTGAAGAAGAAGGGCCAAAGGTGAAGTTCTTTGCTGTGCAAGCCTTTGTTGGAGAATCAGCTCCAATTGGCATCAACCTTTTGCATCAGTAACCCTAATGACCACTAGGGGCATTGGGAACAGAGATGGTTAGTTAGGGTCTCCTCCTCTTTTCTGGTTATTTCTGCCTCTATGACCCCTCAGTTGATAGAGTGTACTCAGGAACTTCCTGGGAGTGACTTCCTTTTTCTTCCCAGAATGCTGCTTGCGCTCTCTCTGAGCACCTTGTAGCCAGCAGTTAGGTGTAAATCTTTCCTATCATCATGTACTTTTAAATAAAGTAGATTAGTTTAACCTTAAGTCAATCTCCATCCTTATCATTTACAAGCTGTTGCCCCTGAGACCCTGTTAAGTTCTGCTGAAATGGGAGTGAGTTAGCTCCTGAAATACTCTGCTATATAAGTAATTACTCCCAACAGCCTTCCATGCAGATTTCCTCTTGTGGCAGAGTAGCTGGGCCAGATGAATGTAGGGTTAGAAATGAACATGTCCATCCTGTTTTTCAGTAACAAAGCTCCCCTAAGCAGCTTACAGTAAACAAAATATGATAAGTCTTAAATAGCAACTTGAGTCCAGAAATTACACCATTCATGGGTTCTTCTTCCTCACAGGGGTATTGTAATGACAATATTTAAAGAGAAATACTCTAGAGAAAAAAGTCTATTAAAAATACTTTCTTACTTATATAGCTTCTAGTGCAGCATATATAGGCACAAGAGGATCGACAAAGCTTAAGATGTCAAAATGTTTATTTTATTTTATTCAGCTGCCCGTGAGCAGGACAGAGCAAGAGCTCTTCTTAGCTCCTGCTGTTGCTACAGGATATTCCTGTCTGCAGACCAGCAACAAAGTCCCCACAGGCTGGGGCTGGGCCCTGAGCCATATGTTGTTCAGGCCTATTGTTAAAATATTGTCATTGTATTGTTACTTTAACTCAATTGTCAATTTAACTCAAATTTATAATTAACCTTATTAGCTTTCTCCACTAATCCTTATGTTTGAGAATCAAATCTAGGTCCTGTAACATCCTGTGAAACATCTGGTTCATGTAACCGTCTTTGAAAAACGTTAAGTTACAGGACCAAAGGTTGAAAGTTTTATTTTTTAAAAAGGTGGGTCATCATCTCAGGCCTAGCTAAATCAAAATGAAATAATGAAATTGTTCTAGTAAGAACTAATCAGCCTAATTTCCTTTTACAGTCTCTACATCGGGACTAAATTTAATGCAAATCAAGGTCCACAACTTAGGTCTCTTGCGCCTCAAATGTTCATATGTCCGCCATCTTGGATTAGGGTGAATGACATCATCACAAACTGTGCCATTGAGGTGTACCTGTGTGTCATTCACGGCAACTGTACTTTATTTGTTTGTTTGTTTGTTTGTTTACGCATCCACCATCTTGAATCAGTGTGGATGACATCATTACAAACTGTACCATTGAGGTGTACCTGTGTACCATTCACTGCAGCTGTACATTTATTTATTTGATTGATTGATTGATATACCGTCCTTCCAAAAATGCCTCAGGGCGGTTTACAACAAAATAAAACAATTAAAACCAGTTAACAATTGAAATCAAAACTATAAAAACAGAATAAAACCAATTAAACTTTCAAACAGTTAAAAACCCTGAAAAACCAGGGCAAACATTTAAAATAATTTACAACAATTTAAAAACCCTGGAAGGCCAGAGCAAACAGGTTTTAAGGGCTCTCCTGAAAGACAATAATGAATTCAAATTACAGATTTCTGCCGGGATTGCATTCCATAGCCCAAGAGCAGCTACAGAAAAGGCCCGCCTCTGAGTCGCCACCAGATGATCTGGTGGTAACTGGAGACTGACCTCTTCAGATGACTTTAATGTGCGGTGGAGATCATGCAGAAGAAGGCGCTCTCTAAGATAACTCGGACCTAAGCTGTTCAGGGCTTTAACGGTAATAACCAGCACTTTGTATTTTGCCCGGAAACGTATTGGCAGCCAGTGTAACTGTTTCAAGACAGGCATAATATGGTCTCTCCAGGTTGCCCCAGAGACCAATCTGGCTGCCGCATTTTGAACTAACTGAAGTTTCTGAACTACGTACAAAGGCAGCCCCATGCAGAGCACATTGCAAAAGTCAAGCCTGGAGGTTACCAGCAGATGCACCACTGTTTTGAGGTTTAAATTGGGTTTAAATTGGTTAGGCAGTCCACAAATAAATGCGCTTGTGCCTCAGATGTTCATGTGGCCGCCATTTTGAATTGGAGTGGATGACATTATCACGCACCACGCCATTTGGGCATCCCTGTGTGTCTCTACAGCTGTAGCAAATTTGGTTCAAATTGGTTAAGTGGTTCACAAGTTAGCCCACTTGGGCCTCAAAAGTTTATGCATCCTCCATCTTGGATGGGGTGGATGACATCATTACAACCTGTGCCTTTGAGGTGTCCCTATGTGTCCCTAAAACTCTACCTGATTTGGTTCATATTGGTCCAGACGTTGCAAAGTTGATGGGGGAGACACACAGAATGCTGAGTGATCTCATAAGCCTACTGGAACGTAGGTTAAAAATAGGGTGATTATATTCCTAATATCCATGAGTGTTAAGTTCCCAGCCATAAATAGTGGTTTCCACATAAAAGCTGGAGAAGAGCTTGGCGGTCAACGTTGGGCTGCTGCCGGAGAAGTTGTCCAGTTAGCTGTCAACTTTGCATCTAGGAGGAGAGCCCAGGTTGCCTGTGAACAAGCCTAAGGGCCAGCTCGGTTCACCTAGGAGAAGGCAGTGTTTATAAATTTTTGTTTCCAAAGCAGTGTATATATAACGAGGAGTAAGATGATGACCCCTGGGCCAAAGAAGTTCACTCGCTAAAAGGACATCAGCAAAGTATTATCCCTTTGCGGCGGGGCTTGGGCAGATGTGAATGTAGCATAGTCAAGGCGTGGATGTAGCATAGTCAAGTTATATACAAATTAGTCACCTTATAAATTCACTTAAACACAACAATGGAGTATTGTAAAGGTAAAGTGTGTCGTCAAGTCAATTTTGACTCCTGGCGCCCACAGAGCCCTGTGGAACAGGTAGAATACAGGAGGGGTTTACCATTGCCTCCTCCTGAGCAGTTTGAGATGATGCCTTTCAGTCTCTTCCTATGTCGCTGCTGCCCGATATAGTACCAGCGGGGATTCGATCTGGCAACCTTCTGCTTGTTAGTTAAGCATTTCCCCGCTGCACCACTTAAGGTGACGCACACCAAAATAAAGACACAAGAAGGCATAATTGGAAGTAAAGGGCCACAACTTTATTAATTGATTCAAATCTGAAGGATGGGAATTGGCTCTCCACCCCCACCCCAGCAGCCAGTGCAGAAACTACCAGCTCACCATCCAGGTGTGAGCCCAGCCTAGGAAACAGAGGGCAACACACTTTGGCTCTAGGTAGCACCAAGGCCCTATAGCTGTTTTCCCCTTCTTAGCCAACCTAAGGTCAAGCACCTGCATAAGGCATCAAACCTCCACCCCACCAGTCATAAAACCTTTAAGGTTGGTGATGCCTCCACAGACTCTTCTAAACACCAAATGCGTGCCTTGAGGTGCTCACTAACCTATACAAATATCCCCCTTTCTGCACTGTAGCTTCTGTTGTGAGTAGGAAGCCCAACTAAGGCACATAGTATGAGGTAGGCAAAAAAGACTCCAGTCAATGGCCAATCAGACTGGGGCCCAAAAATTCCTACCTGGCCCCTAAAAAAGGCAACCAGCAAAGCCCACACTATGTCCAGGGAGGGAGGGTTGGGTTGCTGCTCGAGGCAAACTGAGAGGCTGGACATAGAGAAGTTTCAGCCCAGCATGATCCCTGCTGTACTAGTTTTCTGCTTAAGCAGGTGCAGGAGCCAACTCCTACATCTGATTACAGAGTTTCTTTTGCTACATAAACCACTTGGAGCACTTCCATGCTGAAAAGCAGTATATAAAGGTTAACCAAATGTTATCAGCCAGCACCAGGTGGCTCAGTCACTGCAGGACAGGAGATAATTTGGGGAGCCCCACCTGCAAGCTGATGGGAGAAAAGCCCACTAAGTATTAACTCACTAAATACTTTGAGAGGATTGCTGGTTGCAATGTCCATGCTCCTCCTCAGAACCAGCTTTCCTGTACTGTATGATCACACTGAAGTCAAACCCTTTCAGGGGTCCTGAACAGGCAGCTGGTTTATCTTAGTCTATTGCTGCTTTTCCTGGAATCATGGGCAGGATGAAATTCACTGAGAGATCCTTAGGAGTCAGTCTTGAGGCCTCTTCTTTCCTTGTACTTTTTCAACTTGTGTTGCATTGCTGGACCTGGGTTTGTTTATCTCAGCTTTGGGGGGAAATCAAAACAAAAGCATGTAAGGTCATTTATAGTCATTTATATTTATATTTATATATACTGTTTTTCAGCAGAAGTTTTCAAAGTAGTTTACATAGAAAAATAATAAAGATGGCTTCCTCTTCCCAAGGGCTCACAACTGAAAATGAAACATAAGGGTCACACCAGCAACAGCCTCTGGAGGGATGCTGTGTTTGGGTTGAATAGGGCCAGCTGTTCTCCTCCTGCTAAATATAAGAGAATCATCCCATTAAATTGATTGATAGATTGATTCTAGACAGAAAAAGAGAGATATGAGGTGCATGTGCCACCCTTAAAGGTTACAGTAATAATAATAATATGGGATGTCTTTGTGGCACTACTGTCAAAGATAAAATTGCGTAGGTTTAAAATTGTATTGCCTAGTTTGTTTCTATGTGTTTGTTATGTTGGAAAATAACAAATGAAGTTTAGAAAGAAGAGCACACAGACCACCCACATGCCTCCAAAAACCCCACAGCTCTCCCCCCACTCAATTTGGCTAATCCCTTTTTAGAACCTTGTGAACCAGCGGCCCACATCATGCCACAGGCAGAAGTATTCTATGTTATCTGTCCTGAATCGGCTTCCACTGTATTGAATTACCACAAGTCCTAGTTTTCAGGAGAGGAAGAAAAACCTTTTCTCTTTCCTTCTTCTCAGGACCAAGCAAAGAATGATGAGCCTCTATCATGCCACCCTGCCCACTTCAGTAATATAGTCTCTCAACTAAAAAGACCCAAACATTTTAGCCTTGAACAGGAACATAGGAAGCTGCCTTGTATAGAGTCAGACCATTGGTCACCTAGCTGGGTATTATCTACACTGACTGGCATCAGCTCTCCAGAGTTGGGCCCTAGCAACAGCTCTCCCAAGGTTTCAGGCAAGAGCCTTTCCCACTCCTACTAGATGCTGTCAGGAATTGAACCAGGGACTGTCTGTCTGTAAAGCAGGGGTTCCACCACTGAGCTATGGCCCCATCCCCAACAACTTGCACCAAAAATGAAGCATGTGCTCCACTAGAGAAGGTGCCCCAGACCTCTTCATCTCCTTTTCATCATCTTTTCCATCTCCAGGCTATTCCTTTTTAAGATGAAGCTGCCAAAATGGCACACAGAATATATTCCATATGTAGCCATGCCACAGATTTGTGGTGAACATCTGCTGTGGGGCTGCTGAAGGGGAGTGGAAACAGGCTAAGAGCTCCCTCTTCTAGAAAGTCACCACAAGGACACAGAGAGGACACTTGCCTCCTGTTGCCAGTGTCCGCTTGGGCCCTCCCCACGCGTACGTTCTGACTTCAGAACTGTGGGCAACTAGAACTTTGGAATGGCCCCATAGGTGTGTGCATTCATGTGCAGAACACTCAGCCCTGAACATACCTGATTTCTGCCAGTTCAGGGCAATTCAGGATGAAGGCACCCATCTTTTTGACACACTGATCTGTGAAAAGGTTGCCACTCAGGTTCAGCTATTTGAGCATAGTGTTTCTGGCAAGAGCAGAACTAAGTCATCCATAAGATGCATCCTGGATTCTGTGATTAAAAAGCGTGCCACCCTCCTCCGAGACCAGCAGGAGAGCCCTTGCTTCAGGGCCCTGCTTCTCAATAAGGTTTCCAACAGGGACTTCTCTACAGTGGCCTCATTGTTCAAGAACAATCTCCCAACAGAGCTTCTTCCCATTAAGTTTCAGGGCTGCAGCAGACATCATTTAGGAGATTTGCAATGGGGTGTTCTGATTATTATTATTTTGCTTTGCTTTAGCAGTAAGGGGTGGCAGTTTTGATCCAAAGCAGCCATGATCAAGAGCTCAGATGGACAGAGTATTCAACCCCTTTCCCCAACACTGATTTCCAGATCTGGACTTTCTGCCAAGCTACTCTAAGTCTGCAGCAATAAAATTTAGACATAATGCAAGAACCTGCAATTCTTCACTGTGAGGCTAATGCCAGCTGACACTTTTTATATCTGTGGCTTTATCTAGGGAGAGGCATCTCCTTCAGCATCCCATAGAGA
The DNA here is from genome assembly GCF_027244095.1 of Hemicordylus capensis. Classification (NCBI taxonomy): domain Eukaryota; kingdom Metazoa; phylum Chordata; class Lepidosauria; order Squamata; family Cordylidae; genus Hemicordylus; species Hemicordylus capensis. The sequence continues at coordinate 160,746,051 of NC_069661.1, forward strand.
AGTGATATTTTAACAAGCAATCCACTTTTAAAAGGTTAAAAGCAAGGCCTCTGGAAACTTCTGTCAGAGCTGTCAACTTAAAAAACAAAACAAAATTCAGCATCGTTCTGCAAGGCAGTGCAGTTTGATGGGCCCTTACCCTTGTTTCTGTATCCTGCACCATGGATTGCTGGACGCCTCCAGTAAATCAATGAGGCCTCTGTCTTGCAGCTTGTTTTTCATCAGGTGAAAACACAAGAGGTACTGGTTCTCCGAGGGGGCTGAGCTCAAGTCTTTACAGCACTATTGGGAAAGCAGATCCTTCACCAAGCTAGGAAAAAAGAGGCAAAAAATTAAATAGTTAAAAAGATGGAAAGTAATCTGTATCCTTGAGCATCCCACCTTAAAAGAAGAAGGTCCTAGTCCTCATGATCCACATATCTGCAAGAGATGCCAGTATTTAGAGGAGGAGCATCTTTTGCTTGCATGGTTGCCTCTTCTCACTGCTGCCTTTTCTTCTCTCCTGGCAACCATCAGCTGTGCGTAAGCCTCTGCTTGATTGTCTGCTTGATTGTCTGTCTGCTTGATTGTCTGAATTATTAAATACTGTAATTACTGAAATGCCTAGACATGCTCAAGGAAACTGCCCTACTAAAATGACCTTTGCCCTTGACAGTTTCTACAGGTGCTTATATTAAAAACAGTACAACATAAAATCTGCTACCTGGTTAGGGTACCATTCAATTCGATCTAAATTCTTCAGTTAATCTTGCAGCCCTGCTAAAACATACCTTTGCCAAATTCAACTCATGTTTATTCTTCACAACCTAGCATGTAACAGTATCCACAAATGTTTGAAATGCCTTGAAAGGAAAACACACAATTACACATGTATACAAGTCAGTTTGAGTTAGGAGAATTTCCTGGAGAATTTCTTCTCCCACATTTACTTTGGCTCCAACACAGACCCAATCAGGATTCCCCAAGGAGTGGTCTGCTACTTACATCAGCTGCACAAAATATACCTCAGGATCTCCAGTTGTCACTCCAGATGCTTCAAGGCAGAAATAAGGTCCTTCACTGCTGGATCCCACAAGTCATTACTGTGGAGTTTGTGAGGGATTCAGTTGAAGGAGAAACATGAAGGTCCAGTTCTAATACATCTAAAGGACAGGCTCCACCCAGAGGGTCTGCTACAGCTCTCAACATCCACAAGGAATGCTCTTGTGGAGGTCCCATCTATGCATCATATTTAAAGGTGCATGCAGGACAGCGTATTCTTTGGACCATTGTCCAAGGAATTGTCAGATTATCAGGGATGCACAGTTGGAAAAGAGAACCTCATGGCCAGAGGCTGAGATCTAGCCAAGCTAGATACTTGAAAATGTTTCTGTTCAGTCCTCGTCTCAAGTACCGCTGCCCACACCTGACCATGAAACACATACCTGAGAGCATAGTATTCACATATTTCTTCCAGGCTCAAAGACCTGTGTCTGTGTGTGTAAGAATCTCAAAAGCACACGTCCGATACTTTCCGGGTTACCACCTTTCTACCTTTTAAGACAGGGGAACCATTTCAGATGTTGGTGAAAAGGGTTGTAATTCAGCAAGGTCCAAATGATACATGCAAAGTGAAAATGGCAAAACGCAAAATTGTGTTAGAGCATTTATCATTCTGTATTGATCGAGATCATTCAAAATATTTCATCTCTCCTTGCGATTGTTTGCAATCCTTCCCAAATTTACATGCTCCACGAATTCCACTTCAGCCTCTTACCTCAAGTCATTGATTTTGTGCAACGGAGAGTCAATACTTTTCTACCCCTCATTCTGGTTAAAGCAGGGAAAACAACATAGGAGAGCTCAATCTTTTTGGAAATTATTTACACACAGACACACACGGACATGCTTACCTTGTTTGTAGCTATAGTCTTCCTCAGAGGTAATGGAAATAAAACAGAAATCACATTAGACAGTGCTCAAAAAAAATTCAGTGTATTCACATTACTATATTAAGAACTCTGATATATTGAAATATCAAAATGCACCTATATAGATTTCTAGAAGTGTTAGAATGCTATTAGTGTATATGGATTATTATACCAGTGTGTGACCCTTAAGGTGTTCTTAAAGCAATTGATATAGCTAGAAGAATGATTTTTTAATAAAAAAAATTAAAAGCAGTATATAGATATAAGTCTATGGGGTAGCCACATTTAAAATATGGTGTATAGTTCCAGCCAGCAGATGGCAAAGAGTGCAGAAGAGAGAAATCAAAATGATAAAAGGGTTGATTCTGCTGTTAGCAGATTGTAAACTACTTACGTAAAATCTTCTAGCCTTCTTCTTGTCGTACTCCCAGCCTGTGCAAAAGAGTCACTGAACAATGTAAGATTGCCTGAGTTTCATTAGAAATTGGCATCTGGTTTGGAAGAAGCTAAGTGCAGATGCTGCATTCAAGCAGGCCAAGTTACTCACCCCATCATCACCACTGGACCCCAACCGTATTTCAGTAGTTGGAGCCATTCCTTTCATTAAGTTGTTGCATTCCACTCTGTTATCAATTTTTCATACCAGCAGTTCTCTCAATGAGTGTTTGAAGTGTCTTGATGGCTAAAATGCTAAACATCATCTTCAACACAAACAAAAGGTTCTGATACAAGTCAGTCCTTTTGCAAAATAGCAACTTGGAAATGGACAGCACAATGTCTACCTATGTTGCAGGAACTTTTCTTGTTGACTATACAATTAAAAGAGTTCCTAAGTCAAGACAGTTATCAAAGCCGTTTCATTACACAAACGGTTCAAAAACTAGCATGTGAGAGGATTCTAGTGGATGACTTGCACGTTACCAACAAAAAGAAAAAGATATTAAGCTCAAAATTCAAAACCAATGCTTTTCTTTGAAAGTAAAGAAATAGAATTCAAGATAAGCATAAGTGAACTTAGAACATAGACAATGAACTTAGAAGAATGCTTTTCTTTGAAAGTAAAGAAATAGAATTCAAGATAACCATAAGTGAACTTAGAACATAGACATCTACTAATGGGCCACAAAACACTTGGGATATGTGACATATGACAATGATGACGTGCCACAAGAACAAACACGGAAATATAATACAAGGTTTCCTTGGATGAGACCTTATATAAAGCATGAAAAAAACTGGGATTAAAACAAATGTAACACTACATCTCTGTGTGAAAAGTGTGTATACAATGCCATTACAGAATTTAAAGACAGCAATTGTCATGCCCAATTGGTTAATTTGAGATTTAGAGTCCATAAGACTAAAATCCACAGGAATGAATTGTTAATACCTGAAATATGAAAAAAATGGTGTATTGCCCAATGAATTCTGGAATATCTTAGGTATCCATTAAAAAAACCTATGCTTATCAAGTCCTAAAGGGAGAGGGAAACAAAACTAAAGAACTATGAAACCAGTTACACGCAAAAAATAATACAGGAAAAAACAAACAAACCTATACTTATGAAGTTTTAGCTATTGTCTTCATAACTGGACACTGAATAAGAAAAGGCACGGCAACACACAGTCAATCCAAATGTAACACTCCATCCCCAGTTGAAAAGCATGTCTACACTGCAGACAAACAAAGAATATCACACACAAACATTCACACAATCGTTACACAAAAATGCATACAGAAAAACCTATGCTTATCTAGTTTTAGCTATTGTCTTCCTAGGCAGCCACTGAATTAAAAAAGGCATCAGACAGTCAATCCAAATGTATCACTCCATCCCCCGCTGAAAAGTATGTCTACAATGCCCTTGCAGTATTTAAAAACAGCCATTGTCTTGCCCAATCAGAGATTCAACTACATTCTAGCTGCATGATCCTGTCCATACAAGAAATTAAAAAACAATGGTGTCTTGCCCAATTCACTCTGGGGTCTCCTGGGGTGTGTGTGCTTACTCAACTGGGGGATCCAATTTAAAAACCAAGGCCCACACAGGCCCCGATCTTGCCCAATTCCATAGACAATTTAAAAATCCTAGAGATCTTGGCCAATTGCTTCAAGAGAGAATTTAAAAACCCTAGGGGTCTTGCCCAATCGAAAGAATTGAAAAGTATGGACCCATATTGTGGTCCTAACCTTGCCCAATCTATTCTGGGATTCTGGGAATATCCCTTGTGCCATAACAGAGGCACCCCAAGATGTGTTTGCTACTTCTTGGGTTTCGTCCTAAATTTATTTTTTTAAATTTATTTATTTATTTATTTATTTATTTATTTATTTATTTATTTATTTATTTAAGCAGGGGAGAGTGAAACAAACCTGAAGAACTATGAAACCCCTTACACACAAAGGAGGAATAAAATAGACACACACAATCATGCGCAATTACAAGCCTATGCTTATCTCGTATTAGCTATCGTCTTCCTAGGCGGCGACTGAATTAAAAGAGGCATGGCATCAGATAGTCAATCCAAATGTCTCACTCCATCCCCCACTGAAAAGTATGTCTACAATGCCCTGGCAGTATTTAAAAACAGCCATTGTCTTGCCCAATCAGAGATTCAACTGCATTCTAGCTGCATCAACCTGCCCATACATGAAATTTAAAAACAATGGTGTCTTGCCCAATTCACTCTGGGGTCTCCTGGGGTGTGTGTGCTTACTCAACTGGGGGATCCAATTTAAAAACCAAGGACCACACAGGCCCCGATCTTGCCCAATTCCATAGACAATTTAAAAATCCTAGAGATCTTGGCCAATTGCTTCAAGAGAGAATTTGAAAACCCTAGGGGTCTTGCCCAATCGAAAGAATTGAAAAGTCTGGACCCATATTGTGGTCCTAACCTTGCCCAATCTATTCTGGGATTATATCCCTTGTGCCATAACAGAGGCACCCCAAGATGTGTTTGCTACTTCTTGGGTTTCGTCCTAAATTTATATATATATATATATATATATATATATATATATATATATATATATATATATTTTTTTTTTTTTTAAGCGGGGGAGAGTGAAACAAACCTGAAGAACTATGAAACCCCTTACACAAAAAGGAGGAATAAAATAGACACACACAATCATGCGCAATTACAAGCCTATGCTTATCTTGTATTAGCTATCGTCTTCCTAGGCGGCGACTGAATTAAAAGAGGCATGGCATCAGACAGTCAGTCCAAATGTCTCACTCCATCCCCCACTGAAAAGTATGTCTACAATGCCCTTCCAGAATTTAAAAACAGCCATTGTCTTGCCCAATCAGAGATTCAACTGCATTCTAGCTGCATCAACCTGCCCATACTTGAAATTAAAAAAAAATAGTGTCTTGCCCAATTCACTCTGGGGTCGCCTGTGGAGTGTGTGCTTAGTCAACTGGGGGATCCAATTTAAAAACCAAGGCCCACACAGGCCCCGATCTTGCCCAATTCCATAGACAATTTAAAAATCCTAGAGATCTTGGCCAATTGCTTCAAGAGAGAATTTAAAAACCCTCGGGGTCTTGCCCAATCGAAAGAATTGAAAAGGCCGGACCCATATTGTGGTCCTAACCTTGCCCAATCTATTCTGGGATTCTAGGAATATCCCTTGTGCCATAACAGAGGCACCCCAAGATGTGTTTGAAACTTCTTGGGTTTCGTCATATATATTTATTTATTTATTTATTTATTTATTTATTTATTTATTTATTTATTTATTTATTTAAGCGGGGGAGAGTGAAACAAACCTGAAGAACTATGAAACCCCTTACACACAAAGGAGGAATAAAATAGACACACACAATCATGCGCAATTACAAGCCTATGCTTATCTTGTATTAGCTATCGTCTTCCTAGGCGGCGACTGAATTAAAAGAGGCATGGCATCAGACAGTCAATCCAAATGTCTCACTCCATCCCCCACTGAAAATTATGTCTACAATGCCCTGGCAGTATTTAAAAACAGCCATTGTCTTGCCCAATCAGATATTCAACTGCATTCTAGCTGCATCAACCTGCCCATACATGAAATTTAAAAACAATGGTGCTTTGCCCAATTCACTCTGGGGTCTCCTGGGGTGTGTGTGCATAGTCAACTGGGGGATCCAATTTAAAAACCAAGGCCCACACAGGCCCTGATCTTGCCCAATTCCATAGACAATTTAAAAATCCTAGAGATCTTGGCCAATTGCTTCAAGAGAGAATTTAAAAACCCTAGGGGTCTTGCCCAATCGAAAGAATTGAAAAGTCTGGACCCATATTGTGGTCCTAACCTTGCCCAATCTATTCTGGGATTCTGGGAATATCCCTTGTGCCATAACAGAGGCACCCCAAGATGCGTTTGCTACTTCTTGGGTTTCGTCCTAAATTTTTATATATATATATATATTTTTTAAGCGGGGGAGAGTGAAACAAACATGAAGAACTATGAAACCCCTTACACACAAAGGAGGAATAAAATAGACACACAAAATCATGCTCAATTACAAGCCTATGCTTATCTTGTATTAGCTATCGTCTTCCTAGGTGGCCACTGAATTAAAAGAGGCATGGCATCAGACAGTCAATCCAAATGTCTCACTCCATCCCCCACTGAAAAGTATGTCTACAATGCCCTTGCAGTATTTAAAAACAGCCATTGTCTTGCCCAATCAGAGATTCAACTGCATTCTAGCTGCATCAACCTGCCCATACATGAAATTTAAAAACAATGGTGCTTTGCCCAATTCACTCTGGGGTCTCCTGGGGTGTGTGTGCATAGTCAACTGGGGGATCCAATTTAAAAACCAAGGCCCACACAGGCCCCGATCTTGCCCAATTCCATAGACAATTTAAAAATCCTAGAGATCTTGGCCAATTGCCTCAAGAGAGAATTTAAAAACCCTAGGGGTCTTGCCCAATCGAAAGAATTGAAAAGTCCGGACGCATATTGTGGTCCTAACCTTGCCCAATCTATTCTGGGATTCTGGGAATATCCCTTGTGCCATAACAGAAGCACCGCAAGATGTGTTTGAAACTTCTTGGGTTTCGTCCTAAATATTTATTTATTTATTTATTTATTTATTTAAGCGGGGGAGAGTGAAACAAACCTGAAGAACTATGAAACCCCTTACACACAAAGGAGGAATAAAATAGACACACACAATCATGCGCAATTACAAGCCTATGCTTATCTTGTATTAGCTATCGTCGTCCTAGGCGGCCATTGAATTAAAAGAGGCATGGCATCAGACAGTCAATCCAAATGTCTCACTCCATCCCCCACTGAAAAGTATGTCTACAATGCCCTGGCAGTATTTAAAAACAGCCATTGTCTTGCCCAATCAGAGATTCAACTGCATTCTAGCTGCATCAACCTGCCCATACATTAAATTTAAAAAAAATGGTGTCGTGCCCAATTCACTCTGGGGTCTCCTGGGGTGTGTGTGCTTAGTCAATTGGGGGATCCAATTTAAGAACCAAGGCCCACACAGGCCCCGATCTTGCCCAATTCCATAGACAATTTAAAAATCCTAGAGATCTTGGCCAATTGGATCAAGAGAGAATTTAAAAACCCTAGGGGTCTTGCCCAATCGAAAGAATTGAAAAGTCCGGACCCATATTGTGGTCCTAACCTTTCCCAATCTATTCTGGGATTCTGGGAATATCCCTTGTGCCATAACAGAGGCACCCCAAGATGCGTTTGCTTCTTCTTGGGTTTCGTCCTAAATTTATATATATATATATATTTAAGCGGGGGAGAGTGAAACAAACCTGAAGAACTATGAAACCCCTTACACACGAAGGAGGAACAAAATAGACACACACAATCATGCGCAATTACAAGCCTATGCTTATCTTGTATTAGCTATCGTCTTCCTAGGCGGCCACTGAATTAAAAGAGGCATGGCATCAGACAGTCAATCCAAATGTCTCACTCCATCCCCCACTGAAAAGTATGTCTACAATGCCCTGGCAGTATTTAAAAACAGCCATTGTCTTGCCCAGTCAGAGATTCAACTGCATTCTAGCTGCATCAACCTGCCCATACTTGAAATTAAAAAAAAATAGTGTCTTGCCCAATTAACTCTGGGGTCGCCTGGGGTGTGTGTGCTTAGTCAACTGGGGGATCCAATTTAAAAACCAAGGCCCACACAGGCCCCGATCTTGCCCAATTCCATAGACAATTTAAAAATCCTAGAGATCTTGGCCAATTGCTTCAAGAGAGAATTTAAAAACCCTAGGGGTCTTGCCCAATCGAAAGAATTGAAAACGCCGGACCCATATTGTGGTCCTAACCTTGCCCAATCTATTCTGGGATTCTGGGAATATCCCTTGTGCCATAACAGAGGCACCCCAAGATGTGTTTGCAACTTCTTGGGTTTTGTCCTAAATTTATTTATATATATATATATATATATATATATATATATATATATATATATATATAAATAAGCGGGGGAGAGTGAAACAAACCTGAAGAACTATGAAACCCCTTACACACAAAGGAGGAATAATATAGACACACACAATCATGCGCAATTACAAGCCTATGCTTATCTCGTATTAGCTATCGTCTTCCTAGGCGGCGACTGAATTAAAAGAGGCATGGCATCAGACAGTCAATCCAAATGTCTCACTCCATCCCCCACGGAAAAGTATGTCTACAATGCCTTTGCAGTATTTAAAAACAGCCATTGTCTTGCCTAGTCAGAGATTCAACTGCATTCTAGCTGCATCAACCTGCCCATACATGAAATTTAAAAACAATGGTTTCTTGCCCAATTTACTCTGGGGTCTCCTGGGGTGTGTGTGCTTAGTCAACTGGGGGATCCAATTTAAAAACCAAGGCCCACACAGGCCCCGATCTTGCCCAATTCCATAGACAATTTAAAAATCCTAGAGATCTTGGCCAATTGGATCAAGAGAGAATTTAAAAACCCTAGGGGTCTTGCCCAATCGAAAGAATTGAAAAGTCCGGACCCATATTGTGGTCCTAACCTTTCCCAATCTATTCTGGGATTCTGGGAATATCCCTTGTGCCATAACAGAGGCACCCCAAGATGCGTTTGCTTCTTCTTGGGTTTCGTCCTAAATTTATATATATATATATATTTAAGCGGGGGAGAGTGAAACAAACCTGAAGAACTATGAAACCCCTTACACACGAAGGAGGAACAAAATAGACACACACAATCATGCGCAATTACAAGCCTATGCTTATCTTGTATTAGCTATCGTCTTCCTAGGCGGCCACTGAATTAAAAGAGGCATGGCATCAGACAGTCAATCCAAATGTCTCACTCCATCCCCCACTGAAAAGTATGTCTACAATGCCCTGGCAGTATTTAAAAACAGCCATTGTCTTGCCCAGTCAGAGATTCAACTGCATTCTAGCTGCATCAACCTGCCCATACTTGAAATTAAAAAAAAATAGTGTCTTGCCCAATTAACTCTGGGGTCGCCTGGGGTGTGTGTGCTTAGTCAACTGGGGGATCCAATTTAAAAACCAAGGCCCACACAGGCCCCGATCTTGCCCAATTCCATAGACAATTTAAAAATCCTAGAGATCTTGGCCAATTGCTTCAAGAGAGAATTTAAAAACCCTAGGGGTCTTGCCCAATCGAAAGAATTGAAAACGCCGGACCCATATTGTGGTCCTAACCTTTCCCAATCTATTCTGGGATTCTGGGAATATCCCTTGTGCCATAACAGAGGCACCCCAAGATGTGTTTGCAACTTCTTGGGTTTTGTCCTAAATTTATTTATATATATATATATATATATATATATATATATATATATATATATATATATATATAAATAAGCGGGGGAGAGTGAAACAAACCTGAAGAACTATGAAACCCCTTACACACAAAGGAGGAATAATATAGACACACACAATCATGCGCAATTACAAGCCTATGCTTATCTCGTATTAGCTATCGTCTTCCTAGGCGGCGACTGAATTAAAAGAGGCATGGCATCAGACAGTCAATCCAAATGTCTCACTCCATCCCCCACGGAAAAGTATGTCTACAATGCCTTTGCAGTATTTAAAAACAGCCATTGTCTTGCCTAGTCAGAGATTCAACTGCATTCTAGCTGCATCAACCTGCCCATACATGAAATTTAAAAACAATGGTTTCTTGCCCAATTTACTCTGGGGTCTCCTGGGGTGTGTGTGCTTAGTCAACTGGGGGATCCAATTTAAAAACCAAGGCCCACACAGGCCCCGATCTTGCCCAATTCCATAGACAATTTAAAAATCCTAGAGATCTTGGCCAATTGGATCAAGAGAGAATTTAAAAACCCTAGGGGTCTTGCCCAATCGAAAGAATTGAAAAGTCCGGACCCATATTGTGGTCCTAACCTTGCCCAATCTATTCTGGTATTCCCGGAATATCCCTTGTGCCATAACAGAGGCACCCCAAGATGCGTTTGCTACTTCTTGGGTTTCGTCATATATATATATATATATATATATATAGCGGGGGAGAGTGAAACAAACCTGAAGAACTATGAAACCCCTTACACACAAATGGGAATAAAATAGACACACACTATCATGCGCAATTACAAGCCTATGCTTATCTTGTATTAGCTATCGTCTTCCTAGGCGGCCACTGAATTAAAAGAGGCATGGCATCAGACAGTCAATCCAAATGTCTCACTCCATCCCCCACTGAAAAGTATGTCTACAATGCCCTGGCAGTATTTAAAAACAGCCATTGTCTTGCCCAGTCAGAGATTCAACTGCATTCTAGCTGCATCAACCTGCCCATACTTGAAATTAAAAAAAAATAGTGTCTTGCCCAATTAACTCTGGGGTCGCCTGGGGTGTGTGTGCTTAGTCAACTGGGGGATCCAATTTAAAAACCAAGGCCCACACAGGCCCCGATCTTGCCCAATTCCATAGACAATTTAAAAATCCTAGAGATCTTGGCCAATTGCTTCAAGAGAGAATTTAAAAACCCTAGGGGTCTTGCCCAATCGAAAGAATTGAAAACGCCGGACCCATATTGTGGTCCTAACCTTGCCCAATCTATTCTGGGATTCTGGGAATATCCCTTGTGCCATAACAGAGGCACCCCAAGATGTGTTTGCAACTTCTTGGGTTTTGTCCTAAATTTATTTATTTATATTTATATATATATATATATATATATATATATATATATATATATATATATATATATAAAAATAAGCGGGGGAGAGTGAAACAAACCTGAAGAACTATGAAACCCCTTACACACAAAGGAGGAATAATATAGACACACACAATCATGCGCAATTACAAGCCTATGCTTATCTCGTATTAGCTATCGTCTTCCTAGGCGGCGACTGAATTAAAAGAGGCATGGCATCAGACAGTCAATCCAAATGTCTCACTCCATCCCCCACGGAAAAGTATGTCTACAATGCCTTTGCAGTATTTAAAAACAGCCATTGTCTTGCCTAGTCAGAGATTCAACTGCATTCTAGCTGCATCAACCTGCCCATACATGAAATTTAAAAACAATGGTTTCTTGCCCAATTTACTCTGGGGTCTCCTGGGGTGTGTGTGCTTAGTCAACTGGGGGATCCAATTTAAAAACCAAGGCCCACACAGGCCCCGATCTTGCCCAATTCCATAGACAATTTAAAAATCCTAGAGATCTTGGCCAATTGGATCAAGAGAGAATTTAAAAACCCTAGGGGTCTTGCCCAATCGAAAGAATTGAAAAGTCCGGACCCATATTGTGGTCCTAACCTTGCCCAATCTATTCTGGTATTCCCGGAATATCCCTTGTGCCATAACAGAGGCACCCCAAGATGCGTTTGCTACTTCTTGGGTTTCGTCATATATATATATATATATATATATATATATATATATATATATATAGCGGGGGAGAGTGAAACAAACCTGAAGAACTATGAAACCCCTTACACACAAATGGGAATAAAATAGACACACACTATCATGCGCAATTACAAGCCTATGCTTATCTTGTATTAGCTATCGTCTTCCTAGGCGGCTACTGAATTAAAAGAGGCATGGCATCAGACAGTCAATCCAAATGTCTCACTCCATCCCCCACTGAAAAGTATGTCTACAATGCCCTTGCAGAATTTAAAAACAGCCATTGTCTTGCCCAATCAGAGATTCAACTGCATTCTAGCTGCATCAACCTGTCCATGCATGAAATTTAAAAACAGAATTTAAAAGCAGAATTTAAAAACAGACATTTTCTTTCCCAATCTATTCTGATATTCTGGTAATATCCCTTGTGCCAAAACAGCGGCACCCCAAGATCCGTTTGCTGCTTCTTCAGTTTCGTCTTAAATATTTTGTTTTGTTTTGTTTTTTAAGCTGGGGTGAGTGAAACAAAGCTAAGGAACCATGAAATCCCTTTTGCACACACAAAACCTACACACTGCAACATATGCTGATCTTTTTTTGTAGTTTTTTAAAATTTGTACTTTAGTCTTCCTTAGCTGAAGCTTAATTAATTAATTATTAATCTCTCAATACTGAAGCTGAATTCTGACATCTTGCCAAATAATAAGAATTTAATATCCAAACCCATATTGTGGTCCTAACCTTGCCTTAACCAGTTTGGGAATACTGGTCTTGCCCTAACAGAGTCTCCTGAGGATTTTTATGCAGTTCATTAAGCCATCTAATGTAATAATATGAACACAGATCTATTAAGTTCTTAAGGCATGGATTTTCTGTCTTGGGTCCCCTGATGATGATGTACTTTAACCACAATAATCCGCTGCCAATTATGGGTGCTGAACTCAATGCAATGTCTGGAGACACAATTTGAGAAGCCCTACCTTATGGCATTCTCTTCTGGCTCAGTTTTGTAATTTTCCCCCAGATTGATGAATGCACAGTTTACTCCTTGTCTCCCCAAGCTGTGGCACCCGAAGAGGCTTCTTATCAGCTTTATTTTACCTATTTTCATGTTGAATGTTCCTTTTATCTTTATGTTGATTTGGGTTTTTTGTTCTGTTTTGCAGGGAGAGTAGAACTTATCCTCAGTCATAGTTCAGGATCTGAGCAACTCTTCTGGTGTCACAGACGATATCTTGATCTTTCCAAGTAATAAAGAGAAGGGCACTGCTAAGCATGTGAAGAGTGCATATTTCTTCCCCGTACAAGATACTTATTGGTTTTTATCCCACCCTTATTTGAAGGAACTCGGGATGGTGTTGTATATGCTTTAAACGTGGACCTCCATTTTTTGTGGGAGGGATACTGGCAAGATAATAGTGGAGTGTGTTTACTATTTAAAAGAATGTTTACCCTCCCCTTTACCATATTTATGTGTGGTTTAACAGTATAGAACAAAAAAAAATTGCGGCCAAACCCATCAAAGAGACTTAAAACCCTGTAAAACCCCATACAAACTAGCCAATGGTGGGAAATAGTTCCCCTCCCAGTTCAGAAAATGTTGAGGAAACATTTCTAAGTTTTCCAGTATTTCAACTCTAGAGAGTCATAAAACTGGTTCAAATTTTCTTTCTTGCCCTCTGGTTATTGAAGTTCTGTGGAGGTCCAGGGGCTATTAGTTTTAAGGGGGCATTATCAGCAACCATTCTGAATTACAATTCCCAGTATTCTTTGGGGCAAGCCAGAATACGTTAGCTAGCATTAGACTAGCTAAATATGCCTCTGTAGCATGTTTATGTTTTAAAAGAATTACATTTTCATCTCCCCCTTTGTCAGGGTGATGTACATACATCTCTTCCTTTGCTCCTTTTAGCCTCACACCAGTCCTATAAGGTAGGCTGTGCAGAGAGTGATTTGCTCAAAGTTCCCCCAGTAAGCTTCAGGCTGAGTGTGGAAAGACTGTTATCCCTGCTCAAACAACAACACCACCAGGGTTCTATTTGTTTACTGTCGCCATGGTAGTCAATGGCTGCTTTTTAACGGATTTCTCATCTTGTGGATAGTCTGGTCCGCAGTTTGGGACCAGACTATCCACTATTTCAAATTAATCAAAATAATAATAATAATAATAATAATAATAATAATAATAATAAAAAAAAATATTTAATATTAATATTTAATAATATTTAATATTATTAATCAACAACAAACAGCAAGTGCCGCCTTTGTAAAGAAGTGGATGAAACCGTGGACCACCTAATCAGCTGTTGTCAAAAGATCGCACAGACTGACTACAAACAAAGGCATGGTAGCAGGGATGATACACTGGAACATCTGCCAAAAATACAAGCTACCTGTAGCCAAAAATTGGTGGGACCATAAAATTTAAAAAGCTGAAGAAAATGAAGGTGTAAAAATATTATGGGACTTCCGACTACAAACAGACAAACATCTGCCACACAATACACCAGATATCACTGTAGTCGAGAAGAAAGAAAAACAAGTGAAAATAATCGACATAGCAATACCAGGGGATAGCAGAATAGAAGAAAAAGAAATAGAACAAAGTCACAAAATACAAAGATCTACAAATTGAAATCGAAAGGCTGTGGCAGAAAAAGACCAAAATAATCCCAGTGGTAATTGGTGCCCTGGGTGCAGTTCCAAAAGACCTTGAAGAGCACCTCAACACCATAGAGGCCACAGAAATCACCATCAGCCAATTACAAAAAGCAGCTTTACTGGGAACAGCCTATATTCTGCGACAATATCTATAACAACAGCAACAACATTGACAATAAAATTCTGGCATCCCAGGTCCTTGGGAAGGACTCAATGTCTGGATAAAACAAACCAGTCAATAATACCTGTCTGACTGTGTAAACAAGAAATATTTACCGCCTAGAACTTTTTGAGTCAGGCAGCATATTGAATGAATGAATGAATTGACTGATGCAATTTGGGGCCAGGAAAATGAGAGGTACTTTTTAAAAGCTCACTCGTCCTCAAAGGGTGAGGCAAAGTGGTTTTTCAAGGTGTGCATCATTTCATGGCGCATGGAAAAATTATCAACTGCTGTTCTGCTTTTTGTTGTGTTTTCATTTTTGTTAGTTGCCCGGAGTCTGTGTTGAAAGGCAGGGTACACATTTTGAATTGACAGCTAAGTAATGATCTCTGTCTGCTTGTAGCGGCAAGGGCTCTTGCCAAGTGGGCAATGAAGCTTCTTTGTTACTGGTCAGTGACCATAGTAAATGTTGATTGATTGAGACACCTTTCAGAAAGTTGAATTAAGCAGGGGGGGAGCAACTGGCCCTTTCATCCCCAGCACAGCTTTCCTCTAGTGGCTGTGCTGGGGTCTCCTCTGAAGACAGGGAACCTTTTTAGCCTACTTTCCAGTAGGCTTATGAGAGCAGCCTACATTGTGTGTGTGTTCATGTGTCAAACCCCCCCCCCCCATCAACTTCACAACACCTGGACCAATATGAAACAAATCAGGTACAGTTGTAGGGACACATTGGGACACCTCAACAGTGTCGTTTGTGAAGATGTCATCCAGCCTGATTCAAGATGGTGGATGTGTAAACATCTGCGTCACAAGTGGGCTAACTTGTGAACTGCCTAATCGATTTGAACCAAATTGGCTACAGCTGTACGGACACATAGGGATGCCCCTATGTCATAGTTTGTTATAACATCATCCACCCCAATCCAAGATGGCAGACACATGAAAATTGAGGTGCAAGTGGGCTAACTTGTGAACTGCCTAATTGATCTGAACCAAATTTGCTACAGCTGTAGGGACACATAGTGATGCCCCAATGCCATAGTTTGTGATTATATCAACCCCAATCCAAGATGGCAGATGCGTGAACGTTTGAGGTTCAAGTGAGCTGTCTTACCTATCTGAACCAAATTAGGTACAGTTGTAGTGAGTGACACATAGGAACACTTCAGTGGTGTATTTTATGATGATGTCATCCACCCCGATTCATAGCAGACTGTATACTTTTGAGGCGCAAGTGGGCTAACTTGTGAACCACCTAAGTGATTTGAACTAAATTTCCTTTAGTTGTAGGGACACATAGGGATGTCCCAATGGTGTAGTTTCTGATGATGTCATACACCCTGATCCAAGATGGTGGATGCGTGAACTTTTGAGATGCAAGTGGTCTAACCTGTGGACTGTCTTACCCATTTGAACCACATTTGGTACAGTTGTAGTGAGTGGTGCATAGGGACACCTCAGTGATGTAGTTTGTAATTATGTAATACATTCCGATCCAAGATAGTAGCCGCATGGATGTTTGAGATGCAAGAGGTCTAACTTGTGAACTGCCTAACTGATTTGAACCAAATTTAGTCCAGTTGTAGGGATAGTGAAAAGAAAGTAGGCAGATTAGTTCTTATTTGAACAACTTGTTTCTATGGGAAGAGCTTTGAGAAGGTTCTTGTTGTTGAAAAGCAGTATATAAATAATAGTAATAATAGAGCACCAATAACTGGAGACCACTGTGCTTTTTATCTTCTAAATAAAGTTATTTCCTTCTGCCTCTTTCTTCCTTGTCTCTGGCTGTCCTGCTGGTATCCATTCTAGTTCCAAGCCTACTAATGAGAGTTTCCTAGTGTGATCCCCCCCCCACCATTGGGGAGTAATAATCTGGTGGCAGCAGATGAGTAGAAAGGAAGCTATTTCTTGGGCATTTTACCCCTTCAAGGAAGTATCTTTGAAGGTATATTTTGGGGCAATGGTGGTTGAGGTTTTCCATACAGCACTGCATTCCAAAGATGCCCTACAGGGCCCCCTGACAGTTTTGAAGTTATTCATGGGGTATGTTTTCCACTGTTCCACCTATAACTGCTGCTTGAAGGCAGAAAGATCTTGGATTATCCCATCATAGAAGTTTCCCCAAACCTTGTCTGGCCCTAGTTTAAGAGAACACTTTTTATTTTGGTTAAAATGCAGCAGAACATCATAATAGTTCTCGTTCTAATGTTAATCATCACTTCAAAACACTCCTTCACAACTGTAGCGTGTGTCTGTGAAAGAGCTGACTTGATGCTCTATGAGGCCTTAGTGTTCATGTGTAGACGTTAGTTTGCTTGTGTGTGAGAGAGCAGATGCATTCTCCAGCCCTCCAATGATTTCACTTCTAGAGAGGCCTTGGGGAAGAAGCTGGGGCCTCAAGAAAGACAATTCTGGCAACTCACCCTTGCAAGACTTCCACAAGGCTCCCCCGATATAGGGCTACTCAAAATTGGGTCCCCAGATGTGGGTCTAGAACAGCCTGCTAAGTAGCAGAAAATGGGGACTGAAGCTGGTCGCTTGAAGATGTCGCTGCAAATGCAGACACATTTCTCCTAGACTAGACAGACATATACACCTACCATCATGTACAGTATAATTTGGTTTTAACCACCACCACCACCCAAAAAAAGTTTTGAAGAGAAAGCAGGCACATTTGTCAAGAATAGATGACTGGAAGTGAAGGGTACCCCACTACCATTGTGGCGGAGGGCAGGGCAGCTAATGTTAGGTAGAGCCATGTAGTGGCGTAGCTAGGGCAGAGGGGGCCTGTGTTCACACACACCCAGTGCTGTGTGCCCCCCCTCCAGTGGCATGTGACATCCAAATCTATTGCATGTCAGCATCATCAGGAGGGGGCATAATCTCCCTAAATGCCTGCCTGGAGTTGGTGATGGGCTGGATGAGGGATAACAAACTGAGACTGAATCCGGCTAAGATGGAGGTACTCATTGTGTGGGGCCGGAACTCAAGAGATGATTTTGATCTGCTTGTTCTGGATGGGGTCACGCTCCTTGGAAGGAACAGATACACAGTCTATGGGTGCTTCTGGATCCAAGCCTCTCCCTGGTCTCCCAGGTTGAGGCATTGGCCAGAAGTGCCTTCTATCAGCTTCGGCTGATACGCCATCTGCGTCCGTTTCTTGAGGTGAACGACCTCAAAACAGTGGTACATCTGCTGGTAACCTCCAGACTGGATTACTGTAATGCACTCTGTGTGGAGCTGCCCTTGTACATAGTCCGGAAACTACAGTTGATCCAGAATGCAGCAGCCAGGCTAGTCTCTGGGTCATCTCGGAGAGGCCATATAACTCGTGTATTGAAGGAGCTACACTGGCTGCCGATATGTTTCTGGACAAAATACAAGGTGCTGGTTATAACCTATAAAGCCCTAAACAGTTTGGGCATTGGGTATTTAAAAGAACACCTTCTTCGTCATGAACCTCACCGCCAACTGAGATCTGCTGGAGAGGTCCGTCTGCAGCTGCCCGCAGCTTGTCTGGTGGCCACTCAAGGACGGGCCTTCTCCGCTGCTTCCCCGAGGCTTTGGAATGCGCTCCCTAGTGAAATAAGAGCCTCCCCATCTCTGACAGCTTTTAAAAATTCTTTAAAGACGCATCTGTTCACCCAGGCTTTTACTTAATATTGTTTTAATGGTTTTAATGCTGTTTTAAAATATTCTTTAAATTTTTTTAAATTGTTGTAATGTGTTAAATGTTTCATTTTTGTGTTAACTAATGTTTTACTTTGTTTTTATTCTGTTGTAAACCACCCAGAGATGTAAGTTTTGGGCAGTATAAAAATGTTTAAATAAATAAATAAATAAATAAATGTCCTCCCAGTGACAGTGTGTGCACCTTTCACAGAAGCACCTTTGACAGCACTGCTGCTGCCACTACCACTGCCACCTTCCTGCTGCCCACACTGTACTCACCATTCCCAGCCGAACCCACTGCACATGCGCCTTCCAATTCCAGCAGAGGTGGCAAGTGGCAGTGGCAGGCAGGTGCGGCAGCAGCAACAGAGGCCAGCGGGGCGAGGGGAGTGAAGCGGCCCGTGTTCCAAGAACACCTTGGAACTCTTCTACCCTGAAACTCTTAGTATCCACAGTTTTCTCATCAGTAGCAAAACTGTCAGTAGCAAACTTGTCACTTGCTTCTCCTTGGGAGGGCTTGCACAGGATCTCGGAATACTTTATTTTCATGGGCAGTTGCAGGAGGGAGGTTAATTTGAATCTACTTTGTCAGTAGAAATTGTCTCCCATTATGAATTATGCTTCATTTTGAATGCCGAAGATGCTTCCAGACATATGATTCATGCAGTTAATCTTCAGAACAAGTTGACATGACACCTTCCACACTTAACAGAATGTCTGGAGCTCACTCATCTGTTGTCAGCCTTCAAAAATAAGGTAGGAAAATGCATGTTCCTAAGTTAGCCACACTGTACTATTATTTCAGCAGAAAGCATCAAATTAGATTTTACCAGATCTGTAAACCCCTTCAGTAACAGTTCATTGCATTTCTTGCAGGGATGAGTGGCAGGTTGATAAATCACCCACTGGCCTCACCCTCCATCTCCATACATTGGTTTGGCTCTTCTGCACAAAACCTATGCATGAACAAGTTGTATGTATGTAAGCTATTCATGAGTGATTCGGAACCTTGCAAACGCAGGGTTGTCCAGCTGTACACACATAGGCTCAGTGCAGAAGATCTGTATCAATATGTGGCAATCATATATGGAGCTGTGAGTATGACTCCAACCCCCTCTAGGCCCTGTTTGGGTTGACTAAACAGGCCAAAACATGGAAGAGAGCTGGTCTTGTGGTAGCAAGCATGACTTGTCCCCTTAAGCTAAGCAGGGTCTGCCCTGGTTACATGTGAAAGGGAGACTATAAGTGTGAGCACTGTAGGATATTCCTCTTAGGTGATGGAGCTGCTCTGGGAAGAGCATCTAGGTTCCAAGTTCCTTCCCTGGCATCTCCAAGATAGGGCTGAGAGAGATTCCTGCCTGCAACCTTGGAGAAGCCGCTGCCAGTCTGTGTAGACAATACTGAGCAAGATGGACCAATGGACTCAGTATATGGCAGCTTCCTATGTTCCTATTCCCACAGTTCTCAGAAAGCGGAAGAACACAAAGAGCTTGGGAACTAGTTGTGTTTCTTCCTTCTTCCACAGCCCACCTGCAGAGGGGTTGTGACCCTCAGAGACTCTGAGCTGGGTCTCACGATCAGCGAGACCCGGTTTAGTACAGTGAGTGGGGAGAGTGGGCTAAGCCCACTCTCCCCGCTCACGATCGGGGATGGAGCCCTGGGTGGCCGCCGGATCAGCTGCCCACATGATTGCCAGCTCTGTGATGGAGCTGGCAGGGGCTGGGGAGCTCGGGGGCCATGCGGCCCCCGGAAGCTCCAGTATGCCCTGCGTGAGCCCACCGCCTACTTCTCTAAAAACCTCTTTCGTTTGCCTGCCTGGGAACTTACATAATTAGGACTCTAAGCTAAAATGCCTCATTACAGTTAGATGTATTTTTGATAGTAATATTGCTTTAGCCACCTAATGGTGCAGCGGAAAATGACTTGACTAGCAAGCTAGAGATTGCCGGTTCGAATCCCCGCTGGTGTGTTTCTCAGACTATGGGAAGCACCTATATCAGGCAGCAGCAATATAGGAAGATGCTGAAAGGCATCATCTCATACTGCATGGGAGGAGGCAATGGTAAATCCCTCCTGTATTCTACCAAAAGACAACTACAGGGCTCTGTGGTCACCAGGAGTCGACAACAACTTGATGGCACACTTTATCTTTAATATTGTTTTAATCACACATTTTCTCTCTTCTGTACCCTTCTCTCCAATAAATTCTTTTTTAATTTTTGAAACTTAAATCTTGTCTCAATCCAATTCATTTCCTGAGTCCACAACTTTGCGTAAATTAAAACTTGCATGAAACTGTTTATTTCTGAGCTAATTTCCCAACGTGAGCCCCAAAGATAGATTTTTGGGTGTTCGCCAATCACCCCGGAGAAGTTTCACTAACAAGGGCTTTGACCAAATTCAATCTAAACAAATCCCAGGCACCTGGAACTGGAACTGTGGTGCTTAGACTAGGGTATTTGGAGTTAATTATTTGATGAAATCTTTAACTGTCCCAAGAAGCCCTGTTTTTGTTCTGAGTATGTTACTTGTAAAAGGGATAAAAAGAAGCCCATTTAATCTATCCATCTAACCCCTAATCCATCTAATCCCTGCTAACTTGGCAAAGAGGCACCTTTTAACGTGGTGATTCTCTTTATTTAGGAGGGAGAGAGTAACTGGCCCTATCCACCCCCAGCATAGTACCTCCAGTGACTATTGCTGGTATCTATCATATGTTTCCTTTTTTATTGTGAGCCCTGTTGGGACAGGGATCCATCTTATTTGTTTGTTATTTCTCTGTGTAAACCGCCCTGAGCCATTTTTGGAAGGGGTGTATAGAAATCGAATAAATAATAATAATTTACCCTCTCCCTCCACAGTGTCCATCAGTAAGTCCGGTAACTGTCCAGTGTCTATTGTCAGGCTTCTAAATTTTTGAGCTGGCTTCTGGAGCCAAAGAAAATTTGTGCAGGCCTGATCTAAATCAATATGTTGTCTCTCACAGGCAATGGATACACAAAATCAGGATATAATATTGATTCTCTATTCTTTATCTCCACATACATTAATTTAGGAAAGATGCCTCTGAATATAGAAGTAATATTGCTAACACCACGTAACGGACAATAACCATTGATAGAGCTATGTTCCATGAGCTTGTCTACAAGAATAAATGCTACAAGAATCCAGTTTGTTGCTATAGTTTTAAAATCCAGTTTGTTCGCATCTGTGATAGAATGCTAACATTAAGCTATGAATGCAGAAAATCTGAGAATTTGGGTCCCAGAAAGCAAATATATCATATCTGTTACAGAATGCTAACATTAACCTATGAATGCTAAAAATCCTAGAATTTGGGTCCCTGAAAGCAAATATATATTTCTCCATCTGTTTGTCTAAAATGTGGATGCTGACAATCTCACATAGGCAACTGTTAAAATTCACTGGTGTATCTCTGAGGTTTTTTTGGATATCCACAAAATTTGCATGGGATTGTCAACACACACACACCAGAATGTCAGTGTTCCCCAAATTTCACTAATTTATAACATATCCATTGCTTTTCAGTACATAATGGCAGCATTCACATATAACGTGAAACTGGAGGTTGACAAACCCGCTGTTTCAATTTCAAACCGTAAGTTGTGTTGCAGACGTTTGTCCAACCATGGTTCGGCAACCTCCAGTTGAAAGAGAGGGGAGCGTCTCCTGCTTCCTGGTCCGCCAAGGCTGACCCCAGAAAGCTCTGTAGTGCTTGTGTTGCCAGGCTGTGAGCAAGGTGTCAGCACGTCACCAGGGCGGCTGCCATTTTTCATGATCTTAAAGAAGGTGTGCCAAGCACGAATGTGCCTTTTTGGAACTTTCCAGCCAGCATGGAAAGGGCATTTAAATCCCTTTAAATGCCAGGCCATGTCAGGCCAGCCCTCTTACTGACAGCGATTTCACAGCCACCCTCCTAAGAGCCCCACAGAAAAACTATCCTGCCCAAGCACAATTTCAGTGGGGGGGGGGTGTCAGGTATTGGGTGGGCACTATTTTCCTGATACTCAGGATAGGAAAAGGAACATGATGACTTCCTAGGAGTGTGTGTGTTTGCAGTGGCGGGGGGAGTTCCTGGGGCCCCTGTCCTGCCGTGACCTAGGGTGCTCTTGTGGGGACCCTGGCAAAGCAGTCCATGCAGACCAAACCACAGTCCTGCTCCACTGGTGGCTTGCTGCCAGTGGACTAGTACTCCCATGAGAGGGCCGTTCTACTGGGGAGGAGACATCCTTGTTCTACCCTAGACATCTAGGGTAGAACATCCTTGGTCTTCCATCGGACTGCGCATTCATGAGTTGAGCTGACCTAGCAAAGGGGGTCACTTGCATAGGGCCCCCACTTGCATAGGGCCCCCACTCTCTCAATAACATTTGCCCTCCAATCCCCTCCTCCCCTGGGAAGCCATTCACGGACGCAAAGGGGATTGTGACATCCCATGTGTCAGAGCCTAGCCGCGTGTGGAGACAGGGGGAGCAGCGGATGTTGTGACAAATCTTTACTATCATTCAAAATTTCCAGGTTCTGTTACAGACCAGGCCTGATCTATATACTAAATGTGCTCATTAGCTAGTATATAAAATAGGTCTGGGTCAAGTTCTTTTATATTGGTGACCACGTTTGATCTGGAAACAAGGAGAAAAAGAGATCCAACCACTCAGATTCAATGGGCTTTATTGAGTATAAAAGAATAACAACATAATCTAGCAAGCAGAAAGCAGAGCACTCTATCAATATTGCTAACAGTATTTCCTAACCAGCACCAATATTCACCCGTGTGCCTAGCTACATATGTGTGTGTAATTAAATCTTCCTAGATTCTAATACATTTCAGATACGGGCAGAAAAAAAAGGGGGGGAGGGGATGAAGGCTGCGGGCTGGCATGATTTGGGGGAGATTAGTAGAAGGGAAGAAGGGGGGGCAGAGAAGGGAGCAGTAAAAGAGGAAGGGATGAGGGGATTCCAAAGCTTGGAGCATATTACCAGGATCAGAGGCTGGAGAGAGACGAATCACTTCAGCTGAAGGGGTGAGGCGCTGGTGGAGACAGGAGTTGTGCAGTTGCTTCAGATCATAGCTGAGAGCTCCATGGCTGGGGAGCCTTGACTTCTCACTGCGCAGTGGAAGTCACAGCCACAGTGGAAGTCACAGCATGGGCAGAGTTCCTGCTTAGCCCCGCGGCTGGGCAGCAAACTCTGGGAAAGCGTGTGAGCAGATCTTGTTGTAGGCACAAGAATGCTCACTCTCTGTCTCAAAAAGCCTCATAGTGATTTTCTCTTTGATCCTTGAATAGAATCTATTCAAGATCTCCTCTTTTTCTGGATGTCCAAAAGGTGATAACTTGCTGCTACCTTCTGAACAAAATCTTAATTATTCAGGATATCAGCTAGTCCAGCGATATCTCTGGATCTCATCATCTGTAAACTCTGTGTGCTTCAGGAAGGGAGGGAGGGGAACATTGCCCACAGCAAATCTGCATCTAAGATGCTGCAAATTACATCTTGGCAGTCTGGCCCCCAGAAGGTGTTAAGAAGTCAAGAATTAGTAAAGGGGATTCAGGATATTGTGTGTGAGACAGCAATTACATATGTACCTTTATCCAGTGTTTTTCTTGTAATTGAAAACAAGATAATATTTACATGTGTGGGACATTCAAGACATTTTGGCTAGGACAGAATCATCAGTGAGAGAATACTTAAAGCCTACAAGTATTTTCTCAGTATCCATTTGGTTATATTGAACTTCCATGGAGAACAATACAAGCATTTAACACTGACTTCTTGTAATTGGAAAGTGGGGGAGGGAATCAGCCCCCTGGCAGACTCTTCCATAGACATAGTGAGTCAGATGCATTTTAGCATATGAGTAGCCCAGGCCAAAGCCTTTGTGTTTCTTGCATATCCATTTTAGCAACACAATGCTAGATCACCTCCTCCCTTCAGAGCAGGGAGAGCAAGCAGTTCACCAGAGTTCAGGTGTGATTTCATTTCTTGATATAAAACGAAATCAGACACAGGTCTGTATTCCGGGCCTATATTTCACATACTTCTGAGCTGATACCTCTGGTTCTGATAGGTGGACTGTTCATAACAGTTCGGCCTGGTGTTCCACCGTATGCAGAACTGCCACTACAAGGAATTGTGGGAGAGGGGAGCCCTGATTTCCAGCTACCACAGGAGAGAGGGGTTGCCATTTGGGGGCACATGCAAGGGTGGACATGTCCAAGTGGGTACACGGCTGGCAGAGGGCACACCGCACCAGCTTCTTGGCAGCGGTTGCCAGGAGAGGGAGAGCTATTGGTGGGGTACCCATCCCTGCTGCTACCCAATCTGGCTGATTGGCATTTGCTGTCTGGCCCCCATGGCCTGACACTCTCGTGAGAAAGACATCAATTGGAGAAGGGATTGTTTTGTCATCGAACATTAGTGATTCTGCCTGACACCCCTGTCCTCACTGATGGTTCTCATGAGTTGTGAGGGGATGGCCCCATGGTTTTACACTCTCATGAGTGAGCAGTCTGCTTGGGATCAGCATCTTTACCATCACATATGAGGACGCTCCCCTCTCAGTGCTGGCAATGCTGTTCCTGCTGTTGCCCTTCTCATGAGTAAGCCTAGGGACTGCACAGGTACCCCCAAGGGAAGGGGCTGGGACCCCCTTCCCCAACTTATTTGTTCAAAAAAATATGTCCTTGGGAATCCCTGCTTGGGGCTTTTAAACCCAACCCCAGGTACCCTCACCCTAACATATGTTCCCATTATGGCATTGTAATAGTGTGCCATGATTATGTTACCACCTGAAGTGTTTGTACTTGTGAACTTATGTCATTGTTGCTTCATTCTCAGGGAGCAAAGCACTTACTACCTGTCTTGTCATCCCGTCCCCGTGATCCCATCCCCTTTCCTTCCTGCTTGCCAGGAGGAGGGGAGCAAGTGACAGAGTGTGGAGAGGGAATGCCCCATTGTGACCTTGCCACTTGACAAAGTCAAGCTTGGGATGGGACGTGGCATCATCCCCATTGCTGGGCAACTGTTTTGTTGGATCAGAGACAGGAGGGGCGAGGTGAGTGCTTGGAGAAGTGGCCAGCAAGAAAAGACACAGGCATGGAGTGGGTGTGATCCTAGGTGGCTCTGCACCGCTGTCTCTACGATTGCAGTTCCAAAAACTGCATTGAACCATGGTTATGGTGGTGTGTGTGTTCAGTGTATCTACCTCATTTTGTTTCTGGACCCATTCATAGGGTCCTCATTTGTTTCCAAAGCCCCCTCTGTCTTTGGATGGATTTGCATGTAACATAATGGAGCCATGGTTCTGCTCCCCCCACCCCCCACTCTCCCATCCATATTTAGACGTCAAAGAGAGCTCCCTTACTGCAGTCTTGCCAGCTGCAGAGAGGAGGGGGAAACTGGTAGCCTGGACACTTTTCTTGACAGCCCCATCAGCCAATAGCAGCCAGAGTGAGAGAGGAACTTCCTCCCTCAACTCCCATTGTGAAAGAGCCTGACTGTGGTGTCACGTTCAGACATAAAACTGTGTCATGACTCCTACCTAAGCCAGAGGAGGAGGAGGGAGTTCACTGGGGTTGAATCCTTGACTTAAGGGGTTCAAAGTAGGCTGCCACCACCCACTTTATTTTGATGTGGGGAAACCCATGCTCCCTATATGGTTCCTGGGGGGTAAAGTAGCAAAACCCTTCCAAAAGGGGCTGAACAGTCGTAGACCATCAGAGGCATGTGACTAAGGCAAACCCAAATGCAAAGTAGCACACTTTGTGACAAGGGTGTATTATTAGATTTAAAGAAAAGATATGCAATATGAACAATGGAGAGTTTTCATTAACATAGGCAACACAGATTTCAAGTAATACAGAAAAGTAATACAGAACAAAAGCATTCTCCTCTCCAGTAGGTGGCTGTGTGTATAGTTCCCACCCAGCCCTAGGCCTCCCTCAAATAACTTCACGCTGGCACCGTGGAACCAGAGTTGAAGGCAGTGAAACAGACTGAAGGTACAAATCAGAGTCTAGGAAGGGAAACCATGGGTCCATTTTCCAGCGAAACCAGAGTTGCCCGCATTTGGATGTACACAAATTGAAACTGGAGGTCCCTTCACCTCCGGTTATGGGTGAATGCGGCCTTTTTCTTTTTCTTTCCTTTTTTTGTATTGTTAAAGTCTCTTAGCTTATAGTGTAGATTTTGCTGCTGGTTATGTTGGTGGTAGCAGCAGTTCCAAAGTGCCATTTCTCAATCCATATGTGCCCCAGGACACCATGTTGTTAAAATAAAACAAAAAATACAAAAAACAAAAACAAAAAATGAGACTGCCCCCATGAAAATAAATGTAAATTTCTCTGTCCCCACCAAATATGTTGGTTTGCCAGCTCTGCACTGCAGAAATTGAAAGAATGCCATGTCTAGAAAATTAGGATACATGCTGAAGCGTTTTCCAGTTTTATTTTGAAAGTTGGTCTCACATGGAACTTTTAACTTAATTAAATCAGCCCTTAATACCTATTCCTTATGTATAGGCTTTGGAGAATTTAAAGGCATAAGAGTGCTAAAATTAATGCTCAAAATTGGAAACTACTAAAATTCTGTGCAGTTTCTTTACTGATCTGTAATAGAACCTGGTTAAGAGTGGATATTAATGTTACTGTTGATGCTTCCAAGAAATGTTTGAATAGTGTCAGATCCAGGATACTTCAATTTAGTTTCCTAGAGGACATATCAAATTATTTTTGTTACATGAATTCAAGAAAATTCTCTTGCACTTCCACAAAACTTGCAATTAATTGGTAAAGACTTTTAGAAAAAAAACAGTCTGAAAGGAAAAGAGAGCGTAGTCCGAGAATGTTAAGTTCTTGCACTTTAAACCTAATATGGTTCTTATTAATATTTTTCTTCACATGTAGAATTCCACACACCAGTAAGGTGTCTTGAATCTCAATTGGTGTGACTGTCAGATTTAGCAAGGTCCTCTGAGATTAGAATAACAATCTCTTTGCTAAGCAGAACAGAAAGACTGAATGTAGAGTTTATAATCAAGGCACCTTCACAACACAGCAGTTGTGAAAAACACCTTCCCTCTCAACCACTCCCGGTGAGTGACTTGTGAGCTGGTCATGTGACCCACTCCAGTGTTCTAGGAGCGGCTTTTGGCATGTCATTGCAAACCACATTCGGGAAGATTTGTGGTGGAGTACCAAAAGCCATTTGCTGTATTTTGGGAGCTGTAGGGAAGCACTATGAACTTTTTTCTAACACTTCATACACTGGAGTGGTGTGGTTGTAAGGATCAGACCCTTTCAGAGAGACTGGATGAGATGAACAAACTGCAACTTAACCCTGGCAAGGCAGAAATACATGGTAGGCAATATGGCTGATCCAAGAAAAGATGTATTGCTGGGTTTTTTTTTAAGGTTGGGTTGCACAGTCCTGAGAACCTGGGTTTGCACTTTGAATGTACTCTTGGACCCAGCATTGCTGGCAGCAGTGGCCAAGACTGCTTTTTACTGGCTTCAACTGGTAAAGTACAGTAGTTGTACCTTTTCCTAGATAGGAACAGGGCCAGCCGGAGCCTTCTAAATAAAGTGTGGGTGCTAAGGTTGTTGCGATTGTTGTTTTAAAAATTTTTAAAATTGTTAATTGTTATATTGTTTTTTAATTTGTTTTAGCTCTTTACTGTTTTAGTGGTGTGTTTTAATTGTAAACCACCCTGAGCCATTTTGGAAGGACGGTATACAAATCAAATCAATCAATCAATCAATCAATCAATCAATAAGGTCATCTCATGTGGCAACTGAGGGCACCCTGTGCCCGGCTCCCCCTGCCTCACCACTTCATTAGCTACTTTTCTCCCACTGTCTTCCATTCTGTCCCCCACCGCTTACATTTCAAAAGCCAGGGGGTGGAAGGAGCAGTGCTCTGAACTTCTTGTCAAAAAGCAGTATGTAACTATCACAAAGTACGAAATTTGCATGCTCACCGGTACTGTATTTTAGTTGGTGGTAATAAAGGGATTACTCTATTACGGCTTTTTAATAATCCAATCTGGATGTCATCAAAGCATGAATTACCATGGCCAGGTTGTGGCTATCCAGCCTAGACCAAGCCCTAGACCAAGTGCTGGAGGTAATATGATGAGCTGCCAGCCGCCACCTGGGCTGGCTGGGCACTGCCAGGTGAACAGTCTATCTTTTGATCCACCTTGAGAGATTTGAATAGATTTTTGTGTTTTTGTGCTGGTCAGCCTCACTAATCCTGTGATGGTTTGAGAGCTCTTGTACTAAGTGAATGTATAAGCTACTGAAGAAGCAGAAGGTTTTAGAATGGCGATTGATATATGTTCTTGTTTAATATATATTTTTGGCCTGTAGAGCACAAAGGATTAGTAACTTCATTGCTGAAGGGACATTTTTATTTCCTGGCTTCGCAAGTCTGCAAGGTATTATATGTAAACTATTAGTTCAGGCCAATAAATCAAAAGATTTGAAATATGCTCTCTTAAAACACTTCTGTGTTGCTAAAATTTCTTTCCGTCAGGTGTTCCTAACTCTGGATCCCTCAGTGTTGTTGGAGTACAACTTCCATGGTTTCCAACAGTGAAGTGAGTTGTAATCCAGCGTGATTTGGGGACTGAAGGGTGGAAACCTCTGCCTTATAGGATTTCTGGGCCTTTTCAGCTGATCATTTTATGGCAGAAAATCCAAACATATCTTCCCACACTCCCTACCTTGCTAATGCATGTGTTGTGAAGAAATGGCATTTTCTGAGAACTCAAAATACTGTAATTTGTTACTGAGAAGATGCAGTTTTTCCCCACAGCTGTTTCCCCCACAGTTTCTCCCCACAGCCCCACGTAGAGTACCTTGCAGGTGCTGATACGTGAAGTCACAAAGGCATGGATGATGGTTGTCTAATTCTGGCCTTTCTGAAAAAGTCACAGTTTCTGTAGACGATAGAATTGATAAAAGGCACCCCGACTATTGCTGCTCCCTGAACTCCCAGAAGTGATTTCAGTGTCCAAATCATTCTAGAACTATGAACCTGATACTTGGTGAGGGGGAAATGGCAGGCAGGGTGTGTGTGGAGGATCCCATCTATCGGTGAGCTACCTACCTCCCCCAAATTACAGGTATCTTCCAATAATCATTTCTATCACTTCTGGATTCCCCCTCCTCATCAATTCCATGATGGCCACCAGACTGATGGGTTGTAAAAAAAGGGGGTGGGGAGGCACAAGAGTAATAAAGAAAAGCTGGGTTTGCACATAATGAACCAGCTTCATCTGGTTTGCCAGTTACGCCCTTATCTTGATCGGCAGGCACTCACGACAGTGACTCATGCCCTTGTCATCTCTCACTTAGATCACAGTAATGCATTGGGAAGCCTCAGCGGGTCCAGAATGCAGCAGCTTGCCTACTTATTATATGATAGGGTAACACTTCTCTTGCAGTTGCTGCACTGGTTACCCATTTACTTCTGAATTCAATGCAAAGTCCTGGTTCTTACCTTCAAAGCCTTGCGGGGCTTGGCACCTGTTTACCTACAGAATTGCCTCTCCCATCCAGTTACATCCCATCCTGTTAGATCATTTCAGATGGCCCTTTTGTCGGTCCCTGATTTTTGAGAGGTTTGGAGTTCTAGGTTTGGAGTTCACGAAAGTGCTTTTTCAGTTGCTGCCCCACTTCTTTGGAATTCTCTTCCCCTTCAGATCCATCTAGCCCACTCTTTACCGGTCTTTAAATCCTTATTGAATACCTTTCTTTTCCGCCAGGCATTTGCCCTGTAGTTTACTCTATTTATTTCCCATTATATATTTTAGTTTGCCATTTTAAATGTAATTTTTGATTGTAATTTTTAATGTTACCTTATTTACATGTCACTGTACACCGCCTGGAGTCTTTGGAGTGGGTGGTATATTAAATGTTTCAAATACATAAATAAATAAATAAAGCAACACCTGAGGTTGCCATATGTTGCCACAGCCAGAGCTAATTTTGTAGCCTGGACCTAAAGGCCTTTGGAGCCCCCCTCCCCCCCCCACAAGTTAAACATCATCCCCCTACACACACACCATGACACACGCAGTATTTTTAACACGTGGGTTCTTGAGGGCACAAACAGCAACTGAACTCACAAGAATGTAAGAATATAAAACAGGCATATTCATGCAAATATGCACTAGCAGAAACATTTCAACATGCAACTTAACATATCCCCACCCCACATATTTCTTTCCCCATTCCCCCCTCTGTCTCTAAAGCAGAAGTCATGCTCAGCCACCCAGCACTGTGGTGGGCCAGTGCTGCTCAGGACAGATTAAGAAGGATTTGGAGGCTGCCGGGGGTGTGGAGGCCCTGGACTTTGGCCCCAAAGTCCAAGGGTAAGATTGCCTCTGGCCGCAGCCCCAGGAATGCATATGAGCCCTACTTCTGGTCTCAGTAACAATAGTTGAGACTGATCATGTCACATTTGTTGGAAGTTAAAGGACTTTGCGCTGTCTTTTTGTCTCAGACAGTGGAGGACAGACTAGTAAGTCAGAGGGCTAGAAGGTCAAGACATTGGTCATCACTTCTCCACTGCTCTGATGCTATCCCTTTGATGTGTAGATTGCTAATCTCAGGGACTTCCTTCCTCCCTCTCTCTTCCTACCTGGCCCGCCTACCTTGAAACATGGCAAGCCTCTCTCCCTGCACCATATGTGCAGAGAGGATGCAGAATCTATCTGCATCCAGCTAGATAGATAGATTAGAGATCCTAACTCCTCACTTTCCTATCTAGAATGGAGTTCCTTAATAAATGCCTTTTATATTGATTTGAAACTATGAATTGGCTCCAAGTTACTTTACTCTCAGGATACACGCATGCCTAACTAAACTACCGTTGTGTTGTGCCTCTGTGCACTCTGCTATAATGAGAAAGGGATTCTCTCACCACAGAGAATTTCCAACAACATTAACCCAACAATCTCACCATCCTGCTTGCAGTAGGGAACCTGGCGCCTGTCAAATCTAAACTACAGATTTTGGGTTCTGTGCCATAAATAGGGTAGGATTTCCTAAGATTGGCCATGTCATACGAACCCACTGCCCTCACCATATTGTTACCAAGACTGGAAGTAAAGGCTCATATGGGGATGGGGGGAGTGCGTGCTACTGGGGCAACCTCAGGAGCTGCCGTTACATTTGAACCCACTCAAAGACTCTCACTTTGCAGCTGCTTTACTTATGCTAAATAGTCTGAGTTTGGCCAGTGCCTGTAGCATAGACTGTCTGGGACCCTCATGTCCTCTGCCTTAAGTTCCCTCATGGAAGATGGTGGGATCTAAACACAATTACAGAATTTTAGTTACAGTCCTTCAGTTTGATGTCACATATGATTTGGATTCAGAGAAAGATTGAATCTTTTTCTACCAACACTCTACTACTACTACGATGACGAATATTTATATACCGTTTTTCAACCAAAGTTCTCAAATCGTTTTACATTGAAAAATAAACACATAAATAAGATGGTCTCTAGCTGTCTGTTCTAAGGTTTGTTTGTTTTAACCGTAAACAAAAGCCTGATTGCTCATTAATGAAAAATGTGGTATGATTTCCCAATAGAAATGTAGATACAGTCTACTTAAAGAAGTTTTTAAGAATACCTTTTATTTCCAGCCCCCTTTTCTTACAATGTCTTCTAAATGAAAAATATTCTGCCAAAACAATGTTTACGTGAAGCAAGACTCAAAGATACCAAATATGTTTGCTGTGTGAATGGTCTGCTGATCATGCAAGTCACAACTAAGCTCTTTATTGATTGTGTAAATAGATCTGCATTAAACCCAGCACAGGAACAGCAGCTCCCTGACATCTCTGTCTATTTCCTAGCATGGTGGAGTGCCTCATGCCCTGTTCACCATAGCTGTAGTAAAGTGACTATGGGATCTCTTAATCCTGCAACACAGTTTGCCTACAAACCCAAGACACAATTTAAAGAAGAAAACATTGACAAGTGGATTGAATTGAGAAATCAGCCCAGCACATTGGGATACATTGGATATTGGAGAGTAACAGGATTGCCCAATGACATCTGTATGCCTATCCAGTATTCTTCCTGGTACCAGCCAACTGTGGACTGGTTCCCACAAGCATGTATACCACTTGATGACTGCTGAATGGACAATGTCCTTGTGTGAATGATTTCCCCTGGATAGAATTTCCATCCTGTTCAGGCGTTATATTATCCCTGGGAGATGTAGCCAGGTACAGCATCCACAAAATTGTTGTAAACCTCACCCCTGCACTGATGCACACTGAACCACCACCACCCACTCAGCACAAGGAAATTATTTGCCTCTTTAGACAAACACTTAAGCAGGGTGAGCAGCCTATAGGTGCACTTCTGTGGATGATGCACCTGGATGTGTAGTTCATGGATAATAAAATGCATTGTCAGAGTTATAATTAAAGTTATAACTTGGCAAAGAGGCATCTTTTAATGTGGTGATTCTCTTTATTTAGCAGGGGGAGAGTAACTGGCCCTATCCACCCCCAGCACAGTCTCTCCAGTGACTGTTGCTGGTGTCTATCTTATGTTTCTTTTTAGATTGTGAGCCCTTTGGGGACAGGGATCCATCTTATTTGTTTGTTATTTCTCTGTGTAAACCGCCCTGAGCCATTTTTTGGAAGGGTGGTATAGGAGTTGAAATCATCATCATCATCATCATCATCATCATCATCATCATCATCATCTCAAAACAATCACTGAGGTAAGTTTACATATTTATTTGATGTATTAAGTGTTAAATAACAAATGATAGAAAATCAATTGATGTATACGTGTGTAGTCCAGTTCTGAGAATAAAGGCAGCATCTGATCTCTGTGTTGGGAACATGTTTTCCCCAGTGCCCTCTTCGTATTGCACGGTGCAGATACCATTTGGTGAAGACCTGACTGCACCATTCTTATTCCTGTCATCATCCTTCTAGGTGGTGATTATTTATGTCACTGCTGTAATATCTAATGTGGTACGACTCTTTAGATCATCTTTTATGTGTGGAGAGCTTCCTTGTCTATAGTATATGTGTGGGTAAAGTTTCCATGTCAGCACCAGTTGGCTCCAGAATAACCAGGAGGGTCACATTAGAGATGACACGAGGGGGTTTGAGAGAGTCACTATGAAGAAGCTGCCTCCTGTAAGTATAACAGAATGATCCTTAGAGGCACTTTAAGTGTTGGGGTTCTAAGGCTTGAAGAAATTCAAGAATAGTGCACTATCTGCCTGTACATGATGCAACTCTGAAGAACCACCTAGAGCACATGGGGCCATAGGTATCTGTCAATCCATCAGGGATCACATGGGGTATCATCAATCCATCAGGGATCACATGGATCTGCTGTTAGTTCATACAGTCATATAATCCAATAGTTCATATAAGGAAGAGCTATTAATCAACATTTGTAGAGTACAGAGGAGCTTTGAATCCATCTGATGGTATTGTTACGAGAGGAACCTTATATCCTCTTGTGTGATCTTGTAAGTACAGTTATAAAACAGGTAGTTTCCCAAGAAAGTCACAACCACAGGTTTAAAAGTCCAAATAAAAGTACATTTTACTGAGTACAAAGTAAGAGAGTTGACTAGGATGTTAATGAGGGGATTTCCACTATTTGCAGATGTGCAAGATGTACACTTTTCTGTGCTAATTGTTTTACCTCTGCTACAGCTGATGCATGTTTATTACTGAGAGGGATGGGGAAGGAAAGTGGGACCGGAGGGGGGGGGGTTCTGTGTAGGGGAAGAATTCATTCAATGGACCTACAGAGAATCGGGATGGGCAAGAACAAAAGATCAGACAAAGAACAGGCAGGGAGGCAAAAAGGAAAAGAATTCAGGTTAGCCAGGAACCAAGAGCCAATCAAAATAACCACCCTGAAATGGAAGGTGGCAAGGAGAGAGAGTGGAGAGAGAGAAAGGCAGAGCCAATCAGGAGAACTGGCAGGAGCCTGGGGGAGAGAGAGGAAGGACAAGATAGGGTAAGGAGAGAAGGAGGAGCCAGTCAGAAGAACCGGCAGGAGACTTGAGAGGGGAAGGGGGAAGAAGACTGGAAGAGATTGAAATGGAGGAGTTGGAGGAAAACAGCTTCTTTTCTATGGAGGGAGGTCCAGTGGCTGGCTCTCCTGTGAAGGGGCATACCTAGGGGCTGAACTATGCAAATGCCAGGAGTTTGTATGGAAATGAAATGTGCAAAAATGGTGAACAGTTTGGGAGTATTTGGAACTTGATGAGAGGAGAGGTGTTAGAACTGGGTCACCTGAACTGAATGGTACACCTGCTAGAAAAATTGGCTAGAAGCGACCTTCCCTGGGCTTTGCCCTCTTCAGGACAGCTCTGCTCTAGGGTGTGCTCTCTTAGCATAGTGTTGGAGATTTTAATTGCACAATTTCTGTTTATTAGAGGCACATTGGCAATAACTATTGATAGAGAGTTTTTAGCCTGACCAAACTTTTGCACAGGCCTGATTAGCAGATATAAGATGGTAAGCTGTTGTTTTGCTGTTTCCGCTTGGAAATGTTTTGCTCTTATTGTGCCAAGAAGTGGTTTAAAAAGTAGTTAAGTAGCATAGGCTAATGTTAAGACAGTGGTGCGATTTCAGCATGATGAAGGCTAGATGGGTGGGGGGGACTCCTCTTAGTCTAGTCTGCTTAAACCACAAGCACTCATATATATACTCATACCCAGGAGGCTTTACAGGCAGGGCTTCTACCTCGAATCTCCTTCGAGAGAGAGTGTGTGCATTCACACACCAGCCAAACTTACCCTGAAGTCCCTTCAAGAACCTTAGACCCACTCCACACACAAGTCGGGCGTTGTCTTGCGAATTCTAGTTTATCTCGAGGTATTTCCGGGTTTTTAAAATGCTGGTTTTAGCTACTTTTTCTGAAAACACCAGAGTAAATAGGGAGAGGCACTGCCGTAGAACCATTAGCATGATAAGAGGGATACTCTCTTTAGGAATGCAGATGTGACTCTCTAGTAATCTCCCCCCCACCCGCCGTTGGCTAGAAGGAAAATACAGAGGCATGCCATCTTAACTTGCAAAAACAAAAATAGAGAGCCGAGGGGAGGGGCTGCTTCCCTCAATGCTGCGAGTGTGATTCGAAGTGGCTTCGCTCAACATTTACCCCACCACATGAAGCCATGTGCGAATAACTCCCTGGGAGGGGAGGGGGAAATCAGAGAAGGAAAGATAAAAGTCCTGGGAGAAGAGGAAGGTGGAGTTCTGACTGTACTATCTGTCGGTGCAGGGAGGGAAAGCTGGATACTCTTCAGAGCTAATGGGATGCAAAGATGGAGGCTCAGAGGGTTATCCAGAATTTATGCCAGACTCTGCAAATTGGGGGGCTTTGGGCTGTCTATTTTAATAGGTTGGGAGCTGTTTTGTTGCATGATACATAGGTACCTCTCTTACGTAATGATTACTGAGAGTCTCCAATTAAAAATAGTAGGTTTCAGGATAGCAAGACAGGAATTTGGAGAATTTCTTTTTAGGATGGAAATAAGTGTTGACTTTAGGGATGTATGGTTTGTTGATTCTCAGGATTAAGATGATCTGAGAGGCATGACGTGGTGAGATCAGTGTCGAGATTAGGAGTGTGTGAAGTGGGAGTCATGGCTGCCTTGCTCTGAAGTCTCAAGAGCACCAAAGCCTCCATGGGGGAAGCCAGTTTTCAGATATTGGGGTGACCGGTTTGGCTTCTCAAGCGGGGAATTGCAGCCGTATCTCCCTATGCTGTTTTTAACCACAGTGGTGAACACTGTCTAATTCTCCTCGGGGCAGGCAAGTCTATACGACACACCTTTTTAAGGGTGCAAAGGGAGTGTGTACAGGGGCCCAATTCTTGACCTCCCAACAAGGAGATCAAGCATAATCTAGCCTGCATTTGATCAATTTGCTAACCAAAATGCCATGGAGTACTTTGTCAAGTGCTTTCCTGAAATCAAGTTAAATTATGTAATTTAACCATTAAGTTAAAAACCATTTAAACTTAAAATCCATTAAGTTAGCAACCTGAGATGTAAGATTCATATTGCAAGATTTATTTTTGACAAATCCATGCTGGTTTCTACTCTTCACTGCATTATTATCAAGACGTTTACAAATGGACTGGTTTATTATCTGTTCTGGTATCTTCCCTGTTGTTGAATCCAGACTAACCATGTAGTTTTCTGGATGTTCTTTTTTTCTTCTTTTTGAAGATGGAAGCAACATTAGTGCATCTCCAGCCTTGCAGCATCTCACCCGTTTTCCCGGAATTCCCAAAGCCAATAGACAGGTTCTGAGAATACAGCAGTGATTCTTTTATGACCCTAGCATGCATTTCATCTGGCCTTGAAGTCATGAACTCATTTAAGTAGGTAGGTCTGAATCTTCCCTCTGCCATGAATTCACTAGGTCACTTTCCAGATTAGCGTCGGTTTGGTGGTAGTTTACTTCAACTTGGAAGGATTGTCTTGAAACCATAAATAAAGATTGTTGTGCAAAGCCACCAACAGGGGGAGCAGTCTTTTCTAGCTTGTGTGAACTGTCCTACAATGGGAAAATACAGCTATTTTTTACAACAGTGTTGCACTGTAATACCAAGATAAAATCCGAAAGAAGGCATCGGAAATGTGAATGGCACCTTGCAGACAGCGCAGGGACTGCGATGTTGAAACTCTGGCAGTATGGAAGCACACTTAACAGACTCATAGTGACACTGTTGCAGGGAGTAATCTGGAAAGCACCTAGGTAGCCTTAAGCAAGTCACTGCCTCAATTCCCCATCTACAATATGGGGATAATAATACTTGTCTTACATGGTTGTTGGGAGGATTGCATTGAGATAATGCATTTGAAATGCTTTGAACTCCCAGAGGCACTATACAAATGCTATTATTTCAATGGCACAATGAGGGAAATTATTTTGAGTAACTTTCCTCATCATTTCAGTCAATATATATGCCAAAAGTATCAACACATCATACACTAGCCCCGACAGCTGACAAACATGTCATTGCAACATGTTTCAATGTACCTATAGATCAGGAATGGAAATGCAGGTTTCTGCCATGTGCTTTGAGAACTTCCTGCTTTGGGAGAACACCCAAAGATTTGCAGGTTCATTGATACTTTTGGCAAATTTTATTTTATCTATTTTATTTATTTATCAATTTTGTATACCTCCCCAAACTTTCATCTCTGGCGCTTTACAATAACATAAAACCACTTAAAAACATATACAAAAACTTAAAAACAATTTAACAATTTAAAAATAACCAGATTAAAACCCAAAAGTATTAGGAAGCTGAGAAAGCTTGGGTGAAAAGATGGGTTTTCAGGTGTTTTTTGAAAATTGCCAGAGATGGGGAGGATCGTATCTCAGCAGGGAGCGCATTCCACAATCTTGGGGCAGCGATCGAGAAGGCCCATCTCTGTGTAGCCACCAAACGAGTTGGCAGTAACTGGAGACGGACCTCCTCAGATGACCTCAATGGGTGGTGGGGCTTGTAATGAAGAAGACGCTCTCTTAAATACCCAGGGCCTAAGCCATCTAGGGCTTTGTAAGTTATAACTAGCACTTTGTATTTTGTCTGGAAACATATTTGCAGCCAGTGTAACTCCATCAATAAAGGAGTAACATGGTCTCTCTGAGATGACCAAGAGACCAACCTGTCTGCCGCATTCGGAACCAACTGAAGTTTCCGGACTACGTACAAAGGCAGCCCCACGTAGAGCGCATTACAAAAGTCAAGTCTGGAGGTTACAAACAGATGTACCACTGTTTTGTGGTTGTTGATCTTGAGAAACGGGTGCAGCTGGTGTATCAGCCAGAGCTGATAGAAAGCACCCCTGGCCACCACCTCAACCTGAGAAACCAGGGAGAGGTGTGAATCCAGAAGTACTCTCAGACTGCAAACCTGTTCCTTTTGAAGCAGTGTGGCCCCATCTAGAACAGGCAGATCAAAATCGTCTCTAGAGTTCTGACCCCGCACAATAAGTACCTCTGTCTTATCTGGATTCAGCTTCAGTTTATTCTCCCTCATCCAGCCCATTACTGCTTCCAGGCAGGCATTTAGGGAGGATATGCCAGCTCCTGAAGAAGTTGACATGGAGAAGCAGATCTGGGTGTCATCAGTATACTGGTAACACCCAGTTCCAAATCCCCTGATGATCTCTCCCAGCAGTTTCATGTAGATGTTAAAAAGCATTGGAGAAAGTATGGAGCCTTGAGGGACACCATACTTAAGCTCAGATTTTGAAGAGCAACAATCTCCAATCAACACCATCTGGAATCTGTCCGAGAGGTAGGAGCTGAACCACTGTAAAACAGTGTCTCCCACCCCCCAACACCCTCAGACGCTCCAGAAGGATACTATGGTCAATAGTATCAAAAGCTGCCGAGAGATCCAAAAGGACCAACAGAGTCACACTTCTTTTGTCAATTCCCAATTGGAGATCATCCATCAGGCTGACTAAGGCAGTTTCCACCCCATAGCCTGCCCCAAAACCAGTTTGAAATGGGTCTAGATAATCAGTTTCCTCCAAGACCGCCTGGAGCTGAGAGGCCACCACCCTCTCAATTACCTTGCCTAGCCATGGGAGGTTGGAAACAGGCCTACAATTGCTCAACTCTGAGGGATCTAATGCAGGCTTCTTTAGAAGAGGTCTAATGATTGCCTCCTTAAGACAAGGAGGCATCCTGCCCTCCCTCAGAGAAGCATTTATGATTTCCACCAGGCTGTCTACAACAACCTCCCTACTAGATAGAACAAGCCATGTTGGACAAGGGTCAAGAGAACAAGTGGTAGGCCTCACCGCTCCAAGAAGCTTGTATTATATTGTATTGTGTTGTATTGTATTGTGTATTGTTATACACAATAATGTATTGTGTCCTACATAATAATATCATCTATCTATCTATCTATCTATCTATCTATCTATCTATCTATCTATCTATCTATCTATCTCTATATGATAGAATTGATACTAGTCAAGGCTCAACTTTTTTTAAACTCTAGATTTGGCTAGTTAGTGTTGGCAGGAGGAAATGCAGGCAGAGGAAGGAGAGAAGACAGCATTCTGCACTCCACAGGGTGTGTACAAATTTAACATGTGAGCTCTGTAATGCTCCAAAAATTTTCATGGTTGTAATTCACAACCTACGTTTGAGCAGCTCAATAGCACTTTCGCAGCCCATGGATGTGATGTTAGATGATCTTCAGGGTACTTCTTTTCTGGTGTACCTTGTTGGTTGGTAGGACCTTCGAAGAACATGTACAAAAGTTGTGCTCTGTGCTAATGTCTTAGTGATGCTAATTTGAAAGTCAAACCTGGCAAATTGACTCTCTTTTACTAAAGAGAGACTTGCATATCGGGGGCATATTATTTCTACAGAAGGGATGGACAGATAATAAAACTGTTTCAACATTAGGATGAAGATGGAAAACTTACATCAACAAATTGGAAGATGTTGCCAGTGGCCTGCAGAAGCAAGAAGCCATCCAGGAGTGGAAAAATATAAGAATGTATGGCTGACTATATATAAATGAGGCAGTTCTAATAAGGCCAGATTGTGGTGCCTGCTGAAGCTGTAGACTGCATCCTGACAGCCCTAAGCAGTATCCCAAAGGTGGATATCTGGGAGTAGAAAAAATCGCTCAAAAGGTGAAAGAGAGGTATTATTGGGTAGGATGGTGAAAGGATATTAAGGAATGATAATGCCAATATCTTAATTGTGGTAGCTGCCTCCAAAGCCCCAATGATGTCTTCATGAAGAGGCCTCTAGAACAAATCATTTTAGACATTCTGGGTCCTCTGCCAGTCACAGCTTATGGTCATCCCTTCATATTAGTAATTATAGACCATAATGTCATTCACACGAGCTAAACTTACCCAGCCTGGGAGGACAGGGGAAGGCAGGAGTCATCCCCACATGATATAAGCTGCTCTCAAGCTTGTCAGCACCACATTCCCACATGACCAGTGTGCAGTGGCTCCAGGAGTGGCAAGGGAGCAGGAGGAAAGCAGGCTGTGGCCTCCCACATCCCACAATGCACCACACAAGGAGTGTGGTGCATTGGGGGATTTCCCCACAAGCTGGGTGCTCTAGGTGTCCGGCTCTGTGTCTGTATGTGTCTGCAGGCAGCCTGAACAGACACATAACCAGGAACCCAGAGGGTGTGCTTGCACTCTTCTACCTGGGTTATAGTTAGCACTGGAATTGGGCTTGATCCCAGCACTCCACACAAAGAGACCTACCAAGGTAGGGCTGTATACGTCTGAGAAGAGCTGCTCGTGTGAACATCCTCTATTTTTTTTCAAATTGGGCAGAGGCTTACCCTTTGTCAGACTAGGGGTCTATCACAGTAAAGCAAGAACATTGGTGGAAGCTTCCATTTGCTTGTATGGCATGGCTCATACCAATCTGACAGATAAAGACACAAACTTTGAATTCCAGATATTTAAGGATATGTGAGAATGATTATGCATAAACAAAATCCAAATCTCAGCATATTGGACACCATATAATGATATGGTGGAGATATTGAGCAGA
Organism: Hemicordylus capensis; assembly: GCF_027244095.1. Classification (NCBI taxonomy): domain Eukaryota; kingdom Metazoa; phylum Chordata; class Lepidosauria; order Squamata; family Cordylidae; genus Hemicordylus; species Hemicordylus capensis. Next base: position 160,786,914 of record NC_069661.1, read on the forward strand.
ACTCTGGAGGCATGTTATCTTTTTTTGTCCAGGATAATCAATATAATTGGGATAAGTTAGTTCCATATTTAATGATGGTATATCATAGCAGTATTCAAGCAACTTTGGGATTCACCCACTAGAGAGACTTGTTTTGATGGGAGATTTGCCTGCCTGTGGAACTTCTGAATGGAACAGAAATCTCCAAACACTATATAACTGCATGAGTAGGCTCAGCATCTGACTGAATACTCTGCAAGCAGCTGCAATGAAACACCAAACTCGGGCTACCTGGAAACAAAAGAATCAATATGAGCTTTAAGTAACCGCTCAACTGTATGAGGACAGGGAGTTGGTCTGGACACAGAGTGGATTTTGCCAAAGAGGAGAATGCAAAATGTTCAGGTGGAAATGCTGTGGCCTCTACAAGTGCTATTGAGCTGCTCAAACTTAGGTTGTGAATTACAACCATGAAAGTTTTTGTATAGTTGGAATGGTAGGCAAAACTTTGGTTTATGCTCCTAGATTTGGAAGTTCCAGACAGATTTGGAGATGTTTCTGCTAATGCATATTTGCATAAATATACCTGTTTTATATTCTTACATTCTTGTGAGTTCAGTTGCTGTCTGTGCCCTCAAGAACCCAGCTGTTAAAAATACTGTATGTGTAGGGCGGATGATGCTTAACTTACAGCGGGGGGAGCGGGGGCTCCAAAGGCCTTTAGGTCCAGGCTTCAAAATTACCTAGGTGCACCTCTGCTTATGTACACAGCCTAGGGACACACATATCAGGCGGTATATAAACATGCTAAAGTTCAATTATCTATTTTAAAATCTTTGAATAAATCTCTGTATACTATTTCCAAAAGTGCTGAAATTTAGGACTCTTATGGACAGAGAACAGAAGTGGGAGGTACTGGCCTACTTGTGGCGATTTGCAGATACGTTGGTGTTCATGTGGCCCCATGTGCAAGCAAAGCTACACCCCCCTGCATCTGATGTCAAATGCAGGGGGCGTGGCTGGGTACAATGCACGGCCTCGGAATCCCTTCACTCTATGATGGTTCCACCCTTGTTCTGATACTTTGGATTGTCAGAAAGCGACACATACTAAGCCTACCCTGTATTTGTTTTCTAGCTTTCCTGAGTTGAATGTTTGTGCTGGATATAGATATTTCTGCTGAGTGCTTCCCCCCCACCCTTCTAAAGTCCATGACTACAGGGCCTTCGTACCCCTAAAGCTGTAAAAATGTGTCTATAGCGGCTGCTGGTTAGCCACAACAACAGAATGTCAAAGTTTGCCCAAAGCCATATGGTATGGCAGCCTCCCACCATTGTGGCTTGCCAACATCTATGCCCTAGTGGTACAGAATGGCATGATATGCCATGATATGATTCTCCAATGCCAGTGGATGAATCAGATATCTGTTTCCAGATGGCTAGACGGATGGGAGAGAGTCCTTGAGTGAGAAAAGAAGCAAAGCATCACACAAGTATCTTAAGGAACAGTAATTAAAGCAAAACACTCTTGTTTACAGGGATGGTTATGGATTTGGCAGCTCTAACCTAACTCCAAAAGTGAGGAAATTTGATGGCCTGTGATGTTCACGCCATGGGGGCATGAGGTCTGATGTCCAGTCTGCAATATTGTACTGGCCTACAAAATCATAACCATGGGAACACAATTTGGCTAGGTCCTCCATGCTCCTGTGCAATACCTGCATAGTCTGGTGGCAACAGCAAAAGGTGGGGGTTAGTGATACAGCAACATTTCAGAAATTGGTAAAACGTGCTTCTGAGCATAGGTGAGTGTTGTTAACTCAGCAGGCAACAACTACAATCAGCACTAGTAAAAGAGAACTAAGGAGAACCTAGCTAATTTGTCTAAGACAGTCTATCAAAAGAGACCTTTTTCAAAGGAATTAAATCATCCTGGGCTGCACTATTAGTTAGCAAATCCACCCAAATAGGGTGTAGTGGGGTGGGAGATCTGACTATGGTATTGAGAGTTCCTGTGTGCTTTTCGCCTTCTGCTTCTCATAACCTAACCATTTCCCACATATTCATCAGAAAGTTAACACGCTGGTTCAGCAAGTGATTCTGAGCTAAAAAATTACTCTTCTTGCATGAATACTGCAAAGAGAAAACTTTGAGAGATCACTAGAAGGTTGTGGGGTTGAGCGAAATAATGATAAAATGCTGATGTACCTCTCCATACACTCCCAAGCCTGCCATAAGGCTGTTCCGAAAGCCTTAACTGATCAGTAGTGTGCTACTAGTAACATAAGAGATTGTGCGGCTCTTTGCAGAGGGCTTCCTCCCTCTGCAATGGGAGGGAGGAGGGAAAGAGATGTAGAGTTCAAAATAGAATACATTGGTTTAATATAGCAAGCTAATAATGGCAAACCCTCGTCTCGACCATGCTTTGTTTCCTAAATATCATCTTTATTGGAAATTATCAAATCAGAGGACAAGCTGTAGTTGATTCAAATATCCATGGCTGACATCCATATTAACACTGTGCTGGTGCTACGAGAGAGGGGCATTTTTGCTCCTCCCCCATAGCAGTGTTAGATAGGGGTATGCACGGTCCGGAATTCCCCCGGACCGGCACGGGGGGGACTGTTACTTTAAGGGGGGTGGTAGTACTTACCCCCCCACTGCCGCTCTTCCCCCTCCAGCGCTGGTCCTTTTAAAAATCTTCTTGGGGAGGCAGAGTTCCTCCCTGCTGCCCCTGCCCCCGTCATTCTCCTTCAAAGCCTTCCACGGAGTAGAGCTAGCAGCGCGCATGCGCCCTTCGTGGCGTGCGCGCTTGTCTCTGTTGCTGGCGTGCACGCGCCACATACATGATGTATGCGGCGCGCCAGCAACAGAGATGAGCGCATGCGCCGCAGAGGGTACATGCGCGCCGCTAGCTCTACTCCGTGGAAGGCTTTGAAGGACAACGATGGGGACAGGGGCGGCAGGGAGGAACTCTGCCTCCCCAAGAAGATTTTTAAAAGGACCAGCACCGGAGGGGGAAGAGCGGCGGGGGGGGGTGTGTGTTAAGTACTACCACCACCCCCTTAAAGCTACATGCCCCCACCCATCCGAACCTCCGGACCGCCAGACTTCCGAACCGGTCTGGAGGTCTTTTACAGTGTGCCCAAACTGAACCATGCACACTACTAGTGATAGATTGACCCTCCAGGACATACTTTTGGAAGGTACAGTCAACTTCAGAGGGAAGGAGAGATTGGCAGAAATTGCCCCTTCCCCATCGTGTCAGCGCAGCATTTGTGTGAATGTTAGTGCTTGATTTGGTTTGCTTATTTTATTTAATATTAAAATATTTTATAGCAATGAGCAGAGAAGCAAAACAAAATTTACTGAACAAGATTTAATCAAAATGCAACCTAATTTCATAAACTTATGGTTGTTTCTCCTTGGTCTTTACACAGACAAAGAACTACGTGGACAATAGTAACAGGTAAGCTGTACAAATTTTTACCTGCCAAATAGATTGAGAATTATTTATTTGATTGAGAAGTATTTATTTTGGCACTGTTGGATGAAATCATTACTTGCTCCACTAGATGGCACTGATATACTCTGATATTCATAAAACTGCCCTGCAGAGGCGCTCATTTTTATTATTAATATTTAGTGCCAGCAGTATTCTGAGGATGTGCAGAACATAAAGGTGACACAGCCTCTACCCAAAGGGTTTACAGTATACAGTAGACAAAAAAGACTAGAATAGGTAAGGGAAAATCCATTTTGAAACTGGGTCCAGGTCATGATGTGTACATATTAAGGAATGGGCAGAAACCTCGAGATATTTCAATTATATAGAAACTTGTTTGATTTCCCTGGAACATTCTCAGATGTTTCTTCCTTGAGAAGAATGCTGAAATTCACTTTGAATTTTGGTGCTAAGCCTAGTACTTTCTGGGCAAGGTGGTGTTTGTACTAACAATAGTCCTATCAGAAACAGATTCAGACTGAGCAACAAGGCTGTCATTTCAGTTTCAGTACAGGGAAGGGACAAAATAATTTCAAGGAGGGGCAAGATTCACAGCGCGTTTCAAAGGCTTACACATGGATATATTCAAAATTGAACTTTAATGAACCCCTTGGCCTGGCCACTGTTTCGACAAAGCGTTTGGCGCATTCTGCATTTCATTTCGAGCTCAAAACAAAAAGCAAAATCTGTTTTGTTCACACCCCTACTAAGGAGTCCTGTGCTGCTGCCCAGGAGCAGTTCAAAGTCATGCTGTAGCAGCATCAGGGTTGCCATTTAAATTGTGCAGCAGCCCCAGTGGGTCCCTACTGTTGGCACGGGGTTGCCCATCATGTTGGCAAGTGCACATTTTCAACATACTTTTTAATGCAGCATTTTTATTTTTATTTTGTTGGTCCAGGAAAAAGTAGGGGGTTGCGTAGTGGTGAAGTTTATAACTACTACGGAGTAGCAGTTCTGTACAAACCCTCATCAAATGAAAAGCAACAGTGCAAAATCATCTTAGGTTTGTAAAAGCTCTGAACCTATGGGAGAAGGATATCGAATAAATAATAATTGACCCATTCCATCTGCAAAGGGAATAAAGCTTCTCTGGTAATCAGTGCACATGTTCTCCTAAGCCTACGGCATTCAACCCATCTTTTCTTAATTTCAAGTTTCTGCTAAGAATTTCATTGCTCAGCTAAATGTGTGAAGCTCTCTTGTTCTGAGTCTATTAAATAGTAGGCAACCTGCCTTTACTATTTGCACTTGTTAAGAACTGTGCAAACCACCATTAGACTCAAGTCTTTGATAGTATATAAATATGCTAAATCCATAAATGGTGTTTTCATGTCCATGCGCGCGCACACGGGTTACTTGTTCATTATGTAATTCCATTTTACTGGACAGCACGTGTGAATACTTCAACAACTTCAGCAAGGCTGATTACATGGGCCCCTCTCATCCAGTCAGGGCTGCATCCTCACCCAAAAGAAGAGGAACAATTGGTAGGATGGAAGACCTACAGTATTAGAGTAAGTAGCTTACATTCACACATACTTGCCATTGGTGTAGGAAGTGGAGTGTGTGCGTGTGTATACATGGAGCCAATGTGATAACTATAGAAGCTATAGAACATTCTTTGAAGTTTTAACCCAAGATAGGACTCTGAATCAAGCTCAAGGCAGAATGGAATTTTGAACCTTATAAAAAACTTTGCATGGATCATAATTTCAATGCTGAATTGTCCAATTCAAGGTCAGTTGCTAAATGCGAACACCATTAAATCATCGTAAGAATACAGCCACTGTTGAAGTGTGTGTAACACCAAAGTGAACTTAATGTCTTCTATTTCCACCTATGCCGTAGGCTTAGGAAAACATCTGCACTGATGACCAGAGACGCTTTCTTCTCTTTGCAGATGGAATGGATCGATTATTATTTATTCAATATCCTTCTCCCATAGGTTCAGAGCTTTTACAAACCTAAGATGATTGTGCACTGTTGCTTTTCATTTATAAAGGTTTGTACAGAATTACTACTCAGTGGAGTGCATCCAAGTATACTCGGCTGGCATTTGCATATTATAAACTTCACCACTACGCAACCCCCTAGTTTTTCCTGGACCAACAAAATAAAAATAAAAACGCTGCATTAAAAAGTATGTTGAAAATGTGCACTTGCCAACATGATGGGCAACCCCGTGCCAACAGTAGGGACCCACTGGGGCTGCTGCACAATTTAAATGGCAACCCTGATGCTGCTACAGCATGACTTTGAACTGCTCCTGGGCAGCAGCACAGGACTCCTTAGTAGGGGTGTGAACAAAACAGATTTTGCTTTTTGTTTTGAGCTCGAAACAAAATGCAGAATGCTGCGAGTGTTTTGTCGAAACAGTGGCCAGGCCAAGGAGTACATTAAAGTTCAATTTTGAATATATCCATGCATAGGCCTTTGAAACTTGCTGTGAATCTTGCCCTGCCTTGAAATTATTTTGTCCCTTCCCTGTATTGAAACTGAAATGACTGCCCTGTTGTTCAGGCTCAGCCTGATTCTGTTTCTGATACAAGGACTATTGGTAGTTAAAAGGTGAAACGAGACAGGATCCTTGTTACAGCACAGTGAAAAACACCTGCTCAGAAACAGGTATGCTAGATCACTGAATACAGCACCCTGCCCTTTAGTTGTCGCATATTTTCAACAGATGTTTTTGACAGTCTTGTGTTTGACTGACTGGAGGAATTTCACATTTCTGGAAACTGACACAATAGAGTAACAGCCTCATAATAGCTCTTAAAACAGCTCAGAGTCAAACTGAAGTGATTCAAGCGATGATTCTCTTGCCATGTTGATATTAAATCATCAGCTGTAGCTAAACATGACAGAGTGTGTGTACTGCAGAGACCAAGCCAAAACTATACAGAAAGGGGAGAGCATTGTTTGCATGTACTGACTGTATCATCTGGATAGCACAAGCCAAGCCACAAGCAGGAGGTTGCGGGCGAATAATCTGTGCCCAACATCGTTTTGCTGCATTTGCCCCCTGAAAATTGGAAGCTGATTGACCTATAAAAGGATAACTAATTATTCTGCGAACATGGAGCTGTATGCCTAGTGCTGCCTTAGGATGATCATCCCAAAATGATGAGATCTAGCTATTTGCTAGAGAGGTTCCTGTGGTGAGTGAATGTTGCCAAGTACTGTATCTAAGCGGAGAATGTTGCATTTTTAGGAAGTGGCTGAGATCAAATTACCAGGGCTTTTGAAAAGATAGTTGGGGCCTAGAGCAGGGTGAGGGGGCTATAAAGGGCATTTGACTGATCTGTGAAGCGACAAAGCAAGCACTTTGCAGCACAAGGTGCAGTGACAGCACATTCTCTGAGGCCCCTGTGTTAGACATCAGGGTTATATTCCCTCTTCAGACACTCTGCGTCCCCTCAATAGCAGCCATCCTCAGGCCTGGGCTTTAGGCCTGAATGGCTATTCCAGCTGCCTTTTGACCTAAGCCCAATACAGATGTTATATTAAAGAAAAACCCTGTACAGCTGTTGAAACGGGATGGAAGTCCCGGTCCACCGACACATTTCAACAGCTGTATCTTAAAACAGCTTTTGAAATATAACATCTGTATAGGGTTCTCTTTGGCTCTGAAAGTCTTAGAAGATTTGGACAATGGGTTAAACAACTATTTTATTATTATTATTATTTTTATTTAACAGATAGAATTATTCTTCAAAAGCAGGAGCTAGATAATCGTTCCTGCTAAGAGTTCTGAACTCAAGACCACATTCAGCAAACAAATTAAGCCTACCCTACCTTTTAACACTTCTTTCTTTCTTTCTTTCTTTCTTTCTTTCTTTCTTTCTTTCTTTCTTTCTTTCTTTCTTTCTTTCTTAGTGTATTGCCGATACACGACTACAAGTGGATACAGCCTGCCTAAGGAGTGGTATATATCTGGGGAAACAACTTTTTAATTCCAAACCGGCAACATACCTAGATAATATTCTTATCCCTAATTTAGGCATCCATTTACTCATGCTCGCCTAAATGCCCTTCCGACGTTAGGGAAGGTAGATATAAAGAGATTCCGTTTAAGGTTTTGCTCCTGTGGAACGGGCGTCGTAAAAACTACTCCTCGTGTCATTTTATATTGTAATCTATATAATGATATTCATTCAAAACTGATTTCCCCTCTTTTGAGGAAGTTTCTGGGTCACTCTGATGAATTTTATTTAGAATGTTTGTTATCTAACTTTTCCAAAGAGATTACCTTCAATGTGGCTAGGTTTTGCTACATTGTTTGTTTACACGTTTGAGTCCTATGTAATGTTTTTGCTGTATTGTCTATTGTCTAATCTGGTCTATGATCGTAATAAAAACCATTCTATTCTATTCTATTCTATTCTATTCTATTCTATTCTATGCTTTCGTTCTTTCTGGTGGTATTGTGAGTAGACTGTCTGTGACCCGGAAGATCTGGATGAAAAGAGCAAAGTGAAACTCACTTGGAGACTTTACAGACAGGGCTGTTACCCCGAATCTCCTCCAGAAGAGAGTGTGTGCATTCACACACCAGCCAGACTTACCCCAAAGACCATTTGAGACCCTTGGAAACACTCCACACACAAATTGGGTGTTGTCTTCCGAATTCTAGCTTATCTTGGTGTATTTTGAGGGTTTTTAAATGCTGGTTTTAAGCAACATTTTCTGAAAACACCAGAACAAATAGGGAGAGGCACTGACATAGAATCATTAACATGATAAGAGGGAAACCCTCTTTAGGAATGCAGATGTAGGCTTTAGAAAGCTCTCTCTCTCCCACCCCCAATTGGCTAGAAGGAAAACACGGAGGCATGCTATGTGAACCTGCATCAAAAAAACCACCAAGAGCAGAGGGGAGGGGCTGCTTCCCATAATGCCTTGAGTGTAATTTGAAGTGGCTTCACTCAACATTAACCCCACAGCATGAAGCCATGTGTGAATAACTCCCTGGCGGGTCCTTGTCTTTCATCCTGCCGTATTCCACAGTGTTACTGTGAGAATGAAGTGGGAGTGGGGGCACTGTATATGCTGCCCTGAGCTCCAGGGAAGAAACATAAGAAATAAATAGAAAATTTTAGTGGCAGAGCAAGCCCCATGACAGCCCGAGTTTCCCCTGCCATTCCTATCTAGGGGCTGGCTATAGCCCCCTCAGCGCTGCCCCTCCTTCTATTTCCTATTGCCGCCACCACCATCTTCCTCCTCCTCTCACACACCATTACCCGGCTGCCTCTTGTGACACAAGTGAAGGGATGGGATGCTTCCTCTTGTGTAAGAAAGGAAGCATTCCACTCCTCACTCGTCGCTTAAAGAGCCTGACGGGAGATGGTGGCATGTGCGGCTACCACCATTTTCACTTGCCACCAGGCTCTTGGAGCAGTAAGCAAGGGGTGGCATGCTCCTCTCTTGCTTGTCCAAAAAAAGGAAGCATCCCACCTCCTCACTTGTCACCTCAAGTGCTGGCAGAGGCAGGAGGAGGAGGAAGCAGCAGCAGGAGACAGGAGAGAGGAGATGGCAGCAAGGCAGGAGGTGGCGTGGAGGTTCTAATGCTGACCCCCCACATGGCAGTTGTGGGGAGCAACAAGTGAAGGGCCCCCAACTGTATGTTATTTGATAGCAAAAAAACGTAACCAACACTTTTTTTCAAGAGTTTAAGGGCCAATTTTCAAACTGCTGCATTTCCGCCATGTTATAGCAGGTCTGCACCAAGTTTGGAAGGGTGTTATCGCTTGCAAACAAAATGATGTCTGAAAATTTTCAGGAATATTGGACAGATAGTTGGATTTTCTGACTGCAGAATGTTCAGGTCTTATAATGGCAGGATGTTGAAACAACTCTTCATATTAACTCTAGTGGTACTACCACACCTGTATAATTTGATCTGAATTGTACTTGTTGTAAGCCAATCATGGTGAAGAAGTGGGGTATAAATATAATATTTATTAATTGTGAATGATTCAAAGTCTCCCAATGCACTTAAAGACCGAGCAGGTGATTTGAACCCATGACTCCCTAATGTAAGTTGTCTGTTGGTTACAGCAATTAGTCTATAGTGTTACAAATGCTCAGTTCTCTCCCCCCCCCTTTTTTTTGGCATACCCTCTGGATATTTTTCCTCAACAGAATGCCACTCTTATGGGGAAAGAGTTAAATCTCCCCTTCCCCTCACCTGTCGCCCTCCTGAAATGGTGTGATCCATGGAAAAGCTTTACCACTTGATTCTTCAGGTTTCATAAACTAGCTCTAGTATGTAGGAGTCACTTGAGTTCCTTTCCTGAGTATCTGTGTCAGGCTTCAGATGGTGATATAAGATGACCCCTAGTATTTAAACTGTTCCACGTGTTATAATGCATGTGGCATTCCCTACATAAATTCCTAGCTTTCTTTATTTGGTTGATTTATAACTTTGTTAGTGTGGAAGGTCACTCTTTTCATGCTAATATCTTGTTGACTCATCTAACCTCCGGCCCAGAGTAATCTCCTAGGGCAGTCCTCAGTTATGCAGACCTTTCCCCCACTTTCAGGCTTGAATTCTCCGGAGAGAGAGCATCTCCTCAGACTTCCACTCTTTCTGATTCGATATCTGAAATGACTGCCACATGGCATTCTCCCCGGAAGAGCTGCCACGGAGTGACAAACCATTTGTGTGCAGTACTTTGCCATGTGGAGGGGCTCCGTGCAGCTGCATTCTTCCTTCATTTGTCTTGGTTCGTGAACTGTTGGACAAAATCCCCCTTTCTGTGTGGCAACCAGCCTGTCATGTAGAGACAGCTCTCACAAGGGGACTTGTGCATCATTTTATGCGCACATGCACTGGTCTCAAGTTTTATTTTATTTATTTATTTTATTTTATGCCCTTCATAAGCAAAAAAGGGGTAAACACACCCTCTTGAATACCTTCTAGCTAAGCAGGTGCATGAGGTACAGCTGCTATGAGAGGAGCAACATTCCTAGTGTGTTTTTATTTTAAAAGAATGACATGACAACTGCAGATAAGAAAATGAGAGTGCTGGGTAATGTGACATGCCATACAGTTACACTGGGTGTGAAGAACATGCAGAAGATTCCTTTTGAATATTCATATTCATGCTTTTGCCCTTGCTTCTTCTGATGCTCTGCTTTTAATTAGAACTGTACATGCTTACTAACATTGTTGAAGACATAGTAACAAGGGTGCACAGGCTGTTTTAACTGGACTTATCTTGGAAATCTGCTCTTGAGCGGTTGTAAACTACAACTGGTCAGGGAAGACAGAGAGTTGACTAGGACATCAGAAGAAGAAAAACTGTCAGTGCTTTGGCTTGTTCTAGAAGCAGGGGACCCCATATTTCTTCTCTGTCTCCAGAGCAATATGAAAGGCACTTCCAAATGCTATGTTCATATGAACAAAGGCAAAACAATCAGGGGTGCAAATCCCCCCATAAGCATTTGTGGAGTTTCCTCCCTTATTTTACTGAACTCCACTCCCAAAGTGTTGCCTTTTTACCTCCCTCAAAGTGTTTTTCCTCTTCCCCATATTAAAAAGTCTCCCAAAACATATTTTCTCCCCCTCAAAAGTATTTCTCCCCCCCCCCAAGTTAAGTCTGTTCACCCTGGCTTTTAACTGATATTGTTTTAATTGTTTTAATGTTGTTTTGAGAGAGAGAGAGAGAGAGAGAGAATTAAATTCTTGCGTTTTAGATTTCTTGTTTTGCTTTTTAACTAATGTTTTACCTTTGTTTTTATCTTGTTGTAAACTGCCCAGAGACGTAAGTTTTGGGCGGTATAAAAATATGTTAAATAAATAAATAAAATTAAAATAAGTGACAAGTTGCTCCTCAAGCTTTCCTTTTTTCCTGTAGGAATAGCACCAGGCTTTCTCAGGTTACTCAGATATATTTAAGTGGTATATTACTTATATAATTTGTATCTCACACTTTTTTTGGCTAAAGTGTGCAATCCCCATGTTTTCTCCACAAGAGGCTTCATATGAAATGACATTCAGGGGTGCAGTTTCAGTGGAGAGAGGGAGAGACTTCAGTGGGCACTAGGACAAGATTCACACCAAGGTTTGTATGCCTAATTTTGGATAACTTTAAAATTTTGTTTTTTAAAATAGCATATTTTGAAGGCATATGCTGCTACTTGACCAAATGTGTCTGTGGGCCACCTTGCTGGTAAAGGTGGGTGAGTGGGACAGCTATGCTGGAACAAGAACATGAGACAAGCCCTGCTGGATCATGCCCAAAGCCCATCCAGTCCAGCATCCTGTTTCACCCAGTGGCCCTCCAGATGCCTCTGGGGAGTCCACCTGCAAGAGGTGAAGGTACACCCTCTCTCCTGCTATTGCTCACCTGCAACTGGTATCCAGAGGCATCTTGCCTCTGAGGCTGGAGGTGGCCTATAGTCACCATACTAGTAGCCATTGATAGACCTGTCCTCCATGAATTTATCTAACCCCTCTTAAAGCCATCCAGATTGTTGGCTGTTATCACATCTTGTGGCAGAAAAGCAGCCATCTTCTTTTGGCATGTCTTGTGTCACTGGATTCAACAGCGGCGGTGGGTGAGTTGGATTTCATAATTGCTAAAGGATGATGGCAGCTGTCAAAGAGTGCCTGGAGCCACTACCATTGCCACTGCCACTGCTAAGGGAAACCCTCACAAGGGTTTAGGGGAGGCTTACTTTGCAGTAGCAGCTGCAACTTGGAGCACTGCTTGGCATTTGCCTTTTCAACTAGGGCTTCAGGGATCAGCTATGTGACCCTTCATGGACCTGGGCCCTCAGCCAGGACCTGGCTCTGTGGGGGGAGACAATTCTCCCCCTCAGCCAGGACCTGGCTCTGTGGGGGGAGGCAAGTCCAAGCAAACACCTCCCTTTATGAAACTTGAGGTGGTATGAGTCTATATGTGAGAACTCTACCTTCTGTTCAGGCCCATTCAAAGCTTGGTAAGTGGAGGTAATTGTCAATTAGGCCACATTTTTAAAAAAATGTGTAGGAAAGCATGTGACAAAAAATGACTGATGCCATGCATCTTTGTAATGTCAGAACAACCATGAAGCCTGTATCTAATAAAATTCCTTAGACCTCAGCCCTATTTACATGTTCTGCTCAACGCACATACAATCTATGTACAGTGTAGCATGTAGAATTTGCATGTACATTTATTCCCACATGTTCAGCACATGTACAGTAGTACACTTCCTTTCTGTACCTGACATTTGAGGGGACCTGGATCCAAGTTCGTTTTTAAAATGAACACATATACAGTCATTCACACAAACATACACATGTCTACAACCTGTATGCATGTACAATGTAAATTCTGAAGAGGGCTCTCTAGACGGCCTGTACTGTGGCTGTGCCTTTCTGACATTACAAAGATAGTGTCTTTAGCTATTTTCATATTTCTTCTCTGCATCCATTTTTAAACTGCAAGCCACAGAAGTACTTGCTGTCTATTTGCATGAAATCGCCAGCAGCTCAGTGATGCGATTAACTGGCCGTTATTTAGTTACAGCTGGTTAACAATGGCATTGGTTTGCCATTGATCAGTTTGAAGTGGCTGTCCACTTTAAATATGGCTAAATTAATTGGAGTGCCCTATAAGACTATCTGCGTGATGGAGATAGAACATGATAAGCACTGGCAGTATCTACACTTGTGAAATGCCAAATAGTGCACGATATAACTGAAGTAAAGATATTTTTTATTTTTTTAAAAGGAATAGCCACTAAGCCAGCTAAAGGATTTTCCTAAGTACTCTTTGAACATTTCAACAAATGTGTCCAAATCAAAGGAGTCTATTTCAAAAGCATCCTTTTTTGTGCGTCTGCAATGCCTCTGCTTGGCCCACTTTTACAGAAGAGATGACTGTGATGTTTTTTTGGTTTTTGGTTTTTGTTTAAACCAAACTAAAATGATTCACTCCTGGTTTTTAGTGAGTTAGTCTACCTTTCTCCTCTCTTAGAACTTTGACCCTGCTGCCCCTAAGTCCCTTTGCTGCAGCTACACACCATGTCCTGGAAACAGCAACTCAAGAATATAAAAGCAGGGATATAAAAGCAGCTTAATGAACTCTAATAACACTGTTTGTTCACAGAAGCCCTATTACCTAGAAACAGCTGACTGAAGCATCATGGGAGACTGCAAAAACAAGACTGGGAAAGTGCCTCCCATTTCCCTCCCACCCCTGCTCCCTGCCCATGGCCTGCTGTTTCTTGCAAATCAGTCATCCACGGGGTCAAAGAGGAACCACACCTAGAAAAACAGATTTAGGACCCACACTTGTGAAGATTTTTCAGGGATGTGTCATATGCAGATGAATTTGGACTCCTGTGAGAAGACAAATCCCAGATTTTGAAGCAGCTTTTGTCTTACTTCTATGAAGGTGTGAATATGAGAGCTCATTCTGAATGACTTCCCAGTGAACCTCTTTGGGTTCACAGGCGTATACATGATGACATAAGATATTTGATAACTGTTTGGATTCAAATTTGTATTTGGTCAAAATTGTATGGTGATTCATGAATAAGGCTGTTGCTTGAAATGGGCAGAAGACCAGCTGAAAGTGGTAAAAGGCTCACTGCTAGAGCCTTTGGAATCAGGCGGAATATAAATAAAATAAAATAAATAAATGGTTGGGGTTGCCAGGGAACAAACACAGGCTCACTCTTCGGTAGTTATTAAAATGCAAATTATTTTAAAAGAACAAATAAATAAAATGTATTCATTACTTTAATTAATAATTATCGTATTAATTTTAAGTAATTTTTACTTTATAGTTGACCTCAGTCCCCACACACCAAATCATTAATGGTTTTTGCCCACCAAGGTATTTGAGTTGTGCACCCCTGTGCTATAGGGAAGACTATGAGCTGAAACAGGACACGGCCAAGTCCAAATTCCATGATTACAGTGTGTTTGGGACTAGGATGAGTACTTTGGTGGAACATGCAGGAGAAGCGGTGGGGAAAGAGACATGTCTCAAATTCATTATCAAGGCATTTTTCTGAGGGATTTGTAGCTAATGATAGAGCACGTGCTGTGTAATTCAAAGATCTTAGATTCAATCCCTGGCATTGCCCATTAAGATAACTTCAGGTATCATGACTGGAAAAGACTCTTGCTTGAAAGAGGAAAAGCAGAGAGTACTGAGATAAAAGAGGCAGTGATCTGATAGGCAACTAAGGAAAATCCAGAATTGGCTCCAGACCTTGGGTTATGCGAAAGTCTGAAATCACTTCCAGTATAGTTAGATCCTCTCCTTTTTCTGGTCAACTGCTCCAAAAGCCTTCTCAAAGGTGGTCTTAATCACCTTGATTGCTCTTCTGCAACTAAGAGGAAGGCAATGTCTCACCCAATCTGGATGAGGTGGGATCTTATAATACTCCCTGCTCTCTCAATAGCTCTGTTTCCTATTGATAGTCATAGATTTATAATCAAGACATTCCACTTAGAACAAAGCATACATGCATAATTTGTCAAAATAGTTTTAGAAAAACATTGTCCTAGAATCATAAGGCCAGACATGACCAGCTGGCTACACATTGCTCATGAACAGATGCTCTAGCAACTGAGTACACATTTTATACTATCAGGAATTCTATCTTACTAAACTGCACCCTGTATAGCTGCTTCCACATGTACATTTTATCCAATGCCAGTGTTAGAAATACAATTCTCTCTCTCTCTCTCTCTCTCTCTCTGATATACACCTTCCAAACGAAGAATAGCGGGTGGGTTAGAACGGAGCCTAAAGTTTAGGAGTCACTGGCATAGTCTGACTGTTAACTAGACTGGAGATAAAAGCAATAAACACCAAAATTTGAATTAGAGGATTGACATGGTTTAGCAGACATACTAATGTGTATAAAAAACAATACTATATTCACTTTAGTAATGCCTCATATTGTCATGGTTCTTCTTACCCTACACTTGCCAAAATTTGAACTTAAGTTACTTTGACCAACATAGACATTGTTGTGTGGGGGCAGGGGGCGCGAGAGAAATGACTGGAATTCCTAAAGTTTGACAGAAGTTGGAGACACTGAAAGGCAGGCCAGGCTACAGTAGCAGATGACATAGGGTGTAGGCAAAGTCCCAGAATGCTTCTGTTTTCAGGACCTATGCTACTATACTACATGGAGAATTTAACCACCTCAATCATTATACTCACTGGCTTGACTAATAAGTCTTAAAAGACGTCGGAAGATGGAAAGTAATGTTGTAAACCATGAATGAGACTCAGTATTTCAATAGACTGTGGGCTGTTACAAGAGAGCTTTTTAGTTTGGATAGCATGATGTTTATCCCCCACCATGGAACTAAAGAAGTACGTGGAGGTTTATTTTTTTCTGAGCCTTGAACCTGATTCTGGAGTCTGATGATCACACCTCTGCCAAACCTGCTCATGTGACTGGTCTACTCTGCTCATATGAGCAATATAACTCTGGCATGATCAACTCATATAAGATCGTTATATTTCATAAACTAGAAAAATCACAGCCTGAGGTCACAAAAGAAGTACAATTTCACATACATTTGCTGTCGTGGTGTTACCACGGTCCCACAAGTCATTTGCCTGCTTGCCAGGGGTTTGGTCTGTTTTGTGCCCAGATGGAGCTGACTTTGTTGAAAGAACTAACTCTGACATTTTATTCTGAGTAAGGCTTCATAGCACAGTCTCCTGGAGAGCAGCTGTTTAATTCGTAGCTTGTTGATGTTGTGCGTGGTGCCTCAGATGGTAGCAACCAGACACGCTTGAGACTCCTAGGTGCTTTGGTAAGTATAGTTGCTGCCTGAGGCCTAGGTTTTAAGGAAAGTCACAAAATAAAAAGCATAGAATTCTCCAGGGGCGTAACAAGGCTGGAGTGGGCCCAGAGACGAAATTTTAAAATGGGCCCCTTGCTGATACATACATACACATACACACACACGTCACAATATATAGTCATGTGACTTGCCTCTGGGGAGCCCCTTGAGGCGTGGGGGCCCCCAGGCAGCTGCCTCCCCTTGCCTAATAGTAGTTACGCCCCTGGAATTCTCTAGGACAGCTTGAATTCAGCCATTATTCCGCTTTGGCGTGAGAAGCCTCCAGTCTATCCCTTTCCCAGATCCCTTGCTCTAGAGTTTCTCGTCTCGCCCCTCCCCCCCACTGCTGCTACTGATCACACCTGTCAAAAAAAACCTACTGAATTGTGTGGCTAAGTGGTAGAGCTTCACCAATGAACTCAAGTGTCAGACCACCCTTTCCTGTCAGGGGTTTATTGCAAATGCTGAGCAGAATGTATAGGTTCTTGCTTCTCAAGTCATCCTGTGAAATAATTTGGATTCATTATTAATAATTTGCAGGGATGCAGACCTACAGTTTACACTTCATTGGTGGTCTTTGGCTCTGTTCTAAGTCATCCCTTTTGGCTTATGAACTAATACATATATGACTGCCTAGATAATTCCAGTGAGAAGGGAAGCACAATTCCAGAATCTGGCCTATCTAAAAAATGAGATGGCTAAAATAGAAAGGAACAGGGTGAGGGAGGCAGGCACCTACCTACCTACCCTAACCCTAACCCTAACCCTAACCCAGACGATAGGAGGTTCCTTTTGCCTCTGCCACTCGTGCACCAAGACAACTGGCATGGCAGTGATCGACAGAGCTAGGAACAATAATGGAGGGAGTCCTCCATTATCCTAGAATGCAGTGCACAGTAGGGATGTGCATGGAACTGGTCCAGCATTCCTTTTCTGGAGGTCCTAACTGGTTCCGTGGACCGGCAGGTTCGAGTGCGGGGGAAGCGATAGCTTTAAGGACTGGAGAGGGTGCTCTTGCACACACACACACACACACCCCCGCCGTGTTTCCCCCGTTGGCACTGTGCTTTAAAACAGTCCCGCAGGGTGGCCAGTGAGTCTTTTATTAACACTTCAAAGTGGGGATTTAGGTGGGTAAGGGGAGAGGGGTGAGGTCATAGCTAAGTTATTTCCCCACATAAGGCACATATGCCAGGCCTTTGAAAGAGCGATACAACGGCGTGTACCAGAAATACCATTTTACAGATTTGAACTCATTCTTTCCTAAGCTATGGCTCTAATACATAAATGTAACTAATGTGGGACTGGGGATTCTACTAATCTAGCTTTCAGAACCACAGTTACAATCAGCAAGGCTGTTCATGAATCTTTCAGCATGTTTGCTATTCAGCATCCTTGGTGTAATTACTTTCTTCACAGCTGCTGGTAAAAACAATGCCTCTATTTGAGCTGGCATGAGTAAACAAAAGTTACATTTGAAATGGCCATGAGGAAGGGCAGTGGTGCACCCTGGCAAACTGGGCTCCTGGACTGCCCCTGCCACAAGCCCCGCCCCCGTGAGCCCTCTTACCCGTGGCCGCGAGCCCTCCTCCCCGATAAGCCAGTCCTGATGTCCATGGGCTTGCGACACTGTATTCGAACTGTGCAGTCGCACCAGAGCGCCTCACTGTTCTAAGAGGCCACTGAGACGGAGGGTTCACCACTTCCACTTCACCTACCCCTGCAGGCAGGAGGGAGGCCTGTGCACCTCACCCCCCCCCCACCCCAGCCACGCACATGGGCAACTGGCATATTGGGGAAGAGGGCTCTTGCCAGGGGGCTTGCAGAGGTGGCAGGAGGCCACCCGGCCTTTGGCTACAGGCCAGGGCCCCAAGGTCCGGGGGTTAGAGCGCCTCTGGGACTGGGGTACATATAACACTTGATTTGCATGCATGTATTGATGACCACACCCCTCCTGCACACTGCTGGCTTTGCGTGCCATCATCCCCATCCCTCCTCCTTTCCCATCACGTGAAGAGACCAGGGCAGATCCCAATGCCCAGCTCCTCTAACCATCTGCTTGGAAAATTGCCATCGGCCATGCAATCTCAGCATTCAATGACGTCTTCGCCATACATGATTGGCACTGGTACTGACACTGCCACAAAAGCAGCCAGACTGGAGATGAAAGCAGGAATGTCTCTGCAAAGTTGTGGATGGAAGCAGGGACTGAGGTGTTTGTGGACCTATGAGCTTCTGGCCATATACTGTCACAACTGCAGCAGGAGTTCAGGAATGAGACCATGATCAACTGGATCTCTAAGCAAATGGTGCAGACAGGCTTCCACCACATCTGGGCACAGTGCAAGGAAAGACTGAAGTTTCGGAAGAATAAATTCAACGAGGTGACCATCCACAACAAAATGTCAGGAGTGGAGCCATGGACCACACTGTACTATGACCAGTTCGTATCAGGCTTCCTGGATCAGAGGGACATAATGCCTGGGAGCACGGCTGGGAGTTCTGTACTCCATAGGCTCTGAGGAGGAAGATGATGAGATACAAATTGACGCCCTGGAACTCCTAACACCCACCCAATACAAGTCTGGGCACCCTTTGCCCTGCAGAGGTAGTTGAAATACAGCTCCGATCAGCCCTGGCCACAGGCTTTTGAACCTGGGGGTGATGGTAGTTGTGCTCCAGCAATGTTGACAGAGCCCGTTTCTTCCAGGCCTCCCCTTAATATGCAAGGAATAGCTTTTAGAGCAGGAATCATGAATTTCATAGTGATAATTAATGTACAAAACATTTGAAAAATGATTCCAGCTGTCACTCTACCAAATAACACCTTTAGGACATATGCGGTTCACAGAAGTCATGTGAGGTAGAAAGAGGGAGTGGATACAAACATTTTCTGCAGCTACTAGAGATTCTTATGTATATCTTAAGAATAATCATGCGGTGTATGGAGGCATTCCTCTGAACACACTTACTATGCTGCTTCCAAACCACTTTAAAACAAGTTCAAGCTATGGTTTTTAACAGTCTTCTACTCCTTTTTCACAGTTCTCCCTCCAGGTTCTCCAGGTTGTGATCCCCCCAGAGGAACCACTTCCACAAGAGGATGTGCCCACTTATCCTGCAGCTCCAGAAGAAGGGCCTGCACCCAGAAGGCCACTCTCCAATATAGAGCATGCAGCACAACTGAGGAGCAGGAGGTGTGTGGATTGCTTGCAGCTTGCAAGGGACCTTGTGGCCCAGAATGTGGAGAGTTCACAGGCCACATGCACCATCCTCCGAAAACTGCACCATAATGAAAACCCACTTTGCAGAAAGGCAACAGCAAGGGTGCACATCCACACTCCTGCCTAGGTTGCAGGAAGGGGAAAGGATAAAGTCGGAGCAATGGTGGTGGCACATATCCTCCAGACTCTTCCTCATCATTGGATGAGGATTAAGGCACATATGCAGAGGAGCAGTTTCTAGAAAAATGCTTAATCATAGTGATTTGCACCATGACTTTAAGTTCTGTTTTTTATGCACTAATCCACTTCTGTTCGTTAAGCCATTATTGTGTGTGGTTTTTGCACTCAAGTGTTGATGAATGGTGGTTTTTACAAAAACCTTCAAAAGTTTTTTTTAATTGGCATTTCAGTTTCCATCCAGAAATTGCTTTTTCAAGCACCCCTGTGACTGTGAGTGCTGCAGCAGGGATACAAAACAATTTTTTTTTAAATGTTTTCTTTCAGTAAACACAATTTTAAAATGGCACAATGCTTCCAGTTTTCATTACAGAAGGCGGCTGTGATGGGTATGGTTCTTTCACATGAAAAGTGCTCCTTCTGTAAGGGGCTTTGCTTGCAACTTAATTCCTAGTGTGGTTTTTGTCGCATCCAAAGGGTCGCTGGACCGGCTTGGATCCAAACCGGTTCGGAGGCCTCCAGCATGGCCTCCGAACCGGTTCGGGCACATCCCTACTGGTGGTAACTGGAGACGAACTTCCTCAGATGACCTTAATGTGCGGTGGAGATAACGCAGAAGAAGGCGCTCTCTAAGGTAACTCGGGCCTAAGCCATTCAGGGCTTTAAAGGTAATAACCAGCACTTTGTATTTTGCCCGGAAACATATCAGCAGCCAGTGCAGTCGTTTCAAAATAGGCATAATATGGTCCCTCCGGGTTACCCCAGAGACCAATATTTAGATGCCATGACATGTCTATACCTACAAAGATTAGAATCGTTCGGACGATGGTTTTCCCCATGGGACTTCATGATTACTTACTTCATGATTCCCAGCTTCACAGATTAACTACAGCTTCGTCTACCTGAGGCTTGATGCTACATCTGAATGGAACCATAGCTTTACTATTCTTGCAGGCTGCCTCGAGCAGTATTGTACTGGAGGGGCAAGATATAAATATCTGTTATAAATAAATAAATTTGCATCAAAACATTGGGTAGTTTAAAAAAAATTGTGCTGCTCTTTTGGAAAAAATCTGTTCCCCCTTAAAAGACCTTGCTGTGAAAAGGAAACCATACAAAATTCAGTGCAGCTGCTTCTAGACAAATGCAATAGCAATGCTATCACAACCTATATGTTTTACTCTGGTTTGTAATTAATTTTGTTGGGCGATGAATTGTCAACCTAGCAGTATTATTTTGAATATTTCACTATAAGCAGGCCTGTCACTACTGGTTGGGCTCCCTGGCCCTCCCCACATCCAAAAAATGGGGCAAAAAGAGACCTGAACTTGCGAGCAATAGGGGGTTGGGGGAGAGCTCTCTATCTGCACTGATATCAAGCTTTTTGGACTGTAAAAGTGCATACATCTGGAGATGTAAGGTTTGCAGATTTTGCTAAGAAGCTAACCCTTCTCAGTTATCCCAGAAAATTGACATTGCAATACTTTATATGAATCACAAACATCTTCTTTACTTTTCTATTTTGCTATGCACTGAGTAAAGAACTCCATGATCTGAGGTTTAGTTTGCTGAAAAATATTTGGCTTTCTCAGTGTTCTTACATTTCAGATTAGCCTCCTTTCCCCTTGTCTGTTTAAAAATGCAGAAACAGTCGCAGTATTAAGAAGGATGACACAACTACACCCTGAAATCACAAGATATGGATCATGCATTACATGCTCACCTGATCCTAATGGATGATTTCTGACTCAGTGTACCCGAGGAAGGCATAAAAAGTGCTAGATATGCTGCCAACATGTTACTGGGGAAATTCTCCCCTCATCACAGATTTGGCAGTCTTTACGTCTGTGCATGTGAACAAAATTGCAACAGCTATAAAAATCTATTTAAAGATTCTTATATGAGTCCTTGTAATTTTCCATCTTTCATTACACTTGATCTTAGCCAAAAGGCCGAGAAGTCACTCTTAAAAATTTTATTGTCAAATTTTAATCATAAATACACCAACACAGTGGCTAAGTTTTGTTATATTTTATGCAAATTATGTTCTGTTGTGTGTGATAATGTTTCTGGTCAATGACCGAAATAAAGTATGTTCTGTTCTGTTCCATCTTTCATTCATTTTTGCTAAATATGTGTTTTCCCCCCTATGAAATAAGATTTTGTTTTCTCTATAGGTCCGTTCCTGCTCCCCTTATATTTGCTGAAAGTTATATGTAGACAACTATTTTAATGCATAAAGTTTCTGCAGTGTAGTTATGTATAACTTGGGGAGCTTCTCCATCCCATGCTGGTTCACAGAGTTTAGAGGAATTTGTGTGGAATGAGCATAGAACAGATAGCTAAATAGTATTATTTCACAATTAATAAGAAAAAATTAGAAGAAATCAATAATTGACACATACACCCATATAAACAATGAATGCCTAATTAAGGCAAGTTGAACACGAAGCAACTGGGGCGGAAACTATAAGAAGGAGGCCTCTAATTAAAGTTGCAGGGGACTTGTTTTTTCACCAACCATAAAAAGTCCACTTGAAGCTTCCCACCATTTTTAAAGCCAACTTTTGTGATGTGGCATTTTGTGATGTGGCTTATGAAAGATTTTAAGTAATGCTGATCTGAAATGCCCCTCCCATTTTCTCCACCAAATTCTCAGGCAACAAATATGAGGGATCCATTTCAGAAATGATTTGGGGCATCCTGAGGAATTCTGAAAAATGTCTATTGGCAGCTGCTTTTTCTGCCAGTTAACTTATCTTGGTGGGAGGAGGTGACTCATCCCTGTTCTTGTAGGTGGTGATGATAGCTTGACCAGGTGCCCTCCTTTATCCCAGACAGTCCTATTTTGAAGGGCTGTCTGGGATTTGTGTAGTTGGCTCTTTTGTCTGGCATTTGTTCAGGAGAGGGCTAGCCCTACCCTGGACAAAGGTATCTGGCTTAATTCCGCCCCCCAGCTTCCCCCCAGCCACTACAGTACTGAGCTCCTTTTCAGGCTCAGCAACTTTTCAGTCTCAGCAACAAGCCCATGGTTGTGGGAGACGAGCCTCTGGGTCAACACAATGGCACCCAGTGGCAGGTCCGAGGTGTGCACAGGTGCAACAGTGATTAGTTGCTGGCAGAGGGGGAAGCACCTGGGAGCAGGGGTGGAACTGCTTGCAGGTGTGGCAGTGATCAGCAGCCAGCTGAGGGGGATGAAGAACTGGACAAAGATATGCAACCAGATTAGTAGGCAAGGGAGGCACAGGCACTACATTTGGGAAGGATGGGCATGGGTTTAAATTAAACTTAAATTCAGTTTTAGCCCACCTGTGGATGTGGTGGTTGGCCAAAGTGCCCGTGGTTCCTGGTAAGAGAGCAGGCACCAGGAGGAGGCTCTACAAGGCAGGAGTGAAGGATCAGGGTCAGGTAACCCTCTTCCTCTTAGCCCTGCTCTGAAGTACGTAGGTAGTGGGATGCCTCATAGCCCTATACTGGGGACTCCCAGCAAGTGTTCTTTACAATTCTTTTTTCTAGCTCCCCCTCTGTGATGAGTTGTATTTATAGTCAAATTATCTTTACCCCAAATTTACATATATAAATATAAAACACATGTAGATTTTATGCAGATGCGTGCCCACTTTTTGTCCTCTTTTTTGGCGATGAATGTGTTCTTTGTCCTCTTTTTTGGGGTGATTTGTGTTCTCTTTTTTGCCAATGTGTCTTTTTTCTTAAAAAAACAAACTCTTAAAAGTTTAAAAAAGTTTTTTTTAAATCATGGCACTCTGGTAGTAGCAGCAGCAGCAGCGCTCAGAGTTGCTGGAGCTCTTCCTGGCATTTCTAGAATGCCACATCATGGTGTTTGATCAGTCCCAGGGCCTCCTAGTAAAAAATGGTAGCCAGATGGAGCCAGCTGCTGGAAAGACATCTCATGCTTGCAGCTCTGTTGCTGTCACCACCCCCCTACAGATGCATATCATAAACCGTATAAAAGAAAAATTATACTCACTGCCACAGCCATGATCACTAAACAGCAGTGAGTCACCACTCTCTGAAAACTTCACAGATTTTTTTTTGCCCACTCTCCAAAATTGCCCTGTTCTGTTCCCTCCCCTATCAATTCACTTCAGCATCCTCAAATTTCCCTAAAATTTCTTCTCAGAGAATTTTCAGATCAGCCACAATTTCAACAAGGATGTTTTGTTCTTATAATGGCTGGAACTTGAGAAGCATCCATTGTTTTGATGTGAAGGAGATTAGAGACTATGAATGCTTGTGGGAAAGCTTGCCGATTAGCTAGTGAGACTACTACACCTAGTAATATACTCCCTACTATTAATGGAGGACATGCCCAGGTTAATGAAGTGGGAGGATTGACTTTCAACTAGTGAACTGTAGTTAATTACAGCTTCTGAAGTGCTCTTTAACACAGAGTGAAATGCGACGTTCCAATTTCTTAACACCATGTAACCTTCATTTGTAACCATTCATTTGCTCCTTCTTTTCTCGTCCTCTTCTTCCTCCTTCCCCGGGAGGATGATTGTGTTCTTGAGAAATTAGATAGTGAAATCTTGTACCCAGTTAAACCAAGGCAATTAAAAAGTAACATCAACATATAAAAATTCTTCAGCCACCATTTGAGTACTTCTCAGTGATGTTGCTGGTGGTATTTACAAAATATTTTCAGCAAGTACAGTATGTTTGTGCTAAAGTAAATGGAGCATAGACTGGCTGGGACACAGTCACATGAGACTTGTACTCCTTCCAACTTCTGTTCTGGAGGAAGAGGAGGGGTGGAAGAGAAAGTATTACCTAAATGATTGGGGTGACCACCATGTGACACAGAATGTGGCCCGCTCAGAAGCCGGTAACAGAATGTTTGGGAGCAGTTTAGACCAGGAGTGTGTAAGTTCATGTCAGTTCAGGGAGTGTTGCATACATACAATTTTTGAAAGACCGCCAGCCCAAAGAGTAGCAATCTCAAGCTGGTTTACAATAAAGGTGCTTTACTGTGCTCTAAGTACTGTTAAGAAACAAATTACTTGCAATTCAAGAACCCTAAATGACACTTGGAGCATAAAGAGACACATTATTACTAATGTTTCAGCCAGCATGCCAGTTTTCTATTAACATTTTTGCAACAAGTTAATCTTAAAAAAGAAAGAGAGAGAGAAAGAAAGCTGGAGCGCCTGCTGAAATTTTAGCAGTAGTTCTGTTGTTCTAAAAGGTAGCTTGACCTCTTTTTAGATTACACAACACAGGGCAATAACAAGCATTTACTTCGCTATTTAGTACCGACTAGAAAATTTTTGACATACACTAGAATGGGACTGGCAGGAACCCCTCTGGATGTATTCACTGAATGTGTGGGAGGGGTGCAGGATCATGCCCACTGTACCCACTCCCAGCCTCCACACATTCAGACAAAGGTGTGAATAGAGCCTGTATACATAATCAGGAACTTTGCAAAAGACAGAGTCTCTGATCACACAGGCAGGACCTCCATATATGTGAGGGGTGTAGGGAATTTCAGAGCTCGTGATTTCTGAAGCAAGTAGGTTAGAAGAAGCTGAGCCTGGGTGGTCCGGACCTTGCGACCAACCTCGGCATACCCTAAGTAGGCTCTTGTGAGGGGATGGGATGCACCCTCCCAGGGCTGAGGAAGTGTTACCGTCCAGGCCTGATTTATATACTAAATCTGCTCATTAGCTAGCATACCAAATTAGGCCTGGCTCATAGTGTCACCAAGTGACCAAGTTCTTTTATATGATGACCATGTAGGATCTGGGTGCAAGGAAGAAAGGAGATCAAACCAATCCTCAAAGATTCAATGGGCTTTATTGAGTATAAAAGAGTAACAACATAATCTAGCAGAAAGCAGAACACTCTATCAATATCAGCAACAGTATTTCCTAGCCAGCACCAATATTCCACATGTTCCTAACTAATATATGTGTGGGTATTAAATCTTCCTAAAGCCTAATACAATTCAGATACAGATGGAAAAGGGGAAAAGGAAAGCTGAGGGCTGGCATGGTTTGGGGAGATTAGTAGAGGAAAAAGGCGGGGGGAGGAGAAGGGGAAGGGATGAGGGGATTCCAGGCTTGTAGGAGCAGAATATTTACCAGGATCAGAGGCTTGAGAGCGGAGATCTTTTCAGTTGAAGGAGCGAGGCGCTTGGCGGGAGACAAGAGCATTTGCAGTGGCTCAGATCATGGCTGAGAGCCAGAGCACCATGGCTGGGGAAGTCTTGACTTCTCACTGCGCAGTAGAAGTCACAGGCAGCTCATGTCCATGGACAGAGTTCCTGCTTTGCCCCGCGGCTTAGCAGCAAACTCTGGGATCCTTGTTGAGCAGCTCTAGGCAAAAGATTGCCCATAGGCACAAGACTGCTTGTAGGAGACAGTTCCTTTCCATGGACAGAGTTCCTGCCTCTAGCCCCGCGGCTTAGCAGCAAACTCTGGCATTGCTGTGAGCAAATCTTGCTGTAGGCACAAGATTGCTAATCTGCCATGTCCAGAGACTTCTTCTTATAGTGGTTCCATCCTTTGATGTCCATTTGAGTCTTCTGGATCACAAAAGGCGTTTATTCCTGTTATCCTCTGAATATTGTCTTTTAATTACCAAAAATCTCTCAGGATATTTGGTCAGTTCAGAGAGATCTCAATCTCATCTTCTGTAAACTGTGCGCTTAGGAAGGACGGGGGGGGGGAATTGCCCAAAGTAAATCTGCATCTCAGAGCTGCAAATGGCATCTTCCCAAAAGGTGTTAAAAGTCAGGAGTTAGTGAGAGAATTTAGTTCTATTTGTGTGAGACAGCAATTACATTATTTCTTGTGTACCTCTATCTAGTGTGTAATTGTAACAAGAGAATATTTAAAGTAACATAGGAAGGGGGTACATGTGTGAGACGGCCAATACATTTGGCTAGGGAAGAAGCATCAGTGAGGTAAGAATTAAAGTCTGCAGGTATTTACTTTGTATGCATTTACCTATGTGGAATTTCTATAGACAGCAACTGAGTAATCCCCCTTGAGCATAGCAGAGCCATCATTGACAACGATTAACATAGATTTCTTGCAACAGGAGAGAGCAGCCTCTGGCAGACTTTTCCACAGACATTGTGAGACACATTTTAGCATATTGATTAGCTCAGGCCTAGCCATTTTGTTTCTGTGAGTACTCATTTCACAATACAATACTGGATTGCCTCCTCCCTTCACAGAGCAGGGAGAGCAGTATACCAGTTCACCTTGAGTTCAGGAGTTAATTCATTTCTTAATATAAAATGAAATCAGACACAGGCCTATATTTCACATACTTCTGAGTTGTACATTTAAGTCCAAGGTTGGGGTACATAACAGAAGGTTGTAGAGAACACAGCTTCAGCTGAAATTTGTGCCATGTCTAAATTCACCCATAGTGAATGGTTTGTGTAAAATCAGGGCTGAATTGAAATGTGGAATGCTTTTCCTGACAGTTTTGCTCCTTCATAAAATTACCCTTTTGGTGATGTGTGTGTCCCCCCCCCCCCCAAGGAATACTGCAGAGAAAAGGTATTCCGTCACTCATCCAGGTGGATGGGCTTCCAGCACATAATTTGCACACTCTTGATTCCCGCACCGAAATTTCCTTAATTTTAAATTAGCTTTAATTGACCTTAGTGACATAGCCAAAGCCGATTGGCTGTATGATGATATATATAGTCATTCCATGGTACCGTTACACTTTATTTAAACACAAAACAAAACAAATAACAAACAAGGAAGAACAGAGGTGCTTTTAAAACAGAAATATGTCTCTGAATTTTCACAATTGTGGCTCTCAACACAGTGAATAGGCACAAGAAAGGTATGTTTTTAGGGACATTTTGGGAAAAGAGGAGGGCCATTTGGCTTGGCAAGGCACAAAGTGGAGGCACTTGGCATGCCACCTCAGGCACAGGGGCCTGGGGCTTGAGACAGAGATAGGCTGGGAGGAAAGGGATGGGTGACAAGCAGTGTTCCCTCTATCAGAGATTCCCCAGATGTTGTTGACTGCAACTCCCATAATACCCAAACAAAGGCTATTGCAGCTGGGGATGCTGGGAGTTGTAGTAAAAAACATCTGGGAATCCCTGTTAGAGGGAACACTGGTGACAAGAGATGCAGAGATGGGCAAGAGAAAGAATGAAGGGAAACAGAGATTCTCCCATGGTTTGTTCACTGGGTTGCTTGGGGAAGAGTTCTTTGCATTTGAATTTAGCAACCAAAACATTGGCTGCAGACTTCTAGTGTGATAGGAAGCACAATAGCAATTTGAAGGAGCAGTTGGCCTCTGAGAGGCTTATTTTACAAAGAACCAAGGGCATGGTCTTCACCTTTCTTAATAATGAAAGCTTATCCTTTGCATTAGGTTATTTGGTACATTCTGTTTCTGAAGATACTACATAACCTACAGGCCACATGTATTTTAAAAATAATGTTCAATACACTTCAACTATATGACATTCTTCTATGATAAAGCTTCCATGATGACTCAATTGAACTCATGTTTATTGTTCCATAGTTTCTGTTTTACCAAAGAAGCTTGGGCCTGTGTTTAGACTCACAGTGTTCTTGTTTTAATTGAAAATATTATTCAGTGCACTTTATCCTTTTTTCTTTCTTTCTTATGAAGGGAAAGTTACAAAAGAAATGGCATGACTTGACCATTACTGACCCCAAGGTGTCTGAGCATTCAGTCCTGGTGTCTCAACTGCATAACATGCCTATGGAATTTACCACATATGCTTGTGTCAGGAGGATCTGGATTTGAGGTCATACAATGCCCCCCTTCAGATGTAAAGTGGAACCATGGGTCCAATGGACCCACAGTTCCACGCCTCCCTCACCCCGTTCTCCCATCTGCATTCAGATGAAACTGAGAGCTCCTTCTCTGCAGTCTTGCTCACTGCAGAGAGGAAGGAAGACTGGCTGCCCTCACAGGGACAGGACAGCTTGCACAGCCAATAGCAGTCAGAGTGAGGGAAGAGCTTCCTCCCTCAACTCTGGTTGGTAAACAGGCAGACTATGGTGCCAGTGTTTGGATGTAATGCTGGCACCGTGGAATTGGAAGTCAATCTCACTACAAACTGAAGGTACAATTCTCTGTCTGGATAGGGAAACCGTGGGTCCATTTTTAAATTTATTTTATTTTATTGCCAAAACTGCAGTTGCCTGCATTCGGACATGCAGTTTCCAAAACTGGAGGTGAAGGGGACTTCTGGTTTCATGTTATGTGTGATTGTGG
Source organism: Hemicordylus capensis (assembly GCF_027244095.1). NCBI lineage: Eukaryota > Metazoa > Chordata > Lepidosauria > Squamata > Cordylidae > Hemicordylus > Hemicordylus capensis. The sequence goes on from NC_069661.1 coordinate 160,815,858, forward strand.
CCAATGTAACATTACACAGCAGTCTGAGAACCGGGGGTGAGTATGTGCCTCAGTCATCAAACACATTTTATGTAGTCAGGCTAATAATGATTAGTACAAATTGTACATTCTTGAAGCTTTATGTTACACTGCAAAGTACTAAGTACAAGGATAGTGCTATATAATGATGTTAATTATAGTAAGAACAGAATCAACCCTTCTTTTACCAGGTTAAAGTTAAAGTATGCTGTCGAGTTGGTGTCAGCTCAGCTCCTGGTGACCACAGAGCCCTGTGGTTTTCTCTGGTAGAATATAGGAGGGGTTTACCATTGCCATCTCCATCTCCATTACCATCAGTTTGAGATGATGCCTTTCAACATCTTCCTATATCGCTGCTGCCCCAATATAGGTATTTCCCATAGTCTGGGAAACATACCAGCAGGGATTTGAACTGGCAACCTCTGGCTTGTTAGTCAAGTCATTTCCCTACTGCTCCATTAGGTGGCTTTACCAGGTTATTATGGGACATAATAATGTGTTTTCATGTAGTTATGTAGTCAAAACCTCTGTTTGATACCTCAGCTGAAAAACTGCTCATCAGTGCCTTCTTTTAAAAAGGTACCATTTCAGAGGTCATCACTGGCATAATCCATGATAAATTGTTAATGAACAACAAAATATCGTTCATTGTGATGGATGATATTTTTGCTGGGATCATTCTCTCTCACACATGCGCACTGTCAATGTGTGCATGTGTGAGTGAGAAAGAACTCTATGAACAGAGAATAAGAAAGTTTCCAAAGAAAATAGTGCAACAACCTTCCCAGAAACTTTAGCCCAAAAGAATCAATAACGACCATTGGGTTATGTTGGATAAAGTTAATGGTGTCCACTCTAGCTCTGAGATATAGATATAGATATAGATATAGATATAGATATAGATATAGATATAGATATAGATATAGATATAGATATAGATATAGATATAGATATATATGAAATTTGAAGTGAATTTCAAGGTTCCTCCCTAGGAGAACCAGCTGATAAGTTTCAAGGGAAGCTACATTTTTATGAGACAAGTGGGTCCATTTTTTGCCAAAACTGCAGTTGCCCTAGTAATGCTAATAATTATTGTGGTGGTCCCTAGTTCCATCAGGAATTTCTCAGAGGGTTCTGCACATCCCACTAGGGTCACTGTTGAAATGAGGGCTGCAAGCACCACTGCCTCAGTCACCCCAGTTTCTTGGTAGGAGTAGATTTTGCCTCTTCTTCAGCTGTCAATTACTACTTATTTATAGCCTTGCTTTGGGATCTGTTTCACCCTAGAATAAGATAAAGAGAGTATATGATAATTGTGAGTGTGCGTGCGTGTGCGCGCGCATGCACACAGAAACACACACATGCTAATATACAACAGCAGAGCTCTGCTGAGTCCGGAAAAGCACGTAACCTTATATACCTTGAAGTATAGCTTCCAATTCGTAGTTTCTGGCTATTCATCAACTGTTAAAGAAGAAATGAAAATGAGATTTTTAAAAAATAAAATAAGGGGGAGTATTTTACAGACAGGTGCTATTGGGTGTGACTTTTACTTCTTAGACACAGCAGTATGTTCTGTCTATCTGGAGCTAACTTATACTGAGTGAGACCAGTTGATCCAGTAATCTCTCTGCCACCCCAAATGCAAAAATAACTTATGTGGCATTTTCCTCCCATTGATTGTATTTAAAGTTCCACAATAGCAAGATTGCAATGATATGCAGAACCAGTGGCTGTAGCAATGCTAATAATTATTGTGGTGGTTCCTAGTTCCACCAGGAATTAATTATCGTTGAGAGACGGTTGCATATATGAGGCATAAGTGTCCTTTCTACTGTGCGTCGTTTGCACAATCAGGAAGGAACTAGTGCCAGAGAAGGTTTTCAGGAACTGAGTTGTCTCATTTGGTTGATTTCAATTAACTTCCCTGAAACACTGTTGACCTCTTGGGGCTTTGTACTCTCTAAGGCGAAACACAGGGTGCCAGTCTAATCCGCTCAGCTCTAGATTCACTTAAGAAACATCCTGAGGGCACACATCCTGTGACTTGGTTTTAACCTTATGATCAGGGGAGTACCACTTGATGTGTTAGATACAAAATGCTTAGGAACAGGTTGACCTTTTCAACAATTAGGAGACTTTCTCATGTTTAGAGGAGTGAGTGGAGGAAACAGCGTCCAGTAACTTGGTGTACTTATGCAAATCTATTTTCTCCCTTTTAAAATAAAATGAAAGGACTTTGCTATCAATGTGGGCTGCTTGCTCTCTCTCTCTCTCTCTCTCTCTCTCTCTCTAAATTTGGAGCTACATCTGTGGTACAGAACATGAGTTCCTAAAGCACTTTTGAAAGAGACTGTGCCATCCAACTAGGTTACCAGAGATCAGAGTTCTCCTCTGAATAAAATGTAGATTATGCTTGGCAGTTCAATCAGTTAACCATCACATGAGAAGATAACCTTAATATTGCTGAGGCATTCTGCTCCAGTTCAGTGGCGGATATCTTTGTTGCAAACCAAAGCTACTAATTACTCCCCTCCTACCAAAATGCTTTATTTAAAAGGTGACATTATCTATCTTCTATCTATATATTTCTCTTAGGTGTACCTGTGCGTGGCAGCTCTCATGAGAGTTCGCAAGCGAGCTGCTGGCAGGGAAAGAGGAAAGTGGCACCACCAAAGAGGCAGGCGGGCAGGCGGGCGGGGAGAAGGTGGTGATGATGGGTGGGGGGAGAAAATGGCGATGGCAGGTGGGTGGGGCAAAAGTGGCAGCGGGCGGCTGGCAGCAGAGGGGGGGATGATTGGTGGTGGAGGGGAAACTAGAAGTGCAGATGCTGTGCACCCGGACCAGCTAGTTGCAAATATTTGCTTTGTTTCTGAATACAGTGCTTTTAATTATGTCCAGTCAATCTGATTGCTATATTTCCAAATTCTTAAGAGATGAAGTGACTCACAAGAGATGAAGTGACTCACAAGAGATGAAGTGACTCACAAACCACAGTAGCAATCAAATGTGTACCTTTCACCAATGTTTATGTTGTGTGAAAGTTTATGTGTGCACTTAAGCCTGCCATTTTTTTCTATGATGCTTTTTTTAATCACAAGGTGTGAAGGGCAGGCTCTTTGGCAGTGATCCTCATTATTCTTCAAGCAGACAAACAAAAAAAAAATCCCCACTTCTGCACAGTACTGCACTTTTCTCAGTGTTGGGAGGGTCTATCACTGGGGACGGAGCCCTCTCTTAATAGCTCTGTTGGGAAAGTGCTGGGAAAGACTACAGTTCCCAGCACTCCATGTATGCCTTCCAAGATGGTGTAGGGGCTCAAGAGGGCTCTGTTTCCTTTAAAGGAGCACAACAATGCACGGTGAGAATGGTCAACTCTGCATGGTGCTAGGAGGACTGTGCGGAGTATTTGGTTTTGGCTGAAGCTTCAGACAGGCCCAATAAACAGCCAGGGAGCCACACTTAGGGTTGATGAAGGCCACCACTGCCCCTCCCCCGGCCTTACAGTGAAGAACACTACTCTATGGGGCTTTGTATGGGATGTGAAAAAAGGTAAGGCTGGATTCAGAAGGAGAGCGGAGTAGAGAGTATAGTAACAGAAACTGCTGGAAACTTCAGAAGAGCTTCTTAAGAGGTGGGGATTACACAGGAACCTCAGATTCCTGCTGCATCAGACCTAAAAGGTCCATCTATCTTTTCCATAATGGCCAACCAGATTCCTCTAGGAAGCCCACAAGTAGAACATATAGTTAACAATCATCCCTTGATGTTGCTCCCCTAACAACTGGTAGTCAGAGAATATACTGCCTCAGAAATCAGAGGTATACTATCTTCAGAAGTTTGGTATACTGTCTCCAAAACAGGGGGTTCTGCATAGACACCATAGCTTAATACCCAGTGACAGACCACTTCTTAAAGCCAACAGCCTAGGAGTTAGGTATGTAAAGACCTGCCTCTCCCTGTGTGAATCTGTCTACCCACTGAAATTGTCAAGCGATGTCTTCTTGTACATTGCTTTACCATGATAGACTCAGCCAGTGGTAATGCATGGGAGAGCTTTTTCTGTTGTGGTGCCCAGTCTGTGGAGCTCCTTGCCAGATAGAGCTCCTTACCACATGAGGTTCAGCCAGCTTCCCCTTTATCAGTGTTCTACAAAGAACATAAGATCAGTCTTGCTGAATCAGGCCCACGGCCCATCTAGTCCAGCATCCTGTATCCCACATTGGCCCACTCGATGGCCCTGGAAGCCCACAGGCAAGAGGTGAAAAGATGTGTTGCTTCCCTGCAACTGCTATTTAGAGGCATCTTGCCTCTGAGCCTGGAGGCTGCTTCTAGCCATCAAGACTAGTAGCCATTAGTATTCCTGTCCTCCATGAATTTGTCTAAGCCCTTTTTAAAGAGAACATCATATCCCATGGCCATCACCACATCCCATGGCAGAGAATTATATACAGTAGATTAATTTTCCGCTGTGTGAAAAAAAACACTTCCTTTTGCTGGTCCTAAATTTCTTGGCAGTCAGTTTCATGGGATGACCCCAGGTTCTACTATTGTGAGAGAGGGACAAAAAATTCTCTCTATCGACTCTCACTACACCATGCATAATTTTATAACCCTTTGTCATATCTTGACTTTGTAGTCACCTTTTTTAGCCTACTTTCCAGTAGACTTATGAGATCACCCGGCATTCTGTGTATGTGTCCATGCAGGGGCATAGCAAGGTTGGAGTGGGCCCACAGACAAGATTCTAAAATGCCTAAAGGTTTTGTAAATTGTGGATGATGCAAGTCATTTCATGGTACTAGAGAAAGACATGCTGTTCTGATAGCTCCAGGTCTTAACACTCACATCAATTTCAGAGGATGAATACAACTGAAGGAAGCCCGGGCGCGGGTGCGCGGCTGGGGGAGCCAGTCATGTGACTTGCCTCTGGGGGGGGCCCAAGGCAGTGGGCCCCCAGACAACTGTCTCCCCTTGCCCTATTATAGTTACGCCCCTGTGTCCATGTGTCCTATCAAATTCGCAATGCCTGAACCAATATGAACCAAATCGGGTACAGTTGTAGGGACACATAGGGACACCTCAACAGTGTAGTTTATGATGATACCATCCACCCCAATCCAAGATGGCAGATGTGCAAACATTTGAGGTGCAAGTGGGCTAACATATGAACCACCTAACTGATTTGCACCAAATTTGCTACAGCTTCAGGTACACATAGGGATGCCCAAATGGCGTGGTGTGTGATGATGTCATCCACTCCAATTCAAAGCATGAACATCTGAGGTGCAAGTGTGCTAATTTGTGCACTACCTAACCCATTTGAACCGAACTGGTTGTTGGGATGCACATGGAGGATGTCCTGACAGGCATGTTCTTGACACACACACCCTCTCTATTCATGTGGGCTTAAATGGATGAGTGTATTCTTTAACTTTTTACACAATGCACCATTTTGTTTGAACTGTCCTATTGCTAAATTATAATCATTTTTTGAAAAATCAATGTAGGTTTATTTTACTCTGTTTTTCACAGAGGGCATTTCTGTGCAGCAGCTGTTTCATCTCAAGAATAACTGGCTATATGAGAAATTTCAGACTGGTTTTTTCAAGATGTATTATAGTACAGAGATTGGCCTTTAAAGTTTGTGTAATGATTTACTCATTCATTCATGCAGTCACTCACATGGGGTCTGGATTCCGTGTGACCAGTTCATAGTATGCAGCATGTTTCAGGAAAGTCACCCAACTGCTTTTGGCACACTGCTGGGTACTATGTACATTTGGGTACTATAAATATATTGCTTTTCCCTCTACCTTTTGTTCTTTGACTCCTCAATAGAGATTCCTACTAACACTGCTTAATTTACTTATTTGTGCAAAAAGCCAATTTATCTTCAACCATTTGACTTCATGCTTAAGAAAAGTTTAAACTTTGTACCCTGTGATGTTATATCTGTACACATATTTATATGTTGCCGGTTCAAATCCCTGCTGGTATATTTCCAAGACTATAGGTCTTTCCAAGTATATTTATATATCCAATATATAATATATAAATATATAAATATATCCAAGCTGGTATATTTCCAAGACTATAGGTCCATAGGTTCAAATCCCTGCTGGTATATTTCCAAGATATAGGTGTTTCCTATAAACACCTATATCAGGCAGCAGTGATATAGGAAGATGCTGAAAGGCATAATCTCATACTGTGCAGAAGATGGAAATGGTAAACCCCTCCTGTATTCTACCAAAGACAACCACAGGGCTCTCTAGTTGCCAGGAGTCGACACCGACTCGACAGCACACTTTACATTTACTGTAGTAAGCAATTTCTAGCCTGTGGGGCAACTCTGGCTCACTAATTCTGACTAGGCCACTGTTCATTGCCATGATAAGTGTACAACAAGCTTCCTACATGTCTGCTGTTTCTTTGTTTGCCTTCTTGCCCTGGTTTGCTTCTACTTCAGATATGGCCTGTTGCAAGAAATGGAAAAACTGTATGGAATGGGTGGACACTTCCAAGTCATCTGACAATTATAGAGGACCACTATGTGGTTATTATGTAACCATCAAGGGTCAGTTCAGAAGAACCTCAGCCCTGCTGCCAATCATACATCCAGGGGTTACACTCCTGCTGAAAGATCAAGTACATAGCTTGAGAATGCTCCTAGATCCAAAATTCTCTCGGGTTTCTCAGGCTGAGGCAGTGGCCAGTGAAGCTTTTTATCAGGTTCAGCTGATATGTCAGCTATGCCCAGTTCTGGAGGTAAATGATCTTCAAACAATGGTGCATATGCTGGTAACCTCCTGGCTTGACTACTGTAATGCACTCTACGCGAGGCTACCTTTGTATGTAGTCCGGAAACTAAACTTGGTACAGAATGTGACCGCCAGATGTCTCTGGGACAACCCAAAGGGACCATATAATACCGATTTTAAAGAATTGTACTGGCTGCCAATATGTTTCTGGGTGAAGTACAAAGAGCTGGTTATTACCCATAAAGCCCTCAACAGCTTGGGTCCAGGGTACTTAAGAGCGCACCTTCTTTGTCATGAACTCTGTCACCTATTGAGATCATCTGCCGAGGTCCAGTTACAGTTGCCACCAGCTTGTTTGGTAGCGACTTGGGACCAGTCCTTCTCTGTGGCTGTCATAGGGTTTTGGAATATGCTCCCTATCAAATAAGAGCATCTCCATCTCTGTTTGCTTTTAGGAAGACCCTCAAGACATACCAGTTTTCTCAGGCTTTTAATTGAAATTAATTTTTAACTGTTTGTTTTTATCCTGTGAAATTGTTTTAATTGCTTTTATTCTCTTTTATATTGTTTTAAATTGCATGTACCACCTAGAGATATACATATCAGGCAGTATATAAATATGATAGACAGACAGATACAGAGATAAAATAAGGAAAGACTGGAGCCAGGTTCACATATGAGCCCACCTCTACCTCACTCATGGATGTATTGATGCGTTCTCAGCACCTCTTTACTTGCATGTAAAGGGTGCTTATCCAACTCACCCCTCTACACATGCTGCAAAATCCTGCAGGGTTTTGCATTGCATGTTGAGGAGAGATTCAGGTTATCCACCTTTACTTTAAGTGAGTAAAGGGTGTTCCAAAAATGCATTGATATGTCTGTGGATGGGGCAGGGGTGGGTGTGTTTGTGACAAGAACCTAGTCCCACTGAAAGGACAATTTAGACATTGGTTAACTTGGCCTTTTAATTTCAATGGGACTACTTTGAGTAATTTCCCTCAGTCTGTCAGCCATTCTTTTTATTTTTTTAAAAAACTGTAATGTTAGAATAAGGCTAAAACAATATTTCTTGTTTGTTTATTTAAGATGCTTTTGAGTGTTTTGAACTTTCTTAAACAGATGCCTTCTTTTCGAAACATAGTAATGCTGGGAATAAACATGCAAATAACAATTTAGAAAACCTTACTTCTGTGAAAAATGTATATCTGGTATTGTGAATATGGGTCCTGAACATCCAATGGACTGTTTTGGACTATATTTCATCTGCCAGCCACTGTACAGGTTAAGGCCCTGCTAACTGGGCCAAGAGGCCAGCCAGTCCCTTTTCAAGCCATTGCTGTCTTATATTTAGTGGGGGGAGAGCAACTGTCCCTATTCATCTCACAGTAGCTGCTGCTGGTGTCTACTACCTTATGTTTCTTTTTGTGTTTCTTCTGGGAGAGGGAATCATCTTATTCCTTTTTTTCTGTGTGAAATACTTTGAGACATTTGTTTTTGTTGAAAAGCAGAATATAAATATTTTAATTACACACACACATACAATTTCTGTATAATGTTTCCGAAAGTGCTAAAATTTGAGACCCCTGTAGACAGAGAATGGAGCACGTGCGGGCAAGTGGGAGGTAAGAGCAGACTTGGGGTGACCTGCAGATAAGTAGCTGGTTGATGAAATATTGTTTGACCAGCCCATTGTAACTCTTTTTGTGTGTGTGAAGCAGAAGTATGTGCAAAAACAACAGGAAAATGTTACACATCCTTAGGAGCATCTACTTGCTATGGGGTACAGAAATGGAACTATCTGCATACCCTCCCTCTTTGCTCCCTACAGAGGTGCTTGGCCTGGAGTGATCTGTGTTTAAGAGAGAGAGAGTCAAGGAAGGGAATAGTGTTTAACACTGCAGCTGAGAGTAGTTTAGGGAGTCGAAGGAAGGAAGCATGGTTACCGCATTCTATTCCCACAAAGGTCCATGCAAGGCTCCCCGACACCCCAAAACAGACTTACCACATGACCATTTTTAAGCATTCCTGAGACTTCCAAACCAGGCATCCACGAGCCCTTTCTCACACGTACCTGCATTCCTTACCTAGACATTTATTTATTGTTTAATTTTATACCACTTTTCATAAAGCATCCCAAGGCAGTTTACCAAATGTTAAAATACAATTGATTAATTGATTGATTAAGTGCCGTCAAGTCGGTGTCGACTCTTAGCGACCACATAGATAGATTCTCTCCAGGATGACCTGTCTTCAGCTTGGCCTTTAAAGTCTCTCAGTGGTGCATTCATTGCTGTAGTAATTGAATCCATCCACCTTGCTGCTGGTCATCCTCTTCTTCTCTTTCCTTCCACTTTCCCCAGCATTATGGACTTCTCAAGGGAGCTGGGTCTTCACATAATGTGTCCAAAGTATGATAGTTTGAGCCTGGTCAGTTGTGCCTCGAGTGCAAATTCTGGATGGATTTGTTCTATGATCCATTTGTTCCCCTCCCCCCCGACTGTCCATGCTATCCTCAAAAGTCTTCTCTAGCACCAAAGTTTAAAAGCGTAAATGCTTTTTCTATCTTGCTTCTTCAAAGTCCAGCTTTCGTATCCATAGAGTGTCATGGGAAAAACCATTGTGCGAACAATTCTAATCTTTGTAGGTATAGACACATCACGGCATCCAAATATCCTTTCCAACGCCCTTATTGCAACCCTACCAAGTACTAGTCTGTGGTGTATTTCTTGACTGCTGGATCCTTTACTGTTGATGGTCAGTCCTAAAAGGCAGAAGCTATTCACCACTTCAGTGTCTTCATTATCAATTCCGAGGCTGGTTGCTGTACCCATCATTAGTTTAGTCTTCTTTACATTTAGTTGTAGTCCCATTTTTTCACTGTGCTCCTTGACTTTCATTACTAGAGCTTGCAGATCATCCACATTCTCAGCTATCAGAGTGGTGTCATCAGTGTAGCGCAAGTTATTGATGTTTCTCCCTCCAACTTTAGAGCCACGCTCATCTTCTTCCAATCCAGCTTTTCTCAGTATATGTTCAGCAAATAAATTGAATAAAGAAGGAGAAAGTATACAGCCTTGTCTTATTCCTTTGCCGATCTGGAACCAGTCTGTTTTACCATGTTCTGTCTGGACTGTGGCTTCCTGTCCTGTGTATAAGTTTCTCATGAGAACAATGAGATGTTCTGGGACACCCATTTTCCTAAGGACATTCCACAACTTGACATGGTCGATGCAATCGAAGGCTTTTCTGTAGTCAATAAACACATATTGATTTCTTTTTGGCATTCATCAGCTTTCTCAATTATCCAGTGTACATCAGCAATGATATCTCTTAATACAATACAATTGATGATACAATACAATTCCATAAAAATAATTTAAAACCTTAAAATCAGTTAAACAGTCAAAACCATCAAACACCAAAAAACCACAACCATAAAAAAGGCAATAGAATCAGGAGAGCTGAGAGACCCTGGCAGCCTCTAAGGGGTAAAAGGCTGAACAAATAAAAAGGTGTTTAGTTAAAGACCAGACTTTTTTTTTTTTTTTTTAAAGCAATCACAGATATCAAAGAACAGACATTCAGTGGGAGAGCATTCCAGAGCCTGGGGGCAAAAACAGAGAAGGCCCTGTCCCAGTGCACAACAATTTAGCCTCTCTCAACGCCAGCACACAGAGCAGAGGTCCCCCTGATGAACCTTTTGGGGGGGGTAGAAACCCTTGGGAGTAGGTAGTCCTTCTGGTATCCAGGGCACCAACAGTTTCGGTAATTAAAGGTAATAACCAGCACCTTGAATTAGATCCAGAAATAAGTTGGCAGCCAGTGCAGCTCTGTCAAAATTGATGTAATATGCTCCAAGTGTAAGATGCTCCAAGTGTAAGATGCTCCGACATCTGAGGGGGCCCTGCTCCGGGTGCCGACAATGAGAGAGGCCCGGCTGTCGTGCACTCGGGACAGGGCCTTCTCTGTTGCTGCCCCCAGACTCTGGAATGCTCTCCCAGTGGCCATTCGTTCCTCGGACTCCATCATGGCTTTTAGAAAGCTTGTAAAGACTTGGCTTTTTACCCAGGCTTTTACATAATCATTTTTACTGCTGCTTCTGGGTGTTTTTATTTGTTGTATTGTTTTATGCCTGTTTTTATATGTTTTTATACTCTTAGCATGTTGTTTTTATTGTGTTTTTAATTGTATGTTTTTAACTTTTGTAAACCGCCTTGGGGCTATATTTTAACGAAAGGCGGTATAAAAATGCAAAAATAAATAAATAAATAAAATAAAGTGAGCAGTTCCAGAGAGAACTCTGGCAGCAGCATTCTGCTCCAATTGAAGCTTCCGAATATTCTTCAAGGCAGCCCCACGTAGATCCATTGTAGTAATCCATCCACAGTGTGACTAAGGCATGGGTAACAGTGGGCAGATCATATATTGAGTCAGACCATCTAGCTCAGTATTGTCTACACAGACTGGCCATGGCTTTTCCAAGGTTGCAGGTAGGAATCCCTCTTAGCCCTATATTGGAGATGCCAGGGAGAGAACTTGGAACCTTCTGCATGCAAGCATGCAGATGCTCTTCCCAGATTGGCTCCATCCCCTAAAAGGAATATCTTAACCATTCTAATGCACCACCCTGATCCCTATACCTGAGAGCTGGTCCAGAAGGTTACCATGGTCGATGGTATCACATGCCACTGAGAGGTCCAGCAGAACCCATCAAGAATGCATTCCCCCCATCTAGTTCCTGGCATAGATCATCCACCAGGGTGACCAAGGCCGTTTCAGTCCTAAACCCAGGGCGAAAGCCAGATTGAGAAGAGTCTAGGTGATCCATATCATCCAAGACCCGTTGCAGCTTCACAGACACCATGCGCTCTAACACTTTGCTTTAAAAGGGAAGATTTGAAACAGGCCAATATTTATCAAAGTTGGTGGAATCAAGGGAGGGCTTTTAAAATAATGATCTTACCACCACCTGCTTGAGCTCAATGGCATCTTTCCATCCCTTAGTGAAGGATTAATAATTGGCTCCAACCACATACCTGTCGCTTCCCTGGCAGATTTTACTAGCTATAAAGAGCAAGGATCCAGAGCACATGTTCTTGGCCACACACTGCCTAGGATCTTGTCCACTACCCCAGACTTCACTAACTGAAAAGAATCCATCACAATCAGACCAGATGGTTGCCGAGGCACATTTTCTGGAACTGCCAAAGTCCTGAAGCAGATTGGCACAGATGTGAATGACTTTATCTGCTAAGTGACAAGTAAACTGGTCATGGCAGATTGCTGATGGTTCTTCCCGTGTCACTTGGGGTCCTGTTGGAAGCAGTGATTTTGCCACATGAAACAGTTCCACTGGCCTATATTAAAGCCACTCAGTCTTCCTTCTCAGATCTGTCTAAGCCTTAGAGTCAAGAAGCTTCCAAATCCTCAAAGCCAACATTTGATTTTCCAGGTAATCCCATCTCCCTGTCTAGTCCCTTTGAATCCATTGTTTTCCATCAAATAGCACTCCCAGTAATATTTAACTTGGATGGGCACTGATTTACTGTCTTTCTACTCTATAAAACTGGGTAGAAGTGCAGTAAAAGTAAAAGTGCAGTCTTTGGGACCCATTCTGAAGACTGTTAGTCCCTCTCTTTTCCCATCATACCCCGGATTAATGCCTGAGAACCCGGCTGCTCTTCTGTAGTAGTATAGTTTAGTTGTAGTTTAGTTTAGTTGTAGTTTAGTTTAGTTTAGTCATAGACCAGCAAAGTTTCTCTTCCCTTTACATCAGACAAGTAATATAGGGAGAATCCTGCCTTTCTTGTTCCCAGGAGTCCCCCCCCCATTTCCCTCCTTCCCATCCCCAAATATGTGTGTGTATGATACTGCTTGTATTTCCAGCCAACTAGGCTAGGTTTTGTTTAAGATCTTTTTTTTACCAGAGAAACTGGGGAAGGCAGTCAACCTCTCCCCTTAAGTTAAAAAGAGAGCCCTCATAGGGACCTGATCCAAGGATCAGCCCTAAAACTGTGGAATCATGAGAGGTTTGCTCCTCCGCTAGCCAAAACACACCAGGAAAGCATGCAGCCTTACCTTGTCTGGAAGGCAGAAAGTCTCCATGAATTTTGTCTGACGGACAGCGCATCGAGCATCCTCTCATTTTCATTCATTCATTCATTCATTCATTTAGCATTTACATACCGCTTTCCAGGCTAACTTCCCAAAGCGGTTTACAAAAAAACTTAAATAAATATTAATATTAAATCAATATAAAATAAACAAATAAATATAAATATCGTGTGGCACATATACCACATAAAGAGACCAAAGGCATTTGGGAGGTGGTGATCAGACACCAGGTTTTGCATAGAGGCCGGGGCAGAAACTTGATCAGAGGCTAGCGAGGTACACAAACACTGAGCCCATTCCCTGAGTAAAACTTTATAGGAACCGAGTAACAATACAATATTAATAGAGACACTGATAAATGGTCAGTGTTTATCATCTTACTCTTGTTCAAGATTCCCCCACCACTTCGGCTGCAAATGGGAATCCTCACTGGATTCCCCTTCAGTGGTCCCTCTCATTTTTTTTTAATCTCCGTGCAGAATTAGTTTTGTTCTGGGTGGCAGTATCAAGGCACTGTGTGTGCACCTGCATTCAGAATGGGGCCTTCCTGATTCAACCTGAGCGGGGTCTAAAGTGAACTGAGCAGACATCCAAAAACTTGTGAGCATGCACATATGCTCACGCATGCTCACGCCTTAGAGGGAACAGTATTCCCCTTTACAAGCATAGCATAGCCCCTCGATTCCGAACCAGTCCACCACAGACCGGGCCCAGCCCAATCACAGATCAGACCACCTCTTGTCGGTTCAAGGTCGAATCATGAGAATGCAGTTCACAGCAGGGCCATCTGCAGGCTTTTTGTGCCTTAATTGGAATGAATTTTGGCTGATTTTTCCTCAGCCAAGGCTACCCACTAGGTGTCCCGTTCAGCACAAGTGACTTTAGCCACATGCCCTTCACTCCCCGCTCCCAGTTGCTCCAACTCCCTGTAGCTTTGGAGCAGTCCATCATTCTCCCATTGTTGGCCCCCTGGTAACACAGGGACTGCCATCTCCAGTTGTTGCTTCTTGGCTCCCAGCAATCTCCCTTCATTTGTATAGTACTCAGTGGCCTTCTTTCCATAGAACGGAGCCATTTCATCTCCAGGTTCACCTAATTCTTCTACCCGAACTTGTTCAGGTCTCTTCTCCCTTCCACTGCATTCCCTTGTATCAGTCTTCTGAATCAGCTTGGCCTTCTCTTCTCTTTCAATTTCTTTCTGAATCAGCTTGGCCTACTCTTTCTTCTCTCTTTGGGGTCTTTCTCTCTCTGTCCCGCTCCCTTGCCAGATCTCTGGGCTGGCTTTTCTTTCTCTTTCTACTCAAACTTTCTCAGATCTCTCTCCTTGCCTGATCTCAGATGAGTCACTTTCCCTTCTTGCTCTGCTCTCATGTTGGACCTTCGGATCAACTCTACCTTTCCACCTTGCCCGGTCGCACTCAGGCCTGTTTCTCTCTCCTCTCGCTGCTTTCCCTTCCTATCCCTGAGTACAGTACACCTTCAGGTAATGTTATAGCAGAGATAAAGTTTCAAAGCCCAGACGTTCACACATAACATGGAGATAGCCATGTGTCTTATCCTATCCAAGCTTCCGCTTTGTGTTCAATAAATATATATTTTTATTTGGACTCTAAGCCTGTGGTTGTAACTTTCTGGAAAATTGCCTATTTTGTAACCTCATCTCTAAGATCCCAAAGATCTTGGAGATGATTTTATACAAAGATACTCCTTGTACCATACTGGTCATCCTGGGAAACCAAATCTCACAATAATGTACATGGCATGGTGAGGAGCTTTTGAACAGCAGGTTTTGACAGCTACTATAGCCAGTTGTGGAAAGCTCCCTTCCAACATCTCCCAGTACTGCTACTGCCTGTCCACTCACCCACCTACTCCTCTGTCAGAACTATTAACTGCTGCAGTTCCCCAAGGCTTCTGACAAGCTCCTCTGTGAACTGTGGATTAGTACTAAGGAACTTTCTTGCATTTGAAAGTTCCCCCCATCTCTCATCCCTGCAGTCAATGGTCCTCATCCAGGATGCCTTCTCTCAGGTCTTTATGACTGCCACTGATTTACTCACTGAAGAGCAGCCGTCAGATTCAGAGTCTGTTTCGCCCAGGGTTTATCTCATAGAATAATGGAAAGATGGTGAGCTGCAGACACAATTCATAAACACTCGAGGGGCAAGTTGATGCAGCCGCTTATAAATAGCCATATGGTTCCTGTCTGGTGACTTTCTGGTTGCCACTAAGCTAAGTTCCTATGATCATGCCTCCAGGCACATTTGGCTTCACTGTCACGATTGTTCTGTTGCTGTAGTCTGTGCCGTGTTCTCTGAAGATCTTGCATGTTCGGTAAGGCTGGGGTATTTTAAACTCAGAAGGTTTCCTTTTGTACAGAATGTCTCATGTCCTCAGACTCATCCTTCACTATCCCAATCGTTGCTGCTCGTAAGTTCATCAGTCCACAAAACAGATTGCAGTAATTAGAATGTGCTCTTTCACCTTCAGCTACTACCTTCTGCTTGCAAAGTTCATTTTCTAAAGAAGGGAAAGGCAGTTTTTACAAGGGGAGACTTGCTTTGATGCTTACTGTAGACACTTGCAACACTGTACTGGCAGCCAGCCAGAACTGGCTTGCTGTAGTGCAAAGTGCAGCTGTCTTGCTGCTTATGAAAGGGAAATGACATGAGCCAGAGTGCCAACTGTTTGAAAGAGCTGTTATATTTGCTGCTTGTCTCATGCTCTTGGGTCAGCCTGCCATTGCAAATTCAAATCCCACTGAGTACTTGAGCATACTTAACTTGTGGCCTCCTCTGCACTATGACGGCCTTAGAAAGATTTGCAATCACAAATAAGGACTGAAATAATTTTCGGTGCAGCCTCCAATTTCTGAAAAACTCACTATAATATTTGTTGATGCCTTCCTGATTTTCCTCCTAGGAGAGAAATTAAGTCAGTCGTCTAGTAGGCAGTGCGCCCACTTCAGTGATGTTCAACACACACACACACACACCCCTTGATGGATGTTTTTTGAAATTTCCTACAACACTATTTTTGGAAAGAGGGATTTTGAAATATATTTTGGCTGACGTAAACATGTATGCTCTTCTTAATCACATGTATTTCTGACGCAATTGCAGATCTGTGGGTTTTTATACTTTATGCAAACCATTCTTATGTCTAGACAAACCACTAAGACAGACTCTTTGTTTTTGACCTTGGTAATTAAGAGCTATTCAGAGCCCCTGTAATAAAGCACTATTGGAATTGGATATATATTAAATTTGGGTATGCATCCAAGATAATGAAACTCCTAATAAGATCGTCATTGTTGAAGCTCTCTGAAAGCAAAACTAACCCATCTCCTTTTACTACTAAGCCTCTCATTATGCAC
Organism: Hemicordylus capensis; assembly: GCF_027244095.1. NCBI lineage: Eukaryota > Metazoa > Chordata > Lepidosauria > Squamata > Cordylidae > Hemicordylus > Hemicordylus capensis. The sequence continues at coordinate 160,832,133 of NC_069661.1, forward strand.
ATGTTATATATATTTATTACGTATTAACAAAAGTGGAAGGTAATTATGGGAAGCTCCTTTCAATAAAAGACTCTCTGTGAAGACTATGACACTGAAAGATACATCCCTTTTCAATGAAAAGAAACTTTTAAAAGAGGCAAAACACATCTGCTTTATAAGCTAGTAGGGAATGACAAGAACTTTAAAATTAGCTAGCCCTTTTCATTGCCCTGTTTGTGGCATTATCAAGGGGCTTAAGGATTGTTCTGATGACACATGTTTATTTAATCTATCTATCTTTAAAATGTGAACAGAGAAGAATGAAGAAAATGGCTGAATATGTTTGTAATTCTATGGTTTATTAGATGTAATTTGACTATAGGGCTTGAGTGTAGCCCTATTCAGATTTTATGTTGTGCATGCTTTCTGTACACATGTAGATTAGGGATGTGCAGAATGGTTCGCAGTCGGAACATTCTGACTGCAAACTGGGCTATTTCGAGTGTTCGAAGTTCGGAACAGAACACACTTCAAAAGGCCTGTTCTGAGCTTGGAATGGAACTACCCTTTTCCAACTCGGAACACTTGAAATGTTCCCAGTTTTCAGAACATTCGGAATGTTCCCATTCGGAATGAGGTTGTTCCAATAGAACAATCGGCTCAACTGGTTGTTCCAGAAATGTCTGGAAAAATCTGGACATTTGCATTCCATTCCGAGCTCAGAATGGAATGCAAAAGCCCTGCTAACTGAGCAAAGAGGCAGCTTTATAAAGTGGTAGTTCTCTTTATTTAGCAGGGGAATAGTAACTGGCCCTATCCATCCCCAGCACAGCATCCCTCCAGTGACTGTCGCTGGTGTCTACCTTATGTTTCTTTTTTAGATTGTGAGCCCTTTGGGGACAGGGAGCCATTTTATTTATTTATTTTATATTTATGTGAACCACTTTGGGAACCTTTATTGAAAAGCGGTATATAAATATCCATCATATATTCATCATATCTCATGCACATCCCTAATGTACATATTTTTTGTGTGGATGACTGTACATGTGTTCTTTGAAAAGTGAACCTGGGAACAGACCCTCTCAAATATCGAAAGAGATAGGAACTGTACTGCTGTATTGAGTTCAACATAAGAACAACCCTGCTGGATCAGGCTCAAGGCTCATCTGGTCCAGCATCCTATTTCCCACACTAACCCACTAGATGCCTCCAAGAAGCCCACAGGCAGGGGCTGAGGGCTTGCCACCTCTCCTGCCATTGCTGTCCTGCAACTGGTATTTAGTGGCATCATGCCTCTGAGGCTGGAGGTGGCCTAATGCCATTAGACTTGTAGCTATTGATAGACCTGTTGACCATGACTTTGTCTAAGCTCCTTTTAAAGCCATCCAAGCTAGTGGCCATCACCACATCCAGTAGCAGAGAATTCCATAAGTTAATTATGTGCTGTGTGAAGAAGTACTTCCTTAGGTTGGTCCTACATTTCCCGATTTTCCATTTCATGGGATGACCCCTGATTCTAGTGTTGTGAGAGAGGGAGAAAAATTGCTCTCTGTCCACTCTCTCTACTCCATGCATTATATTATACACCTCTATCATATCTCCCTGTAGTCACCTCTTTTCCAAACTAAAGAGTCTCAGGTGCTGTAGCCTTGCCTCATAAGGAAGCTGCTTCAGGCCCCTGATCATCTTGGTTGCCTTCTTCTGCACCTTTTCCAGTTTTACAATGTACTTTGGTGACCAAAACTGAACACCATACTCCAAATGTGGCCACACCAGATCCAGGGCCTGGTGCGCCCACATACACAATATATGAATAACTGTGAAAAACTATTCACACACATGATGTGTGAATAACTGTATGTTTGTGCTGAACTGTACATGTGTACATTGTACACAGATTTTGTGTGCAGGCAAAATGGCCTCCTTTAAATTTTAGCAGTGCAGAGGTGATAGAATGCCATTTTCTTACTTTGAACTAAATAACTTTCTGTCCACTTGCTGAAGAAAAAGCCTTAAGTGAAAACTAAAGGAAGGCTTTACATTAGTAATCTTCAAGAATACTCACCAGTTTAGGTTTAATATATGAACCTTCGTATCCGTTAGGGAGGGTGCTGGTTTAACAATTTCTTACGGTTGCTGAACATATACTTATTTTTTTATAATGTACATGAGGAGAAGTGCCATATAACCTCGAATCATTTCGTCTCTTTTGGTGTTATTTGTCACCCAGGTGTCATATAATGTAGGGCAACAATGCAATGTGTGGAGAAAGTGACAAAGAGAAATGTGGAGAAAGTGACGAAGCAAAAGCTTTGTGTGTTTGCTTGTATTAAAGTAGCAACTGCCGTGTTAAAAAACCTGTGGATAATTTTGGTGTTAAGTAGAAGCACTAGAATGTGTGAAATTGCAAAATGCAACATACGTAACTATGCAGTACAGTCAAAGATTCACCCCTTCTACAAGAGACTATTGGCATCTCACTGTGTTGGGCTCTCTATTACTTCCTATATTACATTACCTTGTTCCCATGTGAAATGCTGGTAGTGTTCTGAATAAAATATGCACATCAGCAGTGATTACAGACACACAATGGAATGGAATGGAATGTGTTTGTTCCCACAACACCAAGGAGATCACATAATAAAGATCTAGAGCTAATTCTTTTTATTTCAATCTGGTGCCAATCGAGCTTTATGGTTGCCATTGATATTTGTGGTTTATGCCTATTTTGCTTTTGTTGTCATGGCTTTGTTCACTATCTTCTGTGAAATGGGAGTGGGGAAATGATGGGAAAACTCTCCATTTATACCTACCCTCTGTTTCCTGTCTTTCAACTAGTTAGACATCTACACATGTACTTGTCCCCTTATCCCATGACTGCTAAGTTTCCTCAGGAGTCTTTGATGAGGAACTTTGTCGAAACCTCTTTGGAAGTCCAGGTATACTATGTCAACTGGATCACTTTGATCCACACACTTGTTGACACTCTCAAAGAACTCCAAAAGGTTTGTGAGGCAAGATTGCCTTTTGCAGAAGCAATGCTGGTTCTCTCCCAGCAGGGCCTGTTCTTCTATGTGCTTTACAGTTTTATCCTTGAGGATGCTTTCCATCCATTCACCTGGAACTGATGTTAAGCTAAGTGGCCTGTAATTTCCTGGATCACCCGTGGATCCCTTGTTGAAAATTGGTGTTACATTTGCTACTTTCCAGTCCTCTGGTACAGAGCCTGATTGCATGGATAAGTTATATATTTGAGCAAGGAGGTCGGTAATATCACATATGAGTTCGAGGATTCTTTGATGGGTGCCATCTGGCCCTGGCGATTTGTTGGTTTTCAGTTTTTGCAGACAGTTTAGAACATCATCTCTTGTCACTTCTATCTGACTCAGTTCTTTAGCCTCCATCCCCGAAAAGCCTGGTTCAGGAACAGGTACCTGCTCAGTATTCTCTGCTGTGAAGACAGATGCAAAGAACTCATTTAGCTTCTCTGCAACCTCCATATTCTCCTTAATAATCCCTTTCACTCCCTCATTATCAAACGATCCAACTGCCTCCCCAGCAGGTTTCCTACTTCTGATGTATTTAAAGAAGTTTTTGTTATTCCCCTTGATGTTTTTAGTGAAATGTTGCTCAAACTCTCTTTTTGCCTCCCTTATTGTCACCTTGCATTTCTTTTGCCAGAGTTTGTGTTCCTTTCTGTTCTCCTCATTTGGGCAGGCCTTCCAGTTACAGAAAGAAGTCTTCTTCCCTTTTATGGCGTCCTTGACATTACCTGTTAGCCATGCTGACATCCTCCTGAACTTAGTGGTACCTTTCCCCCTTTTGGGTATACAATCTAACTGGGCTTCTAATATGGTGGTTTTGAGTAAACATGCATTCTGGAGTGAAGTGACTCTCCTGATTTTCCCTTTCAGCTTTATTTTCACCATACTCCTCATTTTGGAGAAGTTTCCTCTTCTGAAATTCAAATTGTCTGTGTTAGACTTCTTTGGTGATTCTCTCCCCGCGTGTATGCTGAATTTGATCGCACTATGGCCACTGTTCCCTAAAGGGTCAATGACATTGACATCACGCATCAGGTCCTGGGTGCCACTCAGGATTAAGTCCAAGGTCGCCTTCTCTCTGGTTGGTTCCAAGACCAACTGTTCTAGGGCACAATCATTCAGCATATCTAGAAATTTGACCTCTTTGTCATTACCTGACTGTCAATTTAGCCAGTCTATGATCCAGCAGGGCTGTTCTTACGTTCTTATGCACTACCCTGCCTCTCCTTGAAGCCCCACTGATCTTCTCGTGCAACTCCCAGTCACTGTCAGCATTTTGATCTGGAGGGCGATAGCACGTCCCCAATAGCACACTGACTTTCAGGCCTTATATTATCAGTCCAAACCAAAACCAGTCCACCTAGGTTTTCTGCCTTGTTAGATTCTATCTCTTCTTTAACATACAGTGCTACTTCACTTCCAAGGCGCCCCTCCCTGTCCTTTCTATAGAGTTCATATTCAGGGATAACAGTATCCCACTGGTTCTCACTGTTCCACCATCTTTCTGTCATGCCCACTATATCTATTTCTGTGTTAGCAACCAAGCACTCCAGCTCACCCATCTTGGCTCGGAGGCTTCTGGCATTGGCCTATAAGCACCTATATGCTGAATCTCTCCCCTGATATATGCTATTCTTTTGACTCTTTGACCTGCTGGCACAGGCTCCCGTCTGCTCTTTATGCAGTTCTGCTCTGTCCCCTTCTGTTTTATCTGAATTCTTTGCAGCCTCACACTTTAAAGGATGGCTTTTGCCAAACGGGATACTGCCCAGCTCCCATCGGCTGTTCCCCAGGTGTCATTTTAAAAGCTGCTCTGCAACCTTTTTGATTTTAAGCACCAGCAGTCTGGTTCCATCTTGCTTCAAGTGCAGCCCGTCCCTTTTGTACAGGCCTTGCTTGCCCCAAAATGTGTCCCAGCGCCTAACAAATCTAAACCCCTCCTCCCGGCACCAACGTCTCATCCACGCATTGAGACCCCTCAGCTCTGCCTGTCTCACTGTACCTGCGCATGGAACAGGTAGCATTTCTGAGAATGCTACCTTGGGTGTCCTGGACTTCAATATGCTACCTATCAGCCTAAATTTGGCTTCCAGGACCTCCCGACTGCATTTCCCCACATCATTGGTGCCAACATGCACCAAGACAGCTGTCTCCTCCCCAGCACTGCCTAGGAGCCTGTCTAGACTCTGTGTGATGTCCACAACCTTCGCACCAGGCAGGCAAGTCACCGTGTGGTCAACATGCGGGTCACAAACCCATCTCTCTATACCTCTAATGATCGAATCACCAACTACAAGGAGGCCCCCACCCCCCAGAGGAGTATCCCCTGTGCGAGAGGATATGGGCTCATCATCCACGGAAGGGGTCCCTTCTAAAGAAGCATTTCCCTCTTCCTCAGACCGATGTCCTCCTTGCCTAAGACCTTCATTCTCCCTGACAGCAGAGGAGCTACCAGCCCTAGAGTGGGATGCCTCTATCACATCCCTGAAGGTCTTGTCCACATGCCTCTCTGTCTCTCTGATCTTCTCCAGATCCGCCACCTTGGTCTCGAGGGAATGAACTTGTTCCCTAAGAGCCAGGAGCTCCTTGCACCGAGCACACACCCATGACTTCTGCCCATGGAGCAAATAGTCATACAAGCGACACTCTGTGCAATACACTGGGAAGTGCCCCCTCTCCTGCTGGCTTTCTAGCTTCATACTGGTTTTGTTGGCTGTTTACAGTATTTGGAGATAGTTTATTAGAAGGATAGGTCACTGCTGTAATGGTCAGCTTTTTAACTGTCCAAACAGCCTTTCTCAAGAATATGAGGGAGGGATTTGTACTTACCTTCTCTTCTCCACTGGGCTCCTTGTGATCACAGGGGCTTGTTCCATGCTCCCCCGCACACTTCCTGCTAAACTCCCGCAAAACTCCAACGTCCTATTTGCTATCCCTGTTGGCTATGCTCTGATATTGTGGAGGACAGTAGTCACAACCCTCTAAGCAGCATCCTAGCAGTTGTTTGTTTTCCCAACAGTCAGGAAGAAAACCCAGTCAGGGATCTATATGGAGATGGTTCAAAGCAGAATATCTCTGTCTAGTTTCCAGGCTTGGAATGCAGCTCCAGAAATTATTGGGCAAACTACAATTGAGTTGAAACAGCTAAAGTTGACAGTAGAGGAATTATAAGTGATAAACTTACTTTCAAATGTTATATATATATTTTAAAACGAAAGATCAGCACATATGGGGATCTGTGCACATGTTTTAAAATGGCAATTCTATTTATTTTAGTAGCTTAAGCCTTCTTTTCTTCCTAGAAAAATCTTCAAAGTTAACATTAAAGACATATAAGCCATAATAAAAACAACATACAATAACTAAAAATGTAAGAACACAGTAACAACAACACCGTTATCATTACAGTGTCACCACAAGCTGGTGGGCAGATTCAGGCTTAAGCACCTGATTAAATCAAGCAGTCTTATCAAGGTACCTTCTGCATGGGGGACAGAGGGAAAATGTTCCACAGATGAGGCACCACTACCAAAAAGGCTCTGTCACATGGCACTGCCAGTTGTGCCTCTGATAATGGCGGGACACCGAACAATCTTATGCATCAACAGTTGCATCTATGGCAGATGGAGATCTGCCTTGCTACACCAGGAGGTACATCCTGAAACAGCACTGCAGCTATTTATATCTGTACAGGTAAGTGGGCAGATATGAACAAAGGCAATATGTATTTGGGGCACATAATTTGTTCCTTCAAGTGTGAGGGACATTTTGCTGTGCACACGCAGCACGTTGTATGCTAGCTGAAATTAGAAACAAAATGTTATGGAGGGGGGGCTGACCCTATGACTGAATTTGAATTAAAAGATTATTATTCTATAGTTAATGCCAGCAGTCTTCCAAAGCCTGCATTAACAGGCTTGACAAAGGAATTGTCAGAGGTGACACAAGACTTGTGGTAGTGCAACCCATGAAAATGTGGACATTCCCTGAGGTAGCGTTTGCTGTCCTCAAACAGTTTGAACAGTTTGGGTTAAAAAGAGAGAAGAAGAAAAGGGCTTTAATGATTTGCCATAGGTCCCCCCCCCCGAGTTAATTTTTAACTCCTGTTGTTACTATGATACTTATCAACTGGTAGCCAGTGATCTGTCTTTTTGCTGATTCTTCAGATGTTTAAAAAGATCTGACACCTGATCGCTGGTGACTTCTGCCCACATGTTTTTCACTAGATCAGATACATGAACTCCACTGCGCTGACATTCTGCTCTGAGTTACCTTTGCCCCACATTTCTGACTTGTCCATTTTAAGAGGATCTGGGCAGATATATGGAAGTAAGCTCTCTGTGCAGTTAGAGTGTAGTTTACAGGCATGCACCACTTGTGACCAAGCAAGCTCAATGCAGCCTGGCAACCACAGCAGACATCCCACCAGGGACTCCATAAGCTGCCTGCTTTTGCTGCTGGCCTAAATTGCAAAAACAAGGATGTGACATAGCTGGTGAACTTTGACTTGCCACCAGTGTGGCCCGTGAACTGTGACTTGCGTTTTGGGCAGTATACAAATATGTTAAATAATAATAATAACTGTGTTCAGTTTGATAGGTCCCATGTTGTGTAGGGGTGTAGGGGTGTGTGGCCCCCAGAATGTTATAAGCACTGGGATAGGAGGTCATTTTTTCTAGAATATTAAGTGGGGGTTAGAGGGATTTTAAAAGTTCTTACATCATATAGGATGCCATTGCAGCTGTTGGGGTGGCAGGTAATTACATGAGCTGTTATGATCTTAGGGCATGTTCACATATTGGACTTTTCCTTAAATAGGTGTGCACTGCCAATTTAAAACCTAGACTGAACAGAATGTATATTTAATTTCTCTTCCATGGTCTATCCTGCCCCCCACTGCCCTGTTACTCCCCAGTTGCAGGGGAGTAACAGCAGGAGGGAGGTCAGACCCTCAACTCCTGCCTGTAGGCTTCCAGCGGTATCTGGTGGGTCACTGTGTGAAACAGAATGCTGGACTAGATAGGCCTCCTTGGGCCTGATCCGGCAGGGCTGTTCTTATGTTCCACGGTGTCTTTGGTATTAAAAAAGAAGAAGAAGAAAGCAATAGCCCTTAATAGACATGTCAATCCCACAAGACAATCGAACAAGTGAGATGATACTTCCATAGCATATAACAAATGTTTATAATGCATGGTGAGCTTTTAAATTACAGTGTACTCATCTTCAAGTGTAGATATTCACAGCAATAATAATAACAGTAATAATTGATGATGCACATTCACACTTGATGGTAACCCAGTGGAATCTTGTGACTAGGGATACTCTTCACAGATCCATCTGTCCGGCTGCTGTCCCCATATCCTTGACATGAAGAAACATCACAGATTATTTCATCTCCACTGTATAGTGAATGTACTCCGCCCCCCTTTTCCCTTCTTCACCATCTCTGGTATGTCAGGCTCAAATTCTCCATTGCCTGGCAAGAGTTGGGTGGGGAGACTTCAGCAGTTCCAACTAGCTTTGAAGCTGGACCATTGCCAGCTGAGTTTCCCTCTGGCTCTGATGTTCGGAAATTACCAGACTGCAGTCTTTGGACAGGAATGAGCTGTATTAGCTGTATTAACCAGAAAGTCTCTAGTTCAAATCTTACCTCTCTCACACTTTTAGTAAGTGACCTCCATAGGTGCTAATGGAAGTTCTCCCCCCACAGCTTATAGCAGGCTTGGCAAGGTGGGGGGGGGTGTATTTTCAGTGGGACTATGGCATGAGGAGAAAGTGTCCTCCTCCTTCCATACCACAGCCTGGATCCTAAGAAAGATCTGTTTTCATAAAGGAAAAGAGATGGATGCACCAGCAATACATTTAGTCACATCTGGTTTGCTTAGACAAGTTTCAGTCTTTTATCTGCAATATTAGGATAATAAGTCTATCTTACAGGGTTGCTTAGGATTACTAAGACAATACATGTTGTGCTTTGCAAACATCATCATCATCATAATCATAATAACAAACATTATTGTTATTATTATTTTATTTTATTAATTTATTTATATACCTTCTTTATGAGCCCCGAGCAATGAGAGAGAAGGTCTACTGTGCCCAGAAGCTTACACTATATGCAGGTCAGGCATCCACATAATTTAAAAAACGTCTTTACCTATTTTATAGGTACAGGGGGAACTCAGTAAATAGACTTTCAAGAGACGTAAAGAGTCTAGTTAATGAAATGTTCAATAAGAACATTTTGTGCCATTTATAGGAAGAACATTGCATTATCTGGGAGAACAAACTGAAGAAAAGAGTAATATTATCAGTGGTTTCTGTGAGGAATAATTGCTGGAGTCTAATGTCGTTAAGCCTTAAACAGTACACACAGTGTATCCACACATTTTGTTGAAGACAATGTTATATGTAATGCCATAATGCAGGTGGAAGGGGAGTTATATATTGGTAGAGAAAGTGCTGATTGCATATAGCTACTGGAAACAAAAAAACTGAATAGCTGGTGTTTGCAGTCATTTCTGAAAGCTGTTATAAAGCTATATACAGGCTGCCCATTTCTGGAATACTCCAAATATCACAGTCATAATCGTAATTGTGACAAATGGAACATCTTTTCTTGTTTAGAATGTAAAGATCAAAATGATTACAGGCTGTAAGTATTTATGCAAACTGTTCCAAAGCAGCTTTAGAACTGCCGTGAGTGGCCATGTATCAAATGGAGCCACTTTACTACCCCAAATACAGCACTAGCTATTGTTCACTGGATCCACATCATTCTCCTCAGGCCCTATCTAAACAGTAGAGGGCCTGCTTTGCCAAGGCTGATCCTTCACATCTCCACATAGTAGGAGTAAAAAGCAGGGCTGCACAAGCATCCCAGAGTCCAAATCAAAATTGGACCATGCTTTTTCATCCGTTCTAAGCAAACTACCACCCAAAAGGAAACCCCTGTGAACAACCAGTTGAATTGCCTGCAAAAGGCTCAAATGGAAAGCAGATGAGGCAAATATACAGCCAGGTTGGCTATACAATTTGGTTGTTTAGCCAAATAATTGTTCTAGGGATGATCCCATGAGCAGTATCTGTGATTCCTGTTGCATGGTGCTCATAGACACCAGCAGAAGAGGGCAACCAAGATGATAAGGGGCCTAGAACACCTTTCTTATGAGGCAAGGCTACAACACGTGCGGCTATTTAGTTTAGAAAAAAGCTGACTGTGGGGAGACATGATAGAGGTCTATAAAAGCATGCATGGTGTGGAGAAAGTAGAGAGAGAGAAATTTTTCTCCCTCTCACATAGCACTAGAACCAGGGGTCATCCAATGAAATTGATTGCTAGGAAATTTAGAACCAGCAAACAGAGGTACTTTTTCACACAATGCATAATCAACTTGTGGAATTCTCTGCTACAAGATGTGGTGACAACCAACAACCTGGACGGCTTTAAGAGGGGTTTGGATAACTTCATGGAGGAGAGGTCTATCTATGGCTACTAGTCGGAGGGCTATAGGCCACATCCAGCCTCAAAGGCAGGATTCCTCTGAGTACCAGTTGCAGGGGAGTAACAGCAGGCTGGGAAGGGGCATTCCCTCAACTCCTGCCTGTGGGCTTCCAGCAGCATCTGGTGGGCCACTGTGTGAAACAGGATGCTGGACTATATGGACCTTGGGCCTGATCCAGCAGGACTGTTCTTAACCTAAGCCTATGCACACTTAATAAGAAGCAAGTTCCACTTTGTTCAATAAGTCTTTCTCCCAAGTATGCATATGTCAGACCACAAGACAATTCCGACACAACATATTCATAGGTATACACACTCATGGACTACAGAAGGACCTCACTATTCATGGGTCCAGCACTCGTGGTTTCATGTATCTGCAGCCAGGTAATTAGCAACTGACCTCAGTATATGTGGGAAAAAACTGGAGGAAAAACCGGTTAAACCTATGAATCCATGTGTCAAGGCTGACCTCTGAGGTCATTTCCAGCCACCATTTTGTCTGCCAGAGAGATCAGGAGCCATTTTATGGCTTGAAATGGAAGCAAAGTGCGTGATTTTTAGATGATTTTCAGCCCCATGGGCAAGGGTGCAGTACAGCAGGGTATGGTAGGACACCTTGAGGGGCCATTTGGGGGTGATTGGGGGGAAATGGGGGAAACCCACCATTTTTGGCCAATTTTTGGTGTCTGGGAACAAAACCCCCTGATTCCCATTACTCTAATGCCCCATTATTCATGGATTTGCTATCCCCGCCTCCCCATGGAATGGAATGCCCACGAATAAAAGGGTTCTCCTATACTTCCCAAAATTACCCTGTGAATCCCAAATATCATGACAGGAAATAATGCCTCCTGGGTGCTTTCCAGATTAGATCCTACAACAGTGTCACTACTGTCCACTAAGTGTGCTTCTGTACTGCCTGTGTTTTGACATCGCAGTCCCTCTGCTGTCAGCAAGGTGCCATTCACATTTCCAATTTTTCTTCTTCAGATTTTTCTTCTTTCAGATTTTATCCTTGCATTTTAGTCCTACAACGTTACATGTGCATCACAAAAAAGGCTGTATTTTCCCATTGTAGGAGGGTTGTGCAAGCTATTTACATTTTCAAAACGATCCTGCCAAGCCAAAGTATTTTACTGCTGAACAGTCTGTGTAATCTGGAAAACGCCATGGTCTGGTCCATATGGGTAAATGACGTAGCTGAATTTCCTACACACAATGGGATCAATCTCATGTCCATTCATGATAATGGAAAGTTTATGTAGACTGGAAGTTCATGTGTGTGCTCTGGTAGATGTGACTGCAGTAATTCTTACATTTGTGGCATCTCTAAGAAGGGTTGGCATAATTGCAGGAATTGCTACAAGAATGTGCCCCAGCACAGGCATACCAAGGTTGGAGTGGGGCTTGGGACAAAAAAGTGAAGAGAGGTATGAGGACGAGAGGAAAGAGCAAGCTGTCACCCAACCAGTGCCCCCCCCTTTTGGGGCACAGGGACACTTGTTCCTCCTTGTTTATCATAGCCATGCCCCAATGTAGGTATGCTCTTTCAGTTCACACAGTATTCCTCCTGCATAATCATGAGTGTGCACAAGCTTGAAGCTGTTGCCTAGAAGAATTCTATAGAAGAAATCATAGAATGTATCACACGTATGAGCTGGCCTTGAGCCCTATTCACACATTACTTTCAACGCACACACAGTATGTGTACCTTGTATTCATGTACAGATCACTACGCATGTACAGAGGTTTGCAGATTATGTTCAATGCATGTGTGGTAGTATACTTCCTTATCTGTGCCCTGCAACTGAGGGGGCCTGTTCCTTTTAAAATGAATGCATGTACAGTCTTTCAATACAAAGACATGGGCATGTATGTGTACAGACACTTGTACACACATATGTGGCTTCCAGCAGCATCTGGTGGGCCACTGTGCGAAATAGGATGCTGGACTAGATGGGCCTTGGGCCTGATCCAGCAGGGCTGTTCTTATGTTCTTATGTTAACATACAATCTGAACAGGGCTTTGGTGATCTTCTTTTCTCAGGAAGCATGTAATGAGTTCAAAGTATTTTAATTCCTTTATTAATGAACGAAGGTTCACACCATTGAGAAGAAAAGATCTAGCCCACAAAGCTTTATTTTTTTAAAAAAAAGACTTCATTAGAACAGACATCTGCGCCTCTGAATATCCTAGATAGTCATGTCCCAAATTTCTTTAGCACTTTGAAGCAGCAGGCTTTGACACTATTGATCATTCAACCCTAAGGTCTGCTCTGGGCATAATTATGCTAGAATACACAGCAAATGTAAACTTAAGGTACAGTGTGCCTGTGTGCCATGGACAGAAGTGATGAGTGTGAAGAAGCATACACATTTCTACCAAGTCAGCACAGCCCACTGCTTCCAGCAATTTTACATATCGCACAGAAGCTAAGGGTCAGAATTAAGTAAATGAGCCACATGCTGGTTAAAATTATACACAGTTATAGGAACCAGAAAGCCATGAACAACCTAAGACGACAACATACATATGGAGGAACCATACAGTGGTTGCGAGAAAATCGGTTTTCTTAAGAAGAAAATCATTCCCTTTTGTGTCACTTAAGTTTCAAATCAAACTTGCACCACTTAAGTTTCAAATAAAAAATCAGCCAAAAATTGGCACTGAATAATACTTTGCCTCAAAACCTTTCTGAGAATTGAAAAGTGACACTTCCTAATATTTTAGTGATTAAAAACAAAGTTGTTGAAGCTTTTTATGTTTTTCTACTGTGATTCTCCAATACTGGTCCTGTTTTAATGATGTTCCACAATCTTGTTCTTGTTCCTCATGTATTTGTTTTCAGGTTTTTTCCTCGTGTTCAGAAAACACATTTTCAGTAGCGAGAGCTATCAATATGTGGATAAACTTAAAATATTTTTCTTTTATACTTTTATGAGCAGTACAAAGCTGAGGTATTGATTTTGCAGTTGTGTAAATATATATATATATAGCAACAAACATAGTATACTCTTTATGGAATCTGTAGGATTATACAGGCATAGTCATGCCAGTAGAGTTAAGACAAGGAAATTTTCTACTTTCTGCCATTATAAGCCCTGACCATTCTATGGCTTATGAAGTCAAATGTATCCACCCAATCCCCCTGAAATCGTGCACACATCTACTAGGGGGCACAAGGCACCACTCCTCCACATTTGATTCAGATCCATTGCAAAATGGCTGGGATACAGCAGTTTATGTTTCTAACTTCTAAAAAGAGGTTCCAAAGTTTTGGTGACATTCTTTTTTTATCCACAGATAATATATATTTGTAAATGTTTGGTGTATTTTTAGCATTTCCCCAAAATTCAGGTCCATAAGGGACTGGTGCATTTTGCTGGTTTGAAAAAAACATAAATCTAGTGATTTTTTTTAGAAATTACTGTTCAAAATGTATTATCTAGCTATCTAGCTATCTATCTAGCTATCATATTTCTATACGACCAGATATATACATCAGTTGGTGATGTACAAATTAAAAACACAACAAATGCAAAAACAATATAAAACAGTTAAATTAACAAATAAATAAAATAATCTCACAAAATAAAAACACATTAGATGGTTCACATTTTTTTCAGTTAAAAGCCTGAGAAAACAGGCACATCTTGAGGGCATTTCTAAAAGCAAACCAAGAAAGAGATCCTCTTATTTCAAAAGGGATCATACTCCAAAGCCCTGGCGCACCCACAGAGAGGGCCCGAGCCCAAGTCGCAACCAGACAAGCTGGCAGCAACCGTAACCAGACCTCTCCAGATGATCTCAATGGATGCAATAAGGGGAAGAAAAGAATAGCTTCTTTGCCACACATATCACCTGAGCATAGATCTTCAAATGAGCTCTATGTTGTAATCTGTTGGATTCAAGTCAAGACTTTCTCCACTTGCGCTCCAGTTGTCTACCTTGCGGCTTCAGCCCCCGTAGTTCTTCCGTATACTGAGGGGCCTGTTTCAAAGCAGGTTGGAGAGGACGCTTAAGAGCAATCATTTCTACTGCCCTGGCGAGTTTGCTGTTCCAATTCTCCACCAGGGCATCAACAGGATCACCAGCAGAGCCAAACTAAATCCTTCCAAGGCTTCTTGGAATCTTATTGGATCCAATAATCTTCTCGGGCAGACCATCCTAATGGAACACTCAAACTTGCGGACATGGGACATGATTGTGAGTCTAACCTTAACCAAATGGTGGTCCGTCCATGACAATGGGGAAATCAGGAGTCTCCACCCATGGAGCACCACCCTGATCAGTGTGAAAGACCAGATCAAGTGTGTGACCAGGAATGTGCCTTGGTCCTGAGACAGTTTGGGATAAGCCCAGAGTTGTCTTGGCCACTACGAACTCCTTAGCTGCCCTGGACAGATTAGTCCCAAAGTGATCATTGAAGTCCCCCACTACCACAAGCCAAGCCCGAGACCAAGTCTGTCAGCTCAGTTAGAGACTTTGTTGGGCAGCAGGGTGATCGGTACACTAACAGAAGTCCCAGTCTATCCCTGGTCCCCAAACTTAAGTACATGTATTCAATATAGACAGATACTTCAACATGGATCCTGGCAAGGGAGATGTTGTTTTTATAGACCACAGCCACTCCACCTCCCCCCACACCATGTCCCCTCACCTGCTCCACAACAGAGTACCCTGGAAGGAGAAGCTGGGACCAGACTGGGCCACCAGCCTCCCCCAAACAAATATCTGTGATACATACCAGGTCGCCCAGAATCCAGAATCAGTTCATGGATGATTTCTAATTTATTCTTGACTGATCTGGCATTACAAAGGAGCAAGGTGAGGTTCTGTGGGTGGTTGGTACTGCTCCCCAAGTTCAGAGAGCTGGCAGGACAGCCAGAAGGAGTAACAGCTAGGAGATTTATGATTTCCCGTCCCCTGCTGACTTGCCAACGTTTATTCCTTACCACCTCTGGAATAGCTTCCCCATAATCAGTGGATATGCTCCATTACTCAAAGTTATCCTACTGAAATTAAAATAACATGTTAAGGAATGCCTAATGTCCTTTTAATTTCAGTGGGTTTACTTTGAGTAATCCATTATCATATCACTATTACTGAATCCACAAATTTTATTTAATTGTGTTTTTTCAGGCCAGGTTGTGTATGTGTGTGTGACTTTATCTTAGTTGAAGGTTTTAAAAGGTTTTTGGTGTTCAGCATCAGGAAGTTCTACCTTGTCGTTTGGGTAATCTCTAGCCCATAGGGTCTAATCAGATTTTACTTTTTAAAGTGCCTGGAAATTCAGTAATCCAAAAACCTTTAGTTTAAGATGAGAGTTAAAATGCTTTGTATTTTCACTCATGCTCTAAAAACACATGGAAATTAACTTCCGTGCCATATAAGCTGTAATTACTTTGTGTAGTCTGGTATATGATTATGGTTTTAGAAATGAGAATCCATGCACCCATATTTGGCCTTGGTTCTTTCAGTTGGACATTAGGCTGGGGAGGGATGCATCCAGTAGACATTTAACAGGTGTAGTTTCCCTTACCACTTCCTAGAGATGCCCCTGATGAATTTCAGTCTGATGCAATTCTGATCAAGGCAAAGTGTGGGTGCATGCAGCCTCATTTCTATAGCCATCATCACATACTGGACTGTACAAAGTCTTTACAGCTTATATGGCACAGAAGTTAAGACAGGCACCTTACCTTGCAATTTCCATTCTTTTTAGGGCATGTGAAAATGTAAAGCATCTTAATTCTCATTTTAAACCAAAGTTTTTTGGATTTTTAAATTTTGTTCAAGTGTAGAGAAGGTCACTAATTAATCTGTTAACTCTAATTATTTTTCAGATCTTGCCCTATATTGGCCCACTTCTGCTATTCTTCGTGCCAGTTTCATGATATATAGATTCATGAGGCCAATTGCCGCTGGAAAGATATACAGATGGTTAATTTTGCCTTGTAAAGTATGATGAAAACCACTTTCAAAAGGCATCCCAACATATGTGGGGATACATATGTTGATCTTCAAGAACGTTCCTGTGAATTTCATGGACATTTCCAACATCTTGTTGTAAAGAGGTTTCTCTCAAAGATAATCTTGAATAATTTTAACATGCCTGAGATGAGATGTGAGTATGACACAAGAATGTGTAGCTGTGTCCCTTTAGGCAAGGCATGAAGTCAACTCCAGTGATCGGCACCACCATGTTGCGGGATGGGCTCTTGCAAAATTATTAGACTTAGTGATGGACATTTGGGGGGTGGGGACATGATGTCATTCAGATGGGATGAAGCAAGTACAAGTTTTGTACTATAGACTGGGGTTAAAGCCTGACTCTGAGTTGCCACCAGACAAGCTATTGTTTTAATAATTATATGCCTGTTATTGTTCATAATAGTTATGTGGTAAGTTTTCCTGAAGGATACTTTAGTCATCTTTTAAATAAATAAAATAAAGGTAACAGAGCCCTGTCAGAAAAATGTTGGCAACTCTATGTGGCTTTGAAAATTGCTTCCAGCTCAGGTTACTAACAACACAATTAAAAGACCATTTTCTTAGAGGTCTCACTGATTTCCTTCGAAACAACTATGCTTAGAATTTGCAGCTTAAAGGGAGAAACCAGCTCCATTGAAAAAAAAACCAATGGAAATTTGCCATGAATTTCAATAGGAGTTAAAACTGTACTTTTAAAAAGCCTTGATCAGTTGTCTGTTCCTCGATATTAAGGAGACTCACCACCAGTGAAATGGCCGACATCTCCTGGTTTAAAAAAATTGTATTTAAAATGTCATGATTATTATTCATGATATTCAGGGAGAAGAATACTTGGATTAGCAACTTATGAAAAAGGAATGAAGGTTGCACTCCTAAGGCACCTTGCACCCAGCACCACACACACAGACAGCAGTGTGGCAACTTTCACCCTGTAATTAGTCTTGGCAGATACGTGATCCATGTTTCTGCTGTTTTGTGGGCTGGGAGAGGGAGAGGTGTGGAGCTGAGAGTTCGTTTACATTTCACCTTCACTTCTGAGCTGCTCTCAGTCATATAGGGATATCCCCGCCTCACATTAACCTTGCACGCCATGCAGCTCTTTCTCCTGAAAAGTATAAAAGCATTACAAGGTTAATATGGAAATGTAGGTTAGGAAATGTTATATGTCACTAGGAAAGGGCAGGAATTACTTGGCTGCTACCAAGGGAGAAGACAATGAGTTTCAGGGGCAATTGAACACTGAATTTCCCATTGTATCACAATTACAGAAACAAATGTACTGTGATAAACTGAGATTTAGAAATGTGTTCCTAATTACAGCACTTCATCAAAAACTGCAATCTTGAAAAGCTGCACTATTTAATGGCATGTAAGAGCCATTGAATTATAGTACTTTCAGGAATGTGGCTGGTGTTTTGAATATAAATTTGGAGGGAAAGCTAGGTTTTTGTTTTGTTTTTGTTTTAAATTAATACACCTTTCCTAGGTCTAAGACAGATAAACAAACAATGTGCTTTTCAAGCGCGCAGGACACGGGAGAGCATGAAAATGTTTTATCCAGATATGAATGAAAAGATGCCAGCTGATTTTGCTCACAACCTACTGCAGTGATTTCTGTGCCCCTGGGAGCTCCTATGCAGACAATGGCTGACGTCCTGACTAACAAATCACTTGCAGAAGGACACTGCGCGAGTGCAAAGCTATTTCACTAAGCTTGCATTCTAGGCTACTGCAAACATACTTATGCAACAGTGCATAACTATGGTATGTCGTTTATTTTAAATGGAACTTTTGCACAAATGTGCAATTGTGAAAGTCCTTGGAGTTTTTTAGCACAGCTGTGTGATCTTGTGCTAATGCAACTTTGCTTGTTATGCGAGTGCATCATTAGGTTGTCAGCCAGTAAGCTTTATAAATGTGGAAGTGCTCTTGCCGTCTTCGCAAATAAAAATAAACATACTTCTCTTGCACCGGAACATGCATACTTTGTTGCAGCACCAGAACTGGATGTTGCCAATGTACTGCCTGGTCTTGTTAGATCGGATGGCTTTCAGACTGGGTTGCTTGAGGAGGTGGACAGGCTGCTTGGAAGGTTGAGGCCTACCACGTGTGTCCTTGACCCTTGCCCTTCATGAAGGCTTCTAGGGAGAGACTGGGTGCATGGGTGGTGGGGGTGGTGAATGCCTCTCTAGAACAGGGGGTGGTCCCCCCTCGCCTGAAAGAGTCAGTCATTACTGCCCTCCTTTAAAAAGCCCTCATTGGACCAAGATGACTTAAATAACTTTTGACCAGGTTCAAACCTCCCTTCCTTGGGCAAGGTGTTGGAGAGCGTTGTGGCGTCTCAGCTCCAGGCAGTCCTGGATGAATCTGATTACTTAGATGCTTTCCAGTCTGTCTTCTGACCTAGATACAGGATGGAAACTACCTTGGTCGCCCTGGTTGATGACCTATGCTGGGAGATAGAGGGAATGTGACTCTGTTGATCCTCCTGGACCTTTCAGCAGCTTTCGATACCATTGACCTTGGTATGCTTCTGGGACATACCATTGACCTTGGTATGCTTCTCTCCGGGTTGGGACTTGGGGGCACAGTGGCTCTGCTCCTACCTGGAGGGTTGTACTCAGAAGATGGTGGTGGGGGATGCCTGCTCCACCCCTTGACCTTTGGCCTATGGGGTGCCACAGGGATCTATTCTGGCCCCCATACTGTTTAAAATTTACATGAAACCGCTGGGAGAGGTCATCCCTGGGTGTAGGCTGAGGTGCCATCAATATGCTGATGATACCCAGCTCTACCTATCTTCTAAGTCAGCAGACCCCAGGGAGGCAGTGGATGCTCTGAACTGGGGCTTGGAGGCTGTTCTGGACTGGCTGACTGAAACTTAATCCAGATAAGACAGAAGTGCTCAGGGATTATAGAACTGATCATCCGAGTAACGAGGCAAATCTGGTCTGGGACGGGGTCACATTCCCTCTGAAAGACAAAGTCCACAGCTTGGGGGTGCTTCTGGGCCTGACGTTGTCCTTGGAGGCGCAGGTGGCGGCGGTATGCAGAAGCACCTTTTACCAACTATGGCTGGTACACCAGCTGCGACCCTACTTGGAGAAGAAGGACCTGACCTCAGTCACTCACACTTTGGTAACATCCAGATTGGACTACTGCAATGCACTCTACGTGGGGCTGCCCTTGAAAACTGTTCAGAAGTTTCAGCTGGTCCAGAATGCTGCTGCAAGGATGCTTGTGGGCACAAGTCATTTCATGAGTATCACACCCATCCTGTGACAGCTTCATTGATTACCAGTCCACTTCTGGGCTAGATTCAAGGTGCTGGTTTTGACCTTTAAAGATCGACATGGCTTGGGGCTGAGGTACCTGTCGAACTGCATTCGCCCATATGAACCTGCCAGGGCCCTCCGCTCATCACCTCAGGCCCTGCTTATGGCCCCACCACTAACAGAGATACAGTGGCCGGGGACTAGAGACAGGGCCTTTTCAGTTGTGGCTCCTTGGCTTTGGAACGCCCTCCCTGAAGAGCTTCGCCATGCTCCCTTCCTCAGAGTTTTCAAAAAAAACACAACTAAATACACATCTTTTTAAAGAGGCTTTTTAATGCTCCATCTTTGGTTATATCTGGTAGGTTTTTTAGTTTTTATAATTCTCAATTTTTAGCTTTTAGAATAATTTGAAACTTAATACTGATTGTGGTTTTTAACCTGATTTTTAACTTGCTTACTTAATTTGGTTAATTTTATTGCTTTTATTTTATATTGCATCCATTTTATTGTTGTGAGCTGCCCCGAGCAGTAGTGTACTAGAGGGGCAGGGTATAAGTATTTTTTAATAATAATAATAATAATAATAATAATAATAATAATAATATCATTTATAGAGCACTTCCGATGTTCAAAATGCTTCACATGCATTAATGCAATAATTTTACCTCTATGTTAGACCAATATTATTATCCCCATGTAGCAGATGAGGAATAGTTGAGGTTCAGAGAAAGTGAATTGCCTGAAGCTATTCTGTAGGGTTGCGCGTTTTGTATTTTTTCTGTTTCAATTTGTACCATATCCGAATCAACCCCATTTTGTATTTTGTCCGAAATTAAGCCTTCCGAATCACCCCAGTTTTGTTTTGTATCCGGATTAATCCGAATCCGAATTAATTCAGATTTAAAAAGGGGTCACATGGCCAAAAGAGGGGGTGGGGATTGTAGTGACCAATGAGTGGAAGCTACCACAAAAATTTCAAAGGAATGGGCAAACAGCTGATTTTGGGTGAATTTTTGAAGTTTGCGCGTCTTTCAGGTTTTCCTCATAGGGTATAACTGAGGTTTCAGGGAAAGTATAGCTTCACGCGGGGGTGGGGGAAGTGGTGGCCCATAGTGGAGTGTGGTTGGTGGTAGTGCCCAGTTGGTGCAAGGAAGCTACTACAATTTTTTCAGAGGAATTTGGCAAAGGGCTGATTTTTAAAGAATTAATGAAGTTACATGTCTTTCAGATTTTCCTCATAGGGTATAATGGAGGTTTCAGCAGTCCCGTAACTCCACTTGGGGGGCAATGGGGTGGCCCAGAGCAAGTGGCGGTGTAGTGCACATAGAGTGCCAACCACCTACATGGGTTGCCAACCCATGAAGTACAGGGTTTTGTTGTTCTAGAGGTGTTCCGAGTGTAGATTCTCTGGTAGCATATGAGAGTGGATTCATTGTTTTTCATTAAAAATCTCATTTGCTACCAGAGAATCTAAACTCAACACCCCAGAAACAACAAAGCCCAGTACCCCAATGGGTTAGCAATCCAGCAGGGTGGCTGGCACCCTCTGTGCACTACACCACCACTCGCTCAGCACCACACCAGTGCCCCCCAAGTGCAGTTATGGGGCTGCTGAAACCACCATTATTCCCTCTGTGGGAAAAGCTTAAAGACACTCAAACTTCCCCAAATCACAAAAAAATCAGCCTTTTGCCCTATTCCTTTGGAATCTGGGTTGTGGCAGGCACCCCTTGGGGCACTTCCACCCAACCCACTGTCCTGCCCCAGCAGACCCCTTTCTGCCCCAAATCTGCCCCAAAGTCACTCCAACATTGACAATTCCTAAGAAAGCAGCCCTTAGGCCAATTCCATGGGAGTTGGAATTATTTCTTGGCCTAGCCTACTTGACAGGGTTGTTGTGAAGAAAAATCCCTAAGGAAGCAGCCAATTCCATGGGAGTCTGGGTGGTGGCAGGCACCCCTTGGGGCACTTCCATCCAAGCCACTGTTTTGCCCCAGCAGACCCCTTTTTGCCGCAAAGACACTTCAACTTTCACAATTCCTAAGAAAGCAGCCCTTAGGCCAATTCCACGGGAGTCTGGGTGGTGGCAGGCAATTAGAGAACTTAGTTATGTGTTATTACATAGCAACTGGGCAGGAACCGAAGTATGGAACTGATTGGGTCTTCAACCTAAATAAGAAGGTTTTTCAAGATCTCTCCAGGAAATTGAGTGTAACTCCCAAACTGACATTTCATATTAAATATTATATTTGTAGGGCTGCCCCTTTGAGTAAATTGGCCTCGAACATCTGGTAGCCTCACTTGTAAGTGTAGAAACTGAATATCTGCTTGGAATTAAGCTCATCAGAGCTCAGAAATTAAAATATTACTGCGTGCACTATGAGCTGGTCCAACTGTAAAAGAAGAGCTACTTCCCAGTGTGTTAATAATAACCCAGCAGCAAGTGTATGCCTTTTGCTTTAACCAAGCATAATAGCTTGTGCCTCCCATATACCTTGAAAGAGACTTGAAGAGCAGTGTCCTTGCTGGCATTTTGTTAATTTCTTTTGTTTTCTGCAAGGGCTTAGATATTTTAAATGCAAACAGGACAGGGCATGTGGAATCTTAATCATTACACACAAAATAATGAGGAAGAAAATGGGGGGCAGGGCAGGAGGAAAGGAAGTCTTGCAATCTCAGCAGCCCAGACAGAGTTGACAATGGATTGGCTGCTGTCAACTCAACTTAATCATTTCATTCTCAGCACACAATTACATCACAATACAGTGCATTTCTCTTAACTAAATCGCCCAAGGGAATGTCATTGTCTTCATTTGTCCCTTTTTGCATATCTTATCTTCTGCTATGCTAATCCTTCTGACAAACACTCAGTCAGTTGCTGCTGGAGAGAAAAAAAGGACAATTTGCAATGCAATTGCAATGCTGAAATGGAGCTCCAAAGCGAAGTAAACAAAATTTGGATCAGAGAGGAGGTCATTTTGGTTTGTAAACGAAAATTATCAGAGGTCTAATGGTTTCGATTTGTAGACAAATCATCTGAAATTGCCATTTTCGGGCACAAATCGATTTGTGCCCGAATCAAAATGCACAAGCCTACTATTCTGTGAGACTGTGACTGAACTAGGGTAGAGGGAGGAATGTAGCTCACTACTTGCTTTGCAAGCAGAAGGTCCTGGAGAGCCACTGCCAGTCATTGTGCTGAGCTAGGTGGACCAATGGTCTGACTCGGTAGAAAGCAGTTTCATATGTTCATTCATCTTGCAAATATGAAAGATGTTGATTTCTGAGTTTCACTCCATTTGGAAGGAGGTCTGGTAAAGTCAAGAGCCAAACCAGACAATTTAGGACCAACAAAAGGAAGCACTTCTTCATGCAGCGCATAATTAACTTATGGAATTCTCTGCCACAAGATGTGGTGATGGCCACTAACTTGGATGGCTTTAAAAGGGGCTTAGACAAAGTCATGGAGAAGAAGTCTATCAATGACTACTAGTCTGGTGGCTAGAGGCCATCTCCAACCTCAGAGGCATGATGCTGCTAAACACTAGTTGCAGAGCAGCAATGGCAGGAGAGGGGGCAAGCCATCTCACCCTGTCTGTGGGGTTCTTGGAGGCATTGGTGCATCATTGTGTGAAACAGAATGCTGGACTAAATGGGCCTTGAACCTGTTCTTATGTTCTTATATCTGAACTTACAGCCCAGTGTGGGCAAACCTACTCACACTAAGTCAGACACCTGCCATATCACGGCCCTATATATACAGCCCTTCTTAAGAACATAAGAAGAGCCCAGCTGGATCAGGCCCAAGGCCTATCTAGTCCAGCATCCTGTTTCCCACAGTGGCCCACCAGATGCCTCTGAGAAGCAAACAGGCAAGAGGTGAGGGCATGCCATCTCTCCTACTGTTGCTTCCCTGCAACTGATATTTATAGGCATCTTGTGTCTGAGGGCGGAGGTGCCATATAGCCCTCATAGTTGTTGCCATTGATAGACCTGTCTTCATTGAATTTGTCTAAGCCCCTTTTAAAGCCATCCAAGCTAGTGGCCATCACCACACCCAATGGCAGAGAATACCATAGATTAATTATGTGCTTCTTATCATAGGACACACATTACTTTAATTATAAAATCCACTGGAAAATTTAGGTACTTATTCTTTCCAAAAGTTAAGCGATACTTGCTACTTAAAACGGATACGTAAAGGGATACTTGCTACCGCCTTGGGATTGTTTTTAATGAAAGGCGGTGTATAAATTTAACAATAAATAAATAAATAAATAAATAAATAAATAAATAAATAAATGTAACAATAAAAATTAATAAAATAAAAGTTTGAGGAATATTGTCATAGAATACAAACCAGTTTACCCAGCTCATACTTAAACTTACATTATTTGCTAGCAAAGAATGATGGTTAAAAGAAAATGCATTTCAGCCATTGACATTTTGGACCATGACCTTGTCTACTATAAGCAACAGAGTGAAGTCTCCTAACAGTTGCATTGAAGATTGGGTACTTGGTTGATGTGAGGGATTTTCTGCAAAATATCGTAGATAGCATTCTAAAGACCTTGGAATTTTGAACATAGTCTTCTTCCTATAATGCGTACAAATGCTCAAGATAAGAAGGCAATGTTCTGATGACTCATTCCAGCTTAAGTGTTTTATGAATGTTCTTGAAAAGCATACAGAATGATCAGGTTGCTTGAGGTGAGTGCTTTTGTTTCCCATCCATTTGGCCTGAATGTTGTCCACAGTGAAAAAGCTCTGTGAGACTTTCACCATCAGATCTGATCACAGTTGGAAATGCTTTTGCAATTCTTCACAAGACAAGCTCATGAGCTGGGTGTGTTATCATCAGCTATGTGATATAACACATCCAACTCAACCTGATGCTTCACCTGTCCATTTCACCATTGGGGAAATATAATTTGAGATTATTAGCCAGGCAAAATGGTTGTGAAAATCAACCTGTATCTGCACTCATCTACACTCATTTGACGGTTCTGGAACAGATATCAAATACCACAACCTTATGATTATCCACTCAGAGATGTTACTGCCACTATTCTATTTTCCTTGACAAGATATCCACTACTGGTGCTACAGTCTACTGTCATTGCAAAAACACCCCAAAAAACAAAACAAAAAACCCACAGCTCACTGCTAATAGGTGAATAACATAGTTTTGTTTTTTTTAATTCATGAAAATACAGAGCTCAGAAGTTAAGGCGAAATGGTGTTTTGTACTATGGACTGGGGTCAAAACTGAACTTCTTGTTGGTCCATTGTAGCTACACTGAGGTTCTCTTGAGGCTTCAGCATCTTTTGTGTCTCCCTCATGCTAGTTATGTTAACATCTGAACATTGCCAGAAGAGAAAGCAGAACAGAAATCTTTGTAATGCAGATGAGCACTCTGGCCAACAGAGATTTTATTTCACATTACGAAGTGAAATATAAACTGCCTTTGATTTCATGTGAAAAAATACTACAAATTAGAGGGTGAGTAATGCCCTTTGGCATAGATGCTGCACCAGAGTAACAGCCGTGAAAGATGAGTGTCAGAATTATACAGGTCCCTTCAGGACCTAAAAATCTAGGCCTGACTTCAGGATTCAGGAGTCATGGATATTATTTTTAATATCAGTATGGGTTTTGGGGCATGAGTGAAAATAGGCGTGCTTATTTTCAAGCATGACAAGCAGCTGAGCATTTTACTTTCTGATTCTGGATTTGAGTCTGATGATGTGGGCTGTCTGCATTATTAACTGACTCATTCTCTTATAATCATACAACAACTCAGTCTTCTTAAACTGACAAGAATATAATCCTGAAGGCATGGGCAACAGCAATTTCAGTCTCCATGTAAATAAACAGGGGGTATTGTCTTGTATATTTAGAGAATCAGCAGCTGCAATGTGGCATTCTAGTTTGCTGAACTACATGTGGAATAATAACTAGCTGACTCAACACAGAGCAACTGTGCCCCTAGTACTCCCTGCCCCCCCCAACCTATCTGGCTCCGTCTCCATCCTTTTGGCCAGTTCGTTCTCACCCCTTCATCCCCTCGGCCAGTTCGTTCTCACCCCCCCCCATCCCTTCAGCCAGTTCACTCTCCCCACCCACCCACCCCTTCGACCCATTCGCTCTCCCCCTCCCCACATCCATTTGGCCAGTTTGTTCTCACCCCCATCCCTTCAGCCCTGGTTTTGCCACACGTGCCACCACCTGTTCGGCCATCCTCCTTGAGAGGAGGTGGGCAGTTTGAGCTGACCTGTGCTATCCCGCCGGCTCTCAGTGATGCTGCCTCCTCCTCCTTGACCTCCCTCCTTCCTTGGCAGGCCGTCTTGGAGATAGGCTCCCCCTGCTGTGCTCTGCTCTGTTCTGCCCTGCCAGGAAATCTCACAAGAGCTGCCACGCATGGGATTAACCATGGGTATGCCTTAGAGAATATCTATATCTATATCTATATCTATATCTATATCTATATCTATATCTATATCTATATCTATCTATCTATCTATCTATCTATCTATCTATCTATCTATCTATCTATCTATCTTAGATAGATAGATAGATAGATAGATAGATAGATAGATAGATAGATAGATAGATATAGATATAGATATAGATATAGATATATGAGTTTAGTGGTGATCTTAGTATCTATGTATGTATGTATTCTACAGCTAGTATTACCAAAATCTTTGAAGTAAAATGGAAACATTCTAACAGCAGGTATCTACAAAATTAGGTATTAACTTTTAAAAGTGCATGTGAGTTTGCCTCATAATAACAGAGAAGCAAGAACATTCTTTCTCCACACTAAACCTTTGTATGGGTCTCAGTGTTCCTTCTTACAGTGTGATTTATGTGGGAGCTTGAGTATTATTAGTGTGTTGTTGGTGTTATTGTTAAGTGTAGCTATATGAGAAGAAGGAATCTCCCCCGGTCCTTCCTTGCTGCATGCAGAGTTCTAATTACACAACAGAGTTTTAACTGCTATTACCTGAAGGAAAAGGAAAATATGTGACAGAGAACATTCAAGTACAAATCTGGTGGGTTTGGTTTTTGGTTGGCTGGCTTGTTTATATGGAAGCCTTTCACATTTTTAGAATTAAAAAATAAATAGATGATTTTCTCTGAAAATTTACTTTGTTGGAAAGAGTTTAAGAGATGTAAGAAGGGATGCACTGAAGATTTAGCTGATTTTGAGACAAGCCATTCTTCAAAAGTCAGAAAAAAAGATGCTGAGGGGAGAGTAGAAGTTTGATGGAAGTCTATAAAGTATAGAGTCTATAAAGTTTTTGTGGGAGGGGCCATAGCTCAATGATAGAACATGTGATTTGCACACATAGTCCTAGGTTCAATTCCTGGCACCTCAAGCAGTATGCTTGGAAAGATCCCTGCCTGAGACCCTAGAGAGTCACTGCCACTCAGAGGAGATAATACTGACCTACAGTCGATGAACCCATCATCTGACTCAGAATAAGGCAGCTTACCTGTTAGGGATGTGTGAGCCAGCTTGATTCAAACAGCAGTTGAACATGAATCAAACTGGCCCAGTTCAGCTGGTCTGAGTTTGAACCAGACCAGTTTGGACTGGTTCAGGTATCTACTGGTAAAGGGGAATCCAGTGAAGGTTCCACATTCATGGAGGCCACTAGAATGGACTGGAGACAGTCTGAACCAGGCTGACACTGACCCGGGCTACTCTGGGGGAGGCTGGTAGGGGTTGAGGGGAGCCGCCACTGCCCCAGCTGTCACCTCCTCCACTGCTGTTGCCCCTGCTGCTACCACCACCAAAAATTTAGTTAAGTACCCCTGACTCCCCCTTTCCCCTTTCCTAGCCTTAGGGAAGCCCCCCCTGCCAATTTAATGGTAAAGGGGAATCCAGTGAGGATTCTCCTTTAGCAGTAGACTCCTGAACAGGTATTTGAACTGGACCAGGCCAGTTCTGGATACAGCAGTCGAAGTTCTGGATTCAGCAGTTCTGGATTCAGCAGTCGAACTGGACCAGGCCAGTTCAGTTCAAATCCAGTTTGGATTTGAACCGAACTGGGAAAACCAGTTGTGTGCACATCCTTACCACCCATGTTCCTCTTTAGTTCATCCTGCAAGATGAGCAAACTAGGCAGAGTGCAAGAAGAAAGGAGACAGATTGCCGGTAAATTGACGGTAACCATAGGTGTCCATGCTGGTGGACTCTCAGGAAGTTTGGATATAAGGAGAGGCTGTGACTCAGGGTCAAACTAGGTGTCATTTTGGAACACTTGATGCTATGGAGGCCCCTGAGCTGAAGGGAGGTTTAAACCCCTGCACCATTTCTGTGACTTACCCAAAGGTGCTGTGAGCTTGGAAGGGAACATTGTCTGACCTCCTCAACACACACTGACACATTCTTTCACTCTAAATAGCAAAGGTGGACTTGAACAGGATTTGAAAATGTCTGTGAACCATGCTCCTTCCTTATTTAGTTTAGCTTTAATTAGGGTAGCTTATGCTCGTTGTCTTGTTGTTCAGTGTTCTCTTCTGTCTCTCCACTTTCAGTCTGAGATGCCTCAGTTTGCTTTGTTCTTGAGTGTGACTGAATTCCATAGACCAATTAGCACAATAAATGGTAACGACTATGGAATCTCTTTCATTGCAGGCATGCTAATATTTGATCTTTGAGGGCTCCCATTGCTCTTTAATACTTGGGAGGATTCAAGGACTTGATCCAACACTCTGCATTTTCTACAGCTGCTGCTACCATTTTTGGCTGAGGGATGAGCAATTGGTGTCAGTCTGGACAATTTAGCAGGGCTGAAAGTACCTTTAGAATCCAGAGCAGGTTATCTGAGGACTACAGCTAAATGCTGCAAATTTATTGCATGGTATATATGGCACATTATTCTAGCACCATAAAGCAGAAATCCATCAAGTGACTGTGGATGCTGCTTTACCTGTATAATTTCTGTCTGTACCTTTCTAAATATATTCGGATAGGCAGATAGCCACCATGTTGAAGGCAGATATTCCATTTTGGAAGCTTCAAGTCCCACTTGGGTTACTTGGTGCAATATCGGTCAGAACATAATCTATTAAAATAATTGGTACTTAAAAGGCTAATATCTGAAGAAATATGCAGTGGATCTACCCACCCACAAGCACATACTCCTCTGTTGACTATCTTTAAAGGGACCAGGGGGGAAAGGCAGACACATTATCCTTTCCTTAAAAGTTTGCAAAGATGTGAAATCTGTTTCCTTGCGGGTTATTTTCAAACATACTCAGTTATTCCCTAATGGATCTGCACAAAATTTGAGAAGATGGTGGTACTTGTCATTTAGTTACATCATGCTAAAATTCACTGGGAGTGGGTAACTGGTTTGGATTTTATAACCAATACAATATTCAGGATTTATAATGGTAGAATGCTGCTTGTACTCCTCACTGTAACTTTACAGTAGGGCTGCAAACAGAACAAATTATCAGATCTGATCAAACTCCAATATGATATAAGTGATTATTGTGTTGTTCATCCAATATTAATACCTTACCAGCTTGAATTGGCTGATACATCATTTATTAGTTTGATACATTGCTTTATAGGATATAATGGCCTATAGGAAATAATGCTAAATCACTAAAATGTCTATGAACATGTATCAGAATAAGTCAGAAAGGGATGAAACTTCATGGTAGACCCTGGTTAGGGTTGATGGTGCTTGATCAAAAGCGAAAGCAATTGTGCCTCATCGGATACAAGCATAGATAGTCCCACAAACTGCGGTGAACCTGTCCTCCATGGATCAGGCTTGGTTCAGTTTGATCACAGACAGGCCTGCCTCTCCTAGAGTTCAGTTTGCAATTGAACTGTTGAACCGGCCCGGTTTGTAACAGACTGGTTCGCTGTTGAACGATTCGTGCACACTCCTAACTTGGATGCTTGAAGGCATTCAAAGCCCCTCCTGAGAGGACTTTGTCCCCCCAATGCGGCTGATATATACCAGGTATCTTAGAAGAAGATGACCCCCCCACACATATGCGCGCGCGCACACACACACACACACACACACACACACACACACACACACTTCTTCTTTGCTTGGATAAGACTGAGGAGACTGAGCTGAATTAGCACAGAGGCAGGTAGGCAGGCAGAAGTTTGCTTGTGGTGTGCTACACAGCAATGGAGCGAGTGGCAGACCAGGCAGGTATTGCCGGCAGAGCGTGGGCATGAGGGTGGACACAGACAGGTGGAGTGTGCAGCAATTGTGCCAAAGCACAGCTCAAGTTAATTGAGCCAGTGTGCAGAAGCAGCCAAGTGCCCTTTCTGACAGAGCTGAACTAACATAAAGGCCATCGGGCAGGGTGTTGCTGGTCATGGTGGAGGAACAGCAGGAGATAGGCAGGCAGGTAGTTACTATGTCCCTCTTCCAAGTACTGTGACTGGAAAAGAACAGACCCACAGATGAACCAATTGCAGCATGCTTTGAGCAGGCTTGAGGAGTCACTGAAGTAATGAGCAGCCAGAAGAGGTCAATCACAGAGCTGCTCTCCTTCTCCCTTAGCATTTTCCATATATGCCACATCACCAGATTCAATCAGAAACAAATGTTGGGACATAAATAAATAACCAAGAAAAGAATGAAAACAGCTATCTGATCATCCTATGCACTTTGATACGTTGCCCGATATGCTATGGAAAATATCATATTGGACAGTGCCTATAATAGCAAAATTGCATCAAAAACAATACAATGCAAAATGCTGCTGACGGGCTGCATTGAATTAGATATCATTATTGTTCTCATTCGATGCACAGTTCTACTGCATGGGTACTTCAGGGTCTATATAATACAGCAGCTTCATTATCTTCATATGAGCTGTATTATTGTAATACATGGTTAGATTCAGTGCAGTCTTTTGTAGCTGGCAGCAACTCCTCAGGGTCTTATATAAATAGGTGTCATATTCATATGCGTCTTAGGCAGTTTTATTTCCCAGCCCTGCTGCCTAAAGGTTGTTATCTTTGTGGCATGGCTTCTACCACAAAGCTACTTTTCTGTGGTTGCATTGTGTTGTACATCTGTAACATATTAAGAGTGGCCAATATGGGAGTTGCTAAGATCACATAGGCATTTTTCACACAGGGATTTTAGCTCACATCTCCTCCGGAATGGAGGGTGTGCGTTCACATATCGGCCAGATTTACCCCAAAGTCCCTGCAAGCTATCCCCACACACGATTTGGGTTTTTCGTTGTGTGTTAGAGTGTAGCCCGATTTATATCCAGGGTAAATAAAATCTACTTTTTATGTCAGTTTTTGGAGGCAACTTCGAACTCACAGTAAAGCCTCGCAGTAAACTTGTGGTAATGCCTGCTGAGTGAAAAACGACATGAGTATTTCCCACAATAGCACATAATTCCATCAGGGATATATTATATCCATATTAACTATATTCCACTCTCAACCCTGGCCTTTGTTTCACCAGCCTTGATTTTTTCCCCAAGCAGCAATTGTAATAAAAGCAAACAGAAGCCTCAAAGTACTTCTTATTACAATCCAAGAAAACGGAAGGGGAAAAATTATAAAGATTTATATCAGAACACTGCGGTCCTCAAACAGGGCACAGACGCCCCTGTAATTTTGACCCTGTTAGGAACACAATAGATATGTAACGATGCAAGTGATATTCTTTAATGAACATCAAAGTGCTTTCAGTGAACAATGACATAAGTTGCAATAAAAGTACAGATAAAAGAGAGCACAGCCATATTAAAAAAAACACAGAGAGTTCTATTATGAATATTTAGATGGTCACGGAGAAACATACTAGCTGAACTAATTTGGAAGAAAATTATTTGGGCACATTCTGTGCTGTACAGACACATTCACTTTTAGAAAGTATTAAGAGGCCTAAAACTGTAGCATGAGTAACACTGCTGCACAAAGTGTCTTGATAGGGCTGTTGCAGACAATAGGCAAACAGAGATAAGGAAGGAATGGGAAGAATTATGTCTAAGGACACATTTCATGTGATTGGAGCAGCATTGCTAAAAACCAACCGAGGTGGTTCTTAGTCAACTAATCTAGACTGCTGCCCTTGTATAAGCCATTTCTGCTGATTTAGGCCAATGTAAGCATTTCTCATTTTATGTAACTCATATTCTAGATAGAAGGTTGTTCACATGGCCGCTGGGGCTGGGCTGGGGAGGGCTTGGGGGGAAGGCAGGAGCCTACCAACCTTCTCCCACATGACTTCTGCTTCTCCCGGGTTCCTCCACACTGTGCGCCTGGATAATTGGCAGGGTGGCAAGCAGCACAGCAATCCAGAGCCAGGGGGAAGGACACCCAGCCACCAGGAATCCCCCAATGCACCATGCAAGCAGTATGGTGCATTGGGGATTGTCTTGCTGTTGGGCCACTCCTTCCCCCCAGCTCTATGGTTGCAATGGCATCTTGAGTGCCCACACAACTGGGCAGTGAGGTAGGAGGCACGTGTGCATCCTCCTACTTGAGAGAAAGACCTCCAGGACTCTCTAACTTTACATTGAAAGAGTGCATTTGCATCTCAAACGTCAATAGTTTGCACCACTAGTAAAGTAGTTCATATCAGGAGCTATGGATGCACCAAACTGAACAGGAATAGGGTTCCAGTACTGTGTGGACAGAAGAGAAGTATTTCATTGTTGATGTGACAGCTGGATAAAACTATGGCTATATGAAAGGGTAGGAGTGAATACCCTAGTTCTTCTTTGAGGTCTGTACTACTGGCAAGATCAGTACAACCTTGCAGTATCATTTGTGTAGTGTGTATGGATAGCTTATGGAATTCAGGAGCAAAGAGACTTTTAAAGATTAATTTTAAAAGATCTTTGTTACAAGCTTTCCAGAGCTGCAGCTGTCGCTGCTGCTGGTGCTGCCGCCGCAACTCATCTCAACCAATCTCAATAGTTACTTCTCTCAGTTAACTGCTACCAGATTTTTGTTTCGTTTTGTTATAGAGTCTGAGCATTATTATCTATCTATATATTTAATTATCTAAGGCCTACCCGTGGCCAATCCCATGCATAGCAGCTCTTGCAAGAGTTCGCGAGCAGCTGCCAGATAACCACGGGTTACACAGCCACTGGGCCAGCTGGTTGGTGGCAAGTGAAAGCGCCGCTAGTGGGCCGGCCGGCGGCGAGGGAAAGCACCGGCCAGGCCTGTGGGCGGAGAAGAAAAGCGCTGGGTGTTGGCCAAGCCAGCGGGTGGGGAGGGAAGGAAAGCAGACTGGGAAGGGGAAAACAGACTGGGGCTGAAGGTGGAGGGGAGAATGGACTGGGGCTGAAGGGAGGGAGGAGAGACAGGGAGGACTAGGGGCACAGATGCTCTGCACCAGGTCATCTAGTTTATTATTATTTTATTCATTACATTTATATACTGCCCCATCCAAATGGCTCTGGGTGGTGCTGGTGCACAACAAAAATAAAACCCACAAATCAATCCTTTAAAAACAATCAATACAGAACAATTTAAAAGCAGCATAAGACCATTAACATTTCAAACAGTTAGAAACCCTGGAAGGCCACGCCAAACAGATAGGTTTTAAAGGCTTATTTATTTTATTTGCATTGAATCCAGCCAGTTCAGATGGGGCCTTGGGAGCAGATTAGCTACTGTACAGGCAATATTGTCTTTGTGGCACTAAGGCTAACTTATTGCAGTTTTAATATCTTGACTCAAATGTTTAGATCACATAGGCTGGATTTATTGCTTGGTGGATCCAGGTAGCTATCTTGGACAGTACTTTGTTGTAGCAGCCCAAAGATATGGGTTTTTCCTTCTCCTGGGGGGATGCAAAAACCCAACCACCCTGCCCAAGACATTTCACTTTTCTGATCGTATCGTGCTTGGCTTCCTTTGAAAGTGCTAAGATATTTCTCCGTGGAAGGAGCTCTGAAATTCATTTTGAATTTCACTTAATAACAACTATTGTTCCAGACCTACTTAGGTGCATAGTTTTCAAAGCAGAAGCAGCAAAGGAACCTAGTGCCATGTGGAGGAAATGGGTGTTGGGCAATAGGCTCCAACAAAAAAGAAGACATGGGTGAGTGAGTTGGGACTTTATAGTGTCAGCATGGTGTAAAGCAGGTAAGGACTGAGCTAGAAACCCACGGAGCAGTTTTGGAAAGTGGAAGGGAAGCCCCATTGGAGCAAGAGAGGCCACAGAATCAAGTGTGGTCTGTCAAAAGGTAGGTTTCTCATCCAGAAACTCTGGTGAGAACCTCCCCACTCGTACCATCCCTTTGAGTATGATTAGGTCATCATACTAATGGTGATGAGTTGTCCCCTTGTTAGCACAGGGTCCAGGCCTTAGCACATGGGTTCAAAGGACTGCAGCCTTAAACATGCAGCAGACCTGCGAACCACTGAATAAATAGACTCCATATCATCTTCCGAAAATGTGCCTGCAAGGTCATCTAGGGAGACTTTGTCTTTTATCCAGTATCAGGCACCATGTGTGAGTGAGCTGCACATTGTGACCTTTTCTCCATCCTAAGCATCAAACATTCTTTCCACAGTCTGGTACGTGTGACTGCATGGTTAAGTCTGTGACAGCCTAAGAACATTAAGTGGGTGTAAGTGACTAATGACAACTTGTCTTTGGCCTTTTAGTTAGAGAATGCTGTCCAGGGCATGCGCACTAACAAACTGAAGCCTATATCGTGAATGCAACTGATGCAATATGTTGTTTGCTGACTGTAGTGCTCTGCCTAATCACATGGCTGATCCTTCAGAAGGTTCCAGTTTGGCTTCTCAGATCTAGCTAGAATCAAATCCTTATTGGGCCTATTGGACACTGCCAATAGGTGACTAGACTTGGAATGGTACCATTCCAGCCCATGCAGAGGAAACAGGTAAAACAGAATCTTCTGCGTGCTGGAATATAGGATGCTGTTGGAATGTGCTGTGATGTAAGAATTTGGAGCAGAGGGGTGTTGATATGTTTGATACAGGGCTGTAGCTATAAAGGGGCGGGTTCCAAGAACCTGCAGGCTCCTGCCTCTGGGGCCGCCTTGAGGCTCCCTAGGCCTGCCTTTCTTACCTCCCTCACCCCTCTGTCTAGTCACTCTTGGGGCTGCCGCAAGTCTGTGTGACTGAGAGAGCATGAGAGAGAGAGAGAGAGAGAGAGAGAGAGAGAGAGAGAGAGAGAGAGCATTTCCACGTGCCCTGAAGGAAGCATCAGGAGCATTGAAGGCTCCAGCAGCACTGCAGGTTCCCCATAGCTCCTACCCCCATGCACTGCCTATCCCCAGTGGCACACCACATGGAGCACGCTGTCATGGGGAGGAGAGAGGGAGGGAGAACCACTGTTGCCATTTGGGGGGAACCATCCCCCACCGTTTGGGGGAGCTGCCATCACCAGTGGGAAGTAGGGAGCATGCCAGTGCAGCTACCATGGGGGAGAGGACACTGCCCATGAGAACACAGGCCGCCTATGCCCTCCCTATACCACTGGTTTGATGCAGAGAACAAGGGGTAATAGCGGTAAAGTGCTGTCCTCCCCCCACCCCCATGACTTCCTTTGCTGCAGAAGCTTTGAAATTCACAGAGTTCCTGTGAATGAAGGTTACACACATAGAGCTTGTTAGTGTGGTAGTGTTGTGCACATGTGTGGCGGTCAGAGGTGATGTTTGCCACCATAATCCCAGATCCCTTCTCAGGTGTGGGTTGTACTTTCAAAAAGCTGCCCAGGGCTCATGTTGTAGACCCCTATTCTATTTCATGAATCCCAAGGCCACACACATAGCCAGTAGTAGCTCATGAAATGGCTTACAGCTCACATCAGCTTGTGCCTTGAGATGCACATAGAAGTCAACAGGTGAAGAACATAATGGAAGAACTCTCTAACCGAGCCCCTGTTGCCACCTATAATGTAGAGCAGGGGTTCCCAACTTTGGGTCCTGAGATGTTGTTGGACTACAGCTCCCATCAGTCATTGTAGCTAGGAATGATGGGAATTGTAGTCCAGCATCTGGGGGCACCCAGGCTGAGAACCCTTGCTGTAGAAGAAAGGGGTTAAAGAGTCTTTTGCTGTTCCTCAGCTTCTGTGAAAGAAAGTGACTGAGGGCATACTCAGGAGGGAAACAGAACTATGCTGGGAACTGTTGGGAATTCTCCAACAGGAACCAGATTGAACACCCAAGATGCAAGGTGCCTATCTTACACACACACTTAATATGTCATATTTTAAATAGACAAAATCAATATTTGTTTGAAAACAAGTTTGTGATAAAGTATTAACGGGAACGGACTACTTCCTACTGAGAAAGTGGACTTTTTTTATTTGGTTAAGTAGCCTTTTGAACAAGGAAACAAAGAAGATAGTAAATGTGCATGACATTCCAGTTCGCTAATGTTGGCTTTTCACTTGGTGCTTCTCCATTTGAAAGAGAAACAGAAGATTCCAGCTTGTTACAGAGAAATTAGATGGCATAAGGTCCTACACAGTTTTCATCTACAGACTGAGCGTTGTCACAGACTATGAGGCACATTGGCAATCATATCTCTTAAGTGCGGCCAGATGGCAAGTGTGTGCAGAGGGAGTTAATGAGCTCCAATGACTTGTAAAGGAAGTGTGTGTATTCCGCCAGGAACTTCCTTGAATAATATATGGATCATGCAGATGAAATGATCTTTTTCTAGTGCAAAGCTTCCATTAAACAGTTAGTGATACACTCGGCTTTCTCTTATTAACTTTTGATATTGCCCCCTTTATTTCCTTATTCAGGTTTAGTTAACAGCACATACCTGCTTTGTTTGCAAACAAACCAACATGGCTTGTGACTGGGAGGAAAGCAAATCTCATCCTGGTGGTTTCTCTAACTATGATAAACTGCTCAAGCACAATTGCTGCAACTCGTGTTTAGACAGTACAGTGGCCTCAGTGAACAACATTTTAATATAATGTCAGTATGGTAGCAGTCCATGTGACTAAGTTTTGTCTTCAGTCACTTTCTTGTTTGGAAGGAATATCATGTAACCTATGAGAGAAAACCTGTGAACTCTTAAAGGGGCTATGCCAGAGGATCGAAGTATTTAGGATCTTCTCTGCACAGTGTAGTAATGGTGAATGCATCTATTCTGGACCTAACAGGTGAAGGATTCAATTTCTCCTTCAAATAGAATATGAGATCACAACTTTCCCAGAAGGCACTGCTCACACCTGTGAGTGCTGCTGGGTGAGCAAAACTGGTTAATCACTCACATAGCAACTGGCCACAGCATGAGATATTTTTATATCAGTTTGGCAACTCCACTAGTATTGTTAGTAAGTGAGTAAAGCAAAAAAGCTGGAACTCATTTTATTTGATTACAGCACATTTTGAATATGCCACAAACACATCCCTGCCCACATAAATATGATTAATAATCAGACTTCCCAACAATTCATTGTTTATAACAGTATGAAAAAACATACCGCTGAGAAGTGAAAAAAGAGAGGTTATGATGATAATTTCTTGGCTTGTCATCAGTGTTCGCTCTAACAGGGAATCCCAAAGGTTGCCGACTACGACTCCCATAATTCCCAGCCAAAGGCCATCACAGCTGTGGATGCTGGGAGTTGTAGTCAGCAACATCTAGAATTCCCTTTTAGAGAGAATGGTGCTTGTCATACAGTATTCTAGCATAGAGCAGGCCCCATAGAATGATAGCAACAACATGACTGCCTGAGGAATATGCAAATTTACCACTAGGTTCATAACTGGGCCAGGCTAATGTGGAGGTGTATTTGTGTGAAGCATTGCCTCTACATTGGGTGACATATATCCAGCTGCTGTGATCTCCATGATGGCATCAGTACTTTCCCAAGATGATTCCATCAGAAATTGGAGCAACTGCATATATGCGAGTCATCATAGTAGTGCTGGTTCATAGTAGCGCCCCCCTCCAAAATGTACTTCTGGATGAGCCTTTTCCATTTGTGCTTCCATAGTAGCATGTTTCATAGTAACTGCCACCCCCTCCTTATATGTACTTCTGAAATGATTGTGTATGGGAGGTGTTTGGTGTGAATTTGCCCTTGAGGCCAGTTCATATGAGCAAGTAGGGGGCAGCTTTATATCCAAATACACTGATAAGTTCAATATTATCAAAATAATATTTGATAAGGGCAAAAGTTCAATATTTTCAAAATAAGTGGCGCAGTGGGGAAATGCTTGACTAACAAGCAGAAAGTTGCCGGGTCGAATCCCTGCTGGTATGTTTCCCAGACTATGGGAAACACCTATATTGGGCAGCAGCAATATAGGAAGATGCTGAAAGGAATCATTTCATACTGCACAGGAGATGGCAATGGTAAACCCCTCCTGTATTCTACCAAAGAAAACCACATGGTTCTGTGGGCGCCAGGAGTCAAACTCGACCTGATGGCACACTTTACTTTACAAGTTCAAAGAACTAATTGTGTATAAAGCATGTATATTAGATTCTGTCTATTATCAAATGATACAGAATACCAGTACGTTGATCAATCGTCTATAATACATTTCAAAAAAGAACAAGCAGTCTCTGTTGATATCATACCATCAATGATATTGATGTCTTGAATAAATCACTCCAAAGGTGGCTTGAAACTTTGTATTCAACAACTGCTCAAGGTTCAATTCTTGATTTGGAACTTAGGATGCTGCCATATACTGAGTCAGACCATTGGCCCATCTAGCTCAGTTTTGTCTACACAGACTGGCAGTGGCTTCTCCAAGGTTGCAGGCAGGAATCTTTCTCAGCCCTATCTTGGAGATGCCAGGGCGGGAACTTGGAACCTAGATGCTCTTCCCAGAGCGGCTCCTATCTTACAGGGGACTATCTTACAGTGCTCACACATGTAGTCTCCATTCATACGCAAGCAGGGCAGACCTTGCTTAGCTTAGGGGACAAGTCATGCTTACTACCACAAGACCAGCTCTCCTTTCCGGTTGATGGTGCTCTAAGATTTTACATTAAAGCCATGATTTCATAATCTCCACAGGTGAAAAAACTCTGTAGGAGGCCAGTCCACTTACACTCATTTTGAAAATGAGCTACTTAATCATGAGTTTTTAATCGTCCCAAATATTGTGTGGCCCTGTTGACACCTAAGCAATGCAAGTTATATAAGCATTAGCACTGAATAACTTCCAAACAACCCCTGCAATTATTGAATAGCAAGAAGGCCTTTCTGCTGAGTAGCGGTACTTTAAAAACTGTGTATCAAACTGATACTTGTTATTTTCAAACGCTTACTACTGTAGCCCAATTCAGACATGCTGTGTGACTGTACAGACGTCTGTGCACTTGTACACATGTTTGTGTGAATGATTGCACCTGCGTTTATTTTACAATGAACCTGGATACAGGCTGTTCAAATGCATGGTACAGATAAGAAGTGTACTTCCATACCTGCGTTCAGCATAACATGTGAATGACTGTCCCTGTGTACAGATCCGTGCCTGTGTACACTGTACACTCATTGTATGAGTGCTGAACATACCGTGTGTATGGGCCTCAAATCCACTTTGTGGATTTGTAAGACCTGCCTCCACATTTCTATCTAAAAGTACTTTAAAATAGAGAATAAATTCAATAGATACTTAACAGCCATCTCAGCATGGTTTAACTTGGTGTGTAATTCTCTTTGCTGAAAACACAGAAAAGTGGATCGCCCTTAAAAAGCACTTGTTGCTATATTATGAGCACTCCCCCCAATCCACTTAACATGCCACAAATACATTTCTTTCAGATATCAGAAGCTATTGGTCCTGTGTGAGAGAGCTGTAAGTAGTTGGACATTTGTGCCTACCAAAAAAGGAAGCTAGAGTGGAATTGCCATGCCAGCTAAACAGCGCTTCTAATTGTGGTGCTTCCATAAGATATTTTAGAATGCACTGTATCATCCTCACACCACAGATTAATTCAGCCACTTTTGGTTTGCTCCTTCAACTTTACATTTTCTCTGTAAACAGAAACTCTGCCACAGCTAGGATTGAGTCAGCAGCTGTTCTAGAACAAGGCCCATGTTGAAGACATCAGTGTGTAATTTGAGGCCTTTAGAGATTGTGAGCATAGTTATCACATGGACTGGAATGAAGCAACCCCTTAAAAGATGTATTTAAAAGGTTGCTCCCACATATGTAGCTCACATGTCTGTTGACACATATTTTTCCGAAGCAAGTGATGATCTTTTTGCGCCTTGTTTATTCGGTTGCCCCCGCTGATCCAGGGTAGGCCTGCCTATGAGGTCAATTGAGGCACTTGCCTCAGGTGGTAGATTATCAGTGGGTGAGGCAAGCAATCGCTGCCTGCTGCCTCATCTGTCTAGCGCCACTTGGCGGCAGCAAAACTCAAAGAGCAATTCCAAATTCTCATTTTCCTCCTTGGTGTGTTGTATTTGAAAAGGAGGTGAGGGATGAAAGAGGAACTGTGGAGGAGAGGAGAATAGTGGGATAGAGCATCTCCCTGGGTACTAACTGAGCAAAGAAGCACCTTTTAAAATGGTGGTGTTCTTATGTTTAGCAGGGAGAGAGCAACTGTCCCTATCCAACCCTAGCACAGCATCCCTCCAGTGGCTGTTGCTGGTGTCTACCTTACATTGAGTCTGTTCTCACAAGCAGCCAATAGCAGGCTAAGGCAGCCAAGCCCATTCTTGGCTACTTGTAAGAAGCAGTGTGAAGCAAGTGGCTGCTGCCACTACGGCAAAACCACCTATTGAGCCCATAGCTTAAATGGGGTTAAGGGAGCAAGCACTCCCTTAGCCCCATTTTTTCAATCGTCTGCCAACCCCAGTGCATTATGGGAGTTAGGGGGGGGGGACAACGTGTTCCAGCCCACGACCCTCCCCATTGCCAGAGGTCATGGAGGATCATTTGGGTGTGCAATCCGCACACCCAGTGCCCTCCATGGATCATCTGCGGGGAAGGGAAGGTAACAAAACCTTCCTCCCCGCCCGCCCACCAAGCCCATCTCACAGATCATGATAATAGGCTCGTTCCTTGTAGATTGTGAACTCTTTTTGGGTCAGGGAGCCATTTTGTCTATTTGTCTATTCATTCATTCATTCGTTCATTCATTTAGTAAATCACTTTAAGAACTTTTGTTGGAAGGTAGTATATCAATATTTATAGTAGTAATGGTAGCCTCCTTTCCTCTGCTCTCTTCTCCACGCTCCTTTCTCCTCTCCACCCCTCCTCTTGTTTAAATTCAGCGCACTGAGAAGAATGGCGTGACTCTTCATGCATTGCCACCCAGCCAGGCAGTTGGGAGGCAGGCATGGGGTCAGGAGAGTGATGGCAGGCTGGTGGCGCACCACAGGCATTTAAAGATCTGAAAGATCTGTGAACAATCTGAAATACAATCTGAATCAAACAGAATCTGCATCATGTAGTAAGATTCAAATGTTTTCTTAGGGGATATCACTAAAGGTAACTTGCATGTACAGCCTTAAGATTATTACTCTCTGTGTGGTATTGAGATGTTGCCTTCCCCCCCAAGAAAGGCTTACTCTTTACCACTCACCTCAAAGCAGATATTCAACACATATAGCTTTCCCCAATACAGACATGAAGCCGTTTGAAAATATGGATAGTAAACTTTTGTTGTTGCCTACTACAAACATCTGGTAGATTAATCACTAGCCATTAAACCCAACAGAAACACATACTGATGGCAAAGTTTTTCTGCCCACATATTTAAATTGCTCCACATCCATGCTAAGAAAGGGTCACTGGGTAGACTCCTATTCTAGGGTCATATGAGCCTGCCTGGCTGTTAAATTCTGCCTCAGAAGCCCTTCTCTGGGCCCTTCTGCTTTCTTAACATAGGTTGGGGCATACCATGAGGGCCATTCACACCTCTCGCAGTCTGCAACTCAGCTGCAATCACTTTGAGAACCTTTTCTCAAAGAGATTGTACAACCCTCAGGGACATATTTTGGGGTTGTAAAAACCAGAGGGATAGATTTTGAGTGGCACCGAGCACTTCCAGTGGAAGGGAAGGTTGACAGTATTTACCCTCACCAGCTATGTGAGTGGTGCAACTCCGTTAGTTGAACAGTTCAGAAGCAGCTATGCTTCTCCTGTAGCACTGGTGCTTCATTAGTCTGAATGTCAGCCAGTGAGTCCTACTTCAGATTGCCATGAAGTGCAGATCTTCCAGAATGGGATCATTGTTTGCAGAACAAATTCTACTTTAGAGCCTATTTCAAATTAAGGCTTGCCTTTCCTCTGACTTCCATAAAAAGGGACCTCAGAGTGAAATCCTACTGAGACAAAACAATATTGTATCTAGACTAAGCCACTGGTTTAGCTTTGCCTCAGAAAAGTTGCCTTCTAGAAACTTCAGCTATCCCTGGCATATTGTTAAATAAGCTGGAACTTACTTCTCCCATTGCTATTTCCATTTAACCTTTATTCCTGTTCATCTATATATACATATTTATTTATTTATTGTCATATCATCTGGTTAAAATATCTTTTCAAGCCACTGCCCTAAATAAGCAAAACTCTAAAATAAATATATCAGACACAATGAGGAAAATAAAATTAATGGCTGACATACTAACTAAATTTACTCAAGGAAGTCCCACTGAAATTAAAAGGATAAGTTAGGCTTAGCCTGATTCACATGTCAAGTATCTCTAGGCCAGTTCAGATTACCACTGGCTGTACACATGAGGACAGGGTCTCTCTGAGAGCTCGCTTGTGATGACATCACAGAGGAATGTCCCAACACACTGTTGGGGTGTCCTTTAATCATGTAAGAGGAGTGTTCATCTGAAACACCCCTCTAATGTGCTACAAAACTATGTTTAAATAGAGGGGCAATTCAGAGGGGCAATTCAGATGAGCACCCTTTCATGCAATTAAAGGATGTCCTGACAGTGCATCAGGACATCCAGCAATGATGTCAGGGTGGTCATGTTCTCAGAATATCCCTGCCTTATCACATGATGACCTGGGCAATCATTTGAAGCAGCTCCATCTCTCCAGCAGCTGTTGAGGTTCTGTCTGGTGTTATTTATTTATTTATTTTTATTTATTTAAACTATTTATACCCCGCCCCTCCAGTACACAACTGCTCGGGGCAGCTCACAACATTTATAAAACAGTTACAATATAAAATCAGACTAATAAAATTAACCCAATTAAACAAGTTAAAAATCCAAGCTAAAACCGCAATCAAAATTAGCTTTTATCTTAAAGCTAAAAACTAGGAATTATAAGTGTTAGAGAATTAGATGATAAAAAATGCTACAAAACATTTACACAAAGAGATCAATTTGTGCTTTGCATAGGGGATACTATATTTACGAGGGACTCCATTCTTAAAATGTGTATTGTGAGTTTATGTTTGTGGAAATTTACTCT
This sequence comes from Hemicordylus capensis, assembly GCF_027244095.1. Classification (NCBI taxonomy): domain Eukaryota; kingdom Metazoa; phylum Chordata; class Lepidosauria; order Squamata; family Cordylidae; genus Hemicordylus; species Hemicordylus capensis. The sequence goes on from NC_069661.1 coordinate 160,875,310, forward strand.
GTAATCTATTCGTTAAAGGGAGCATTCTTTTTCAACATAATCTTCACTAAAAATACCAATGTGTGAAGGGATTGGTCCAGCATTTCTTATGCTTTGTGTTTTCCCAGACTTGTCTTGGAGTGTCACAAGAAAAACTACAACCAAACACTGCTTGCGTAATAATACTCTGTGTTTGTATAAGCAGGAAATATTCTACTAAGACTATCTTGGAAATCAGCCAAGTTCTACAGGTTCTCTCTGTATGCAGTTGTATGCACAGTGCTCTTCTCCATGGATTTGGAAACTCTGAAAAAACTGTATACCAAACCCGTAGAGATAAACCCTCTATGTGTCATCTTAACGATCTTGCCAAATGGCAGAACGGAAAAGAGTGGTGACACTCATCTTCATCAATATCATATTTGTATATTGTGCTATTTATTATTATTATTTCTTGTTTACACAGTCAGACAGGTGTTATTGACTAGTTTGTTTTATCCAGACATCGAGTCCTTCCCAAGGACCTGGGATGGCTGAATTTTATCATCAATACTGTTGGTTATTATAGATATTGTTGCAGAATATAGGCTATTCCCAGTAAAGTTGCTTTTTGTAATTGGCTGGTGGTGATTTCTGTGGCCCCTATGGTGTTGAGGTGCTCTTCAAGGTCTTTTGGGACTGCACCTTAGGCGTAACTGGGGGGGGGGGCAGGGGGGGCACGTGCCCCGGGCACCATTGAGGTGGGGGCGCCATACCAGTCCCTGCCACCCCCACCCCATTGCCCACCTGCCCAGCCCCAGGGCCCCTCAGCCACTTGCCTCCAGCTCCGGCCTAGGATCGGCAATGAGGCCTAGGATCGGCAAGGCCTGCAAACTGCAGAGCTCTTCTCTCCCCGCCTCTCAGCTGATCGGCAGGTGGGCGGGGCTTCCAGAGAGGCCTCCGAGTAGGCCTCCCTGAAGCCTGAACTCGGCAGGCCCCAAGCAAGGAAGGAAGGAAGGAGGCAGCAGACCCTCTGCCCAGACCAGACCATCCAGAACAGCTATTGCTAGGTAGGCTGTGAATTCCTTTTTGTGGTTACCCCCATATATAGGGATCTGCTTGCCATAGGGCTTTGATATGGGGGGTGGGGTGGGGTGAGACTGAGAAGTCTCTGAATATTTAATTTAAAACAGACTGGAAAATGTGCTGGCTTTAAAAACAAAAACTATCTAAAAAGGCCTATAAGTGGCTTGTTTCATGTCAGAAAATTACAAACACTTCTGGAACAAGTATATTTTATTTATTTTCATTCATTCATTCATAAATGCACTTATGTTCAAGTTGTTTTGCAATCCAGAAGGTCTGAGTGAGAACTGTGAAGCATGTGTTGTGATTTTATTTTATTTTATTTTTCTTGTGTGTGAACTGCTCCCCAATAACTTGCAGGGACTTCAGGGTAAATCTGGCCAACATGTGAATGCAGCACCTCTATTCCAGAGGAGATGTGTGTTAAAGGGCTTTAAAAGCCTGGTGTGAAAAGACTCCTGGAATCAAACCTTACTGAATTTGTTCAGAATTCTGAGAAAACAAAGATAGGCTCACCCTGCATGGTTGAAAGTCTCCTTTGCTAATCTGCAGCGAGGGGGCCATTTTAATAATTAGCATTGCTAGTGTGTTCTAGGCATTAAAAGTAGCACAAATATATAGTACTCAATGTATATCACTAAATACTGTGAAGTGTGCATGTGTGTATTCAGTGAAATGTATTTCCAGGTAGCATACTTATTTTGAAATATCAGACTTAAATCTTTGGGAGGCCCTGGACTTTGAGGGTCTGGGGGCCCATTTTGAAATCCTGTCTCTGGACCCATTCCAACCTTGCTATGCCCCTGACAGAATAGTTACATATGTATTGATCACTACACATGGGTTTCTGCACAGCACCTACACAGAAGAAACTTCCATGTAGAAAATGTGTCTCTTGTAAATTGACCCTGAATTTTCCATCCATTACTGGGATATCTGAGAGTTAGAGTCAATAATAAAAGAACAGCACACTGCTTGTGACAGGAAGGGGCAAATTACAATGATTTCTTCGTCTGGCAGGGGCTGGTTTTGGCCCTGGCAGAACTTGGCTGTCTGCTCCTATTGCAAATGCCTCTGTCTAACGTGGCAAACTAATGTATCCTCCTCCCTCTTGGTGTCAAAGTAAGCACTAGTGTGGTGAATGCACATAGACCCCATCATGAGCCAACAGTCATCATAAGACAAAGGCTGGCAGGAATCATTCACTGGTTTATAGACACACACACCCCCCACCACCTTCTTCTTCCCCTATTTTGCTAGTGGCTATTTGGGCAGGTGATCCTCTAGGACAAAGTCATGTTTTTTAAAGAATGAGATGAGACAGAGAAAATGACACTTGGAATCCTCGCAGAACTCCTGACTGTTCTAAGTCTTTTACAGAGATGGCTCATGTTTTCAGGTTTTGATCAACAACCATGTCTAGATGGTACAGTGTTCCTTTTAACGGGGATTTCCAGATATTGCTGACTACAAGTCCCATCATTCCTGCTTGGACAGTGGCGCAATTTCAGTGCTTGCCCTAGGCGCCATTTTCCCTAGTTACGCCTCTGAATACCTGTCTTGTCTTTTCCATTTTGGGACACAAAACCTATTACTATGTTTAAAAGCATTTATTTTCTGGCCATGAGGACTGCAAACTTAGGCTGTTGGTGTGCAAGACATTTCTTTAAAATATATATTTCTAAAGAGCATTGTAGCCTCATGTTTCCTTTTTCCTGTCCCAGTATACTTGCACGGATGCAGCCCACAACCCACATTTGACTATGGCTGTGACACATTTCCATATTTCCGGGGGTGGCGGGGGGCGCACGGTGGGGGGGGGCAATTTTAGCGCTTGCCCCGGGCGCCGTTTTTCCTAGTTACGCCTCTGACCTAGGGTGCCAATTACTACTGGGATTATTTTGGTCTTTTTCTGCCACAGCCTTTCAATTTCAATTTGTAGATCTTTGTATTTGGTGATTTTTTCTATTTCTTTTTCTTCTATTCTGCTATCTCCTGGTATTGCTATGTCGATTATTTTAACTTGTTTTTCTTTCTTCTCGACTACAGGTATATCTGGTGTATAGTGTGGCAGATGTTTGTCTGTTTGTAGTCAGAAGTCCCATAATATTTTTGCATCTTCATTTTTGACAACTTTTTCAATTTTATGGTTTTTGGCTACAGTTAGCTTGTATTTTTTGCAGATGTTCCAGTGTATCATCCCTGCTACCTTGTCATGCCTTTGTTTGTAGTCAGTCTGTGTGATCTTTTGACAACAGCTGATTAGGTGGTCCACTGTTTCATCTGCTTCTTTACAAAAGCAGCACTTGCTGTTTGTTGTTGACTTTTCTACTTTTGCTCTTATTGCATTTGTTCTTAGTGCCTGTTCTTGTGCAGCCAGTATTAAACCCTCTGTTTCTTTCTTCAAGTTGCCATTCTTAAGCCATTGCCAGGTCTTGGTGATGTCTGATTTTCCACTTATATTGTGCAAATATTGACCATGCAGGGGCTTCTTTTTCCAGTTTTCTGCTTGGTTCTTGACTTGTTCTTTCTTGTAGGCCTGCTTTCTTTCATTGGTGTTGAATAGTTTCGCGTTATTGACCATTTGACGTGCATCTTCTTCACTGTCCTTTATATATTCTTCAAGGCCTCTTTTCTCCTCCTCTACTGTTTGATGGACTTGCAGCATTCCTCTTCCACCTGAGCTGCGAGGGAGGTATAGCCTATCTACATCACTGCGCGGGTGCAGAGCACGATTGATGGTCATGATTTTCCTGGTCTTACGATCCAGTGTCTCTAGCTCTGCCTGGGTCCAGTCTATTATTCCTTCAGTGTATCTGATAACAGGTATAGCCCAGGTGTTTATGGCTTGTATGGTGTTCCAGCCATTGAGTTTGGACTTGAGGATTTTTCTAACTCTCCTGATGTATTCACTTCCAATTTTTCTTTTAACTTCAGTGTGTGTGATGTTATCAGCCTGGAGAATGCCCAAGTATTTGTAATGTTCTTTCTCTTCCAGGTTCTTGATGTTGCTTCCATTGGGCAGTTGTTGTTGTTGTTGTTGTTGTTGTTGTTGTTGTTGTTGTTGTTGTTATGGTTGTGGTTGTTTTATTATATAAATAAATGCGTGCACATAGGCTGGGCGATGGAACCTGATATCTCAAGGCCTTCAGCCTGAGCTCAATCACTGTAAGGACATATGAGAAGGACTGAAGATAGAAGAGATGCTGCTGGCTAGTGAGCTTTTCCTTGTGTTATGTCTACGTATTTTGCTTAGCTAGTCTCATTAACAACTGGGAGGGAGAGCCACAGGAACGATTAACAGCAGAGAAGAACCTGCCAGTCAGTGGCATCTCTCATTTATTCTAACTTCCATCAAGGCAATAGTGTCTGGGAATATCTGTGTGGCAAGAGCTGCCAGAGTTGCTGCCAACATTCTTCATCAAGCCCCTGCCTGTGAGGAATGACTGTCCAGATAGTCTTAATATCACCTTGCAGCTAGCTAACAAGGGTGATTCCGGGAAGGGGGAGGGAGAGATAACCCCCCAGAAAACGTAATTGACCCCCATCTGATTTGACCTCAATTTTTGTTTCAGTAATCTAATATGTGGGACACAGCTTGCCCCACCAGTAATGCACTTTTTCCCTTCTGTGCCCCCCGCACCCCAGTTTTTCCCCAAGTGTGCATGAAATAATGGCATCTTCTTCCTCAGTTTAGCCTTCCTTCTTCTTCTTCTTCTGCTGCTGCTGTCTCTGTTGTGTTGATTTTAGATTGTGAGCCCACTGGGAAAGGAACCTCTTCTTAAAATATATTAGGTGCCATGTAGGTGGATGCACTATATAAAGAATAATTATTTAATTGTGGGCTGTTTGGGGCAGGAAACCATTTTCTCATACCTTCTTTTGCTATGTAAATGGTTTTGCAAAAGTTTTTGCTGGAAAGTAAGATGTAAATATTTTTAATCAATCAATCAATCATCTCTTTCAACCTTGATTTTAATTTGAGGCAAGCCCTACCAGCATTTGTCAACTTTTCAGATAATACATTCACAGTTATGTACTAAATACTTTTCACGTGATAAGGGTAATGTGTAGTCAGAGACATGTGGGAACAATTTGATGAGAAAAGACATTGCAAGTGAGATCTTCCAGCCTGCCATTTATTTATTTGTTTGTTTGTTTTGTTATGATTATCATATTTATATATCGCCTGATATGTGTATTTCTAGGCAGTGTACACAATTTAAAACAACAAATATAAAACTGAGTAAAAACAATGAAAAAAATTTCACAGAATAAGCTAAAACAATTTCAAAGGATAAAAACAATTCAACACTTTAAAAATAATTTCAGCTAAAAGCCTGAACAAACAGATGTGTCTTGAAGGTCTTTCCAAAAGCCATCAGAGATGCAGATGCTTATTTTGACTGGGGGCATTTTCCAAAGCCTAGGGGCAGCCACAGAAGAAGGCCAGTTCCTGAGTTGCCAACAAATGAGTCGGTGGCAACCATAACCAGACCTCCCCAGATTATATTAATAGGTAGCAGGGTTTGTGACAAAGAAGGTGCTCTCATAAATACCTGGACCCAAGCCACTGAGGACTTTATAGGTAATAACCAGCATTTTGTATTTCACTCGGAAACATAGAAGTCAGTGCAGTTCTTTTATTGTCAGTGTTATATATTGAGCAGCAGTGATATAGGAAGATGCTGAAAGGCATCATCTCATACTGCTCAGGAGCAGGCAATGGTAAACCCCTCCTGTATTCTACCAAAGAAAACCATAGGGCTCTGTGGGTGCCAAGAGTTGAAATCAACTTGATGGCATTTTTATGGTCCCTTCAAGTTGTCCCAGAGACCAGTCCGGCTGCTGCATTCTGTAGTCAAGCCTTGTGGTTACCAGCATTTGTACCACAGTTTTAAGGTTATTTACCTCCAGAAATGGGCATAACTGATGTATCTGCCAAAGCTGATAAAAAGCTATCCTGGCCACTGTCTCAACTGAGAAACCAGAGAGAGTTTTGGAATCAGCATGCCTATGATACGTACCTGATCTTTCAGGGGGAGTGTAACCAGTGTTCTTGAACTTTTTTCATCTGTGTGTGGAATGGATTTTGTTCTGGGTGGCAGCATCAAGGCAGTGTGCGCACACATGCATTAGAATGGGGCCTTCCTGATTCAACCTAAGTGGGTTCTAAAATTAACTGAGTGGACATCAAAAAATGTGTGAGCACACACAAACACATAGACACTTTAGAGGAAGTACTGAGTGTAACCTCATCTAGATCAGGCTGATCTAACCATCTCTTGGGTCCTGATCCCCCACACTCATTACCTTTGTCTTATTTGGATTCCACTTCAGTTTGTTATCTCCGTAAGCCAGCATGGTGTAGTGGCTAGAGTGCTGGACTAGGACCAGGGAGGCCCGAGTTCAAATCCTCGTTCAGCCATGAAACTAGCTGGGTGACTCTGGGCCAGTCTCTCTCTCTCTCTCTCTCTCTCTCTCTCTCTCTCTCTCTCTCTCTCTCTCTCAGTCTAACCTACTTCACAGGGTTGTTGTGAGGAGAAACCTAAGTATGTAGTACACCACTCTGAGCTCCTTGGAGGAAGAGTGGGATATAAAATGTAATACATAAATAAATTAATAAAAATCCCTCATCCAGCCCATTACTGCCTCAGGCAGGCTTTTAGGGAAGTTATGCCATTTCCTGATGGAAATGGAGAAATAGATTTGGGTGTCATCAGCATATTGATAACACCCTGCACCAACTCTCCTGATTATCTCTCCCAGTGGTTTTGCATAGATGTTAAAGAGCATTGGAGACAGTATGGAGCCTTGTGGAAGTTCATACTTGAGTTCTCATTTTGCAGAGCAGCGATCTCCAAGCGACATCATCTGGAATCTACCAGAGAGGTAGGAACAGCGCCACTGTAAAAGAGTGCCACCCAATCCCACCTCATTCAGGAGATGCAGAAGGATACATGGTCAATTGTAATGAAAGCTGCTGAGAGATCCAAAAGCATCAGCAGAATCACACTCCCTCTGCTGCTAGCCAATTGGAGGTCATCCATCAGGTTGACCAAGGCAGTCTCAACCCCATAGCTTGCTCAAAAGCTGGTTTGAAATGCTAGATGCTCTGCATCATCCAAAACTGCCTGGAGCTGAGGGGGCACCACCCGCTCAATCACCTTGCCCAACCATTGAAGATTGGAAACAGATCTGTAATTAGCTAATTCTGAGGGATCAAATGCAGGTTTCTTCAAATAAGGTCTAATAATAGCCTCCTTAGGACAAGGAAGCATCCTGATCTCCCTAAGATAAACATTTATAATATTTACTAGACCATCTCTGTTTATACTATTACCACATAAAGTAAGCCAAGTTGGACAAGAGTCAAGAAGACAGGTTGTAGGATGTACAGTCCGAATACGTTTGTCCACATCCTCAGCAATCACAAAGTGAAAGTGATCCAAGCTAATCCCATTAGAGGAGTTGCTGAACGCCTCTGCAGTGACTGTGGAATCCAGTTCGACTAGAATACAAAAGATTTTATCCACACAAAAATCATTGAAAATATCACAGCGAGTGACTGATGGATCCAAATTCAAATTCAAGGGGGAGGGGCACATACAACTCTTGACAACTCAGCTGGATGTGACTTTGCAGAAGCAATGTGGGTAGAAAGAAATCACTTCTTTGCCACCCACACTGCCAGAGCATAGATCTTCAAATGTGCCCTGGTGTTATGATTTGTTGGATTTGTGCCTAACTTTCCTCCACTTGTGCTCTAGTCTTCTACCTCAGCATTTCAGCTCATTAATCATTTAGGTATCTATGGACCTGACCTCAGTAGAATAGAAGTTGCACTTAGGAGACAGAGAATGTATTTAAGCCACCTCTTCACTGTTTACTGGTGGGCTGTTTTCAGTTTCCATTGGACAAATGTCACATAGACCAGTAACGGTTGCTGTGGGCGCCACCTGGGGGTGACAATGAAAGGCACCTTTAAGAGTAAATTAGTAGGTGCTAACCTCAGCTACTGCCTCACGTGAAAGCTTCTCGGAGCAGCAGCGCATGGCCCAGCACATGGCCCTGCATTGGGGCTCCGCCACTCACCTGGCCGCCACACATGCATGGAGGCCATTGCTGGCCACACATGGCCTCCTCCAGCTGAGTGGTAGAGCCGATCCCTCACCGCAGCGGGTGCTGGGCAGTGTGCTGCTGCTCCGATCAGCTTTCAGGTGTGGCAGTAGTGGAAGTTAGCACCTATTAATTTATTCTTAAAGGTGCCTCTCGCCACCCACCCTGGCGGCACCCACACTGGCCGCTACTGTCATGGAACGGTTGCCAGATGTGGCAAAGCACACTTAGGAACCATTCTGACATTATCTGAAGAGCATGGGAGCCACTGAAGTGTGCCTCCTTCCCCTGCTGGTGAGGTAATATCAGAAGCCCAAAACCATGTGGGAGGAGTCCATGGCTCCTTTCTATATCAGTATCACTCCATCTAAAACTGGGGCAATTGGAAAGAGCCACATTATGGGCTCCTCCCATGGTTTTCCAGTGGCTTGGAATTTCTGATGTTACCATGGTGGATCACAAATAATCCATATTCCAGCATCTTGGATTCAGTGATGTCAGAAAAACTCCTGAACTGCTATATTATATTAGGCTTGTTCACACAATAGTTTAAATCTAGGTTTAATGCGGGTTACCAACAGCATTGAAATAACTGTGTGCCAAGGTGGTTTATGGCCCAAGATTCCCACCTTGGCATGGCTTCACACAATCACGCTAATGTTGGTAACCCACTAAACCTAGACTCAAATGATTGTGTGAACAGGCCTCTTCTCTAGTCTTATAAACAGTGATAGGGAGCTGGTCACAATCTTTTTTGGGCCCTTTCCTGCTTGAGGCATCTGAAAACTCAGGTTACAATATACAGTATTTGGTTTCTTCAGGTTTGTAATTTTTGTTCCTTCAAGAGGCTAACAGTTTGGTTGATAGCATTTCACATTGAGTGGCTAATGGGAGGGGTAGAGAACAGGGTTTCTGCTATCCATTTCTTATCTACTTCAGGGCTTGCCAACGGCTTAAATAACCCTCAAAGTACGTAATAAAGATGAAGATCTCAGTGCATATCTTGCATGTGATAAAGCAATAGATCAGAATTCTTTGGATTTCTTAAATAGTTCCATCTATAGAAATACAATCTGTAAAATCATTAAGACAGCCAAGGAACCAAAATCAATTAGGCATAAAAACAACGGAGGCAGGCTGCAAAGCTATATGAATAAGCCATTCCTTTGCCAAGCCCAGCAAAGCCCCAAATCACATGAGAATATGAAATGCTTTCCAACTTAGCAGGAGATTCAGAGGTGGATGACTTGGGTTATAGTTAATGAATGAAGGTTTAAAAAATATTTTTAGGATAATTATATGAAGTAGAATGCCAACCACTGAGTCACATCAGTTGCTTAACTTGCATAACTATTTAAATGATTACATTTTACGTGAGAGGATCGCATTTCTAACTGGAAGTAAGAGGCCAAGACGACTGAATGTTCCTACATTATAGCAGAGAGAGGCAATCCATTATAGTTTTCAGCAAACTAGTGTGAACTCTGTTGTGCAGCTAGGGACTGTTTTTGCAATAATGGAGGGTTTTTTGCAATAGTTCTTCTATAGTTTCTTATCTTTTACTCGTTGATACATCAGACTGGGGTTGATTAAGTGTGGTTGCCAACCTATCAATTTTTTACTGGTCTGACTAGTAAAACTGCATTCTGACAGGTGACTGGTATTTTTGCCCCAAAAGCCAGTGGCTGACAGTGAAGCTACATTCCTCATGAGTAGTCCCATTGAGATTAATGGAACTAGTTGGTAATTACTAACTTGTTCCACTGATTTCAATGGGACTGCTCATGAGTCACTTAGTCTGGCTGCCAGCCAGTAAACCTCAGAGGCTGCCCAACAAAAATGTTTTTGCTTTTGCCCGAAATCCAGAGCCTTCAGGGTCTTCCAGTGACCTGGTGGTTCCAGTAAGCAGAGTCCCTGTCCAAAGGATCACATTTTGAATACATATGTTGAAAGCCAGCAACCCTAATGTTGCATGCCAATATGCAATGAAGAAGGCACTGAAAGACAAACATGCCAATAGTTTTCACCTCTCTTACCTTCCAACATATCACAGAAAATAGGGGCACTCTAGTTTACTTTTAAACACCCTTATTGTCATAGCAAGGGTCAATTGCTAAGCTACCTGACTGTTAGGTCAGGGGCGTATCTAGTGCGGGGCAGGCAGGGCACGTGCCCTGGGCGCCACTTGAAGAGGGGCGCAATTTCTTAAAATTAAAAAATTTTTAAAAATGGCTACCAAAAACAAAATGGCCACTGGGCATGCTCAGATGGCCTCTGTGAGGCCTTAGGGCATGCCACGCCTCACAGAGGCCATTTGAGCATGCACAGTGGCCATTTTGTTTTCAGCAGCCATTTTTTAAAAAAATTATTTTTAAAAATGACCACCACACATGCTCAAATGGTGCCTGTGAGGCCCTAGAGGCCAGTGGGAGGAGGAGGAAACTTTGCAGACCCCCCCCCCCAGCCTTTAAGAAGTCCCCCAAAGGGGCCACAGGTCATATATATATATATATATATATATATATATATATATATATATAAAAATGTCACTGAACACATATTCAGATTGGCACTATGTACAGAGAATCAGGGCTTGTGAATACTGAGCTGAAGTTTATGAGCTAAGATTGTATCCATTTGCTCTTACTTTGCTTCTTGTGATAAGTGAGTTAAATGTGATGACTTAATAATATGGCTATTAATGGTGAGTTTGTCTTCGAATCAATGTGAAATCCTTAGTATCAAGGCCCACTGGGAGTTTCTTGCTCTTTCTCTCATTTTTACTGTCTTTCTGAAATACTAGAATATATTCCAAGCAGTGACACAGTTTACTCTGCATATCGTTTAATTATTTTCAGAGTATCTGGGAAAAGTCAAATTCTAAGTTTTATTTTTAAAACTTATGTAATCGTGCTGCTACAATGCATAGCAGAGAATTAGACAGGCACTTCTTTTAGTTTTTCCAAGTACACCTCCGCATAATATTTGGGGATTTCATGAGCCCCAGCATACTGAAATTTGTCGTTTTCCAGCATTTTCTTGGTCTGGCTACATCCACTGCTAAATAGTTTTTGAAATATTAAAAGATTAACAAGCTTGGCTTGTATTTTTCAGCTGACATTAAGGTAAAGTTATCTGAAAGATGGGTGTCAGATGTTTGGACGGAGGGCGCGATTTCAGTGTTTGCCCTAGGCGCTATTTTCCCTAGATACGCCTCTGTGTTAGGTGTTGCTGAAGGCTCTTTCCTACATACTCTACACTAAATGGCTTAGGACTAGTGTTCCTTCCAACAGGGATACCCAAATGTTGTTGACTACAACTCCAATAATCCCTAAGCAAAGCCATTGCAGATGGGAATTCTGGGAGTTGTAGTCCTCAACGTCTGAGAATCCCTGTTAGAGGGAACACTGCTTAGGACTGGGTTATTTGGGAGACTACCTGCTTCTGCATGATCCCCACCACACATTAAGATCATCGAGAGAGGTTCGTCTCTGTATGCCGCCAGCCGGTCTGGTGGTGACTTGGGAGCAGGCCTTCTCGGTAGTCACTCCTGGGCTGTGGAAAGCGCTCTCTATAGACATAAGTGATTTAACATCATCAGCCATCAAAAGAATGCTTAAGAAACGTTTTTTAGCCTGGCTTTTACTTTGTGGGTGTGTAAAGATCAGAGGCGTAACTAGGGAAAATAGCGCCTAGGGCAAACACTGAAATTGCGCCCCTGTCCAAACAGGAATGATGGGACTTGTAGTCAACAATATCTGGAAATCCCTGTTAAAAGGAACACTGTACCATCTAGACATGGTTGTTGATCAAAACCTGAAAACATGAGCCATCTCTGTAAAAGACTTAGAACAACAGTCAGGAGTTCTGCGAGGAGTCCAAGTGTCATTTTCTCTGTCTCATCTCATTCTTTTTAGAAAACATGACTTTGTCCTAGAGGATCACCTGCCCAAATAGCCACTAGCAAAATAGGGGAAGAAGACGGTGGTCGTGGTGGTGGGGTCTATAAACCAGTGAATGATTCCTGCCAGCCTTTGTCTTATGATGACTGTTGGCTCATGATGGGGTCTATGTGCATTCACCACATCAGTGCTTACTTTGACACCAAGAGGGAGGAGGATACATTAGTTTGCCACACTAGACAGAGGAATTTGCAACAGGAGCAGACAGCCAAGTTCTGCCAGGGCCAAAACCAGCCCCTGCCAGACTAAGAAATCATTGTAATTTGCCCCTTCCTGTCACAAGCAGTGTGCTGTTCTTTTATTATTGACTCTAACTCTCAAATATCCCAGTCATGGATGGAAAATTCACGGTCAATTTACAAGAGACACATTTTCTATATGGAAGTTTCTTCTGTGCAGGTGTTCTGCAGAAACCCATGTGTAGTGACCGCCAGGGGCATAGCAAGGTTGGAAAGGGCCAAGATGAGATTTTAAAATGGGCCCCCAGCCCCTCAAAGTCCAGGGCCTCCACACATCCCATGCCCCCAAGGATTTAAGTCTGATATTTCAAAATAAGTATGCTGCCTGGAAATACATTTCACTGAATACACACATGCACACTTCACAGTACTGTATATAGTGATATACATTGAGTACTATATATTTGTGCTACTTTTGATGCCTAGAGCACACTAGCAATGCTAATTATTAAAATGGCCCCCTCGCTGCAGATTAGCAAAGGAGACTTTCAACCATGCAGAGTGAGCCTATGTTTGTTTTCTCAGAATTCTGAACAAATTCAGTAAAGTTTGATTCCAGGAGGTTTTTCACACAAGGCTTTTAAAGCGCTTTAACACACATCTCCTCTGGAATGGAGGTGCTGCATTCACATGTTAGCCAGATTTACCCTGAAGTCACTGCAAATTATTGGAGAGCAGTTCACACACAATAAAAATAAAATAAAATAAAATAAAAGCACAACACATGCTTCACAGTTCTCACTCAGACCTTCTGGGTTGCAAAACAACTTGAACATAAGTGCATTTATAAATGAATGAAAGAAAGAATGAATAAATAAATATTTTTTCCAGAAGTTTTTGTAATTTTCTGACATGAAACAAGCCACTTATAGGCCTTAGATAGTTTTTGTTTTTAAAGCCAGCACATTTTTCAGTCTGTTTTAAATTAAATATTCAGAGACTTCTCAGTCTTGCCCCACCACCCATATCAAAGCCCTATGGCAAGTAGATCCCTATATATGGGGGTAACCACAAAAAGGAATTCATAGCCTACCTGCAAAAGCTGTGCTGGATGGTCTGGTCTGCTGCAGGGAGCAATGCCAGCCTCCTTCCTGGCTTGCTGGGGCCTGCCGTGTTCAGGCTTCAGGGAGGCCTACTCGGAGGCCTCTCTGGAAGCCCCCCCCCCCACCTATCAGCTCTGCAGTTTGCAGGCTGCTCCGATCCTAGGCCTCGCCGATCCTAGGCCGGAGCTGGAGGCAAGTGGCTGAGGGGCCCTGAGGCTGGGCAGGTGGGCAATGGGGTGGGGGTGGCAGGAACTGGCATGGCGCCCCCCCAGTGGTGTCTAGGGCACGTGCCCTGCCTGCCCCCCCCCCCAGTTCCGCCTATGGTAAAGATGGCTTGGTATTTTAATTTGGCTTCTGTTTTAAATCTTGGGTGAGTTTAGTTTAATGTTTAGTGCCTGGGTCTTTCTGGAGATGGGAAGACAGGGGGTTTATCCACAGATTATGGGGCAGCTATTCCAGTGGGGGTGGGGAATAGAAGAAGTAATGTTGACAGGTCAGGAGGTCGTTGCAGGGGAAGGGAGATCAGAAACCTAATTGCTTTTCCCCCTTCTGGCTGTCCTGCCAGCTCTTTGACCTTGGAAAGCAGTGCCAACCACCCACAGAGCGTCACCTTGCTCCTTTGTAATGCCAGGTTGGTCCAGAATAAACCTGACATCATCCATGACTTGATTCTGGATGAAGGGGCTGGAATGGTATGTATGACTTGGTTGGGGGAGGCTGCTGGCCCAGTCTGGACCCAGCTTTTCCCTCCAGGGTACTCTGTTGAGGAGCAGGGGATGGGATGTGGCTGGGGAGGTGAAGTGGCTGTGGTCTATAAGAAGAACATCTCCCTTGCCAGGATCCCTGTTGAAGTGTCTGGCCATATTGATCCCTCAGAGTTAAGCAACTACTGGCCTGTCTGCAACCTTCCACCCACCTTTACACACCACCTTCCATGGCTGGGCAAGGTGACTGAGAAGGTGGTGGCCTCCTAGCTCCAGGCAATCTTGGAGGGAAATGATTATCTAGACCCATTTCAAACTGGCTTTCAGACAGGCTATGGTGTGGATACTTCCTTGGTCAGCCTGATGGATGATCTCCAGTTGGAAATTGACAGAGGGAGTGTGACTCTGTTGGTCCTTTTGGATCTCTTGGTGGCCTTCGATACTATTGACCATTGTATCCTTCTGGAATGTCTGAGGGGATCAGGGGATTGGATTCTACCTCACAGGCAGATTCCAGGTGGTGTATCTTGGAGACTGTTGTTCTTCTAAATATCAACTTTCGTATGGTGTCTCTCAGGGCTCCATATTGTCTCTGATGTTGTTTAACATCTACATGAAACCTCTGGGAGAGATCATCAGGAGATTTGGCACAGGATGTTATCAATATACTCATGACACCCAAATCTATTTCTCCATGTCAACATCATTAGAAGAAGGCATAATGTCCCTAAATGCCTGCCTGGAAGCAGTGATGGGCTGGATGAGGGATAACAAACAGGCTGAATCCAGATAAGACGGAGGTACTTATTGTGTGGGGTCGGAACTTGGGAGGTGATATTGATCTGCCAGTTCTGGATGGGGTCACACTTCCCCAGGAGGAACAGGTATACAGTCTGGGGGTGCTTATGGATCCAGACCTCTCTCTGGTGTCCCAAGTTGAGGCGGTGGCCAGAGGTGCTTTCTATCTGCTTCGGCTGATATGCCAGCTACGTCCATTTCTTGAGATGAACGACCTCAGAACAGTGGTACATATATGCTGGTCACCTCTAGGCTGGACTACTGTCATACGCTCTATGTAGGGCTGCCTTTGTATGTAGTCTGTAAGCTGCAGTTGGTACAGAATGCAGTGGCCGGATTGGTCTCTAGGTCATCTAGGAGAGACCATATTTTTCCTGTGTTGAAAGAGCTATATTGGTTGCTGATAAGTTTCTGGGCAGAATGCAAGGTGCTGTTAATTACCTATAAAGCCCTAAACAGCTTAGGCCCTGGGTATTTAAGAGAACAACTTCTTCACCGTGAGCCCCATCGCCCTATAAGATTGTCTGGAGAGGTTCGTCTGCAGTTGCCACCAGTTCCTCTGGTGGCTACTCGGGGACAGGCCTTCTCCGTTGCTGCCCCTGCAGTTTGGAATGCGCTCCCTGTTGAAACAAGAGCTTCCCCATCTTTGGCAATCTTTAAAAAGGCACAGAAGCATATTTATTCAACCAGGCTTTTAATTAAATTTATAGACTTATTACTTTTAATGTTGGGTTTTAAATGATTTTAATGTTAATGATTTTAATGTTTAAATTATTTTAATTGTAAACCGCCCAGTGAGGCAAGTTTTGGGCAGTACAGAAATATGTTAAGTCAAATAAATAAATAAAATAATCTTTGAATGTTTTAAATTGTTTTAAATTGCTATTTTAACAGTTTGTCTTATTTTGTCTTTACTGTGTTTATTTTTTTTGAACCACCTAGAGCCTTTGAAAGGCGGCATATAAATTAAATAAATAAACAAACTGACCATAACATTTGTTTTATAAAAAATATAAGAATACTTAACCTCACAATGGATTGGGTGGTCTTCTAGAATAGTTGCAGCTCAAATACATTCACGGTCTTGATATGTAGTTATGGTGTTAAATTGGGGAAATAATTCTCTTTTAGCCTCCCCACGATATATGCTGCAGAAGTAGTGCTAGTAAATTCCGTTTTAGCAGTGCCTTGAAATAGCAGCAGGAACTTAGGCTAAATCCTGACTCACATGTAAGAGAAAGCGATGAGAAGTCACATTCCCCTAGTACTGATGTTAGTGCTTCATCAGTTCTTTTACAGTAAAGGCGGGAGGTTTTGTCTCTACTCATTTCTGCATGCATTTCCTTGTTTTGCACATTTTGGCCACTGTCTGCTTTGTCAGTGTGTGTGGTCTTTGTAGACTGGATACTTGCCACAACACCGCTCTTTAAGATAAATGTCTAGGGTTGGTGTTTTATTGTCTCTATAGAGAATTTGTATGCCTGGCTCTTGTTCAAGCAGATCAAGGGAAGGTTGCTGCACTCAAGTCCTTTTTAAGGCCCCAAGAAGCCCAGCGAGAGAACATTCATTTGAGGATTCCTTTCTTTCTCACTGCAACCTGTGGCAATGTCGTTTTTTCTCAGCTGGGGGGAAAAAGATACACACAAAATCTTTTTGAACCCTCCTATATTGACATCAGAATTAATACAATATTAAGATTTGATGTCTTGAAATGAAAAGACAAAAATATACTATTGGATATACTTGTGAAGTACAGGATTCCTGCATATGAAATCCTCTTTTCATGTTACATAAACTAATATAAACATCAACAAAGTTTCACATAATGACAAACTATATTCTGAGTTTTGTAGAAGTTTTATCTTCTTTTCCCTACTTTCTTGGCAACAAATCTACATATAAGAGTGCCAAAAAACATTTCCCTCAGAAGATCCCATTCTATAAAGAGAACAAATAGTGGCTGTCTTGACTTACAGCATTGATGACTGTTTTTTTTATTTTAAATAAGGGTAGTTTGGAGAAAGTTCTTTCTCCTTCACAGTGTGAAATGGGCAGAGTGCTATAGTAACATTTGGAAAAGCTTCAACCGGTTCCTTGTGGTAAATTGTTTCAAAATACTGTGGGCAGTCTTAGATCCAACATGTCTATTTGTATTATCTAAGAAATTAATGAAATGGTTTATTTCAGAGGAGAGAAAAACTTTAAGATGTTTTGGGTAAGTTTGAGTAAGCTTCTGCATCCCTTCCAGAGTACCCTGACTTTGGAAGCTTGACCTAGTCTTGCCAGAACCAAATAAATGCACAACTTTAAAGTAAGCACAGGAACACTTATCCAGGTCTATTTGAAGTTTATCTAAGACAACTTTGTAAGTTTCCACCTTGAGCTTGTCTCTTACAGTTAGCTTGTAATCTCTGTTTCCTTCTGGGAAAATGGATTTGTGTTCCTGTGTTGTTGATGTTTAATCCAAATGTCTGATTGTCAGTTGAGGACTCATATTCTTTACCTTTTCTTCAATCTCCCCCCGCCCCCGCCCGCAAGTTGTCAACATGTTATGAACAAAGGTGATGAGGGAAGAAAGTATTGTCATGATACATCAGGACCTGGTTTTTGTAGGACTTTGTTTGCGCAATCAGATCTGTGAAGGACTCTATGCTGGAATACTACCCTAAAGACCATTTCAACTTGCGATATTTACAAAAGAAATTTCTTCTAATAAAGTAAATACATAAATAAATAACTTCATCACTACCTTCTCAGCATTGGGAGGGCAGGAACTACATAAATGTTGGCAACCAATCATCTGAGTTGGTCTCAGCCAGGCCAATGAAGGGGGCCCTGTTCTATGACCTATACTCCTACTCATTCCTACTCAGGTGAAATGGCTCTTAAGGTTCTTAAAGGGGAAGAGCCAGACAAGAGTTGGTCTCAGGCAGGTTGACGGAATGGGCCCAGATCTCTGACCTCACTCTCTTCTGCAGCCAAATGTGAGATGAAAGTTGCAAGGTTAGCTACCATCAAAAGTCTGCCGCCAAACAGAAAATGGTGAGTTCAGGATAATGTCTGTAGAATAAGGTGACGTTTGAAGGAATCCAAGAGAAATTATGAGGTGAAAATATCTTTCAAAATGCCTCCCTAAGCTGGAGCTCTTCAACTAAGGGTCCGGAGAGAAAAACCTCTTATTAAATAAAATCAAGGGCAATCTGTCACAGAGGCACTTTTTGAAATAGATTACAGATCAAATGATAACAAGACCTGATAGACAGATAACAGATTTTAGGAACAAACGAAACTGTTTTAACTAGAACCAGTCAATAAAAGTGCATACTATAGCCCTCTTCAGATGTTATAACCTTGAGCGCTGATCGCAAGGCAGGAAACAGAGAGCAAGCCCTCCCCCAGCCACTGTCACTCATCCCTACATCTGAGATTATGACTAGGGATGTGCATGAAGTGCTTTGTGGACACATTAAACAGAGCAAGCAGGCCCTACCTGCCCCTCTGTTGCATCACCGCCGCGTGGCAGTGCTATCCAATGCTAACTATCCCCACCTTAGCAGTGATGCTGCGCAGGAGCTTCCTGTCTGGGAACAGGAAGTTCTCTGTTCCCAGCATCCCGCTGGCATATAAATTACAGTGTGCTGTAAACTGTATCATCTGTGTGTACACAGACACCATCTTGAGTGCCCAGTAACATTGCTGAGCACTCAAGATGACGTCCGTGCATGTGCAGATGCCATTTACATGATGATGACAGTGGCAGGATATTAGGAACAGGGACATTTCTGTTACCAGACTGGAAGCTCCCACACAGTGTCGCTGCTAAGAATGGGGCAGCGGGGATCAGAGGCGTATCTAGGGAAAATGGCACCTAGGGCAAGCACTGAAATTGCACCCCCTGTCCAAATATCTGACACCCATCTTTCAGATAACTTTACCATAAAATCAGCTGAAAAATACAAGTCAAGCTCCTTAATCTTTTAATATTTCAAAAACTATTTAGTAGTGGACGTAGCCAGACCAAAAAATGCTGGAAAACTACAAATTTCAGTATGCTGGGACTCATGAAATACCCAAATAATATGTGGAGGTGTACTTGGAAAACTAAACAGAAGTCCCTGTCTAATTCTCTACTATGTGTTGTAGCATCACTATTACGTACGTTTTAAAAATCAATGGAGAATTTGACTTTTCCCAGATACTCTGAAAATAATTAAAGGATATGCAGAGTAAACTGTGTCACTGCTTGGAATATATTCTAGTATTTCAGAAAGACAGTTAAAATGAGAGAAAGAGAGCAAGAAATTCCCAGTGGGCCTTAATACTAATGATTTCACTCTGATTCAAAGACAAACTCACCATTAATAGCCATATTATTAAGTCATCACTTATCACAAGAAGCAAAGTAAGAGCAAATGAATACAATCCTAGCTCATAAGCTTCAGCTGAGTATTCACAAGCCCTGATTCTCTGTACATTGTGCCAAACTAAATAAGTGTACAGTAACTTCTATTATATTAAATTAATTTTTTTTAACCTGTAGCCCCTTTGGGGGGCTTCCTAAAGACTGTGGGGGGGGGGGACCTGCAAAGGTTCCCCCTCCCCGCGCTGGCCTCTAGGGCCTCACAGGGACCATTTGAGCATGTGTCATGGCCATTTAAAAAAAAAATTAAAAAAAGAAAAGAATGGCTGCTAAAAACAAAATAGCTGCCGCGAATACTCAAATGGCCTCTGCGAGGCCTGGCCTTTGAGCATGTGCAGTGGCCATTATGTTTTCGGTGGCCATTTAAAAACAAATTAATTTTAGAAAATGGTGCCCCCCTCCAAGTTGCGCCTGGGGCATGTGCCCTGCCTGCCCTACCCTAGATATGCCCCTGGTGGGGATGGGCGACATTGGATAGCACCACGCTGTGGCAGCAGCACAGCAGAGGGGCAGGTAAGACCTGCTTTCTCCATTTAAAGTGCCCCCTCTCCCCTCCACTGAAATGTTTTGGCCAGGGGAACTTGAATTGTTTTGGCACCTCAAATTACAGCCGCTGAAATGATTCATGCAGATCTCTACTTATGACGCTGTTTGAACAGTGTGGTGCTGTGATGACCGGTGAGCCCATGAGGGTTGCAGCACATAGGATCACCAGTCATCACACTTATGATGCTGCCCCATTCATAATAACAGTGCTGTAAACATGATCGTCAGGCATAGGTGTGTGTGTGTGTGTGTGTGTGTGTGTGTGTGTGTGTGTGTGTGTGTGTGAGTGACTTCCTCCCTGCTTTCTCCCTCACAAGTGGCACTTAAGGTTAAAATTTATATCATCTGGAAAAGACTTATCTTAACAATAACACAATGCCCTATTTGGAGACAGAACAGGAGCCAATTATTATTTTTGTTCCTAAGTTGCTGGAGTAGCTGATTCTGCTTATAAAACATGAAGTCTAAGTGGTGATGTACCACCAACCACAATTTGGGTTTCTAAGTGTGTTTTAAAAAATAATGTTGATGGGGCCTATTCCATATTTGAGACTCGAGATCCCATTGGCCCCCTAAAAATGGTCTATTGCACTGATTATTCATTTTCAGAACATTTTCACATCAGTCACAAATTCTTGCTTTCAGCTTCTTTTGCTGAATAGCTATTTTAAATATCTAGCCAGAAATACTTAACAAGCTGGTCTCTGTTCCCCAGCCTTAAGCAAGACAGGACACTCCATAAAATCAGTTTTGTCTGAATGAGGAAAGTGAGGGCATTCTTCCACTGGCTCTCCTGTGGGGTCGCATCAGCATGGGATCACCCAGGGACTGGGTCGTAGGATCTTCTCACTTCTGTCCATGTTTAGGGAGGAGGAATTCTCTAGTTAACCTTCCCACCCTCTTGCACTAAATTATAGGCATGGGCATTGCCTCAGGATTGGAGGAGGAGGGAAGTATAGTCACTCCACTCCTTTGCCTATCAGTGGGAGCAAAGGTCTGAGCTCCTCTCTGGGAGTCCACCAGACCAACAAACCCCATCCCTGCTGATCATCTCACCTTTGGCAGCCCCTGCCTTAAATAAAGCCCTACATTTAGGACACTTCTCCCCCCTTCCAGCTTGCTCCTTCTTTCCCGGCCAGGCAAGTGGATTGGCCACCCAATCCCTGGCCTCCCAAGGGGCCTTTTTCTCTGATTCCACCCCCTTCACGAGTATTTCCACACAAGGCTGCAGCTGTGGAGCTGATATCATTGCTATTCCATATCCACCATTCTGATGCCTCTTGGGCTGCACTCGCCCACCCCCCAGCAGCTGTTGCCCACCTCTCTGAACCCTTCCTGACTTCTGGAAAGTAATTGCTGGGGTTGTCCTGGGAACTGGAGCCCCCTGCTTCTCTTGGCACACTGCTGTTTGACTGGGTAAACAACCCTGTCTCAAGGAGAAGGGCAGGAAATCCCAACAACCTGTTTCACCCCTCAAACGGTTCACTTCATTCCCGAGGTGGAGAGGGGTCTTGGATTTGCAGTCAGAGCATTAGTAGAGCTGAAGATGATATTTGTCTCAAATTTGGGGAGGGATAGGCAGATGCGTAACCAGGATGGGGCAGGCAGGGCATGTGCCCTGGGCACCAGTTTCAGGGGGCACAAAGTGCCTGCCATGCCCCACCACCCCCCAACCACCACAATTTTTTTTTTCAAAATCCCCCTGACCCCCCCCATTCAATCCCAGTTGGTGTCCCCAGGTGAGCCCGCTGCTGCTCACCACTGCCACCATGCTGCAGCCCACACCCTCCCCCCCCACACACACTCATGCAGGTGCAACTTGTGAGAGATCTCTTGAGTCCAGGGGCAGGCAGGCACTCTCCCATTGGCTGCAGAGAGTTGCATGGTGCCCCCCAGACACAAGGAGCCCCCCCCCATAAGCACTTGCCAAGTCTTTTCAGGCAGCATTTGTTGCCTAAAAGCATCTATTCCCATTTCTCTCCCTCCAGAGAGTGAGAGAAAGGGGGAATAGATGATTTCGGGCAGCAAGCGCTGCCTGAAATGAGACCAAAGAGCTCGACTGGGCTCTTTGGAGCTCGAGGCCACGCCCCCTTTGCACGTGGCCTTGAGCTCCAAAGAGCCTGAGCGAGCTCTTCGGTTTCATTTCAGGCAGCACTTGCTGCCTGAAAGCATCTATTCTCCCTTTCTCTCCCTCTCTGGAGGGAGATAAAGGGGAATAGATGCTTTCAGGTAGTCAACGCTGCCTGAAAAGACTCAGCAAATGCTCATTTGGAGGGGCTCCTAGTAGCCTGGGCGTGGGCGGGCGGGGGTCATTGGGGCCAGAACTGGCCAGAAGTAGCACCCACAGGGGACACGCACTACTTCCGGCCAAGAACGGGGGACGGGGCGGCAGGGAGGTTGGTACGCTGCCGCCCCATGGCTTGCTTTCTTCACAAAAACCTGAGCCGTTCTACCGGCCAAGAAGAAGGGGGGAAGGGGCGGCAGAGAGGTACGCTGCTGTCCCATGGCTGTTACAAAAAATGGAGCACCAGCATGGGCAAGGTTGCAAGCTTGGTGAGATCAGGCAAGAAGGAAGAGTGATTCCCAGGAAGGAAACCCGTGCGCTCCCTCCCCCTTTCTCCTTGACAATGGCTGGGCTTTCTTTAGGAAGTTGTGTGCCTCAGGAAGCTTCTTTCTCCTCTGCATTCCCCACTGCTGGCACATATTAATGAGTGCTCCTTCCCACCGCCCACCACAGCCCTGCCTTCTCTCCCTGCCGCTTCCCCACTGTCCAACACTGAATACTAGCATGATTATTTGAGGCTCCCCTTCCTCCGACCCTCTGATGAGAGAATGTCAGGGCTGGAAGGGGCTGTGGACTTGCACACAACTTTGCTGCTGCTGGCTGGGCAATCTGGGCAAGACAAACTGAAGTGGTTGTTTGAGGAAGCCCTCAGGGCTGCTAAGAGCGGTGGGACAGATCAGGCAGTGGTCTCAAAAATGTAGGAAGTGGAATGAAAGAGGGGCAGAGGAAGCATATGATCCTCTCCCCCCTTCCTCTCCCCCCTTTTATACCAACTCTCCTCTCCTTTCACAGATCAATATGTCTCTTTAAAATTGCATTTTAAGTAGTGCTGTGGCCAGATTCATTTGTAACTTTGTTGAGCTACAAAATTCTTTCTATTCCAAATCCTCTAGTGCTCCTATTACATTACAGTCTAATACATGCTTAATAGTACAACATGCCATTTTGAAAGAAGGTTTTCAAAGTTTTGATGGTATTCAGTAGTTGTCTGCTTGCCCATTCCAAAGCTGATATGACCAGCAAGTAGACTTTGGGCTGGTTCAGGAGCCTGGCAGAGGATCACCCAGCTAGGATTCAGAAACCATGTGCATTCCCAATAATGGATTGTGTGGGCAGTGAAAGAGCCAGTTGAAGGACGGGTAAGTGATTATGTGTGGGAAGCAATTCTTTAATTTATAACAAAGCAATCCTTTTGAGGAAAGACTGATAGCACAGACTACAAACTGATAGCCTGTTTGTACCTAAGGAGAGGAGAGCAGGTCTTGTGGTAGCAAGCATTACCTGTCCCCTTAGATAAGCAGGGTCTACCCTGGTTGCATATTAATGGGAGTCTAGAAGTGTGAGCACTGTAAGAGATTCCCTTCAGGGAATGGAGCCGCTCTGGGAAGAGCATCTAGATTCCAAGTTCCCTCCCTGGCAGCATCTCTAAGATAGGCCTGAGAGAGATTCCTGCCTGCAATCTTGGAGAAGCCGCTGCCAGTCTGTGAAGACAATACTGAGCTAGATGGACCAATGGTCTGACTCAGTATATGGCAGCTTCCTATGTCCCTATGTACCAAGAAGACCTGTAATAGTCTCCTCTTGCTGAAGACAGGAATTTGATAGTAGATGATGACCCTTGAGGTGCATTTCTGGAAACAGCTATCTTGAAATTGTTTCTGAGTTGCAGCCCATTCCAAAGTTTTTGGGATGCAGCTTGACAGTTTGGGTGCTGTTCCAGGCTGTTTCAGGGCATTGTGCAGTTCCGGTCCATTTTTGACACGGAATTGCTTCATAAATGTATCAGATTGGAAATACTTTGGTGCTGCAATATTCTTTCCCAGTGTCCGCAGTCCATTCCACTGTTTTGGGGATGCAACTTGACAGTTTGGGTGCCATTCTGGGCTGTTTCAGGCGGTTGCACCGTTCCACCAAGCTGTACTCATTTAATTCAAAGTGATGGTTATTAGTAAAGAATCTTTCCAGAGGCATTGCTTAATTCTCTGCACCAATAGCAAGGAGGTCAAGTTTCTGTATTGATGCAAAAATCATGGCTGTCAACACCCTTTGGCTAGGAATAAGAAGAAACCCTTTTTGTATGCAGTGCCCGCCCCGCCAAATGCATCCCCTTTTCCAAAAAGGAATTTCAGCCTTTTTGCAAAAGTCTGTTCATCTACATTGCCCTTAATGTACATGAACAGCCTTCATGGGTCAAGACAGACTCTGTGACCTTGCTCTGTTGAGTGTAGAAAGAGAAGAAACTGGGGGGTAAAACTGACTTTGATCACATCATAGACCAGTTTGCATCGGTGAAAGCAAGGAAGGTGCAGTTATTTTCATGTAGCGCCATAATTTGTTTATTAAAAAAATGAATGAGCTTGGCTTGTATTTTTGATCTGATATTATGGTAAAGTTATCTGAAAGTTGGGTGTCAGATGTTTGGATGGGGGTGGGGCGTGGTACAATTTCAGTGCTTGCCCTAGACGCCATTTTCCCTAGATACACCTCTGGAGATAGGGCACTCAATCAAACCCTTCAGAAAACTTACCTTGCCTGGCTTCTCCTGTGGCTTCAGTCCCAGCCACAGAAGAGGCAAGGCAGTGAAAGCACTGTATGTGGCCTCTTTTCTGCAACTTCCAATACAATTTAGGAAAGTAACAGAATTGTGTAAGCAGTTGGATGACATCCCTGTACTTCCTCACACGGAGTTAATAAGAGCTACACATAGCGCTGGAAAATAAATAGAAAGTGACTCTGCATTGTCTTAACAAGAGTAAAGTTCCTCCCCCCTCTATGACAGACGGATCCCTCTCAAATCCCCCCCCCCAATAGTTGACAAGCAAGAGGCTCTAGCTTTGAAAAGGGTGATGAAGCTGATGGTTTGACTTAGGCCTAAGTTTTAATAGCTGCAGTTAAATTGTCATTAAATAGTTTTAGTTTGAGATATTGCACTGTGGAGCTGTTCATATGAGCAGCCCTATCTGGGCTTGCACAGCCCTACCTGGGTAGGGCTGATTGTGTGGAGCTGCTTGTGTACTGCCCGGCTGGGTAGTCCATGTTTTTTTTACCTGGGCTAAATGTGAGGCAAGAGTGACTCCCCGGTTGTGTGGCAACATGAACTGCCTGCAGCCCTGTTCAGGTAGTCAGCAGCCTGCCCTTCCAAAGAGGCCAGGGGAAGGAGTGTCCCGGCCTCTAGAATGACTTCAATGCACCATGCAAGCCACGCTGTGCATTGTGGCCTTTCTGGAGGCCTGGCTTCCTTCTCGCAGCTTCTCTCACTGCACCACTCTCTGCAGTGGTGCTTATGTGGCCGTGCAGCTTGGTGAGAGAGGAATCAATGGCCGATCATGTGGGGGAAGGGAAGAATGCTCCTGTCTTCCACCCACTCTCCCCAGCCCTGGGATAAACAGTCACAAGGACAACCTTTTGTTTCATAATTTATTGAGTATTCTATGTTATTCTATAAAGTGAACACTTACATAGCCTATTTTCTCCTGAGAGTGTAGGCACAAATGTGTGGCAGCAGATTTCAATTCTAAATAAACCAATAACATTATTTAAAGCCAAAATGCCCCTTCTATTTTCTTCCACATGGTGAAAATGCAGAACTGGTTTTAGCAGTTTTGGATGGAGAACTGAGACCAACCCCTACCCAACACGTTTCTGATTAGGGATCATTCTCTGATCTAACATGGCCACAGCCAATGGCCCATTTGCACATAACGTGAACCGGAGTTGCGTGGGCCAGAGATTTCCCTCCTGTAATGTCTGAATGCATGCAATTCTTGTCCCATTTGTCCAGTGAACCAAGGTTGCTCTCAGAAGACTCCAATTTGGACCCTCGCTTTGTAGTGAGTTTCAATGCTCATAACCGGGGTTCCGAACTGCTGCTGTTACATAAAAATGCAGCACTGAAGGCTGCATTCAGTCAGACAGGAGCTGAGGGAGGAAACTCCTCCCTCTCTCTGTGCGTGATTGGCTGTTCAGGCTGTCCTTCAAGCAAGAAGGAAACCTGCACAGCCAATTCCCCCTCTTCTCTGTAGTCTCCATGACTACAAAGAAGTTTGTTTTGTCCGAATGCAAACAAGAGAGCGGGGTGGAGTGGGTGGAACAGAACCACAGGTCCATTCGAGCTGCGGTTCTATGTTACATGTGAATGCAGCCAATGGTACTAAAGGCACACAAAGGCCCCTCCAATTTATCCTTAGCTATAATTTATTCTTGCTTTACCTTTTTTCTGCTGGGATTATGGTACAAGCCAGACTTCATGAATAGCCTCTCCATATAGCTGAATGTCTGACAAATATTCTGCCTTCACTATTTGTCATGCATTCAGCTGATGGCTATATGGAATGTCTGTCTGATAGATTATTTGATCCATCTTGTTAGCAGTCTATCTGCAAGTCTCCTTTGGCCAAGTGCTATGATATTTGGTGTCACTTTTGAAATGAACAATTATGGCTTTAATTAAATTAACTTGAAGATTTAATGACAAATGTTATGGCTGAAGCCAAAGTGTGTGTGTGTGTTTTATATAGACCATTCCCTTAATGACTTAGTGCTTCAAAGATAGGTTTTTGCTGCTGCAGCAATTTTCAGCACAGTGTTTCAATGCCAATGACTTCCTTGGAACGGTAAATGTTAGGTGTCTGTAAAATAGCACTTCTCTGGGGCGAGGAGAGGAATGCAAAGAGAAGAATTCACTATCTGGGCTGGAAGCCCAACCTGCAGTGACTGTGGGAAAACTTTCCGCAGTGTCACAGCCCTGCTATTCCCTATTAGTGTCAGTATATTTACAAAGAACAACAAATGGAAAGCAAAGATTCTGGAATGATTATGTCAAGCAATGATTTGCAGCTGAATGGAAATATGGAGGCATGGAAGGCATACTGCTCAAACCTTCAAATTTTGACCATTACCCTGGCCTTTAGAAAGAGAGGCATTTGTGTGACCTACCAAGGTAAGATGTCAGCAGCGGGGTTACCTACCATATCACAGAACTTATGTTTTTCAGGAATATTTCCTAACCACTATGTTTGGCCCTTCTATGATGCTCTGGCACAATAAACTAATTGTGCCTTGGCCCCTTAATTACAGCCTGATCTCTAGATGACTCCTCCCTCTCCTCCATCAGCCTGTGTTTAGAGCTCTACCAGGGAACTCAGGGGCATAGCTGTAATTGAACTAGGAGTGGGGTAACCAATGTCCCTGGGCCCCTGAGGGAGGGAGACTCCACTGGCTGGGCAGCAGCTTCGCTCTCCCCCTCCCACCTCTCCAGCTCACTGGCACACTGTTGGCTCCTGATTAGAGGATTCATCTCAGCTTACGTAGATAGTAGGGGTGTGTGTGTGTCTGTGCGTGTGTCTCTTTATGTGGGGAGTTTGTGTTATCTGCACAGGAGTAAGAGAAAGAGCATGCCAAGATTTTTTTTTATTTTTCACAGTGTCCTTACACTTCTTCTGCAGCAAAGGCATGGGGGGGGGGGGGCGGGGAGAGAAGAAGGTGGAGTGGGTCTGGGGGCTCATCTTCAATTTTGTCCCAGGGCCCACTCCAACTTTGTTATATCCTGAGAGAACTGTATAGACACTCTTAAATATACCTCTTAGTTACCAACTGTTGTTGGAGTATGACTCCAATAGTTAAAAATTCTACAGACAGCACAGCTCTGAAGTGCCAATGGGAAATCCACAGGTAAAGCTTTTCCAGATGATGAAAACAAAAGTCTGGAAAAGTGCTATACAGTCATCACTTGCTGACCAAGAGGGTTCCGTTCCAGGAAAACCATGCAGTTGGGCGAATCCGCAATAGACAAGCCATTGAAATCAATGGCAAACGGGGTTAGGGGAATCACGATTGTGAAAGGACCACAAGATACAGTAAAAATAGATTAAAAATCCCCCCAAATCACCAGGAGTAAGAGGAATGAAAGGAACCCCCCAAAATGACCCCCTGACCCCCCGAAATGACCCCGACCCCTGAAAATGACCACTACCCCCCCAAAACACAAAACATCCCTCCAAATGGTGAAAAATATCTCACAAAAACCGCAGATACTCAGGTTGCAGTTGGCGAGACCTATCACAATTTCCCAGTCGTGGATACTCAAAACCGCGATTGGGAAACCCGCAGTTGGCGAGGAATGACTGTATATGATTTCCTGAACCAAGCCCACAATTGAGACCATTCGTGCTTTCAGAACTAAGTTTTCAGATTTTAAACACAGTAAGTTCATTCACACAATCAAAACTATGTCCTACCCAGGTTTGGGAGCTGGGTATGCTCCCAATTTTCAGTTGTGTGGAAGCAAGATAAGAGGGAAATCTGGGCCGAAGTGATTGTGTGGAAGCAAGGTAGGAGGAAAAGGTACCCAGGTACTCCTGATGTATTCCAAGACTAAAGCTGCCCCTTGGGCACCACACCACTTTTTTGAATAAATGCACAAGTGGCCTTGGGAAATTGCCGACTCCAATCCTTGCACCCACATATATTGAATTCCTTTGCTCCTCTTGAAATCTAAAACAAAGCCCTGTATTCATCCTCAAAAATAAAATGGTGGAATAGTTGCTTTTAATTCCATTTCACGGATATGAAGGTTGAGGTAGAAAGACTGAGCAAGTGTTTGAATCCATATTTGCAAAGTCCAGCTTTTGGTACAGTGGCAGTTTGTTTTAATATGAAATCTACCTGACTCATTCCTGAAGTTCAAGGGGAAAGCTGCTTATAAATAAGGATTTTTAAAGACAGCTACCTGGTTGAGACAATATTCTGTGAACCAGGTACCCTATGTTCAGGGGACAGGAACAATTGCTGTCGGAACTCCTCAATCTTCCCAGTCCTCTCAAAAACACTATCAAGTTCAGCTACTGCTTATTTGCTTGATCATTCATTCTCCAACGTCCCTTCAGTGAAGAAAAGTGGTTGTGACTTCCTTTTCCTTTTCACTGTTAGAAGAAGCACTGCCGAAAGAGTGAGTGTGTATATGAGCAGCAGTGGTAGGCAGCAGCCCTCAGAAGGCTGAAAGTGAGAGCCAGTGTAGTGCAGTGGGTAGAGTGTCAGGCTAGGACTGGGGAGACCTGAGTCCAAATTCCTGTTCAGCCATGAAACTCAGTGGGTGACTCTGGACCAGCCACTTATCTCTCAGCCTAATCTACCTCAGAGGGTTGTTCGAGGCAGATTAAGCCTTTTGCCATCCGTAGGTGGCCCAAGATTTGCCATCCCCACCACCGCAGTGAGGGTAGGGGTGGCGAGAGCAAAGTCCCCCCTTTTTTCTTCTAAAAACCACCACTGCATGGCAGGATGGGGGCATGCAGGCATTTGAGAGGGAAGACGGGAGCTGGAAGGACCTCTCCCTCACTGCCCCAGTGGTGTTGCTTTAAAGGTAAAAGGGGTAACTTTCCCCTCGCCCCCCTCCCCACTGCTGCCGCTGCTGCTACTGCTGCCGCTGCTGCTACTGCTCCATCCTGCCTCGCAGCAGCGTTTTAAGGTAAAAGGGGAAACTCCCCCCCCCCGCAGCTGCCACTGTGTGGCCTTTGCTGCCCCCATCCCGCTGCACAGCAGTGGTTTTTAGAAGAAGGGGGGGTTCCTCCCCCGCCCCAGAGAGGGGTGGCAAAATTTGAGGAGTGGCAAAGCCACTCCTCAAATTTTGCTGCCGTAGGCAAGTGCCTACTTTGCCTCTCCTAAAATCTGCCACTGGGGTTGTTGTGAGGATAAACGTAACCATGTACATCACTCTGGGCTCCTTAGAGGAAGAGTGGGATATGAATGTATTAAGCAAGTAAATAAGTAAATAAATACATAAATACATTCACAGTTGCTCATAGTGAATGGTTCTAATGGTTGCACTTGGTGTTGTCTGGGGGCTTGTGTTTTTTTAACAGCAACATGTGTACTCATGCATACACACACATGGCCAAGCACATTTTATACCGCGGGACCTCCTATTACAAGAAAAGAAACCATTAAAAAATCCCATTGGACATGCTGAAGTCCTTAAGTGCACCTAAAGCAGCTCTTTGGATCCCAGGCCACATCTTAAAGGGGAATTTGCTTTTTTGTCACATTTTCCGTGTGACAATTGCAGCTGTTCTTTGATTACTTTGTGAGAATGCTATCATGGATCATGTTCTCCTATCAGGTCAGGCAATTATCCAGCAAGGAGAGGCAAATTAGTAAATCTTCTGGGAAGTGATAAGACTATCATATATTTGTTATCATTTCAAGAGATGGTGAGAGCTCACCCTAACTTGAAAGTGGTTACAATTAATGAAATGACTCATATCTCCATCTCAGAGCTAACATACTTAGGGTTCTTGTCTACTTAATGGAGTTGTCTGCCTTCCTACACTATTCAGTGACTTTCCAAAAAGAAATGTGCAGTCCTAAGCTATTCCTGTGCAAGAGCAT
Organism: Hemicordylus capensis; assembly: GCF_027244095.1. NCBI lineage: Eukaryota > Metazoa > Chordata > Lepidosauria > Squamata > Cordylidae > Hemicordylus > Hemicordylus capensis. The sequence continues at coordinate 160,905,851 of NC_069661.1, forward strand.
AAGAAGCGATTAACCTTATCTGAATATGGCTCATTAGTTTTGTATTATGTCCAGTCCAACATCATTCAATGAAAGACAAGACACAGAGGCTGTTCACATGAGCAGCCCTACCCAGAGCAGCCCTACTCAGACCTACCTGGGGAGGGCTGCTTGTGTGAAGTGCTGGAATTGAGGCCAAGCCTGGTGCTGCCCTGCCATGTAGCCTGGGATTTCCCCCCAGACTTTTACTTGGGTAAAATGGTGCGAGCGTACCCTTCTCCCTGGGTTCCCAGGTCGTGTCACCGCTTGGGCTGCAGGCAGCCTGAGCAGACACAGAGCTGGGTGCTTAGAGCGCCCAGCTTGTGGGGGAATCTCCCAATACACTGCCCTTGCACGGTGCATTGAGGGATATCTGGAGGCTGAGCTGCATCCACCCAGCCTCCAGAATGAAGCATGGTTCATGTGGGTGCACAATCTGCGTGTCCCACAAAAAAAGCAAGATCATCTGGGGGGAAACTAGGTTTGGCCCTGCCTTCCCCCACTTTTCCTGCCCCATATAACAGTCGTGTGAATGACGTTACAGTGTTTTAGAAGTCATTTTCAACTCCATCAGTTGGACAATAATGTGCCTCGCAGTCCAGGTAGCTGAACATTGCCCCTATAGCTGAACATTTAACCCCATAGTTTAAGGTTTTTCATGCTTAATGTCACAATGAGAATCAGTGCAGAGCTGAACTTAAACATGGGTTCAGACGCATCTCCTCCATTGGCTAGCTTCCTTTCCTCTGTTTGTAAAATGGAAATATAGCTGCCACGACACTGGCCTCTCCACAGCTGTTCTCTTTTCTTCTTCTTCTCACCTCCCCCAGGCAGGGCCTCAGAGCTTTTGTGGGAGCGCGTTTGGTTCATTCAAGTCCTCCTCCTCCAGGCTCCTCGGGGTCACTGTGGCAGTCTCTCTCCGGAGACCTCCACCACTCACCCTCCAACTTCCCCTCATCATTGGCCCAGCCTGCCTTAAATCCCCCCTGACAACTGATGCACCATACGCCCCCACTAATTGGACTTCCACCCTGCCATATCAGGCTGCTCTCACCCTTATTCCCCCTCAGTTGCTCACTTGCCCCCCTTTCCCCGGCCCCTCAAGCCCGGCTCCTTGGTTTCAGCTGGCTGCTCTTCAGGCTGCTCTGCCCGGCTGCCTGCCCCGCCTGGGGACTCCCTGGCCTCGACCGTTGAGGGAACATTGGAGCCGGTAAGGCCAGTGGGGGCCCCTGCCAGACAATAGCCACCAGACAGGGCTTATGTAGCATATAGTAAGTCCTGTGTAGTGGCCATATTTTTGGCCATATTTTGAATTGAATCTGAGCTAAAATGATTTACCTTATTTCATGTTCATTTTTGTTTGTGTCAAAAATGCCTCCCATGTTTGAAAACTTTTAGTATTCATTGCAAGCACCGAGTCAAACTGAACCACCAAATTAGAACTGGGTGTGGAAGGGGAGTGGTTGTTCTGAGTTTAAAATAGGGACTGTGTGAAATAAAACCAAAATCAGTTCTATTGGTGGTGTATGATGTTTATTGCAAAGAAATGCAAACAAGTATGTGGTTAATTCTTACTTGCCGGTTTCTTTTAAATTAATAGCAGCCAGATCAGAGGGTAATATACTAACAATGCATGAGGTAGGTCCAAGAAACCCTCCTCTTGTAGGAGCTTGTTAATTGCCCAGTGGTGTGAATACACTGGGCTCACGTCAAGGATAAACAGGTTGCTTACCTGTAACAGATTATACTTGAGTGATCCTAGGTATTCATACATCCCACTCAACCTCCCCTCTTTCTTGGAGGTCATGCTCTGCGCAATGTCTATGTTTTTATTTACCTGTTCCCTCACTTACCTCTCCAGTCCCACTTTCGATGGTCACTAATGTCCAGTGGTCGTCCAGGAACCGAGGAGAGTGGCGCTCCAAACGCCTATATTGATGGACACATGTGCGCCATGGTCAGAGTCAGGAGCGCCGTGTGAAGCTTTTAGAATCTTCCTGATTGGTCTCCTGTGCAGGCGCGTATCCCAGTGGTGTGAATACCTAGGATCACTCAAGGATAATCTGTTACAGGTAAGCAACCTAGGGGGTTTTTTTGGTTGGGTTTTTTGGGTAAATTCAAACTTGCAGTAATCCCATGGTAATGCCTGCTGTCAGGGAAAGCTTCTACAGATGGGTGCTCAGCATTTTCAGGCCATGCTGTTGAGTTAGTGTCATGGCCCAGACCTCTGAGTCAGAAGAGTCAGAGGAGGAGTGGGAGGATTTGGTTGGCAGAGCAGGCTCAGAAGCACAGCAGGAGGATTTGTCTGTGAGAACAGACTCTGAACCCACAGACTGATTTAGAGCAATCTCTACACACTTTGGAGGTGGAACAGCAGCAGATGGGGGAATCTGAACAGCTGGCAGAGATGAGGGCTGAGGAGACTGATCAGGAGGAAGCTGGAATTTCACCTGTGTTAAGAAGACATCTCAAGAGAAAGGCTCAGTGGGAGACATGCAGGCGTAAGATCTCGCGAGAGAGGGAATAGAAATGCTGAGTCAGGACAGCCTGATTGGCTGCCAGTTATCTCAAGCCCTATATCAAGCAAACACTGTTCCTGAGACGGTACTGTCAGTAATGTTGCCTACCACAGACAGTGTTCCTCGTGCTTATAATTGTTCAACTTTTCTTGTTTCAGCCTGTCCTTGTTCTGTTCCTTCCTTGTTCCTTTATTTCAGTTATTGCTCAGATATCGTAAAGGGGCGTACCTAGTTTAATTTCAAGGGGACTTTATTTTGTTTCTACTGCTTTATCTTTGAGAGTCATCCTTCACTTTCATCGGTGCAGCTAAGCTGCTACTTTCTTATCTACAGAATTTCTATCTTGACTCACCGAAGTGGATCTGGAGGGACCATAAATCCTGTCGGGTCAGCCGTGCCAACATATTTACAACATTTAGTTGCAACAACATGCAAGCACTCTCAGACAAGTCACCAAGCCAGGCAGTTGTGGCAAGGTTATTCCTAGTTCAAGTTGGGGGCCGGTGTAGAAATGAGGTGCACCCTGACAGAGCAAGGAGGAGGAAATGTGAAGAGCATTACCCCAGCAAGGTGAGGAAGGGTGGCAAGAGTGGATGGTGGAATGGTGATGGGGGTCCAGCACTCATCCCCCTCCATGCCCGTCCCTGCACATGCTTCTGAGGCAACTGCCTCATTCTGCCTCATTGAATGGCTGCCCTGACAGTCCTCATCTCACACTTATTAGAATCCAGCTCTAAGCACTAGTTGACAAGTTAGCTTAGTAGATCCCTCTTCTACATATCCATTAAAGGTATGAGTCTTGTCCTCTGTTACCTCTGTTAAGCCTACCATGTACTTAAAGCATGGTCAGAACAAAGGTGGCATATGGTTGGTTTGAGAAATGGTGCTCTGTGCTCGCTTCCAGTTCTGGAGCCTACGTAGGAAAGAAATGTCTAATTGGAAAATAAGTTATATTACATCACATTAGGATGCAGAATGTCTCCTTTCCCTTATCCCTGGCAGGCACCACACAGAAGGGCTGTATAGGAATGTGTGTGAAGTGTAAGCTGATCCAGAAAGTGTAGATGTCCTAAGAACAAAAAACTTCACTGTCAGTGATAGCCAACACCAAATATGCATCTCTGCTTGCTAGATAATTGCAGAGGTGATAAAAGAGAGATCCATGATGGCATTCTGACACATTGAAGTAATCAAGTGATAGCTATAATGGTCACATGAAAACTCATGGTGAGTGACAGCCAAGAAAGTCTAATTAGGATCGAATGTTCAAAAATTTCTTCTATGGATATTCATTATATAGTCATATGGCAGTGAAAGGTCGAACTGTTCATAAAGCAACATAAACACACAGAAGTTTTCTTTCTGACGCATTGCATTTAGACATAATTGGCTGTCAAATTCCATTATTTTTATGTAAGAAGTAGGTTTCTAAGTATATTTTTGTGTGTGCATGCAAATTATTATAGAGCTGTAACATGATATATACAGAATACTTTACAGGAGAAAAGTATAATACAGAAGAGAAGAAAGGCAGGTGCCTTAGTCAATTGTCCTCAGATCACTTGAAGGCAACCACTGCAGTTGTGACTAGATGGATGACAATGTGGTCAGATGTTGTGGACTAGTAGATAAGCACGATGCACCAATGGCCATTGGGTAGAGAAAGAGAAGTCACTAAGGGAAAGGTGCCATGTCTTTCTCAAAACGTTGGATAACCCAGAGAAGACTTGGCAATTCAAACATAAGGAAGATGAGAAGGAAGAAGAGCAATCATAAGGAACAAGATGCTGGCTAACCTGTCCTATAAACATTCATGGGATTTCTGTTGAGCGATTTAGTCAGTATCTGACGCTAGTAGTGCAGGAAGAGAAAGAGCCTCTGAGAAATTTGTTTATTGATTTATTTTTGCATTTATATCCCACTCTTCCTCTGAGGAGCTCAGAGTGGTGTACATGGTTATTTTTATACTCACAACAACCTTGTGAGGTTGTTGGCAACATTTGTAGAAATGTATTGGCTCAGTCTTTTATGCCTGATGGGAAAAATCAACATTGCATGTGAGCACTCACCTACCTTTCACCTGTTTATTTTCAATCAATCAGTCAATCAATTCTTTCTTAGTCTCTGACCATAATATATAATGCAGCTCCGTCGGCTGCTTATTTTCAAAGTAGCAACGCAAAGAGGGGGCTGGAACAGGGGCGTAGCAAGGTTGGAATGGGCCCAGAAACAAGAATTTAAAATGGGCCCCCACCTCACTGAAGCTCAGCTCATGAAGTAAAGAAATGAGGATGAATAGTATTAACAAAAAGCATAGTGCCACAATAGAACTTCATCCTAAATTATTTTTTAAAAGGTTTTTGTAAATTGTGGATGATTAAAGTCATTTAATGGTACTAGAGAAAGACATGCTGTTCTGGTAGCTCCAGGTCTTAACACTCACATCAATTTTGAAGGATGGATACAACTGAAGGAAGCCCAGGTGGGTGTGTGGCTGGGGGAGTCAGTCATATGACTTGCCTCGGGGGGCCCCCCCAAGGCAGTGGGCCCCCAGACAACTGTCTCCCCTTGCCCTATTATAGTTACGCCCCTGGGCTGGAAACAGAAAAGAGCATCCCGCTGCATCTCCCATCTGAAGTAAATGCTTCATGTTACTTCATGGTAAAGTCTTGTCCTCTGCATATGGTTGTGGAAAATAGCAGGAACTCCAAACAGAGATTCTGGAATAGCAGAAGATATTTATGATATCTTTATAACTATTGGAAATAGGGCAACAGAGCTCTTAAATGCAGAGTACATAATGTTGCTCAGGTAATCTGTAGATAAATGGCTCTAAGGACTGTTCTTCAAAAAGTATTTGTAAAGATGAATTAATTTCCCTCTGATTACAAATAGTCCCTTGAAGGGGGAACTTGTCCCGTTAATTTTAAAAGGCATCGAGGCAGATCTTCCACAAACATGGCTGAACCACTAAATACCAAATGTATCAACATGACATTACTATTCATAGCAGTGAAAATTGTTGTTGTGCATTTTAGAAAAGGGAGGACAAAAACAAACATAAAATTTGCTTAAAATGTAGGTTTTATTATTTTTTTAAAAGATGGAATTTTGAACAAAGACATGGAATACAACATGCTGAATGTAATACAGTTTTTCACAGATACATGGACAAATAAGTGCAGCATTGTTTTTGAAGACTCATGAAGTTCTCTTTGTCATGTTACTGAGTGCACCTCACTGTTTTGCTGACATCTATTACTTGACTTTGAATTATACAGAGACATCTGTGTGATATGCCCTTACCTTTTGTAAGTGGCATTCTTCTTATATATTTCATGCTGTAAAGTGTGTGTGTGTGTGTGTCCTTTTTCAGGTTAAATGTTTTTATACCACATAAACATTCATTAACTCTTGGCTGTCAGCAGTGTGCTTACTGGGAAAGGAACAGGAAATGTGCATCAATGGAGATGGACATTGGCTAATAAAAACTGTTTTCAAGCATACTCTATTCAATGATTGTTGCTCTCAGTCTTAACGGGGGGGATAGAACTACTATTTCACTGGATTTGTGGTTTGATGAGAACAGCACTGAACTGGAACAAACAATGCGTCAAAAATGATTATGTAATATGAGATGAAGAAATATTTCTCAATTCAGTGCCAGGAGGGCTACAGGCGATTTTAGAAACCGTTTTTTCCTCTTTTGTGTAGACTTCTAAAACACTGGCATTAAAAAAATGTACCAACACACAAACACACAGAGAGAGAGACACCCCTTCTCAGAAATTAAGTTGCAGAAGGAGGAAGCTTCTCGAACAGCTTCTTTCTCTGTGTTTGGAAACTCTGGTTTAACCACAGTGACTACATTTTTCCTCCTCCTTTTGTTTCAATAGTAGTAAAAGTTGAATTGATAACAAAAATAAATATCAATGACCAGAGTACTGAGCTAAGGTCATCTAGCTTTTCTCCTTGTGTGTGCTTTTTTGAACATAAAAAAATAAACATAACTGTTTATGGCCATTACGCCAGCATGTTATATTGGCAACAGGTGTCTGTTTTCAATTGTAGAGAATTTCATATTTGGAGACTCTGTTCCCTAATGTTTTGCCCACCATGCTGCTGGTGTCTGCAGAGAAAAGATTAAACAGTACATCTTGAGAGGAAAAACAAAGAGATGGCTGAAAATCAAAGGCTTTCAGGCAGCACAGAACACATTCTGAAAACAAAGTCACATGGTATCAAACGATATACGGGCAAAACATCAGTTATCACCAAAGCTATGAAAAATCCATATGTTTTGTCTATGTGGTCCATCTGAACATTGTTTTGGCTCCTGTCCACATGGACAAGGGGAACATGCTTTGCCTTGCATTTCTGAGTGTAAGTGAAGCATTACATCTCAGAGGAAAATGACATCCATTGCCTTTAACTTCTTTTACCTTTGAATCCATCATATTGCAAGAGCCATAAATGTAAACAATTAAAATATTGTGTGTTGAGGGCGGGGTTTGAATACCAATTTCACCATGTTTTTGAAGAGTTTGCCGTTGTTCTTCCTTGTGCTTTGAATATGTGAAGCGATTGTCCTTAGATCGAGTGAATGGAAACTCACTAATTTCCTTCCTGGCTGACTACCAGACTAATACTGAACTAATGCAATGAACAAAGTTGCACACACACAAGAAAGTTGCGAAGCTGTGCAGATGCTCAAAGTTGCGCAATCACCTGCTTGTGCAATTGCTGCACTGCATGCAATTAGATGTCAGCAAGTCTGGATGTCAGCCATTGTATACATGAATTGATGTATTAAATATTACGTGTGTGTGTGTGTGTGTGTGTGTGTGTGTGATGTACACAAAAGGTGACTGACAACAGAAAGAGAAAACCAAATTTTGAATGTTTCAGCTTATGCTTTCATCAACAGATAGATTAATTTTAAAAAAATGTTTGTGAACACATACAGCTCACAAGGTGGCAGTTAAGAATGCTGTGTTAGAATTCCAGGGTAGGTGACAAGAAAAGAATGGTTGACAAATGTTGCAGAGGGATATAAGGTGGTTTTATGCATTATCCCCCAAATTCAATCCATGTGGTGTGAGGGTCTTGAGTCTAGATCCAAACATCTTCTTGTTTGTTCAGCATCACATGATGTGTATGTTGTTCAACAGGAAATACTTCCATATCATGAAGACTATGCCTGCCTGAGTTGGCAACAGGTTGTTCCAATGTCTTCATTAAGATGACAGATTTGTGGCTCCTCAAATGTGTCCTCAGGTCTCTGGATGTTTGCATTTTATAATGCAAACCACATTGGTTGAAATAGAGAAGAGGGTTCCCCACCCAATGTAATAGACTGTCTTGGTAAGCATACTGCTAAAAGTAATACTATCCTTTAGGAAAGTGCAAGTAATGCAGTGGCTGGATTAACATATATAAATATGAATTTATTAAGATTTCTGTTTTAGTGATAATGGAATTATTTAACACACATATCATTCTTTGATTCATTCCCTGCAACTTATGTGGACTAAGGGAGAAGTTCTAAGCAGGAGGTGCACCACATATGGCTCACTGTGTTGCACAGCCACAACACTAGCCTGTAAAGTAAGTTCCCAACATAGCAGAACTCACACATCCAGGGTATCTCCTTTGTGATAAAGGGTGACTGCTTGTGTGCCTCCCCACACTCACCCACTAAACTCACCCACCCTCTAAACTCCACGCAAAACTCCTTTGATATCTGTTAGCAAGCTCATGTTAGCAAAGTTCTGGGTAGCAAACTCCCATGGTCTGAGCCTTGTCTTCTCAAGAGCTGCTTCCAAATTGAGCCATCTCATGAATGTGGCCCCCTCCCACAAGCTGTGTGGCTCACCTGCAGCTAAACTTGCTAGCACAGCAACCATGCACTAGCACAACATGTTTGTGTGCAAGCACAGCCTTTGTTTTGACTGTATTAATTTATTGGAGCTTCCCTATCAGTTTCTGCAATATGTCTGACACAATATTGCTTGTCTAAATTGGGAACAAAATTTTGTGAGTTTGCTAGAGTATACTGAATGCCAAAGTTCTGTAAACATGTGTTGTGTGCATTATGTCCAAAAGATAAAATTAATATATTCAGAACTTTGTATAAAAGTGCATTTGGTTCGGCCACCAAAATGAAGAACTGAAAATCCTGCTAATACAGTCACATACAATGTCATTGCAGGAACATTTGTCCTCCTCAGTATCTCTCCTGTTGCCTCTGTGCATTTCCAGTCAATGCTTCTTGATGCTACACTATATTATTGCCACTGTGTCCCTGCATTCTTTGTGCACTGTGCATTCAGTGGCTGACATCCAGAGCAATGGAGCAAGGAGGATACAAGAGGAGCTGGGCCTTCTCAGCTGGAAGCTTCCCTTCTGCTATTTCACTCACATGCTTGGCAGGTGGAATTGGGACAATCTTCTCTGGAGGTGTGCTATGGCTTCCAAAAATATGTCTCTGAGGGCTGTGAGGCCCTTGGGGACATCATTTTGGATGGCACAGGGCACTGCCAAAGTCAGGGAAGGTCCCCCCAAGTTGCTTTCTCACTGTGCTAAGGTACAGTGGCAGTGGGGAATCCTCTGGTTACAAGGATGCAGCTCCCAGTGATTGCTTTGGATGTCCACCTGTATATCTAGGGATGCCTTTTAAGGAGATTGGGTGCTTTCTGGGAATTTACAATTGAATCATGAATATATCTGAAAGAGGCCTATGTAACTTGCCTTGAATCTTGTTTCACATTGAGATTGCTGTGTAAAACCTCAGGATCAAATATCATGTAACTTTAAAGATGTGGTTTGAACTTTCTATGCTTGTTGAAAACAGCACAGGGGGACAATTCATATTGGGACCACAACATGGGGGAGAGGGTTTTGACTCTTTACCCAAGAGATTCCTTGGTAGGGAAGCATTTTTCCTTGTTGACTATCCCTACTTTCCTCACTCCACATCTAATGTTTCAATTATTACAATGTTTCAATTACTACAACATCCATCACTCATTTAAGCACCACTAAACTTCACCTGCAAACAACGTGTTTAAGGACTGCTTTACATATTATGTTTTGGACACAAGTGCTGATACTTACTTTCATTGAAAAGAGCATTACCATTGTAGCTTTTGAACATATTGTGACTGTTCATTGCACTTGAAGTACTTGATTTAGAAAGGTTATCATCATCCCAAAATGTGAACTTAGAATATGAAATATAATACTTTTCTCCCAAAAGCATAGTACTGCAGTGCTATTCTCTTTTCCCTATATGAATATTAACTGCGGTGTCTGAAAAAAATACCATAATAAGTGACTCTTAACCATGTGTCATTGTTTTCACTCCATTTCTACTTGATGATCATGATTTTTTAATTAATTGGAATAGTACAATTTTACGAAGGGGATTGTTCTTAATGCTGATTCTATCACAACTTTGTTGATCAGTGGATTTCTTTATTGGTGCTTTACTGAAACTAGAATTAACATTTTACGAAGCTCTGCCTCAGTGTAAGAAGCCAGGAGATTGGCGGAAAGCTTACAAAAAAGGTAGTTCTGTTTCTACATAGAATAACCATTAAATTTCAGACCATGTTCTAGTTACACTGAAGATTCCAAAGTTATATGGCTAAATTACCTTTAATAAAGAGGAGGAACAAGTGATAATTTTTCTTACAGTAGCATGAATCCAGACATGACTTGACAGAATGCTTGGTGTAATTATGGTTGAGGAGGACTATCATTTCATTTAGTCTTTTTACATTCTAAATTATTTCTTGTAAAATTAAAGACTCAGAGTTCTCAATAGCAATATTGGAATACTCATACCTGCTATTAAAGTGTCTACAAAATATATTTCTGCATTGATTTAGGGTGTATTTAAAATGGGTTTGCAGTATTAACTCACTGTCACTAATGAAGGATTCTAAGGAAATAAGGGGGATGACTCTTGAGGAGACATTTTGTTGAAGAACAGCTGCAGAAGAAAATCCAGAACAGATAGGAAAGGCATCAGATAAATATTTGCCACAAATTTGTTTTCCTCTCTACCCATTTTTTCCACACTTGCTTTGCAATGGAATGCCAGCATGTTGCTTATTATACAATGTCCAACACAGCTGTAATAATGCCTTGTATTAGATTAGATTTAATCATTGGTGAAGAATGGTGAGTGAATGCAGTACCAAACATTTGGCAATAATTTTAAGAGGCATGACCCTAAACAGAGAATTTTGCAATATAAGACATTAATAGGAACATTTTAAAACTTATGAGTGTAACTGAAGCCCTATTCAGTTGGGCAAGGTGGTTGAGCGGATGGTGGCCTCTCAGCTCCAGGCAGTTTTGGATGATGCAGATTATCTAGGCCCATTTCAAACTGGTTTTTGTGTGGGCTATGGGGTTGAGACTGATTTGGCCAGCCTGATGGATGATCTCCAACTGGCTATTGACAGAGGGAGTGTGACTCTGCTGATCCTTTTGGATCTGTCTACGGCTTTCGATACCATTGACTATGGTATCCTTCTGGACTGCCTGAGGGAGGTGGGATTGGGTGGCAATGTTTTATAATGGTTCCGCTCCTACCTCTCTGGAAGATTCCAGATGGTGTGGCTTGGAGACTGTTCCACTAAGCAAGAACTGAAGTGTGGAGTCCTACAAGGCTCCATACTGTCTCCAATGCTTTTAAACAGCTACATGGAACCACTGGGTGAGATCATCAGGAGGTTTGGTGCTGGGTGTTATCAATATGCCAAGGACACCCAGATTTACTCCTCCACGCCGACCTCATCAGGAAATGGCATATCTTCCCTAAATGCCTACCTGGAGGCAGTAATGGGCTGGATGAGGGATAACAAATGGAAGTTGAATCCAAATAAGATGGAGGTACTGACTGTGGGGGGCCAGGACCCAAGAGATGAGCCATTTAGACTAATTCTCACCATGTTGGTACATTTGTGTTTGGGTTTTCCAGTTGTGACTTCATATTCTTGAATCTGCTCCATATAAAACGAAATCACTGCAAATAGAAAACTAGCATGTCAGAGAGAAGATTAGGCTGGAACCTGTTGCCTTGACCTTGGCAACTATATTTGTTCATATATAAAGTTAATTTAGTTTTATAACTTTTACATCAAAAGCATCATGTTCTGGCGTGGAGCCAGCTGAGCGGCAGCCTGGGTCCAGCCCCACCTGGCGGGCCCTCTGCTGACGTCCTGTGCGCATGACGTCATGTGCACAGGGTGTGCCCCAAACTAACCCCACCCCTGCCCGGGCTACTGGGAGTCCTGAGTGAGTGCTTGCCTATCCTTTTAAGGCAGCGTCTATTCAAGCACTGCCTGAAATGACACGGAAGTGCTCGCTCGGGCTCTTCGGAGCTTGAGGCCACGCCCCTTTGTGCATGACATCACATGCAAGAGGGCATGGCCTCAAGCTCCCAAGAGCCCAAGCGAGCACTTCCGTATCATTTCAGACAGCAAATGCTGCCTGTAAAGGATTGGCAAGCACTTGCTCAGGACTCCCGGTAGCCCGGGCGGGGTGGGTTTTTTTGTTTGGGGCTTTTCCAGAGCCAGAGCCACACACTCCTTGGGGTCTTCAGCAGCCCCTATCATTGGCAGCCCAGGTTCTTTGAAGAAGAGAGCTGGGAGATGAGAGCTGGTCTTGTGGTAGCAAGCATGACTTGTCCCCATAGCTAAGCAGGGACTGCCCTGGTTGCATATGAATGGGAGACTTGATGTGTGAGCACTGCAAGATATTCCCCTCAGGGGATGGAGCCGCTCTGGGAAGAGCAGAAGGTTTCAAGTTCCCTCCCTGGCTTCTCCAAGATAGAGCTGAGAGAGATTCCTGCCTGCAACCTTGGAGAAGCCACTGCCAGTCTGTGAAGACAATACTGAGCTAGATAGACCAATGGTCTGACTCAGTATATGGCAGTTTCCTATGTTCCTATGCTTCCTATGTTCCATTCACACAATGGTGGCTACGCCCCTGATCATGTTCTTTTCTGCCCAACTATGATCTGGAAATAAGCCAGACCAGGAGAAAAATGCCTGGCTGCAACAACAGAGCATGGGGAGGTTAAGGCAGGTGAGGGTACTACTCTCCTCACCTGTGTGTCCATTTTCAAATAAAATAGAGCTCTCACCTCACTTCATGAATGGGGCAGACACTGCCGAATTCACACATAACACAGAACCACAGTTCCACGCCCTTTTCCTCTGCTCTCCCGTCCAAATTGAAATATCAGGAGAGCTGTCTCTTTGCAGTCAGAGAGACTGCAGAGAGGTGGAGGAGCAGGCTGTGTGGGCTTGCTTCTTGACAGAAGGCAGCCCACACAGAATAAGGGAGGAGCTTCCTCCTTCAGCTCCGGTTCCATGGGCCCAAAACTGTGCTGGCAGCATTAGAATGTAATACTGGCACTGCAAAAATCTGGCATCGGTAAAACACCACTCTGACTGAAGGTTCAGAGTAGAGTTCAGGGAGGGAAACCACAAGTCCCTTTTCATTCTTAACTCCAGTTTCCAGAAATCAAATGTGTGACTATGGAAACTGGAGGTGAAGGGACTTCCAGTTTCCCCATTACACCCAAATTCAGCCACTGTGATTAAATAAATGTGTCTGCCTTTTCTCATCCAGTTTGGAATTTCATTAGCCCTAAACCCAAACTCCAGCTTCAGTTACCCAATTATCATGATCTAAGACACTTGTGTATTCTAGACACATTTTGAATTGTTTACTAGGGAGGTGCACAAATTGATTTTTTCTATTCAATTTGAACCCAAAATGAATCACCCCCGATTTGTTTTGGGTCTGAATCTGCTCCCAAATCACCCCAGATTCAATTTGTACCCCAATTTTCAAAATCCAAATTGATTCATGGCAAAAAAGGGGTTCCTGGAGCAAAAGAGAGGGGTGGGTGGTAGTGCCTAATGGGTGGAAGCTAACACCCAAATTTCAAAGAAATTGGGCAAAGGGGTGATTTTTTTAATTAAAAAAAATTAAAGTTGGTGCATCTTTAAGCTTTTCCTCATATGGAATTATGGCGATTTCAGCAGCCTTATAACTCCATGTGGGGGGCACCATGGTGGCCCAGAGTGGGTTGTGGTGGGTGGTAGTTTGCAATGGGTGCAAGGAAGTTACCACTCAGATTTCAAAGAAATGTGGCAAAGGGGTGATTAAATTTTTTAAAAAAGTTTTTTCCCCCATAGGGAATAATGGGGAATTTCAGAAGCCCCATAACTCCACTTGGGGGGCACAAGGATGACCCAGAGTGGGTTGTGGTGTAGTGCACATAGGGTGCCAACTAGGGGTGTGCAATTCGGGTTTTCGGGTGATTTGGCTCAGACCCGAACCGAATCACCCCTGTTCTGTTTTGTGCCCGAATCTGGGTCACCCGAATCACCCTTGATTCGGTTCGGATTCAGATTTAATCCAAATCCAAATCTGAATCGATTCAGGGGGTAAAAAGGGGCCCAGGGGCAAAATTCTGGGGTGGGGTGGTAGTGCCCAATGGGTAGAGTCTACCACCCCAATTTCAGGGGGATTGGGAAAAATCCTGATTTTTGGTGAATTTTTAAAATTTTAGTGACTTTGGGGCAGTTCGGGAGCATAGCATGGGATCTGGGCAAAAGGAGTGGGGTGGGGTGGTAGTGCCTAATGGGTGGAGGCGACCATCCCAATTTCAGGGGGATTGGGCAGAGGGCTGATTTTTTGAGAATTTTTGAAGTTTGGGTGTCTTTGGGGCAGATTGGGGGCAGAAAGTGGATCTGCCCCAAAGGAGTGGGGTGGGCTGGTAGATAGTGTCTAATGGGTGGAGGCTACCACCCATCCCCAATTTAAGAGTGATTGGGCAGGGGGTGAATTTTGGTGAATTTATTTTTATGAGGTTTGTCTTCATAAGGTGAAGTGTGCTAAATTGATTACTTCCTCATATTATTCATAGTAAAGGAAAGTGTGAAAAAGTGAAAGTGGGGTCATGAGAGTTGTTTAATTGAAAAAAATCTCATTTGCTATGATAGAATGAGAATTCACACCTCAGAAGTTTTTTCTCAAATTCTCAAAAAATCACCCCTTTGTCCAAACCCCCTGAAATGAAGGTGGTAGCCTCCACCCATTAGGCACTACCACCCCACCCCACTATTCTGCCCCAGGCCCCACTTTCTGCCCCAATGACATGAAAATTTCAGAAATTTACCAAAAATCAGCCCTTTGCCCAATCCCCCTGAAATTGGGGTGGTAGCCTGCACCCATTAGGCACTACCACCCCACCCCACTCCTTTTGCCCAGATCCCATGCTATGCCCCCTAACTGCCCCAAAGTCACTAAAACTTTAAAAAATCGCCAAAAATCAACCATGAACCGAATCACCCGAATTTTTCTGGTCCGAAATTTGGGTGATTCGGCTCGTGCCCGAAAAATATCGGGGGACATCGGAGGTGATTCAGTTCGGCCCCGAATCACCCGAAATTGTTCGTTTCGGGCACAGATCGTTCTGTGCCCGAAATTTTTTGCACATCCCTAGTGCCAACCACTCTGAAATGATAAGCCCCTAGGGCACTGGGAATTTTTGTTGTTGTTGTTTTCAATGTCTGAGGTGTTCTGAGAGTAGACTCTCTGGTAGGAAACGAGAGTGGATTCTTTCTAAGTTTATCCAGCATTTTGCAACAAAGAAGATTATGAATAAACAAAGATGACCAGTGATAGTGGATTCTAACTTAGAATCCACTATCACTGCTCATTTTTGTTCATTCATAATCTTCTTTGGTGCAAAATGATGAATAAACTTAGAAAGAATCCACTCTCATTTCTTACTGGAGAATCTCCTTACAGAACACTTCAGACATTGAAAACAAAACCCCCCCAATGCTGAACCACTCTTCTGCCCCCAGAATTCCTTGCACCCATTGGGTACTACCACCCACCACAACCTGCTCTGGGCCACCTTGGTGCCCCCCCCCCCACCATGTGGAGTTATAAAGCTGCTGAAATCCCCATTATTCCCTATGGGAAAAAGCTAAGATGCGCCAACTTCAATTAAATAATAACAACAACAACAACAACAACAACCCTTTTGCCCATTTCTTTTGAAATTTGGGTGGTAGCTTCCACCCATTGGGCACTACCACTCAACCCACTTTGACCGCAAAATGGAGGTCCAAATCTCTGAATTTTTCAGGTCCAAATCTGGTGTGATTTGTTTTGTACCTGAATCTGGGCTATTTATTTATTTATTTATTTATTTATTTATTTATTTATTTATTTGATTTCTATACCGCCCTTCCAAAAATGACTCAAGGGGGTTTACACAGAGAAATAATAAATAAATAAGATGGATCTCTGTCCCCAAAGGGCTCACAATTGAAAAAGAAACATAAGATAGACACCAGCAACAGTCACTGGAGGTACTGTGCTGGGGGTGGATAGGGCTGATTACTGGAGAGTAACCTCTGCTAAATAAAACCGAATCACCTGCTAAATAACCTGCTAAATAAAAGAGAATCTCCACATTAAAAGGTGCCTCTTTGCCAGGTTAGCAGGGGTTGAGCACAAGGGTGATTTGTTCTGTCTACGAATCACCCGAATTAGCTAGATTCAGGTACAAATCATTTTGTACCTGAATTGATTCGCACATCCCTATTGTTCACTGTTTAGTTATGTTGGTGTCTCATCTATGCAGTTCTGTGTGGACTGCACCACTGTTCTGTTAACACCATTAAAGCAATCATCCTTGCAAGGGGATGTAAGAATTGTGGCTGTGGGAAGTCTAGGCATAACGTTCTCAGGAACTCTTAGGGTAGGCCTTGATCCTAAAAACAGAAGCACTTGATAGTAAAGGTGGGAAGAGGCCCGTTATTAGGACTCTGCACCTTAACACTGTTTTCCATATCTTAAAGCTCTGAAGCAATATGCATTGTACACTAGTAGCGCTTAGGGTACTGCATAGCACATACTAGCTCAAAACTGGCTTTGTGTTATTTTCTAGCATCACTTCAAACATAATACTATTCTTTAGTGGTGCGCATTTAAGACCAAAATAACTGAAGTAAAAATTCTCTTGCTCTCCAGATTTTGTTTACAGAGTAGATGAAACAATGAAAATGGATTAAATATCAGATAGATGCTGGTACTTAAAAGGATATATTGAATGGCAAAAACAAATAAACTAGAAAGCAGACATCTTTTGAGGAAGTACACTTGAACTGAAAGTCTAAAAAGGGGAGGGGGGAAAAGCTGTTGACAATTCCAGGAAGAGACAGGAAGAATGACTAAATGTGGTGGTTTTTAATGGCTGTGTAAATGTACAGAAGCTGTGGTCCAACCTGTACTAAGCTCAGATCAGGCAACCACCATTTTGCAAGAGTGTGTTCTGTATGGTTATACATGATGTCCTGTTAAATGTTCTCAGTTGGTTTTCCCCTCTTGACTATCAGTGGGATGTTACTCAGAAATATTTCCAGTATTTTAACATCTCTGTTTCATCACTTCTTCATTCATGCCTTTGCTACAAAGTTGAATGGTTTTGTGAAAAAAAGTGTTCCATTTCCATTTCCTTTTTTAAAAACAAGTGCAGCTTTATGCCTTTACAAGACACACTGCAGAACTTGCTGTATGAATTAAAAACAGAAGCATCTCATGAAAGAGGCGGGCACTTGTATCAGGCTGCAGAGCCACTTGCATTTATTTCATTGTCAAATGCTTTTATTTTTCTTCCAGTATTTTGCAGCCTAAATTATGATTTGTCCTTTTTGTAAAAAAAATTCCATTGATATCTGCTATAGTTTCATGCGGCTGGGGTGGGGTGGGGTGGGGTGGGGTGGAGAGAACAACTTTTGAGATAAAAATTGAAGCTCAAGGGACCAGCTGCAATGTGTTAACAAAGAGCATTTAATGATGTGGTTTTATTTGCCCAATCCTTATGAAATCTTCAAATATCCAGAATAGCCCAAACTCTCAGGTGTTATTGGGTGGCTAGATATTAATTATTTCTTGTTTACACAGTCAGACAGGTGTTATTGACTGGTTTGTTTTATCCAGACATTGAGTCCTTCCCAAGGACCTGGGATGCAGGAATTATTATTATTATTATTATTATTATTATTATTATTATTATTATTATTATTATATTTATATTTATATCCCACTCTTCCTCCAAGGAGCCCAGAGCGGTGTACTACATACTTAAGTTTCTCTTTCACAACAACCCTGTGAAGTAGGCTGAGAAAGGAGTGACTGGCCCAGAGTCACCCAGCTAGTATCATGGCTGAATGGGGATTTGAACTCGGATCTCCCCGGTCCTAGTCCAGCACTCTAACCACTACACCATGCTTGCTCCACGCTGGATATAGATATTGACACACACACGCGTGTGTGTGTGTGTGTGTGTGTGTGACCCATACACATACATACAATCTTTCTAAACAGAAAGGAACATATTGGTATCTGAAATAGTCAACATATCCTTTAAAAAGTATTGCTTGCACCTGTAACTGCTTTAGACTCTGTTTCAATAGAATATCACTTCCAAGAAGAATCTGGGAAACTGTTTGGGACTGGGTGATAAGAAGAGATTTTTCTGGGACATGAAATCTTCTGAGAAAATTCTGAAATTACTTTGTAAAAAATATACATCATTAAGGCTTGTTTTGAATTGCTACTTTTTTTGATTTGGGATTCTCTTGTAGAGCCATTGACCAGTTTTCACATGAAAATGGAATCCGCATTCCTAAATTCTGCTTTATGTGTCAGAGGTTTTTTGCCAGCTCTTGCAATATTTGGCAAGAGAAGAAAGCTAGATATGCATGTTATTCAGTGTACATGAACCCACATTCCATAAATCACAAGATCGACTTGCTGTATGAATTAAAAACAGAAGCATCTCATGAAAGAGGCGGGCACTTGTATCAGGCTGCAGAGCTGCTTGCATTTATTTCATTGTCAAATGCTTTTACTTTTCTTCCAGTAGTGCAGTTATCTCTCTATATATAGTTCATGGGGATAGAAAGATAGATCTCATGGGCACATGGATATGGACTCATATGAGAGTGATGACTCATGGCCAGAAGCCTCAATTTTAACTAGGCCTGAGTTGGCTAGGAAAGTATTTTATTAGGGCCAACTCTACCATTTGGCAATGGAAAGCAACTTTGCCCCAGTGGTAGATTTGGAATGCAGCAAATTGTTAAGTAATTTGTTATCATTATACCGTAATATTGAGGGGGCATCATTTGTGTGCTTCAGACAACAAAAAATCTTGGTATCTTTGGATTTTATTGCATCCTTCTCTAAAGCCACCTAAAGATAATTTAATATGTATTAGTTACCCCACAATCAGGCTACATTGTTCCTTACCTTTTCAACACATGTTGTGGATGGAGCATAATTTTAAACACTGGTGGTAGTTGACTCCTGGAACTATCGCTGATCTACCCTATAGCTCACTTGATCATTGTTAGTTGGTGATAACTGTTGCTATTAAATTCATCAATAGTTTTCTGCTGTCTTTACTGAGTTGTGTGTGTGTGCCGGGGTGGGGGTGGGGGGACGGGACTGCTCCATAACAAATTGTTCTTTGGCTGGCTTACAACACAATGTTAAATCATGAGATAAAGACACACCGCACATTAAATCATAACAGAGCAAGAAAGGGGGAAGGAGAAGAAAATACAAAATACAATACAAAACAATTTAAAATACATTTTTAAAAATCAGATAAAATTTTAAAAGGCGTGAGTGAACAAAAAGGTCTTCACCTGGCATCTAAAAGAGCAAACTGATGAAGGCAATTCCATAAGTGATGAAGGCGATTCCATAAATGGAGTGCAACCACCAAAAAGGCCCCACTGAAAAAAAGTGTGGGTGAGTAAAGTAATTCTGTATTCATAAGCAGAAGCAGACCCCACCCCACCCCACCCCACCCCGCCTCAAGACAACTCACTACAGGATACTTACTCCTGAGGCTACCACCCCAATTGCAGAGTGATTGAGCAAAGGGCTGATTTTTGGTGAATTGTTGAAGTTTACGCGTCTTTAAGGTTTTCCCCCATTAGGTATAATGGAGGGTGTATCGCTTCACGTCAGGGGGAAAGGGGTGGCCTAGAGCAGTGGGGGGTTGGTGGTAGTGCAAGGTAGGGGCAAGGAAGCTACCTGAATTTTTTCAAAGGATTTGGGCAGAGGGCTGATTTTTGGTGAATTGTTGAAGTTTACGCATCTTTAAGGTTTTTCCTCATATGGTATAATGGAGCTTTCAGCAGCCCCATAAGTGCACTTGGGGGGTGCTGGGGTGGCCCAGAGTGAGTGGTGGTGTAGTGTAGTGGTGTAATGAGAGTGGATTCATGGTGTCTCATTGAAAATCTCATTTGCTATCATAGAATCCACAATCAGAACACCTCAGAAACAACAGAACCCTGTACGCCATGGGTTAGAAACCCATAGGGGTGGTTGGCACCCTATGTGCAATACACCAACACTCGCTCTGGGCCACCCCAGCACCCCCCAAGTGCAGTTATGGGGCTACTGAAACCTCCATTACACCTTTTGAGGAAAAGCCTTAAAGACACGTAAATTTCAACAATTCACCAAAAATCAGCCCTTTGCCCAATCCCTCTGCAATTGGGATGGGAAACTCCACCCATTAGGTGCTACCACCCCACCCCACTCTTCTGCCCCTGTTCCCATGTTATGCCCCAAATATACCACAAAGACACTAAAATTTCAAATATTCACCAAAAATCAGCCCTCTGCCCAATCCCTCTGCAATTGGGGTGGTAGCCTCCACCCATTAGGCACTACCACCCCACTCCACTATTTTGCCCCTAGACCCAAAATTTGAGTAGATATCACATCAGACCTTTTTGCATTGAAGTCAATGGGAGGCAAAAAGGTGGGAAATTCAAATAGACGTCATTGCTCAAAATGGAGGGGGAAGAAGAAGGCATTTATTGGCCACAAAATGGAGGGCTGAAACAACAAATATTTCAGAGCTGAAACGGGGGTGATTCGTTTTGGCTCCGAAAAATTTCGGAGGGCTAGAAGAGTGATTCGGTTCGCATCCGAATCACCCAAAATTGGCTGTTTCGGGTACCCGAAACGTTTCGCACATCCCTAGTTATAAGAGTAGCAAAAATGTGAGGGGGAAATGCCATCCAAACACTGGCTGGCATCCTGAATAAGTATTACTCAGTAGTACTGCTCAGGATCTACTCTAAAAGAGAACTTAGGACAACTCAAGTGTAATTTAGTCTGGATGTCAGTATTTGTATTCATCACTCAATGATAAGATCAGAAAAGTGTCATTTTCTGATAGCATGGAACTGCCTGGAATTCAAACCTTGGAGGGGGTTCATCCAGTTCTCAGTTTTGAACAAGTTGATTATTTTTAAAGAAAAAGTTCTATACTCAGTCCAGCAGTGAGTGATTACTCTAAAGAGTCTGTGTGGTGTCCCTTCTTTGTGTTTGGAGAGTATACAGTGGTTGTACTCACTAAGCAGAAAACAAACAAAAAAAAGTAGTAGCAGGAGTAGCAGAAAACAAACAAACAAAAAGGAATCTGAGCTTTTTTCTGTGTTTAGGAGCTTTCTCAGACAGATGGCAATTTTCAGACAGGACACGCCTAAAGTGAAGCCATTTTGAGCACTGCACCAAAGTGCTACTACTTTTTTAGGATGCATATTATGTGCAGGACCTGTGAATAGTCGGGAGCAAAGCTGAATAATGCCATTGGCTGTATGAATGGCACCTTCTGTCACCATCCTGACATCGCTGTAAATGGTTCCCTCATATGAACTCCCCACCTCCCCCAGCCTAAGTGTAGTGAAACTGAATTCAATTGCCGTTTGGAAAAACTCTAGGTTTTTCTTCATGGAGCTGTTTGCTGTACTTAACAGAGTTGTTTTGAATTCTCAAGTGCACTTTCAGGTTGGTCTTAAGATTTATTGATAATGGTCTGTCACAACACTGTGGTGCCAGAGGCTTCCATGTCATTGGGAGACTGTAAGGTGCACTACATGGTTTCCTGAAAATAAAGGGGAACTGCAAATGAAGATGCAAATGGGATTTTCTTTGAAAGAAGAGAACAAACCCTTAAAAGAGAATTAAGATAACTCTTTAAATCAGGCCTCTTGCATCAGGAGCAGCCAAAGCAGCTGGGCTGGGCTGAGGACTTTGGTCAACATCACTCTAGCTGCCACATGGAACTGCAGCCAGAGGTGTAACTATAGGGGGGGCAGGGGGGGCATGTGCCCCGGGCGCCATCTTTTCTGGTCATGTGGGGGGTGCCGCCATGACCAATTTTTAAAAAACATTTTTTTTAAATTATTGTTAATACAAATGTTTCCTGCTCAGTGCAGCAGTGCTGCAGCAGTCAAGGAAGCGCGTCAGTGCCCCCTTCCCCACGAGCGGTCCCTTCCTCGCCGCCTGCGCCCCCCCATTGCTTTGCTGGTGCCTGGCAGCCAGTCAGTGGCCTGGCTTGGCGGCGGCGGGCGCTTGTGAGGAAAAACCTAAGTATAATGTAGTATGTTGGGGGGGCGACGGGGGGGCACGGTGGGGGGGCGCCATTTCAGTTCTTTCCCCGGGCGCCGTTTTCCCTAGTTACGCCTCTGACTGCAGCAGAGAAGAAGAGGTGGCAGTCAAGGGGCCCAACAGAGGAGAGGAGAGCTGGTCTTGTGGTAGCAAGCATGACTTGTCCCCATAGCTAAGCAGGGTTTGCCCTGGTTGCATCTGAATGGGAGACTTGATGTGTGAGCACTGCAAGATATTCCCCTCAGGGGATGAAGCCACTCTGGGAAGAGCAGAAGGTTTCAAGTTCCCTCCCTGGCTTCTCCAAGATAGGGCTGAGAGAGATTCCTGCCTGAAACCTTGGAGAAGCCGCTGCCAGTCTGTGAAGACAATACTGAGCTAGATAGACCAATGGTTTGATTCAGTATATGGCAGTTTCCTATGTTCCTATGTACCCCCTGCCATGTGTCACCTAGTGCTAGGTTCTTCCTGGTGGCTATGTTCTTGGGGGTTACTTACATTAGGCCAGCTACAGCTCTAAAAACCCCAGGCAACCTCCCAAAGAAATGTCATTGCTTTGGGTTTTTAATTGTATGTAAACTGCCTTGAGAGATCTTGGCCTGAAATAGTTATCATGAATAGTATTCAGAATAACAAGATACATCCCCAATGAGGGCAACTCAACATTTAAAATCTAGGAAGTTGAGTATTATAGTGGCCATCTTCGCAGGTAACATGAACCGCAGTTAAATGGGGCAGATTTTTGGTTGGCATTTGTGTACATCCAAATGCATGAAACCACGGTTTCATGGCAAAAGCAACCTGCAGATTCCCTCACCAAACTCCAGTTTGAACCTTTGGTTTGTAGTGAATTTTGCCACACCAACCTGAGGTTTTGTGATGGCAGCATTGTGTTTGAATGTGGATGGCACTTCAACTGCGGTTTTGTGCTATTTCTGGAACCATAATCATAGAGACGGTGGCTCAGACCCACCTGAGATTGTGCCCACTCCATGCCTGCTGTGCTTCTCGCTAGCTGCCTCTTGGAGCACTTGCCCACCTCCTGTTTCTGATCTAATAAGGCTGTTGCCCGGCAGTAGGGATGCCACCACATCCCATCCCAAGCTTGTAAGTCTGTCAAATGGGAAGGTCACATGGGGACATGCCCTCTTCCCACTCTGTCCCTCCCCCCCCCCCTCTCCTGGCAAATAGGAGGGAAAGGGGATGAGATGGCAAGACAGGATACTTTGCTCTTCGAAAATGAAGTGATAAAGATGTATAGTCACAAGCACATGCGGTCGCGGTGACAACATAAACAGGGCAACTGCATTGGATCGCTTGGACAGTAACATATGGCAGCGTGGTGATACTCAGGATTGTGTTTAAAAGGCAGTCCCACCCAGGATTTCCTGAATGGCTCAGGTCTTTTTTTGGTACAATGTTGTTGGGGAAGTGGGGGGCACCCTCTTCCCCTTGGGTTAACACATGCAGTTCCTAGGCTTACTCATGAGAAGGGCTGGGTAGCAGGATCAGCATTGCCTCCAATGAAAGGAGAGATTCCTTGTATGTGATTCCTCATATGTGTCACAGAGTTTGGCAATGTAAGCACTACAGAGCTTACTGGGATGCAGACTCAGCAGACCAGAAAGAGGGAGAGGCTCCCCTGCCTTGAAAACAGAGGTTCCCAGACTGCAGTTAGACTAACGTCTGCAATGCGATTCACAGTTACAAAAATTAACCGCAGGACTGGCAACCTCTGGTTTCGCGTTATGTGCAAATGAGTCTAGTAAAAGCCTGCTGGTAAATACACACAGAGAAACACACACACATTATCCTCTCTTCCCAACACACATGCTTGTCAACATGTCATCTATATTTCTGACATCTTACAAAGAAGCTCTTCTCATGATCTGTGAGAAGAGCTTATGTCGGATTTGCAGGGAGAGTGGGCTTAGCTCTCTCTCCCTGCAGATGAACAGCGGCTCGTAGCTGGGTGGCCGGATCAGCCACCCACATGGCTGCTGGCTCCGTCATGGAGCCGGTGGGGGCTGTGGGGATCATGGGCCACATGGCCCCCAGGATTCCCAGGATGCCCTGAGTGGGTGCGTGGGGCATCTTTTAGAGACCCCTGAGCCCAGGAGGCTGCTTGCAGCCTCCTGGCCAGGGTTCTACTCATGTGTCGCCACGCACCGTGGCGACACATGAGCAAAGAAATGTGGTTAATGGAGCACTCGCTCTGTTAACCTCATTTAGGGGGACAGGGAATTAGGCGGGCTAGTCACCTTGGGAGCACCAGGCTTGCCTGTGAACCCGACTCCCTTAGCCCGATTTCCAGGGATCGTGGTAATAGCCTCAAAGAAAGACAAGATACTTTCAGTGGCATACTGTATTCAGGCTAACCCAGGGTTCCCAAACTTGTGTCTTCATATATTGTTTGACTACAACTCCCATCATTCCCCAGCCACAATGGCCTTCTGCCATTGTTCAGAACTCTTGGATTAACATAGGTCCATAACGTTTTTGTTGTAGTCTAGAGTTCATCCAATACGTTGACTGATAAAATAACAGTTTTGCCACCACTGATAGTACTAGAATAATATCAATTGAACCAAACCGTACTAGACAACCAAGTTGCTGCAACTGAGAAATGATCCAGAGAGCTAAGATGACTGTTCATCATGGGTAAATGCCATGTCTGTTCAAAGGCACCAAAGCTTGTTGCAGATAGGGAGCTGGGTCTCATGATCCGTGAGACCTAGTTTCTTCGGGTGAGCGGAGAGGGAGCCGGCTCCGAGATGGAGCCGGCAGGGGCTGGGGAGCCCGGGGGCTGCGCGGCCCCCGGAAGCCCCAGTATGCCCTGCGTGAGCGCACAGGGCATACTGGGGAGACCCCCGGAGTCGGGAGGCAGCTTTTTGCGAACCTGGTTTTGGGGCAGGGGTTCTTGAGCAGTTTATCCGCTCTAGAACCACTGGGCTTGCAGCCAAGCCTAGCCTGATTTTTGCAGATCTTCAGAATAGCCCCAGGAAGTACTTTGCAATTATTGTAGTAATGATTGCCATAGTTTCAGTAATAATTGCCAAGCAACTAGAAGTTTTTGGCATTGGCAGTTCCTTCCCAGGTTTTCTTGCCTATGCTCTTCTTCAGTTTGCACCATGTGATTATGGCATCTCCACTGTAGTACTACTGAGCAGACACAGCTTTAGGTTTGGCATATATGTTTATGTAGTATTAGCCAACAACTTGCGGCATTCTTACTGGGGCTTTTCTTAGCATGTTATGAGCTTGGCATTTGTCACTAGAAAGTTTGTTAATGCAACTTTACCTAGTTTAACTGCCTACGGCAATCGAATGCCATTGTAGCTCATGTGCCTTTTAAGGGCTGAGTGGCCATTATTTATCTTAGTGCTTCATTCGTCGTTTCGTGAGGCTGGATGATATGGCAAGCTGCCACTGGAAAAAGGGGAAGGGAGAAGAAAACACAAGAGGAAAGAGAACTTCTGGCAGTGGAAACTTAAGAAGTAGAACATAGCGAAACAATGACGAGTGGATGATTAGGAACAATGGAAATCTGTATCAAATGTTTGGGAAAGTGAAAGGGGTGTTTCTGCTGGATTTCTTTTTCTTTTCCCCTACAGAAATTGACACTCATCCTACAAGAAAGGTTTGTCACAAACATATCATTATTTAAATGTTCTTATGTACTGGTAAACATTGATGCAGGGAAAGAACCCTCCTTCCTGTTCGAAGGATGATTGTGAGGGCTTTAGATACAGAGTGATGAGGGACAAACTCTATTCTGGCCTTTGGGACTAATGGCAACAGGGTATCAGCTTGCCTTCAAGGCACTACAAGCTCTTATCTGCTGCAATAAACAGATAGTAGTAGTAGCAGTAGTAGTAGCAGCAGCAGCTTCTTCTATCTGATATCTCACAACTGGAATGAAGGTATTTGCTCCAAGAAAGGCTAATCAGGGGATTAGGCCAGCCACTTCTAACCGAGCTGGTCTCTCTGGTCTCTCACCATTTCTCATAAGGAAGAGGTCTGCCCCAGCTTCATTTATGCTTCCCTCAAAAAGAGCCCAAGGTGGCGCAGTGGTAAAACTGCCACCCTGTAACCAGAAGGTTGCAAGTTCAATCCTGACCAGGGGCTCAAGGTTGACTCAGCCTTCCATCCTTCTGAGGTCGGTAAAATGAGTACCCAGAATGTTGGGGGGCAATATGCTAAATCATTGTAAACTGCTTAGAGAGCTCCGGCTATAGAGCGGTATATAAATGTAAGTGCTATTGCTATTGCTAATATAGCGGCCTTTCTTGCCTCTCTCCCCCCATTCCCCCAGCCTTTACAAAAGGGGATGCCTCTTTACTTGTAAAGGGGAATCCTCGCCAGAACCAGCCCGCAAACCGGTTCTTAGAACTGGAGCTGGTCCGGTTGGAACCCAGGCCACCCGAACCGGGCCAGCTCACACATCACTACTAGAGGATGCCTTTACTACCACACTGTTTTATAGCTGCCTCCCTCCCAAAGAAATCTTGTCTAGATTTAACTTGTATAGATTTAAGCGTTTATTCATCTTGTATAGATGAAATCTTGTATAGATTTAAGCGTTTATTCAGAAACAGCTCAATTTTTCTCCTCCTTTCCCCTTTCTGACTCCACTGCCCACACTCTGTACAGGAGCCCTACTGGGACAACCTTCTAAACAACACAACATAAAAGATAGTGAATAGAATATCACACACATCAAGTAACTGCTGTATTGTTACAGTGCATTGACTGTTTCTTTCCTTCACACACTGGCCCAAAGCAGACATGATGTGATTGGTTCACTCAACTTTTTTAAACCTTAAGGCAGCTTCAAGGGGTTTCCATGTTTCTTTGAGCAGTTGTTCTGGGAGAGGGGCGTGTTCATTTCTCCTTGAACCTTGTTACAAAGCTAATTGTCTCACCCACCCAAAAGCCTGCTATTAACCCAGCAGAAGAAAAAGGTGGGGGGAGGGGAATACAGATACTTTGTATTATGTCTGTATTATTCCTCCAGCAGGACTAATGCTAGTTTTATTTAAGACGGGAGTGGTTTATATTGCAGAAATGACACCAGAAAAGGATGCAGGGGATTTGGAGGAAGGGCCGAAGCAGTGTTTTACTGTGTGCTGTGTTTTAGAGACACTAGCCCTATTCAGACATTGAGGCTCTTCTCACGATTAGTGAGAAGAGCCATGAGGGGGTTAGCGGGGATTTAGCCCGCTCTCCCCGCTGACGGGCAGGGCGGCAGCCCTGAGAGGCCGGATCAGCCACCCACATGACTGCTGGCTCCGTTACAGAGCCGGCGGGGGCTTGAGGGATCGGGGCTGCATGGACCTCCGAAGCTCCAGCATGCCCTGTGCGAGTGCACAGGGCATGCTGGAGAGACCCCCAAGCCGGGAGGCTGCTTTTCAGCCTCCCAGTCGGGGGTCTCCTAGTGAGTAGCTGTGGTGTAGAGCCACACCATGGCAACTCACGAGCAAAAAACCCGGGTTTTTGGAGCGATTTCGCCTGATTGTTGGAATAGCCTCATTATGTTGTACCTGCATTCAGATGTTTATACAGAGGCACATGATTTTTAGAGATGTGCATGAAATAGATTTTGTGTTTTGTTTCGAGCTCAAAACAAACCACAAATGGCTGAAATGTTTCATCGAAATAACGGCCGAGCAAAACTCAAGATGTTTCGAGTGTTTCAGCCATAGGGAGCAATGGGGAAACTTGAAAGACCCCATTGTTCCCCATGGGTAGCTCCTAGGGACACCAAAGTGGGTTGTGTGGTAGGGCATGATAGGTGCTACCTACCACCGAACCCACAAAAGAAATGGACAAGTGACATTTCAGCTGTTTGTGGTTTGTTTTGAGCTCGAAACAAAACACAAAATCCATTTAATGCACATCCCTAAAAAGCATGTGCCTGTGTACAAACTTCTTAATGCAGGTACAACATAATGTCTGAATAGGGCTAGTGTCTCTAAAACACAGCACACTGTAAAAGACTGCTTCGGCCCTTCCTGGGAAGAGAACTGGTCTTGTGGTAGCAAGCATGACTTGTCCCCTTAAGCTAAGCAGGGTCCTTAGCGGCTTCATCCCCTAAGGGGAATATCTTACAGTGCTCACACTTCTAGTCTCCCTTCATGGTTGCATATGAAAGGGAGACTAGAAGTGTGAGCACTGTAAGATATTCCCCTTAGGGGATGGAGCCACTCTGGGAAGAGCATCTAGGTTCCAGGTTCCCTCCCTGGCATCTCCAAGATAGGGCTGAGAGATATTTCTGCCTGCAACCTTGTAGAAGCAGCTGCCAGTCTGTGTAGACAATACTGAGTGAGATCGACCTGTGGTCTGACTCAGTATATGGCAACTCCTATGTTCCTATGTACGTGGGCAATTTTAAACAAAATTTTAACCTTTCCCCCAAACCCACATAGGATCTTATGGGGGTTTGGGAGAAAGGGTAATTAAAAAAAAAAATAAAAAATTGCCCGCTTGCCCATTTCTTTTGTCAATTTGGTGGTAGGTAGCACCAATCATGCCTCACCACACAGCCCACTTTGCTGTCCATGGGGAACAATGGGGTGTTTCAAGTTTACCCATTGTTCTCTATGGCTGGAACAAGCTGCACTCACAGAGTGCATACAGGTTTTGAACTGCAATTTGCAATCCATTTTATTCATTCATTCATTCATTCATTCATTCATTCATTTGATTTCTATACTGCCCTTCCAAAAATGGCTCAGGGCGGTTTACACAGAGAAATAACAAATAAATAAGATGGATTCCTGTCCCCAAAGGGCTCACAATCTAAAAAGAATCATAAGATAGACACCAGCAACAGTCACTGGAGGTACTGTGCTGGGGGTGGATAGGGCCAGTTATTCTCCCCCTGCTATATAAAGAGAATCACCACATTAAAAGGTGCCTCTTTGCCAAGTTAGCAGGGGTTTTTGCAACCCTGCCTTGAAAAACATTGCAGAGGCACACAGTAAAAGGGAATCTGTCCCTCCCAACATGGAGTACACATTTCACACACAGCACCCTTAGCAGCAAGCATAGCCATAAGCTCAACTAGAGCAACTTTAGCCACATTTTGACTGAGTACACCTTGCAATGCAGATTGCACAGCAGACCAAAGCAGTGAGTAAACCCCAAAATGGTCTCAAGGCCAGATATGGAACTCACCACAGCAGTCACCAAGAAATAGTACTCTCTCTCTCGCTCTCGCTCTCTCTCACACACACACAGCTGCCACTATCCATTTCTCACCACAACACTATCTCACAAACAATACAAACCACAACTCAAGCAAAGCAGGCACACAAGTTCTGCCTTTGTCTATCTGAGATCCAGCAAAACCAGATAGTTATAGCAGCAATAGTATAGTAGATTATACTCAGTGCTGAGAAAACCACAAAATCAAACCTTCCTTGATTCCTTCCTCCTCTCCTGATGTATCTTCTTCAAGAGAGGCACACTAAGGACTCTCTCTGTTTCCCAGTCCCTTTGAATACCTTCTGAAATGTCCTCCTTTTGTGTCCCCCTCTCTCCTCCCTCCCCCCACCAATAGGGGGAGAGTTGCCCATGACAACACTTGATCTGTAAAATATCAAGCCAACCAAGAAGCAAAGAGATCACAAGCCAATTGGAAATCAGTGACAGAAAACCAATCAACAAGGGAAAAACAGGCCTCCAAAATGGTGCTCAAAACGTTGAAATGTTTCGATCGAAATGGGGTTGTTTTGTTCCGAAACAGGCCCTCTATTTAAAGGGCATTTTATTTTGAGCCCGAAACACCCAAAACGCCCGGTTTGAGTAAAAATGTTTCAAAGTTGAAACATTTTGTACATCCCTAATGTTTTTGTGTGAATAAATGTACCTGTGTTCATTTTAAGTCAGCCTGTATACACAGGCCCCTCAAATGCATGGTACAGATAGGGAGAGTATTGCTTTACCAGGGTTCAGTACAACATCTGAATTACTATACCTACATACTGATCTGTACCAGTGTACACTGTACACAGATTCTACAAGTGTTGAACATAATATGTAATAGGACTTCACTATCTCCCAGTCCAAGTATGCCCTGTTCATATATCCTCTGCACATGCCAGAGAACTCAGAGGATGGGTGGAGTCTGCCTCTCCTCACCAACAATAGGTGAGAGGTCTCTTTCCCCTGAAATGTTTCTACAATATCCTGGGCATCCAGTGGCAGGTGGTCACCAGAAAGAGTTTAGTGGACACCACTGGCCACCTAGCAGCTGCATTTGTGGGTTTTGTGGCCTTTTACAGAACAAAAGTCACACAGACATATACAAAGGCAAGATGCCTCTGAGTACCAGTTGCAGGGGAGTAAAAGCAGGAGAGAGGGCATGCCCTCAACTCCTGCCTGTAGCTTCCAACGGCCACTAGTGGGCCACTGTGTGAAACAGGCTGCTGGACTAGATGGGCCTTAGGCCTGATCCAGTAGGGCTGTTCTTATGTTCTTGTGTACTAATGAATGAAAGTTATTTGTCCACTGCTGGAAAAAGAACTTTGTATTTTTAGTGCATGGTGACTCTTCTGTTATACTGCTTTTTTTGTTACTCGTTTCTTGACACTGGTGCAATACAAACCAGAACAACATTTTTGGAGATAAGCCCAGGAAGGCCTGTTGTGAGGCTGAGACCCATCTCTGCCATTTTTCCAGAATAGTATCCCCTAAATTTTGCTGGCGTTATGGGAGATATTTAGTCACGTACCGGTTCGAATCCCCGCTGGTACTATATCGGGCAGGAGCAATATAGGAAGATGCTGAAAGGCTTCATCTCATACTGCATGGGAGGAGGCAATGATAGACCCCTCCTGTATTCTACCAAAGAAAACCACAGGGCTCTGTGGGCACCAGGAGTCAACCCTGAATTGATGGCACACTTTAC
Source organism: Hemicordylus capensis (assembly GCF_027244095.1). Lineage (NCBI taxonomy): Eukaryota > Metazoa > Chordata > Lepidosauria > Squamata > Cordylidae > Hemicordylus > Hemicordylus capensis. Next base: position 160,936,829 of record NC_069661.1, read on the forward strand.
TTTTACTTTACCTCATTGACTTAATGCGACCTAGAGCTTACTATTGGTTAAGGCAGTCTCTCTTGCTCTCAGGGGCGTAACAATAGGGGGGGCAGGCAGGGCACATGCCCTGGGCGCCACTCTGGTGGGCCACGTGGGGGGGCGCCAAAAAGTGGCATGCCCCCGACCCCCCCTGGATCGCGTGTCGGTGGCGGGCGGGTGGCGGGAGTGAGCGCGGCGGTGGCGGGCGGTTGAGTGCGGCGGCGGGCGGCGGCGGATCGCCCAGTGCAGCAGAGTGACACTGAGGCCTGCCGCACTGGGCGATCCGCCGCCACCCGCCGCTGCCGCACTGGGCGATCCACCGCCGCCCGCCACCGCCGCACTGGGCGATCCGCCGCCGCCCGCCACCGCCGCACTGGGCGATCCGCCGCTGCCCGCCACCACCGCGCTCACTCCCGTCGCCACCGCCGCACTCACTCCCGCCGCCGCCCGCAACCCGATCTGCCGCCACCGCTGCTCTCACTCCGGGCAGCCCAGGGGGGTGCAGGTATGTGGGGAGGGGGCGGGGGGCGCAATTTCAGGGGCAGAGCTTGCCCTGGGCGCCATTTTCCCCCGTTACGCCTCTGCTTGCTCTCCAGATAAGATGATGTTTAAAAACTGCATTCTCCCATTATAAGCCCTGAACATTTTGTTCTTATAAGATCCCCACCAGTTATCCAAACTTCTTGAAATTTGGAATGGCGCATCAAGGTGATGTTACATTCCCTCACAATTTCATATGGTTCTGTTAAGAAATTACCAGGATCCAGCAATTTGAAAACTGAACTCTAAAAAGCTAGTTTTCACAGGCAAGTAACCTATTTTTAGTGAACAGTGACATACAATTCCCCCCCTCCACCGTCCCTTCAGATTTGTTCAAGTATTCAGGTGAATCGAAGGGGTTAGTTGCTTTTATTGTGGTTTTTTTTGGGGGGGGGGTGGAATCTATTTGCAAAATGTGGAAAGAGAGGACTATATTACAGGTCTGTTGTAATAACTATCATAATAACGCTGAAGTAGGCCTCCCACCCACCAATTAGTCTCTGTGTTATTTTTTATTGTAAAGTAAGCCTGTGTCCCTAACTTCTAAGTTGTGATAACAGAGAATACATTGTTTATTTAGGTTTACTGTATTTTTTTTTTATTGCTTATCCCCAGAATCTGGTATTGAGGGATAGGTTACCTCTGAACATGTATCTCTCATGGCTAATCTGTTGCAAGACCCATGTTCAATTAATTTCTCTAATGGATGCGCCATGAATTTTTGAATCTTAGTTTATTCTATCATGGATTAGTGGGGTTGGCCCACTTAAAATGTTTACAAAGGTTGTCTTAAGGAGTACCGCTAACTTCTACGTGGAACTGTTTAAAATGCTGTGCAAATTGTAAGTATTATAGAGGTTAAAAAATTAACAACTCCACACAGACAATGGCTATCCAGATTAATGCAGTGCTGGTGCTCTAGAGAGAGGTAATTTTTGCCAATTTGCCCTCCCTTTGAAGCCCACTGTAACTCTCAGAAATGTGTCCTCGAGGGTTATGTAACCCTCAGGATCATATATTTGGGAGGCACTGTGGGATTTTGAGGTAAGGGGAGATAAGTGAAAATCACCCCTTCCCATCGCCCCAGCATGGTGTTAGTCTGAGTGAGAGTCATTGTGTGCATATAATTAAGTTATTTTCCTTTTTGACACACCAGAAATTCAACAGGTGCAAAATCTTTAAAAATCACTTGCTACAGAGGCACCAGACGGATTTCTGCCTGTTGCATTCTGACATTATCTATAACACCTCATGAATGGGTTACTAAGAGAATATGCCATAAATAGCATGTGGTAGATTTACACACTCACAGCATATATTTGTGGTGCTCAAATAACCTGCACTAGATTTTAGAGGCACCTTCAGTCCTGGTAAGTTGAGCAAGTTGACCAATTGCTAGAATGTCAGCCAAAAAGTGGTATCAGCAATTGGAGTAACTGCAGAGAGGTGGATCAAGTATTTGATTCCTCTGAAGCATTTAAAAGGAACTTCTTTCCAACCTGAAAAAAATCATATATTAATAGCATGTCTTCAAATAGAAAGACATTTCATAGTCATTCCCATTTATTTTGCCAAATGATCCGTGGAACTCAGTGACACTGAATACAGTAATGACATATCTTTTTATGATGTTCAAGAACAAAGCAAATTGAGGTAGTATCTCTGATTGAAAGTGAAGGGACAGAAGGAAATGAATAGCAAGGGGAAGCAGCAGCCCAATTAGAGCTCAGTGAGTCAAACTGAGGGAGTTGAGAATGGTTCATGACATTTTCAAGTCCACCACAGAATTGTCCAGCTGCTGTTTAGAGCGGGAGGGAATGTGGTAGTATATGCTTAGGTAACCGGCAGTTTTCCCTCTAAGGTGTGCTCATGTGCATGCACTCACACATTTTTTGATGTCGGCTTAGTCAATTTTAGATTCTGCTCAGGTTGAATCAGGAAGGTCCCACCTTGAAGACATGTGTGCACACGCTGCCCAGACCAAAATTAATTCTGCACACAAATGAAAAAATTTTAGAGAGAACCGTGGTAACCACGCATGATTCCATATCTCCTTGGCCTGTTTTGGCAGACAGGACATGAAGCCAGGGAGAATTTCAAACTGGTGATCCTTCCTCCCTCCTCCATTCAGACTGAGGTCCAAGAAGACCCTCATTCGGAGTGGAGAGGGGAGAAAAACTCACTGAAGGAATGATATGTGATGCTGCTGCACCTGTTGCACTGTTTTGTACTGAAGCATCAGGCTGAAATCCAACTGTTTCATCTGTAGTGTATGACTGAAGAAATGACTGTACCTGTAGAATTTCTGCCTGGATGTTGTTTATGTGATATTTTGGTGGCAGCACTGAGCCTTGCACGGATTCATCAAGCAGAAATTCATCAGGTGGGTCTCTAACAAATGACTGGGGAAATGGCAGCTGTTGAATTTTTGCCTGGACACATCCCTACCCAGTCCACTGTTGACCAGAAAGACCAAGGCAAAGTGTGGGTGTAGAGCCTAATTTGTAAAGTCAGAATAGTATGCCAGACTGTCCAAATTTCTTCTGCTCAAATATAGTGTGGAAGTTAAGGTGACCACCTTCATTTACCATTTCCATGCTTTTTAGAGCATGGGTGAAAATTTCAAGCACCTTAATTCACATTTTAAAGTGAAGGTTTTTTGGTCACGTATAGGAACCACTGTGCCCCTTCAACATCTTCTGATGTCTGCAGTTTGATGTCTTGAGGTTCAACACTGGGCTTCCAATTTGAGCTGGAGCAAAGAGGTGGTAGTGACCTTTGTCTCATGCTCAGGGCCTAGGTGTCCTGAACATGCCAGTGCTGTCTACACATGACTTGGGATGTGTGTGCTCACATTTCACTCTCCCTCCCAGGCAGCACACCATTCCCCTGCTCAGAATTGCTTGGAGGCAATTCTGTCATGTGCAATTTCAATACTACATTCATAGTCTACAGAATAACACAGGCTTTTAAAGAGGGCTTTAATAGAAAAGGGGCCTTCTTGGCTTGTTGGCTTCTACTGTCATTGGGACTGGTGCTCCTTGATACCTGTGGAGGGAAGAGTAAATGACAAGGTATTTCCAATGCCAAGCCTTCTTGCTCTCAGTGGGATTGTGGCTCCTGTTGTTGAGCTCTTTCTTCTCCTTGGATGCTACCACACTCCATCCTGCTAACTACTCCTGCTAGGAAGAAATAGGAGGTCATCTGCTCCACTCCACCTCCCCCTATGCACTGCCCTGCCCCTTCCCAGCCATGCTTGCCCCAGCCGCCAGCTCCACCCCATGGATGTGTGGGGTGGACCAGCCTCACCCACCCTAGTCTGCACATTCATCAGGACTGGCAATGGAGTACCTGGTATCCTCAAGGTAGGAGGGCAATGCAGGAGTGGCAGCAGCTTGGGTGGGAACGCAATGGCCAGCTGATGGGACTGAGAAGAATGGACGTTTTCCTGGAGCTCTGACTCTTTGCTACACATATCTATATATGAAGCTGCCTTATGGCAAGTGCCAATTGTCCATCTAGCTCAGTACTATCTACTCTGACTGGCAATGGCTTTCCAAGCCTCGGGGCCAAATTACATATAAAGAGGTATTTGAGATGGCAGTAAAGCATGCTGAGAACACAGCTTGTAAATACATTCAAGGTGAGTGTTTAGGGAGAATCCAACAGTCCCTCAGATTGCCGCTGCCTTCTGGGATCTGATGGGCTGGTCACATGGGAAGAAGGCTCGTGGCATTTTTTTTACACTGCCCCCTTGCTGGCCAGCTCTTGCTTTTCATGATTAACCCATGATTAGCCCACACCTTTTCAAATCACGTTCCTGGCAAATGGAGTTAATCACAAAAAGCGAAACTGGAAACTGTTTCAATTCTCCATTAGTGATCACCAAATGTATTCACAAACTCTACTCTCAGAGGCTATTCATACACACGTGCAAAACCGGGCTAAGGAAACCCGGACCAGTTTTACATGTGCATATGAACTGCCGGGATCGGGCTGATCCCGGCGGCTACACAGTGGCAAAGTTGCCTGTTTAGCCATCCTCTAAAATGAGGTTAAGGGAGTGAGCGCTCCCTGAACCTCATTTTTTTGCTCGTGTGTCAGCCATGGCTGCTTGCAGTTGTAGCTGGCACACTCGGGGAGGGGAGGGGGATTCCCACAATGCACAGCGCACTTGCACGGTGCATTATCGGAGCTCGGGGTGGGGCTACACGCGGGGGCATGTCCCAGCACCCTGACCCTTGGAGCTGCTGGTAGAAGCACGGGTCGGTGGGTGATCCGCCCGCCCAGGGAAAGGAGAACGATGGTCTGTGGGGACGATAGGTTTAACCCACCTTCCCTGCAGTCCACCCGTGAGCCCTTCTCATGGATCACGAGAAGAGGTTCCTGCCATCTTGAAAATCTCGACATTAAGCCCAATATTAGGCTGACAAGCTTGATTTTAGCTTAGCAAATAGCAGGTTCAGACCCACCCAGATCAGGACCATGGCAGGAGTGGAAGGAGGGGCTTTAAACCATGGTCCCAATCCATATTGAGTCCCCAGTGCTTGCTGGGAGAAAAGCTGCCACTAGCATCAATTGGAGCTTTCCTCTTGAGGAACTAGCCATGGGGACAGGGTACAATCTGGATTTGGACCACAGCAGTGACCCCTTCTCCCCCGACACTGCATTGAGCCCATCAACCCTACTAAAGAACTTAACATAATATCCTGGCCTTTATTCACCTGTCTTACCTGACAACCTTCAATTGCCAGTTGCAAAGGTGGAACCGGGGACTTTCCCTTTACAAAACATGCACTCTGTCACTGAGTCATGGCCAGGAATATTCCTGACACCTTCCTACTAGTCAAGCTGTTCCTGCTTATGGTCCCTCTACACTTGACTGCTGTCTTGTTGCTTCCCTTATCTTTAACCCCTTCTTTCATTTCCTTCCTTGTTCTGCTGTTATGCTTCTTGGCTTTCCCTGCCTTGGTCTGAATTTCCTATTGTTTATAACCCCTAGATTAACTAAACCAGCTTGAAGATTGCACTTGCTAACTGGGGAATCTCTCTTTTTAGTGATGTTGTGACTGGATCAATATGGCAATGCAGCGTACTAATGTTTTGTGCTTGTGAATAAGTTCTTTATCTGTCTCTAGACTGCAGATCTCCAGGTTCAAGCATTACTCATTTCAGCACTTTAAAGATCAGAGTAGCAGATTAATTATTTTTTGTAAAAAAAAACAAAAAAAACTTGGCAGAGGACATCTGGAAAAACCCACTTTCAGATGAGCCACTGTTTAGCATTCTTCTGACTGTGCAGATGTGCTGTGGAGTGCCAATGCAGAGTGATTAATTTCTGAAATGAGAGGTGTTTGGTTTCACACCTGTCTGAAATCTCCTTGACACTAGATGCATGGGGACTGCTTGCAGCACTAGTTGATGAGCCTTGGATCAAACTAAGCAGGATCACAACTGTTGCCCCGATGTTGGGAGTGACCCAAAGACTGGTGCTTACATAGCTCTTGACACAGCTGTTTCAGTGGTTGCCTCAGATATTGGATGCAGTGCAATGCATCTGTGTGAAGCTGCATGTGATACACAACCATTATCATGGTGGGTAGATATGTGGATGGAGAAAGTCCCACCCTTCACCCCCAGCAACCATTTTGTGCATCATCCTAGGCCTCTGGGCCTATCAAAACTTCAGGAGCCAATCCAGCATCGTACTGGCTTCCATTATAAATATAGCAATAGCAATAGCACTTACATTTATATACCGCTCTATAGCCGGAGCTCTCTAAGCGGTTTACAATGATTTAGCATATTGCCCCCAACATTCTGGGTACTCATTTTACCGACCTCGGAAGGATGGAAGGCTGAGTCAACCTTGAGCCCCTGGTCAGGATCGAACTTGTAACCTTCTGGTTACAGGGCTGCAGTTTTACCACTGCGCCACCAGGGGCTCCTGGGGCCAGAGAGATGACACATCAATAATGAGGTAAAGGAGAGAGATAGGGCCAGAGAGATGACACATCAATAATGAGGTAAAACTGGTTAGCTCTGCCTCCCTTGCTAGGTAGATGGTGTCATTATAGTGGGAGCCAATTGTTTAACAGATGTTTTCACTCTGAACCAATAAGACTAAGGACTTTGGGTTTCAAGGGGGGCTCCAGAGGGCGGTGAGGGGGTAAAGTGCCCCACAACAAGTGGCTTGCCCTCCCTCTTGCCCACATTTCTATTTCAGAAATCTAATATGTGAGACGCAGGTCACCTACCCATAAATGCACTTTGCCCCTTCTGTGCCCTCCCCTCTCCCCCCCCCCCCCCGGTGCTGTCACTGTTTGGTTTGTCAGGAACCCCCCATGAGACCACTTTGGTAGCACATGGAGTTACCAGCAGGATCACAGCCAGGATGTAGACACCACACTGAGGTACACATAATGGGGGCCTCCACATGGGCCACAGTTATTTCCCTGTTCACAGCAGCAGCATTTCAAGCCACATTTGCAGCTTCCACATCATGTAAGTGTCAGTTCACAATGTACTAGTGCCTTCCTTTCAGTAGGCCCGTAGTGCTCCTGAAGTGCTCACCCAAGACTACCAACAACGGTGAATTTGGACCATTAACAGGCAACAGTTACTAGCTTCTATCCATAATAAGAACTGAAGCTAAAAGGAGACTGCATTCTGCTACTAAGAGTCTGGTCTAAATGTGAAATAAAATATTAGCAATATTATATTAGAAGCAGCTACACTTAGCTGAGCAATTTGTGCCTCTTCAAAACAGAGACCAGAAAAAGAAGTCAGCATCTGACATTTAGGTCAGTGCTGTGTGGTGTTGAGAGCTGAACAAATAATTTGCTGGAGATGTACGTTGCATGTGAAAAGCCTGTGATTAGTCTGTGCTTTCTTTTATTAAAAAGGATGGTTCACTGTTTGATGTTGATCAGGAAATGTCTTCAGCGAACGGACGTCAGCCTATTTGTTGCTCATGAACTGTTTCACTTATGTATGTACTACTCAGGGACTATGACGTCAACCTGGAAAGGTGAGAGGACCAATTTTTTAAAAAGTTCCAAAATTAACATGTGATTTGCACAGTGATGAGAACAGATTCCATGAGCTGACATAACTCCCATTCCACCCCCACCCACCTCGGCTAGTGTTCACTGATGAATATTTATATTATTAATTCTCCAAGATGGGCCATGCGTGGGGACGTGGTAGAAAGGAGGCAATTGGCTGACAGAGTTTGCAAGCAGAAGCACCTGACTGGGCAGTGGGGATTCCATATGCAGATAGGGAGAAGGAGCCTGTGAGAGCAGAAGCACCATGGTGATTGGGCAGTGGGGATTCCATATGCAGATAGGGACGAGGAGCCTGTGGCACTGTGGTGATTGGGCAGTGGGGATTCCCTATGCAGGTAAGGAGGAGGAGTCTATGATGGTTAAGGTCGGTTGGAACACAACTGTTACTGGTCAGAAGATGTTCTTGATTGTAGAGGAGAGGAATCTATATATATAAAAGGATAGCAGGCAAGGGTCTGCAAAAAGACGGGTTGTGCGGGAGGAAAGAGCCCCTTCAGGAGAAGGAGGATGCCATTGTGTGAATTAGATGAGGAAACAAGATGAACAAAATCTGTTAACTCAGGGAGGGAGGGAGAGAGAAAAAAGACATGAAGGGAGAGGGAAGAAAGAGTGGGGAAGAGCAAGTGGAGGAGAGAGAAAGAGACAAAGAAGGGAGGGGGAAGAGAGACAGAAGGAAGGGCAAGGGACGGGCCTGAGCCTGTCAGCAGCCTGAGGGGAATGAGCGGCCATGGCAGCACTAGCAGCAAGGAAGGGCCCAGTCAACCACTGCTGCTGTTTGGGGCTACCAAGGCCATTGTCAGAGGCAGGCAGGCAGGCAGGCAAGGGATGGGCCCGGGCCTGTCAGTGGCCCGAGGGGAACAAGCGGCCATGGTGGTGGCAGCAGCAAGGAATGACCCGGTCAACCACTGCTACTGCTCCTGGGGGGAGGAGCAGGAGCAGGCCTCGGGTGAGGGTGGGGAGGTCTCTGGGGATAGGGGGCTGCAGCTTGGCTAATAGGTGGCAGCAATGCTGCAGCCACGACCAAGAAGGGTGAGGGGGATGGAAGCAACGGGATGGAGGAGGAGCAGGAGTGCCGCTCAGGTGAGGGTGGGGAGATCTCTGAGGTGAGGGGAGCAATCAAGTACTAACACGCAGATGCTGTAGAGCATGCAAGAGTTCCAGCATTGAAGCGGAGAGAAATAATGGCGGTGGTCAGGATGCAGAGGTGGAGGGCCAGCAGGAGAAGCCCCTCCGACCAGAAGAGGTGGGTGGATGGCGGGCGAAGCCCTGCCGGCCAGGAAGAGGAGGTGGTGGTGGGGAGAAATAATGCGGCGGTGAGGAGACAGTCAGATGGCGGGCAAAGCCCTACCAGCTGGGAGGAGGAGGTGGGAGGCGGCAGCAGGATGGCCTGGCCGTGGCTCGCCCAATGGGGAGAGCTGCGGAGGGGATAAAGCTGCGGGGGGGGGGAGAGAGCGAGCTGCGGGGGGAGAGTGAGCGAGCAAGCTGCGGGGGGAGAGAGCGACCGAGCGAGCTGCAGGGGAGAGTGAGCAAGCAAGCTGCGGGGGGGGGGAGCAAGTGAGCTGCTGGGGGGAGCAAACGAGTGAGCTGTGGGGGGAGAGTGAGTGAGAGTGCTGCGGGGGGCAGAGCGAGCAAGAGAGCTGCGGGGGGGGGGAGATCGAGCGCAAGAGCTGCGGGTGGGGAGAGTGAGCAAAATAGCTGTGGGGGGAGAGCAAGCAAGAGAACCCGGGGGGGGGGGAGAGTGAGCGAGAGAACTGAGGGGGGGAGAGCGAGCAAGAGAATTGCGGTGGGATGCCACAGGCTCAGTGCACAACTGCACAAATGCTCTGTGCAGGGTCAGCTAGTAGAATAATATTTCATCAAAAGAAAATCTATATAATCCTTCAGTGAAGTCACTGGAAGAATCACAAGAGAATACTACTTCAGTTATAATATTAATTTTGCCCTGATGAAAAGAAGAAGATTTGGAGAAGGTTGGGGGTAACGGAACCACAGAAGGAAGGGTGAAAACTGTGACTATGTTGTCTCCTGATTTAGCAGGAGATATAAACAAGTTTACACAAGTTCAGTTCATGGAAGCTCAATGCACTCTAGCCAAAGATATAAACTCTTTACATGCATTTGATTTGTGTAGGCTCAATGTGTGTAGGTGGGAGATAGCATTACAGGATCTGACTCCATCCCCATCCCTCACATCTCCATTTCACTATACTGGGCCAGTTTGGACAGTACTCCCCATGCCCACGACAAAAGTGCACCTATCTTGACATATTTTCTGGAAGTCCTGATGCCCTTCTGGTGCTCCCCTTTATTGCATGAGGGGTTGGTTCATCAAAACTGGCACTCTATAGGCAATCCAAATACTAGAACTACTGGCTGACATGCAGAGCAAAAATGCACCAGTCAGCAAGAGCGCGGTCTCACAGAACTGTTGGAGATGAACTTCCAGTGCATCAACCTTTTGCACCAACTGTCCTAATGACCACTAGGGGCACTGGGAGTAGAGACAGGAAGTCAGGGTCTCCCTATCTGTCCCTACTCTATGACCCCTGAACGGACTCTGCAGCACTTCCTGTGCTGAGTCACAATCCTTCCTTTCCTCCTAGAGAGCAGACGGAAACATCTCTCTCTCTCTCCTTACCTATCCACTATGTAGTCCTTTAGATTAGAGATAGGTCTTTCCTATCTAAGTGTATTTAACCAATAAATATTTAGTTTTTAGTCATACAAGGATCTCCATGTGTTTTCTTTAAATAGCTGCAATATCCAAACCATCCTCTGCTACCTACTCTGTAACTGGAGTGTGTGCTCATTCCTTAGTGCTCTGCTGTTTTACCTATTGTGGGTAAAAATCAACAACCTCTAACAAGAACTGCTTAATTAACTGCACTGGTGCAGCAGGGAAGTGGCAGTTTTTGATGCCCTCCCCTCCCCGCGCCACCCAAAAAATGTTCCCTGAGGATTGCACAACCCTCAGACATTCAGATGTCACAAAGGGCTTCCTGGGGAAGGGGACAGTATTAAAAATCACCACTTCCCCACTACACTGGAGCAGTTAATTGGGAGCTTCTGTTAGACACGATTGGTGAGAAGAGCTTCCTCTGGGCCTGCGGGGAGAGCAGGCTTAGACCGCTATCCCTGCAGATGATCAAACGGATTGGCCGCCCACCAATCTGCTGGATTGGCTGCCCAGATTGGCCGCCCACACGACTGCCGGCTCCATCATGGAGCCAGTGGGGGCTGCGGGGATCAGGGGCTGCGCGACCCCCATAAGTTCCAGGATGCCCCATGCAAGTGCGCAGGGCATTCTGGAGAGACCCCTGAGCCCGGCAGGCTGCTTGCAGCCTCCCAGTCGGGGGTCTACTCATGTGTTGCTGCATACAAGCAACACACAAGTAACACACAAGCGAAAAGATGAGGTTAACGGAGCTCTCACTCCGTTAACCACGTCTTAGGGGAGCATGTTTTAGGCGGGCTAGCCGCCTTGTGAGCACTGGGCTTGCCTGCGAGCCGGATGGTTCCCACAATCTCTGGAAAGCGGGCTAAGCTCCCTTAGCCTGCTTTCCCAGCGATCTTGAGAATAGCTTCACTATATATTTTTTTTTAAAAGAAAGAAAGAAAAAGAAGGTATTCTTCTTGGAAACAACTAACCACCACATTAATATACTTTAATGATTCCACTGGTTCTTTTGCATTTAATCAAAATATTCTTTTCTTGTCTCATGTGTCTAATATTGTTGTTGCCATTCATGCTGGCCAAAATCCACCCCAAATAAAAGCCCTGATGTTAATGCAAATACAGTTCAGTGCCAGCTGAGCCGAATTTAGGGCCGTTAAACCTACATTGCATAGACATGATTTTACAATTGTCTTCCACTAAACATTAACAGTGCAATGCTTTAGATATTATGGCAGTTAACTTTCTATTAGTTGCTGATAAGATATATAGCCTACCCATGTTTATTAATATAGCTGCTTAAGTTTCAAACTTGGTTCCATTGCAAATTAAAAATGCATTAGCATAATGAATTAGGCATCCCAGATGCTCTTTGCCTTTAGTACAGCTAAGGGTCGCAGCAAACTGGTTATAACTAGATAGCATGTTAAGTACATGACTCGCTAGCCGTTAATTAAACTTGCTAATCACATGCCAAGTTTTAATGGATAGAACTGGTCGCTACCTGGATACTTGCTGCATCTATAACCTGCACCTGTAAATGTGACTCATAAGTCACATGATCCTGAAAGACCATCTGGTGAGGAAGGAAAAAAAATATTGAGACAAAAGCATGAACAGAATGAGGGCAAGGAGAGAACACTGACAGGGAAACAAAAGTGGAGTGCGTAAAAAGATGTACTGTACATCCTGTGTTCATTTTGTAAATACAGAGAATTCCATCCAAAGCAAAACAACGTATGGAGAGAAACATCCTTGCAGTCAACAATCCCTGTTTTAACTGGATTGCAAATAGTACTGGAGACGAGAAAGGCTTGATGTGTGAGAGCATTCAAGATGAGAAAACAAATACTCTGCCACATGAAAAGCATCCAGCTCACACTCCTTGAAGCTATTCTCATGAGCAGCAGAAATTGGGCTAAGGTTGCCCAGCCTGGTTTCTGCTGCTCGTGTGCATCAACGGGAGCTGTGTGGCTCCCGTCGGCAGCCCGCTTACGGAGCCTGGCGCTAAATCTGGGTTTGAAGTGTGAGCGTGCCCCAAAAACAGGTTACTGGATTGTGTCGCGGCAGGAACACTCGGGGAGGGGGATCCCAGAAATGCCCTGCGCAGTTGTGCGGTGCATTACTGGGGCTCGGGGGGGGGGGGGGCGGCGCTGTGCTGCAATGCTTCCCTTCACCTGCCAGAGCTGCTGGGCAAGGCACGGGTGGATTGCAGGAGAGCCACCACTTGTCTGTGCTGCCTATCCGCCCATCCAGAGCCTTGGCTGTGATCGTCTGTGGGGAGGTAAGTGCTTTCGGGCTTCCTCCCCGCAAAAGAGGGTAGCCTCCTCATGCGATCATGAGAATAGCTTCCTTGTGATTCACACTGAAGTCATTCACATAATCAAAAACTGTGTTCTACCTGGGTTTGGGAGCTTTGTGTGCTCCAATTTTTGGTTGTGTGGAAGCAAGGTAGGAGGAAAACCTGGGTAGGAGTGACTGTGTGGAAGCAAGGTTGGGGGGAAAGCTACCCAGGTTTTCCTCCTACCTTGCCTCCGCACAATCAGTTCTACGGAGGTGTTCTTCTAACCTTCCTTCCACACAAGCGAAAATTGGGAGCACACACAGCTCCCAAACTCAGGTAGATCACAGTTTTTGATGGTGTGAATAACTTCAATCTATGGCAAGGTTTTGCTGTGCATACACTGCAGCAGCAAGCAGTGCATAGACATGGGTTAGGACATGCAGTGGACACGTGCCAGTCAGGATCTACAAGGCATGAAGTGTGTGTACTCCACTTCAGTGCAGGTTGGGAAGAGAAATGGAAATGGAGCCTATTCTTTCCCTAAGCAGACCTAGATTCCACGCTGAACCAGGCAGAGGAGCAGCAACATTGGGCTTATTCACATGACCACCAGCAGGAAAGGAGAAGTGCCGTGCCTGGGTAAGAGAGGCAGGCGTGCTGATAACTGGTAGTCATGTGAACTTCAAACATTAAGGTAAAAGGTGGGTAGCCTGTGTGTGTGCAAGGCAGCATCTGGGGAGGAGGAGTGCACTCTACCCAGATTCTGTCTCTAGCATTTTACGGAGGTAGGAGGAAAAGCCGCCCTACCCAGTTGCTGCCTTGCACACACTCAAGCTCCTCACCTCCTATCTTAATGTCTGGAGTTCACATGATCCAGGCCAGCTTTTGAATGGTGCTTTAGTTACCTTTAGTCCAGTCCTGGAGAGGCAGGGTTAGCAAACAGCCAGCAGCAAGAGCATCGAAAGCAGTCTGCACTTACCTCTCTTGTAAATATTTTATCTATTTCATTAAACCATAGATAGTCCTGATTCTACACCACTGCCTTGTCCTTGCAAGCCACACCCTGGTTCAGTGCTTGTCTGCAAAGACTGGGCAGGACTTTGGAGATGGCCAGGAACTGCAAGTCTCTAGCCCTGTTCAGGTATTATTTTATGGGGATGTTGCATGTTTGGAAGCCCTGCCCCTACCATGACCCCCACCTTAAAACCCCACACCATTCACCATGTTCCATGCTCCTTGGAGGAAGAGCGGGATATAAAATGTAAAATGAATGAATGAATGAATAGATGTTTATAGTGTTTATCTGCAGAGACAACTGTTGTATGCATGGAGAGATCCTTCCTGTGATCAGAGCACTGGGGTGCCCCAATGTTTCACATCTGGGTAGGATCTCTCCATGGGTAGGGCATTTGTCTCTGAAAACAATGTAAGTATGAGGGCAGGGTTTCCACACACATCACAGCAGGAATGAGGCTTCCAAGCGCACAGGACACGGCAGAGCACTCCCACTTTCTATAATGCCTGAGCAAGGCTTTTTCTCCTGTTGCTTCCTTCCACCTCTCCAGCACCTTGCACAAAGTGAGAGAATGATCCCTCCCTCAAGTTCTCTGGAATGTATTTGGGGGAAGGACGGGATTGTTCACTCATCTCATGTTGTGCTTTGGTGGGTCTCAGAAACAGTGAGAATGATTCTCACCACTCCTTAGTGTCTTTCAGCCTGATATAAAATGTGGGGACAAACCCAACCCACAAGTCCTGAACATGAAGGGAAGTGGGAGGTCTACAAAGTGTGTGTGTGAGAGAGAGAGGGTGGGGGGGGGGGAACGACTACTGAATGTGCTGTATAAGTTTTTTTTAATTCTGCTTGGCAGCTGTCTATATCTTCCCTCACTAGATATACCACTTGAGAGCCAGCATGCTGCTCGTGTTCACTTCACAGTTTCTCACTTACGTCAAGGAGAAGAAAGTGTGTAGGGGTCATTTGGGGGAAGATGGTAGCATCAACTCTGTAAACTGAAGAAATATCCTGCAGGAGTAATAGAATTATCCGTGGGTCTCTGTCCCCCAAATGCAGATACTTCATGCCTTCTTAGCTGAAGAAAATTGGCAGTGTGATGATATAATGTTGCTCAAGGGGGCATTCTGGGGGGAACTGGTAGCTACCAGTCAGCAGGTGCCAGAAGAAACTGCTTGGGATACGTTCACCTCTGATTCCTGAAATTTGCTCCTACCTCCCAAAATTGTCAAAATGGCCCTCACCTTTAGCAGTCCATGAATAGTGAGGGGCAGCTCAGTTCTACTTTTCCCTCTGACTGGTTAAATTTGTTTTGAATTTGTAAGTTCCCATATGCTCCTACCACTGTTCGCTCGAAGAGGGATCCCCAGATGTTGTTGACTACAACTCCCAGGCTCCCAGCTGCAGTGGCTTTTGCTTGGGGATTATGGAAGTTGTAGTCAACAACATCTGGGAATCCCTGTTAGAGGGAACACTGTGTCCCAACCCCCTCCCAATTAATTCCCTGTGAGTCCCAAACACCTAAGTGAGACTTCAGTCCCCCTTACCTGTTGATAGCTGTTACTGTGGTAGCAGCTTCAGGGTCAATATACTCCCCTTTCTCTCTCTCCTTTCTCCCCCATCTCATTGGCTACTTTGGCTTCCAAAGGAAAGAGAAGTCTCAGTCCTCCCTCTCTTCCTCTTGCTCAGACACACATCTCTTCACCTCATCTGCAAACAGTGCTAAAGCAGTAATATTTTCCTGTCCCAGTGTACAAGTCATGGGAAGACAAGGCATAGTAATGCAGAACACTGCTGGGAGCAGTTTATTTAGGAATCATTAGTAAAGTACAAATGACCTAAAATGACCACTGAAAAAAATAATGCTTTCAAAATTTATAGCCAGCAGCTGTTCTAACAGCAGTAGTTTTCATTCCCTAAAAGTCTGTCAAATCAGCAGAGCTACAATGCTTTCTGACCTTTCCTCTATCTCCACACAGCAGGGGTTTAAAAAGATACACAGCCACAAATGCTGAGGACCACACAAAGATCTGGTATGTTTTTCCTGCTGTCAATCATTCTTTGGTAGCTAAAGGAAACGAAGAAAGGCCCCTGGTGCTTTCCTGAGCAAGGGCAAGAAGAAGCTGATGGCAGAAGGCAACAAGCATCCTTCCCATAAAGGCAAACTCACTTATTGAGAAGGAAATGGGGTGTGCAAGTCTAGTATATGTGCATGACTATCTATTCATGTGATAAGTAACTTTAACTAATGTGCGCCAGCAGAAAGATGTGAATGGCAGTGGGGTAGCCAAGATGTGGTGGTATATGTGCAAGGATGTGTGTTGTGAGAAAGGAATATATATTTCAGACTGAGGAAATTTCCGGTATCTGAGTTCTGATCTGATAATTTTTTCATCACATTGGCAATGCACTTTGGGGATGCATCAAATAGAGCTGATACACTGAATTGGTTTGACTTACCTGAAAGCAAGAAGTGAGCCCTCTTCTATCAGTGATGGAGCTTTAAAATGCCACATTCTTTCCTCTGAGATTTCCTTGTTGCCTGGATAAGGAAGCAAAGTCAAAAAGTTGCAACCTTTCTGCAGTGCATTGCAGGGGGCAGGGGGGAGAATTCAAATCCCTGTATTACAAGGAATAGTCATTTTTCTCCCGATAATGCATGGGGGGGGGCGTTTGGCAGCGTTGCAACTGTATTTCCTTACCTGGGGCATTTCCGAAGGAAACTGGGGCAATTCCAAAGAAAAAAGGCAGCACTTTAAAGTACTGCCATAGCAGCTTCCCAGAAGGCAGTCGGGTTTCAGATGGAAGAAAATCTTTTTTAATTTTCCTCCAGGAAGCCCCTCCCAATACAGTTTGGTATGATACAATGTTGTATCAAATACATTTTTCATCTGATTGTGTCTGCTGAAAAATAGTCACATAACGCTTGCATTGCATCAGTTCCATTTGTTGGCCCAGGGCAATGCAGAGCCCAATATTTAGGAGTTTGTTTATGTGTGAAGTTGTAGGAAGAGACTGCAGTGGGTGGGAAGGACATATAAGACCCCCGTGTGTCAGGGGAAAGGAATGAATGCAGTTGGGACAGGTATTGGCTTCAGCCTCCCCTGTCTGAGAGAAAGCACAAGCCAATGGTGCAGGAATAACGGCTCCCCTGTATGAGAAGCAAGTGGACAGAGGTGGATAAGAGTGAGTGTATGCCTCTTGTTATGCTTTTTTAAAAAATCATGGAAGTTGGTGTAATATTATAATGCTAATACCTGCATGTGTCTGGCTTGCTCCGCCCCCCCTTTATATTGTGTACTTTACTAGGAGCCTTCAGAATAAAGTGGAATTAAAAGTGTCTATATCTACATGATTATTGGCCAATTATAAATATGTAGGAAAGCACATTTTGTGTGAGTAATTTTGTCTTCTCTCAGCGTTGGCATTTGGGAGCGTAACCAGCTGAGTGACTGGAGAAAATGCTCTGTGATTTGATGTCCATTTATATATATATATATATATCTAGGTAAACTGCTTTGGGAACCTTTGTTGAAAGGCAGTATATAAATGTTCATCCTATTCATATTTCTGTTCATCCCTTCTCTTTAAATTTTAGCAAACAGCAACCTTGGTGGCTTCTTATTCAGACTGGGACCAGGGCACTGGAGGAGGAGAGGGTTAACCCATTTCTTCAGCATCCTTTTCTTGAGAAAAATTGCCTCCACAAAGCTGCAGTTTGCCTCATTGGGAGAAATGTGCATGCTGCACATAGGTTTCTCTTAATGGATTTGATTTTGCAGTGTGGGATTGGATTTTCATAGGGGAAATGCTGCCAGGGCAAAAATCATACCACTGTTCCCGTGCACAAACCGCTTCGGAGGCCTTTTTAGGGACCTCCGAACCAGTTCAAAAGTCCGGCGGTTCAGTTGGTTTGAAGGTAGGGAGGATAGCTTTAAGGACTGGGGAGAGTGCTCTTCCCCCCTGCTGCGTTTCCTCCGCTAGTGCTGTGCTTTAGAATGGCCTCATGAGGTGGCAGTGTACCTCCTTGCCACCCCAGTGCATGGTGGGCCAGAAGTACCCGGAAGTGCATGGTGCAAGTGTGTGTGTGCGATGTGTGCACATGGGTGTGACATGAGCATGCAAGAGCGCGACATGTGCATGTGCACACTTCCAGGTACGTTCAGTCTGCCATGCAGCAAGGAGGTATGCTGTCACCCCACGGAACTGTTTTAAAGCACAGCGCTAGAGGGGGAAACGCAGCAGGGGGTAAGAGCACCCTCCCCAGTCCTTAAAGCTATCCTCTCCCACCTTTGAACCGGCAGTCGCCAGTTCCGTGCACATCTCTAATCACAACCCCATCGCTGCTACTTGCTAAAATATAAAGAGGCAGGATTCCGTAAACGATCCCCATCATCTTGTCGAATTAGTAAGCTATGTGATATGTGCACCGTGAGATCACGCTACAGGGATTTCCAAAATGTGCTCTAGGGGGTATGTCCTTCTTGTCTGTCTGTATATATATATATGTTAGTTTGTTTGTAACTATCACTGCCAATTGGGCAAGGAGGCAACTATCAAGGGGTGGCTCTCTTTCACATTTAACTGTGGGAGAGCAACTGTGCATATTCAGTCCAGCATAGCGTGTCTCTAATGGCTGTTGCTGGTGTCTCCCAAGTAACCTGGATATGTATGTTCATTGCACAAATTTCAGTCATTATGTGGACGCTGCTTTAAACCACTCTATAAGGCAACTGTCACTGTTTGGAGCACCATATATACATGGGTCTTCTCAGCACTTGGGATGTGTGGTCTCACCTGAGAGAGAGAAATGATATATTGGTGATTCTCTTTATTTAGCAGGGAGAGAGTAACTGGCCCTTTCCACCCCCAGCACAGCATTCCTCCAGTGGCTGCTGCTGGTGTCTATCTTATGTGTCTTTTTAGAATGTGAGCCCTTTGGGAACAGAGTTCCATCTTATTTGTTTTTTTATTTCTATGTGTAAACCGCCCTGAGCCATTTTTGGAAGGGCGGTATAGAAATTGAATTGATGATGATGATGATGATGATGATTTATGGTCATTTCTGAGCCAAACTACATGGTGACTCCCTACTCAAAAATAGCTCACTGTGCTCACTTTAAATAGCTCACATTGAAAGGGGCCTGGCATGAGGCAACAATCTATGGGTACATAGGCCCATAGATGAACATATGAAACAAAACCGAACCTTATGCATGGGCACCACAGCTTAGTGAAATGTGAAAGGAGATGGAATTACACTGTGGAACTCTCCTGAGAGATATCAGAAGAATGGGCCACAGAAATAACCATTTCTATGTAATATAAGAGAGCATTTATTACTGCTATTGCTTGTTAACATACCTGGGTGGTATTCAGATGATAGATAGAGAGGATGTAATTACTTAGATTATACATGGCTACCATCATGTGATCTTTGATACTTTTGTTTTTGAGAGATAATCACAAAGCCAAGAGATTCAAGCCAGAAATGAGAATATTTACTTACATGTAGGAATGCAGACATTAAAAAAAAATGTAGGGACAAACTTTTATATGAAAGCTACTCAAAGATACTTGGATTTAGTCCATAAAAGGCAAATCATCAGGGACTTCCTCTCTATTAAATGACTTGATTGTGATAAAGGCAAAAATGCTCATCAGGGACTATAAATGAAAAATAAAACCTTGATAATAAATGAATGAAATTTCTTCCTTTGTTTGATAAATGTATTCAGACATTTTCAGTAAAACATCATGACCTTCAATATGCATGGACAAGTATCCATTATACCATTTGGTCATGTCTGCACTCTGAAAATAGTTACTACTGTTGGCATACCACTCAGTGGCCATTCTTAATTATTCCATGATCCGAAGCTGGATTTAAATACTTTTAAAAGCCTCCCAAATGCAAACTGTCCCAGAGCAAGTTGTTCAGGTCCTGATGGAATGTTTTTTATACCTTTGGATTCATACTGGAAATTATTCAAGAAGACAACCCATGTACACAATGTTATGCTGTAACTGACTAGCGGGCAGCTACATGTTAGATATGATAAGGATACTGCAAAAACTGGTTTCCGCATGTCAGGTTTTCTCTTCTCTCCCATGACATAACCAAATGCTTGGTCATGTTGTGATATTATAATGCTGCATGTTCCCCTGATCCTGTTGCAGATTATTGACCAATGACATTGTGTATAATTTTTGGAATGAAGTGATCTAAGTTGGCTCTAAAATGTAGGCAAGAGATCTTGGGGTCATAGTGGAAAGCTCACTGAAAGTATCAGTTCAATCTTATGTGGCAAATGCAGTGTTAGAAATCATTAGGGGAGGGACAGAAAATAAGACAGTGAGGCTCTACACACAGTCTCTGTGTCAAGCCTGCGGGGCTTCTGCAGGGAGAGCGGGCTTGACCTGCTCTCCCTGTGGACAATCCAGTGCCGAGCCCTGGTCGGCCGGATCGGCTGCCCACACGGGGCAGCGGGGATCAGGGGCTGCCCAGCCCCCAGAAGTCCCTGGGGAGACCTGTGTGATGGGAGGCTTGTAATAGCCTCCAAGTTGGGGGTTTACTCATGAGCCGCTGCAGCACGGACCTGCGCCACGGCAACTCATGATTGGATAAACGGTGTTAGCGAAGCACTCACTCCGCTAATCTCATTGAAGGGTGGGCGTACTTTCTGCAGTTTGTTGCCGGGAGCCGTGCAGCTCCCATTAGGGATGTGCACGGAACCGCAACAGGAAGGCTTGAAGGTGGCGGGGATGCTGCTTTAAGCGTGGGGGAGGGTGCACTTACCCCTCCTGCTGCTTTCCCACCACCAGCATCCATTTTTTAAAAAGTGCACCCTCCCCTGCTCTTAAAGCTAGACAACCCCCACCATCGAACCGGCGGAACTGCCAGTTCTGTGCACATCCCTAGTTCCCATTGCAGCACACGGCCACAGGAAAGTGGGCTAGGCTCCCTTAACCTGCTTTCCTGAGGTCGTGAGAATCACCTCAGTAAGTATTCTTATCCTTTATATTGCTGCCCCCATTTGCAGTTTGGTAAAATTCTCATTGTCTTATCTCAACAAGGAGATCATAGGATTGGAGAATGCAGAGGGTATTGGGCATTATAAATAAAGATAGGGAAGCTGTTCTCATGCACAGGGGAAGCCAGGCTCAGGAAGCCCAGCCCGGTTTCCCCTGTGCATGAGAACCACTGAGCGCCGCTCATCTCCCAGCAGCACCGGGAGGGGAAGAGAGGGAAACTACGGGTCCATTTTCCATTGTAACTGTAGTTGCCTGCATCTGGATGTACATAATTTGAAAACAGAGGCCGCTTCACCTCCGGTTTCATGTTACGAGTGAATGCGGCTATAGTGTGGAACCCTGGAAAAGTGGGATTTCAGTTGCAGAGAAAGAGCACTATGATTATATTTATTGTAAATGCATTTACTCCAGTCAGACCTTCAAGTGAATGTGTGTAGATTTCCTTTCTACCTGTGTTCACTCACCCTGGATATGTCAGAACAGGGCTATGCAGGTCTATAAAAATATGAAAGAATGTAGTTAGTGCAGTTCAGTAACCTAGAGCTTCTAGTTCCATTTCCCCCCAAGATCTTTGCCAAGGAGAGGAATAAATGAATGAGCCCCGTTGCATCAATTAGCAGCACACCCTGCCACTCACACTTACAGTAGGGCTTGACTGGAAAAGCTGATAGTGTGATGGTGGGCACTACTGTGCTTTTGAGACTGGATCAATCCAGCCTCGTAATCATGGAAGCATCCACCATCATGCTTAGGGCTCTTCTTGCTTCAGATAAGCAATCAAGGAAGCACCCACCATCATGGGTAGGGATCTCCCCTCTTCAGACAAGTCCCGTTGTACGCCTGAATGGTGGGGCATGAGGATGATTGACACAGCAGGGGCACAGCTTTCTTCTCCTTCACACCGCTGTACACAGCTACGGCAGTGTCATTTTAGAATGTCTGAATCAGGCTAGTGTGTCCCTGAAAGCAGCAACATCTATTATTCTCAAGGTGATTAGACTTCACGTTCAATTTTCATATTTCAGTTATCTAGACTACAGTTTATCTTCTGTTTATAATATAGGCAGTATACTATACTATACTATACTATACTATACTATACTATACTATACTATACTATACTATACTATGCTATACACTATAATATAGGCATATTGTATGCTAATGATATATGCTGACAATTACATATTTTTGTAGGCATCTATATCTTACCTTCAGATTACCATCAGAAAGAACAGTACATCATCTGCCTTTAATTAGTAGGAGCTTATCAAAATGGGGTGTTGCTATCTGAGTTTTGTAAAACATGTATACACAACGAACCTCTTCTCATGACCAGCGAGAAGGGCTAGAGGGTGGGCTGTGGGGAAGGCTGGTTAAACCTACCTTCCTCACAGACAAGCAGTCCTTCCTTGGGAGGACAGATTGCATTCCCAGATGAGCACCCGCTCCTGCCAGTAGCTCCGAGGGTTGGGTTGCCAGGACACGCTGCTCCACGGTGCTCCAATCCCTAGAGCTCCAGTAATGCACTGCGTGAGTGCACAGTGGGTTATTGGGATCTCCGTCCCCTACCATGGTTGACACACGATTGCCAAAATGGGGTTAGGAGAGTGCTCCCTGTTTTGAGGGGAGGCTCCACAAGTGGGTTTGCCACTGTGGTGCCGCTGAGATCGGACGTGATCCAGGCAGTTCACACACACGTGCAAAACCAGGTGGCTGGGCTCCCTTAGCCCGGTTTTGCACACGCATGTGAATAGCCTCATTGTCTTGTTCTCGTGGTGAGTATTTGGTTTCTGGCCTGGTCCACTGAGCTTATAACTCCTCAGCCAGAACTGAAACAAATGTTTTATTCAGTGGCTTATGATGAGATCAGTGTATTTGCTTCCCATTCAGATTTTCTAAACAAAAGATAAATTTAGCTAAAGAGGAACTATCTCAGAAAGCCCCCTGCATGGAGAAAAGTGTGTTGTTGTTTTTGCTCAGTCTCTGTACTAGTGCCCTGAACTTCCCTTTCACTCACTGAACTTTCACAGCGAACATACCTGTTTTGTGAAGTGGCTTGATGACCCGCTTTCTTTTTCTTCTTGCTCATACTCT
Organism: Hemicordylus capensis; assembly: GCF_027244095.1. Lineage (NCBI taxonomy): Eukaryota > Metazoa > Chordata > Lepidosauria > Squamata > Cordylidae > Hemicordylus > Hemicordylus capensis. The sequence continues at coordinate 160,959,565 of NC_069661.1, forward strand.
GTAAAAAAAAAAAAAAAAAGTTATTCAGCCCCCAAACTCCTTGTATAAAAGAGACTGGGCCCAATCAGCATAAAGGTAAATACGCTAATGTGTTGTGATGTGATCAGCTTGACCTAGCACTCAGCAACACTGAGGAGAAAATCCTAACTTTGCTACATGGCAGACAACTTAATGGGAAATGATAAAAATCTCATCTGTATTATCACAGGGATGAGATGTTGCTCCTTAGGAAAAATCCTCACCCTAACTACACACTTTACATTTGGGACTGTAAGCATAAAATGAAAGCATCTCCCAGATACAGAATACAGTACTTATATGCTGGATACCTGGATGTCCCCCAACGTTGTGTCTTAATTAACTCATGGATGGTATGCATCCTTTGGCCTTTTGCACAATACCTCAACATGTGGAATGAGGATCCATGAATCAATTGCAACTTCTTTTGCTGCTTTATTGAATGTGTGAAGGTCCCTAAAAAGCCATCTCTACCTTTGTACTCAATTACAGTCAGATCAAATGTAAATTGCCTTTTGATTGTATGATCTCTTCATGTAAAGAATGGTTGTTATTGGCCCCCATGTTTCCAAATAAATGATCACAGTGGATGGACATCTACATTTGAAACAGGCTGGATTCAGACATAACACAAAAACGGAGGAAGGAGAACCCACAGTTTCAATTTTAAACTGTAAATCGCATCGCAGACATTTTCCAGCTGCAGTCTGCCAACCTCTGGTTCCAGTAGAGGGGAACCCCTCCTTGCTGCTTGGCTGTTGAGGCTGATCCCAACATCATTACAGGAGATGGAGCCCTGATCTCCAGGGACTCCAGGGAAACCCCAATCTCCAGGACCCCAGGAGAGTGGGGTCACCATTTGGGGGAACAAACAAGGGTACACATGCCCACATGGGTGGATGGGCTGGCAGGGGTCAAGCTTTGACAGCTACTTGGTGGCAGTCAGCAAGACAGGGAGAGCAGTCGATGGGGTCCCTAGTACCCAAAGCTTTCCTCCATACAGCAACCTGGCTCTATATAGAGCCCCAATGGCCTGATACTCACATGAAAGAGCAGTTTGTGGGAGAAAGCATTGTTTTGTCATCACAAATTATTAGAGATTGTGCTCGGCAATTCTCTCCCCTCCCCTCTGATGGTTCCTGTGAGGAGGTGTCCCCATGGCCTGGCACTCTCTTGAGTGAGTGCAGTCCGCCCTGGGCCAGCATCTATCCTCATTCATATGAGGAATTGCTCCTTTCACTGCAATCTTTATGATTGCAGTTTGAAAATCGGCACAAAACCACGGTTATGGCGGTGTCTGGGATCAGATGTAACACTTCGGTAGCCAAACCAGAGGTCTCGGCAGTGAACCTTTGTGAAAACTGAAAGTTCAAATTGGAGTTTGGTGAGGCAAACCCCAGGTTGTTCTCAGCTCAAAACCACGGTTTCAGAAATTTGGACATACTGGGGTTCCAACCTCTGCCCTTTTAAACTCCTGTTTCATATTATGTCTGAATTCGGTCACAGTCTTCTTTCAGGCCTGCATTGACATATAAGGGGTTTTCCTGGCCCCTGCTGCTCTTAATTTCTCATCAGGAGATGTAGCTGACTTGGGATGGTATATAAGCTGACAAGCACTGAAATGTTCTTTAACATCTCTTTATGGGTCAAGACGCAGCAGAGTATGAAGGAGTTGGAATGCAGTTTTTTGACACTTTTTTTTGCAGCTCCCAGACCTTGTAAATCACTCCAAAAATATCCTCCTTTCTACACATGAGAGGGGAAAAAACATTTTCCTTGTCAGAGGAGGTCAAGGATGCTTTTCACTTTCATCTACAATTCTGGCAGCTCAGGGAAATTCAGATTAGTGAAAAGGGAAAATGTTTCTTATGGTCAATTAAGCCACTGCTTCAAATTCCCATCAGAGTGATAGCTTTGATCCCCAGGTGCTTTTAGTCTCTCTCTCTTTACAGGGACTGTCTCTTGCTCTTTGATGTGTCTCTGGGAAACTCATTAAGGCCAGATAGTCACTAATACATATGTTAATTTTCCAGCCACAGGGAAAATTAACAGTTAGGACAATTAAAACAGACTGCTAAATAACATCAGTAGATAATCGTTTAAAAGTTCTTCTAGCAGCCTGTGCCTAGAGATATTAGTAGCTGGTGCAATGGCGCAAAAATGGAGGTCCAGCAGCATCCAGTGTGAAGCACATCTCTCCCACTCCTCTATAGCATTTCATTCTTGTTGAAAAGCCACACCCAGCACTTTGTAATACCAGGACCTGATTCATATTAGAAACAGCAGATCACACTGTACAATGGTTCCCAGATTAGACCACTCCAGGTATGATTGAGTGCTCCCCAATATAAGAAAGTATTTATTGTTTCAACCATTATGGTCATTAGAATGATCTTATACTACAAATAAAACAAAGTAGAAAATGTTATCAGCAATGTAACTCATGCATATGTAAACACACACACACACACACACACACACTGAGGCTATTCTCACATGCAGCTAAAATTGGGCTAGGGAAGCTCAGCTCAATTTTAGCTGCACGTGAGAACCAATGGGAGCTACGCCGCTCCTGCCAATGGCTCAGCGAGAAACCCTCCTGGGTAGTCCACCTCTCAACCCAGGTTTTGGGCATGAGGGCACCTGAAAAGCAGGTTAAATGATTGTGTGTCATTGAGGCACGACTTCGTGCTGCACCAACTCATGAGTAGCCCCCAACGGGGAGACTAGCACAAGTCTCCCAGCATCGGGAGGCTCCTCAGAACACTCGTGCAGTGCTTTCAGGGACTTCTGGGGCCAGGAGGCCCCCCAGCCCTGCCACTACTCATGTGAAGAGCCTCAATATTTACTATCTCTGAAAGCCACAGAATTAAAATCAATATGCTTTTCTCTAAGATGTATAAGAGCAGACCACAATAAATACATCCGGAGTCTTCTAACACCTTTACAATTCACCAAATTGTTCTCAGCAAGCATTTCTTTTCAATTTTTGAGCAGCCATCACAAATTGGGTTACTCTATCTGTAACACATTTTTCTTGGGTAATCATTAAAAATGCAATTCTAGCTTGACTTTTAGCACTGGACATGCCCCTTATCAGGTTCAAAGTACATTTCTTTCTTGGTTCAGAATATAAGAGCAATATAGTAAACTGTGATACAAATTTTATGCTATGGAAATCCCAGAAAGAGGCAGATGATATTCTATTAGTACTTTGTAATATGCTTTTTCAAATATTTGTAGAATAGTCTGAAATGCCTTACAGCAAGAGTTGGAGTTCAACTCCTCGAAATAATGCTTAGATCTGTAGGCAATGTTCCCCAGTGACAATATGGGGGGGAAATGGGAAATTATTAATATCCTTTGCATCTTTTGGGGAATATATACATTCCACAATTTATTTTTAAGATGTTTATGGGTATGATCAAGGCACTCATTTAAGACTTGTGTTCTGATTATGATACTTCGTGTGTGTGTGTGTGTGTGTGTGTGTGTGTGTGAGAGAGAGAGAGAGAGAGAGAGAGGGAGAGAGAGAGAGAGAGAGAGAGAGATTGATTTCTTGGGGATCCTGCCTTTTTCATTTGAAGGACATGGAAACAATACAAAACACATAGCCACACTAATATAAAATTGCTATGGCATTACCTTAAACGTTGCTTTGATACTGAACATTGGTATGGAAAGTGGGAACCCTCATAATGCTGTTAGGAATTTTTTCTTTTTTAAAAAAAATCCAGTTGGTTTTTCAGGTCATACCCCAGATCTTGCCCCCGCCCTCCCTAGGTCAATGTGGAAACACATTTCTTAGCTTGTATTATATGCCCAAGAGGTGGTAAGATTGTATTGCCCCCATTAGTGCTAGTGATGCTTATTTTGATCTTGAAGCCTTAAATGCACGAGCAGCCAATGATGTCTTCAGGTGGCTCTTTCTGTAAACCATCAAGGTAGTGAACATTACTCATCTGCTCAATTACTTCTTCATTAAGTGACCATGAGGTCATTCATACAATCAAAAACTGTGCTCTACCCGGGCTTGGGAGCTTTTTTCAACCCCCCTCTCACTCTCATTGATGTATCAATGTAAAACCAGTCATCAGAGTAAACAGTCTCTTGCTTACACTGATATTCCAAAGCCTTTGGCTTAAGAAGACATTAGATTTCATGACAGACGAAGACTTGTTATTCTTGTTTAGTGTTGGTCCTACTCATTGCAGTTGGGATGTTTTGAAAATGTTGACTACTGACACATGAACATATCATTTAAAAAGTTAATAGCCTGCATTCTAATAGGAAACCTCCTAATTCAACAAATATTTAAGTTTGATCCGCACCTGTTAGGATTCACACAGCAATGATCCTTGTGGGTGTATCAATATGACAACCTCAAAAATAGTTAAATGAGTTGCTATCCCTTTGCAGGGCAAAAGCCTTGTTTCTAGGGTAACTGTGTTTCTAATTGTCAGGAGAAGCACATTTTGAAAAGGCACAAAGAAGCACAGCTTGATCTTTGGCAGTGTTTTGCGTGAATCAGGCTACAGCTGTGACTAAACCCTTCCGGACACCAGGGCTATGGAACTCTTGCTTTAGTCCTGCTGACAGTATCGTGTTCTTCACCCTCCTGCTGGGAATGCTGGGTCAGTGGTATATCTTAACTGCCCCAGCTTGGTGGCATGTTTTGGTCTTTAATGACACAGCTGAAGGCCTCTTATCAATTTTCAGATTGCATTACGATCATGACTGCCCTGAAGCTGAATGGCTTGTTAGGAGTTGTTCATGGAGCTGATGGCTAGCCTCTTCCTTGCACGCAAGCACCTAACATTAATGCACTTTCAGAGTGTCCTCTGACATCCTGCTGTGAACATCAAGGCAGATGTCTTACACTAGCCAGACATTCTCAGAACACTACATGAAGACCTCTATATGTCACTGTTTTCAATGCAAAAAACAAAGGAAACAGAAAAGAAAACCCTCCCAGCATGCACATTGTAGCACACTGTCAGGAGTAATGGGGATCAGGTTGGCTTGAGGTTTCCAGGCCAGGATATTTGCTTGGTGAGCTATCACAGATATTCTGTCTTCACCTGTGAAGCTGGGCAGGCCAGATGTGAAAGTAATTCCAGTCCACAATGACCAGAGCCCAGTGATTCTGCTGGAATACTAAGGGTGTGTGTGAGGGGGGGGGGGCTTTGCTAACATCTGACCTCTCAAAAGCAGCTTGGATTAGGCTCCAAAGATAAGGCCTTTGGAGCCTTAGTGCAATCATAACTGTATCTAACCCCAGGTTGTGGTGCCTGCCTATCACCATTCCCTTCCTCTTCAAAGACATGATGGTGGCAGGAAGGGCTTGCAGTAACATCGTAGTAGTAGCTCTTCTAGACTCTGAGTTCTGCCACAAGCATGCATGGTATCCAGTGGAGCCAATCCACTGGAACTACCATCATGGAACTACCTTTTCCATGGTTCCTATAATATCTCAGTCCTGTTGTGCATGATAGTTGCAGCATCTAGGGACCAAAAAGAAACCCCTTTGTAACAAGGGGAAAGCTTGTCATGGGATATCTTCTAGGCTCTCATCTGCTCCAGACTATCCCTAAGGTACTCCATCTTATTCTAGTACAGACATGGTGGTAATCCATCCATCATTACCTGAGATCTGATTGCTTCCTAAACTGCTTGACGGTTATTATTGCTCTTGCATTCTGTGCCCATGATTTTCAATTCTACCACTGGCCCCATTTGCACATAATGCCAAACTACAGTTAAATGGGGCAGAGGTTGGAATTCTGTACATCCAAACACCTGAAAGATAACATATAGCAGGGCAGCGATACCCGGGGTCAGGTTTAAAAGGCAGCCCATCCATGAATTCTTGAATGGCTCAGTTCTATTTTTTGTACAATAAAGTTAGGGAAGGGAGCCCCAGCCCCTTCCCCTTGGGTATAATTGTGCATTCTATGGCATTACTCATGAGAAGAAACATCCAGCAGGAGCAGCATTGCCTCCAGTTAATGGAGAGATTCTTTCTGTGCGATGCTGTTGCTCTGGAGTGAACCGCTCTCTCATGAGAGTGAAAGGCCATGGAGACATCCATGCCCTACTCATGAAAAGAACCATCCTGGTGTATGCACGGATCTGCAGAATTGCTAATAATGTGTGATGGTGCCCCTTCTCCCAAGGACTGCTCTCTCACAAGAGAGTAAGTCCACGGAAACTCACATGAGGCCTGGACTGCAGATTCCACCCAGCCTGGTTGCTCAACAAAATCAAGCTGCAGGGACAGGGTACCCTGGCAACACCTCTCCATGTCTTGGTGACTGCCGCTAAGAAGTAGCTCAGGCAGGCCCTCTGGCAGTCCGGCCAACCATTGGAACATATGCATCTTTAGTTTTGCCCAGCATGGAGACCCTAATCTCCTGGGATCGCTGATAATCGGGGCTCCCTGTGGCAGCCAATCTGCATACGATGCAATGGAAGTCTTAACCCAGGACATTTGAAAGAGAGTGAAGGTCTATCCCTGGTCCCTACCTGGTACCACCCGGACATATGAAGCAGCAAATTCTCCTTCAGGTGCATGAAAGGGTATTTGCCTGTAGAGGAGGAGGTAGTTGTGTAGAAGTTATATTATTAAACATAGAGAACAGGGGCCTCACAAAAGCAGGATCCCCTTAATTTGGATGGCCTACCCCATGAGAGCACAGTCTGATGGAGGATGGAAGGTCTTGGAGCCTCTGGTCCTCCCTAGTGGACTGGCACTCTCATGAGAGGGTTGATCCCTGGGCAGCAAGCCAACAGGGAGGCAGGAGTGTGGTTTGCTGTCCCTGGACTGCTTAGCTGAGGCCTGCCAACACAAGAGCATTCTTGGGCACAGTGGACCAAACCCCAGAATCCTTTGCCAGCAATCGTGCTTATGCTAGACTGTTTTGCTGTGCGGCTCTTATGGGGGTGGCAGTGCAATTGCTGTCAGAAGGGCTTGCATGTCATTTAAAAGGATTTAAATGTCCTTTCCCTGCCAAGGGTGGGCGATCCATTCATTCTGAAAAGGTATGACCAATCATGGCCAATGGCTGCAGGCGTTCTGATGCCTTGCTCACAGTCTGGCAATGTGAGCACTACAGAGATTGCTGGGAAGTGGCCTCGGCAGATCGGGAAGGGGTGGCTCTCCTATCCTCAAACTGGAGGTTGCCAGGCTGTGGTTGGGTGAATGTCTGTGATGTGATTCATGGTTACAAAAATTAACCACAGGTTCAGCAAACTCCTGGTTCACGTGACGTGTTAATGTGGCCACTGCCAATTATCCTAAGGTTGCATACTCTGGCCAAATTCACATGTAACACAGTGCCGAAGGTCCAATGGACCCATTGGTCCACCCCCCGCGCCCAGCCCCCCACACCCTAACCCTTTCTACTACTCCTGTCCACATTTGGACATAACTGTCAGAACCCAAACTGCACTCAGGGAGATTGCAAAGAGGAGGGGGAACTCGTTGCCAGACTTTCTCCTTCACATGAAGGCAGCCAATTGGAATGGAGAGAGGAAGAAACTTCTTTCCCTCAACTCTTAGGGAACACTGCTTCCAGTTCGGATCCCAAATGCAAACCTCAGGCAGGAGCAGCGAAATGCACAACAACCTGTGGGTTCAAATTGGAGATTGGGGAGGGAAACCTTGGGTAGCTTTTTGAACAGAGGTGCCATGCATTTGGACGTACAAAAAATCCAACCTCTACCCCATTTAGCTCCAGTTTCCCATTATGTGCAAATGCAGGGGATATTAAATATTTGCCAGTTCAACCGTGCTAACTCTTATGCCAGGGTTAGCCTTATGCCTCCATCCCAGGATGTGTTCTCTCTCTTCTACCTTTCCTATCAAGTCCCTGCTTAACATTCATGCTCCATTCTTCATCTCCAGCCATAACCAAGTATATATATATATATATATATATATATATATATATATATATATATATATATATATATTTGATCACATTGATCCCTTATAATTCCTGTCCACCCCCTTCCCTCCTTTATTTCTATTTTCAGCCACCTTGCTAAAACTAGGCAGACAGGGCCTGAATCGGAATCTGATGTTTGCCACCTTGAGCTCCATGACAGAAGAAATGGGGGATTTAAATTAAACCAATGAATTTCAGCGGCACCCATGCAATTGTTATGGAAGTGAAGGGTGCCACCAGTGGGCAAGCTTGCAACTTAGGAAGCATTGAGTAGAAGCACTGACTGCAGGGAGGAGCAAGGCTGGCAGCAGCCCGTGTGTGGCGGCCACCGTGGCCCCCTGGCCCGGCCCCCGCGTCTGACATCAGATGCAAGGGCCCGGCTAGCCACACCCCCACGTTTGACATCATATGCAGGGGGCATGGTCTCCCTTAAAAACCATTAAAGAGCCGTTCTTTAATGATCATGGTCTCCCTTAAAGAGCCGTTCTGGCCACGTTGCCAATGCAGCACGGGCTGATCTCTCACCTAAATAGGGCCACACAGCTCCACTTGGGAGGAAGACTGATTGGCCCTCTGCTGCGTTGGCAGCGAGACCAGGAGCAGCTCTCCCAGCCTTTAAGGCAGGGAGAGTCACTCCGGCCACACTGCCAATGCAGCGTGGGCTGATTTCTGCTCCAAACAGGGCCCTGGGGCCCAAATAACACCCCCACGTCTGATGCTAGACACGGGGGGCGTGTCGCCCTTGATTGGTGGTGGCCCGGGTTCTTTGAACCTGTTCACCCAATGGTGGCTCTGCTCCTGACTGACTGTTTTAACAAAGCCTTCTACATGGAGCCGATTTCCATAATCACAGTGATTTGAACAATCACAGTGGTTTGGGAGAGAGCCACAGAACTGATGCAAATAATAATAATAATAATAATAATAATAATAATAATAATAATAATAATAAATTCTATTTCTATACCGCCCTTCCAAAAATGGCTCAGGGCGGTTTACAAAGAGAAATAACAAATAAGATGGAACCCTGTCCCCAAAGGGCTCACATTCTAAAAAGAAACATAAGACACACACCAGCAACAGTCACTGGAAGTACTGTGCTGGGGGTGGATAGGGCCAGTTACTCTCCCTCTGCTAAATAAAGAGAATCACCACTTTATAAGGTGCCTCTTTGCCAAGTTAGGAGGGGTATTGCAGTAGTTTCATGTATAGGCCCTGTGCGAAGCAAATGGTTCTTACAAGTGGTACTTGCTGGGCTACAAATCTGCCAGCAGCCCCTGTGGTTCCACCCATGGTGGCATGTCAGCACTGAGAGTCTGAACTGGGCCTGTAACATTGACTTGATACACAAATGCCCCCAGGAAACATATCTTCCTTGCACTGTTTCCTAGAGTTTAATATCACCTGCTCTGCTTCTTTCTTTCTGACACTAACATGTTTGGGCAAGCCAATGGATTCATCGTTGGATTCAGGCCTGGAACACCTGGGTTAAAGTCCCAGTCCCAGATTTAGTACAAGGTCTGAGCTTGTTCTAGTTCTCAGTACTAGTTCCAAACATATATTTAGTAATAAAAGGTTGTGAGGATAAACACACTAATGATTTTGAAAATATTCAATACACACAAAAGTGCCTTAATAATAGCTCGAGAAACATTGGCTCAGTTACAGACTTTCTGGTTCACATTAAATTGAATGTTTCCAACAAATTATTGATATTATTGCATGTACAGTAGAGAAGTACGTATCCAGTTCTCTTTTAGAATGTTGCATTTTGTAGCATGGATCCTTCTGAGAGTGTCTAACGGATAAATCCCCAACAGACTGTGCTTCCTTAGCATGAAATGCAAAATTTGAATCAGTGCCAGCCCATCACTGAGGCACCCTGAGGCAGTAACTTCAGGCAGCAGATATACAGGGTGGGTGGCCACTTGCCCAGCTGCTGCCACCACTGCCAACCCCACTTCTTTTTCTCCTCCTCTCACACTCACGGGAATTGAAAAGGAGGGGATGGGATGGAAGAGGAAATGGAGGAGATCAGAGCAGTGGGATAAGATTTAGCCTTCCATTCTCCTCTCCTCTCCACTCAGGTCTGCTCCGCTCCGCTCCGCTCTGCTCCGCTCATCTCCTCCACTTCCAAAGTGGAAAGCCACTGAAGCCACACTCCTCTGCTTCACTTCCTCTTCTGCTTCATCCCCTTCCATTTTAAATCCAGCAAAAGCAGGAAGTAGAGTAGAAACAGTGGTAGCAGCGGCTCTTGGCACCTGGCCGTATCCTGCTGCTTAAGAGGATGTCATTTGCTGCTGCTTTGAATCATCTGGATGCACCTTGGGAGGGTTCCTATCTCAGTTTCAGTCACTCCGCATCAACTAATCATCTCTTAACCTTGCTCTGGAAAAATAGTACCAAATGTGGCTACCACCCGTTTCTAACATTACAAAAAACAGCTCCTAAAGAAACTAAAAGTCTCTCCTCATTGTGATGTCCCACCTTTCCCTTCATCATCACTCAGTTTCTCATACATTCTCTCTGTTACTCAAAACACATATTATATATATATATATATAATGCACAATGCAGCTAATTATACAAGCATCCCATCACATGCTGACTCAAGATGGCTTGCATTTTAATCAGAGAAGGAAAGAGCAGCTTTTAAGGCTGCCAGAGTTGGACATGCTTCAATGTTGCCTTTTAATTAAAAGTTCAGATTTCTGAGAGAGTAGCTGGAAAAGAATGTACCGTAATCTTACACAAGGGCTAGGCTTACAAAACACAGGAGTCACATGGGCTTGTTTCCTGTCACACACTGTTAGCATCAATGACATTGCCTCTGCCAAGTTCACTTGATCTATGCATAAAAGAAATGCTTGCTTTTCAAGAGGAATTTGCCCAGCAGTGCCCCAAACATCCAGAATTCCTTCGCTGTTCTCCAGTCCTCTTTCCTCCCGCTCCCTCATAACCGTTATTAATGTGTGTGGCAAAATAGATTAGGGAGAGAGACCCCAAAACAAAAATATTGAATGGCTGGTGATTTTTCTTTCACTTTATTGCCAGCTTTTAAAAAATCAGAAGATATTTCTGTGGGTACTTTTATTCTCTTCTCTCTCATTAACGTATGCTCTTGTGCAGTTTGCTGCTGTCAGCTGCCTCTGAGAGCTGTTGTTATCCTGGCAGAGAACAGGTAGTTGTGTTATGCTGGCATCACAACAACCTCTAAAGTGCTGTTCACTCATGCACTTCTAGAATGATATGAGAAGCCCTGGTCCAGGCGGGAGGTTCCCACATTGCAGCTCCTCCCCAGGTCAGCACCAACAGTCTGGAAACTGAGGTAATCATCTTGCCATGGATAGTTTGCATGGGGCCTTCAGCTTCTCATATAAACCTGCTGGGGCAAGGAGGAGTCATGCTGCAAGAGTTTCTATGCTGCTGGATTGTCCTAAGAATCCACTCTGGCAACCATTTTACCCTTCCCAAATAGAATGAAGTGGCAGAACTTTGGGTGCTACCCCTTCAGACTATAGGTAAAGGATTACATTGAAATGAAAGAACAGGAAACTTCCATTAGCTCTGGAGAATGTTTAATGTTTTATGAAAGTACCTAAGAATATAAGCACAGTCCTGCTGGATCAGGACCAAGGCCCATCCAGTCCAGCATCCTATTTCCCACAGTGGTAGCTTGGGTTTTAAACCTGGGCTAAAAGTGAACTAGAAGGACCAATGTGCACCTCCTATTTCACCACCCGGTCGTGTTGAAGTTAGGCTGCCAGCAGCCCACATTTCCTTAGAGCCAGGGGAAAGGAGTGGTGCAGCAGTGGGGAATCTCCCAGTGCACCATGCTCCTTGCACAGTGCATGATGAGATATGGGAGGATGCAACCTGCTTCCTCCCTACCCCCTCGCTGCTCTTGGATCAGTCATGCGCCGGTCATGTGAGTGCATGATGCAGTGGAGCCCAGGAGTGGCAAGGATCATGTGGGGGGCATGTAGGTAGTGACTTGCCTTCTCCCCAGCCCTCCTCAGCCCCGACGTGAATGGTTGTGTGAACGACTTTATTGGCTGACATCCTCACTATCATCATCATCATCCTTTATTACAGTCACTGACCAGAGATGGCATCCTAACTAAATTACTCAATGGAAGTCGTAATTAAGTTGTCCTTTAGAGTCACTCTTGAGTAGTCCTACTGAGGAACTCAATCAGGATAGCAGCCATGATTTATTTAAAGACTACCTAAAAGGTTTCAATCAAACAATAGATTGTATTGTAATTTACACTACTGAAAAGCAAAAATGACCTCATACCCCTATTTCAGTCATTTGCCCCAGTGTTTGTGTCTGCACCAGTGACATCCCCCTACACTTTGTGGAGCAGTGTTTGAGAGAACAACAGGGATGCCTGATGCAGCAAGACATAGGCTAACTGTGCCAGCTTCTATATTGTTGGCATATCACGTTTTAAAATTTGGCTGTCACTAATGCCCGTGAATCTGAGCTGCTTTTTATGGTATTTGGAGTTAGCTCACTTTCCAAACATCGCTCCAGAGTATAACATTCTGGAAGTACTGGACAATAATTATTACATATTTGATCCACCTTGGAATCCAGTTCCTTTGTTTGTGTGTAATTTAAATTCTGGAAAGGTAGCCTAAACAGTAAAAGATACGAGATCAAGTTCCATGAAGTGATTTATTTAGCCAGTGTGTTCCTTCCAGCTGCAGTTCAAACGTCATCAGAAGGTATACATTAATCAGCATGATAACACCAAAAGATGTCTTAAAGAAACAAAGAATAAGATCATTTTATAGGACATGAGGCTATAGCTCAGATGCACCTGTATTTGCAAAGTAGGTCTTTCTTTCTTTCTTTCTTTCTTTCTTTCTTTCTCTCTCTCTTTTTCTGTTATCTGCAAGATATAAATTTTAAAGACAAAGTAGACAAAGTATTCAAAATATGTAATCTACCACACAACAACATCATATCTGTGGAAAGGAATGATTGGAATTTTGATGCTTTACTTCAAAAGCACAACATTTTTGTAACTTTATTTATGTAACAAAGATGAAAGGGTTCCTCTCAGAAATGCATAGCATCTGCTGACCAAATTGTAGATTGGAGTTTTGTAGAGATAGCTGTTGTGGTAGCTGTATTGCTCCTAAGGAATGGAGAATAGCAAAAAAAGAAAGCAAAACAAAAAACAGTAGGCTGACACCTTTTATTGGATCAGAGTCTCTAGGTTCAATGCTATATGCAGGATTTCAGCTACACAGCAGATTTCATCAAGCAGATGAGACGGGAATTCCCCTCTGCATTTACAGAGCCTATTGTACACTGTTTGAATGTGCATAAGTTCTTTCACAGGTCATGCCAGGCTAGCAGGTTCTAGGAGGTGTGATACCACTTAACTTCTCTGCCAAAATTCTGCTCCCCAAATAATTCATCTCTGTTTGCCTCCTCAAAGCCCTACACTGGTTTCTTGACTCTTTTTTTAAATCACCAAAACAAACTCCTGATCCTCACGTTCAGACATCTCTATGGTCACTCCACACAGCTGACTCTAATGAGGCTGGCTGAGGCAGCTGGCTCAGGTGGCAGAATGGCAGAGGTGGCAGATTGTCCACAAATCACTTCCACACTCTGAACACTTGGTGAGTCTGTTACTTTGTCCAAGCCTCACCCAGCAACTGCGACTGCTAGCACCACCATCCTTATCTGGCTTGAAAAGCCAGGGGGAGGGAGGGAAAGAGGACAGGATGTTTCAAAAGCCAGAGGTGAGAGAGTAGAGGAGGAGGGTGGTAGTGGCTGATGCACTACCCCTGGGTGAGGTAAGGGAAAGCAATACAGTTGGGGTGGAGCAGGGAACATCAGACGGGGAAGAAGGTGATGGGGAAAATCAGTGTGTGGCATGGTCCATGTACCGGGGCACAAGGAGATTGAGTGAGGGGAGGGAATCACATAGGATGGGGGACATAGAGCAGAGGGGGGAAAGTATATTTATTTATTTATTTATTTATTTTTGCATTTATATACCGCCTTTCGTTAAAATGATAACCCCAAGGCGGTTTACAAAAGTTAAAAACATACAATAAAAAGACAATAAAAACATCATGTTAAAAATATAAAAACATAAAAACAGGCATAAAAACAACACAACAAATACAACAAATAAAGACACAAAGAAGCTGCAGTAGAAAACGATCATGTAAAAGCCTGGGTAAAAAGCCAAGTCTTTAAAAGCTTTCTAAAAGCCGTGATGGAGTCCGAGGAACGAATGGCCACTGGGAGAGCATTCCAGAGTCTGGGGGCAGCAACAGAGAAGGCCCTGTCCTGAGTGCACGACAGCCGGGCCTCCCTCATTGTCGGCACCCGGAGCAGGGCCCCCTCAGATGTCCTTGTCAAGCGGGCAGCAACCCGTGGGAGCAGGCGGTCCCTCAAATACCCCGGGCCCAAACCGTTTAGGGCTTTAAAGGTCAAAACCAGCACCTTGAATTGGACCCGGAAACGAACCGGCAGCCAGTGCAGCTCTTTCAAAATGGGGGTGATATGTTCCCAACGGGCAGCTCCGGATAAAACCCTCGCTGCCGCGTTTTGCACTAGTTGCAGTTTCCGGATATTCTTCAAGGGCAGCCCCACGTAGAGCGCGTTACAGTAATCCAGCCGCGACGTGACTAAGGCGTGGGTAACCGTGGCCAGATCTGCCTTCTCGAGAAAGGGACGCAGCTGGCGCACCAGCCGAAGCCGTGCAAAGGCACCCCTGGCCACCGCCTCCACCTGAGCTTCCAAAAGCAGAGCCGGGTCCAGTAGTACCCCCAAGCTGCGTACTTGCTCCTTCAAGGGGAGTGCAACCCCATCCAGAACCGGTAAAATCTCCTCATCCCGATTGGCTCTCCTACTGACCAACAGTACCTCCGTCTTATCCGGATTCAATTTCAGTTTGTTAGCCCACATCCAACCCATCACGGCCTCCAGCCCCCGATTCAGGACATCCACCGCCTCCCTAGGATCAGATGACAAGGAGAGATAGAGCTGAGTGTCATCCGCATATTGCTGACAACTCAGTCCAAATCTCCGGATGACCTCTCCCAGCGGCTTCATGTAGATGTTAAACAGCATGGGGGACAAGACCGATCCCTGCGGGACCCCACAGGCCAACGGCCACGGGGCCGAGCAGTAGTCCCCCAGCACCACCTTCTGAACCCTCCCCTCAAGAAAGGACCGAAACCACTGCAACGCAGTGCCTCCGATTCCCATACTCGAGAGGCGGCCCAGAAGGATACCATGGTCGATGGTATCGAACGCCGCCGAGAGGTCCAGCAGAACCAACAGGGACGCACTCCCCCTGTCTATATGGCCTGCTCTGTTCAGTGGTGGGAAGGCAAAGGTGGGAAGATTTGGTGGGGGACAGCAGTATGGGGGGGGGGCTTGGACTGGGCCTGCTATCCTGTCTTCCTGCCCTTATTTCCTGATATATCCCTATCAGTTACTTCTGTTCCTCCAAGCTCCCCAGCTTCCCCAATAATTAAGTCTTATGTCTTGTTCTCATATAGCCTGGAACTCAGGTGTTATTTCTGTTATGGCCAAGTTTTGTTATATTATTTGTAAAATACGTACTGCTTTATTGTAAATGTTTGCTGGTCAATGACCGAATAAACTTATAACTAACTAACTAACTAACTAACTCAGGTGTTCCATACCTGAATGTAGTATGACTTGTTTACCCTGCTCAGATTGCAGAGCTAGGCAATTGCTGGGCAAATCCCCCTTTCCACACATAGAAACACACACACTCAATTCCAAAGAACTCAGGAGGAATGGTCTATTAACTTGTCAGAACTGATGATACTGGACTACATGGAACCCGGTTCGGACTAGCTAATTATATTTAGTACTTCCTTGCCTTCAAATGGCATATCATGAAGCACATACCATAGAAATGAAAAGCTGAAAGCTGATCATTTCCCTGTCTTGGTGCATGGCTGACTGCCTAATAATACAGTTGTAACATTTCAAATATCAGTTAAAACTGGGAGCTTGTGCAAAATAAAAAAAGGTGCTATTCTGACAATAACTTGAGGGAGAGGAACTTATAGTCTGTATCAAGCAATAGCAGAGAAATACTGATCATGTCCAGTAAATATTTTTGTGTTGGTCACCTAGAATCAGCTATAAGAGCACTCTGAAACAGCATACAAATAGAATTGTGTTTGGAATCTGTCACAAAGGATACTCTCTGTCAAAAGACTCAGGATAGAGTGAAAACAGGAACCAAATTCTTTCCCATAATAGGCAGTGAAGTCAACACGTTCAGTTTTCTGACCTTTACAATACTGGAAAATCCCAGTTCGGCTCCTAATTTTTTCCATTAGTTAAGGAACGGCCTCTGCAATCTTGTATAAACAACCGCTCATACCTCTCATACTGTAATTTTTGAAATCTCTCTCAAACGAGACATCATTTTCCAGACACAGGTGAACTGAAAATAATTCTTTTCACTCCGTGTCTTTAAATAACTGGTGGCATGTCATAATTAGGACAGGTGGGGTGTGTGTGTGTGTGTGTGTGTGTGTGTGTGACGTGCGTGTGTGTGTGTGTGACGCCTTTTGGAAGGGCGGTATAAAAGTTTTAATAATAAATAAATAAATAGTGAACAAGTGGGGTCTAAATAAAGCGGCCTGGGGGCTCACAGACTGTGCAGCAAGCTGCTGTTATAAGTGACAGGCATAATTGTTGCATCTGAACCCCTATAAACCCCGCCGGTGTGGCTTGCAAAGGCAAGAAGGCGCCATGATGACTAAGCAGTGTGTCCTGCTCACTGGGAATGATGAGAGTAGCAGCAGGAGTGCTACTAAGATCCATTTCTTAGTAGCCATGGAGCCTTCCTGCATTCACAAGCCATGCCAGCAGGTTTTAAAGGGGTTTGGATGCTGCAAGCATGCCTGTTACTTAGATCGACGGCTTGCTGCACGGTGTAGTCACTTCGTGCGATCGCAGTCAGTGAGACGCAGACCAGGAAGTGAAGGGGTTTGTATCTCTTTGCTGCCCTTTACTTTTCCTTAGAGGAATGAATAGCAAACATGCATTTATGTAGGAAAAAGTAATTGTTGCACCCATGACACTACTGAAGTGTAGACACAGTAGAGACCTCACTCTGGTCAGCCCAGCCATTCACTGAGAATAATTGCGTATCCCTGTTCTGGATTATGTTTCTTCACTATGCTAGAATGCTGCAGAATCTTGGGGGCTGGCTTTTATATAGACATCCAGCACTTAATCTGGAGACTAGATGTTGGTTCCATAGGAACTGCAGAGGTTTGTCATTAATGTCAGCACAGCCAGGGTTTCACATATAGTTCTCTTTTTTTGAAAAACAATCAGAAAGGCCTTACTTTAAGAAATAAAGGCCTGGTTCACCAATTGTCCAAATCTAGGTTTATTGTGGGTTACTGATCTTGTGATTGTGTGAACCCACACCAAGGTGGCAATCTCAGGTTCATCTCATGCCACAAACTATTTTGGCATGGGTTCACACAATCACACTAATGTCAGTAACCCACATTAAACTTAGACTGAAACAACTATGTGAACCAGGCCAAACAGAAGACAGACCCTTCTTCTATTAAACTGGCAGCACTGGAATGTAGTGCATCCCCTTTCTAGACCTCTGGATTAATGTGAAACACCTTGGACCAGGTGAAAGAAATTCACAATGGGGTTTCAGCATCGTTCCCTACCTCTCATAATGTTTGTGCCCTAATAACCCCCTGCTTGAGATAACCACCTTGCCTCCTTTCATGAGACAGATTTCATGAGGAAGATTGTCCCTGCAGAGAGCTAGTGAGTTGAAAAATTTCCCAGTAAGCTTTGTGATGGAACATCATGTTTAAAATGATGTCAGATGATATAAACAACCCATCTTTTGTATGATTCTTAATATACAAATCTTACAGAAGAATACTGTAAGGGTGAATTTCTGAGTCTGTGAGGGCTAATTTCTGTTGATTGAGGTCATGGGAATGAGCAGTGCAATTCCAGAGTCAAATTAATGGGATTTGCCCATTGATACAAGGTCATATTTAGGGACTTCTATCCCATTGGTTTTAATAGGTGTTTTAACTTTATTTTGCTTATTCCCGTTTATATACTTGCTACTAAGGCTGAGTTGACATTTAAACCCATGTTCCCCAAATCTGACGTCCACCCACTGGGGTGCATAATACAGAAAAACAAATCTTCATCATCTGCACCTCTGTTATTACATAATTCTGGATTAAAGCCATCCTACATAAAAGAGGATTCCTCTTGATGGAACATTCTTACCTGAATGTTCTAAATATCTAGTGGGGCACTCATACAGGGTACATGATGCTGAGTAGCCAAATACTTATTCAGCCATAGCCAAGAATAGTCTCAAACCCTGCCCCGTCCCCCCCCCACCTCAACAATTTAAAATGATAACATTTTAGATAAGGTCCAAAACTTGAGAGATTCTGCCACTTGTATGTGTCTGTTTGTATTTTGTCCATTGACTTCTATGTAAATCTTCCTCAGCTCAATAAAATTGAGGGCTTTTTTGTTTCTTTTTTTTTTAACAGAAAAAAAGAAGGGGCAGTTTTGCTTAGCACTGCAGAATCAAACTCTCATGATTCTAATTAAATCACTGTGCCTGTTAAGTACATGAACATCATGAGTGTTAAATTAACTTTCTTGAGAGCCATTAAGTGGAAATGATGATGTTCCTTTTTAAAAAAGAAAAAGGGACAGTAGAAAATCAAAGCCTGAATTCTTGAGTTTAAAGATATTTAAACAGTAATAAATTGTGGCAAAGTGATTAGTGTTTTCTTTAAAAAAAAAACTTTTTTGTTAGATTTTTTTTAAAAGTCAAAATTGGCAAACTCAGCAATTGAGAGCACATTTAATCTCAATTTCTTTCATTCTTCAATTACTTAATTGAATTTCTTTTATCTCTGTCCTTAGCACTGAAATCTTACTAGCTTGCTCCAAGACAACATGATGGATGGCCATATTACTCTCATGTGAATTTGGACTGAAGGTGATGATTTTTCTCTTTGAAAGCAATGCCACAAACGAAATTGAAAGCCATATTTTTTTCTGAACAGGAGAAAAGTGTTTATGGTTTGGACAAAAAAAATACTGACCTAGGGAGCAATAAAAAAAATTGGATCATCAGCATAAGACTCATTTTCTCATATTCTGCATTTATTTTACATTTTATATCAACCTCTAAGTGGCAATTTGAATGCTAAAGAAGCTGTTACCTTGGAATATGACTTGTCTGAATAGATCAAGTGCAGAAACTGTAACACCCCATCAACACCTCTATCGTTCAAAAAGCAATCTTCAAAGCCACAATTTTCGAGCATGACTAGAATCACTCTCTTATTAGAAAATGCTGCACACACTAGTCTTGCAATCTGATCCTCTTTACTTGGAGGTAAGTTCGACTGAGTCAAATGGGATTTTCTAAGTGCTGTCCTATGCACAGCAGCCTCAAACCCATATGTAATCTGACCCAGATCTACCACTATATGCTACACAAAGCTCCTAGAATGTGTGGATTCCCCCTTTTAGTTTAATGGAAGGAGAAGATCTGAATGCCCAAAACTGTGGCTATATCAAGATGTCCATTACAAGTGAGGGAGGTCTGTATGCTCAACAATGCTCTGTGTCCATAAGAAATCTGTGGATCAGGGTGACATTGAGCTTAACCTGTAAAATAAGAGACACAGGGTCTCAAACTTGCTTACAAGTGTTGCTCTCTGACCTGGGATCCCTCAGCCTAGACATGTGGTGTATGCAGTGTAGACATGTGGTGTATCCCTCAGCCTAGATATGTGGCTGGGATTCCTTAGCAACTTCTCTCTCTCTCTCTCTCTCTCTCTCTCTCTCTCTCTCTCTCTCTCTCTCTCTCTCTCTCCCCTACCTCACAAGGTTGTTATGATGATAATGTGGGGTATTTCTTAAGTACATTTCAATTATCTTCTGAGCCTTTGCCATCAGAGGTACACCATAGAGCTTCTAGGAGCATGGCCTTCTTAGTGGTGATGCCAACATTTTGGAAGGGCATTCCACAGCAGGCCCATTTGACCCCTAAACTGTACTCCTACATTACACTCAAATCTTTTTTTGTTGGCAGCTGGGGATAGCTACGTTGTACTGCATGAAAAACTCTTTTAGTTCAGGAGGTGGTTGTGGGTTACTTTGAGCTGGTTGATGGGCTTTTTCTTCTTCTTTTGTACTGCCATATTGTTGTTTGTTCTGGGTATTTTGTAATACTGGTTTCCATATCTCTATATTGTGTGCCTGTGCATGTGTTTTGCTCTTAGCCTTCACAGTCTGGTGGCCTCATGGCCAACATCCAGCCTTGAGACTTCTACCAGGGAAGGACATCTGCAGATCCTTGAGAGACAGGATTGCAGGAAGCTTGAATTATCTCCTGGAGTTTGCAGTGAGTTCAAAAGAAAAGGAAGCCAAGGGCTTCGGTTTCGGGAAAAGGTTTAGCAAGGGAACCGTGTGTCAGGTAGCCTGCGTTAGATTTCCTTTGATTCTGTGCTTTTGCAAATCCTTACAATTGGTTTAATGTGTTTATCTGTAATGTAACAAAGAGGACCTGAGCCTGAGACCTTTTTATCCAACCAGGGTTCTGTAGAAGTCTCTGTTACCCTGTAAAGGTGCTTTTAAAGGTTCCTTGCAAATGGGGGTGCTTTTTGAATTATCTTTGCAACTGGGTAGCCATGATTTTTAAAGTGTGCCACACCAAATACCAGATGGAGTGTTCTTTGAAAGTATTCTTGCAAGTACTGAGTGCTTCTGTTACCTGTAACTAAAAGCTGAGAGAGCCTCAGGCTGAAGCAGTCTGTAGTATTTTGAATAAGGTTTTTCTCTTTTTGTTCTTTGCATTATACCTGTCTCTGAGTGGATTTTTTTTTTAAGGAAAAGGGGTTTTACTCTGGTGCAAATATGCCTCAAGGTTGATTGCTCAGCAACTCACATGACCAAGTTTGCTCTGCATGTGGGCTTGCCTTGAAACAAAGGCTGGGCTTAAATCTGCTATTCGTTACAGCCAGCTTGCCCATTTCTTTTGTGGATTGTGTGGTAAGTAGCACCCATCATGCCCTACCACCTAACCCAGTCTGGTGTCCCTAGGAGCTATCCATGGTACCTCAGTATATATACATTTATATGTATATATAACACACCATGGTACCAATGGGGTGTTTCGAGTTTCTCCATTGTTACCTAAGGCCAAAACACTCAAAATGTTTTGAGGTTTGTTCCGTTGAAACAGTTGGGTCAACTGCTGTTTTGACAAAACATTTCGGCTATCTGCATTTTGTTTCGAGCTCAAAACAAAATGCAAAATCCATTTCGGACACATCCCTAGTGAATATATATAAACAGCTGTAACAATGCAGATTGACCTACAACAATTGTACTGAAGAGAGAATTTCAGCAATGGCAGCATCTCTCACTTCTATGGGGAACCATCGGGAGAAACTGCATCTGCTGACAACTCTGCCCTCTGCACACTGCTATCAACAGAATTTGGATCCTGATCTAGATTTATTCTTGTGGTTGTATTGCTAACTCATTAAAGATATTTCACACTGGAAATAATGCAGTTTGGACACATGCACTGCAAATGTGTATGTCTCTTGTTCTGCATATTCTTCTGCAATTTTTACTTTAAGCATAACTTTGCTCATGAGAACTAAAAACATGCTTTACACACACACACACACACACACACACACACACACACACACACACAATGGAGATTTCCAGGGAGCCCAATACAGTACTCTATCCACAGCATATTTTGTTCTTGTGTAGAACACAGCACACAAACCATCCTGCTGAAGTTGATATGTGTGGGATACACATATCTTAAGGCTTGATCCACAGCTTGCTACAGAAACAATGAGTACCTAAGAGCTCATCACTTTCTTCATTTATGAAGGCACACAAAGCAATCCCTTGTAGAGGCCACAATGCCTTCCTGTGGAATCTCCCTCCATGGACCAAGTTGGACATGTGGAGCAGTTCACCACATGGATCAGACAGTTTTCCTCATGCCACCACATGGCTCTCTTATTCCCCGCCTCCAAAGTTATGACAGTGCAAAGAAAATGCTCCAGATAGAATGCTGCAACACTGCACAGCACATATGGCTGACCACTCAGAGGCAGCTGCCACAGGGAGTGATTAAAGCAGCCTCCATCGGGTTGCTGTTCCATGCACACAAGGGCAAAGACATATCTTTGCACATTTCCTTTGTTACTGAAAACAAAGAGTTCATGACAAATGCAAATTAATATTAAAGAACCCACATGCACATATTCCTTTCTAGCTTGGGCACAGAAATAATCACATATGACAGATATTGGTCACATCATTGAATTCATTTCTGGAAGGCAGTTTGGCATTGTGTATGGGTTCCTATTTCTCACCCATCAAGCTTTGTCACAAGCTTTGTGCACTCTCTCTCTCTCTCTCAAACACACACACACACACACCCTGAATTGTGCTCAGATTGTATTTAGTGCTTTTTGTTAAATAACCACTATCTTTAGTGATCTGGCATTTCCTTTTCTACACAGAGGTGCTAATTTTAGATGAGCAACTTGTGTATTCCACAGTCTAAATAACTTCACCAGGCAGGTGTGGTAGATGTAGCCAATTTTTGGCTTACTCACTGTTTTGTGCCTAATAGGCAATTCTGGAGTTTTATAACCATATCAGCCTGTTTATAAGACAAACAAGACTGAAGAGCCCACTCCCAGGAAACCCCCAAAGGGATAATGAAGTGGAGTTCACTATAGGACCATTAGTAATTAATATTGTTTGTATAGCCACTATCTATCAATCAATCAATTAGTCAATCATCTTTATTACGGTCAAAGACCAGCACAGCATATAATACAGATACAGTATAATAGAAGTTCATATGGCAATAAAGTCATATTGCTTTAAAATTATTATAATCCGAATTATCATGAAATAGTTACAACTACATTACTAAAAATTCATATGCTATAGACTATAAAGTTATAATTTACAAAATGCAACTCTAAAAATTGTGGGGAGACTAATAAAATAAAATAAAGATACAACTATCTATAGAAGTAAAAACATCTAAAAAGTATAAAATATTTAATACAAAATATAAGGCGGAATAGCTAAAATGTGAAATAAAACTACTAACTAAAATAGGGCAAACCTGTAAAATAGTCAGTAGTAAAATCTCCTACACAGATTATGGGCTGGCAGTCAGGGTCCGGTGGATCTTGCACACTGCCACGCAGAACTTGGCAGCATTGTACATGGATGTCCAATTTTAATCCGAAAGCAGCATCTTGGCATAGAGCAACCAGGGTATCTGAGAAGTAGGGGGAGTATGTCTCATTTGTCTTTATAAAAGGGGCAAGAGAGGAGTACATCTTTAGTGGTTTCCACCTCCCCAGAGTCACAGGGGCAAAGCCTTTCCATGAATGTGATCTTCCTGTAATTGCCTTCTAGAACAGCGGAAGGTAGGGCATGACATCAGGCAAGGATGAACACCCTTCTGTGGCTCGGTATTTCTGTGTCAAATATGCAGTGGGGAAGACAGTGGATCTGAGACTATCCAAGGCCAGGAAACCAGGTGCCCTACTTAGATCCACCTGGTGTTTTGTGTCCAGGATCCTCTGTTTGATGGCCGTTTTCACCTTGTCACTGCCCATAAAAAGCAGGAGGAATGGGGAGAAGCCCAGTAGCGCCACTTTGTTGTAGACTGCCCATTTCCAAGAGGATTGGAAATTGTCCTGCAGGGTTAGCATGGCCAGGCCCCATGGGCAAAGGGCTAGTTTGAGCCAATGGTTGAGAACAGTCATCCAAACTTTAGCCTTAACTTTTATCATACCAGTTTCCAAATGGAGAGTGGCATTGGAGACACAGCAAAGCACTTGCAGGGCTGCTCTTAGGAATTATATAGCTACTACATTATTAGCAACACTGGTGCTCTACTGTATGGGGGCAATAGTGCCACGAATTGTGGCATTTTGCTTCCAGTGTGACATCCATTTCCTTGCATCAAGTTTCTTAAAGTCCCAAGTTTTTTGTGTACATAACAGAAAGTTTCTAACTCTCGTGGTTGTGGAGAATCTTCTACAGATGAAGTTTTTTCCAACCTGTCTTCCTACCATGAGGACCAAACACATTATTAAAAAGACATGAAAGCTGTGACTCTGAAGGCCATCCTAGACAAGATCTTGGAGTTGCATGAATGCGTCTCCACTATCTTCAAACTTTTGCAGATACTATAGGTACTGTGGAGGCCTCCAGTCTGGATTGCAGATACATTTCCCCCCCAGAAGGGCAAGAAACAGCTTGGAGGGTCAGCTGTTTTCATAGGGAGAAGAGCATGAGAAGTATCTCCTCCTCCATCCCATGGTCCTGATATGGATTGCTGTCCCCTTCCCAGGACTGCTATTTGCAAAAGTGTAAAGAGACTGGAGTTGTTTTCATGCATCTCCATCATTTCATCTAGGCTGACCCTCAGGCATTTAACTTGTTTGCGAAATGCTTGATACTGTATTAAATTGTGCATAGGTAGAACTGCATAAGGCAAGGATTCCCAACCTGTGGTACTCCATTTGTTGTTAAACTAAAACTCATACCATCCCCAGTCACAATGAATTGTAGCTGAGTATGATGGAAGCTGTAGTTCAGCAACATCTAGAGTATCACAAGTTGGAAACTCTTGGCATAAGGCAAGCAGCTGTGTGGGGTTATTTTTAGGCAGGATTTTTTTCCTACTGAGATTCTGCAGAATCTGTAATAGGGCAGGTGATGCTTCCAGGTGAGTTGACTAAAGGAGAAGAAAAAAATGTTACCAAACAAAATATTCTAGAGAAGCCCAAGGAATTATTAAAGGAATTGCAGAGTATAGTCCCGGCCAGGGAGGATGGCCCACTGTAGCAGATGGAGGGTGGAACTAGGAACTACCCTTCCATTCCCCTTTGCCCTGCATTCAGAAGGCTAGTGACTTCAGCTTAAGAAACACCAAACGTGATTTAACTCTTCCTCTGATTTGAAAGTGGCTTTGGATATTACATGACATGACTTGCATTTCCTGTTTTCTGTGCATAATGTACATATATCAGTGTTCTTTCAATTCACATTAGATGCACAAGCCTCTGATTTGGGAACTTACACAACCTACACATGTGACGCCAAGTGAAGGTATGAAAAATGGCCTTATTTAAGGATGTGAAAACAGGATGTATGAGACCCTTTGGGTTTCCTGTTTTTGCCATATTAGGTTTGAAGTCATTCTGACATCAGAAGCAGGGTTGTTTTTTTTAATTTTTCATTTGTGTGGTGCTTAGCACCATACATATGAAGATACATCTGAAACATGTGCTTGAACAGGCTTCAGAATAACAAGCTGAGCTTGGATATGAACATCCACATTCAAATCAGCCCTCAGTTATGAAATTCACTGCAAGTTCCTATTTCTCAGCCTTACATAGTTCACCAGATTGTTGTGAGGTTCTAATGCTCCTCTAATTTAATGTAGGATACAAATATAACAATATGTTAAAAAATGCCCTGAGATGTGAGGCCACCCTTGAGAAAGTCATTAAAGTGGGGTACAGAATGTTGTCAAAGAAAAGTCCTACTTCCTTTCTAGCACGCAGAGCACTAGAGATTTCTGGATAACCTCAATGACTCTATAGACTTCCTTTAATATTCTTGTTTGTTTGTTTAGGAGAACCTCGATATTCATGGGGTTCCATTCCCCACTGACACAGCGGATATGGAGACTGTGAATATCGAGTCATTGGGGCTCTGGGTTCCTGGAGGTTGGGAAAACTACCAAAAAAATAGCCAAATTTTAGGGGGAAATGTTGGGGGAAGCTGCCTACCATGCTTTGCTTTTTCCTTTTTGTTCAGCTGTGCCCCCAAATGGCTGATATCAGCTGACAAATGGCCAAAAGTCATGGGGTTTTTAAAGTTTTTTAAAAATGGAACCATTTTGAGGATCCCAAACAGAAAATGGCAGCTGGAAATGACCTTCGGGGTCATTTCTGGCCATCCCTGACCCATGGATATGGGAAATTAACCCCTTATTTACCAACCCTCCCCCAGCATATACCAGTAGGGTGTCAATTACCCAACCGCAGATAAGTGAATCCGCAGATTTGGAGTCCGTGGATATCAAGGTTTTGCTGTACATTTATTTACTGCCTATGTATTGTATCTCAAGGTGGTATTGCCCCTCTTGTTTTTAAATTGCCTCTTTTGTTTTTAGATATCCAAATAATTCTGATGAGTTTTATATAAACTTATTTCTTTCTGATACATATACCGATGGTTCGCATCTGGTGGCCAAATTCTGTACAGGTGTGATTAAGACCCGCATATTGTGTGTCGGAGATGGTTAATTCAGGCTCTTAATTCATTTTGTTTTTATTTTATCTTATTTCTTTTATATGTTATGTAATAGTTCATAATTGTATATTTTATGTGTATGTTTATATATATATATATATATGCATGCACTGTTACTGATGTTCACTTTTTGGGATTATCTGGATGTGATCTGTGTGCTGATCTTTGATCATAATAAACTGAATTGAAATTGAAATTCTCAAGGTAGTTTACATCAAGGTGGTCTTGATGGAGAAGACTGGGGCAAGTATTTTTATTACAAAGATAAATGTGTTTAATACTTTCAGATGTAAAACATACTTTCTGAATGAGGTGCCTAATGCCATAGTCAGCAACTAGTTTTTGTGGAAGGACAATTGGTGATATAAGTGAGAGGTAGCAAGCCAGAAACTCACCTGGCCTGTCAGTTCAGTTTCCACATTTGTTCTTTCGTAATACCTTCCTTTTACCTCTAGGTTGGCAGCTCTAGGGGAGAAAGCTTCTTTCAGAAGGTCAGATGTGACCCAGGAGCCTCCAGTTACTGGCCCTTAACCTAATGTGATTTGTTTTTGTCCATGAGAACATAGTCAAATATATATTGAACGCCAAATGCAGTAGACAAATTCTGCTCACGCTCTTCTTCGTAGGCTAAGCCAGAGGGATTTTCCAGAGTGCAATAAGGAAATGCAGTGTTGGCTTCAAAACACTTATTCCTAAGGGACTTCAATAAAATTTGGGAAGAATAGCTTTGGAGAGATTTTTGTCAGGAAAGTGCCTTACAAGCTATATCAGTATTCAGGTACAAGATTGAATGGAATATTTGTAGCTAATTAGATGCAACCCCCCCCCCCCACAAAACCCACCCTTAAGAACTTCAAATCAATGATGTGCACAAGGTTAGGTCAATGGTAGGGCATCAAGGAATTATCCTTTAAAGCTTCCTAATACTAGCTTTTCAGGAACCCATCGATGTATGTATTACAACTGAAAATGTAATCTTGAAGAGGAAAGAAGCTGTAAGGTGCTCAATACTCTGTATTCTTGAGTTTTATACATGGGTGCACATTTTTCAGGAAACATTTTGAAACATCATTAAAAAAATAAACATCCAAAATGATAGTATGTGATGGAAAGAAAATATGTTAGAAAGAGAGGATTATCAAGAAGGAGCAATGAGTGGCACCTGTCTGGCGGGACCGCCTGCTGGCCTTACCGGCATCTTTGGAGCCACCTCAGCAACACATGCAGCCGATGCCAAGCTGATGCTGGGCTCCAAGGGCCGGGGTGGAGAGGCAGCTGTGCTCTCCGGCTGGCCAAGCTTGCTGGGAGGAGGGAGTAAGCCATCAGGTTAGGAGGCTCCCGAGGCAGGGACACATGGCCAGAGCAGAGAAGAGGAGGTGCATCATGTTGACATAAATGATGTGCCTTGTTCCAAAGGGAGGGGGCCATCAGAGAGAGGGGGCAGGGAGAGGATGAGGGAGAGCACAGAAGAGATTGATCATCACTTAGGGGCCCTAATAAAGCAGGGAAGGGGCTTGTGGGAAGGGGCTTGGACTTGTGCTGCCTGCGCAGGGGCTTCATAGGAGGGACTGGGTCAGTGATGAGGCAGGCAGAGAACAAGCTACAGGCCTCAAGAGAGAGCTGTAGCAAAGAGCTTGAATACCAAGGAGGAGTACCTGGGTGCTGAACAACCCCCTCCGCTTGGTACTAAGGATGTGCGGATTGGTTCGATGGCTTGATATCAGACAGAAACCCCTCCCTGGTCATGACCCAGAGCACCAGAGAGCCCACTGCGGCCACTATAGAACCACCTCCACACACACACACACCCCACAGCCTCAGAGAAGCCCCCTGGAGTGGCGTGTGTGTGTGTGTGTGTGTGTGTGTGTGTGTGTGTGTGTGTTTCCCTTTATTATTATTTTTAAGCGAACCCCCCCCCCGAACCTGAACTGAACGTGGGGGTTGGGGTGCAGAAAAAATGAACATGCCCGGTCCGGTTCGAGTCCAATCTGGACTCAAACCACACCGAGCAACCTAGTTTTATGCCCACACAGAAGCACCAGTACTTCTGAAGTCCATACCCCAAAGCCTTGCTAAGTAATAGGGCAAGACAGGCTTGTTCGGACCTACAGTTCTGTCGGGGCTAACAGAGAACGAATCAGAAGAAGTTGTGCAGTTTTTCTTTTTCAGCCCCACTACTGTTCTCTATTTTATGCCTTGCATTTGATTTACTTGTTGGGTTTGTTCCTATGAACAACCTAATTAATTTGTCCCTATTTCCAAAGTGAATGACTTGCCCTGTACATGTACCTATGGGATGCATACAGTACCTCATGAATTTTGTTTTGGGCTAAGACCCAAACTACATATTAGGACTGCTCTCACAACCATAACAACTGGGTTGAAGAGAATAAACCCATCTTTTTATGGTCATCTGGACCCACGGGACTCCCATATACCCACCCCAATTCATGCCTGCAAAGCCCAAGCTTTGTACCCAGCTCCATACTGAGGTAGGACAGAAATGCATCTGTCCCACTTTGGTTTTTGGCTGTCTGAATGTAATCCAGGCTTTATGCAGCTCCCAGGAGTTGTCAGCCATTTTTTATCAGAGTTCCACAGCTAAAGGGGGCCAGGCCGAAGATATTTGCTGCTGTACTGAGGTACAGCAGCAGATCTCCTCTGCCTGGCTCCTCCAGCCTTGGGACTATATGATAAAGATGGCTGCCAGCAGACCCAACTTCATTTCAGTCACATACTTCATTTCACTTCACATATTCAGTTGTCTGTGGGGTTAGTTGCCAAAGACACAAGGAGCCTCTGCTCGTACGCTGAGACCAGGGTAACTGATCTTCCCTCCTGCAAACCTCTTGCAGATGATTGTGTGAATGACTTTATTATGTGAAGATGAAGGTCCTGGTTGTTCAATGGCATGTTTAGATGACCAGCTTTCCCCTGGTTGTCCCAGTCTCTGAAAAAGGAGATTCCATTTAGTCATTCACCCATCCTCCATGGGCTTGTTCAATGCCGTCATAAGCCCTGTTTAGACGTGTGTGTGCTCAATGAAGCAGGTTACATCCTCCCTCCATGTGTGTTCATTTGAATGCCTAAACAGAGCTCTGTGTGCTCAACTGCATGATGCACACAGAGTTCTGCTTATGCAGTTGGCATCTATCCACAGGAGCTCTATTCAGGTGTTCCATAAACACAGATAGTAGGAGGGGTAGAACCTCTCATCACAATGTTGCCCCCCCACCCCATGCACATAAGTCTATAGGAAGCTGCCATATACTGAGTCAGACCATAGGTCCATCTAGCTCAGTATTATCTACACAGACTGGCAGCGGCTGCACCAAGGTTGCAGGCAGGAATCTCTCTCAGCTCCATCTTGGAAATGCCAGGGAGCTCTTCCCAGAGCCGCTCCATCCTCTGAGGGGAATATCTTATAGTGCTCACACTTCTAGTCTCCCTTTCATATGCAACCAGGGTGAACCCTGCTTAGCTAAGGGGACAAGTCATGCTTGCAGCCACAAGACCAGCACATCCACGGAGTATGCCTACTGAACACTTGCACAGGACTTCTGCTGGTGGCTATACCATGCATTACACCTCAGCGTTTGACCCACCTATCTGCAAAACTACCATTCAGACATGTCCTGAAGGGGACCTCATTCATGAATTCTTCAGCTTGCTAGTGATAAAAGTTGCAAAAGCCATGCCTGCCGAAATCAGGCTGGAAATAGAATCTGTCATGCAATCATACTTTTTTTATTGAATAGATTTGTATCCTTCCTCTTCAACATGTAAGTCCTCTCAGGGCAGCTCACATAGTTTAAACACAGGACTCCATTCAAACTCCATTCAAATTAAGCCTCTATAAAACACACCTGGAGAGAGTGGCAAATTTTTAAAAACCAAACATTAAAAACATAGCAGTCCATAATGGCTTGGAGTCCAAATGACATTAGAGCTGGTGCCAGGCAAGCCACCCTGGAGACAGTAGTCCATAGATGGAGCAAAAGAAACCTACACCCCTATTCTGAAATGCTACCTACCTCACTTCAAAAGATAGGGGTCACTCTGCCTGTGACGTCTGTGTCTGGGCAGGCTCATGTTGGGGCGTAGTCGAGTTTCAGGTGGATTTCACAGTATGCCACAAGCCTTTATTCTTTTCAGTCACATTCTAGCTTATTGAGTGAACACCACAATTTCTTGGGTAGGCAGAATAGTAACCACATTCTTTGGATGATTGAAAGCACTTTCACTTTATTTCATGTATCGACTTACAGCTGACATTTATGTGGTTCTCTCACAATAACCACAAATGCTTAGCAACTCTGTGCTGCCCCACCTCTTTGATACAGCTTGACTATCTATGTTTAAAGGCTCTTTAACTACAATTTGCATGCATCAAACAGGCACCAGCTTTGAAGTTATTCTGGTACATGTCCATTCATCAATTGAAAGGGTTTCTAATCCAAACTAGTTGGGTGAAAATCTGGCTCAGACCTTTGCCAGTGTTATGCTTCTTGCTGGAATAGATGTTTCATCATTTATTTAGATATTTAAGCCATTCTTTGCCTTAAGGCATACAACAGCTTTTATTGCAGGGAATATAATTAGAAAGATACAGCCAAAACCCACCACCACCACCGCTTCTGTAATATCCTCAGCCACTAGCTTCCTGGAAGACAAATAAAAAGGTCTTACATCATAGCCAGCATGTTCTGACACTTTGGACTGGTACACACAAAATAGCCACCACATCAAGGTGTTTTTAATCCATTCCCTGCGGCATCTGTCTCTTTATGAAAAGCTATTTGTGTGCATTGGCTAACCACAGGGAGAAAGGGACTTTCTCCATGCTACCACAAACTTTTTAAAAGTCCAGCTTCCAACATCCAAATCTGTGGAATCTG
Source organism: Hemicordylus capensis (assembly GCF_027244095.1). Taxonomy (NCBI): domain Eukaryota; kingdom Metazoa; phylum Chordata; class Lepidosauria; order Squamata; family Cordylidae; genus Hemicordylus; species Hemicordylus capensis. Next base: position 160,990,878 of record NC_069661.1, read on the forward strand.
GCCCTAGCTCCATTGAAGACTACATGCTTTTCATGCTTATGTTTCCAGGTTCAGTACCTAGCACCTCTAGTTTTTTTTAAAAAAAATCTCTGGTAGCAGCTCTGAGAAAGGCCTCTACCTGAAATCTGGGAGAGCCAGTCAGCCAGAATTGACAGTAGTGGGCTAAGTGAACCAATGACTTGTTTATTTTTTACATTGATATCCCGCTCTTCCTCTAAGCAGCCCAGAGTGGTGTTATGTTTATCCTCACAACAACCCTGTAAGGTAGGTTAGGCGGAGAGACACGCGGCTGGCCCAGAGTCACCCTGTGAGTTTCATGGCTGAATGGGATAGAGAACATAGCTCAGTGGTACTGTGTGTACTTTTTGTGCTAAAGGTTACAGCTTCGTTTCCAGTTAAGAATCTTGATGAGCAGAAAGGACCCCTTCCTGAGACCCTAGGAAATTGCTATCAATCACTTTAGATAATACTAGCCGACCCCACACAGAAAATCTGTGCGCTCTTCAGGGCCGGCAGTTACCTCTCCTCCCCAGTCTCTGGCCATCTCCGCGGCTGGGCCCAGGCTGCTGGGCCGAGTACCGCCTCTGTGGACGGGCCCATTGCCGGGCCGAGTGGCGCCTCTGCGGATGGGCCCGCTGCCGCCGCCTGTCTCTGCGGACGGGCCCGCTGCTGCTTGCCTCCGCCCCCTGCCCACCACTGGCCTGAGTGCCGCCTCCGCCGGCGGGCCGAGTACTACCTCCATGGACAGGCCCGCCACTGGGCCAAGTGCCACCTCTGCGGACGGGCCTGCTGCCGCTGCCGCTTTCCTCCACGGCCGGATCTGTCTGCCGCTTGCCTCCCCAGCCATGCCTGCCACTGCCTCTGGTCTCCTGGGTATGCCTGTGCCCAGCCAATCAGCTGGGAGACAGGACGCACATTCCATGGCACACCCAGGAGAATTAATATAATAGATTGGGCTAGATGGGTCATAACTCACCTTCATGTGATATCTGCATTGTGAACTTAAACAATTGTCTATTTAAATTCACAACAACAACTATATATACACAGAAAATATCAATGAATGATCTTGATAAACACAGTTTCCTTCTTACCTCTTTAGACTGAGTGTATGTTGGGGAGTGTTTCTCAACCCCTGTAACGCTAGGGTTCCCAATCTTGGATTTTTCCCTGTTGTTGTAGGACTTCAACTCCCATCATCCCCAGCCATAATGACCTTTGGGAGATAGTTTGACCAAATGGACATATTTTGGGGTGTGACAAAGGGGGCTTCTATGGAGGGAGAGGTCATTGAAATTCCTGTGCTGCGGCATTTGGCTGCATTTGCACATAACACGGAACTGGAGTTACGCAGGGGCCAGAGGTTGATGAACTGGCCCTATCCACTGTTGCATCCCTATCCGAATGCATGCAACACCAGTCTCATCTGGAAAGCGACCCAAGGTTGTGCTCCACAAACTCTAATTTAAAAATTCACCAATAATCGGAGGAGTGTCTGATTGCCTTGGGGTTTTGTGGGTGGTAGGCACCCCTGTGTGCCTACCAACCACCCCACTTTTGTGCCCCTAGGTGCTCCACAATAGGGGATAGTGGGCTGGTTCAGGTCCCATTATACCCTATGAGAAAAATAATTAAAAATATTTCAAATATTCATAAAAAATCGTAGGAGTGTCCGATTGCTTCGGGGTTTGGTTGGTTGTTGGCACCCATGGGTGCTCCACAATAGGGAATAATGGATTGGTTCAAGTCCCATTATACCCTATGAGAAAAAATATTTTTTTTTTAAAAAATTCATTTAAAAAAATCGTACGAGTATCCGATTGCTTTGGGGTCTGGGTGGTAGGTACCCATGGGTGTCAGCTACCACCCCACCCAATTTTGGAGGTTCAAACCTGTTTGAACCAGTTCAAAACAGTTTGAATTCAAACCAAACCAGGGGGGTTCGAGCAAAACCAAAACCAAACTTCACCCTCCTGGTTCGAACCCAGTTCGAATTCGAACCGCACTGGGCAAACCAGTTTTGTGCACATCTCAAGTTCATGTATGGATTGGGAACTGGTTGAAGGACAGGAAACAGAGGGTAGGAATAAATGGACACTTCTCTAAATGGAGGGAAGTAAGAAGAGGCCCTCCCCCCAGGGATCTGTACCGGGACCAGTGCTCTTTAATTTGTTTGTCAACAATCTAGAATTTGGGGTAAGCAGTGAGGTGGCCAAATGTGCAGATGACACCAAACTATTTAGTGTAGAAAAATCCAAAACAGATTGCAAGGAGCTCCAGAAGGATAGCTCCAAACTCAGGGAGTGGGCAACTAAATGCCAAATGCGGTTCCATGTTAGCAAGTGTAAAATGATGCATATTGGGGTAAAAATCCCTAACCTCATATATATGCTGATGGGGTTCAAGCTGTCAGTCACTGACCAGGAGAGGGATCTGAGGTTGCGGTGGACAGCTTGTCGAAAGTGGCAACTCAGTGTGTGGCAGCTGTGAAAATGGCCAATTCTATGCTTATGAGGAAGGAGTTTGAAAATAAAACTGCTAATATTATAATGCCCTTATACAAAACTATGGTGCAGCCACGTTTGCAGTACTGAGTACAGTTCTGGTAACCATATTTTAAGAAAAACATTGTAGAACTTGAAAAGGTGCAGAAGAGGTCAACCAAGATGATAAGGCCTAGAGCATCTTCCATATGAAGTAAGGCTACAACACCTGGGGCTTTTCAGTTTAGAAAAAAAGATGATTGAGGTCTATACAATCATAAATTGCATGGAGAAAGTTGATACAGAGAAATTTTTCTCCCTCTCACATAACACTAGAACCAGAGGTCATTCTATGAAACTGACTGCCAAGAAATTTAGGACTGACAAAAGGAAGTACTTATGGAATTCTCTGCCACAAGATGTGGTGACAGCCAAGAACCTGGATGGCTTTAAGAAGGGTTTGGATAACTTCATGGAGGAGAGGTCTATCCACGACTACTTGTCTGAGGGCTATAGTCCACCTCCAGCTTCAGAGGCAAGATGCGTCTAAATACCAGTTGCAGGGAAGAAACCGTAGGAGAGAGGGCATACCCTTAGCTCTTGCCTGTGGGCTTCCCAGAGGCATCTGGTGGGCCATGGTGTGAAACAGGATGCTGGACTAGATAGGTCTGGGGCCCGATCCAGAATGGCTTTTCTTATGTTCTTGAGAAGGAAGCCCACACAACCAGTTTCATGTTATGTGTGAATGCGGCCTTAATCTGGAACTCTTCAGAAGCATCAGTGCTTCATTTGTCAGGATGTCAGCTACTATAAATAAATCAAATGCAAAATAAAATTTGATTTTACCCAATAGTGCCTAAATCAAAGGCATTATTGAGGAAAAGGATGCTGACATGAAATAGTCATGTGAGAATTTCAGCAGCTATGCCAAGATGAGTTTCTTCTTCTCACACCACACTAGAAAAGTGCTCCAACAGAAAATAGCCCAGCCGACTTGCCTTTCAAGCTGGGAATGCTGCTGGCATTTTAAATCTCTGTTGGTCTGAAAACATGGTCACTAATCCTTTACAATGTGCTATGGAAACAGCTGCCATGTTCTGAACTGTAGGGAATTTTAAGTACAGTCTCAGCACCAGGAGGCTTTCAGATAATTTGACCTGAACGTAACTTACTTAGCATAACTGTTATTTCAGTCTTAGAGTATGAGGGGGCTTTTCTGTTTATTGTTACTAATAACTTTCAAGTCACTGTCAGTTCCGAGTGATAAGGAAAAGGTTAACAAAATGTTCTTTCCACTGAGTGTGCTGTTGTTTTACTACAGGGCTTTCAAAGGCTAGATGGGTTTAATTTAGCTCTGTTTCACTTTTAAAACTTCCTGGCTTTTCTTTCACAAATCACAAGTTTCTCTTCTTCCGGAAAAGCTTTACTTTTGTTTCAGTGACCTGCATTTGTCAGCCTCCTAATTAGCAAGCAGCACCCAATATCTTTTCTCTTGAAAAAGGTTGGGCTGCTTTGAGATCCAAACACAAAACCGGAAACATTTTGGCAAAAGCTTGATGAAAACAACTGCCCAGTATTGAGAAGCTTCTTTAAGCAAATTGAATGTGCCTTTAAAAATGTGGTCTTTTGAGAAAACTCTCATCCAAGGAATGAGTCACAAATTGATAACTCACTCATGAGTAGCTACATTTAAATAAGTTTTATTCCAACATAATGTTGAAACTATCAGATTCGGGTATGAGAAGATACAACAAAGCCAATTCAGAGGAAGGGAAGTGCTTTATTTTTAATAGTTTTAAAGCTTTATTTGGATATGTTATTGTGTGTTTTTATATACAAAGGAATAGAGCAGGCTAGAATTCTGAGCAAATGATTGAACAAACCATTATTCTATTTTCTAAGCATGTTGTTTTTGAATATTCATGCTTTCAAGCAGGTCTTTCCAGGTAGTACATGGTGCCTGGGCCCATAGGAGGGCCCTCTCTGACCGCTCCTCTTCTTTGGAATACTCCCCCCCTCCAAGATTTGTTCAGCCCCTCCCTAGCAGCTTCCTTTAAGGCCCTTCTTAAGACCTACCTGATTCACCAGGTGTTTGCCCTTTATTTTATTTTATTTTATTTTATTTTATTTTATTTTATTTTATTTTAATTGTTATTGGTGTTGTTGTCCACTGTCTAGAGTCTTTGGTGGAGGCAGTATATAAGAAAAAAAATAAAAATAAATACATACAAGCCATTAATTAAAAGCGCTGCAAGAGAAAAGAAAGGATGAATGGAAGAGAGTGGTTGGTGTATTTCGGCCCCCTGATACCACCAATTTTATGCCCAAGAGTTTGCAAACATTTTGCACAGTCCTAAAGGTCTATCCCATATTAGCTGAATGCATTACTTAAAAAGCACTGATGCTGATGTGATATGAATTATCTGTTTGTGGTGAAAAACCACCTATGCTGGTGGCTTTGCATGTGCAAGTCATCACTTGGTGATGGGCACTTTCTAAGAGGAGGATTTGCAAGGGTCAGGCATGCTGAACCTGCACATAGGAATTGTCCTGATATACATGCTGATCACTGCTATTCCGAAAAGACTAGCAAAAGGGCAGAGCTGACCAGTCTGTGCCCTTTTTAAATGCATGGCAGGGAGCTGTCTGAGAACGAAGAAGCCACATCTTGCCACACGACTATCAAAGGGGCAGGAGGCATGTCTTAGCTCAATCTTTCTTGACAATTTATTTTATTTTATGTTTTACACCTATGGTATTATTATATTACATTTTAAAATGCTCTGTGCATGGAGGGACATGTATTCACCCCTCTCATCCGGATTCTGACATCTAGTATGTTGAAGTGCTCCTGAAAGAAGTCCTAATACTGTGGAGGATCATATTCCCATGATTCCATTCTAGTGACTTCTCATCTATAAAGGAAAGATTGTGCTATCAAGTCAGTGTCGACTCCAGGTGACCACAGAGCTATGTGGTTTTCTTGGTAGAATACAGGAGTGGTTTACCATTGCCTTCCTCCTGTGCAGTATGTGAGCATCTGCCTCCAGCACCTTCCTATATCGCTGCTGCCCAATATAGGTGACTACAAATATATATTTACTAGGCACAGTCTGGGAAGCACACCAGCGGAGATTCAAATAACAGCCCCTTGCTCTCTAGGCAAGCTGCTTCCCCATTGTGCCACCACAGCTGATTCCTCATCTATAATTATGCTTTATTTCATTGTTCTTAATATGGGCCAGATCCTCAACTAGTAACAGTGTCACATCACAGCACATCGCATCACAGAACCTCAGGCAAGTTTTAAGCCATAAATAAGGGGGGAACGAGCAAAGGCCAATTCATCAGCAGAGGCAGAAGTTAGAACATGAAAAGGGGGTCAGAAGATGGACAGCGAGGACTCTGAGGTGATGGCCTGCAGCGTCTGTTCTATGTATGTGTTCTTGCCTGAGAGCAGCATAGATTACACCTGCAGCCAGTGTAAACTGGTTGCTCTATTGGAGAAGTGAGGTTTTATACTTGACCTCATTAGAGAGGATGAGTAGTTCCTGGACAGGACACAGGAGACACAGGTCTATCAATGGCTACTAGTCCATGGGACATCTCCAGCCTCAGAGGCACAATGCCTCTCAATACCAGTTGCAGGAGAGAGGACATGCACATACCTATTGCCTGTGGGCCTCCCAGAGGCATCTGGTAGGCCACTGTGTGAGACAGGATGCTAGACTAGATGGGCTGTGGGCCTGATCCAGCAGGGCTGTTCTTATGTTCTTATGACACCTCAACAAGGAAAACAGCAGAAGAAGATGTCTTGTGTTCAGGGGTTGCGGGAGAACAAGCTCTGTGAGACAAAGGAAATTGCATAGAAAAAATTGATTGCCAGGAGCAGGAGAAGCAGAAGCAGAAGGCATTTCAGACCAGTGGGACAAAGAATCACTTTCAGTATCTTTTGGGTTAGATGGGTCTGAATATGCTGGTGGAGTTCAGACAAAGCAGGTTATGATAGGTGAGAAGGAAGACTCTCAATGCTTTAAGGAAACGGTGACACAGTCACCAACTGTAGAAAGAAGAGAACAGTGGCAGTGGTTGGTTGGATCACTGTTACCAACCAGCCACTGCCAGCGTTCGTGGCAGTTGGTTGGGAAAGAGCATGAGTGTGAGTCAGCAGCATGATGAGTCAGCAGCATAAGCTGAGCATGAGTAAGCAGTGTGATGCAGTTAAAAAAAAGACAAATGCAGTTTTGGTTGAATTAAAAGAACCATCGTTTTCAAGTCACAAGAAATTATTGTTTCACTGCTCATACCTACACTAATCAAACCTTCTGGAGTACTGGGTCCAGTTCTAGGCGTTCTACTTTAAGAAGAATGTGGACAAAATGGGAATGGTTCAGAGGAAGGCAACAAAGATGGTTTGGGATCTGGAATACAAGCCCTATGATAATCAATGGGGGATTGTAGGAAGTGGGCATATTTAGGCTGGCCACACAAATGACTGGAGGACATGTGCATGCTGGTGTTGCACAAGGGCAGCTGGGAGACACCCCGTGATCTTAGCCAGAGGGATCGTCGCCAAACTTCTTTTGGTGGTGAGTGGAGGAGGAGCAGGTATGGACCAGCTCTCCTCCCTGTTAAAGGTGTGGGGACTGTGCCATGATTCTGAGCTCAAATGGCATTTCATGGACATCCCTAATCTGGAATACAAACCCTATGATCATCAATGAAGGTTTGAAAGAAGTGGGCATGTTTAGGCTGCAGAATATGGGAAGGGACATAATTGTACTCTTCAAATGCATGAAGGGCGCTCTCACAAAAGAGAGCAAAAACTTATCTCCTCTGCTCTAGAGGACAGCACGATCCAATTGGGATTAAATTATAGGAAGGTAGTTTGATGTTGAGCATTTGGAGAAACTTCTTATAGTATGAGCAGTTTGACTGTAATACTGTCTATTAAACAAGCTGTCAATCTGTTCCATTATTTACTGCATTTGCAGTGGGACTATTTGACACAGTAACTGTTTTTGGATTTCAGTCTTCTGTTTCTATGGCATTGTTGGCCTGGGTAGTAGATGAAGAGGTATGACCTACTAGACAAAGAACGCTTTGATTGGTGTTTGGCTAACATGGACCAAAATTAACATTCAGGACAATAAATCCTTTGTTCCCCTAAATCTTTGAAATTTTTGGATGGTGACAGGTTATAACATGTCCTGGGCAGTGTAGTGCTAAACTGCTGCAGGCTAAAATTTGTATAGTCAACTATTCTGGAACAGAAAAGCAAAAACAATTTGTTTCTCTACTGTGAGAATTCTCTAAGGGCCAAACTAGATGTTATAGGAGACTCAGGAAAATTCTGCTTGTGTCTCTTTACTCTTTGGGTAATGCAAGGAATGCACAATGTGATAAGATGTTGCCACAGGAACTTAGGAAGCTGCCTTATACAGTGTCAGGTCTATCTAGTTCAGTATAGCTTACACTGACTGGCAGTGGCTGTCTGAGGTTTCGGGCAAGAGTCTCTCCCAGTTCTAACTGGAGATGTAAAGGAAGATGTAAAACTTTCATGTAAAGGAGATGTTCTATCACTGAGCTAAGGCTCCATACTATGCTGTGTATTTCCCCATGCATCTCATATTTGTTGTCTGGAATGGAGAGACATAAGGCCTGTTCGCACAACCATTTTGGGGTGGGCAGAAGGGTTAGAGAGCTCCTACACCTGTAGAAGCACACAATCAGAACCTCTGTTGGGTTCAGCAAACCCAGGAAACACATGATTAAGCCAGATAAGGCATCCATTTTTTAAACCTGGAGCTGCAATCATGAAAAGTCCTGTGAAGGTTAGCAGGCCTTCCCAGCACGCTTTGCACTGCCAGCAGATTGGAAAGACTCATGATGTCAACAGCTGTCTTCTAATAGGCCATGAAGGAGTAGGAGGTGGACCCTGTCCTGTTGAAGCTGCTACAGCTACAGGATCATAGAACGTGCTTTGCAGAGTGACACATCCATGGACAGCAGCCTCTGTAGCCACAACTCTCTATTGTTTCCATGATAAGATAAGTGGATCTGCACAACTGGAAAGGCAAGGTAGGAGAGCTCTCTTCTCCTCCTACCTTTATTAAGAGCAGGGCAAAAATGTGGAGTTACTCTGCTTCGAGGAACCTGGGTTAGAGGAATGGGTGTGGGTTCTCACAACTATGAAAAACAGGGTAACCCAGCTCTTACCCTGGTTTGGACGGCTGTGTGAAGAGTCGTATGATGATATCGAATTACATATTATTTGTAATCAAACATGGAGCAGAGCAGCTCTTTTAGAACATCTAGTTAGGTAAAAAAGTAATTCAGGTTTCCTCTATATATCTTCTGCTTTTTTCCCCTTTCTAACAACTGTTCCTGTCTGTCTTAATGAATTTGTTATTGTGTCTGGTAGTTCAGTTATAAGCTCATTGAGTTGGTCTTTTTAGAGCTATCATAGGCTGAGAAGATACTCCCCTACCTGCTCCTTTGAGGCAGCATCCCAAAGGTCCAAGCTATGACCCAAGAACATACCAGTGGCTATGACCTAAGAGCATAATTGTGTTAGTATTTCAAGAGATATCATAGGCTGAGGAGGTACTCAGGCTACCCCTGATTTATTTATTTATTATTTTTTAATTGGAACATTCTTACATGTACTCAATTTAATTCAGTACAAATCAATATAGCATATTTATTAGGGTTGTGTGTTTTGTTTTTCCCCGTTTTGTTTTTGGCCCGAATCTGAAACACCCCCATTTTGTTCTTTGTTCGAAATCAGCCAATCCAAAACACCCCAATTTTGTTCTTTGTTCGAAATGGCAAAATCCAAATCTGAAACATTTTGGATTTTAAAAAATGGCCCTGGGGGAAAACTAGTGGGTGGGGGTGGTAGTGCCCAATGGGTGGAAACTACCATCCAAATTTCAGAGGAATTGGGCAAAGGGCTGATCTTTGGTGAATTTTTGAAGTATAGGATTTTTCCCATAGGGAAGAATGGAGGTTTCAGCAAAAGTATAGCTTCATGTTGAGGGGAAAGGGATGGCCCAGAGCAGAGTAGGGTGGGTGGTAGTGCCCAGTGGGAGCAAGGAAGCTGCAAGAATTATTTCAAAGGACTTGGGCAGAGGGCTGATTTTTAAAGATGTAATGGAGTTTGCGCATCTGTAAAGTTCTCCCCAATAGGTAATGATGGACCTTCATAATTCCTGCCCCATAACTGCACTTGGGGGGACATCAGGGTGGCCCAGAGTGAGTGGTGGTGTAGAGCACATAGGGTGCCAACCACCCCCATGGGTTGCTAACCCATGGGGTGCTGGGTTCTGTTGTTTCTGAGATGTTTTGAGTGTAGATTCTCTGGTAGCATATGAGAGTGGATTCATGGTTTGCTGTTGAAAACCTCATATGCTACCAGATAATGTACACTCAGAACACCTCAGAAACAACAGAACCCAGCACCCCATGGGTTAGCAACCCATGGGGTGGTTGGCACCCTATGTGCACTACACCACCCTAGTGGACCCCAGGTGGAATTATGGGTCTGCTGAAACCTCCATTATTCCCTGGGGGGGGGGACCTTAAAGAAGTGTAAACTTCAACAATTCCTAAGAAATCAGCCCTTTGCCCTATTCCTTTGAAATCTGGGTTGTGGCAGGCACCCCTTGGGGCACTGCCACCCAACCCACTGTTTTGCCCCTCAGGCCCCCTTTCTGCCCTGAATCTGCCCCAAAGACATGTCAACTTCAGAAATTCTTTAAAAATCAGCCCTTTTCCAAATTCCTTTGGAATCTGGTGGCAGCAGGCACCCATTGGGGCACTACCACCTGAACCACTCTTCTGCCCCCAAAGCCCCCCTTTCTGCCCCGAATCCACCCCAAATAACATCAACATCACACACACATCAACAACAGCAGAGCTTTGGAAAAAATCAGGCAGATTTCCAAAGGTCATGCACATCCACATCCCCCCCCACCCGTCCGAAATGCAATTGATCTACACACAACAGTGTGAAACAACAACAATGAAATGCACACTGCTCCACTAGCCAATGAGGGTGAAATTTACCCTTAAATTTGCTTAAAAGGAATAAGGAGGCAATTGCCAGCAGATCAGCCCATGCTTTTGCTGGCCAATCTGTGGGCTAGAAGGGCAGGAAATTCAAACAGATGTCAAAACTCAAAATGGAGACTGAAGGAGAAAGACTTTTTGCAATTGCAAAATGGAGTTCCAAAACAGCCGAAACAACAAAACATTTTGTATCCGAAACAGGGATGTTTTGTTTTGGCTACAAAATTTTCTGTTTTGAGCATTGGGTGTTTTGTTTTGGCTACAAAACAGCCGAAATGACCTGTTTTGTGCACAAAACGTTTTGTGTCCAAAACGAAATGCACATCCCTAATATTTATAATACAAACAAACAAACAATACTATCTACATATCAAAATAATCATGATTTCCAAATTTCATGAATAGGATCAGACTTATCTCCATTATGCTTTATATAAAAAATATATTTTTCAAAATTGTGATCCTTTTCTCTGATTTTTCATTATATTTATCTAAATTTTTCCCTAAAATTGCCAATGTCCATACCTTGTTATACCATCTCTCCACATTTAAATTATCCAACAATTTCCATCGCTGTGCCATAATTGCTTTAGCAGCCAGGATTAAAAAGATAACGAATTCTTTATCTTTTAGTTTAGTATTATTTCCTGTAAAAATATGTAATAAACCCAAATCTGGAGAGTATTCTACTCTTTCATTCATTATATTGCTAATTTCAACAAAAAATTTCTCCTAAAAAGGTTTAATTTTCTCACAAGTCCACCACATATGATAAAACGTACCCTTCTGTTTACAGCCCCTCCAACATTATATGGAATTTTGTTGGGCTAATATTGGGCTAATACTGAAGGTGTTAAATATCAGTGATGTAGTATTTTTCAGTGAAGTTCTTGAACAGAGGCCAAGAGAAAAACCCCTGTCATCCATAATAATTGCCAGTGCGTCTCCTCTATATTTTTACCTAAATCAATTTCCCATGCATCCCTCAAACCTTTTGTGAGATCTCCACTTTCTATTTGTATCAATATTTTGTATATATTTGAGGTTATTCCTTTAGGCTGATCCGGATAACTAATTATTAATTTCTCAAAATTTGTATGTTTGCTAGTAGCTAAACACTCAACTCTTCTATACTTGCTACCCCTGATGATGCCACTGAAAATCTGTGCCCTGGTTCCAGATGCCAATGAAGATACCATCAATGTGTTTCAGTAGAGGAGAGGCCTTTGGGGACAAGAGCTGTGGAAGCTCTAGTTTAGCCATCAAAATTTTGGCATACGTGTCTTCTGTTCACATGTGTAAAGTAGGGGTGTGCACAAATCAAATGCTGTGATTTGATTAGAAGTCAAATGGGCCCCAAAATGGTGTCCCCCCACCCCCCGGGAGAGTTGGTCTACCAATGGGGTTTGGTGGGTAGACCAGCCCTCTGCTCTGGACTTCGTGCATCTGCCTGCCTCAGAGGACTGATCTACCGGGTAGACCAGTGCTCCGAGGTGGGCAGATGTGCTAAGTCCAGAGTGGAGGACTGGTTTGCCCATCAACCTCAACTTGCAGACCGACTCTCACCAGAGAAAGCACCATTTTGAGGCTTGTTTTCCCAGAAAAATGGGCCTCAAAGTGGTGCTCAAATCAGCCAAATCGATTTGGATGATTCAAGTGTGATTTGTCAAGAACAGCTGGTCAACTGACTGATGAATCAATTTGATGGTTCTGTGATTCGATTTGACCTTTAATTGAATTGCAGCATTTGATTCATGCACACCCCTTACTTTACACATGTGAACTGAAAACATGTATGCACAAATTAGAATTAGAACTTCCTCAGCTCCTGTCCCCAAAGGCCTCTCTTCTGCTGAAATGCAGTGATGGTATATGCATCGGCATCTGGAACCAGGGCACAGATGTTCAATGGCATCATCAGGGGTAGCCACTGGTAGTGAATCAGGCCCTCTATTTTGAGGGCAATTTGATTTGAGGTCAGATCTGCAAATTACTCCCGATTCAACAGAATTGATTCAACCTTGAATTGAATTGCACACCCCTAATGTAAAGCCATGTGAATGCCCATGGACGTGCCATTGACCCAAACAGAAAAGTTGTCCCCAAATCTGAAATAATTATGGATGAACAATCATATACATACATGTGTGTTCTTTTCGATTGATTCAACCAGAATGTGTCTACTTTTTCATTTCAAGGAACCAGGATTTCTCTCTGTAGTAGCCATATGGGAAAACATCATTCCAAAGCCAGACCATTCTAGTAACATAGAAAGCTGGCTGCCTCATACTGTGTCAGACCATTATTCATCTAGCTCCATACTGTCTACAGTGACTGGCAGTGACTCTCCAAGGTTTAAGGCAGGAGTCTCTCCAGCCTTTCCTGGGGATGCCAGGGACTGAGCCTTGGATCACTTGCAAGCAAAGCAGCTGCTCTACCATGGAGTCACGGCTAAGGGCAATATCTTAAGGGGAATATCTTAAAGCACACAGTGCTCAAATATAGTCACCCATCCAGGGCAGACCATGCTTACCAAGGGGGACAATTCATGCTCACTAACAAAAGACCAGCTCTCCTCCCAGGGGGTCTGGCTCCCTCAAACTATAATGCAGCTTGTACTGAAACATGTTTCTTGGAACAAATAGCCTCTCAGTCTCTAAACGGTCAAAGGCATGTCTAGAATTGCAGCCTTCGGCTCACTGAATTGTTTTCCTCATTACCCCATCCCAGAAAACACATAAATGATAGAATGCACGTCTGCTGGTGAGTCTTGGATTCTGACGCCTCTCCTTAATACTTTTTTGGGCTAGGCCTTGATTTCCCATTATATCATTGGAACCAAGATTTTTCTGTTTGTTCCCTGCTTATGTTTCTGCCACCTCACTCTTCCTTGTCGCATGATCTTGTCAGACCTGGCTACCTGGCCTTTGACTCCAAAGGTATTCTGGCCTCTATCTTTGAACTGGCCCAGCTGCTGGGTCCTGTCACTTTTATCCCTCAAGAAGAATCTAGCTGGGCCAGTTGAGTAGGCAATTGAATTTTTGAAGGCATAGATAATTAATAATCTTCATTGTAGCTACATTTTGAGTTTTGTTTTGCTTTTGCATTACATACTGCATTATATTTGGTCTCTGTTTTTACTGGAAACCTACTCCCATTGGGCAGATAAGTAATCATCATTTTAAAACAGCACCTGTCAGTTTTATTGCAACCATATTTCCTTTTCTTGGTCGGTTTTGACTTTTTTACTGACTTCTGGAATTGGATGTTGAGAGTTATTTGCCAGGGATTGCTCCTGAAACACTGCTTAGAGTTGCATTTAAAACATCTATAGCTCTAATGCAGTATTTCCCAAACTTTTGATAGTGGAGGAGGTGCATTTGTTTCTTGAATTAATGAAACCCACTTTTCTCCTGTGCAAAAAGGCTTGTTTTTAGTATGTGTAAGGGTAAGAATTATGCACTTTCAGAAGACTCAGCTGTTTCTGCATGGGTCACTGATCTGTGTATGCCTCTGTTGGGGCTCAGATGAGCCAGAAATTCAGCATAGCCATGCCCAGGAGTGTCTGAGAGGCAGGCAGGGCTTTTTGTTCAGTCCTGCAGCTAACTCGGAGTCAGAGGATGCAGAAAGGCAGAGGGGTGTGGCAGAATTAATTAATTAATTAATTAATTTGAATTTTTTATTTCCCTGCCTGCCCCTCCAGTGCACTATTGCTCGAGGTGGCTAACACAATCCGTAAAACCATACATTGTTTTAAAAACAATATAAAACTAATAAAATCGTATGAGGTGGACATTTTTATTTAGTAACTAGTGTTTTCAGGCCCGTTAAATAACGGGTGCTAGTAAGTGATCCGGGCCCACCCCCACTCCCTCTTGCCCTCCCCCCTCCCCAGAAGTCTTGCGCTCCACCCACCACTCACCCGGCAACTTTAGTCAGTTGGGGCCCAGTCTTCCCCTTGCCACCGCCTCCATGGCCACGCTGCCGGTCCGATCTGGGCCGCCCCCGCCCCCGCCTAACATTCCTGGCCGGGCAAGGGCCCCAAAGTGTCTCCGCCACCGGGCGTTGCCGGCGCCGCCAGGCCTCGGCGGCGGCTCCACCACCACCTTGGGCGGCTTTCCTCGCCGCCTCTTGCCCCCGCCCGGCTTCCTCTGGCCCCCCGCCCGGCTTCCTCTGGCCAAGACAGCGGCTCTGCCTCTCTCCTTGCTTCCCAGCTTCTTCGGGCGGCGCTTCTGGCCGCCCAACATGGCCGCCGGGTGCTGGCGGTCGTGTCTCTCTTGGACTGTTCTGAGCATGCGCTCCGCGCATGCTCAGAACAGTCAAGGCACGAACACACGCTTGGTGTCCGTCCACGGACGGACACCAAGCGTTTTATTAGAGAGGATGAGATACAGAAATGGAAGCCATATTTCAGAAATGCAATTTCTGAACAGAATCAGTGTTCTGTGGCACTAGTATTTATAGCAGAATGCTTAGCAGATAGCTGTGAAAGTATTTCAGAATGTCCTTTTGGGTAAGAATGCAGCATGCCACACAGTACTAAGCATGTTTAATCTGAAGCAAGGTCCTCGGAATCAGTGACACCTCCAAGCAAGTGTGCATGAGATTGCACTTGAAGCCTTATACTTTCATTTGAGCAGCTCTTGTTAAGGAAATAATTAATTTCTGCTCACCTTTCATAGACCCCAAACTCTTTCCTTTTTCTCAGCAAAGGCTGGTCAGCACATGCCCTTTGCCTTTCTATATCCAGGGATTCATACAACCATTCTCTTCATTGTTCCAAGCTAAAGCCATAACTAGTCTTGATACTTACCACTATATGTTCTCCAGTCTGGAAGACCAGCAATTACTGCCTTCTCCAAGATGCTGTTTTGTCCCCTGCCTTTATTCTTGTCTTGTTGGGTATTAACAAGGCCATTTAAACTCCAGATAATGTGTCCATGTTTCCCAATGAAAGAGTTTTTAAAAAAACGCTTGTGAAGGTGGGTCAGAACAAGTATGTAGTCTCCCAGGAGTTTTTTCAGATGGCGACTTTGCTGCAACTTTACTTTGTGGAGGGTGTGTTCACATATTGGCAAGATTTACCCCAAAGTCCGTGCAATATTTCTGAGTGCACTTCACACACAATTCAGGTTTCCCCCTCCATATTGGAACCTAGTCCAGGGTTAAAAAAACAACAACAACAACCCTCTTTTTGCATTGGAGTATCTGTTATGTCCTGAACTCGCAGTAAAGCCTCGAGGTAAACCCACGATAAAACCAGCTGTCTGAAAAGCCTCCAGGAGAGTTCATGGTAGCTACAGGCGGTGCGTTTATGTGGGATTCGTAGAACTCTGCAAACTTGAGTTGAAAACCCAGAGAACTGCATTTGAATAGATCTACAGTTTAATATATGACCTTCATTTCAAGACCAAAAGGAGCCTAAAGTTTTGTGAATACAGCTTTTGGTATTGATGTTTATTGGCACAAGTACTTTGATTTGCTGGACTTTTTTTTTTTTAATTGTCATACTACAGCCTGTTCAATAGTTCTAATTTGGTCATTAAATTCTTGCCATCTTTGCCCTTTTCTAATGATTCTGACAAAATGCTGTCTGCAATCAGCAGGACTCGGTCGTTGTGGGAATAATTTGAATAAATAATCAAGTCTGCAGCTCATCCATCACTTTGAATGATTTCTCTATTCCCCATTCACCTCGTCATGACATTTGGCAGGTCACTTGGTATAAAATATGCAAACTGTGGTCTGAGATAGCCCAAAGTTGCTGAAAGAGCCAAGTGAACCCTCTGGTTTAACACAGTCAGCTAGGCTACATTTAGAATGTCTTTGCTTATAATGCTCTCGGCTTACAATGCTCGCAAAGGTTCTGTGTGCACGCCATCTTAAAATGGGAAGATGTGATAGGAGGTCTCACCAGCTTCCCATGCTTCAGAAAACAATAAGCTGTAGGAATCAGCAACATCTGAAGACTGACCCATATGCTGTGTAGTGGTAGGTGGGTTAGAGAAGGGCTGCCCGGATGCAGGGAGTCTTCAGCATACCTGCAGTGAGGGCTTCTCCTGCAGCCAAGATGTGTGGAGTGGGCATGAGTTTTGCTCCTCTACCTTTGCAGCAAAAATATCTCCCTGCTTGGGTCTCAAAGTCCACAGGAACATATTCCTGCAAACTACTGTAGCGAGAAGAAATGAATGAAAATTGCTCACCCCTCTGCACATGTTCTTCCTGCAGGAGACATAGAAACATAAGAACATAGGAAGCTGCCTTCCTATGGAGCACCTTATACCTGTGCTCCTCTAGTCTATGCTGACTGGCAGCGGCTCTCTCAGGTTTCAGGC
This sequence comes from Hemicordylus capensis, assembly GCF_027244095.1. Lineage (NCBI taxonomy): Eukaryota > Metazoa > Chordata > Lepidosauria > Squamata > Cordylidae > Hemicordylus > Hemicordylus capensis. Next base: position 161,007,769 of record NC_069661.1, read on the forward strand.
AGGATTCTTTTCTAGCCTTACCTGGAGATGCCAGGAATTGAAACTGGGACTTTCTTCATGCAAAGCAGATGCTCTGCCACTGAGCTACAGTCCCTGCAACTGCGTAACCCTTTTCCCATCTACCTGCTGTGGCAACTCACGATCGTAAAGCCCGGGTTAGCGTCACGAGTTGGCTCCGCACCGTGGCAACTCACGAGTAGACCCCCAACCAGGAGGCTTAAAAACAGCCTCCCAGCTTGGGGGGTCTCTCCAGAATGCCCTGTGCGCTCGCGCAGGACATGCTGGAGCTTCCGGGGGCTGCGCAGTCCCCGATCCCCCTAGCCCCCGCCGGCTCCGTGACAGAGCTGGAAGTCATGTGGGTGGCCAGTTTGGCCTCCCGGAGCAGACTAACTGCTCTTCTGCGGGGAGAGCGAGCTTAGCGCTTGCTCCGCTAACCTGGGCTTAGGGGAGGGTTACTTAAGTCCGCGAGCCTGGTGGTTTTCACGGTCAGGCAAAATCAGGCTAGGCTCTCCTAGCCTGATTTTGCCGGATCGTGGGAATAGGCTCGTTGTGTTTCTCTAGTAGGGATTGTTTTTTGTGATCCGATTTTACTTCAAATGGAATCGCAAAAACTTGACTTGATTCACCAAATTGGCAGGCCATTGCCGGCCAGTTCGACAAATTGAATCAAAAATTGGGGGGTGAAATTTGTGATTCGCACATAGGGAACAGTTTTCAATTTTTTAAAAAAGCTTTCCCAAAGAAACCCATGGGATCCTATGGGGGGATTAGGTTAACAAAATATTTAATTGCCCGCATGACCATTTATTTTGTGGGTTGGATGGTAGGTAGCTCCTATCATGCTATACCACCCAACTCACTTTGGTGTCCTTAGGAGCTACCCATGGGGAACAATGGGTTTATTTGAGTTCCCAATTGTTCCCTATGGGCAAAACAACACATTTTGCAACTCAGCTTTGAAAATGCAAATCATATTGCACATCTCTAATCTGTCCCTTCCTTAGTCTCTAGTCCCTTCCTATCAAAGGAAAGTTTTGGGATGGAATTGTATTGGAATTTTATGGATAACATAGATTGGAACATTAGTGGGTTTTCGTCTGTTTTGTTTACTGTGGAGTTCACCAAGGGCCAATTGGGACCACAATACACAATCAGGACGGGTTTGCATCAAGAGTCCGCCCTCCTTGATGTCACTGAAGAATGTCTCGATGTGCTGTCGGGGCATCCTTTAATCTCATGAGGAGGTCATTTATCTGAATAGCCCCTCTGCACACACTCCCAACCCCTGTTTAAACCCTGTTTGGCTCATGCTTCTTCTAGACCAGTGGTTTCTAAACTGGGAGCCTCCAGATGTTGCTGAACTACAGCTCCCATCATCCCCAGCCACAATAAATTGTAGCTGGGGCTAATGGGAGCTGTAGTTCAGTAACATCTGGGGACTTCCAGTTTGGGAACCACTGGTCTAGACCCTTAAAATCCTTTCTGATCTGCCTTCCATAGCAACTGCCTGTAGTTTCCTTCTTACAGAGACCTAACACCTCTCAGGGGAGGGAGCAATTTGTTTTCACAAAGTCCAACCACACAGACAGGAGTGTTAATGGCATCTCCCATTCCACCAACAGTCAGAACCATTAACAGAGCCATGCTTGGGACAACCGCACCCATCAAGCAGCAGTTAACTCACAAGAACTGCCAGCAATATACCTCCAGGCTTGACTATGCACTCTACATGGGGCTGCCTTTGTACGTAGTCCGGAAACTACAATTGGTACAGAGTGTGGCAGCCAGATTGGTCTCTGGGACAACCTGAAGGGACCATATAACACTGATTTTAAAAGAAATGTACTGGCTGCCGATATGTTTCCGGGTGAAATACAAAGTGTTAGTTATTACCTATTAAGCCCTTAATGGCTTGGGCCCAGGGTATTTAAGAGAGCATCTTCTTTATCATAAACCTGCTGCCTGTTACAATCTTCTAGAGAGGACCTGTTATGGTTGCCACCGGCTCATTTGATGGCAACTTGGGTCTGGGCTTTCTCTGCGGCTGCTACAGGGCTTTGGAATATGCTTCCCAGTGAAATAAGAGCGTCGCCTTCTCTGTTTGTTTTCAGGAAGACCCTCAAGACTCACCTGTTCTTGAAGGCTTTTAATTAGAATTAGTTTTAATAATCTGTTTTAATAACTATTTTATGTGATTGTTCTTATTGTGCTTTGTGGATTTTAACCCGTGACCTTTTATATTGTTTTCAGTTTTGTACACTGCCTAGAGTTGTACATATCAGGCGGCATAAAAACATGATAACAAACAAACAAATTTACTAACTCACAGCAGTATCAATGCATGGTGAATAACCATCTCTGTGTATAAACCAATTGTGCAGCTGCCCCTTCAACAACCTAGCTTTTGATTTAAGCTAAACAATTTTTTTTGTAATGTCCATGTCTTACAGTTTCTGTGCCAGTATAAACATCATATAATAAGGATTCGAACACTAATCCAGAAGGTGATGACACATTTTGTGTAATTTGCTCCTGGCAGCACACATTTGTTTAGCTTTCGTTAGGAAACAGTGATATATTCCAAATCTCAGTGTATCAGAAAATGCCAATACCTGAAATAGGAATATTACTCAATATAACATTCTACAAATTGATAGCATACAGCCTAACAAATGATTGAAAATACCTGTGCTGCAGAGCCTCCCAAGACTTCTTTTGGCAGGTGTTTTACAATGAATTGCAATAAAATAATAAAAAAGACAGACAATACTATTTCCTTAGAGACTGCAAGTTCATAAAAACAAACTAATAAGCCAGCAACGTATGATGTATATCATAGAATGGCTTATAGCCACGGATGGAAATCATCATAAAAATGACATACATTTTTGTTTGCCCAATATTTTTCTTTATGTCTCATTGCTATTAAATAATTCCCAGTTTAATTTTCCTACTGTCCTATACTCAGACAGGAAGGGAGGGAAGTATTCCCAAGCCTATTGTATTTTCATGCTTAAACTCTTAAACAAAACTTCCAGTCACTTTTCTGGGAATATTTCCTGTTTCACTTATGATGCAGGACATAGTAACTTTTCACCCAGTAGACTTATTTCAGGCACATGGAGCCAAATCTATTCTTGTAGTAATATATCTTGTAAACCTAGCTAATTATAGAATATTAAGCAATGAGATGGAGTGTAAGAAACCCCAAAATGGCACAATTCCATGCAGCTCTATTAATTGCACCATACTGAACTGGTTCAACCTGAATTTGATCCAAATGGGCTTTTGCAGATCTGAGGTTACAGCTACAATCCTATATATACTTACTGGGGATTAAGGCCCATTGAACACAGTTAGACTTACTTTTGAGTAAACCTGTTTGGGACAGCATGGAAGTTTGAAGAGCAAAGGAAAAAAAAAGATTGCAATTCATTTGAAACCTATACATTTTAAATTTTGAATTATGCATTTTGAGAGTACATGTTTTGCAGGAATTTCAGTTGCAGTGGCAAAACAAAAATGTCTGTGTTCTCAAATGAGACAATCGACAGCTAACACAGATCTGGAAATGCAGGCAACTGCTTATTTGATGCAAAGTGGCTGGAAGGAGGGGGAACAATTTGTATGAGAGAAACTGTGGCTGCATTCACATGTAACTCATAACCTCAGGTCCAATGAACCGGTGGTCCTGCGCCCCCCTCCCCCTGCTCTCCCGTCTGCATTTGGACGTTCAGGAGAGACTGCACAGAGGCGGGGGAGCTAGCTGTGAAGGCTTCTTCTTGCTTGAAGGACAGCCCGCATAGCCAATCAGGGAGGGAGAGAGGGAGAAGCATCCTCCTGCAACTCCAGTCCAGCTGAATGCAGCCTCCAGTGCTGCATTTGGATGAAAAGGAGGCATGCTGGACCCTCAATTTGGAGCAGTGAAACTCACTACAAACCGAGGGTTCAAATTGGACTCTCATCAGTGTAACCTTGGTCGTGCTACGGATGGGGCCAGAGTTAGCTGGGTTTGGATATATTGGTAAGGAAACCGTGGGTCCCTCCAACTCCAGTCCCCTGTTATGTGTGAATGCGGCTAATAAGTTAACACTTTCTCTGCATGCTGCTTTTCCACTGCTCTCTGTCCACTTGCTTTCCCCAACTTAAGATATATGTTTGTGGCACCATGTGATGAAAGCAGCTAGAGAGGGTGCAAGGAAAATGAGAGGAAGGGTTAAGTGCGCACGCACACACATGCACACACTTTTTTGTAGTTTAAAAGCAACAGCTGGATTCCATGCTTGCTGTTGAATGTTTTGTTTCATCCTTTGGCATGTCTGCCATGTTCATGGAGATGATCCATCAAAAGTCAAAGTAATTTGTCCAGAGATAAGAGATCAGGAATAACTATCAGACCTTTCCTCTTCCTCTTTATGGGTTATTAAAATCATTCTAGGCTCTCTTATAGTGAGTTACAAGGCATACTGCTAATTGCTTGCAAAGAGTTAATGGGTTTGGTTCGTCATATTATCTGATCCTTCAAAGCTGATTGCTGATGATTGCTGATGGAATTCTCAGCAGGAGGAGACTGTTGTTATCTCTGCCTAGGTATCAAATGGTTACAGATGATGAGATAACAATATACCTCGTTACAGTTACTTGTTGACAAAGTTGGTTACAGAAAGCCTTTTTGATAGCATGCCCTATCTAGTTAATGACAATATGAGCCAGGTCTCACGATCAGTGAGACCCGTTTTTTGCAGCTAAGCGAGAAGAGCGGGCTAAGCCCGCTCTCCCCACAGACAATCAGAGAGGGAGCCCTGGGTGGCTGGATCGGCCACTCACATGATTGCCGGCTCCGTGACGGAGCCAGTGGGGGCTGGGGGGAGCGGGGGCTGATTGGCCCCCGGAAGCTCCAGCATGTCCTGTGTGAGCGCGCAGGGCATGCTGGCGAGACCCCCGGAGCTGGGAGGCGGCTTTTCACCTCCCCTCTGGGGGTCTCCTCGTGAGTAGGCGTGGTGCGGAGCCACGCTGCAGTTACTCACAATCTTCAAAACCAGGTTTGCGGAGCGCTTGCTCCACAAACCTGGTTTTAGGGCAGGGTTACTTGAGCGGGTTACCTGCACTAGAACCACCAGGCTCCCAGCCGAGCCCGGTGGTTCTCACGATTACAGAAAATCGGGCTAGCAGAGCCTAGCCTGATTTTCTGCGATCGTGAGAATAGCCCCTATATGTGGTTAACAGAAGTGTCATGGGATAATTTGAAATTTGCTCTGCTAATTAAAAACAAAACAAAGGGAAAACATTAAAGAATAGTAGCAATGGTATCACATAAAGGCTGTATTGTCTGGGCCATAAATAATGATGAAAAATGTGACTTTTCATGTACCAGTTTTGATTACTTAAAGACAAGTACTAGGATTGTATGGATTTAGACATACTCAAGAACTGCGGAAAAATAAATTAAAATTAGACATGAGGAATAAGATTTTCAGGTGGTCAAAAGAGAATAAATTCTGGATCACTGAGCTTACCCATAGATTTCTAAGATCAGGCACAGGAGAACTCAAAACCAACAGAACAATTTTAGTGAGCAAACATTTCCCACTCTTCAGTGCAGTCAGCATGAAAAATGTGATAGATTATAAAGCAGAGTTGCAGTATGAGTTACACTTTGTATTCAAGGTTCTCTAGCTTTGGATATGGAGGTCTGTACTTCTCATAGCTTTCACACAAGAGCACACAAATATTGGCACTCCCCTTGAGCAAGCCTGAAAGATGAGAGGGATTGCCAGGCCCATCTCTGTTGCATAAAACAAATCAATACTGTTCTGTTATTTATGTTGTGCATTAGTGAACAGCACTGCATTTCCTTTTGAGATAGCCTGGATTCCTTTACAGTTGTGTGACTTGAGAGAGAACCGGAAAAAATGGGCTAGCTAGAAGTGTTTGAACAGTTGAGTATCCAGTTAAGGGGCATAATTTTAATTGTCTGATAAAAGGGTACTAAAAAGTTAAAATAGGACCAAGGGCAGATCCTCTGTGGATGTGGCCTATGGGGAGTAATTTTTACAACCCAAGGATGCAGGCAGTTTGAGGAGTAACTGCTCCCTCAATTTTTTGGGGGGAGAGGAAAACACATTGAGGCTGTTTTCACGCACAGGCAAAATCATGCTAACTAAGCCAAGCCCGGTTTTGCCTGCACATTAGAATCGCTAGGATCATGCCTGATCCTGGTGGTCCCTCGGCAGCAAACCTGCCTCCAGGGCCACCCTCTTAAATGGGGTTAAGAGAGCGAGTGCTATCTTTACCCCATTTTTCTGCTCATCTGCCAGCCCCAGCTGGGCTGGTAGACAATGGGGCTCCCAGACAGCTTCAGAGAGGGGAGGGGGTCCCCATAATGTACTGCACACTCACACAGTGCCTTATGGGAGTTCTGGGGGTGGGGCAATGCAGGGTGACACATCCCGGCACCTCAACCCTCAAAGCTACTGGCAGCAGCCAGTAATCATCCAGGCAGGCGATCCACCCACCAAAGAAACAGAAATGGATTGTCTGTGGGGAGGCAAGCTTCTTATGGCTTCCTTTGCACTGACCTTGTAGCCCTTTCTCACTGATTGTGAGAAAGGGCTCTTTATGGGGGAGAAAAATATGTTTTGGGAATTGAGGATATGGGTTATTAGATTTGGCAGGGGGACCTGAGTAAAATGAGGGGAGGAACACCTCAAATACTTAGAAGGGATCTGCACTCCTGCCACAAGCATCTCATACGGTTTCATTGCTGCATGCCATCGGCTGCATTTGGATGTAACGGGAAACCAGAGTTGAAGGGGACAGAGGCTGTCCTAGCATTATGTGAGAATGTGTGCCACTCTGGTTCTGCGTTGCGACTGACCTGAGGTTCTGTTTTTCAAACTCCAAACTGAACCCTTGGGTATTATTAGTGAGTATTATTGCCACAACCTGAGGCTAGATGCAGCCCACATTGCATCTGAATTTGGAACCACAGCCTGCATCCTCTTGAACAAGAGTTGAGGGAGGAAGCTCCTCTTTCAACTCTGACCATGATTGGCTTTGTGGGCTGTCCTTCATGCAAGAAGGAATCCCGCACAGTCAGTTCCCCCTCCTCTCTGCAGTCTCACTGACTGCAGAGAGGGAACTCTCTTTGATGTCCAAATTCAGACAGGAGCGCAGGGTGGGAAGCAGACCATTGGACCCACAGTTCCACATGATGTGCAAATGTGGCCAATGTCTGAATAGGGCTGCAATGTTTCATTGGTGAGCTACAAATATGACCACCTCAAGCAACCACTTTTGGAAGTTTATGTCATCAAGTTGGGCCTGTCCAAGGGTTTAATGTCAATGTATTTCATAGCAGTAGCAGTAGCAGCAGATGGACAGCTGCAATTATGCTGTCCAGGTGTACAGCTTAGCTATAATATTTGCTATAAGGTAGTTTTGCATGTGCTCATCTCCGCTGCAGGATGAGCAGGATTGCATTGTGGTGTGCCTGTGAGGAGACACCCAACTTGGATAGATCATATAAAGTTGCTGTGAATATATTTGCCTGGTACAGCACAACAGTTTGCTGTTTCAAACAGCTGTAAAAGGTGTTCCTTCATGTTTCTTCTTGCCTTTTGTGATCAATTTTCTGTGACTACTTTCTGTTTTGTGCATTTATCTATATTAAGCGGTTTGGTTTTAAAGAAAAAGGACATTGAAAGGAAAATGCTCTCCGTGGCGCAACACTTGTGTATGTGTATGCTGACAATACTGGCTTTTCATTAATACAGGATTTTGTTTGGTGGGGTTTTTTTTTTGCATTCAATTGACTATATTTCAATGGATGTCAAGATTTTTTGTTCTTCAAGGTAAATATCGACCTCAAATGTTGCCTTGGTCAATATTTATATCTTTGGTCAATCAATCCAGATGATCACCTGAAAGAATCAGATATCCAATTACAATTTATGGGGGGGTGGGGGAGGGAATCTGTATAATAACTATGTAAGTATTGCTTAGGCTAAACTAATGCTCCTTTATCACAGAGGAGGCTAATAAATGAAAATGCATCTCATAAAAATAGGCCTGAGTCATTATTTGCCCTTCAGCAGCATGCTGATCAGCATTGGTCAAGCAAAGGCTATATATTCTTCCAATAGCAGTTGGTGGGGGTGGGGCAAGAGGCACCTTTAAGCATAAATTAGTAGGTGCTTACCTCTGCTCCAGCTGCACCTGCAAGCTGCTCATTCCCTGCAGTGGGGGATTGGCTCCTCCACTCACCTGGCCAACGGGGGGTGGGGGGGATTGGCTCCAACCCCACCCCTGCTGGCAGCACCTGCACTGGCCACTACTGCATCATTCTCAAACATATGATACTCAGAAGATCTGGAGACTTACCAGAACATGTTGTGTTCAGAACAGGAAAAATTGCAACATTAGGTTGCATGATGTTAACTAGGGCTGTGCACGGAACCAGCTGGTCCGGACCTGAACCAGACCAGGCCAGTTTGTTCCGGCACCTCCTTGAATTCCCCTGGTTCGGTTCATTCAGGGGGTGGGTGGGTTGTGAATGAAAAATTTGTTAGAGGTTGTTGATTTTTACCCACAATAGGTAAAACAGCAGAGCACTAAGGAATGAGCACACACTCCAGTTACAGAGCAGGTAGCAGAGGATGGTTTGGATATTGCAGCTCTTTAGAGAAAACACATGGAGATCCTTGTATGACTAAACACTAAATATTTATTGGTTAAATACACTTAGACAGGAAAGACCTATATCTAATCTAAAGGACTACATAGTGTATAGGTAAGGAGAGAGAGAGAGAGAGAGATGTTTCCATCTGCTCTCTAGAAGGAAAGGAAGGATTGTGACTCAGCACAGGAAGTGCTGCAGAGTCAGTTCAGGGGTCATAGAGTAGGGACAGATAGGGAGACCCTGACTCACTGTCTCTACTCCCAATGCCCCTAGTGGTCATTAGGACAGTTGGTGCAAAAGGTCGATGCACTGGAAGTTCATCTCCAACAAAATTAATTTTTTTAAAAGAAACCCCTACCCCTTCTGGGCCATTCAGACATTCTTCAGCCCGTTCATGCCCAGGACATACAGAGGCCCATTGTGCAGGTGCGGCGGCCTCTTAAATGGCTGCCATGCCGGTGGGGGAAACGCCCAAATGGGCTGAAGAATAGCCAAATGCGGGCATTTTTGAAGGAAAGAAGACCAGCAGGGAAAGAGGGAACCTCCACAACCCCCCCATGCCATCTTGGAGAATCCCCTGGAGGGGGGTAAGTTTAAAAAAAATTAAAAAGTAATTTTGTTCGTGAACCCACCGAATGGGCTGGGGTGTGTGTGTCAAACTGAACCGAGGATGGTTCGTCTCAACCCCAAGCCTTTGAACTAAACCAGTTCAACTTTGAACCAATTTGGTTCCAAACTTGTTTGCACATCCCTACTGTTATCTGGACAAGGAGGAATAATATGTCAAATGGACAAGGTAATTCTCCACTACTTCCAGCAGCAGGTTAAAACCAGGAATGCAGCAACTTAATCCTTCACTATGATTAGTCAACACCATTTGGGGAGTTTTGTTCTAACGTAGCTATTGGCACAGCAATAATATTAACAGAGCAGCCTTGCATTGAGTGTATTTGGCCCTAAGATGATTACCCTACAGCTTTCCAGCCTTCATTTCTCTCTTCCAGGTAGTTGACCCACAGCATGGTTGTCTGGCTGCTATCTTGGCTTCCCATATAGATACAAAAGATATGATGAGGAATGTCCCAAGACCTATATGATCAGCAAAGGTAAAATCTCATTATTTCTGCTTAATTCACTCATACTGCATAATGTTTAAGAATAATACCCTTCATTTCTGTGGGTAATGAAGAAACATACTAAAAACTGGTTAGCGAGGAAAAGCTATCTGATTCTGAAATGATGACTCTGCACATTTGAAGCATGGCATGCTTCAAGTGTGCAGAGTCTATAAGAATGATGTGAATAGAATTGTAACAAACGTCAGTGCAGTAAACCATGTCAGTCTATTAAATTATTCTCAAAAGGAAAATGTCAACATGTTGCCATTAATAAATCACAAATCTTTAAGCGAGCTAAACTTTTGTCTACAGTGACTTCTCCAGTGTATAACATTTTCAGGAGATCCATGTATCTGTAGCGGGAGGTTTGGGCAGTATTCTGTGAAGTAACCCTGAATTCACATAGGGCTGGTTCACATAAACCCACCCAGCAAAGGATTATCATTTTATATAGGAATGATAAAGAAAAAGAGAGCCCATGCTCCATCCCACAGTTAAGGCAAGGGTTCCCAAAGTTTTTTAAAACAGGTCTACCCTTCTGTTGCAAACCTTCAGTTCAGTTTCCCCACAGAGATTGAGCCTGTTCTCATGACAATATATGGGTGAACTGGAGGGGAGGCATGCTAACACCTTAAGCTTCACAGATGACCAAAGCCCCCAGTCAGATTTACTTACCCAGCTCCTCACACAATTGGGCAGCTGTGTGCTCCAGGAGGGAAGAAAAACCCAAGCTGGGTTCTCCAGTATCCCACAATGCATTGTACCAACAGGAGAGAGGCACCTCTCAGTACTGTAGCAGCTCTGCTCTCCGTGGCCCCACTTTCAATGGAACTCTTTAATAAAGCAGCCTGGGAACAGTTTAAAACATGCCAGTGCCACAGACGACCAAAAGAAAATGCCAGGATGGCTCTCTTTGTGTTCTGTCTCACTTTTAATCTTGGTGGCAAATCTGGCCTACCCAGGTTCAGAACTGCGGGGTTGGAGGGGGGGCTCCTCATGACCCAGACAACCACAGATCCCAGGGTTAACCCTCTCCTACCCAGGAATCTTTGGTCATGAGGACAGCCTCATTTTGTATGTGTGTGTGTATGTATAGCTGCATGTGCACACACACATTTAAATATTACAGTTATGAGACAGGCTACTGCAGTCACTGGCTTACATCCAGATACATTAGTACTTCCAGTGGAGGCAATTGGACTTGTCCAATTAATTTCATTAAGACTGATTCAAGCCAGTGATCCTCTGATGGGGAACAAATTGCGCAGTGGCAGCATAGGGAGGCAGAAGGGCAATACCCCCTTCAAGTACTCCTTCAAGTATAGCCCTTCAAGTACCCCTAAGGGCACTAGTCCCCACTGTTGGGAGCCCCTGGTTTAAGGCATTTTGTGAACTAGGCCTTTCAGATGCTGGCCTATGTGTGGAGATCCTCATTTGCTCCAACCCTTCCTCTTATACAGGGAGAAAAAAGATTGCACAAATCAAGCCTATGCACACCTCGACCTAGATGCTGAGCACCTTGTTCACAGAGTGCTTTGCTTATGCAGTGGGAGGTGGGTATGATCAGATTGGAAACCTCTTATTGGAGGAATATCATTTTATTTTGGTTAAAATTCATCTTTTCTTGTGTAGTACTGCCCCCCCTTATTAAGACTGATTGTTTTAGATTCAAGTGGAAGACCCAAATTATTGATAAATTGGCTCATTATGGTTTCTCTCAGGATGAGATTATCAAAATGGGATATGAACGAGCCAAGATCGATATCAAACAACAAAGCATGGATATGGAACTGCAGGAAGAGGTTGCTTCCTTGCCTAAGAATGTCTTCTTGGGGGATCAAACACTTAACATTAAATCAGCTAGCTATTTGAGTCTAATTACCTTTCCTAAATTTAGACGTGCTTTGACGCTCGCCCGTCTAAATGTGCTGCCATCTGCTGTCATGGAGGGAAGATTCAAAGGTATCCCTCTCTTTGCTCGACTTTGCCCCTGCGGGTCTGCTCAAGTGGAGACAAGTGCGCACGCTATCCTATATTGCAACTTTTATAGGGACACCCGCTTAAGATTAGTGTCCCCTTTGCTGCAACGTTTTCCTGGGCACGTGGATTACTTCTATCTGAAGTATTTACTGTCCAGTCTTGATGATGAGCTAATTAACAAAATGGCTAGGTACTGTTATATCATTTGTAACATCCGTTTAGGTTTTCAGTAATGTTTTGCTTTCCTTTTTTCTGCGACTCTTGATCTATGATTGTAATGGAGGGTGCTCTGTTCCTTTTGGTTACCAGCAAGATCTGTCTGGAGCTTCCCATAACTGTCTTAGGTTTAATCTGTTAATATTGTGTTGCAATTTGTGTGATTTACTTCGTTGAGTTTCTGCAAGTATGTATGTTTATGTATGTATGTTTTACTATGTATTGGTCTATGACTGCAATAAAGTATCTATCTATCTATCTATCTATCTATCTATCTATCTATCTATCTATCTCGCAGTGGGGAAAATTTTGACCAGCTGCTCCCTTTGCCTCAGAAAAATGATCCTTGACTCTAGTCCCATTCAGACATATAAAATTTCACCACGGTAATTGTGTGCAAAGGGAGAGGAAGCCCCACCCCCACCCCATCAATCACCAGCATGTCCCACCGTTCACACTTACAAAGGGCCTTATCTGAAGAGGAAAGAGCCCTAAGCCTCATGGTAGGTGCTTCCACAATTGTGAGGCTGGATCGATCTGGTCATGCAATCACGGAAGTGCCCATTATCACACTTAGGGCTCTTTCCTTTTCAGATGAGCCCCACTGTAAGCATGAGTGGTAAGGCATGAGAGTGATTGTCATGGTAGGGGCGGGACTTCCTCCCTCATCTTGTTGCTGTGCGTGGCTACAGCAGAGCAATTTTAAATGCCTGAAAGAGGCCTGTGTGAGAATATCATGAAGTCCACATGTTTATTGTACTTCGTTTTCATATGCACAATTGTCTTGCTGACTGAAGTAGTCATGCCACTAGGAGTTTGGAGCTAGGGTTTGAACCATTTTTTGTTATTTCAGTTATAAGCGGCTCTTATTAGGGGTTTGTTTGGCCGGGATATTTTGAAGTATACAATACGTTCTCAAGTTTCTCTTTAAGAAAGCATCTCAATTTCTCTGTTAGGAGAAAAGAGTAATCACTGTTTGGAAGACACGGTAGCTCAGCTCTTTGGTGTGATCTCATCCTAACGGCCTCTTTCTAATTAATCACAAAAGTCTACGGATGAGCTGCTAGAAATGAAGTATATTGGACAGTGGTTAAAGCACCATTAGTGTAAATCATGCTGAGCTGAATCAATTGCAATGAGGAGTGGGTCAGGTTGTGGCTTTAAGAAAGCAAAAAGAGTTATACTGCTGTATATAGCAGCAGTAGTATGACAGCCAAGGCTAGATGCAAGTTCTGAGAAGTAGGCCTCATTGAGAGGTATGGCCATTAAAAGGATATGCCCTGGCAAGCCTCTCCCCTTATCAGTCCTAAACACAAGATGGAAGGAACTTGAAGCGTCCAATCACTGAAATATATTTGTAACATACTACAGTTTCCTGTTGCATCTAAATAAAGAGGCCGCTCGACGTTCGTCTGCGGCGAGGCCCGTTTGTCCCAGCCCCCTTACCAGGGAGCACGTGGGACTGGGAGCCGTCGTCCATTGGCTCCCAGGCACTTCCGGTTTAAACCGAAAGTGCCGAGCTCGCAGCGTGCCTGCGTGAGCTCAGTCTGCCTCTCGCATTCGGATCCTCCCACCCACCCCTTGGATATAGACTGGGTGTTCGCTGGTCGCCTTTTGGGGCCGGGCAGGAATTTTTTGGGTATACACCTGATTGGCTTTTGGTGTGCACCTTTTTTCGCCTGCCTCAGGCTATATCTGAGTTCCTAGGCAGCTAGGTAGTTGATTAAATAGGGCTCTTGTCGGTGGGTTGGCAGGTACAGTGCGGTGACGGGATGCTAATTAAGGGGTGTGGCACCTTAGGTAAGATGTAAATCAAGGAGGAGGAGCTAATCCCTTGAGGCTTGACAGATCAGGGATGACGCTTGACTCCTGCCCCTCAGCAAGCGGCACCCTATACGTATGGCTGTGCAGCATCGTTGGGGATGTCGCTTGGGAGGTTAGAAACCTGACCTTAGGTCGGCGGAGAAGGGTGCCTCCGCTGGAGAGCGGATGGCCTGCCTGGAGCCAAGGTGCTATAGCCACGGTCTGTTAGGTGGGGGCGGCCACGGCGTGGCCGGCCTACTAGGCACCGCACTGCAGTGGGGGGGGGATGTCTATGCAATCCCAGCCAATCAGCCTGTACCATAAACCTCAATAAACTGACCGTTCCCTCCATAGCAATGTCTCCGTGTCTCCTTGGGGGGTCCGGGCACAATGGCCCCATTCGCACATAACACCAGTTGAATGGGGCAGAGGTTGGAATTCATGTGTGTCCAAATGCATGCAACTGAAGTCTTGCAGTTTGCCTCACTAAACTCCTTTTTGAACCTTCGGTTTGTAGTGAGCTTCGCCGTTCCAACCTGAGGTTTGAAGGCAGCAGTGTTACACCAGAACGCAAACGTTGCCATAACCAGGGTTTCATGCTGTTCCTGGAACTGAAACCATAGAGAGGGTGGCCCAGACCAGAACAGGAACATGGCCCCTCCATGCCTGCCATGCTTTTCGATGGCTGCTTCTCCGAGCACTTACCCTGTCCCCTATCCCCGCCCTCTGCAAGCTGTTGCCTGGCAACAGGGTTGCCATGTTGTCCCATCCCAAACTTCTAAGACTGTCAAAGGGAAAAATCACATTGGGAAATGCCTGCTTTCCACTGTGTCTCTTGTCCCCCACCCTCTGGCAATCAGAAGAGAAAGGGGATGGGACGGCAAGTCAGGCACTATGGATTTTGGTCTCCAAAAATAAGTAGATAAAGAAGAATGTTCCCAAGCACATGCAGTCATGGTGGCACCATAAAAGTTGGGCAACCAAATAGATAACTTCAAAGATAACATGTGGCAGGGCAGCAATACCTGGGGTTGGGTTTAAAAGGCAGCCCCACCCAGGAATTCTTGAATGGCTGCACTCTATTTTTTTGTACAATACAGTTGGGGAAGGGGAGCCCAGCCCCTTCCCTTTGGGTAAAGGGGTTCCATCTTACTTGTTTATTTCTCTGTGTAAACTGCCCTGAGCCATTTTTGGAAGGGTGGTATAGAAATCAAATAAATCAAATAAATCAAATAAATAAATAATAGCATGCAGTCTCTGGTGTTACTCATGAGAAGAACCATCCAGCAGGAGCAGTATTTTCTCCACTCATTGGAGAGATCCTTCCTGTGTGATGATGATGGATGATGTTCTAAAGTGGACCTCTCTGTCTCATGAGAGCGAAAGGCTATGGAGATGTTCATGCGGGCCAGATGTCAGCTGCTACCCAACTTGGTTGCTCAACACAAGCAAGCTGTGGGGACAGATACTCCAGCAACACCTTTCCCTGTCTTGGCGACTGCCACGAAAAAGCAGTCCAAGCATTCCCTCCGCCAGTCTGATCATTCATTGGCACATACCCATGTATGTTTTTGCCTGGTATGGCCACCCTACTTTCCTGGGGTTGCTAATAACCAGGGCTCCCCTCTCCTGCAATTCCCCACAGTGGCCCATCTGCATACACCACAATGCCCATCCAAACCTGGGAAATTTGAATGAGAATAAAGATCTATCCCCAGTCCCAGTGTTTCCTTCATCTGCTCACCTGGTACTGCCCAGACAAATGGAACAGCCACTACTCCTTGGGAGTATGAAAGGGTTGCTTGGAGAGGAGGGTGTCAGGGTGTACAGGTTCTATTATTTACCAGAAAGAATGGGGACCCCACATAAGCGGGGGTCCCTTGATTTGATGGTGTACCTCATGATGGCGTACCACAGTCTGACAAAGGCCCAAAGCTTACTGAACTTCTCATGAGAGGTCTAATCCCTGGGTGACAAGCTGAAACAGGGCCAGGAGTGTGCTTTGGTGTTCCTGGACTGCTTTGCCGGGATCTGCCATCACAAGAGCATCCTTAGTCACAGGGGACCAGACCCCAGGATCCTTTGCCCTCCCTCATATACCTATTCCTTCCTAGAAAGTCATCATGATCCCTTCCCAGAGTAACAGAAAAATAGTGCCCCCCCACATCCCCCCATTGTCAGTGATCATGCTTGTGCAAGACTGTTTTGCTGCAGGGCTCTTACAAGGACAGTGGTGCAATTGCTGTCAGAAGAAGGGCTTAAATGCCATTTAAAGGGATATACATGCCGTTTCCCTGCCAAGGGTGGGCAGTCAATTCTGAAAAGGCATGATTGTGCTTGGCATGCCCCCTTGAAGATTGTGGCCAATGGCTGCTGCCCTTCAGACATTCTAACACCTTGCCCACCATCCGGCGGCGCAAGCACTCCAGATCTTGTTGGGATGTGGCCTCAGTGGGCTACGGTTAGACAAACATCTGCAATGCAATTTTGCTACAAATGCTGCCATGGTTAACAATGGGCTATGCAAATCACAGTTAGGCGGGGTGGGGCAGGGAAGGATAGACTGAACTGGCTCCATAATAAACAAACTACCACCAACAACAATAATAAATAACCTATATTTGTTAGCCACCCCATAATAAATTGTTTTCTGGGTGGCTTACAACACAGCATTAAAACATCAAGTAAAAACACATAACACATGAAATCACAACACACACACACACATTTACACACAAAATACAATACAAAACAATTCTTCTTCTTTTTAATAGTTTTAAAAATCAAATTTAAAAATCAAAATTTTAATGTAAACTGCCCTGACCCATTTTTGGAAGGGCAGTATAGAAATCAAATTAATAAATAATAAATAATAATAAAAGGCCTGAGTGAACAAAAAGGTCTTTACCTGGCATCTAAAAGAACAAAATGATGAAGCCAGGTGAACTTCACTGGGGAGGCTATTCCTCAAATGGGGTGAAACCACCAAAAAGGCTCTCTTCCTAGTAGCCACCCACCTCACCTGGCTTGGCATGGGCTCTCAGAGCAGTGCCTCTGAAGAAGATCTTAATGTCCAAGTCGGGACATATGGGGCAAGATGCTATCTCAGGTAACTTGGTCCCAAGCCATTTAGAGCTTCAAACATTAACACCAGCACTTTGAATTGGGCATGGAAATGGACTGGGAGCCAGTGCCGCTGTTGAAGCACTGCTGTGATATGATCAAAACGTCCAGTCCAAGTTAATAATCTTACTGTCCTATTTTGTACCAGCTGCAGTTTTTGGACCATTTTTAAAGGCAGCCCCATGTACAATGCATTGTAGTAATCTAAGCGAGAGGTTACCAGAGCGTGAGTAACTGTGGCCAAGCTATCTCTATCCAGGTAAGGTCGCAGTTGGCATATCAGCTGAAGCTGATAAAAGGTTCTCCAAGCCACAGAGGCCACTAATATGGGGGCATAGGAGAGAATCTGAAGTTGTAGGGAGAGACCCGCGCCCCTTTCCCCTCCCCCACCACTGGACTACAGCCAAGGACTGCATCTACAGTACCCTATAGGACTGCACCCTGCAAATAAGGGCTTTGGACCACTTATAGTATACAAAATATGGAATAAATTCAGTTACTGTAACAGTACTTTAACCTCTTGTGGTGTCTGTAGCAGCCATCATGGAAGGAGTTGCATTTGAGATCTGCCTGCCGCTCAAACAAATGACAATTTGTTCTTCACTCTCTGCTTTTAATGCCAGAATTTAATTGCAATGACAGATTTCCTAAGTATTTGTTTAACCTGAGCATTTGCATGATAGTGGGGCAAAATATTGTTAATTGCTAGTAAATCAGCCATCATCTCTCTTGAAGTGAGGGCTCAATAAACTAATGCTGTTGAATATCAGAAGTATTCTTAAGTAGCATTTGTAAAACCATGAGAAACCTTTCAGGAAAATTATGGCATTGTCAGGACAGGAATATTGAAGCATATTATTGAAAAGATCAAAGGGTCTTCCAGGTGAGGAGTGATTATTTCACAGGTTGAAAATGCCATCTGTACTCCTAAGAACTTGTAGGCTCTATTTTAATGGGCAGCTTATTTTCTGCACAACTCCAACTGAAAAAGAAAGCTAGAACATGTGAGTCTAATAAAGCGTAATCAGAGCCTTTCTCCCCTGCTCAAGATGTGAAGGTTTGAATCTTTTTTCCTCAGAATCGTACACAGAACAACCTTGGGCATTTGTAAACAGAAATATGCATTTAATAAAGAAAGACATACCATTGTGGTGAGCAGTATTACATGTCAAGCCACGCAAGGATAATCACAGAACTCAGTTCCTTAAGTAACACATTTGGCTTTAGGATTACCACCCTGGACAATGGTGGACATACTGCACAACATTCCACACACGTTGTAATGCAACCTGGATGCAGTTGTGCATGTGCGGTCTTGTGCAAACACAACATTTGTGCAAACAGAGTTAAGGAACATAGGAACATAGGAAGCTGCCATATACTGACTCAGACCATAGGTCCATCTAGCTCAGTAATGTCTATCCAGCCTGGCAGCAGCTTCTCCAAGATTGTAGGCAGGAAGAAGTCTTGGAGAAGCCAGGGAGGAAACTTGGAACCTTCTGCTCTTCCTGGAGCAGCTCCATCTCCTAAGGGGAATATCGTACAGCGCTCACACACCAAGTCTCCCATTCATATGCAACCAGGTTGGACCCTGCTTAGCATATGCAACCAAGGTGGACCTGGTGTGTCAGGTACTTCTTTTTACTTCTGGCTGAGGAGGACCTTGGGATGGCAGGGAGGTACGCTGCTGCCCTGATGGAGACTTTTTAAATGGAGCGCCGGCAGGCAAAATATGGCAGGAAGGGTAAGGGCACCCTCCCCCACCCTTAAAGGTATGCCCCCCTTCAAACCACCACCCTCCGCCAGTTGCAGGCAGGAATCTCTCACAGCCCTATCTTGGAGATGCCAGGGAGGGAACTTGGAACCTAGATGCTCTTCCCAGAGCAGCTCCATCCCCTAAGTGGAATATCTTACAGTACTCACATGTAGTCTCCCATTCAAATGCAAGCAGGGTGGACCCTGCTTAGTTAAGGAGACAAGTCATGCTTGCTACCACACCAGCTCTCCTCTCCGTGGTCTTGATGTCTACTTCTGTCCTTCACCTGCTGTGGTGAACGAATGTGCAGGTGAGGGAGGGATCAGATAGCAGAAAGCAATGGGAGAAGAAACCACAGCTGCCTTGTTTCCAGCTTCCACTGAAAACTTAAAAGGCAGTGGCAGGCAGTCAGGGTGAGGGGCAGCAACCTGAGCTGGATTCTAATATCAAGCAATAAGAATGATAAGGCCACAGTTCGACATATGCCCACTGAACT
This sequence comes from Hemicordylus capensis, assembly GCF_027244095.1. Classification (NCBI taxonomy): domain Eukaryota; kingdom Metazoa; phylum Chordata; class Lepidosauria; order Squamata; family Cordylidae; genus Hemicordylus; species Hemicordylus capensis. The sequence goes on from NC_069661.1 coordinate 161,026,941, forward strand.
TCTTGAAAAGGATTAGGATGAAAGGATGGATATAGTAGTACAAGCTATTCTTAGTCAGCACAACCTGCAGAAACAGTTGGGTTTGCTTTGATTGCTGCTCAGCAGGCCTGAAGTTGGAAGTCACATGTAAATAGATGGGCTGGAAATGGATGCCTATATTCATTAATCTTTCATTAGACTCAATCTCAAAATTACCCAAAGATTTTACAAGGACTTTTCAAACTCTAATTTGGCCCTTGGCCTTTAAACAAAATGAAAGCTATTGATTGATGTTCTGGCCAGGATGCAAATGTACCCATCAGCTTGGAATCAGTTTTATTGGTTTAGATGCACTTTCGTACGGCTGATGAAGAAAGCTACTAAAGCAGAAAGCTGCTATAAAGTCCTATTGTAAGGTTAATTCTGTGTTTATTGGAGCAAACAAGGAAAGAATTTTGAAATATGTGTACAGTATTAAGCATATTCAGTTGGAAATGCTCCTGACTTTTGAGGAAATATATTTAGAATTGTGGTAAAGGAATTTTCCCTATTTTTCTTATCCTTTCCCTACCATCTCAATTTTTTTTAAATCGAAGGCATTTCAAGTCTCCTAAAACACATCACACTAGATTTCTGAGATGTCCCTATTATAATCACATTGTTTAATTTAAGCTTGCATGACAAACCCCATTGAACTCCATGGGGCTTCCATCTAAGTAAACATTCTGAATCTTTGTGCATTTTTGGCCATATGTTGTTTTTCATGAAGTAAAAGGAGATAATAGACCACTTAATAATTAATTTACATTGTTAGTAGGCCACTGTATCCCAAGTGCTCTGTGTAAATACTGATGCTCTAAAAATTAAAACCACATATAACATAGTGCACAGATCAGAGGAAATCAAGGGAAACATGGTGACCACACTGGCTCAATTTCCCTTTTAAAAAGCTCTCATGACAAATCACTAAACTTGTTTTGTGAATACTGGGGGGCGCGTTTAAAACAGTTTGAATATGAGGGGCACAGGATGGCTTGTTAACGAAAATTCAGGTGCATGTGTGGATGCGGACTGAACTACTTATGACTAAGTGAATGTACCACATGAAATTACTCAGCATCTTACTCAGAGGTTAGGGTTAGGCACGTGCACAAATTGTTTTGGCGCCTCGAATCCGAGGTGCTGAAACTATTCGGGTTGCCGCAGCCAAAACATTTTGGCGGGGGGCAAGCGGTAGCTTTCAGGAGCAGGTACGCAGGTGCTTACCTGCTCCTCCGCAGTCCCGCTATAGTTCTTGTCATGGTGTTGTGTTGGCAAAAAGAATGTGTGCGGCTGCTTCCTTGTTCCCAGCAGCCTGTGTGCAGCATCAGCATATACATGCTGTCCACATGTGCATGGGTGCCCACACAGACACCTTGTATGTGCCGATGCTGCGCGCAGGCTGCTGGGAACAAGGAAGCAGCTGTGCATGTTCATTTTGGCAACACAGCCCCATGACTGGAAGTGCTGCAAGGCTGCACCTGCGTACCTGCTCCTTAAAGCTACCACTCACCCCCTGCCCCCACCTGCAGGAAATGCTTCATGCACATGCCTAGTTGTGATGTCATCAAGCTCATAATTACCTGGTTTGGGATACGAATTAGGTACATTTGTACTGCCAGTCTATATTCTGAAGTGGGTCTATTGCTCCACATAGTTCTTCTCGAACTTGAATTTCAATCTGAACTGGAGAACATTGATTATGGGGAATAGCTTGCTTCCTCCTTCCACTCCTACATGTCTCTGGCTGTAGTGGTGGCAGGGAGGGAGGGATGTCCTCTTCCTTGAAGCATCTGTACTTAGTGAAATGGAGAAGGGAGGGAAGGGGAAGAGGAGGAGAGCAGTAAAATCCACCTCTCTTCCTGCTTCCAACAGCTGCCAGGCAAGGTGACTTGAGGGGCAGTTTGGGACCTGGGACTACCAAATACAAATATTTAGAACTCTAAAGGGAAAAAATCCACACGTTTCCTCAAGTATTTTCCAAGTTAGCTTGTAATTGTCAGTCCCAATCTAAACCATTCACTCAATGCTCATAGGTAAGTGCATACAATTCCAGCCTTAGGATGCAATCATATGTGTACATGCTTTGATGCAAACCTCACTGAACTCAGTGAGTGGATTCAGACATCACACAGAACCATCATTTATTCCATCTAACTAGGCAGTTTGTATGGCTGAGCAAAGTTGACAAAGTGTAGCTGGCATGTTTGTCCTAACCATGCTCTCACGTGATTTTTGAACCTACAGTTGTGGCTTAATCTCAGTATGCTTCAGTAGCTCTACCCTTACAGGGCTCTCACATAGAGAAAGGCCATTCTAGATCATGGGAGGTTAAGAGAAGGGGTGGAATCCAAACAAACCTCTATATTTATTTTATGTATTTAACATATTTTTATACCGCCCAAAACTTATGTCTCTATATGAAGAAACAAACCAAGATTTGGTGATTGTCTGTGGTGCCAATACACGATTGTTAAATAAATCTTAGTTAAAATAAATCGTGATTTCATGTGATCCCATTCAGTGTGACTTACTTCCAAGGAAACATGCATAGAATGAAGTTACAATTGCATGGATCATGGTGTTGTAATGACCAGTTTGGCCCTTATATGAAAATAACAATCTGATCCTATGTGTGTGTGTGTTAAAAGGAAATACCACAATGTTCAAGGAGGCTTAGTTCCAAGTGTGAATGCATTGGATTCCATCCTACGATTGCAGTCCTGTGCACACTTCATTGCTCCATTGAACACAGGGAGAATTATTTCCCACTGAACACAGTGGCTGACATGATGCACACTCCAATATCTCTGTTTCCGACCCACTGGGTCTGCTGAGCATGTGGAAGGCAGCCCCAGGGGTGTTGCAGAGTGGGCGGTAGCACAACTACTTAAAACAGCTCGGTAGCACTACCACTTAAAACACTTAGGTTATGCTACTTGCATTGTTTCCAGTGGAAGTAGTATTGTGGACGTACCCATGCACTGTTTTAAGTAGTTACACAACTGCGTACCTTTACAACAGCCCTGTAACTCCCTTTTATGTGTGGGGCATCTCCAGTGGGTCTTAAATGCTGATGTTGGAGTGCACATCATGTCGGTCACTGTGTTCAGTAAGAAATAATTCTTTCTGTGCAGTGGAGCAGGAATGTGGGCATAGGATTGCAACCCCTGGATGGAAACAGCATGTTGGCCAGAATGTTTTCCAAGTAAATATGATAGGATAGGGATGTACGTTCAATAGAAGTAAATAGCGTTTAGTTCCACATAAAAATCTTTAAGACAAGGATGCTGACATATTACAGCCAAAATAGGTGGCATGCTTTTCTTCCGGTTAAGCAAAATGCAAAACCCAATGCAATTAGCAGCAGACTAAAACAGCTTTGACTTGTGCTCAAATTCTTCTGCATTGATAAAGACATTTGCCAAGACCCTCTGGACACCTACTTTGCTGTAGCGGTGAACAGATACATCCTGAGCCTACTTATGCCAATAGACTAGACTGTGTTACTGTTGTCACTGAGGGCCAATTCAGGTGAACACAGAGGCTTACATAATGGGCAGTCTATTGTCATTCTAAGCAAGATGCCCCACACGCTGCTACGTTCTCCTCAAAAGCATGCCACTGCTGTTTGCAAGCACACAGAGCTGCCATGGCTCTACGCCCAGTGTCATTGCTACAGCGATGATGCTTCCATTGGGAATCAGAGGAGTGTTGCCGCAGTAGCAATGGCACTGTGGCTAGGGGCCACAGAGGCTCTCTGCATTTGCAAGAAGCAGCAGAGCGCTTTTGAGCAGAAGAGCTTAGAACAATGGCAAACTACATGGTACGAAAGCTTCTGATGCAATTAATTGTGGGGTGGATAAACCCATGGGTATTGTGCCTGAGATTCTGATGATCAACCATTCAAATGTCCAATAAGCTGAGTTTAGCTTATTGGACACTTAGCCCTTCTCAAAAGTTTGCATTGTCACCTGTCTTATTTCTCAGTGGTAGAGAATCTGCTCTATATGCAGAAGGCCCCAGGTTCAATCTCTGGTATTTCCTGGTAGAGCTGAGAGACCCTAGTCTAAAACCTTGGAGAGCTGCTGCCAGTCAGGGTCCTGAGCTAGATGAACCAATGGCCTGACTTGGTATAAGGCAGTTTCCTTATTTTCCTTATGGCAGTTTCCCAGTTCCTGAATGGGATTGTGGAAGAGATCTGGTCTTATGGTAGCAAAAATGAATTGTCCCCTTTGCTAAGCAGGGTCTGTCCTGGTTTGTATATGAATGGGGGACTACATGTGGGCACTGTAAGATATTCCCCATAGGGGATGGGGCTACTCTGGGAAGAGTTGAAGGTCCCAAGTTCCCTTCCTATCATCTTAAAGGTAGGGCTGAGGGAGACACCTGCCTGCAACCTTGGAGATGCTGCTGACAGTCTGTGTAGATAATACTAAGCTAGATGGACCAATGGTCTGACTCGGTATAAGGCAGCTCCCTATGTCCTTATGTACTGCTATCCTTATCAACTGTCTAATTTTTTCCCCCTGACTAGTCTTCAATATTCAACAATGGCCAGAAATTTAATGTGAATATATTAGCATATGAAAATGACCAGTAGCTTCTCTAGGAAAAGGACAATACTATCATGAGATAGAGAGCTCTTTATTTAGTGAAAGACTACATTTAAATTTATTGATCACACTCAGGTGGAAGAGAAGCAATTAGGTTTGTTATTGCTCTCTATAATGCAAAGACATGTAAGCAATAACCTTATGATGCAGGCCTTGTTATTTCATGAGACGGTATAGGAAAAAGAGAACATTAGTGGGCTTGAGGGAAATATAACTGTGGCTAGCGGAGTGATAATGGCATTGCTCACAACAGAGGGACGTTATTGTAGGCTTAACCATGAAAATCTTCCATGTCTACTGAGAAGGAACTTCCATTGAGTTCAGTTGAATGGTAAGTAAAGTGTGTAGAGGATTGCCTATATTAAAAACTTGACCATGATGATTTTCATTTATTTTCAAATATGAGAGTAGAATTATTATTATTATTAGGTGTTATATGGCAAATATGGGGTCTCCAATGCTGTGTTTACTATGTAAGTCTAATGTGAGGGCAGGTTATTAAGTATTAGGGCATTGTTCAGGCCTTTTCCCATCCATCAGAACTTCCCTGAAAAGGTAAATTTAAAGACATGAGTGGTTTCTTAGGCTCCCAGTGTCCGTGCACATCCAGGGTTATGCTAGGTTCAGTTGTAGCCAACTTTGCTAGGATAAGTGTAGGCATCAATGCCTCTTGGATAAATTTCAGCTTGAAAGAGAAAATGTAGCTAATTAGCCAGCAGCCTTGAGAGTGGGCATCATTCCAGGTACATGAGTTGCATGCAGAACATCCGAAGTTCAGGCCATAGCACCTCTAGGAGCTATCCCAGACAGCAGGCTTTACCGTGCATTTACTGAGAGTTCAAATTTGTCCGAAAAAACAGATGCAAAAAGTGGATGCTTTTACTTTTTAACCCACTTCAGGCTAGGCTCTAACATGCAATGAAAAACCCAAATTGTGTGAAGTGCTCCCCAATATCTCACATGAACTTCAGCACAAATCAGGCCAATGTGTGAAAGCACACCTTCCATTCCAAGCTAAAAGCCCCATCTGGAAATTCTCCAGGTAGAACCGAAAAAGATCCCTATTTGGATCTGGAGAGTAGTTGTAAATGGACCAGTGGTGTCACTCAGTAGAAGGCAACTGCATATGTCTTAAGGGCTCTGAAGAAGAAATCAAAGCTGTATGCACAGCCCTACTTCATATGTGATATTGGTAAAAATAGAATTTGTAGTGCCATCATTTTGACGTATGTTTATATGCATGCCACCCTTTGACTTCAGTTGAGGCTCCATTCAATAACCATTTCAGCCAGTGTTGCCAACCGGCCAGAAAAAAGTAGGCTTGACCTGCTCTTAGGAACATAGGAAGCTGCATTATACCAAGTCAGACCATTGGTACCTCTAGCTCAGTATTGTCTACATTGGCAGCAGCTGCCAGGGATAACTGGGACCTTCTGCATGCAAGACAGATGGGCTACCACTGATCTATGACTCCTCCTCCTCCTCCTCCTGCTCCTGCTCCTGCTCCTGCTCCTGCTCCTGCTCCTGCTCCTGCTCCTGCTCTGCTTTGCAAACTTTTTGTGGAAAAGCAATATACAGATAGCAGTAGCAGTAGCAGCAGCAGCAATAGTAACACTGTGAAGCCATTTTATGACTTGTCTTGCCTTTGTGTGTGTGTATATATATATATATATATATATATATATATATATATATATATATATATATACACACACACACACACAGGACAAATACTACATCAGTCCATGGTCTTGCCTCTTCCTTCACACAGCAAGTGGATGCCCATTGTTTAATGGTATTTTTTTTTAAAGACCCTTAAGACACACCTGTTTTCTCAGGCTTTTAATTGAAATGAATTTCAAGTGTTTAATTGTTTATTCTGTGAAATGGTGTTAATTGTTTTACTCTGTGAACTGTTTTAATTGTTTTATTCGGTGGAAGTATTTTAATTGTTTGTTTTTGTTTATATTGTAACTTGAATTGTGTACACTGCCTTGAGGTGTATATACCAGGCGGTATATAAATACGATAAATATACCAATTAAATATGTTAATATGAAAAACATACAAAATTAAGGGATTGGGGGCAGGAGATACCAGCAGCGCTAACCAATAGATAACCGGCCTTTCCTTAACACACTGGAAGGTTGATAAAATCAGGGGATTTTTTTCACAGCTTGATCTGTTGTGTGTGTTTGCATGACATTGAAGTCAATTTCAAAACAATTTCTGCCTTCTTTAAAATGTATATGTTTGAGAAAGACGCAAAAGCTGTTCTCATGAGCAGCTTAGCCAGGGCTAGGCTAATTGTGTGGAATGTCGGGATCCACGCGGAGCCTGGCACTCCCGCCCAGCCTAACCCTGCTCCTAATCCCTCCTCTTAGCTAAGGTTAAGGGAACAAGCACTCCATTAATCCGGCTGCTGGGCTCATGTGCCTCCCTAGATCCATGAAGCCAAGGAAAAACAGAGACAGGCACCTAGAGTGCCTGTCTGTTCCCACAAGGCACTGCGTCTGTCGCGCGGTGCCTTGTAGGATACCCCGAGGCCAGGAAAACAAGTCACGGCCTCTATTCCTCTGTGCTGCCAGAAGCAGCACAGAGAGTCCTCCACACTGCTCCCAGCAGTGCAGGTCATGTGGGTGCATGGCTTGTGCATCAAGAGGATCAGGAGCGATTGTCTGGGGGAAGGTAGGTTGAGCCCTGCCTCCCCGCCCCTCACCAGTCAGTCCACCTGCCTGCACACCCCATGGCGTGAATAGCCCCACTGAATAAAATAAAAGTTAATGGAGGACATCCTGACTAATGAACATCCACATTTTAAGCACTTTCAGGGATGCAGTGACAGCCTGTGCACTGTTCCGTGGCATTCTGCGTTATGAGCACAATTGTGCAAGGGTGCTAGTGTGCTAATATTTTGGGGTGCTCCCCCGCCTCCAGATGCACTCTGTAGAAACAGATACATATCCCTCCCTTAAGTGACGTGTTTCCACTTCTACAGAACACTTCTGGAGTGCAGGAGAGTGCCCCTGAAATATTAGCACCCTAGTGCTCTTGAGCAGTTGTGCCCATAATGGAGCAGTGTGCAGATTCTCACTGCAACCCATGCTTGAAGCATGGATGCTTCATTAGCCAGGATGTCGGCCAATATTTATTATTTTTTGGAATATTAATATATTGCTTTTTTAAAAGGTCTCAAAGTGGTTTACATAACAAAAGAAATAAGACAATGGTTCCCTGCCCCAAGGGACTCAACAATCTAAAAAGATGCAAGGGAGACACCAGCAAACAGCGGAGAGGAAACTATACTAGGGTGGATAGGGATAGTAGCTGTACCCCTGTTAAATATAAGACAGCCTCCATGTTAAAAGGTGTCTCTGACCAGTTAGCAGTGGCAAATTAAGCTAGTACAAGTTAACGTATTCAATAGCAAGAGTATTTTAATTCTCACATGATGCTACAAATAATATTAAATCACTTCTTGGTGGACATTTCTTTTAGCTTTATAAGAGACAAAGTTACAAAATTAATTAACTGGGTGCATTTTCTTAGCCTACAAATACATCAAACAAGATTGCAAGCTTATTCATTAAGACCGTCTGCCACATTTTTCACAGCCATTCATCCAAATGAGGAAGCAAGCTGTTCTTCCAATATTTTGCCAATAATACTCTAGCTGTCAATAACAAGTTGCCAACTAATGCATGATGTTTCCTTCTTAGTGTGTCTTTTACATAACCCAACAGAATTACTGATGGACTTAGTGGGATTTCATACCCAATTATTTCTCTAATAATTCTGAAAATACATTTCCAATATAGTCTCTCTGTCATACAGCTCCACCATATGAGAAAAAAGTGGGCATCCATAGATTACAGTATATCTCCAGCACTGTACAACTGTCACAAGTTTTTCTTAACCAGGAAGGTGTGTGACAGCAACAAATCAAATACATGAAGATGTTTTCTTTCAGTGACCATATAATTAGGTGAATTCTACATATTAACTACATGTGTAACTGTCTCTTTTGGTGAGAGACATTTTCAAAACTTATTTGCATAGTTGCTTAAATTATATATCTATTTTATCTGTTTTCATCAAGGTTCACATACATTGTAGACAACTGATGCCTCATTTTTTGTGGGTTCTCCTTTTGTAATTTCTGCTATTCATGGGCAAGTTATAAGAACCTGGTTTCTTTGTTCGTGAGAGTAAATTAGGGCTATTTTTGGTGATTTGCGGTTCCTCTGCCACCTGGAAATTACTTCTGATGTCATTTCTGGTGGAATTTCCTGTTTGGACTCAGCGTAGAGCCATTTTGTGGCTCTTTTCCATAAAAACCAAAAAATCAAAAAAACAAAAAAAAAGCCCACTGAAAATCGGAGGATTTGGGGGTTGGCAGGGCGTTGCTGGAGAGCAAGGTACAGTGCTGTATTTGTCTTTTCTCTCTCCCCCACACTTTCCCCCGCAAATTCAGCACACTTACATCCTGAGGAATCTAACATTGTAGTCCCCATTGGCTTAAGTTTCTTTTTTCACAGTTTCTGTTTTCGCGCTTGTAGGTGAGAACAGAAGCCCTGACAAAAAAAAAAAAAAAAGAGGGCCCTGTATTTCATGTTCATCATATACTGTTCAAATTTGGTTGATAGCCTGTTGTAAATTAACATGATCACTGGATTTCTGTGAATACATTTCTAATTTGCAGGTGTTTGAAAAAGAGGAGACACCTACCTCTCTTATCTCTTATTAAATGTAATACATTGCTTACATTTATTAAAAAATTGATAAATGTCTTAATATAAATGGCCTCTAGGGGCATTATTCCATAGATTTTGCTTATTGTTAGTTGTGTCCTGTTGGGGATTCCTTAGTTGTACAAAAGAGTGCTACCCTTACCTGGATCCTGCAGGGTAGAGTAGTACTCTTTTGAATAAACTAAGGAATTGTTGGTTCTTTTTGTCTTTTGTGTTGTTTGCTTAGAGATTAAAGCATGTTCTGGGGAACCTTGCAGGCAGTCCTCTTTGCTAAGATATTACATATTGCAATGAGGATGGAATTCAAATCCATGCATGTAAAACACAATGGTTTAGCAATCCAGTGTATGAGACAGCTGTTACAGAGGAAGCTGAGGTCCACATACTCTTGCTGAGTTGCACTGACATGCCTCCAGTGACAGCCACACAAGTGAAGTCATGGATAGATATAGATCCAGGGTTGGCCAAACTTTGGGAATTTTTGGTCTAGGGATGGCCTGAGACTAGCCCAGCCATGGAGTCAGCCGAACGGTGGCCTGGGTCTGGCGCTGCTCAGCAACCCCCTCCAGATACGCCCGTGTGTGTTATGTCATGTGCACAGGGGTGTGGTTTGGGCTCCAGAGGAGCAGAGAGCAAACTCCCCCCTCGCGCTTGGGCTACTGAGAGCCTGAGCAAACTCTCCATCTGTTATTTCAGGCAGTGCCAGCTGCCCAATAGGACATTTTCCCCTTTCTCTCCATCCAGAGAGGGAGAGAAGGGGGCGGGGGGAGAGCTGAGAGCTCTCTTGGGCTCTCGGCAGCCCGGACCACACCCCCTTAGGATGTTTTCCACTTTCTCTCTATCCAGAGAGGAAGAGAAAGGGGAAAATGTTCTAACGGGTAGCCGGCGCTGCCTGAAATAACCAATGGAGAGTTGGCCCGGGCTCTCGGTAGCCTGGGCGTGGGTGTGGCGAGTTCGCTCTGGGCTCCTCTGGAGCCAGAGCCATGGGACTTCGGTGGCCCTTTTCATTGGCGGCCCAGGTTCTTTGAACCCATTGGCACAATGGTGGTTACACCCCTGGACTAGCCAACAAGCACATCTTACCCACATTGATGTGAGTTGAATGTACACAGGGCATGGCAAGCAGGACTACTGCCCCGGGCCCTGCTCTTTTAATCCCCATTAGAATTAACTGGAAGGGGGCCCTGCACTACCCCAGGCCCCGCATCCTGCCAGGGCTCTTTAAGGATAGTCCTGAATGTACAGTATGGGTGTAAACTCTGGGGAGCTCGTTTGGTGATTCCATGTCAAGGTAGACAGCTCCTGCTAAAGGCTTTGCATCATGCCTCTCCTGGAAATACTAAGATGAAAGGTTTGGCTAGGAGTTATTTTTGGTGACCTGATAAGGACCTCGACATTGAGAGGGTGGTGCAAACCTGCACAGTGTATTAGGAAAGCAAGAAGGCCCAGGCTGTGGTCCCTTTCTATCCATGGAAGTGACTGTCAAACTATGGAGACGGTTACAGGCCCCTTCCTGGATAAGATCATTCTGATCATTGTGGATGCACATTCAAAATGGATGGAAATTTATCCCATGACTACTTCTACCAGTGAGGCAACTGCAAATCTGTTTTAGTGTTCATGGGCTGCCTGAAATATTTGTGACAGACAATGGGAGCCCATTTGCAAGTTAACAGTTTAAACAGTTAATGGACAACAATGCCATTATACATGTTATATCTGCACCTTACCATCCAGCATCCAATGGTCTGTCAGAGAGAGCAGTACAATCTCTTAAAGAAGGTATTTTTAGGATAGCAGGGGGAAATATTGGGGTGTGTCTTGCTTGTTATTTGTTTAACTGCACAATTGCTCCCCAGTCATCCACAGGATTATCTCTGGCTGAAATGTTAATGGGCGGAAAGTTGAGATCATGGTTAGATTTATTGAACACATATTTGGTGGGGCGTTTGCAGCAAAAACAGCATAGTAAGAAACTATATCATGTCAGTCATGCAAAATCTCAGGACTTTAGGGTAGGTGATACCACGTAAGCCCGGAATTTTGGTTAAAGTCCACCATAGTTACCAGCCATGGTCATTCAGGTTACAGGTGCAGTGCCTTACTTGGTCACTTTGACAGATGGCATAAACATGTAGATCATTTGCGACAGCACATTACTTGGCCTTCTAAGATTCCACAACCCAGCTTTGGGGAGCTGTTAGAAACTGGTAGTCAACAAGAATCTGTGCAGGGTGGAGGTAGTATAGCTGGAAACTCGACTGTGCCTGAAGGGGACATGCTGAACACCTCCACAGGATCTGAACTTTCCACTGACCTGGGACAGGGGAGTTGTCCGTCACCAGAAATTGCTGCTGACTCTACTCCAGGAAGTCAGATGTCCACTACAGTACTGTCTTTGAAATGAACTGAGTGTCCTTGACAGGCTCCAGCAGCATATTTGAAAAATTATGCATTTGCTTGTGTCCTGCTGTTTGCTTGTATCCTGCTGTTAGTTGCTGATATATGTGAACTTTCAATGGCGGGGGGGGGGGGGAATGACATAATGTTCGCTCTAAGGCAGGGGTGGGCAAACTTGGCCCTCCAGCTGTTATTGAACTACAACTTCCATCATCCCCAGCCAAAATAAAACCATAGTTGGAAGGCCAGGTTTGCCCACCCCTGCTCTACAGGCATTATTTCATATATTCTGCTTATTGCTTGTTTAGTCCTGTTGGGGCTTTCTTAGTTTGTTCTGAAGAATCCTATCCTACCCCGACTCAGCCCATTTTCTCTTTTTTGTTGTGTGCTTAGTGAATAAAGCATGTTCTGTGGAACCTTGCTTGCTTTCCTCTTTGCTAAGATATCACAATAAATACTTAAAGTATGCAATCTTGCTATGCAATCTTGCTAGCTCAGAATCACTAATGCTTCTAGCTCCACATTTTAAAACATTTATCATAAAAACTGTTGTTATAACAAACATTTTGTGTCTTTAAAACATCCCTATATTTATCCTAGACCAGGCCTGTTCAACTTTGCCCCCTGCCAGCTGTTTTTGGACTACAACTCCCATAATCCCCAGCCACAATGGTCAATAGCCAGGGATTATGGGAGTTGTAGGCCAACATCTTCAGGCAAGCCGAAGTTGAGCAGGCCTATCCTGGACTAATGAGAGCTCCATAATCAACTATTTTTTCTTAATTTAATTTAATTTTCTCCAGCACTAAATTACTTTGTTCAGTTTACCCATACCATTATATAGTGGTTTTTGCTTTTCACCTGCCTACTGGAAAATATTCACACTTTTTTCTCTATTTCTGTCAGTTTGCTTTTTACAGTATTCAGTTTGTTATCCAGCTGTTGTTCATCCTCTCCTATTGATTGTGATATATTGCATTTAAAGACTTTAATTCACTGACTATTACTTTTTGAATTTCATCAAATGTAGGAGATATACCTTTCACCACAATAGTGTTTTATTTTCTTATACTTCTGGCAACCATTCGATTAATGATATAAGTTGAAATATTTTCCCTTCTCATTCAAATATGTCACGGTCTAAATCCTTCCTCTCAATATAGCATTATATCATCATATTACAATTCATAATTAATAGTACTGATTAATAAGATTATTTTGCAAACAATTATTAATGGAAAATAATATTCTATACTTGCAGATATGAAGAAGAAGAAGAAGAAGTCACCTCTTGTAATTCATTGACACTGTTTTGATAATCAACAGCTTTAATTTCAGATTTGGTGGCATTTGGATCAATCCAATCTGACCTTAATTCATTGCTAAATAACCGAACGAAAAGGAAAGAGTGGCCAACATTCTGTACAGCAGAACGCTGGTGTAGGAGATCCACTGGAGCTGCTATGGGAGGGACAGGCAGTCCTGGTGCTGTTGCACAACTACTCTGTTCAGGGGCGTAACAATGATCGGGCAAGGGGAGGCAGCTGTCTAGGGGCCCTGGCCTCTGGGGGGGCCCTCCAGAGACATGTCACGTGCCTCCCCCCACCCAGCACCTGCTGCAGCTCCTTCAATTTAAGGAGGGGCGAGGGGCTCATCTGTTTTTGGAGACAAGAAGGAGCGTATCTTGCCAGTATGTAGTAGAAGCCGCCTTTCCGGTCAAGCGCCAGAAGCTTTTTCGTGCCCTTCAAAGGGTGGTGGTAAGAACCACACTAGGGAACGAGGGGAGGGGGAGTTTGCCTTCTCTCCTTTTCCCACCCCCGGAGGCTTCTCAGATGGCGTCTCCCGCCCACTGCTCCTCCAGGAAAGTAGATTCTCTCCGCTGCTCTCTTCTTTAGTCCCGCGGCTGCCCAGCTCGGCACGTGGACGCTTGCGGAGGTTGCTAGGAGACTTGTAAATGCTGCTCCAATCGGTGGGATCTTGCATGACTGGAAGAGGAACCAGGTAAGGAGGTGCTAATGCAGGCAGCAGGGGGATTGGGGGAGTTTTATCTGCGTGTAGAACAGGCACGTGCGCCTTTCACCGCTGCACCTCCGCTCTCCCCTCCCACCGCGGAATGGTGCAGCCCCGGCTCCCTCCTGCATACTCGAGGTGACTCATGATGAGAAGCCCCTTGGCCCCCCTCTCTCCTTCCTCCAGTGCTCAGTTCCTAACAAGTGGGGTGCTGGGGCTCGAGTCTCTCTGCCTGGCAGTCCTGATCCCAGATGTTTGGGATGCGCATTGTGGCTATTCAGTATGATGAGGCCATCGATTCTGCACATACTCAGAAGCACTCTATTCTTTACTCGTTGCATGAGCGAAGGCTGAGCTCAGCCACTGACGGAAGCAAAGGGACCAAAGCTCAGCCCCGGTGAGCCTTGGCTCCAATTAAAACCTCCCTCACTCCAGCAACCCCTTCCTTTCACCTTCCGTTCTGTTAATCCAAATTGCTACCTGCTGCCCCTTTCCACCTTCATTCATAACTCAGTGCCTTCCTCCTGCCCCCTAAATCCTCCTCCCCGCTAAATCATCCTCCTGGTCTTCATCTGAGTCCCCTCTTTTAAATGGGCAAGTGCTCCACAGTTACATGATATCTTTTTTATATATATTAGGCAATTTGATTGGCAGTGATGCAGAGTTTCTAGAAAGCTGTGGGCATTTGCCCTGCGATTTGGGCCAGAAGAGGGATTGTAATATATATGCCTTACATTCTGGATTCTGGGAAGTTAGTTACTAATAGCAGGGGCGTAACTACTAATAGGCAAGGGGAGGTGGCTGCCTGGGGCCCCCCACGCCTCGAGGCCCCCCCCCAGAGGCAAGTCACATGTGAAGTGTGTGTGTATCAGCGAGGGGCCCATTTTAAAATTTTGTCTCTGGGCCCACTCCAGCCTTGTTATGCCCCTGACTCTGTTGCAAAACACCGTCGGGGCTTCTTGCCATGTGTGCCCAGCATTTTGCTGCATGGAATGTTGGCCAGTGTCTCTGTAATGGGTAAATTTCAGAATTTTAAGATCAACTAATTACTTCTTCAGTTTCCAGAGAGATTCCCAACACTGTTGTTCATTTGAGCACCATAAATAGCCTCACTAGGTGTCATAAAGTACATTCCATACCCAATGTGTGCTAACTCTCTATGTGCCGTACCAGCAAGGAAGGATTACAATACTCATGGGGGATGTTCAACACCCAATCATCAAATTCCCCCCAGTTTTTCATGTAAAGTCCAAACTAACGTGGAAACACAGATCCTATGATAGGTTTCTCATATGTTTCTAGTGGTGGCAATGCTCTTCATGGGTCACCCTTGGCACAATGGCTGTGTTGCATGCAGGGGCAAGCCAGCGTGGCTATAGGCATCTTCAAGGAAAGGAGTAGCTTCACTGCTGGTGGGTGCAGGGGCGTAGCAAGATTGGAGTGGGCCCAGAGACAAGATTTTAAAATGGCCCCCCCTCACTGAAGCTCATCTCATGAAGTAAAGAAATCTTAAATGAGGCTGAATACTGGTAACAAAAAGCATATTATATATATATATATACACACACACACACACACACACACACACACACCCCTATGTGCCACAATAGAAAATCACCCTAAATTATTTTTTTAAAGGTTTTGTAAATTGTGGATGATGCAAGTCATTTAATGGTACTAGAGAAAGACATGCTGTTCTGGTAGCTCCAGGTCTTAACACTCACATCCATTTCGGAGGATGAATACAACTGAAGGAAGCCCGGGCAGGTGTGTGGCTGGGGGAGTCAGTCATGTGACTTGCCTCTGAGAGGCCCTCCAAGGCAATGGGCCCACAGACAACTGTCTCCCCTTGCCCTATTATAGTTATGCCCCTGAGTGGGTGGAGACCAATGCTTTCTAGTCCTCCTTATCTCTTTCTACCGAATATTGTGATGACAAAGCACTTTCCAGGGTCTGACATCATAAACAGAAGCAGCATTTTATTTGCAGCTAAAAGCGCCAAATGGAGAAAGAGAGCTATGTCACCCCCACTTCCCATCCTGCAGTCTTCTTATGCATGTGATCATATATTTGATGGTAGCCTCGAGATTCTTTTTGTGTGGTGTTTTTCTCAAGGCACATAAGCTCATGTGCCCATCAGTAAGACACCATTCAACAAGAATGTTGGTGCAATGATACATATAATTATGTCAAGATTGTTTTTCTGGTGTTTTACTAATGCACATGTGCATACTGTTAATGTGCATGTATGGAGATGCAAATGAACTGAAGGAGAGCTGTGGCAAACTGCCATAGCTTTGATACTGAAATAAATTTTAGAAATTGTCTTAGTTGAACCAGTATTTAGCAGGAGGGGAACATAGAGCAAAGGGAACCTATGGAATAATAAAGGTGTGGAATAGGAGATCTGCTTGGTCCTACTTGTCATGAACGTTAATTACTAGCAGCTGTTCTGTAAAAACTCCCTAAGGGCAAAGGCAACAGTGCAGTATTATGTCCCTCCAGGATTTCACCAAAGGGGGAAGCAGAAATGGGAAGATTGTTCTTTCTGCATGGGGGTCAGGATTGGTGGTGGTTTTATTAGGAAAGCACCTGGCTTTCCCACTCAACAATCCAATCAAAACAATTATGATCTCCCAAGAAGGTAATTTGTTTGCTTCCCCACCTGTTGAGGGTTGTGAGTCTATGAGAAATAGACCTTTGAAATCAATATTATCTTATGTTGGTGCTCCAAAATGTTTATTTCTCTCTTGTGATCCATTCATGGTGTCAGCTCCAGAGGGGATGCCAAAAAACGAGAGAAGTCTTTGCAGTTGTTAATAGAAAAACAGGCGTTCAGATACTTTCTTGACACATAGTTAATTTCTTGTTTAAGGTTGTTCTGTCTTTGTTGAGCTCTGTCTGACAGTGTCTTTGGAATATAAATGATTCCAAGGATATAAAGATAGCTGTAGCAATGTTGTGTTGGGCTGTGTCTAGACGCCATGCATCATCAAATTTGCAAAGATCACACAATGGACTGTGGTGATTCTGTGAGGGAAGGGGCAGGGAGAGAGAGAGAAAAGCAGTCACAGTAGTTTTCCTAACTCAATTACTCCTGAGGGAAAACGTCCCTCTAAATAATTTAGAAGTATTGATTTAAATTTCAGGGGAGTATATTTCCTTGGCTTACCAAATTTCAAAAGAATTAGGAGGAACTAGAAGTGCTGTTTCTTTTCTCAGGGGCATCTTAAAGTAAAATTGGTGCATGGGTAGTTGGTAATATTATGCCTTAGCTGCTAAACCATCAAGTGATGTGTTATTATGACATTTAACAGAGCTTCTTCATAACACAATTCCTGAAGAGGAATTGTGACATGGACAGGGTTTACTTCTTGGTTTTAAAAAGCAGGAAATGCACTAATGGATAGAGTAATGGCTTGGGTAATAGAAAAGGTTGCCAGATCTCAAATACTTTGAGGCTTGGGGGAAAAGCCTAGAATATAAAGGGTGAAGCTTTACAGATTGGGGGTGGGGGGACATGTGGGATGTGTATCTTGGAAACCTGGGCTGTAATATCCAGTCAACCAATAGCTGGTCTTTGGCAAACCACTGTCACTGAGCATCATGGTCTAGAGCCAGCCTGAACTATGAGTGGGAAAGGAGATGAGCAAGCCACCTTTTTATTCCTCTCTCCCTCTAGCCCCTGCTGCTGCCACCAGGTAGAAATCTCGTTACTTCTACCAAACCATCTCCCAAGCCTTAAAGATCTCCCTACTTAACTTTAGGAACAGTAGCCATTGGGTGTGGGGTGGGAAACTGCTGCTGCTGCTGCTGCTGCTGCTACTACTACTACAACAAATATTTATATACTGCTCTTTAACCAAAGTTCTCAAAGCTGTTTAGATAGGAAAATACATAAATAAGATGGTTGCCTGTCCCCAAAGGGCTCATAATCTAAAAAGAAGAAGAAGAAGAGACACCAGCAACAGCCATTGGAGGGATGCTGTGCTGGGGTTGGATAGGACCAGTTGCTCTCCCCCTGCTAAATATAAGAGAATCACCACTTGAAAAGGTGTATCTTTGCTCAGTTAGATGATTAGAAATTGACAGGGGGAGTGTGACCCTGTTCGTCTCTTGGATCTCTTGGCAGCTTTCAGTACCGTTGACCATGGTATCCTTCTGGATCATCTGAGGTGGTTGGGAGGGGGCACTGCTTTGCACTAGTTCCGCTCCTACCTCTTGGGTAGATTCCAGATGGTGTCACTTGGAGATTGTTGCTGTTCAAAGCAAGAGCTCTTGTAGGAGTCCCACAGGGCTCCATTCTATCTCCAGTGCTTTTAATATCTTCATGAAACTGCTGGGAGAGATCATCAGGAGATTCAATGCAGGGCGCTATCAATATGCTAATGACACCCAGATCTAGTTTTCCATATCAACTTTGTCAGGAGATGGCTTAACCTCTCTAAATGCCTGCTTGGAATCGATAATGGGCTGGATGATAGGGATGTGCAAACAGGTTCGGAACTGAACCAATTCAAAGTCAAATCAGTTCAGTTCAAAGGCTTGGGGTCAAGCCTAACCTCCCCTGGTTCAGCTCAACCCTGGACCAAACCCATTTGTGGGGTCCGTGGACATTTTTAGGTTATTTTTTTAAAAACCCACAGAGGCCAATTATGCATGTGCAGCAGCCTCCAAAATGGAGGGAAAGGCCCGCAGGGAAAAGGCCTGAACAGGCCAAAGAACCTAATTTCAGGGTTTTGGAAGGCAAGGAGGCCGGTGGGGGGAGGGGAAACCTCCACGGATCCCTGCCGCTGCCTTGGAGAATCCCCCCCCCCTGGAGGGGGTAAGATTTTTAAAAAATTAAAAATAAACCTAAAAATGTCTGTGAACCCCCAGACCGGACCAGACCGGACCAGGGGTGGGGTTTGAGGGGGGTGCCAGACTAAACTGGCCCAGTTCAGTTCAGGTTTTGTTTGGACTTGAACTGAACCGGACCAGCTGGTTCCGTCCATACCCTACTGGATGAGGGAGAACAAATGGAAATTGAATCCAAACAAGACAGAGATACTTCTTGTGGGAGTTGGAACATAGGAAGTGGATTAGATTTGCTTGTCCTGGATGGGGTTACACTTCTCCTGAAAGATCAGGTACATAGCTTGGGGGTACTTCTTGACCCAAACCTCTCCTTCATATCTCAGGTTGAGGCAGTGGCCAGGAGTGCTTTTTATCAGCTTCGGCTGATCTGGCAGTTACATGCATTTCTCGAGACAAACCAACATAAAACATTGGGGGCATATGCTGGTAACATCCAGGCTTGACTACTGCAATGTGCTCTGTGTTGGGCTGCCTTTGTACATAGTTTGGAAACTGCAACTTGGGCAGAATGTGGCAGCCAGGTCGGTCTCTGGGGTCACCCATAGAGACCACATTCCTATTTTAAAAGAACTACACTGGCTGCCAATTAGTTTCTGGGCAAAATACCAAGTGCTGGTTATTACCTTTAAAGCCCTGAATAGCTTGGCCCCAGGGTATTTAAGGGAGTGCCTTCTTCTTCATGAACGCTGCTGCCTATTAAAATCATTGGGAAGGTCTGGTTGACGTTGCCACTGGCTGGCTTGGTGGCAACTCAAAACAGGGCCTTCTCTAGGGCTGCCCCCAAACTCTGGAACATGCTCTCAGATGAAATCAGAAACTCCCCATCTCTTGTGACTTGTTTTGTCAGGCTTTTAGTTTATGATGTTTTCAAGTTTTATTTGTGGTAATTTTAATCTTTGATTTTTAAGTTTTGGTTGGATTATAAATCACCCTGAAATTTTATATAGGGAGGTATAAAAATGCAAGAAAGAAAGAAAGAAAGAAAGAAAGAAAGAAAGAAAGAAAGAAAGAAAGAAAGAAAGAAAGATGCAAAATGGAGGAATTCTTCACACTGAGTCTTAGTTTGAGTTCTGTAAAATGGAAGGGAAATAACATTTAACAGATGCAGTACTTTGGTTTGGTTTGTTTTCCCCATGTAGCTAGCAGCAGCTTTGGTGTGGCAGTGGGGAGGATACTTTAGATTTAGTGAACAGCACAGGAGGAAAGTGTTAAACACTCCCTGCTCCAGCACCACTTCCCAATCCCCTTCCTTGTAAATAAAATTTAAAAAACTGTGGGAGAGCAATTATCATAGATTCCCCACATCAATTTCGTTTGGCCCTCAGCTCCATTGATTTCAGTGTTTAGCTTTCAGGTTGAAATTAATGGGACTTAAGAGTGCATAACTTCACATAAATTGCATCTAATACCACTATTGTTTCTGCTGCGCTGCTATTTCCGTTGTTATCATTACTGTTATCATCGTTGTTGTTAGTGATTCTGATGTTTGCTCACTCATTTGAGCTGATTTCTTCTTTTCCTTGATTATAATTAATTTTGCTTATACTAATACCAAAAATAACCTAGATGCTTTGCAGAAGACAAACATCCAAAGGGACTAGCTTCCGATTATGACCGCTATATGGGGCAACATGGCAAAGACTTACACAGCACCTTACTAAGCACTAGGGTTACATGAAGCTTCAGGGGCCTGCACAGGTTTTGCCTGCTTCAGCTGCCTTCAACCCAATGTGAAGCACTGTCTAGTGAGAATCAAAGTAGGGCTGATGTGCTGTGAAGCAGCCATTGCTGCAGCCTGAGAAAAGACTAAAGCCCAAGGAACATCCTTCCGTTTTTCTGTATCTGAAAAGAAAGGGGAAAGTCCTTTTAAAGTCAAGCCACAGAAGGTGGCTTTTTGCTCCCCTGCAGTGGGGAGTGAAGGGGCAAAAAGAGGCTTGTCTCCTGTCCCCTGCTGGTTACAAGTAACTTTAGGGGTGGGGAATGTGGGGCCTGAAGTGAAGCTTTGGTGGGGTCAAAGGGTTCAACCCAAAACAAAGTGGGCCCTTAAAGCGGGGCTAAAGGTGGCCAAGTTGAATAGGAGACCTTTCCAGATGTGGCCAGTGCAGGAACAGCCGGGGTGAGAGGCACCTTTAAGTATAAATTTTTTGTTTTTGTTTTGCGTGTAGGGCAGGCTTCCCCAAACTGCGGCCCTCCAGATGTTGCTGAACTAAAACTCCCAGCATCCTTAGCCACAAAATTGTGGCTAGGGATGCTGGGAGTTGTAGTTCAGCAACATCTGGAGGGCCGCAGTTTGGGGAAGCCTGGTGTAGGGTTTTTAAATTGTTTTAAACTTATTGTTGTATGGTATTTTATTTTATTTTATTGTTTTTATTGGTGACTGATTTTAACTGTTTTTGTTTTGTTTGTGAGCCGAATTGGGTAGGGCGGTATTAAAAAAAATATCAATAAATATTAATTAATTGATTAATAGGTGCTTACCTCTGCTATCGCCGCACTTGAATGCTGCTTTGAGCAGCAGTGTGCCGCCCAGCACCCCCTGAGACAGGAGATTGCCTACACCACTCACCTGGGCTCCTCAGAGCCCACCCCCCACCGGCAGCCATGTGAGTGGCAGATGCAATCCCCCACGGCAGGGGGTGCTGGGTAGTGCACTGGTGCTCAAAGCAGAGTTCAAATTCAGTGGTAGCGGAGGTAAGCACCTATTAATTTACACTTAAAGGTGCCTCTCGCTGCCCCTGTCCTGCAGCGCCCACACCGGCTGCTACTGGACCTTTCAGAAGCTCTGAAGTGGTCCCCATAGCGAAGCAAGGCTGATTTGCTCGGGCCTAATTAAGCACCAGAAGTCTTCAGCCAAAGAATTAGCTTGTAAGGTTTTATTGTATTTTATTTATTGTTAAATTTATATACCGCCTTTCAATCCCAAGGCAGTTTACAGCAAAATTTAAAAACAAGATTGTTAAAAAGACACAATTAAAATATGAAGCTAAAAATATAAAACAAATCTGATTAAAAATTTAAAACAAAAGCATAAAACCAATACAGAGTACAAAGAGCAGCAGCAGAGACAAGATATACAGGTGAGTCTTGTTAGCCACAGGCCCCGGCACCCATGACTTAACGTATCTATGGCTGGGTCATAAGGACCTAGTTTCTTTATCTGCTGGGTGAAAATATGGTTATTTTTGCCTATTTGTGCTTCCTGAGTGACTGGAAATGGGTTCTGACATCATTTCCAGATGCTATTTTATATTGCTCAGACATATTGTGGCTCTTTTTTTGCAACAACAACAAAATGCTCAAAGATAACAAAAATCAGAGGATTTGGAAGTTTGTGGGGCATTTGCGGAGAGCTGGAGACCAAGGTACTGTGCTTATTTCTGCTCCTCCCTGCTTTTTCTTGTGATTTGCAGCACACTTCAGTGTGCTTAAGAACCCTAACCCATAGGATTAAGGTATCTTTATTTGTGGTTTTGTTATCCCCCGGAACCCCCATGAATAATAAGGGCCACCTGTTCCGGTCTCAGCTCTGATACAGTTTTCAACACACCTACAGGCGAAACTCGAAAAATTAGAATATCGTGCAAAAGTTCATTAATTTCAGTAATGCAAATTAAAAGGTGAAACTGATATATGAGATAGACGCATTACATGCAAAGTGAGATAAGTCAAACCTTAATTTGTTATAATTGTGATGATCATGGCGTACAGCTCATGAGAACCCCAAATCCACAATCCCAGAAAATTAGAATATTGTGAAAAGGTTCAACAGTCTAGGCTCCAGGTGTCCCACTCCAATCAGCTAATCAATCCATAACACCTGCAAAGGGTTCCTGAGCCTTTAAATGGTCTCTCAGTCTGGTTCATTAGGAATCACAATCATGGGAAAGACTGCTGACTTGGCAGTTGTGCAGAAAACCATCATTGACGCCCTCCATAAGGAGGGAAAGCCTCAAAAGGTAATTGCAAAAGAAGTTGGATGTTCCCAAAGTGCTGTATCAAAGCACATTAATAGAAAGCTATGTGGAAGGGAAAAGTGTGGAAGAAAAAGGTGCACAAGCAGCAGGGATGACCGCAGCCTGGAGAGGATTGTCAGGAAAAGGCCATTCAAAAGTGTTGGGGACTTTCACAAGGAGTGGACTGAGGCTGGAGTTAGTGCATCAAGAGCCACCACACACAGACGGATCCTGGACATGGGCTTCAAATGTCGTATTCCTCTTGTCAAGCCGCTCCTGAACAACAAACAACGTCAGAAGCGTCTTACCTGGGCTCAAGAAAAAAAGAACTGGTCTGTTGCTCAGTGGTCCAAAGTCCTCTTTTCTGATGAGAGCAACTTTTGCATCTCATTTGGAAACCAAGGACCCAGAGTCTGGAGGAAGAATGGAGAGGCACACAATGCAAGATGCTTGAAGTCCAGTGTGAAGTTTCCACAGTCTGTGTTGATTTGGGGAGCCATGTCATCTGCTGGTGTTGGTCCACTGTGCTTCATTAAGTCCAGGGTCAACACAGCTGTCTATCAGGAGATTTTGGAGCACTTCATGCTTCCTTCCGCAGACGAGCTGAATGGGGATGCTGACTTCATTTTCCAGCAGGACTTGGCACCTGCCCACACTGCCAAAAGTACCAAAACCTGGTTCAATGACCATGGGATTACTGTGCTTGATTGGCCAGCAAACTCGCCTGACCTGAACCCCATAGAGAATCTATGGGGCATTGCCAAGAGAAGGATGGGAGACATGAGACCAAACAATGCAGAAGAGCTGAAGGCCGCTATTGAAGCATCCTGGTCTTCCATAACACCTCATCAGTGCCACAGGCTGATAGCATCCATGCCACGCCACACTGAGGTAGTAATTGCTGCAAAAGGGGCCCAAACCAAGTACTGAATACATATGCATGCTTATACTTTTCAGAGGTCCGATATTGTTCTATTTACAATCCTTGTTTTATTGGTTTCATGTAATATTCTAATTTTCTGGGATTGTGGATTTGGGATTCTCATGAGCTGTACGCCATGATAATCACAATTATAACAAATTAAGGCTTGACTTATCTCGCTTTGCATGTAATGCATCTATCTCATATATCAGTTTCACCTTTTAATTTGCATTACTGAAATTAATGAACTTTTGCACGATATTCTAATTTTTTGAGTTTCACCTGTATGCTCACAGGACTGTCTGCCCTACTGTCTCTGAGCTCTTCAAATCTCTGTTATATTCCCATGTCTCTCTTCTTCCTTCACCCTTTAGTTACCATTCCTAAAACCTTAACTCAGCCCTACCCTCATTGGCTTTCACTTTTCAAAGCACCACCATCCATTCTTTCCTCCAGTCCTTGTTACTACCTGCCACTTTGCCCCTCCCCCAATTTTAGAGCTCCCCTCTTGACATTCCTCACCACTGTTTCTGCTAACAAGGATTCCCAAATGTTGTTGACTACAACACCCATAATCCCTAGCCAAAGGCCATTGCAGCTGGGGATGCTGGGAGTTGTAGTCAACAACATCTGTGGATCCCTGTTAGAGAGAACACTGCTCCCCAATCTTAACTTTAAGCACTATAGGGCTTCTCACGTGTCTCCTTGCTCCTCAGGCTCTGCCCTGTCTCCTCTGTTCACAGCTCCTTTTCCTTAATCTACCCTTTCCTGTTTCTCAGTTCTTTGTTTATTTTATGCCCTTTATTCAGCCAGCTTTTCCCTGGGCTCCCTATCTCTTATCTTCTCTATTTCCTAGGACTGTGTCCCAGTTCCCAGCCTGCCCCACAAAGGTACTCCTGCCCCTTGGGCCTGCATGAGGTTTGAATTCCAGCCAAATTCACTTTTCCTTCCTTCACAGAAATGGAAAAGAAGATGTCCTGACAGTTTGTGCCCAGAGACTGAGTAGTTCTTCACAAACATACATGTGAGCACTGTAAGGTATTCCCCTTAGGGAATGGAGCCACTTTGGGAAGAGCACCTAGGTTCCACCTCAAAGATAGGGCTGAGAGAGATTCCTGCCTGCAGCCTTGGAGAAGCTGCTGCCAGTCTGTGTAGACAATACTGAGCTAGATGGACCAATGGTCTGACTCAGTGAGGTGCAGTGGCAGCCTGTGAACGCGCCTCCGGGAGGGCGGCGGGAAGCACCTTTAAGAGTAAATTTACTAAATTAATTCAGGACTCACCTCCACTGCGGCAGCACCTGAACGCTGTTTGGAGCCGCAATGTGCTGCCCAGCAGCCCCTACAGCGGAGAAGCGCCTCTGCTACTCACATGGCTTCCACGGAGCCGAGCCCCCACCAGAGGCCAGGTGAGTGGTGGAGGTGCTTCCTTGCCATAGGGTCTGCTGGGTGGCACATTGCAACTCCAGATGGCATTCAGGTGCTGTGGTGGTGGAGGTGAGCACCGAATTAATTTACTCTTAAAGTTGCCTCCTGCCCCCCACCCCGGAGGTGCATTCATGGGCCTCCACTGGTGAGGTGATTCTCACAATGGAGAGAAACCAGACTAAGGGAGCCCAGCCTGGTTTCCCCCCATCGTGAGAACCACTGGGCTCCTGGGCAAGCCCAGATGTTCAACGGTGGTTAGCCCACCTAGGAACTGCTCCCCTAAAACGAGGTGAGCGGAGCGAGCGCTCTGCTAACATCATTTTACTGATTGTGTGCTGCCTCAGCTGGCTCTGCGCCGCTGAGGGGCATCTCTTACTCATGTGAGGCATCCTAGGACTTCTGGGGGCCAGGTGGCCCCCAAACCCCACCGCCCCTACCAGCTCCGTGATTGAGCCAGTAGTCGTGGGGGTAGCCAACTGGGTTGCCAAGGCTAGCCTGGGGATGGTCTGTGGGGAGAGCGGGCCAAGCCTGCTCTCCACGCAGAATCTGGTAAGGCTCTGCACACAGACTGTGTGTAGAGCCGAAGTATATAGCAGCTTTCTATGTTTCTATGTTCTTTGCCATCACACCATCTCATCTAATCAGTGCAAAAGGCTTCAGCGCCACAAGCACCGTATCTTGTATATTCTGGGGTTGCTCAGCATAATTATACATGAAAGAATGTAACTTGCATGCATGTGTGACATATGCTCAGGACTAATTTAATTTTTTAATGAAATCTCTGCTGGTATTGTACGCGTCTTCAGTTTTTGCATGAACAACATGTAATCATTTGCAATTTTTCCTGGGTTCAGGTTTCTAATTACCAGGCTCAGCTGCTTGATGTTCTGGAAAGTATATTGCCTTGCCAGGCAATCATTTACCCTAATTCAGGAGAAAGGACACTGTAGCATAAGGGAGGAACTATCCCAACCTCCTCAAAGTTATGTTTATGAATCAGTCAAGAAGTATTTTCTATCTGTACAAATCAGAGTTCTGGGCCAGCCTCCTGGACCTAATTTAAGTAGTTGATCCTGGAGCTGATGGCATTGCAGCTCTGAGAGTAAGCAAAGGAGCTTTGATTAGTCTCCTGCTTTCTATAAAACAAAAGCATTACAAGTCAAAATGCAAGAAAACGTTATTATCCCATCTGACAAGGGAGATCCTCACTTCTAACTGATGCAGATGTGCATCCAGGTGCAGATCCACACTGCAAGGGTTCACACAGGACCTATGGAATTTAATGGATTAATCTGCTGATGCCAGTGGAGATGTGCATCCCCACCTGGAGCAACTAGTCATGTCCAAGTACTGGATCAGGGCCAATTAGCTTTACCAGTCCGAAATTTTTCTCAATGGGTTTGAATATGGGGGAATAACGCACATGCAGTAAAATGTATTTTATTGATACCATAATATAAAGTTATAACTGACATTTATGAATACATCTGGAACATATGAGCCGTCCAGAGAACCATTGTTATGAGATGGCCTATAAATAAAGTTGTCATTGCATTTTAAAAATGAAATGTATCTAAAGGAATGATGTTTTGTTTAAATTCTGGAAAAGGATTATATAAAAATGTTAATAGAATTCCCAGTTAATGAAATTAATGGTGATGATTGGATTAGTGACAAACCAATTCCTAGACATTTTTGATTAAGAAATATTGTTAGTGTTTTCAGTCAGTCACCTGTATTAATTTAAAAAAGCTGATACTTTACTATTCTTATGCATATGGAATTTTCTGTTACAGAGACTTGTGGAAGTCTTCTTTTGTGTAGATATTAGAGAGACTTGTAGCACTCTGGGTATAGTTGTGTGTGTGTGTATATATATATATATATATATATATATATATATATATATATATGTGTGTGTGTGTGTGTGTGTGTGTGTATGTGTGTATATATATATATATATATATATATATATATATATATATATATATATATAGACACTTGCATCCAAGTCAGTTGGGTTTCATGTAATGAGTGGGATGATAGCATGAAGTGAGAGAAAGACTACTTGCTCTCTCTCTCTCTCCCTCTCTCTCTCCCTCTCTCTCTCTCTCTCTCTCTCTCTCTCTCTCTCGCTCACTCGCTCTCTCTCTGAATGTGTGAACCCTTTCAAACCTTTTAAGAGCAATCTCTGTAAAAATTGCTGAAGGGTGCAATGCTTTACTACGCATAGTAACACAGGAACATAGGAAGCTGCCATATAGTGAGTCATACCATTGGTCTATCTCGCTCAGTATTGTCTTCACACAGTGGTGCTCTTATCCCAGGAATCCAGGGCCGAAGTCCAGGGCCTCCACACAACCTGGGTGCCCCCAAATCCTCCTTAGTCTGTCCTGAATGGTGTGGTTGTGGTTGGCCCACACTGTGCTGGGCAGCCGAGTATAATTGTGATCTGTGCCCGGTGCTTTAGAGACAGAGGGGGAGTGGGGAAAGAAATATGTGGGATGAGAATATGTTAAGTTGCGTGTTGAAATTTTTCTGCTGATGCATATTTGCATTATATGTCTGTTTTATATTCTTACATTCTTGCGAGTTCAGTTGCTGTCTGTGCCCTCAAGAACCCTCGTGTTAAAAATACTGCATGTGTCACGGGGTGTGTGTGTGTGTGTGTGTGTGTGTGTGTAGAGGGATGATGCTTAACTTGCAGTGGTGGTGGGGCCTCCAGCAGAGGTGGGGGGCTCAAAAGGCCTTTAGGTCCAGGCTCCAAAATTACCTCGTTGCACCTCTGTCTTCACAGACTGGCAGTGGCTTCTCCAAAGTTGCAGGCAGGAATCTTCCTCAGCCCTATCTTGGAGAAGCCAGGGAGGGAACTTGAAACCTTCTGCTCTTCCCAGAGCGGCTCCATCCCGACGGGAATATCTTACAGTGCTCACACTTCTAGTCTCCCATCCATATGCAACCAAGGTGGACCCTGCTTAGCTAAGGGGACAAGTCATGCTTGCTACCACAGGACCAGCTCTCTTTTCTAGAAAGTGCAACCACTTTCAACTCAGTTTATTCATCTATTTGTCTATACGGATGTGGGGATGTGGGGCTGAGCGCTCTTAAAGATGTCTGTCTGCCTGGTGTTGGTGGGAACTGTTTATAATATCTAAATAGGGATGCAATGTGTTCACCCCCTTAAATTTTCAAGATGGACTACAGTGTGAAGTCCTCTCCTTCTTTGGACTCTTGTATGCTGTGCATGTGTGCTTGCTCACTCACTCACTCAGTTCTGCTAGGTCACAGGAACATAGGAAGCTGCCTTATACCAAGTCAGACCACTAATCCCTCTAGTTTAGTATTGCCTGCACAGGCAGGAGTCTCTCCGAGCCCTACCTGGAGATGCCATGTCATGCTTGGCAGATGCTCCACCACTGAGTTATGGCCCCATCCCCTAAGGGGAATATCTTGCAGCAGTCAGTACTCATCTAAATACAAATCTGGGTAGACCCTGCTTAGCAAATCAGGGGGCACATTTGTTCCCTAAGACGAGCTCCCCTCCCCATTCACATGCATTGACACCACTTGTACCCAAAACCCTCACTCCATTTCTGTCCCTTATACACACTCACATATCCCTCTTCCCCAATCTCAGATGCATCATTGGCTTATCTCTTTAGTCATACATCAACACGCATACCTTGGACTCTACTCGAAGACCTGCCAAAATATTCTGCACTTTGTCCTTGGACCTGCAAAAAACCACTAGGCTCCGGTTCAGGCTCCACTCTCTAGATCTACTCTAATCTCCAGTCCAGGCCCTGCCCAGCTACCCTGATTGTGGATTTCAAGAGAGTGGCAACTCACCTGCAAAGTATGGTACAGTACAGATTCCTATGGCTTTTCCCCATCACACACATTAAGGTCTATGTAGGGACGGAGCAGATTACTTTGCAAATTGTTATTTATAGTTATTTCTATGTTTGTATAGCGTGGACTAATTGTTTTAAATAAAGAGGCCATTCACACAATCAAAAGCTCTATTCTACCCAGGTTTGGGAGCTGTGTGTGCTCCCAGTTTTCAGTTGCGTGGAAGCAAGGTAGGTGGAAAACCCAGGTTGCTTTTCCTCCTTCCTTGCTTCCACACAATCACTTCTGCCCAGGTTTTTTCTTTTACCTTGCTTATACACAACCAAAAATTGGGAGCACACACAGCTCCCACACCCAGGTAGAACACAGTTTTTGATTGTGTGAATGACCTCAGTGGGTTGTTCACAGGCAGTCAATGCAACATCACCCACCCTCAGCTTCCAGTCACTCCACCCCAGTAAGGTTAAATAGTTGGTTTTGATTGTGAGCTCCCATAACGATAGGGAAAGCACATGTAGTTTATCACGTTTGCCCCCCTTAACACACACACACACACACACACACACACACACACACACACACACCCCTCTATGTCTAGGGTTGAGGGTAAGAAGATGATTATACCCTCATGCAGAACTATGCCCAATAATCCTGTTCAGACATAATGTTGTGCCTGTGTTCAGATGTCTGTACCCACATTTTGTGCGAATGGCTATACCTCAAGGATTCTATTATATTGGGAGGACATAAAGACATACGGTTTGTCTTGTGACTTTATTCAGAGGAGAGGATGGTAATTGAGGCCCACATTTAATGCCATACATCTTGCCTAACATTGATCAGATGTTTGAAACCTGCTTCTGGTTTGTAAAGTGATGTAGCCACTGATTATTTTTCATGATGAGCTGCAGCCTTGGTCATTTTTATCAGGGCAGCTCACCGTGAGTGAACCTTAACTGTAACCTAACTTTAAATAAAAACCTGCAGATAAATAAAGTTGCCTTTAATTTAAACCCAGATGTATTGAGTACCTGGAGTTTGTTAGATATACTTTGCCCCTCTACTAACAGAGACAGCTCCTGAAGTGCCTTTAAGTTGATCTATACTCGGCATAGCCTTACTCATATAAAAGGACCAATTGATTTAAGGCTGGGTTATATTAAGAGGTGCAATCAGTTTGCACTGATTTAACTAGATCAATTTTAGAATCAATTAATTTTATTTAATCTGGGTAATTTTAATATGGACAAGTGCTGAACAAGGATTTAAGGATGATGTCTCTAGTATGATGGGAAAGTAGGAATCTGCTATCAATGGCAAGTATTGATCTGGAATTATATAGCCTAGAAAGTGTGAAATTTTGAAACCAAGCAGAGCCAATTTACAGGAGTGACACTGAGTATGACCTACAGTCTTGCTGCACTGCACCACTCATACATAGGCAGCCAAAAAGCCCCAGGCTTGTGGTTTCTGATAGGCAGCTCATGCAGATCCAGAGCATGGGGTCCCGATGGAGACTCTTGGAGCCCATACCATGGGGATTTTAAAATATCCTTATGGATGAAAATATAGCTGGGTGTGTGAGTCCAAGGTACTTTTTAAAAAAGTTGCTATTGGTTTCTTGCAACCTGATTCTGAAAGGGCTCATTTCATTATATTATGTTTCTTAAGGAGAGGTCTACCAACGGCTACTAGTTGGAGGGCCACCTCCAGCCTCAGAGTAGGATCTGAGTAGGATCATCAGGATGCCTCTGAGTACCAGTTGCAGGGGAGTAACTGCAGGAGAGAGGGCATGCCCTCAACTCCTGCCTGTAGGCTTCCAGAGGCATCTGGTGGGCCACTGTGTGAAACTGGATGCTGGACTTGATGGGCCTTGGGCCTGATCCAGCAGGGCTGTTCTTATGTTCTTATATGTGCACCTGTCTGTATATTGATTGGCTGAAGAAATTGTGACTAATGTACTTAAAGGAAGTGCTGTCTTCCTTTATATCTTCACACCGTCTGATACTTAGTAATGTATTCAGAGAAATGGAACACAGGAAGTTGCCTTATACTGACCATTGGTCCATCTAGTTCAGTATTGTCTAAACTGACTGGTAGAGGCGCTCTCACCCCTGGACTTCAGAGCTGGAGTCCAGGGCCTCCGCAGCCCAAATCCTTTTTAGACTGTCATGGGTGGTGTGGTCGCCCAGCCGAGCTGCATGATGATGCTTAATTTGCAGGGGAGAGGGGCCTCCAAAGGCCTTTAGGTCCAGGCTCCAAAATTACCTAGGTCCACATCTGCTGACTGGCAGTGGCTCTCCCAGGTTACAGGCAGGAGTCTTTCCCAGTCCGACCTGGAGATGCCAAGGCATGAACCTTGAACTTTCTGCATGAAAAGTAGATGTTCTACCACTGAGCTGCAGCTCCATGCCCAGCAAAACTGTTTACCCAAACCCATCCCTTTCCATATTTGTTTGTTTGTCTGTTTGTTTAAAATATTTATACCTCGCCCCTCCAGTGCAATACTGCTTGGGGTGGCTTACAACAATAAGATAGACACAGATACAAGTAATAAATTTATTTATTTATTTATTTATTAGTTTGAAAGTCAGATTAACAACAATTATTAGGTTCAAATTAAAACTGAAAATTATAAAAAGCTAAAGAACCTACCAGATATAACAAAATAATAATGATATTTCAAAGCCTCCTTTAAAAGGTGTTTTTAAAGATGTTTTTTAAAAACACTGAGGGAGGGAGCATGGCGAAGCTCTTCAGGGAGGGCGTTCCAAAGCGGAGGGGCCACAATCGAAAAGGCCCCATATGAGCCTGCTGGAGCACCCCATTCAAAGTCTTTTTGATTGTGTTCTGCCTTGCTACCTAAATGTCAATGGGAGGAGACTTTTGTGACCACAGTGCCAAGGAGATAAACTTGTTTACCTATTTGTTCACCATTCAGTGAGTAGTTCTGTCCTACCTACCTACCTACCTACCTACCTATCAATCACATTTATATACCACCTGATATGTGTATCTCTAAGGTTAGGGCCATGACATGTCCTTTGAAGGGAGCTTTTGGCTTCATTTAACTTGCTTTTCTCTGTGGTTCTCCATATTATTTTAAGAGTGGTTTTACATCTGATGTAAACTTAACTGTGGCCCACCTTGAGAATCTTGATAGAACTACAAGATATGGAGGGTATTCTCATGATGACTGGAAAGCAGGCTCAGCTCCCTTAGCCTGCTTTCCAGTCATCGTGGGATCCAGCGGGGCTCACAGTGGTTAGCCCAGTGGTTCCAAAGTGGGTAATCCGCTAAAGTACCCCTCCCGTTAAACAAGGTTAGCGGAGCGAGTGCTCTGCTAACTCCGTTTATTTGATTGTATATTGCTGCGGCACGGCTCCGCGCCATGGCAACACACAAGGAGACCCCCGCCCCCTGGGCTCGGGGGTCTCTCCAGGATGCCCAGCGTGCTTGTGTGGAGCATCCTGGAACTTCCAGGGCCTACATGGGCCCCGATCCCCGCACCCCCACTGACTCTGTGACAGAGCTGGCAGTCATGTGGGTGGCTGATCCAGCCACCCAGGGCTGCAGGAATGATTGTCTGCAGGGAGAGAGGGCTAAGCCCACTCTCCCCGCAAACCCCCTTCCAGCAATTCTCACTGCTCATGAAACTGGCCTCATGGATGTTTAACAAATAAATAATGAATAAACATTATCTCCATGGCAGTAAGCTTCACATGCCATGAAATTTGCTTGTTCAGGCTCAGTAAGTTACTCCATGCCAGATTTTGAGGCAACTGGATGAATAATTTAGATGTTTTTGCCAATAGTATGTTTAGGGTATGATGGTGGTAGAATGCTGCTTTTAATCCTAAACCCTAATGCGACCCTAATGGAACATAGGAAGCTGCCATTTACTGAATCAGACCATTGGTCCATCTAGCTCAGTATTGTCTACACAGACTGGCAGCAGCTTCACCAAGGTTGCAGGCAGGAATCTCTCTCAGCCCTATCTTGGAGATGGCAGGGAGGGAACTTGGAACCTAGATGCTCTTCCCAGAGCAGCTCCATCCCCTAAGTGGAATATCTTACAGTGCTCACATGTGGTCTCCCATTCAAATGCAAACCATGGTGGACCCTGCTTAGCAAAAGGGACAATTCATGCTTTCTATCACAAAAACAGCTCCCCTCATTTGAAAGGTTTAAATATAACTTCAGCTTCAGGTAAGGTTGTGTGTTTAAGTCTCATTAATTTAAATCAAAGACTTAAACACATAATCACTTTTAAAGTCCTACTGAATTCAGAGGTGCTTAAAATTTACTTAATTTCAGATGTACTGCACAGTTTCTGGTTTGAATGTTTAGATTCTCAAGGTGTTGAAAATCTGTGGATAATTGTGTATATTGCGATAGCACTAATATATACTATGGTTGAAAAGTAGGTTATTCAATAAATAAATAACAACTCTTGCCTCACATTCCTTTTACAAACGTGGCATACTGATTGTGAAAAGGCAAATGAGGTTGGTTCTTTTAAAATTAGAACACAGGACTGAACTGTAGCAGGTAAATACTTGGCTTCTACCTTGCTCCATTTGATTCTAGAAGCAAAAATGCAGAACTGTGGTCTATGATTTATTTATAATGGAATTGTTCCCTGCCCAGTGGAACATTTCAGAAGCCTATCCACTCTCCTTTTTCCATTCTTAAAGACACCTGTCAACAGTATCCGTAAACTAACCCTCGCTGTACTTCAGTTCGACCAACAGAGGTCGCTAAACTACCATATGGATGGAGGTAAAAAGCCACTAGGCTTACCCATCCAAATGCTCTCAAACACCTTTCCATCAAGTCATATTGCATTGTTTGGGTTAAGTTAAAGTAGAAAAATGGCACTGGAATTAAGAAAAATGCACAACATGGCTTTGGGGGCTCTTCTCTGCAGAAAAGACAATACCATTTTCACAACATGGCTATTTTATATTGGAAGCAAAAGGGTGCATGAAAACCAATTAACATGAGGATTCAAATTCAACATCTTCAAGGGCTTTTTTAAACACTAAAACATGTTGAACTAAAATATATGTTCTATATTTTGCAGTGCTCAAATCCAAGCCAGGGAGAATAATGCTCACACGTCGGGATAGAGAGAAAAACCTAAAAGACACAGAACCAACTCTCTGAAAGTGGTGGATGAACGCAACTCCCTGTAAGTTAAGTTCATTTTTCAACAAGAGCAACAATGAAAACCACTATAAGATGCCGAGATCTTAGCAAAATTGGCTGATAATCTTTCCATTTAGTTCTCCCCCACCCCCTTTTGTTCTTTCTGGACCTGCTCTCATGCCTTTCTCAGCAGTCTGACAATTAAGCATGTGAAGCTTTTGCAAGGGCACAGAAATAGTGACAAAGAAGCTTCAGCTGCTAAATTATGTGTGCCTGGCTGCTGTGAAAAGTGAAAGAGAAGGACAGCTCAGCAAGTTGACCAGTCCGCATGGAATACTCATCTTTTTTAAAGGGAGTGGGTTTTCTGGGTCCCATTCACATAAACTTTCCAAGAAAATAAAAACCCATTGGAATGTATGGGAAAATGCAAGCGTAAAAGGTCTTTATTGCCAGCAAGATGACCACGATGATCATGCTAGAAAACGCTTCACCTGTTAAAGCTCCATCTGCCACACTGATGTTAATGGTAGATTAGGCCTGCCAGAAAAGAGGTGATAAGTCCACTGTTAGGTTTTTGGTGTAGTAATCTGCCACTCTTTAGAGGGGAATCCTTTTCTACAATATGGATGCCTGCATTCTTCTCTGTTTTTTAAAATACCAGATTTAGGCATCCAAGGAGTTATTTGCACATGGCTTCATGCTGTGGGATAAATATTGAGCGAAGTCACTTCGAATCACACTCGCAGCATTGAGGGAGGCAGCCCCTCCCCTCTGCTCTTGGGTTTTGTTTTGGTCCAGTTCACATCACATGCGTCCGTGTTTGCCTTCTAGCCAATGCGGGGGGGGGGGGCAGGGAGAGAAACTTTCTAAAGAGTGATATCTGCATTCCTAAAGAGAGTATCCCTCTTATCATGCTAATGATTCTACATCAGTGCTTCTCCCTATTTGCTCTGGCATTTTCAGAAAAAGTAGTTTAAAACCAGCATTTTAAAAACCCGGAAATACCTTGAGATAAACTAGAATTCGCAAGACAAAACCCAATTTGTGGGTGGAGTGGGACCAAGGATCTTGAAGGGACTTCGGGCTAAGTTTGGCTGGTGTGTGAATGCACACACTCTCTTCCAAAGAAGATTCGGGGTAACAGCCTGTCTGTAAAGCCTCCAGGAGGGGAATCCTAGATTTGGAGGACTATCACTTCTTCTGAGGGACTTTAGAGCTAACTACATATTGCATATAGTGCCATATTGTCCATGCACATACAAGATCTAACTTTTTTTTAAAAAGCAGCTTGTGGGGAGGAAATTTGGAGCTCCATGAGGCGCCATGCACCCCCCCCCACTTTGCCTTGGTCTTTCAGCTGGACATTGAGCTAGGGAGGGATGCATCCAGGCAGCCTGCTTACTTCAAAGTGAGAGTGACCATTCTTTTTTGGGGGGGCCAGTCTAGATATGCTTTGGTGGTCTTTTGTACTAGTTATGAACTATAAGATTTCAGATCAGTAGAAATTCAGCAGCTGCAACTTTGTTCATCATTCCATTGCCATGCAAGAGAATGCTTCACTTGCTGATTTTTGCCTGATTCGAAGGCACAGAATCTCTGCCCATAACAAAAGTAGCAACTACTAAAACTAATAGAGTATTGTAAATTTCAAATTCAGAAGTATGATTGCTAACTTTATTGGGCCCTGATTCTCTTTGTGCCTTAAGCAGCAATCCAACATACAAAAAACTTGTTAGGAAAAATGTTTCTTGGCAAAGTGGTGGGGAAAGCTTTGCCAGAGAAATGTTTCTTTATCAGAGCTGCTGCTGCTGTGGCATGGGAAGCTATAGTCTCTGTAGCTGACATAAGTGGCTATGGAGGACTTGTGTGTGTTTGCTGTATTTCTGTTAAATGTGATTCGGGGAGGAGCTGTTCAAATGGATGAGATGAATGAAAGTAACTTCATTAGTAAATGTTCGAATGGATGAGATTAATGAAAGTATCTTCAGCAGGGAAGTGGCCATTTTTTATGCCCCTGCTTTCCCCAGAAAGACCTCCATGCCATTGTAAAATATGTCCCTGAGGGTTCTATAGAACTCAGGGACATATTTTTGGGTGGCACAAAGGGATCCCTGGGGAAGGGAAGGGTGTCAAAAATTGCAGTTTCCCTGCCATACCAGTCTATTTAGTCAGGAAGTTCTGTTTGACTGCTCTCTCACTGCACCAGCATTTTCTTGCTCAGAATGTCAGCCACTAAAAGTAACTAACAATATTGCTGGATCTAATATTCTCTTTCATGGATTCACTGGCTGGCTTGAGGCATACCTTATGACATACCTTCCAGATTTCCCAATCGTAAAATGGGACAAATAATGCCAAACTGAAAAACTTGGTATAGATACTTTAAAAAGGCTGACTGTGGGCTCTCTCGCTCTCTCTCTCACTCGCTCTCTCTCTCACTCGCTCTCTCTCTCAGCATCATTTTTGAGATCATGGAGCCTTTTTAAAATTTTAATTTTTTTACATTTTCAGAATTTTTGTCTGCAATGGATTCTTGTGATTAAAATAAGTAGCTGTGAGCCAGAGGCTGTTCTGATACTAACCTCTCTCTGATACCAGAGAGAGAAATGTGTGTTTCCTTCCATGTCTCACATAGCATCTTCATGCCAAATGCCTCTTATAAAGAAAGTTGGTTAAAAGGTTTGAAGAAGGGGAGCTTGCTTATAACATCTAGGTTCTTAGACAGCAGGCTGGGATTTTGCAGAAAAGGTTGCAGTATGCCTTCAAGAGGAAGTGCGTATCCTGGGGGGGGGGTGGCATCTGTGGCAACTAGAAGAAGACTAGCAGAAGTGGGCTCCTTCCTCTCTCT
The DNA here is from genome assembly GCF_027244095.1 of Hemicordylus capensis. NCBI lineage: Eukaryota > Metazoa > Chordata > Lepidosauria > Squamata > Cordylidae > Hemicordylus > Hemicordylus capensis. The sequence goes on from NC_069661.1 coordinate 161,063,746, forward strand.
CTTTGAGGGGCTCTGCAAGCAAGAGCTGTAAGAAGAGCTACCCATCTGGTCTATGGCTAGGGCAGAAGGGCCCTTTTGCTATGGAAGAGAAGGTGACAGGGCTCGAGGGAAGGGAGTGGTTCTTTTGCAAAAAATAACCTTTACCACCTCTTCATCTATAATTACAGAATCTGGAGTGCAGCAGATGATGCGCACAGGAATCTCCACATTCTCACCCACGTAATATATGGTTGGCATGAGATTGGGGGTGATGGAGATTAATTTTAGAAGGGACAGCCAAGTCCAAAAAGTTGGAGGAATGCTGCTATAATGATATGCACAGAGAGAGAGAGAGAGAGAGAGAGAGAGAGAGATGTCTGCGTGTGCCAACCTAGTAGCTGCCATGTAATTTAACACTGACCTAGAAAGGCTTGATGCACAGAAGACGTTGGCTTTCCACTTAGCACAACTAGAACTAGATGGGAGGATCAAGCTGCACAGTGAAACTGCTTGGTGGGGTGGGAGTTGCTATCTACCTTGATTATCTACCACATGCCTCTCTTTAGTAAGTACACAGCTGCATTCCAAAAGAATGTTTGGGTAACTTGCTTCCCATGGGCCCAGCTGACTGGAGAACACTGTACACGGAAAAGCAATTATAGGCCCCCTTTTTGTATGCGTTACTTCCTGATCTTAAGTAATGTTCAGAAGCTGAAATGATGACCATCGGACTCCTGGTTGTCTCTCGCTTCTGTGGTATTATCTATATATCTATATGGGGCCAATATGAGTGAGTTGAGCTGGAAGATAAGTCTCCAGCTGATGTACTGCTCAGTAAGCCGTGGATCTAAGAGAGATTCGCGCTTGCTGCTTCCGAGCCACTCACCAGTCGGGCGATGCTAGGAATGATGGGAGTAGGTCACAGCTGCGATGACAAAATACATCAGTGGCACGGAGGAGCCTGTTGCTAGCAGATTGACTGATGAGTGGCTCGGCTGCAGTGAGTGTGGATCCCTCTCCGATGTGGCTTGCTGCGTAGTGTGTCAGTTTTCATTTGTAGAAGCGTCATTTAGGTATTATCCGTAGGTGTATCCCACCTTTCCTCAAATCAGATGGAGACAGGAGTCTTGCCTTTCAGTGTTTGAATCTGGCAGTGCTAACACAGGTACACAGCTCCATTCTAGTCAACCCTCTGCTGTTCTCTTGTCACTGATATAACAAAGTTGTTTGGCCACTGATTTCCATAAAACACAAGCACCAGTATAGGATCAAAAGTCTTATGAGGCCTCAGGAGCGATGGGATACTACCATTGTTAACTCCAGCTTATATATTTAGCCACTGAAGTGTGTTTCCATTACTGGAGCCACTTCAGACTTGCAGAAATGGCATGTGGTTTAGCTCTTCCTAGACTGTACTGCTTCAGAATACAGGCTGGGAGTTGCATGTCTGAATATTCCCCATGTTACAGAATTCTGTGTGGAAAGCTTGCCTGGCAGAGAGGCTTTAAGTGTAGACATATTACTAGTATGCTTTCTGTGTACAGGGAGATTTTCTTAACATGGTGAGCAGAGCATTCAAATGTGCAACCCTGCAACCTGAAGTGGTATTGTCCAGGAATGACTCAACTGTGTGATGTTCTGGCCTTGAGAGCATCATCCAGTTGGAACTTAAGCATCTTATTACTGTGGAGCAGGAGATTTTTTAATGCCCCCCACATTTAGTCCTCTGCAAATATGTTCATGGGCAATGAGGAAGAAAATATGACTGGCACTTTTTAAACCTCCAGTAATATTTATATAGTTATCTCAATAATTATCTTATCTATCTAAAAAGTTGCTTGAGCCTCACTCACTCACTGGCATGAAATTCCTAAACCATAAAAGATAGAAACATGCCATTTTCACAGGTAGATTCCAGATCTTGACCAGACTATGAAAAAAGGTTGAAAATCCCAGAAAGTCATTTCATTAATGTCCCAGAAAATGCAGAAAAACTCTTCCATCGGAAAAGCATGGATTAGCATTCGGTTCTCAAACTTAGGTCCCCAGATATTGCTGAACTTCAACTCCCATAATCCCCAGCGGAAATGGCCAAAGGCCCTTGTGGCTGGGGATTGTAGGAGGAAGTCAAACAACATCTGGGGCCCTTAGTTTGAGCCCTGGTTTAGAACAAACTTCGGCAGTTTTCTCGAGTACTTTAAAACTCAGAAAGTCCGGGCTTTGTGGTCCAGTTGGTATGCCTGCAAACTGCAAGCCATTTTACTAGTATTTACCTCTCCATAGATATACATATGGTCAAGAAGAGTCAGTGTGGGATGATAGAGCGGCATATGTCCAGCTATTCTTCTTAGTAAAATTAGAAAAGATTAGGGAGAAATATTATAGCTTGCAATCAAGAAATTGCATTCAGGATGTACTTATGTGCTGGGAAATTTCACACACACACACACACACATATATATATGGATGGCTCTTCTTCTGTAGGCAAGACATCCATTGTGAAGGCCGGAAGGCCTCATTCAGTTGCTAGAAGCCAACTTACTATGGTGAAGAGGCCAAGCTGCAGTGATCCTAATAATCAGTGTAGTCACAAACCAATGACATGCCGGTTACTAGGGCCATTGTAGGATGGCTAATGCCCAACCCACATCATGTGTGGTTTTTGACAAATACATATTAATAATATTTAAAAATTAAACCATGTATTTGGCAGACTACTATTGAGTTCCAAAGGAATACATCACACAGGTTATCTACAAAAAGGTTTAATTGAAATACCTGTATAAAAAAATATGTTCTCCATACATTTCACACTGTTAAACAGAGGGGAAAAAAATCCAAATCCAAGCTGCATAAATGCAACCAGATCACAGAACACACAGCTATTAAAATAAATTAAAGTTTATGACTCTGCCACTCTTCCTTCCAGAGCCAATGCACAAAGACTGTACAATGTCAATAATTTAAAACCTTTCCAAACAGCATTACTTTACAGTTCTGGTATGTAAATAACACCAGACAAAAGGCATACTGACTAACTTTTAAAGTCATTCTAGTTCCCTTAAATTAGACTTTGTACAACAATTTTCCATCTTCCAACCAAAAGTGAAAAAAACAGGTATGGTCAGACTTTTTTTTCCTTTTTAAAACAAAGCCAAAAGAAGAAAAAGGAGAGAGCGAGACAAATAGGAATGCAAAAACAAGTTGTGGGCCAACCATAAGAAGTCCCATAACAGGAGTGAGAGAGAGGAAGAGAGAAGCACAGTGTTGAAGAATTCTACTCAAATAAATTAGCCAAAATAAATAGCCACAGATGATACTGTGAGAGGTCTTCTAAACTCCAGACAATAAATAAAACTGTATAATACATGGGAAAAACAGAAATTTACATAAACACATATACAGGTATGGAAAAAACACACACAAAGTCCTTGAATATTGCATTGATTGTGCATTTAACATGCCCATACATACTTTTAAGACTTGCAGGTTGGGGGGAGTTGAGAAAGGGCCTTTTTTGTGCCCAGTGGTAGAGATGATGAAAGGAAATATGAGTGAGTGTTCCTGATAAACAGCTGATAACCTGTGCAGCCTATTTGAAATATAGTGTAGAGTAGCAGAGGTGGTCTTGGGGGCAGAGTGGAAGGAGGGCTGGGAAGGAACCAGGAAGGAGTGAAATGTCTGTGTTCAAGTATTCCATCACCAGTGGATGGGACTACTTCATTCAATCACTGAACATGTTCTCCAGTGCATCATAGGAGCTGCTTCCCTCCAGCACCCTTAGTGTCTACAGGGAACAAGACCCTATAATGTACTGGATCTTCTTTGGACATACACAGCTCAAAAAAGAAAGTCCCACTGAAGCAGCTTTCAAAAAGGCACTCAAAAAGCAAATAAAATCTAGTCCAGGCTCTATGAGAGCAAAAAGGTTTACCATGATATTTAAAGAGGTCACTGCTTTTCTTAATAAAAAGGTCAGTCTTTTGACTAAGTACTGGTCTGCAAACTCCCAAACATCAGCGTTTCCAAAGGAAATATCTCTCATTCCAAAGCAGAAACCAGAAAAATAGGGGAAACTAAAAATCAAGTCCCTCAGACAAAGATTCAGACTACAGAATAATGAATGCGGTTTTTTTTTCTAGCCCCTCCTACATATTGGCAGCAGCAGCAGCACTGTGGTCTTTATTTCTGCTTGTAGCTCCCCTCCCATTGCAAGGTCCTCAGTATTTCACAGACTCTCGTTGCTTGAACTTGTGCTAGACACATCAGTGTCAATGGTCCGTAGCCTTATGTCACAGTCTTCTGATTTCTCAACTTCTGATTTGTGCATCCATGGATGGTCGAAAATTTGCTCAAGTGTTGGTCTGTCTGAAGGCCTCAGGGAAAGGCACCATTTGATCAGTTGTTGGCATTCTGAAACACATGGAGAAGAGATATTAGGAAAAGGGAGAAGAGGCAAATCCCACTAAGAGTTAGAAGGGTGACTGCTAGGGAGGCTTTGGCACTTAAGCTTACCAGGTGAAATTCTTCTTCTGAAGTATAACCGTCCCCTCAAGATCTCTTCATCTTGTTCAAAAGGTATATCTCCACAGACCATGTCATACAGGAGGACTCCCAATGACCACACAGTTGCTGATCTTCCATGGTATCTGTGATAGCGAATCCATTCTGGAGGACTGTATACTCGTGTTCCTAAAATTCAAAACCCCTTATATTAGCCAAACTGAACTTTTCATTAAGACTGTGTTAAAGTAACAGGTTTTTTTTAAAAGCTCCATTAAATCCCGCCCCCCCCCCCACACACGGAAATTCTGGAGCCTAAATCTTCCCTCTGTGTGATATCATGTTTTAATTTGGGCCCCTTAGGTTGTGCTATTTTGTTACAGTGAATAGCACAGCTTCCCATCAGCTGACTGTTTACTAACATAAAGCTCCCTTTCCCTGACCACGTGGCGTCTGCAGCACCACACCAAACATAGACACAAAAGGACAAAGGGAAGGAGGACGAAAGGAGAGAGAGGGGAGGGAAAGAAAAAGGTGAAAGTCAGGTCTTTGTTACTATATATGGCTAATCAGCTTTAGACCATTTCAAAAGCATGTTAAGACATGTGGCATCCTCTTTTTAAAAGAAATTCACAATAAAAAAATGAGACAGTGAAATCTGCCTCTCATGTTAAGAGGCGGTTAGCAACTGCCCTCCCTCTGCACTGAGCTGTTACTTGGATACCAAATAAAAACTGGAATTTGTGATGCTGAAGGTCACATGGCCATGAGGCTCTAGTTTCACAACAAACAGATGTTAAATGCTGCAGCTGACTAGAGGGAGGGAGGAGTGAAAAAGTCCCTCATTTACATTAATCACATTCACCTTGAAGAGAGAAAAATCCTATCCCTCATCCATATGCAAAAGATGCTGAATACATTTCCAATAACAAAAAACTGTAGTAAAAAAATCAAACCTTCTTAAAAGGGGAGGTATATTTCTCCTATTCCCTCAATCTGCGATGTGAGATTTCTAAAGCGTAAAGTAGGAAAGACAGATTGGAAAGGGGGAAATGGATGCTGGGCGGGCGGGGGTGTCAAAATACAGAGAAATTAAAGACAGAGAAGCACAGATGGGAATACTGGCACCAATAAAAGCTTGAGTCGAATGTAAACACATCGCCCTCTAGGAAAATGCTTTTTTCCAAGGCAGGAAAAATATAAACTGCTGCGTCACTGCCTGGAATCGCTTCTATCCCTACGCAACTTGACGCCCCCAAACCACCTCCAGTGCAAGGGATTTAATTACCAGCAGATCCGTTACTGGCTGCTGCAGCAGAAATATCTTTTGTTGGTAGTAGGTGGTATGAATGTGACTAAGACAGGGATGCGTCAGTGGAAGCACTTTCATGGCAAAGTGCTTTCTGCCACCCATCGACACCAACACACGCACACTCACTTTGGGAATGGGAGGGGCACATACCATCAAAATCAGTGTAGACTGTGTCCTTGAGGATGGCTCCAGACCCGAAATCTATCAGCTTTAGCTCTCCTGTCCTGAGGTCCACCAGGAGGTTCTCATCTTTGATGTCCCTGTGCACCACCCCGCAGTTGTAGCAATGGCGCACTGCCTCCAGGACTTGGCGGAAAAAGCCCCGCGCTGTCTCCTCATCTAGGGCTCCCTTCTCAGTGATGAAGTCGAAGAGATCTTTCACCAAGTCTGGCCGCTCCATGATAATCAGGTAGCCGTCAGGTCGCTCATACCAGTCCAGCAGCTTGATCACACCTCGGAAGCCAGAGCCCACTTTCTTCAACAGGACTATCTCCAAGGGCACCATTACTCCGCCCTGAACGTGGGAGGGAGGAGGGGGGAGAGGAGAAGAAGAAAGAGCAAAGGAAGACATGATGAAGCTTTTGGAATACCAAGTGGGGAGGGGGAGGGAGAGGGGAAAATCCCCCTGCTTGGCCATTTGAAAACAAATCACACTTCAGCAAACGGAATCTCCAGCAGCAATGCAGGGGGGCTGGCAAGCTGGAGTGATGGGGAAGTCCACAGCCACTCCACTGGGTGTCTCTGCTGCTGCCGCAGTCAAAAGGGGAGGGCAAAAACCCCGCCAAATTCCCCCCAAACGTAAACAATAACAGAGGCTAGAGAGACAGCAGGATGGAGGGCATGGAAGGGGAACCTACACAGACAATAGCTGCCCCGCCATTATTTATGCAGGGAGAGAATAGCACCGGGAACGTTTAATGCCAATGCGCGGCACACGCACACACTGCACATAACACAATCCGCACACACAAATACAAACAATCGCATTCTTCATCTTATTGGATACTTACAATTGTGCCCCACTCGGTCACCCTCTCCTTCACCACATGCTTCACGGCAACCTGGAAGCAAGGAGAAAGGGCAGGTTAGGAAGGCAGCTCTGTGAAGCCGAGGGGAAAGAGATCTCGCCTGCTGCTCTCTGCTCGGAGCCTGAGGAGAAGGCTCGCAGGCTGGAATCTCCTGGGCCGGGCTCGCTCCGGAGTCCCGAGACTGGAATTTCCAGTCGCCCGCGGAGGTTCGGCTTCTACCGCGCCAGCCACACATGGGGGGAAGCAACAATAGCCTCGTGGTTAGGGGCGGACGAGGACGCGGGGGTGGGGGGAGAAGAGCAGGAGCCTCCTCTTACCGGCAAGCCATCTGCGATCCTGTTCCCGGCATAGACTGTGCCAAATCCCCCGCTGCCGAGCACAGAGCCCACTTGATAGATTTTATCGAACGGCTCCTTCTCCACTTTCACTAGAGATGGAAGGGGAAGGAAGGGGGGATGTGAGAATTATGTTGAAGCGATCTATTGACGGAACGCGAGGTACACAGGAAGCAATCTCACTCCAGAAAAGGAAAAAGCAATTGCTGGGCTGCCTTAGTCCTCAGGAATGGCAATCAGAATCAGGAATGGAACCATATGTTTTAAAAATAACCCCCCCCCCGCAATAAGCCACTTCGTGTGAAACTGAGCATTCTAGTTGCGCTTGTCAGTCCCCTTGCTTCCTCCCCATCCCTAAGTGAAATATTTGAAACGCCACAGCGTCCGCGATACCACTCCCATCTGCTTCAAGCCATGTTGTGCTAATAGGGAAGACACCAAAAAAATCCTTGGGAACTTTACAAGATCGGGGGATTTTCTTTTCTTTAACAATCAGAAAATCCATCCCGATTGCTGTGATTCTTGTTCCAACCCCTGCCCCCACCAAAAAAAAAAAAAAAAAAATTAGCCACAAGAGACACAAAAAATAGCCACAGCTACAGAGACATATCCCTCGCCACGCACATCACGCACCATCATCCTCCCCAGAAGGAGACTGTCAGGGATTGTTTACCTGGCTGGAGGATCTTCACTGGCAAGTGATCCATACTGGTTGGGCTGCAAAGGTGAGCCAGTGAGCCAAACTTGGAGAGTAACATCTTCCAAGCAGCAGCAACCACGAGAAAATCCTTCAATCAGAGCCGACTCCTCTTGGCTTAGTCAGTTAACCAGAATAATAACAATAATAAAAAAACTGCTGATGAGCACAGTTGAAAGGCCAGCAAAGCGGGCTCCCGAGAAGGAGATAAGCTTGTAAGCAACTGTCTAGATCTCGCCGATCGTTTTTGGACACCAGCACTTTAGATGAATTGATTTATTTTCAAAAGTAGAAACTGACTTCCGAAAATAAGCAGCAAAGGCAGAATCCCAGATGAAATTAAACCGTGTCCTTAATGTTTTGTTTTTTAAAAAAAAATTACAATGGTCTTTCGTTTCTTCTTCACTTCGCTAGTATAGGTTTTTTCTGATCAGTATTTAAAAGGAACCCACACAAGCAATGCTGGAGACTTGCGACGAATGTATAAAATCCACTCCTCTTGGAAGCTGCCGTGTGACTCTGAATTCAATCCAGCGCCGCAGTGAGGCGGTTGCCCACGAGCAGGAGCAGCAGCAGCAGCAGTAGCAGAGCCTCAGACTGGCACTGCTCTCTTCTGAGCTCAATTACACAGAGGAGCTGCCTCTTAACTCTCAATATTTTGGTGCGGGGAGAAAAAGGCACACATACACACACATACAAATATCCCTCCGCGGGGGAGATAGGTGGCAGTGGGGACACGTCTCGTTGCTTCCTCTCCCTCCTCCCCTCCGCCGCCCAGAACAGGTCCGAGAAGACTCAGCGCTCTCTTTAGCTCAAAGCTGGGACTGCGGAACCTCGCCCCGTGATAAATACAAAAGGGTGGGGGCTTGGAACTATTTGCTTATAGTAAGAGACGCGCAAAGTTACTGTCTGAAAATTCTCATCACAGTAATACACATGGGGGGGAGAGAAGGGGGGAGGCTCTTTATTTGCATGCGCTTTAGGAGCCGTCCAATGAGAGGGGCAGTTTTTCAAGACGACTATCGCGTTCCAGCCAGTCAAGGAAAGCTGATTTGTATATGCATAAAGGGAGGGGGGCTTACGGCACAGGGCGGGAATTCCTAGGCGCGGCATTCTCTCTGGTCTCCTGGCGGTGCTGAGAAAGGTCATTCTCACCAGAGTTGAGACACTGCGTCTGAAGCCCGAGTTGGGGGAGTCGCGGGTGGGGTCAGACAGGCAGCTGCAGCCACGAATGCCCTGCTGGGGTACGCATGGGGAGGGTTTGCTCCTTGGTGCGACGTGGGGATTACAAACTTCCCCCATTTAGGAGCCTCCTTCGACAGAAACCGAGGCGTACTGCAGTAGTAACTCCCACCCTCTCCCCTCATACCTCAGTCAGGAACTCAGTGAACTCGAACGCCTTGCGGAGATAAATCCACAGGACACTTGCTCCCAGTAACAGACCCAATTACCCTTCACAATCGGGCTAATAAAAGCTCACTGGATTACAAATGCGCAAGACCCCTCCCTCTCTCTTTAGGACCCCATAAGTAGTTGTATGATTTAGAGTGGGGGCGGCGGGAGGAGGAATGCTGCTGCTGCTGCATCTCCCATTCTTTCTCGTGAGACGTACCTTTCCACTCCACAGCAGGACACATCGCTTTAAGGTTGCGAGGGATCCTTTTTATTCATTTTAAGAGATCTTTCCTATTTTGGAAGAGTTGAGGCTTGCCCCACATGCCAGAGAGCATCACAGGTCATAAGTGGGTGATGGGGTGTAACCTTATTTGAGACGTGCTCCAAAGTGTCCCTTGTTATGTTGATAGCAACCATTAATTCCTGAAACGGAACCTCTTTTATTACCAGTACCATATTAAATTCTGCAGATTAAATCTGCAGTTATATTATACGGTGTCTAAGATTTCCCCTTCCCCCAACAGATATACAAAAAAGCTATTTTTTATGTTCTATGGCAGAGCTGGCCATGGAAATCCAGCCAGCCAGCCAGCCACAAAGAGTCTTACAGATAGCCAGAAACATGCACGCGCCGCAGTGTCTCACGTTTGAATTCTTTCTTGTACTTGAATTCACATTTGAATTCTTGCTTGTATAAGCGGCTCTTTTGGCTTGTGCGGGGTTGAGCCCGCGCACTTCCCCTCCTTATCCACAGAGGGCGCCACGACAACAAGAAATAATCTTCCATTTTTGCAGCCAGAGGAAGCCACATGGTCTTCTGTAGCAAGCCTCATCCCTTTGGAAAGTAGTTTACAGATTCTGGATTCATTTTAAAAGCACTCTTAAAGAAAATATCTCACTCTTGTGAACAGTGACTCTGCAGCCTTCAGTGAGACACAGAGTTTTGCTCAGAACATAGACTGAATAGATGGCATCTTGTGAAGAACTGTTCAAGTCTTGGTGAATACCAGATTAGTCCCCCCACCCTCCATTGTTAAGTAAAGGTACCTGATGGGATTGTGTAAAGCAGAGCTGCACAAACTTTGGCCCTCCTGTGGCTGTTGGACTACAACTTCCATAATCTGACTATTGACCACTGTGGCTGGGGATGATGAGAGTTGTAGTCTGAAAACAGCTGGAAGGCCAAAGTTGTGCAATCCTGGTGTAAAGGTTTTCAAGCCCTCTGACACAATGAATAATTGAGATGGGTGACTTCTAACTGTAACAAACCAATTTTTCAGTTTATGGTATCTTTAACCACACTTGTTGGTTTGGAGATGACTTACATGTTTTCCTCAGGGCACTTGTACTTTTAGCAGCGGCATAACAAGCCAAAGTTGATTGAACATGTAAATCCTTTCCTGCTATACAGGGATGTAGCTAGGGGAGAGGGGGCCTGTGTTCACCTCTATCCCTGGTGGCCCCTTGGAATGAGGGAGATAATGAAGAAAATAGGGAGGGGTGGAGTTGGGGGCCCCTCAGGAGCTGGGGGCCTCAGGTTCTTTGAACCCATCCGCTCAATTATAGCTACACCCCTCCTGGTATGGCAGTAATGGGAAATGCTCATTTAATTTCTGCTGGTCTGATTTTATAAAAGAATCAGGGGGCCCTACCAGGCAAATTAAGTAGCAACTCTAAAGTCTGTTTACACGTTACAGCTTTCCACACTGCTGGTTCAGAAGTATGGGGCATGGCACATCCAAACAGAAGGTACCAGGTTGCATAGTATTTCTTCACATGGACAAGAGTCAAATAATTTTAAACTTGGAAATGACATTAGAGATCTTGTATTCTACTCATGCAGAATTGTTTGTTTGTTTAATATATTTTATCCTACTTTTTAGGTGCAATGTCTCACAAAACAACTAAAAAATAGCCCTTCAAATTTCTATAAGGATTATTAGGAAATAAGCCCAAGGCACAATGGTCACATAGTTAGTGGAAGCCCTGAAAGAAAACAACGTGGATCAGAATTGCTTCATTTACTGAGGTTGTAGATTTTGTTCTCTATTCTCACTGCATTTTTCTTTTTCAATTATACGCTGCCTTTCCATTACAAATGCTCAGGATGACTTAGATCAATTAAAACAATAAAAAGCAAAAAACAGTATCAACTATATCAAAACCAGAGATAAGGACATCAAAGTGGTCTAAAAGTCCAGTGTAAAATAGCCAGCAACAAAGACAAACCAAGAGCCCTATTGGGGGAAAAGGCAGTTTAAAAAGGAACATATTCTCCTGGTGGTGGGAGACCAGCAAAGAAGAGGCATGGTCGTCTTCTGTTGAGAGTTTGACAGCCTCCTCTCTCCTTCATTGCGTCTGCATCATATCATCACTGGTGTTTCTTTTGAACCCCAAAAGGTGTGGCTCTGTACGTTAAGCATGGTGCTTTAGATTGGAGAGGGCCACTAGGACTGTGAACCCTTCTGATTCTGCTGTCTGCCGTCTCCTGGGGTCTGGGGTCCCCTGGGGTCTGCTGTCTGCCATCCCCGAGCTTGGGCTCGGTACATCTAGAAATATTAAGTACCTTCGATAATAATTATAATATAATATATGATATGATATAATAGTAATTCAGAAGGAAACCAAAAAGCTACATAGTCTAACATGATGTAAGCCAGTATTTCTTACTTTTGCTTCTCACTATACATTCAGTTGACTCAGCACTTCTCTATATTTTATGTGCTGCTTGGCTTCTTTTTCTCAGAACAGGAAAAGAGTGCCATGTAATTTGCCTTTTTGGGTGCTCGCCCAAGAGCAATTGCTACTCGCCTTAGCTGAGCAAGTTAGTGGCAAATTATAAGGCTTTTGATTATGTCTGAATCTGCTCTGTGTCTGTACCACTGGCATGAATCATTCCCAACAGAATGTACCTGTTGAAAATGAAACCTTGTAGTTTGAGGCACTCCACATCAAGGCCACATCAAATGCAGAGAAGGTACTGCTATACATTGCATAGGATGATTGCAAATGCAATGGGTAACCAGCCTTTAGATCTTCATTAAGCCTGTCTGTTACTGTACCGTACCAATGGGAATCTGCAGACTGTAGTGAGCACCGTGCAACTCTCAGCTTGATTTGGAATGGGGCTTGGCAAACAGCCCCCCACCCCTGATAATAAAAAACAACAACTCGCTTCTGAGCTCAGTTCTCAGATTTAGGCTCCATCATGCCTCCAGGGACATAATCAGAAACATGAATGGGGTCCAAAAACCTCTTGCCATCGAACCCACCTACAAGCCCCTGTAGCACACCCTGCTGCCCCCTTCCCTTCCTGTTTATCTGGTAGCAACAAGGTTCTTCCTTCTGAACTCTTGAAGGATGTATTGCAGCATGCTTTGCACTTTCCCAGGATAGTACTACTGTATTTAGTTGCCTTTGGATGAGAGAGCACTTGAAGAGTGTAACATTTTTTAAATGTATAAATATACAAGCAGAACATTGATTGATTGATTGATTGTTTGATTGATTTAGTGCCGTCAAGTCGGTGTCGGCTCTTAGTGACCACATAGATAGATTCTCTCCAGGATGATCTGTCTTCCACTTGGCCTTTAAGGTCTCTCAGTGGTGCATTCATTGCTGTTGTAATCGAGCCCATCCACCTTGCTGCTGGTCATCCTCTTCTTCTTTTTCCTTCCACTTTCCCCAGCATTATGGATTTTTCAAGGGAGCTGGATCTTCACATAAAGTGTCCGAAGTATGATAGTTTGAGCCTGGTCATTTGTGCCTCGAGTGAAAATTCTGGATTGATTTGTTCTATGATCCATTTGTTTGTTTTCATGGCTGTCCATGATATCCTCAAAAGTATTCTCTAGCACCAAAGTTCGAAAGCATCAATGCTTTTTCTATCGTGCTTCTTCAAAGTCCAGCTTTTGCATCCATAGAGTGTCACGGGGAAAACCACTGTCTGAACGATTCTAATCTTTGTAGGTGTAGACACGTCTCGGCATCTAAATATCCTTTCCAAGGCCTTCATTGCAACTCTACCAAGTGCTAGTCTGCGGCATATTTCCTGACTGCTGGATCCTTTACTGTTGACAGTCGATCCTAAAAGGCAGAAACTATCCACCACTTCAATGTCTTCATTGTCAATTCTGAGGCTGGTTGATGTACTCATTGTCGTTAGTTTAGTCTTCTTGACATTTAGTTGTAGTCCCATTTTTTCACTGTGCTCCTTGACTTTCATTACTAGAGCTTGCAGATCATTCACATTCTCAGCTATGAGAGTGGTGTCATCAGCGTAGTGCAAGTTATTGATGTTTCTTCCTTGAACTTTAAAACCACGCTCATCTTCTTCCAATCCAGCTTCTCTCAGTATATGTTCAGCATATAAGTTGAATAAATACGGAGGAAGTATACAGCCTTGTCTTACTCCTTTGCCGATCTGGAACCAGTCTGTTTCACCATGTTCCGTCTGGACTGTGGCTTCCTGTCCTGTGTATAGGTTTCTCATGAGAACAATTAGGTGTTCTGGGACGCCCATTTTCCTAAGGATATTCCACAACTTGACATGGTCCATATAATCGAAGGCTTTTATGTAGTCAATAAAGCACATATTGACTTCTTTCTGGTATTCTTTGGCTTTCTCCAGAAAAGATACAGAGTGCATCAGCAATGATGTCTCTTGTTCCTCGACAGAACATACGTGAGGACAATGAAGCACTTCTACAAGGCAGGTGTGTGTGTACTCCTACAGTCCTAGATATACAATCCCCCAAATTAGGTCCACCTCAGAACGATCCTGCATTCTAAGGTGCTTCACATCTCTACCTGATGTGAGTCAACTCACATCTCTACCTGTTCTTCTCTCTGACACTTACTTGCAAAATGGCAACCTGGTGTTTCTGCAGCTTCTGTGGCCTGCTGGAGAGGTATTATCTAGGGATGTGTGAATTGATTCATGGCTGAATCTATTCAACTTGAATCTGAGTTATTTGACCTTGAATTGAATCTCCCTTGAGGATACTTACCATGTTTGAGGTTGAATTGAATCACTCTTGATTTGAGCTCAAATCAGTTCAGCAATTTGAGCCTCCATTTTGTCCCCTCCAAGCTTATGCCATCACTGCCAGGGGTGAATTTTAAGAAATTTTTATGTGTGGATTCTCTGTTGTGAAATGCCTTCTTCATAGGGAATCTGTGGATTCATAGAGATCATTTCACAACCAAAAATCTGCAACGCATAAACATCCCTAAAAATTCACCCCTTTCCCCAATTCCTTTGGGGGTTGGGTGGTAGTTGGCACTCATGGGGTCCTGCCACCCAACCTACTGTGGTGCTACCTAGCCCTTAAAAATTAGGCCAAAATGATTCAGATTTGAATAGAATTGAATCAAATTTGAATTTATCGACCCAGATTCGAGGGTAGCAAATTTGAGCTCAAATCGAATCTCAAAAATTGATTCGTGAACACCCCTAGTATTATCTCCTCCAAACTCTTATAGGTGTCATTGAAAACACTGATTGAGATTTCTAACCATCAGGAGGTCATCTACTAACTATTAGTCCTTACTGATTAAATATAAACCAACCATTCTAGACTATTAACCAGTAATGCATCAAGGAATGGTCAGCCACCAGCCATAATAATATATTTGTATTCATTTACCTGAATGTATCCCTGTATATTCCTCTGCTATTCTTTTTTTTGCCAACAATTTGCACATAAAGAATACACCAGAATACCACTAAATACACACAGACACACATACATCCCACATATAAATCTTGCCTGGTACAAAGGTCCCACTGAAAGAAGGTTGCTAGCAAGTGATACACATACATGGATAATCATTAATATAATATGTACATTCATATACTGAAACTTAAGGAGTGTGCTTATCTAGCCTTTGTCTTGGATGTATATGACCTTATGTGTAGGCAATAATATAATAATAGCAATAATAGTTTGTAGGCAAGAAGATTGATACCATGATGTATGGATGCAACGGAGAATAGCTCTACCACTACCACATATCTTCAGATAATTTAAAAAGTTTCTATAACACAGAGACTTGTAAAGCAGCATATGACAAAAGATACATGGGCTGAAGCAATGTGAACCTGATTGACATAAACTGCACTTGTAGATAACCAATTGCCAATTTCCCCCCAGATAAGCCAGAAGGGGATGTTTGCAAACTAGATGAAAATAGGTGCATTATTTCCCCCTCCAAGACATACTGCTATGCATTGACTAGTAAGTTCTGCTATGCATTGGTGGGCTAGTAAGTTCTGTAGCTTTCTTTGCAAGGCTGGACATAAACAACAAGCACATTCTGCAGTGCATAGATAGACACAGATTACTAGACTGAAACATTCTGGTCTGGCTGAACTGCACTCCCTGAAGAATCCATAAGAAAGGTAAGAAAGAGAAAGATTGCATTAGCTTATTCCATTTTAAGAAGGCAGTAGAATTAAAGCTTTGAATAAGGAACCTTGAGCCAAATGAAAAGAGCAACCAAATCATCTTGAACTATGACCCAGGGTTGCTGTGACTGAAGGACAATTTAGTTGTTCCTTGCTGGTAATGAAGCATAAATGATTAACTGGCAAACTGGCACTGATTCTACACTGGACTTTGCCAGTGGTGCAGAGGCCAATGCAGTGTTCAGCCTATAATTACATAATACTAATTTATTGATAACCAGTCATATCACCTATACTTTTATAACTTCTTATATAACAGGTATTATCAAATTTACTAAATAATGTAGCTAATGGTTTATTAACCAGTTTTATACCAGGAACCTGTTTTCCTTAGTGTTTGGATTCAGGTGTGCCTTTTGTTGTCAGGACTAGTCTCCACAAGGGATGTGCATGAAACGGATTTTGCATTCTGTTTTGAGCTCCAAACAAAACACAAAACAGTTGAAACGTTTTGACAAAACAGCGGCTGATCCAGCTATTTTGACAAAACCAGTCGAAGCATTTCAAGTGTTTCAGCCGGAAGAAACTACACAAAACATTTCAGCCACAGGAAACAAAACAAAAGGAAGGAATTTCAAAATGTATTCAAAGGGACTGGGAGGCAGAGAGAGCCCTTATACTGTGCCTCTCTTGAAGAAGAGGATACATCAGGAGGAAGGAAGGTTTGATTCTGTTGTTTTCTCAGCACTTAGTACAATATGCTGTGCTATTGCTGATTCAAGCTCGAAATACTTGAAACGGCCTATTTTGAGTTGAACATTTCACAATCAAAATGTTCTTCACATCCCTAAGCACATGATATAATCCTCCAGGACTGTACCATTTTGTAAAGTTATGTGAAAGAATCATGTTTGAATGTTTCTCCACATCAACATTTTTCAACCCATGGAAAGCTAACAGATCAAGGATGAGGTTTTTAGACTAGCCTTTTCCTTCATATTCTAGTGTGAAGGAAAGGTTTTCTACCAACAGGATTTTTAAAAAAACATGGCAGAGCATTCAAACATGCAATATCCTTCCCATACCTGCACTGAGTAAAATGGTCCAATCCTAGGTGGGCATCACCTGCAGACTGAGCATCAATTTTGTGGAATGACACAGCTAGACTGAAGCACCATGGGAAAAATATCCCGTGTCCCAATCCACAGATTGCCTAATATATAGCAGTAGACTTCATGTGCGCACGCAGATACACACAGAGCTGCGCATGATCATAATCTGCAAATAGGGGTGGGAGGAGGAAGGGGGAAGATTATAAAGCACATTTAGGAACAGTGCCAGACTTCAAAAAGTTTGAGACACACTGTTCTGTGTGCAGCTCCGATGGCTGATTTGTTTTATAAACATGATTGTAGAATGTTTTCAAAGGCAATTGTATGAATGTAAAAGTGTTGTTTCATAATCTCAGATTAAGGAGTGCACTTCAACT
This sequence comes from Hemicordylus capensis, assembly GCF_027244095.1. Classification (NCBI taxonomy): domain Eukaryota; kingdom Metazoa; phylum Chordata; class Lepidosauria; order Squamata; family Cordylidae; genus Hemicordylus; species Hemicordylus capensis. Next base: position 161,080,893 of record NC_069661.1, read on the forward strand.
TTATACCGCATTTGTAGATCCTATGACCACCCTTGCTTAATCTTTAATCCTCAGATAACTAAGGTATGTAGCCTTTACACACAAGCAGCACATGACTTATGAGTAAAGGTAACTTTTCATGGTGATCTGTTTTGCTGCATTTGAGATGCATATTCATTTTTACAACTATAACAGTCACATTTGCATGTAGTACGGAACTGTGGGTCCAGTGCACCCAAAGTTCCACTCCCCACTCTCTCCCATCAGAATTTGGACTTACTTTATTTATTTATTTATTTATTTATTTATTTATTTATTTATTTATTTGATTTCTATACCGCCCTTCCAAAATTGGCTCAGGACAGTTTACACAGAGAAATAACAAACAAATAAGATGGAACAAAGGGCTCACATTCTAAAAAGAAACATAAGATAGACACCAACAACAGTCACTAGAAGTATGGTGCTGGGGGTGGATAGGGCCAGTTACTCTCCCCCTGCTAAATAAAGAGAATCACCACGGTAAAAGGTGCCTCTTTGCAGTGAGACTACAGAGAGGAGGGGGAACTGGTTACCTGGGCCTCTTTCTTGACTGAAGGACAGCCCTGGCAGCAAATTGTAGCTGGTGGGAGGGAGGAGCTTCCTCCCTCAACTCTGGTTGCTGACGAGGGAGACTATGGTGCTGTGTCCGGATGTAACGCTGGCAGGACAGAACTGGAGTTGAAGGCAGCAGAACTCACTACAAACTGAAGGTACAAATCATGGTCTGGGGAGGGAAACTGTGGGTCCATTTTTGTCCAAACTGCAGTTGTATGCATTCAGACATACACAAATTTCAACCAGAGGCCCCTCCAGTTTCATGTTATGTATGTATTTATTTATTTATTTATTTATCTATCAAATTTATACCCCACCCAAACTTACGTCTTCAGGCAGCCAACAACAATTAAAACACATACAAAAGTTAAAACAGTTCAACCCATAAAGTTAAAACAACCCATATTAAACACAAAAATGGGTTTAACCCATTTCAACCCAACGTTAAAACAACTTTATAACCCATAAAGTTAAAACAATACAATAATTTAAAAACCCTAAACTTAAACAAACAGTATTTTTAAATTAAAAACCCGAGAAAGCTTGGGTTAAAAAAAAGAGGGGGAGGGGTTCAAATGTTTTTTTTAAAATAGCCAGAGATGGAGAGGATCGTAACTCGGCAGGGAGCACATTCCACCACCTCGGGGCAGAAACCGAGAAGGCCCGTCTTTGTGTGACCACCAAACGAGTTGGCGGTAGCTGGATACGGACCTCCTCAGACGACCTCAATGGGCGGTGGGGTTCGTAGTGAAGAAGATGCTCTCTTAAATATCCAGGACCTAAGCTGTTTAGGCTTTTATAAGTTATAACTAGCACTTTGTATATTGCCTGGAAACCTATCGTCAGCCAGTGTAACTCCATCAGCAAAAGAGTAATGTGGTTTCTCTGAAATGACCCAGAGAACAACCTGGCTGCTGCATTCTGAACCAACTGAAGTTTCTGGACTACGTGCAAAGGCAGCCCCACGTAGAGCACATTACAGAAGTCAAGTCTGGAGGTAACCAACAAATGTACCACTGTTTTGAGGTCATTGATCTTGAGAAACGGGCGCAGCTGGCGTATCAGCCGAAGCTGATAGAAAGCACCCCTGGCCACCACCTCAACCTGAGAAACCAAGGAGAGGTGTGGATCCAGGAGTACTCCCAGACTGCGGACCTGTTCCTTCTGGGGAAGTGTGACCCCATCTAGAACAGGTAGATCAAAATGGTCTCTGGAGTTCTGACCCTGCACAATAAGTACTTCTGTCTTATCTGGATTCAGCTTCAGTTTATTCTCTCTCATCCAGCCCATTACTGCTTCCAGGCAGGCATTTAGGGAGGATATGCCAACTCCTGAAGAAGTTGACACGGAGAAGTAGATCTGGGTGTCATCAGCACACTGATAACACCCAGCTCCAAATCCCCTGATGATCTCTCCCAACGGTTTCATGTAGATGTTAAAAAGCATTGGAGAGAGTATGGATCCTTGAGGGACACCATACTTAAGCTCAGATTTTGAAGAGCAACAATCTCCAATCAACACCATCTGGAACCTGTCCGAGAGGTAGGAGTGGAACCACTGTAAAACAGTGCCTCCCACCCCCAACTCCTTCAGATGCTCCAGAAGGATACTATGGTCGATAGTATCAAAAGCCGCCGAGAGGTCCAAAAGGACCAACAGAATCACACTTCCGCTGTCAATTCCCAATTGGAGATCATCCATCAGGCTGACTAAGGCAGTCTCCACCCCATAGCCTGCCTGAAAACCAGTTTGAAATGGGTCTAGAGAATCAGTTTCCTCCAAGACCGCCTGGAGCTGAGAGGCCACCACCCTCTCAGTTACCTTGCCCAGCCACGGGTGATTGGAGACAGGCCTATAATTGCTCAACTCTGAGGGATCTAATGCAGGCTTCTTTAGGAGAGGTTTAATAATTGTCTCCTTTAGACAAGGAGGCATCCTGACCTTCCTCAGAGAAGCATTTATGATTTGTACTAGGCCGCCTACAACAGCCTCCCTGCTAGATAGAATAAGCCATGTTGGACAAGGGTAAAAAGAGCAAGTGGTAGGCCTCACCGATCCAAGCAGCTTGTCCACATCCTCAGGAGTCACAAACTGAAATTGATCTATTCAAATCCAGCAAGAAGTGATTTAATATTATTTGTAGCATCATGTGAGAATTAAAATACTCTTGCTATTGAATACGTTAACTTGTACTAGCTTAATTTGCCACTGCTAACTGATCAGAGACACCTTTTAACATGGAGGCTGTCTTATATTTAACAGGGGTACAGCCACTATCCCTATTCACCCTAGTATAGTTTCCTCTCCGCTGTTTGCTGGTGTCTCCCTTGCATCTTTTTAGATTGTTGAGTCCCTTGGGGCAGGGAACCATTGTCTTATTTCTTTTGTTATGTAAACCACTTTGAGACCTTTTAAAAAAGCAATATATTAATATTCCAAAAATTAATAAATATTGGCCGACATCCTGGCTAATGAAGCATCCATGCTTCAAGCATGGGTTGCAGTGAGAATCTGCACACTGCTCCATTATGGGCACAACTGCTCAAGAGCACTAGGGTGCTAATATTTCAGGGGCACTCTCCTGCACTCCAGAAGTGTTCTGTAGAAGAGGAAACACGTCACTTAAGGGAGGGATATGTATCTGTTTCTACAGAGTGTAGACCAGTCTACATACAAAGTATAAACCTTTGATGACTAGATACTTAGCACTTAAGTAATGCTTGAATGTTCAAAGTTCTTCACATACATGATCTCAGTAATCCTTAAAATGACCTTGTCAGTTGGCCAATATTATTATTCCTTTATTGCAAATGGGACTCAGGTTGAGTTGCCAACCAGTCAATGTTTACAGGCCCCAAAATCGTATTCTGCTAGGTCGCCTAGATAGGTCTGAAAAAAGCCATCCAAGCCTAAAATTTGCCAGACTCCACCAGCTTCCTCCCTGGTTCCATTTCTGGCTTCCCAGATCCTGTACTGGCTCTGCCCTTGACCTTTCAGATTCTTCCAAGCTGCGCTTCTGCCCTGCCAGCTTCTGCCCTGACTCTACTTTGCTCAGGAGACCAATGATATTTAAATAAATAAATAAATAAATAAATAAATAAATAAATAAATAAGCAAGCCTTAGCTTAGTTCACATACTGTAATAGTTTGTCTAATGCTACATATGGAGTTTGTTGCTGAAGTAATATTTGAACTGAGAACATCCAGTTCCAAGGGCATAACTATAATAGGGCAAGGGGAGACAGTTGTCTGGGGGCCCATTGCCTTGGGGGCCCCCCCAGAGGCAAGTCACATGATTGACTCTCCCAACTGCGCACCCACCCAGGCTTCCTTCAGTTGTATTCATCTTCCGAAATTGATGTGAGACCAGAACAGCATGTTTTTCTCTAGTGCCATTAAATGACTTGCATCATCCACAATTTACAAAAGCCTTTTAAAAATAATTTAGGGGCCCATTTTTAAATCTTGTCTCTGGGCCCACTCCAACCTTGCTATGCCCCTGTCCAGTTCCCAGCAGCACAGACTAAGCAGTATGGTCCATTGCTCAATATACAAGTCTGAGTCGGAATATCTGTGTTTGTCCTATGTTTGGTATACCCCTGAGATATGTAGATGATACAGAAGCTTTGCGCCTTCCATAATTCCGGCTAGCTACAGTATAAGTCACAACAACTCTCTTTGTAGCCACTTGTCAGCTCTTTTAGCTTCTGCATGCTGGTAATCTTTCTGCTTGTCGGAGATATGACAGAAAACATGTCCATTTCCACTTAAGCTATTACAGTGATTTAGGAGCACAGCACTAGAGATTGTTTTCTCCAATGAATGATTTAGTCACACTGTGAAGTGTGGGGTGTGAGAGAAGAGAAGAGAAATAGAATACCATTTGAAAAGAAGTAGATATTGGCAGGCAGTGCCAGGGGTGGGTGGGTGATAAAAGAGTTTTCTGTGTTGATTTATTTATGAAATTTATCAGTTGCTTCAGGGGCGTAACTACTATTAGGCAAGGGGAGGTGGCTGCCTGGGGGCCCCCACGCCTCGAGGCCCCCCCCCGAGGCAAGTCACATGACTATATATTGTGAAGTGTGTGTGTATCAGCGAGGGGCCCATTTTAAAATTTTGTCTCTGGGCCCACTCCAACCTTGTTACGCCCCTGAGTTGCTTCCTTACAATTGTTCAGGGTGATGTACAACAACCCCCCTCCCCTTAAGATCACAATGAAAATAAGTTCAAAACTAATAAAAATGAAGCCATATATAATTAAAATAAAACCATACATAACATTCAGTAATCCATTTTTAAAAACAACAACATGAGAGTTAAGGCATTTCCTATTCAGTCCAGAGCAAGTTATTTGAGGATTACAGTTGGATGCTGTGAGAATGCAGATCTAGTGTAAGGTACTGATCGCATATTCACAATGTGAATGCATCATGCTTCATCAGGGATTGTGAATTTATGGCTGGACATTATTATATAGGTGGCATTTTGGAGAAGCTGCACATAGTAGAAATGCATCAAGCAGAAATTCATCCGGAGCATCTCTAGCAAATGATTGGGGAAGCGGCACCTGTTGCATTTCTGCCAGGATGGATCCCTCCCTAGCCCAATGTCCAGCTCAAAGGTCAAGGCAAAAAGCGTGGGTGCATGAAACTTAGTTTGTAAAGTCAGCATAGTATAAGATGTTGTACCAAGTCTTTACAATTTAAATGGTGCAGAAGAGCACCTTAACATGCAATTTCCAATCTTCTTAGAGTACAAATGAAAATTTTAGAGCACAAATGAAAATGAAAACCTAGCTAGACCTGTCCTCCGAGGCAGGCTGATGCACAAAGACCAGAGCGGAGGGTTGGTCTACCTGCTGATCCCAATTGGTAGTCCAGCTCTACTGGTTTTCTGGGGCAAGCTGGTCTACAAATTGGGCTCAGCAGGTAAACCAAACCACTGCTCCAGACTTAGTGCATCAGCCCGCCTCGGAGAGCTGGTCTACCCGCCGTTTCCCCAACAAAACAGGCCTCAAAATGGTGCCTGAATCATCCAAATAGTTCAGGTTGAATTGGGGATGATTCTGCTACAATTGTACTGGATGGATTTTTCCAAAACAACACAGGATTATGCTTCAGCATGTACCTGAATTAAAATAAAAATATATGCCAACACTCATTTTCTAGAGTTCAAGGGTCAGTTTTTAAACTGCTGCATCTCAGCCGTTTTGCATCAGATCTGCACTAGATTTGATGGGGTGGTGTCACATAGTTGATGTCTGTACATATTCAGGCAGACTGGGGAGACTATTTTGATTTTATGATGAATAGAATGTTCAGGTAGACTGGTATGGTAGACTGTTGAAAGAAATCCTCCTTCCGTCAAATACTCCTGGGAGGTGAGGGTCCTTCCATCAAAGACTTCTGGGAGGTGAGGGTATTTGCATTATCTGCTAGAAGCCTTTAGACCCATTCACAGTTACTTGGGAAGAGGGAATGACTCTTAAATCAATCTATGGTGTAAATATTCCCACAGAGCTTGGGAAAGCTCAGATGAGTTTATGGAGTGGAATAATAGTGGAATAGGTTACATTCCGGAAATGCCTTTCTAGGGTGTGGAAAGATCATGTTTATGTGCTTCATCTTCTGAAGATGCTCCACTATGATAGCTAGTTCATGTTTTTGTCTGGCTAATAGATATTAATCTTTGTGTATGAGAGAGAGAATGGGTACATATTGGCGAAACTTGAATGTAGTCCCTTGGATCAGATAAGGGTGAAAGGAGGGTGTTCCCTGGCATCTCTTTGTCGTGGCTTTCAGCTTAACTACTGTTCAAATAATGTGTAGTGGCTCCACCTTTTTTCTTACCTTACTCAGCAAGGGCATTCACTTTTTAAAATAGTTTCTAAGGGAGGACTTGCAAGTCTGGTATCAGGGTTTTGTCTTTTTCTTAATGCTCTTATAAACAGTGCTTTAAGGAGAAGCGTTAATAAATGCATGTGTCTGAAGTTGCCAAAATGTTACTTACAGAGCTGAATTTCTACTTCGCCTCTTTACCCAATTTGGGCCACATTTAGACTTTATCTGTCTTTTTAATTGTTATTTTATTTATTTCAGTATGTCTCTGAAATGCTTAGTGCTGTATGACCTTCTGCAGCAGCTTACAACAGTAGAAGATCATACAATAACATAATATAAAAGCCTGAAACCATAACATAATATGAACAATACAGCATCCTAAAGTAACAATTATGGTCACTAATCCAGCGAGCTGTATGTCTTTCTCAATAGGATGATCTTGGTTAGTTTCCTAAAATTTACAAGAGTATCAGTCAAGAGGACTTGTCAGGAAAGGGGATTCCATTCAGAGGATGCCACTTTTGGAAAAGCACAAGTTGTAGCAAGCTTGTTGGTAGTAGGCTAGTAAGCTATTCACATTAGATTTATTCACAGATAGGTGCTCCAGCTTGCCATTTGAATTAACAGACTGAGACTGGTGCTTAATTGAAAGTAAAGCCACAGATCACTGTATTAGTTTGCTAGATCAAATTGTAAAGTTCAAGTGTAAAGCTGAAGTAGATACAGGCTGACATCCAGACTAACAAATCACTGGTGCTAATGGAAAGGCACCAGTGTTTCTGAAGAATTCAACTAACTCAGATCCATTGCTCATTCAGTGGGGCATGGGGAAAAATTTGGGTGGCACTCCATGCCACCCAAAAATATGTCCTGGAGGGTTGCACAGTTCTTAGAGACATATTTCTAAGTGCTTCCAGGGGAAGGGAAGGCTATCGAAATTTCCCCTTCCCACACACAAGCACTGGGACAAAGTTTCTAGAACTCTTCAGAAGCACTGGTACCAAACTAGTGCTTCTCCTGTAGCATTGGTGCTTTGTTTTCATGTTTTCTGTACCTTGCAGAACATGGTGATAAAGTACTTTGTACATCTTAATAAAGTATGGAACATAATCTGGAAATGGAGCTCCAAACCATTAAGGATGAATCAAATGCTGAGTACACCAGCTCTTTCCAATATGCCATGGACATATACTGAGGTGGAAAAGGAACCCTGATACAGAACATCCTTGATTTCATATGGGAAGGTAGCAGAACTCAAATTGTTTTTGAGAAATACGCAGTTTGCTACAATTTGAGAAGACATGATTCAACAATATTGCAGAGTGTGGACTAGAAAGGACTAAGGTAAAATTATTTATATAAAAAACTTGCACAACATGAAAATATATTATCATTTATCTAAATGTTATGTCACTCTCAGGCAAACAAAATGAATGTATTTCAAAAATGCATGAGCAGTGTTTTGTGATTAACTGAAAATAACCTTTATTCCAGTTTTAAAAATGAAACAGAATAATTGTCAGACACTGATATCCCCTACCACATGGGAGGACACTAATCAGAGATAAAGTAGTTTTAAAAGTTGAGCTGCTCTGACCTAAATGGAGACTTTTTATTGTTAGCCAGGAATTGTTTTCTATTTGTAGACCATGCCTGTTTCAACCACTTTTTAATGCTGATTACACAATGTTTCAAGGACTTTCCTACCAACTGTGTTTTCTCGTTTAGCCCAATGAACTATGATCCCTGGATGTGATACAGGTTTTTTTCAATAGCAAACATGCTATCCTCGAAACATTTTTTTTTAAAAGAGAGAACATTTAATTGTGGCAATGAATTTATCAGCAAGGTCAGGGAGGAGCACTTCTCTATATGACTAACAATAAATAATTAGGGTTGGGCAAACCTTGTGCTGTTTGAGGTTTCTTTTGTGAACCTTATAAAACATTATTTTTATTTTTGCAGGCTTTGCAAAAGTTGGAAGAGCTTTGCTTTGTTTGTATTATATATAATTGCATTTTCAAGGTTTTTTTTTTTTTTTTTTAAGGTATAGTTAAACCTCTGCTGTCATTAAAGTAATATCCCAGCCCTAATCATTCTGGTACTGAGATCCGTGGGATTTACTTCCAATAATACCTATAGAATCTCAGAATGTATGTTCAATTTATAAGGATGTTGCCGTATGTTTCAAATTCAGTACCAAGAAGTCCAGTGGGAGTTTCTGACCCAATGTAATGTTTCCTTTTGTATATCTGGGTCAATAGCATGAGGGAATAGGTGACAGCTCCTACATTTCTGGACAGCTCCAGCTCACAAAGTTGCTCTGTGCTTTTATGGATAATGTGGGGAAAGCGTGAAGCCGACTACCAATATGTCACAGATCTATCCAGGCATTGTTTGCATTGGTCTTCAAAAGTCCATTTGCTTTCCAGAAATGGGATGGACGCACATTGGGGAAGTAACTTGCCTAGGGAGCAAGAGATTGCTGGTTCGAATCCCTGCTGGTATGTTTCCCAGACTATGACATTTCCCAGCAGAGAAATAGGAAGATGCTGAAAGGCATCATTTCATACTGCGCGGGAGATGGCAATGGTAAACCCCTCCTTTATTCTACCAAAGACAACCACAGGGTTCTGTGGTCGCCAGGAGTCAACACCGACTCGATGGCCCAACTTTTACTTTAATCAATTCCAAAGTATCAGGAGGGAGACCCACAATTCTGTTCACATCCATCTGCCCATTCAACCAAGCAGGTAGGAGCTTGGCTCTTCATTAGCCTGCCTGCAAGGTGTCCTATGTTGGTTGTTCCTCTTTGGAAACCCTCCTGGTGCAACAAGCCATCTCCAGATGCTTTCTGTTTTTCAACTGCATTTGAATAGGCATGCCAAAATTAATATCCCACTGCCCAGGACATACTCCTTTGGTGACTTTTGCTTCCCAAGTTTGCACCCCTTCATGAATGTCCTACCTCCTGATCAGACTGTAAATCACAAATGATCTCACGGGCTGAATCAAGGTACGGAAAGTTGATTACCATGGAATAGTTAAAATGTTGCACAAGCATAGATAATGCCAATGCAAACAGCAGTCTCTGCTGTGAAGCTGGACATTAACACAGAATATTTTCTGGATGAATTGAAGTCCTGGATTAATTTGATAAAAGCACTGTGGATTTAAGCAAAACTGTCTGAAATTCAGGAGGAATTGAAAGAACAGCCAGATTTGACTACCAAAACATGTTGGTAGCGATGCTAGCAAAGGAAGTCCTGCTGGTTTGAGCCTTGAGTTCCCTGACACAACAATGGATTTGGAAGTAGCAATGAATCTAGCTTGTGGAACGTAGGTTGTTTTGGGAGGAGCATCACTTGGCAGTATCACTGGTAGAAATCTATTGATTCATTTCTTTTCACTGCCCATTGATTTCAAGTACAAAATTCCTTTTAAAAAAACACTATTTAATTTATCATGTATTAAAATGTTCCTATATTTAGAATGCAATATTTAGTTTTATGTAGGAAGCATAATTTGTATGGTGTTTACCAGCAGTGTAATAGATTTGTAGCAAATAAATCTTATTTAATGGACTGTGGTCTGAACAGCTTTGTTTTGTTAAGGTGTTTGTTTTTTTAAATGTCCTTTGATTCTTCACCAGATCACTGTATATCTGAATGGTCTTTGTCATGCTGAAAAATAGAGGTTGGCAACCATTAAGGAGCAAAACGGATGTATTAGGTATAAAGTTCCTCAAGAGCAGTACCATCTGATGTTCAGTTTTCCTGGGAAAACATTTGGCAGGATCCAGACTAAGCTAGAAAGACCCATTGAAATTAATGGGATTTATGTTAGTCATGATTAACTTGTCTCATTTATTTCAGTGGTTCTTAGACTTTATTTATTTATTTGATTGATTGATTGATTGATTGATTGATTGATTTCTATACCGCCCTTCCAAAAATGGCTCAGGGCAGTTTACCCAGAGAAATAAAAAATAAATAAGATGGATCCCTGTCCCCAAAGGCCTCATAATCTAAAAAGAAACATAAGATAGACACCAGCAACAGTCACTGGAGGTACTGTGCTGGGGGTGGATAGGGCCAGTTACTTTGCCCCTGCTAAATAAAGAGAATCAACACATTAAAAGGTGCCTCTTTGCCAAGTTAGCAGGGGTAACTTATTAGTAACTTATCCCATGCTAACTGAACAAAGAGGCACCTTTTAAAAGTGGTGATTCTCTTTATTGAGAACTGTAGGGGGAGAATAACTAGCTATATCCAGCCCCAGCACAGTATCCTTCCAGTGGCTGTTGTTGTTTTCTATCTTATGTTTCTTTTTTAGATTCTTTTTTGGAGACAGGGAGCCACTTTATTAATTTATTTTTATCTATGTAAACCGCTTTGGAAACTTTTGTTGAAAAGCGGTATATAAATATTTGTTGTATTAGTAATTTGACTGTTTCAGAAGGTAGAAATCACCCTATATCTGTTTCATGCCATTTGTAAGCTGCAGTTTGACAATCAGTGGCTGACATTTGAACCAGGGAAGCACGAGCATCTCTCATGAACCTGCAGACTAATGCAGCTCCACCATTTGCCTGAATCTTCACCGACCAGAAGTGGGTCTCTCGGAGATCTACTCTCAGGCTGCAGCAAGTGCTTGTGGGGGCAAAAATCTCCCCTCCCCATGGTGCATGTGCTACATTTCTCCAGAACTCGGCAGCAGTGTTCACGCAGTACCAGAACATCACTGGAAATGCCAGTGCTCCCTTAATCTTGATGTCAACCATCCAATACTGACCCAATGCACTTAAACAATGACTTCCTTTCTCTTCCTGGCTCTTATATCTTGTTACATCTCTTTGATAAGGGTTTCTGTGTAACAACATAGTTATCCTCAGTCCAGTGAGCTCTTTAGGGTACACGAGCTCCTACATAAAAGGTTTTCCCATTCACTCCTATGGAGGACTTTGCTCATTTGTGGAACTGCATCTCTGTTGAAGTAAATGGGGGTGTTTAGTCAGGGAGGAGCTGTGTGTGCATGTTGATGTGCCCATGGGATCTGGATCCATATGTGTGCAGCAAGCTTAGAACAGTAAATGTTTTGGAAGGTATTATATATGATTTCCCCATAAAAATTGTACTGACATTGTAATGAATAAATACAGGTATAACCTTATTTAATCCCTATTTTTAAGGGGGGTCATCCTAAATTCAGGGTAATTTTCTATTTGGGTAAATATGTTAACATCTGGGAATAAGAGTTTATATTTATTCTAATGGTTTCTGTTGTTAATATGTTTTAATAAATTTTTACCTGAGCCTTCAGGACAGGTGGGTTTAAAAAAAAGGAAGCAAGGATGTAAGTTTGCATTCTCTAGCTCACAATTCAGTAGCCTTCTCCTGTCTAGGCAGAAGTTGATTTCAGCCATGCTAAGTTTGCGCTGCAGGGGTGTTTGTATGAAGCTCAATATTTGTTATCCCTGTCCCCCTTTTTAAACAGTTGGAGCTTGCCTTTTTTGGAATGTTCCCTATACTTTTATGTTGACAGTAAGATACAAATGAATGTAGATATTGCCTAAAGTGGAATGTTAAAGGAACTGGAACACATACTGTACATTGCCAAGACGTTGAAAAGAATTGTCTCCAAAGCATTTGGTGCAATTATAATAATAAATTATGTAAAATATGCATTGTTGGATTTCTGCACTGTCTGCCTTTTTGTTATGAAAGGATTTCTCAGTGGAGATAATGGCTTTTATAAGACGTTGAGACGAGTAACAAAAATGTTTACCTTTTAGCATGGAGCCTGGTGGAACCTGGGACTTGAGTTTGATTTCATTCTTCTATGCAATGATAGGCTTTTAAATTTGCATTATTGTATCAAAATGTTTCATTTGGGCCACCAGCAGAGATGTTGTTTACTGCTGGGGAGAGGACGGACTGTAAGTTTGCTACTCCCTGAGCAGTTTCCCACAAACAGCTCTTCTGATGGTGAGCCAACACAGCAAGTTTTGACTAGTAGTTTCACTGGTTTACAAACTATTTCATACTGAAACTATGGGAGTTACTCAACTCCTGGAGCCAGATTATGATCTGAGTTCCACCAGTGCAAACCTAGAGTATGTCCATTGATAAAAAGGGCATAATTCCAAACCTACACCGTGCTGTGATTCAGCACACAATCATACTTCTATTTGCAAGGATGATGGAAAGGAGAGGTTTTTAGATCAATAAAATCAAACAGGGGGGAAATGAAAAAAATGTTCATAATTGCTCTTCAAACACACCCCATTCCGCCTTTATAGACAAGGCTTATATTAAAATAATTACTTAATTACAGAAGTATGTATATATATGATAGATGGGAAATCTGTAAGCATTTTTCTGACTGGGTTGAGTGCCAATAGTACTACTAATGGTCAAAGCCAGAGTTCTGAGGGCATAAAGGAATGTGATGTGCTTGTTAAAAGACCTGCACCTCCTCTATAATGTAGCTTTGTCCTTTGGCGACATCAGTATAGTTTCATTAGTGGAGAAGGTGTGCAGAACATTTCCTAGCAAGGAGCACACTGGAGTTTACAGCCTACATTGACTCACTCTCAGTCAGGTTTTGCACTTGGGGAAGTGGGTGTCAAATACATATTCATGCCAGGAATGTAACATGATCTCACAGACCCTTATTACAGCAGGTTCCCATGATCTCCAGTGAATGGAGATCAGGTTCCGTTATCTCCAGTGAATGGAAATCAGGTTCCATGATCTCCAATGAATGGAGATTGGGTTGCCATAATTTCCAACTTTCAGAAGTTGCTCCAATTATAGTCTATGAATGATCACCAGGCAGCTCACATCTTATTGAAGGTCAACACCGTATGCGTGCAAAAAGCAGTCCAAGGAATCTTGTGAACCTTAAAGACTTGTGCAAGTTCTGAATTGTATCATAACTGTCAGATCTGAAAGCTAAGCCTCAGGTGCAATTTTGAGCTCCACATGCCATTTATTTCAGAGTGCTGCATCTGAAGCCAATAAAAAGTCAATGCACAATACAGAGATAGTGGCTGACATCCCTGGGCTAATAAAGCATTTGTCCTGTGTGAAAAGCAGAATTGCTGCTGGTTTCCTGACTAATAGAACACCAGCACTCATGCGGGGGAGATTTTGACAACCTCTCCTTCCTTTGGAAGCAGTCTGTGCCACTCAAAAATATGTCCCTGAGAGGTATGCGACTTCATGGACATATTTTGAGTGGCACAAAATATGCTTCTAGGGGAAGGGAAGGTTGTTAAAATTCACCCACAACCAGTGCTAGTTCCAGTGGTATTAATCAAGAACTTAACAGTAGCATCCGCTGCTTCCCATGTAGTGTTGGTGCTTCATTACTTTGGATGTTGGCCAATGGTTCTTAATGATAGCATGGTTATGTACAATGGCAATCAGCTGCAGTTATCCTGTAACAAATCTTGGTGTTCATGTGTGCGAATCGACTCAATGGGTTGCATCCAAAGAAAATTAGCCATGACTAAGCTTCAATGAAATTAAAGGGACTTAAGTTAGTCACAAGCAACTTGCCTCATTTATTTCAGTGGTGCTTAGTCATGACTAATGTTCTTGGATGCAACCCATAGGGGCTATTCTGACGATTGGCAAAAATCGGGCTAGGAGAGCCTAGCCTGATTTTTGCCGATCGTCAGAACCACTGGGCTTGGCTGCGAGCCCGGTGGTTCTAGAGCGGTTAACCCACGCAAGAACCCCTGCCCCCAAACCAGGTTTGAAGAGCTGGTTTTCTAGATTGTGAGTAGGCGCGGCTTAGTGCCATGCCTACTCATGAGTAGACCCCCGGAGGGGAGGCGAAAAGCCGCCTCCTGACTCCGGGGGTCTCCCCAGTATGCCCTGAGTGCTTGCGCAGGGCATACTGGGGGTTCCGGGGGCTGTGCAGCCCCGAGCTCTGCAGTCTCCGCCGGCTCCGTCACAGGGCCGGCAATCGTGTGGGCAGCTGATCCGGCCACCCAGGGCTCCCTGCCCGATCGTCTGTGGGGAGAGCGGGCTTAGTTTCGCCAAAAGCGGGTCTCACAGATCGTGAGACCCGTCTCATAGTCTTGTTGATTTCAAGGTTGTTGTGGGATAAGATGAGGGAGGGAGGGTTGCTGCCCTGGGCTGAATCATCCTGTTCCAACCATAATGTATTGGACTGGAGCTGCCTGGATGCAGTGATAACATTGTGAGCAGGGGCATAGCGTAGTGTCTATTGGACAAGGGGGGACAATTGTCTCCAGGCCCGGATGGTCAGGGGGCCCCACAAGGTTCTCCCTGTCTAGGGATGCTGAACTCCCCACAAAGGCCAGCCCCTTAGGAACATAGGCAGTTGGCAGCGATACCCGAGAGGAGGAGGAGAATGAGCAACAGGGAAACGGTGGGAGCTCTGCCCACGCCTGGCTCCTCCTCCTCTTTCTCTGCTGCAGAAGCCTCAAAGTCTGCACTGAGCTGTCACTTTGGAAGGGATAAGGCAAGTGGAGGGTTAAAGGGAGTGAGGGGTGACTCCTAGAGCGGCCCGGAAGGCTGTGTAATAGAAGAGTCCTGTTCCCCCATCCCCCTACCAGAGAGGAGACTTGGCTTTTCCCTCTTGCCCACATCAGCATCGTTGGGAGATCTGGTGAGTACAAAGGGCATGTGGAGTGCAACAAGGAGGGCAATGCGGGGTGGTGGTGGCGGGGTTAGGAAGTGACCAGGAGAGGCGCTCTGGAGTGTTAATGGTGGGGTAGTGGAATAGCAGCTAATTGCAGGGGGTATGGCTTGGGGGGCATGCTTTGCACACATATGGAAAAACAGGAGGGGGGGCCTGGCTGTACTTTGTCCCCTGGCCGCCTCTAAGCTTGCTACCCCACTGACTGTGAGTGTCCAAAGTCCTGCACCATGTTCCCTGAGACCTCTGGGAATCACATAGAGACTTGCATGGTTAGGAGACTGATCTCTATCGTGAGTGTTGCTATATGTTACAGCTGGGACAGGTTCACTTCACAATGGAGAGGTTGTTTTAGGCTACATCCTTGGGGCAGCCTATAGCTTGTATTAGTAGGGCAGAGAATCAGGTATCCAGGATATTAGCCCAGGATTCCTGTAGGGGCCCCCTCCTACCTTCCCATCTTTCTATACGGGTTCCAATCAGAATAAAAGGCCAAAACCAATTTATAGGAAGTTGTTAACACCTGGCTTTTAGTTCGTATCTCCTCCAGAATGCAGTTGTGCAATCACATATTGGCCAAATTTACCCCAAAGTCCCGGTGAGCTATCAGGGAGTACTTCACACTCCATTTGGGTTTTTCATCGCGTGTTAGAGTGTAGACTGATTTATATCTGGGGTTAAAAAATCCACTTTTTGCATTGGGTTTTTTGGGCAACTTCAAACTCACTGTAAAGCCTCGCAGAAAACCCATGTTAAAGCCTGCTATCTGGGAAGACTCCAAGTGGAGAGTTATTAAAACAGCCTCTTATGACAGTACCTGCCACACTAAAGTGTGAAGTTACACATTTAGGTTGTGACTGAGTCTGAGTTCTTTAGTTTTGCTATCACCTGCTCAGGCAGCATGAGGAATAATACATAGAATGCCAGATATTCAACAATATTTTAATAGCTCCACTATATTATGCAAGCAAACCTCTGATAACTAAAAAAAAAAGTCGAATATTTTTGGATTAAATGTAGCAGCATTGCTTTTTCCCAGTATGAGTTATCCCTGAATTAAGAAAAGCCTCCACCACATTTCCTTATGCTCAGACTGGTGGCATGCTTGTCCTCAAAAAACCATTTGATGTGGAACATAATACTTACATATCAAGCATTTCTAAAGCATCATTCCGACATTAATTTACTATTTGTGTGAAGTAAATTACCAATACTATTATCTCGTTTTCTAGATGAGAAATGAAAGAAAAAAGACCAAGTGACTTGCCAAAAGCTATGCGGTGAGTCAGTGGCAAGCCTAAGACATGAGGATAAAAATCTGTTTGCCCTAGAAAAAAGGAACCAGAGAGCTGTTATCAATTGTTATAACACAAGAGTGAGTGAGTATGTTGGAGATTAATACAGCAGTAGCTGAAGGATAGTCCTAGGGTATAGGATTTCACTGGGAAAATATTTATTTATTTATTTATTTATTTATTTATTTATTTATTTAAAACATTTATATCCTGCCCCTCCAGTACCTTACTGCTCAGGGCAGCTTGCAATATTTATAAAACAGTTACAATATAACATCAGACCAATAAACTTTACCAAATTAAACAAGTTAAAAATCCAAGCTAAAACCACAATAAAATTAGCTTTTACAATTCCAAATTACAATCTTAAAGCAATATCAATATAATGGTGTAAACAATTTAGTAATGCATTTAGGAGAGTTGGGATCGGGTCTCATGATCAGTGAGACCTGGTTTTGGGAAGTGAGCGGGAAGAGCGGGCTAAGCCTGCTCTCCCCGCTCACGAGTGGGCAGGGAGCCCTGGGCGGCTCTGAGACGGAGCTGGCGGGGACTGGGGAGCTCGGGGGCCGCGTGGCCCCTGGAAGCCCCAGTATGCCCTGTGCGAGCACTCAGGACATACTGGGGAGACCCCCGAGCCAGGAGGCTGCTTTAAAGCCTCCCGGCCGGCGGTCTACTCACAAGTAGCCGCACCGCGGAGCCACGGCTACTCACGAGCAGATAGCCCGGGTTTGCTGAGCGCTTGCTCCGCAAATCCGGGCTAAGGGGAGGGCTACAGGATTGGGTTAGCCGCTCCAGAACCATCGGGCTCGGCTGCGAGCCCGGTGGTTCTGACTATCACAAAAATTGGGCTAGGATTTTCCTAGCCCGATTTTTGTGATCGTAAGAATAGCCCCCTGGTCTTGTGGTAGCAAGCATGACTTGTCCCCTTAGCTAAGCGGGGTCCACCCAGGTTGCATATGAATGGGAGACTTGATGTGTGAGCACCGTAAGACATTCTCTTCAGGGGATGTAGCTGCTTTGGGAAGAGCAGAAGGTTCCAAGTTCCCTCCCTGGCATCTCCAAGATAGGGCTGAGAGAGATTCCTGCCTGCAACCTTGGAGATGCCGCTGCTAGTCTGTGTAGACAATATTGAGCTAGCTGGACCTATGGTCTGACTCCGTATATGACAGCTTCCTATATTCCTATTTTCCTATGGAGACCAGGAAGTTTTTGAAGTGAGGCTGTGGGTCAGGACTTCAAGCAAGTCTTTGCGTCAATGAATTGCTTTATAATTTTTGCTGTTTATTTCTGATCATTCTGGCACACCACATCAAAAGTCAGCAAAAGCCACATTTCTATTTAATTAGTTTCTGACCAGGTACACCAAAAGTTACCCGAAAGTTTCTGACAATTTAGCTTAACAACCTGGAAAACGGAACAACTGATATGTAGTGAAAGCTTTGACTATTTCTAACCTGGCATGCTGATTAATTAGGTCTTAGAATACTTAAGTTAACTCACAGAATGCTTGTTGATTTGTTTGACCAACAGGATAGATACCAATCTGTTTATTAGTTTTATCACATATGTTTATTCATTTTAATTTTGGGGATATTATGTTAAACATGTTCCCCCCCCCCTTATAAAAAATGTCTGGATTTATATCTCTGAATGCCTACTGTTGTTAGGCATAGGCCATTCCTGGTGAACAATTGACACATATTCAGCAAAACATCCTGTACATAAAACCATAAACAATGAAAAGCAAATATGGACCAGATGGGTATACCATAAAATTAAAGCAAAATCAACAGAAACATTAACAAAAACATAGATTGTATGTATTTAAATGCCAGGCATAAAAAATCCTGCACACAATTATATTAGAGCATGCTGTTTGTCTAATATAAGGCTCCTAGCATTGCAAAGCCAGCCACCAGCACCTTGAACAAATGTTACAGATTTTAGCTGCTACTACTGCAGATAATGAAACTGCTGTAGTAATTCTGCCTGCCCTCATGGACGTTTTGCTCAGTTGTCAAAATTTCCCACTTTGCCAATAAAAGGTATAGTCTTAAGTTCTTAACTTCTTCATATAATGGACAATTCAGTAAATAATGAGGAAGGTCTTCTGTATAACCTCTGCCCCACACTTGCAAAATCCAGGCTCAAATATACAGGCAGCTGGGTCTCATGGTCACCGAGACCCACCTCCATAGGGTTTGCAGGGAGAGCGGGCTAAGCAGACGAGCAGGGCGGGAGCCCTGGGCAGCCATATTGGCCGCCCACACGACTGCCGGCTCCGTGATGGAGCTGGCAGGGGCTGGGAAGATTGGGGGCCGCACGGCCCCCGGAAGCTCCAGTGTGCCCTGTGTGAGCATGCAGGGCATACTGGAGAGACCCCTGCTTTTAAGCCTCCCGGTCGGGGGTCTCCTTGTGAGTAGCCACAGCACAGAGCCGCGCCACGGCTACTCACGATCCAAAAAAAGAGCTAATGTTTCTTGAGAAACATCATGGGGCTATTCACATGGGCTGCAAAGATCAGGCGAAGGGAGCCTAGCCCGATTTTTGCAATCCGTGTGAACCACTGGGCTCAGCTGTGAGCCTGGTGGTTCCAGAGCGGATCACCCGCTCAAGTAACCTGTCCCTTAAACTGGAGTGAGCGTCGCAAACCCGGTTTAAGGGATGGGTTACTTGAGCGGGTTATCCGCTCTGGAACCACTGAGCTCACAGCTGAGCCCAGTGGTTCACACGGACTGCAAAAATCGGGCTAGGCTCCCTTTGCCTGATTTTTGCAGTCCATGTGAACAGCCCCATGATGTTCCTCAAGAAACATTAGCTCTTTTCAGACGTTTTTGCTGCTTCTCACTTTAGCATGGAGGGAGAAGGAGGATCTGCCCCACTGTACAAGTAATTTATTTACAACAGTCCTGCTACACGTCCCTGTACCCTTCACCAAGCCTGGCTAGGCTTATCGGGTCCGGCCTCAGAGCAGGGACAGGGAGGGGGGTGAGTGTCACCGTGTGCCCAGGCTACTTACTCTTTGTGTCTTCCCCCTCCGGGGGCCCCTGACACTCTCCACCAGCCAGCCTCTCATCCCCAGGCAGCTCCCTATATGCCTCCTCACAGGCAATCAATCGCCACCCCCAATTATGGGGACAACGCCCTTCTTTATTCTCTGTAATTGACTACCCTTTACAACTGTTGCCAATGCCTCTCCCCCTTCTTCCTCCTCCAGCTTAGACTCCCTCCCTTCAGGAGGCATGCTGCTGATGTTATCCTCGCACGCCTCCCCTTCATCCTCTTCAGGGCTCTGCTCCTCCTCCACTGGAGCTGAGTCGCTGCCCGGGGGCAGTATTTCCTCCTCTTCTGCCACCCATCTCTGTCACCTTGGGCCCCCTCACCACCCCGTCCTTGGAGGTAAGGTCAGTTGGCCTTGCAGGACAACAACATTTATATGTATGTTGAGAATAGCAGACATGCAAAATGAACACACACATATGAGAGGGATAGAGCCTGCCATTCAACACCCTCTCTTCCTCCACCTGGGAAGTGTTTATATCACAATCAGAATAAATTTCAAAGAGATGAACACCTTTCTGATGAAAGGTTGTGGGAAAGCAGAGAAATGTTGGCCGACATTCCGTGCAGCCTTTTATTTATCTAATCTATCTGTCAAACTATCTATCATATTTCTGTACCACCTGACATATGCATCTCCAGGCAGTGTACGTAAGTTAAAATACAATACAAAAATAGGCTAAAATGATTAAAACAATTATGATATAAAATCAATTAAAACTAATGTCGGGGTTTCCTACCCTCCTCAATGAGACAGGGTTGTTTACCCAGTCAAACAGCAGTGTGCCGAGAGAAGCAGGGGGCTCCAGTCGCCAGGACAACCCCAGCAATTACCTTCCAGAAGTCAGGAAGGGTTCAGAGAGGCGGGCAACAGCTGCTGGGGGATGGGTGGGTGCAGCCCAAGAGGCATCAGAATGGTGGGGATGGAATAGCAATGATATCAGCTCCACAGCTGCAGCCTTGTGTGGAAATGCTCGTGAAGGGGGTGGAGTGGGAGAAAAAGGCCCCTTGGGAGGCCAAGGATTGGGTGGCCAATGCAAGCTGGAAGAGGGGAGGAGTGTCCTAAATGTAGGGCTTTATTTAAGGCAGGGGCTGCCAAAGGTGAGACGATCAGCAGGGATGGGGTTTGTTGGTCTGGTGTACTCCTGGAGAGGAGCTCAGACCTTTGCTCCCACTGATAGGTGAAGGAATGGAGTGATTATACTTCCTTCCTCCTCCAACTCTGAGGCAATGCCCGTGCCTATAATTTAGTGCGAAAAGGTGGGAAGGTTAACTAGAGAATTCCTCCCCACCTAAACACGGATAATTAATTAAAAGCTTGAGGAAAAGGGTGCATTAAGGGTCCTCTAAAAAACAGCCAGAGATGGAGAAACTCTGATTTTAACAGGAAGTGTGTTCCAGAGGCCCGGGGCAGCCACAGAGAAGGCTTGGTTCCAAGTAGCCACCACTACCTGGTGGTAGCCATAACTGGACCTTCCCCAGATTATCTTAATAGGTTGGAGGGGTCATGAAAAAGGAAGTGGTCTCTTAAATACCCTGGACCCAAACCGTTCAGGCTTTATTGGTAATAACCAGCACTTTGTATTTCTCTAGGAAACATAGCAGCAGCCCGTGCAGTTCTTTTAAGATCAGTGTTATATGGTCTTTTCAGGTTATCCCGGAGACAAGTCTGGCTGCCACATTCTGCACCAACTGTAGTTTCTGTACTATGTACAAAGACAGCCCAACATAGAGAGCATTACAGTAGTCAAGCCTGAAGGTTACCAGCAAATGTACCACTGTTTTAAGGTCATTTTCCTTCAGAAATTGACATATCTGATGAAGCTGATAAAAAGTACCCCTGGCTGTTGCCTCAACCTGAGAGACCAGAGAGAGTTTTGGATCAACAAGCACTCCCAAGCTACATATCAGGGGCATAACAAGGTTGGAGTGGGCCCAGATACAAGATTTTAAAATGCACCCCCCGCCCACAGAGAGCTCAGCTCATGGAATAAAGAAATCTTAAATGATGTGCCACAATAGAACATCATCCTAAATTATTTTTAAAAGGTTTTGTAAATTGTGGACAATGCAAGTCATGTAATGGTACTAGAGAAAGACATGCTGTTCTGGTAGCTCCAGGTCTTAACACTCACATCCATTTTGGAGGATGAATACAATTGAAAGAAGCCCGGGCGGGTGCGTGGCTGGGGGACTCAGTCATGTGACTTGCCTCTGGGGGCCCCCCAAGGCAGTGGGCCCCCAGACAACTGTCTCCCCTTGCCCTATTATACTGTAGTTATGCCCCTGCTACATAGTTGTTCTTTCAGGTTAAGTGTAACCCCATCCAGAACAGGCAGATCTAAACCATCTCTCGAGTTCTGACTGCCCCCCTCTCCACCCCCAACAGTCAGTACCTCCATCTTATTTGGATTCAATTTCAGTTTGTTATCTCTCATCCAGCCCATTACTGACTAGATGCAAAACATTTTGCATATGTTTTAGCACTGCGTGTATGCAGGATGCAAGAGCTCTGTTGCACAAGCACCAGAGAATGCGTGGATGCCATTGTGTCAAGGTAGACCATTATTTTCAATGGATTACCACCATGCATAGCATCCGTGCAGCATCTTGTACAAGTGTATACATACTGCATTAAAACGCACGTGGAACACTGCACAGTATGCCATACAATGTTATTTTATGCATTTGGCTTTAAAATAATTTTGCCATGGGGAAAAATTATAGATTCTTATTTTGGCAAGTCAAGCTGACTGTACCCTACAGTCTAGAATAAAATGTAGGCCCAGCTGCAGCTGAATATAAATGTAGTCTTGCAAAGCTTACATGTTTGTGAGAATGGCCCCAATTAATCACTTCAACAGCAGGTGATTGATCAGCTCAAAAGTCTGTAATGTGTAACAGCTCTGATATATATTACTGGTGTATTTATTTATGGGGGGCAGTTATATCCCTTCTTCTCACTCCCTTAACCTTGTTTAAGAGACGGGTTTAACAAAAGGGTTAGGTGGCACTGGTCTGCTGGGTTTCCAGACTAGATCAACTGTCAGAGCTGGTCTACCGATCTGGTCTGCTTGAAGACCTGGATGCTATTCCCACGATCACCCGGAATCGGGCTAGGGGAGCCTAGCCTGATTTCGGCTGATCGTGGGAGCCACTGGGCTTGCAGGTGAGCCTGGTTGCCTCCCAGCGGTTAACCTACCAAACAACCCCTCCCCTTAAACCGCTCCGCAAAGCCAGTTTTGTAAATTGTGAGTAGCCGCAGCATGGCTCCGCGCCGCGGCTACTCACAACTAGACCCCCAGAGGGTAGGTGAAAAGCCACCTCCCAGCTCAGGGGTCTCTCCAGTATGCCTTGCGCGCTCACGCAGGGCATACTGGAGCTTCCGGAGGCCACGCGGCCCCTGATCCTCCCAGCCCCCGCCGGCTCTGTCACGGAGCCGGCAGTCGTGTGGGCAGCCTCTGCAGCCGCCCAGAGCAAACTGGCTGGTCGTCTGCGAGGAGAGCAGGCTTAGCCTGCTCTCCTCGCAAACCCCATAGAGGCTCTTCTCTGTGATTGTGAGAAGAGCCTCCTGGTCTACCAGTCTGGTAAAGAGCTGGTAAAGCATCGGTTAGGCTGCGCATGAGAACAGCCTCCCTGATTCATTAATTTAAACTTTCAGTTGTACCTATTAAGTTCTGTAAGACATTAGCTCCTTCATAATTAAATAGTTTGCTGCATTGTTGTTCTCTCTTATATAAATAAAGGACTTTCACATCTGTTTATATACCACATTAATAGCAAGATTAAGGATCTGACTCAAGTCCATAATTTCAAGTACATTCTGGGAATTTGTCCTTAATGAGATCAAAATGCAATGGACTTTGATAAGCTTCAGAACAGGCCCTGACCATGCCAAGTCCATAGTTGTAGCTCAATGTAAACACACTTGTTTCAAAACTACTGAATAAAACATGCATTTTGCAGACATAAATACATTTCTGCCTACAATTGGTACTCCCCTTCCAGGCTGACAAGTGTAGTTGTTTGTACAACATCTATGTAGCCTTTTCAGGCCCTGAATTTCATGACATAGGACTTTCAGGCCACTGCAGTCCCATCACCTTCTGCTAATGCAGCTTCTACAGGCCAAGGTAGCATCTGCATCTTATTTTGCTTTTTTTTTTTTTTTTTTTTTAGTTTTAGCAGCTGTCATGGGACAGCTTTCATATCCTGTTATTTGAGAGAAAGAGTTCAATTGTCCTGCTTTCAGATGTTTCTAGTAATTAGGGAGCCTTTGAGGCGATTCTCACGAGCAGCAGAAACCGGGTTAAGGGAGCCCAGCCCAGTTTCTGCTGCTTGTGTGCAGCAACGGGAGCCATGCGGCTCCTGATGGCAGCTCAGCAGCAAGCCCGCCTAAATATCCTCCCCCTTAAATGAAGTTGATGGAGTGAGCGCTTTTTTTGGGGGGGGGGTTGTGTGTCTGCCACGGCTGCTCTTTGCTTTGGCGGACACATTAACGGCGGGTTGGGGACCCCAGGAATGCACTTATGCAGTGCATTACTGGGGCCCTGGGGGGTGGAGCACCGTGAGGTGGTGGTCCTTCCCTTCGCCTGACCCCTGGATCTGCCGGGCAAGCCGCAGCTGGGTGTGTGAGCCTCAGAGCCAAGCCGCCGCTCATCTGGGTGGGCTATCCGTCCACCCGAGAAGGGGTGAGTGCTCTTCTGTGGGGAGAACAGATTAAACCTGCTCTCTCCACAGAACCCCTTTCAGTCCTACACACTGATCGTGTGTAGAGCCTTTTTGTGCTTGAGCTTTCTTGGTAGAATGAAAGTACTTTGAATATTTGAGGCCACTCTGTTTGCCCCATTTGGGGGTAAAGATGTGGAAATGTTTCATGCCTGGATTATAGGTGTCCTGGATATGTGTGCACCAAGTTTCAGCTCCCCAGATCATTGTGGCTGGGGATGATGGTCATTGTAGTCCAACCACATCTAGGGATCCAAGGTTGGGAAACCCTGGCTTAAGGGGTTGAGAAAACACTCTCCAGCATACCCTCGATCTAAAGAGTTGAGGAAGAAAGTGAGTTTACCAACGTGGTTCATTGTTATTTTTTAGATTATATGCATTTTTGTTGTTTAATTTAGAAAAATAAAGGTCATTGTGGCTGGGGATGATGGAAGTTGTAGTCCAACAATATCTTGGGACCCAAAGTTGGTAAGCCCCATCTAGATCATGTGGAATGTTGATACCCAGTCAGCCAGCCAGTCAGTCAGTCAGTGATGCTCACCTAAGCAGTAGTAGCTACTGCAACTATTAGAGTTCTAGACAGGGGCGTAACTACTATTAGGCAAGGGGATGCAGCTGCCTGGGGGCCCCCACACCTCGAGGGCCCCCCCAGAGAGGCAAGTCACATGACTATATATTGTGAAGTGTGTGTGTATCAGCGAGGGGCCCATTTTAAAATTTTGTCTCTGGGCGCACTCCAACCTTGTTATGCCCCTGGTTCTAGAGCATGGCCTAAGGACACATGATACAGTCACCTTGCTGAAGTTAAGCAGGTCTTAGTGTGGCCAGTGCCTGGATAGTCGGGATTTGCATGAACCAAGGCTCATGCGTGGACTCCATGCTTGTGCCAGTGCCACACAGGGGTTCTTGGGGGCAGCACTTTTGCAGCAGGAAGCTGCATGTGGCGGTGGAGAGCAGGTAAGGACCTGCTCTCCTCTTTTTAAAGGATTCCGCTTGCCACTCTCCTTCCCACGGTGCCATATGTGCACAAACCTCGGTTCATGCATATCCCTACTGGATGGGAGACCCATGTATGACCCCTTTAGGGATGGGGCTGTAGTTCAGTGGTATAACATCTGTTTTGCGTGCAGCAGGTACCATGTCCAGTACCCAACATCTCCAGGTAGGGCTGAGAAAGACTCCCTTCTGAAACATAGGAGAACTGCTGCCAGTCAGTGAAGCTCTTCTCACGATCGGTGAGAAGAACTTCCGGTGGGTCTGTGGGGAGAGCGGGCTTAGCAGACAAGCAGCCTCCCTGCAGATGAGCAGCCTCCAAGCCCTGGTCGGCTGGATCAGCCGCCCACACGACTGCCAGCTCAGCCAGGGAGCCGGTAGAGGCTGCGGGGATCGGGGCTGCACGGCCCCAGATGTTCCAGGATGCCCTGTGCAAGTGCCTCCTGAGAAGACTCCTGGGACTGGGAGGCTTGTTTCAGCATCCCAGTGGGGGTCTCCTCATGTGTGTCGCCGTGGTGCGGAGACGCTCTGTGGTGGCACATGACCAGAAAACTCATTCTGCTAACCTGGGTTAAGGGGAGGGCTTCTTTGGTGGGCTAGCAACCAGAGAACCAGCTGGCTCACAGGCGTGCCCAGTGATTCTCAGGATGGGGGAAACCTGGGCTGGGCTCTTTTAGCCCGGTTTCTCCCCATCTTGAGAATAGCCTCATTGTAGGCCAGGGCTGCTCAATGTCAGCCCTCCAGTTGCTGTTTTTTGACTACAGCTCCCATTATCCCCAGCCACAGTGGCCCCAAACCAGGGATTATGGGAGTTGTAGGTCAACATCTGCAGGAGGGCTAAAGTTGAACAGTCTTGGTGTAGGCCAGGGATTCTCAACGTGTGGGTCCCCAGATGTAATTGAACTTCAGCTCCCATAATTCCTAACCAAAGGCCACTGGGGCTGGGGGTTATGGGAGTTGAAGTCCAATAACATCTGGGGACCCACACGTTGAGAAACCCTGGTGTAGGCAATTCTGAGCTAGATGGACCAATAGTCTGACTAGTATAAGGCAGCTTCCTCTGTTTCTATGTGCTGTGACGATGATGACTACATTATTTAAGGGAAGCCTGCTTCCAAGTAAGTTTAGTTAGGATTATACCCTGCATATCTTTTCAAATGATACAAAAGCAAATCACTGGCACTGCTGTAGATGAAGCCGAATGGCATTTACTGCATTTTCAGCTGGATCTAGATTTCTGTGCTGCATCATTTACTTATCATGTTGCTATTTTCTTGTTTAAAAAAATTCCGAAAAGAAAAGAATATTATGAGAAAAAATGTTTCAATGATTTCCCCAGCTATGTGATGTTGTTTTAAGCTGGCAATAAATTGCAGACCAGCTCTAATCAAATGTCATTGAAAATGGAAATGAGAACAATATGACCATGCCACATGGTAGCATTTTGTTCTAAGCTAGATGTACCTACTACCAGAGATTGTACTGTTCTCTGAACAGCATCTAAACGATGCTCTTTGATGCTTCATTCTGCCAAAGCTTATTTGGACTTTTTGAAGAGCCATGTGGCATTAGCAGAGACTAAGTGGTTCAATTTGTCAGATTATTATTTTTTAGATGTCCCATTGTCTTACTCATCTGTCTGATACAAGGCTCAGAAACTAGAAGGTTTAATAACACCATGATTGGTGGATTATATCTGAACTCTGACCAAAATATATATTCACATTGATTTGCACATGGAAAGATCTCCCATATTCGTTTCAGCTCTGGGAAACACACTGTCAGCTTCTGTTTTCAGTGCCCGAGAATGTAGAAATATCACAGTCTGTCTTAATGCCAATGCTCCTTTTGTAAAGCTTTTTGGTTGGGAGAGGCAGTGATTCATGAAGCCCCCCAATAGACTTCTCTTGGCAAGAAATAGATCCCTATACTGAGGTATGAAAGTCCAGGACTGTTTTGCAAAGGACCAGAAAGTAGATTAAGAAATAGATGCATACACCAGCAGGTTCATCTTGAGAACACAAGGCTGGTTTCAGAATAATTATGTTGCACTCTCTATGTTATCACTAACTGATGATCAAAGGTCAGATTTTGGTCCTATGTGGCAATTCCTGGTGCCGGAACAGCAGGAGTGGCTACAGAGTGTTGGCAAGGTAGAGGAAGCTTCACTTTCTGTTTTGGTTCTCCCCTAGCAAAGGACTGCAGCAAGGCTGCCTGCCTTCTATGAGCATTTATTGACAGAAGGGATACGTTTTTGTTTGGCGATGAATCATGCAGAGAGTTAAGGGAAATCTCTTTCCTCTGGCTCTGGCTTCTGAGCTCACACCTATAGAGACTCATTTTGGAGAGATCCTCCACTACACAAGCACAGAAATAATTTCTTACATTAAATGTTCAGAGAAAATATCCTTATTAAAAGGGGCTTAGACAAATTCATGGAGGACAGGTCTATCAATGGCAACTTGCTGGTGGCAGTGGGCCACCTCAAACCACAGAGGCATGATGGCTCTCAATACCAGTTGCAGGGGAGCAACAGCAGGAGAGAGGGCATGCACCTACCTCTTGCCTATGGGCTCCCCAGAGGCAACTGGTGGGCCACTGTGTGAAACAGGATGCTGGACAGGATAGGCCTTGGGCCTGATCCAGGAAAGCTATTCTTATTTTTTTGGTATACTTCACACATTGGGATGTCCAGTGCTATGCATGGATTTTAAAAATGAAGACTATTTGCCAGCAAAGAAAGAACTGGTGACAATTTTTGCTCAGATGGTTTGGAACCATTGACTTGGCACAGTGCACTTTGATTCCTCCTGCCCTCTAATTCTGGCCCACTGCCCTAAGCCCACTTTGGATACATACTAAGATATAATGAACGTGTTTAAAGCATAAAGCTCTCCACACAAGCAGTGTGTAGAGCCTAAGAGGCTTGTGCAAGGAGAGTGGGCTTCACCCGCTCTCCCCACAGATGAGCAGGCAGCTCACCCTGGGTGGCCAGATCTGCCACCCACACGCTTAGTGACTGTCATGGAGCTGGTTGGGATGGCAGGGATCAGGGCCTGCCTGGCCCCCGGAAGTCCCAGAATGCCTCACAGTAGTGCACGGGGCATTCTGGGGAGCCCCCCAACTCTTCTTTATGGGGTTTGTTTACATTTCTCCTCTAACTTAAAAGGAAGAGAGAGTAGGGAAAACAGAGAGAAGAAAACAGGAGAGTGAGACATTGCCAGACACAATGGCGTTTCATGGATTAAATAATACGCTAGCATTAAAATTGCCTTCAGATCCTATAATTTAAGCATTTGTCATCAAGGAATTGATGACTAGAGAAAAGTGAGGTGTTCAAGGCTGGACTACACACGTGTTACATGGAGTCTGGCCCATGATTCCTAGATGTTCTCTGTTGTCAGTTTCTTAATGGCAATGGCATGCTTGTTCTCTAAACAGGAGACATGGGGAAGGGGAGATCTAGATTGAGACTGTGGCAAGTAGTGGGGAAGGGGGCTTTACCAACATTAGCTAGTGCCTATCTGGATTTATTTATTTTTTAGGATGCAATCCAACAAATGAAATGTTTATATTATATTTAATAGAACACCAGATAACCAAATCTCAACCATAATGTATGCATTACCAAATCACAATCATTATGTATGCATTACTGATATATATTAAATATTCAAATGTGCACTTGTTCTGAGCCATAAAGTATCATTTTTCTTGGTAGTGAAGGAAAATTTGCTGAAATATAATAAGAAATATATGCTAATGAATCCCCCCACTCCTGCCCCCAGGATGTGGTGTTTGCATTATTCCAGAGTATTGTATGACTAACACTACTGAAGTGATTAGTTCAGTCTTTCCATGCAGATAAATCCCAGGAGATCAAAGTAAAAGCTCACTGCTGCCTATTAAATAACAGGAAACATACGGTTAAGGAAATGTTAACATGTTTGGATAAACCTATTTTTATAAAGAGACTAATAATTCAACATGATTGGGGTCGAGGCATTCCCATTTTATCTGCATGTATGTTTATTTTATCTAAAAACATAATGGACCAAAAATCTTGCTATAATTAAGCCCTGAACTGTACAAGTGAAGTACTTTATTGCAAGCTAAGCATCGAACATAATGTGTGCATTTCCCTCCATTCAAATTATGCCTGAAACATGAAGTAAACATCACAGACAGATAGATACTGCCTGATGCAAAGAATGCACATCGCATTCAAAGGCACTTTATGGTAGACATTTGAGTAATGAAATTGTGAAAGATGTTCCTTTTTACATTCATAATTATAGAGCAGAGCAGATGGTGAAGAGGTAGTTCAAAGTAATAGAGATCAATTAAGTTAAATGATCACGTTGTCAGCCATCCTTGAATTGGAGACATACTGATTTCTGTGGGGGGTTTTAAGGTAGAAAATAATAAGATAAAACCATGTAGCTTGTCGTATAGTTCCTTCAAAATGTCCTTTGAATGACAATATACAAGTGGAGTTAGGGTTTGAAAAGGGGGAGAAAACAGATTGAGCTATCAGAGACGCTAACATTCATTTTCAAGAGTGTTAAAGTAATCTAGGGAAGGCTGATGAAAGGGAGGATATTGAAGGAACCACAAGATGTTATAAGACAATAACATTTTCTTGTGAGTAGGCCATGTAAGCTTGGAACACTTGGGTACTAGGGCTGGCTCTGCAACGAACCATTATGTAGGTTTTGGAGTTGATATTTTTCTTTACCTTAAGCCACAGGGTGTGATAGGTAAAGTAAAGATGAATCCTTTTAGGTGGCAATCCAAGAAGAACTATGCTTGAAGCAAGCCTGGGGGAGCACAGCCCCTGCTGTGGCTGTTGAAAGGAGCAGCATGTGATTTCCCCTAGGCCAAAGTAACTCTGCTAGATATAAGCAGACAGCGGCAAGTTCTGATATATCTTTCTTCCTCAGAAGGCCAAGTTCAGTGTGCTGGAAATATAGCCTACACACAGGAAGGCTTCTTTTTAAGGGAAGTAAAAACACTGTAGTTGACACCCTTTTTCTGGTAGACTTTCTGTGCTTTCAAGATTAAGAAAAGGCAGAAATTCAACAGATTTTCCAGTATATTGAGATAAAAGTGCTGGGGAAACCTGTAAATATTGAATTTCTTCGGGCATAGAAACCTGTGTTAGGATTCAATAATCACTTGCATCATATTGGTATCAAACTGGAACCAATAATTTCATCTGTGCACAGCCTGATTGCTTGTATCTGTTTCAAATCTGTTTACATCTCAGAAATCTCTTGTACTAACAGGATGGCTACAAGAATAATTACAGGGTCTCCTTAGGGGCTATAACTAAAGGCTGTGGCCAGGGATGGTCTCAGGGGCTTGCCAGATGCCCCCAGAGGACCCAAGTAGCTGGACCAACCTTGAGTGCCTTCAGTATGAGTGGCAGAGGTGACACCAGTTAATGAAGAGACTCTTGCTGCTGTTTTGACCCGTAATGCACCCCATTGTACAAATAAGAACATCCCCCAAAGTTCCTTCTGTCATTACAGGACCTCTAGAGATGCCCCTAGTGGCTAGTGGGGAAGACAGGTGAAGGAGAGCTACTGTGCAAGTATCTTGGCCAGGACACATTACAGTACTTGCTTCTCCTGATTTCCCCACTGGTTGGTCCCAAAGGCCTCTCCATCATCACTGAGAGAAAGCCTATTGGCTAGTGGTGAGTACAGAAGGTGGAGGAGGAGCTGCAGTTACCAAGGGACTCATCGGTGGCAGAAGCTCCTCTTCTCATCCTTCGTCTCCATCAGCAAAGGAGGATGATACATATTGGTGGCTCCTCTTTTGCCTACCAGCTGCGTGGAAAGGGGGAAAGCAGCTGCTACCGCCAAAGATTCTTCTGCAGGTGAAGATGGGGAGAGTGGGAGGAGCCACCACCCACTGGAAAGCTTCAGAGTGGCATGGTGGCAGGACATGCCCAGGACTCCCTGTAAACTGTCCAGTGCAGGCCTTGCCCCAGGGTCCTGGCACTGAATGTAGTTCTAGAGAAGCCATGTGGGGTGGAAGCCAGGACCTTAAAGCCAATATGGGGCCCATTGAGGAAGCTGAATGAAACCTTCAGAAAAAGACAACATGTGGTGCTTGATTTCCCCTCTGTCTTAACTAGGCTTGTTATTGCCCTCAGAAATGTGGACATAAGCCTTCAGGGTAATATTGCATTTGATTTGCATGAGTTATTTGGGTAGAAAACTCGGTTAATTGTTCACTTTGCAAGTCTTACCCTTCCCACCCCTTGCTGATGAGGAGAGCCTGCCAAAATCTTGCAGTTTGCCTTCTATGGGATGGGATGTTTTTTGCCTTAAGCTAACAGTATCAGACATCTTTCCTAAAGTATTTTTGTCTACAAAGTTTTCCTTTGGTGTATTTAATGCATTCCAACATCACTCATATTTAACAGGACACTCCTCATGAATATTAGAATAGATGTTGGTGTTATGAGGCGTAGTAAGTACTGAGGCAATCCTTAACTTGTGTCAATAAAATCTTTATGCATGTTCTCTTCCTGCCAACGGATTCCAGCTTAGGCAAGAGTCTCACTGCGCTGGCAGGCAATAAATAGACACTCAGGGCATGTTTATGTTTATCTATGTTCTTTAAACAGCAATGCTACATATGAGTTGGGCTTCTTTTGAAACCACATTTTTGTTGGTTAAAAAAGTGAAATTTCCTTGTGAAGAAACACACACCATGTATGAAGTCTATGGTCTGAAACGCTCTCAGCCAAAACAAGGGAGGAGAAACCTTGTTCTGGAGAGCTGAGAGTGAAATCATTTGTTTAAATTAAATATTTGAAGAGTTCTTCTTCCATTTATTTGGAAGGGAATAAAGAATGTCCTGGGTGGCCCAAGCTGGACACAGCACTTCAAATGAAGTATCACCAGGACCTTGTAAAGGCCCTGGCCACACGTTCCGCAGTGTTACACTGTCACTTCCAATCGGCCCGCACCGCTGTGAGCATCTAAGGAACTGCCGGCAATCTTGCACGAGAGCGCAAGTATGCAAATATTTAGAGTTGCATGCTCGCACTTTAGAAATGAACTTGGAAACAATGTAAGCTGTGCTCCTGAAGTATCAGTGTGCAACTTTGGGCTCATTCATACCTTATGTTCAATACTTGTACGAGTGTACGGGGTACACGGGTACAGATCTGTACACAGGTACAGTTATTCACACGTTATGTTGAACACAGGTACAGCAGTACATTTCCTATCTGTACCATGTATTTGAGGGGCTTGTACCCAATTTCACTTTCAACATGAACGCAGGTGCAGTCATTCATACAAACAGATGTACGAGTGTACAAGCATCTGTACATTTGTACAGCATAATGCTCTGCCTGTAACGGTAGTTCACAGTGGATTACTGTAACACACTCTATCTAGGGTTGCCTTTGAAAACAATTCGGAAGCTTCAACTAGTCCAGAATGCAGTGGCCTGCCTCCTTATGGGTGGCCATAGATTTGATAGTGATACACCTCTTTTATGGTTGCTGTGCGGGTTGCCTGGTTGCTTCTGGGTCAAATTCAAAGTGGTGGTTCTCACTTACAAAACCCTTATGGGCTTAGCACCTGTATATCTCTGGGATCGGCTCTCATGGCCAGTTGTATCCCGTCCTGTGAAGTCTTCTCAGCTGGCCCTCCTTAGTGTCCTGAGTCCTGGTGTAGTGTGTGGTGCCTGGGCCTGTAGGAGGGCCTTCTCTGTGGCCGCCCCTCTTCTTTGGAACACTCTTCCTCCCCAGATTAATTCAGCCCCTCCTTATTTGCTTTTAAGGCCCTTCTTAAGACCTACCTGTTTTGCCAGGCTTTTGTCCTTTAATTTTTTAAAAAAATTGTTATTGGTATTGTTGTTCACCACCTAGAGTCTTTGGAGGGGAAGGTATACCAGAACTTATTAATTAATAAATAAATAATGCCCGAATCGGGATTATATGTGTTGTTACTCTTGTGTAAGACCACCGGTGCTTCTTTAGGAGCCTGAAACAACATGGGTCAACTGGAAACTCCAGCAAAACACTACAGAATATGTGGGCCACTATTAATCTGACTTTTATCATCACTAGAAATTCTTTGCCTAACATAACCAAGAATTTTCTTGGTTTTCTTTGTAATCACATTCCACTGGTATCCTTTGGACCGATTCTTCACTAAGGTGTAAACCTGGGTTTGCAGGACTGTGCCCCACAGACTGCAATTGGGGGCTCTCCAATGTTTCTCCCTGCAAAAATGTTTCTCCCTGCAAAAAACAACAACAATAAAATCCCACAGAAAACAAGCATGTCAGAAAGATGGCTAAAGTAGGCCCTGCTGTGCTAGTTTTCTATGTGAAGAGAATTTTTTTTGTACGGAGGAGCTTTGAGTGGCCAGGCTTCCTTGCAGCCTCTCGAGATAGGGGTCCCATTTGCCTCAGAGTTATGGAGAGGAGATTTCGCCACCCTCTCACCAGCTGGAGAGAGACCTGGTCTTGCTCCTCTCCAGAAGTCCAAGTGCCCACCTGCTTGCATCTCTGCCAACCCTCCTCATTACTGGTGTGAAGCCCTCTAAATACATCCTCACACTCCTGGCAATTTCCTTGCTTTCTGCCCACTTCTCGGTTCCGCCCCCTGGGATCTGGCCAATCTCGCATCTCCCAGGTGGTCTGTGGCCCCATCCCTGGCATTCGTTCCTTTGAGTCTGAAGGGAGTGGTGAATGTGTCTCCCCCAGCTTCCCTTAACCCTGTGTTTCTGCCACAGAGTCATCCTTGTCTGCACAGCTAAGAGACTGCACATTGGGCCAGCCCCGCCCACCCTTCAGCTGATCATCCGACAGTATGTGGGCCCATTCACCTTCCCACTCTACACCAGCAGCCAGTACCTGGGCTATCTTTGTCGTGTGCCCCGCCCTCAGGGGAATGCTCTATTGGGATGATCGGGGGCTCCTTCCAGGATGGGGCTCAGGAATTGAGTTTGGACAGGAGCATTCAGTCAGCTGGATTTCCATCTGCAGTCTGAAGTAATACAGCCTAGTAACAAAGTTATCACCTCAGTGGCACTAGGCTTCTGACCAACCAAGATCCGAGTTGCTATAAATGTAAATACAAATTTAAAGATGGTAGATGACACGTGTGTCCATGTACATAGGATTCTCTTTGGATATAGCTGTGTGAGTTTCCAGCCTAGGCCTGGTATGCGTGAAAATTGAATCTTGGTTTGTTGTAGTTAGTCCCTGGTATGTCAGGGAAATTTAAATTGAAGGACTGTCAAGAAATCAGCCTCACCTTGCTCACACTGGTTGCCCAGCCTAGACCTGCTGCCTGATATACCTTCTGATACTTCCTGGACCTTAAGGACAAGAAACATGATAATGAATAGTTACTCATGGCATAGTCATCGACTGTGATGACAACCTGCTTCTTTGTTTCTGAAGTCCTAAGGAGGTCCACAGATTTCTGTCTGCTGGCAATTACTATGGCTTGACACTTGAGAGCCCTGATACACACCTGTGAATGTATAATCTGGCCATGCACCAGAAAACTACATGTGCAGCTAAGTCCCTTTGTCAGCAGAAGGCAGTGAATTACAAGCACAAATTATTCCCTAGATGATGATAAGAAAGTCTTACTTGCATTTGATTGCACTGAAAAGGTCTTGCCCACTCTTGGAATTGTGTCCAGCTGTGGGGAACCAACAATCAATGGATCTTAGTGGATGGCTTGAAATATAATTTGCACACACTGCTCCACAGAGAATATGGAGCATAGTCCCCACCCCCACCCCGCAACTCAAGGTAACATATCCTAACCAAGCCATGGGGTTCTTCTCTAAACAGACATAATCCAATTCCTTTTGCCTTATGATTTATGGTGAGCAACAAAGGATTTTCATAAAATGTAGTGATGATCAATGACTCCCAGAACTTATAAGCACAAACAGACTTGAGAAGATAAATGTGTCAGGTTATGACAATCTATTCTTTCCCCTTTAAATATGAATAGATAGAAGGATAATATTTGAAATGTAATTCTTTGCTTGTAAGACCAAGGTCCCCCGCCATAAAGATGCACAATAAAAGTTTGTACTGTGCTTTCTGAGTGTTTGTCTTCAGAGGCAAGTGCTGAACCTGGGGAAACTCTAGGCCTGTTTGGGTAGGAGGGTCAGAGAGCTCCTACCCCAGCTGCAGCAGATGAACAGAACCTCTGTTTGGGTCATCACACCCCAGAAATATACAATCAAGCCAGGCCTGGTGTCTATTGCTGAAATCAGGAGCTGGAAGCATGCAAAGTCCTCTGAAGGTCTAGCATATTCCTCCTAAGCAGAACAGCACTAAAACCACAGAGAGTAAGGAGTCTGACTATGGGGTACATTGCTGGGGGGCGGGGGCAGAGGGCGGACATGGCTAGCCACCACATTCCCATTCCCCATGTACCTGGATACAAAGGACCCAGTTTAAAGGCTTATGTCTCACGTTAATCTTGATCATAATTTCTTACAATATAGTGTTGTTTCCTAGGACAGTGTTATGACTAAACCAGTACTTCTGTAGTTCTAGATACATAGTGAGGCTGTTCTCATATGGAGCCTAACCCAGGCTAGGGAAGCCCAGCCTGGGTTAGGCTGCACATGAGATCTGCCAATATTGGGCCCTCTCCTGGTGGGGCAGCACCACCTAGCCTGGCTTTTTAGTCCAGCATTTAGGCTGGATTAACAGTGCCAGCATGCTGTTAACCTGGGCTCCAGGTGTCTCCTCGGGTTACGTTCAGCCAGGGAGACACAGAGATGAGCGCCTAGAGCAGCCAGCCCCGTGGGAATGCCCCAACGCACCGTGCTTGGAACACAGTGCATT
Organism: Hemicordylus capensis; assembly: GCF_027244095.1. NCBI lineage: Eukaryota > Metazoa > Chordata > Lepidosauria > Squamata > Cordylidae > Hemicordylus > Hemicordylus capensis. The sequence goes on from NC_069661.1 coordinate 161,116,918, forward strand.
GTGTGATACCCAGAGGCCAGAACACGTCATCTCAGCCTCCAGAGATCGGGTTGTGTGGGAGAGCAATCAGCGCTCCCAGCAGGGATTGTTTACTCATCTGGGGGAAGCTAAGGACTGCACAGCCTTCCCCCAGTCCCCCCCCCCCACTCCCCTGCCCAGTCGTGTGAATAGCTCCAGCGAGAGGATATTTCAGCGTTCCTGTGCAGTTCGAATAGAGTGTCACAAGTCCCAGTGTCTGGCTAGAATTCTTGAAGTTTTCAGCACTGTGGTTTGGCACCGCAGGGCAGCAGTGGGGTGGGCGCGGGGTGGGGTGGCAGCAGGAGCCCCCCCCCCGGCCTTTGGAGGCCCCTCTGGACTTTGGAGGCCATGGACCAGGTCCCCAAGGTCCGGGGGTAAGAGCGCCTCTGGATGGCAATGTCAAATGATTGAGGATATGTGTGAATGGGTTTTCGGAAATATAACAGCACAAGTGGTATTTTTGTGTCACTTCAGATCACCTCAGATAAAATGCTGTTCAGTCAGAAGCTGCCCATGAAGTGTATATGGCTGCCACTGAAAAAAGACCAAGAGAGAGTGAAACCCATGCCTGTATCAGCCTAGCATCATTGGATGCATGGGGTGGATAGCATAGTACCATACAGGCATGCACAGTCCATGTTAGGTACGTTTGGTCCACAAGAGCTATGTGCTTACATGGTGCTGCTCCATGCCTCCAGTGCTGCTTCCTGGCTCGCTGGTTCGAGTGTGAGGCCTCCTCCTCCCTTTGGTTGCTGCTCAGTGACCATATACTATCTGACACAGTGTCTCAACAAGTTACCTTAATATGTGGATACCAGTAGCTTAGGAAGCGTGACTCACTAGGGAAGAGGAGATGTCAAAAAATCCTCAAGTAATTATTTTACTGCATGGGCTTGTCTGTATGTAAGGTTTGTAGTTTGTTCAGAGGTCAGGAATGTGACACTTCCAGACTACTGCTACACAGAAGGAGAGGAGCACATCTAATTTTGTTTAGACATGTGCATGTCATCTTTTTATTTGATGTGCACAACCATGACTGAAATTGTAAAGGGAACATGGTATTTTGGAAGTTGACCATGCAATGCTGAATAGGTGGTGAGGGAATGATGCTGATCTTCTCTGTTCTCTGAGAAGATACAGTGGTGCTGGGATCAATTTCCCCACTGTGGACAGCTAGTGGTACCAGTTTGGTGAGGTGTTGGTGCCATAGGGTGGGTTGGTGTTTTATTTATTTACTTATTATTTATTCATTCATTCATTTATTTATTACATTTCTAGACTGTCATCCAAAGGCTCTGGGCAGTGCACAACAAGTTTGAAAAATATAAAAACAAACACCATTGAAAACACACTGCTTAAAACAATATAAAAATTTATTAAAGCAATTCAGAACCATTTAAAACCAATTAAAATACTTTGAAACAATTTAAAAACTTTGGAATGCCAGGCCAAACAAGTAGGTTTTATGGGCTCTCTTAAAGGCCAACCATGAGCCTAAATTACGGATATCTGCCGGGAGTGCATTCCATAGGCCAGGAGCAGCTACAGAAAAGACCCAGCTCTGAGTCGCCACCAGACATACCAGTGGTAACTGGAGACGGACCCCTCCAGATGACCTCAATGTCTGATGGGGATCATTCAGAAGAAGGCGCTCTCTAAGGTAGCCTGGACCCAAGCCATTGAGGCAATAAAGCTAAGAGACTCATCTTGCTAGGAGAAGTGGGCTGCTGAGAAAAGTGAAATACTTTATGGCATTGCTGTACATTCTTTTAACTTGTAACTGGCCTCTTGTTGTTTTTGTTGTTGCTGCTGGGACTACAACTACTGCCATTACACCTAATTTCAGTACCTTGCCTGTTGCCTGTACCTAATTTCAGCTTGCTAGCTAATGTGGGAATACCCTCATCACTTGGGCGAACATCACACCCCATTTTGTGGGAGAGGTGGATAGATGTCCTACTTTGGGCTTTTCTAATAATCAGGGATTTTTTGGCTACATGTCTGCCAAATCGATCACTCTCTCTACTATGAAAGTACTTGAGTCACTTTGAAGTATACTGTGAGCCCCCATTTAGGGGAAGAAGGGTACAAATATCCATTTTTTTATTTTTTTATTTTCTTTTGACCAACCAGCTATTATTTCTTGAACTACACTTGTAATCAATTTCAGTTTTTGAGGCCCAAATAATCTCAATCTCCCCGTAAGGCCAAAGTATCTTGATAGCCTTAATTCATGTACATATGAAAATATTTTAAATGAATGTTCCATTGAAGCTGTTGCTACAAAACACCTATTCTCTAGTACACCCCTGAGAGCAAACCTAATCCTGTCTACAGTCTTATACATCTGCAACTTTTTTCCATTACTGCTGTAAATTTCTACAACAAGCTGGCCGCATGTAGCGCTTTTCTGTGACAGGTAGACTATGCCAAGCACTGTTCTGTTAGCTGAAGCTAAAACTGGGGAAAATGGTTCTATTTTGAGCACTTTTTGTTCCACAATATTAAAATACATGTAATATTTGTTGACTCATAGCTTCTCTTCTACCCATAATTTTTTTCTTAAGGTGAACACTAATTGGAGCTCCTTTGCTGTTTCTCTGCAAATACATAAAAGTAACCATGGGATATTGTTAAGACTCAAGAAGGAATTCCCCCCCACCTAGGCTTTTTCCTTCACTTGTTTAGAAGTCTTAAGACATCCGTGCTGACTGCACTGACATGGGTGCTTCTTCATTGATCTGGGGCTCTCTCTGTGCTGGGCACTCAGCAACCATTTTAGTTCAAAAGTTGAACACTTATGGGGAGGTAGTGAATTGATTTTTCCGTCACAGAAGGAGTTTGACACAAGTTGAACTATTCGACCTTAGGTGCACCTTAGGCTTTTTAAAGAGCTTCATTGTGCCAGCTTGGATAATACTGCCCTGGCCCACTCAGTTAAAAGGAGGACGCATGGGTGTGCACCCTTTGTGCTATCCTTCACGACATCCCAACTCCCTTCCAGCATGTCCCTTTATCACGTGGAGGGGGTGGCTGTTCATCTGAATGGCAGTTCTACATGCCCTCCAAAAACCAGTTGAAATGTGATACGAGGTCATGATGAGAGGCATTGGGATGTCACAAACGAAATCACAAGGGGCATGCCCCTTGGCACACACCCCTTTTAATCATGTGGGCCAGGGAGGTATCATCTGAACTGGTCTGTTGTTCAGCCGGCTTTGTAGAGACCTTTTCTGGGACACTTCCTAAGCTTCACAGGAAACCATCAATGGGTCTGATGTCACAGTGCAACATTTTAAAATAAGTAATAAAGATAACAGTGATTTGGACTTTAGACAAACCTTTCTTGTTTATATTCTAGAAACCACCATTTTACATATCTTAATGCAACTGGGTCAGCATTCTTTGAACAAATGAGAGATGTACACAGTCACATGTCTAAAATATTATATTGTGACTGTTCTACCAAATAAAAAAAGTGCTCGGGTGCAGAAAACAGCTCACAAACAGAAAGTTTTATTATTTCCCACACCTGAGGATTTTTTGATCCTTCATATTTTAAGGATTAAAATAGTCTAATTAGGTATGACTTTGAACTCAGCTTTAGTCACCATTACCACATTCTCGTAGCACTGACACCCATTGACATCCTTCACAAACATGAAGATTTAGAATTCCATTTCTCTCTCCAGTTCTAGATGAAACCTGGCAGCTCTGAGGGTGTAATCAGAGCACTGAGGTTGAAAGCCAAGAGCAAGAAAGCCAAGAACATCCCAGAAAGGAGTTAGCAGTCGCTTTCGGAAAAGCTCCGTGTGCCAAGAGCAAAGGTGGCATTTAGAAGAGCATAACTAGTGCCAGAAGCTGGTGACACTTCCAAGGCTCTGTGTAGGAATTGTTTATTACATAGTAAAATACACTGTTTGGGTTGTCATGTAGCAAATTAAGCATATTAGTGGAAGCCTTGAGAAGCGGCACAATCTGCCTTGACGGAAAACATCAAGGTTTGGGAGCAGAGTTGCCAGAACTTAAGGGGTATACTTGTGGGTCAAATGGGCTGTAAGCCAGAATTTGGCTTTTAAAAAGCCAAATCTGGCCACCTAGTTTGGGAGGCTTTTTTTTTGTAAGGAAGCAGAAGGAACCTTGTCCTGAGAATTCTGGCAACAGGACCAGAGGCCATTAGGGCAACTTGTAGCCAGATGGAACTGTTGGGCTGATCTCTGCTGCTCTGCAGTATTGTCCTGTAGTTGGCCAACTGGTGTCCTGTTGCCGTCAGTTCATCAGGATCAAGTGGCCTGAGGAGCCAATAAGGTCCCACCAGGTGTGGTATAACTACTGCCTCTGGCCTTCCTTACCAATGTGAGCAACTTATTGCTCAGTGCTGAGCTACTGTGGACTATTTGGAAGCCCTGCCTTTCCCCACAGAACAGCCTGCCAGCCCTGTCAATCTTCCTGTTGTAAAATACATTAATAGGCAAGTACAAACCCATGGGAGGAATTCAAATTTTCAGTTCTATCTCTCAACTTCATGCACTAGCTAAATACTGCTACTTAATTACTGCTAGATGAATAACCTAAATGGCTTGGGACAGGGGCGTAGGGACTATTGAGCAAGGAGCGACGATTGTCCCCTGGCCCCCATGTTTAGGGAAGCCACCAAGACTCCCCCTTACTCCCAGCCAGAGTGCCCCCTTTCCCCCTCTCACCCCCAGCTGGTGAACAAAGTGCTCACCAACTGGAAGTACAAGGCATGCCCCACTCCTCTTCAGTGAAATGCTGGCTGTGCCAAGCAGAAAAGCCCAGCCAGCCAGTGTTTCAATGAAATGTTGACTGGGGAGGGAGGGAGGGAGGAGGTCCAAATGGACCCTCTCCCAGGTATTGGCCCTCAACCCCTGTGTCTGGGGGCAGGGAAAGGAGCTCCCAGTCAGCGATTCCATGAACCACTGACTGAGGAAGGGAAGCTCTGATGTGCCCATTTCTTGGCATTGGCCCCTCCCCTTGCATCTGACATAAGATGCATGGGTGTGACTTGGGGCATGTACTTACTTCACGTGCATGATGGTAAAGCCTAGATGGTAGGGGAGCCACTGGAGGACTTTGTCCTCCAGCCACAGACAAGCTCCCTATACCCCTGGCTTGGGAGCAGGATACCTGGAAGGATGCCTTATCCCATATGTCCCTACCTGGACCTTAAGATCCTCTACAGTGGCCCTGCTCTGAGCACCCCTGCTAAATGAGTGAGGTGGGTGCCTACAAAGGAAAGGGTTTTTTTGTGGTGGCATGCCATTGATGGAATAGTCTCCTCAGTGAGGCTCACCTGGAGCCATCATTATGTTCTTTTTAGGCACTGGGTGAATACCTTTTTATTCAGCCAGGCTTTTAAAAAGCATTTTAAAACCATTTTGTTCTAAAAATGTTTTTGTTTAGAGTTTCATTGTATTTTATTGTAGTCTTTGTTTTTGTTGTGTTTTAGTGTGTTTTAATTGTATGTTTTATTTTACAGTTGTTTTATTGCCTTATTTTGTGAGCCGCCCAGATAACAAATTGCTTTGAAAAAAGAAAGGGGGGGGGGAATAATGAGAGGGAATAAATAATTGAAGCACCCTCCACCAAAAAGAAACTCCTATACCAGTTCTCTATAACAATGTGAATTGCTATTTTTTCTGTTGTTTTAGTATTTATTTGATTGTATTTTAACACTTTGTATATTGTCCTGGTATCTTTTTAATGAAGAAATCTGTTGAAAAAAACAAATAAGAGGAGCAAACCAGAGTTCATTCATCCAGGGGCAGAGAACACAAGGAATAGGGGTGTGCAGAAAACTGGTTTGCCCAGTTTGGTATGAGACCGAACCAGAATTGAACTGGACTGGGCATGTTCAGTTTTGTGCCCCGAACAAACCCCCCGTCTCAGCTCAAATTTGAGCCGGTTCAGGGGTTCTAAAGTTCTTTTAAAAATTAAAACATTCACCTCCAGGTCCAGTGGCTTTGGGGGGGGGGTGCTGCTGTGGCCATGGGGGGTCTCCGCCATTGCCCTCTCCCTCCACCAGCCTCATTTTCGGGCCATTCTGGCCCTTTCTTTGGTGGTGGTGGCCATTTTGGAGGCTGCCATGCATGCACCCTGACCATTTGCATGGCCTGGAGCATGACCGCAAGCCAGTCTGCACATCCCTGCCAAAACGCCTTATGTCTGGGAGCTGCTGAGAATCCATGAGGAGCCACTGAGCTCCAACGTCCCCCTTGTTACAGAGCTCAGGAAGTGAGATTTCTTTATCTGCCCTAGCTGCAGATAGTGCACAGGTAAGGGAGCACTGCTACTTCATATTGTCTGGATATATGAAGTTAAAATTCCAAATAAAATAGTTTATTTAAGAAATCCATGGGGGAGATAGATAAGACCTACACGCTTGGTTGCCAGCTTCATACAGGAAGTAGAGTAAGGGGAGAAGATGGAAATCTTTCTCTCAGCCCAGTGAAGGGGAATCAGAGTAAAGAAAGCATGGCTGGGGTGGGGGGAATGCCCTTACTGGCTGTCTTTACTCCTAATGCCCCTAGTGGTCAATAGGGCTGCTGGTGTTGCCATCAGGACTTGCATCTCCAACACACCTAGCCAGGGCTCCCGCTGTCACCATTGCCAGCCACCTGCTGCCACTGTGGCTAGCGGCCTCCTTCTGCCGCTTGCCTGCCTCCCAGGCCCATCCTCCTTCCATTGTTCTGGCTCCCGGCTTATGGAAAGAGGGCATGCACATGATCCCAATGGGCCAATGGTAGGAGGGTGTCCACGCACTCCTGTTGAGGTCATGTTCCCGATGGAAAGAGAATGGGCTTTGGAATTGGACGTCTGATGGAAGGAGGGTGTGTGCTTTCGGTGGGCTGATGGAAGATGTGTAGGCCTGGGAGCTTGGTGGTAGGAGGTGGAGGCGCCAGCCAGAGACACTCCTACCCCTGGACTTCCGGACCAGAATCTAGGGCCTCCTCATCCCCTGCCCCTCCCCCCGGCCAATCCTCTTTAGTCGGTCCCAGGTGGTGTGGTTGCCATGCTGCTGGCCTGCACTGCACTGGGTGTCTGAGCAACACTGTGATCTGTGCCAGGCATCCGAGCATGACCTCTGCTTTAGAAACAGAGGGGGAATGGGGGAAGAAATATGTGGGATGGGAATATGTTAAGTTGCATGGTGAAATGCTTCTGCTAGCACATATTTGCATAAATATACCTGTTTTATATTCTTACATTTGGTGAGTTCAGTTGCTGTTTGTGCCCTCAAGAACCCACATGTTAAAAATACTGCGTGTGTCATGGGGGGTGTGTGTAGGGGGATGATGCTCAACTTGCCGGGGTGGGGCTCCAAAGGCCTTTAGGTCAAGGCTCCAACATTACCTAGGTGCACCTCTGTGGCCAGCTGGAGGGAGAAGGCAAATGTGGGGGAGTGGGGGATGCGTGTTCGCATGAGCATGTGCACTGCCATGGAGGGCGCTGATGCAATTGAGGAGGCTGCCCGTGTTCACTTCGTGAACCCAGGCCCAGTCTCTTCTTGTTACGCTCCTTCATGAAACATGAATTTCCCACTTGTGCTGATTAGGAAAGCAATAAATCCAACGGAATGAGTTAGCATCCGACAGGACCTTGCAGAATGGAACCTCCTTCTGAGTAAATGTGATAGAAGGATCTTGGCCTGAGGAAGGGCATTGTTGAATAATAAAACTCTAGAAGTGTGGAACCAACATTTTAATTCCATATCCAGCTCACTGTGGAAAAGTAATGCCTCAGCAGAGTTAAATAGTTCTGGTATAGAAGCCTAGTCAGACCTGGCTACAGTGACTCATGCACCTCTTTTATGTATTTATTTTAATTTTTACATGTTATATCCCGCTCTTCCTCCAAGGAGCCCAGAGCGGTGTACTACACACTGAAGTTTCTTCTCAGAAAAACCCTCCCTGTGAAGTAGGTTAGGCTGAGAGAGAAGTGACTGGCCCAGAGTCACCCAGCAAGTATAATGGCTGAATGGGGATTTGAACCCGGGTCTCCCCGGTCCTAGTCCAGCACTCTAACTACTACACCATGCTAGCTTTTAAGGAAGACTACTGCAATGCACGCTTTGTTGGGCTGCCTTGAACACTGCAGCAATGTTTGCAGATACAGAATGCTGCTCTGGGAGTCTTGACAAACGTGAGGCACTCTGACGTCATCATACATTATTGTACCAGCTGACAGGTTACCAGTGTATTTTGGAGTAGAATTCAAAGTGCTGGTTATCACCTTGCTATATGTGGTTAAGGACTGTGTTCTCTTGCCTAAATCTGCCCATCCCACAAGTTATTTCAGGGGAACCCTCAGGCATCCCTCTGCCCTCTGAAGTTCAGCTAGTGGTGATGCCTGAACGGTCCTTCTACGTAATAGCTCCCACTCTCCACAACTCCCCCCCCCCATCTTTGGGTGGCACCTTCCCAGGTGATTTTTAAATAAGGGACTATAAAAACATTTTTATTCCGGCAGGACTTTCCCTACACCCTCTGCACTGCTTCTGCTGTATTGTAGCTTTTAGTAGTTTTGTCTCCCTCTGCTCTGTGGTGTTTCAATAATAATAATAATAATAATACTGTTTCAAAGTTTTAAATTTTAGAGGTTTAATCTATATATCAAATGGCTTTAAATGTGTTAATGTTTAGTTATTGTTGTGTTTTAAATGGTAAACCACCTGGAAATTTGTATATGGGGCAGTTTAGAAATGTGCCAAATAAATAAATAAAACAGATATTGCTGAGGGTTGTTTTTGTTTTTTTAACCATTTAAATGCTTTAAGCTGAATTTTTGTATTTTTTAATTGTTACATTTTAATTCATTTGCTGCTAGCCACCTTGAATTATGTTGGGGAAAGTTAGATATAGATTTTTAAATAAATAAACAAATCAATCAACCAATCAATTAATTAATTCACACCAGAGGTACACCTAGGTAATTTTGGAGCCTGGACCTAAAGGCCTTGGAGCCCTCCCTCCCACTTTGGAGCCCACCCCCAACACACACACACGCACACACGCGCGCACACACACACACTGTGACACATGCAGTATTTTCAACACATGGGTTCTTGAGGGCACAAAGAGCAACTGAACACAAAGAATGTAATAATATAAAACAGGTGTATTTATGCAAATATGCATTAGCAGAAACATTTCAACACACAACTTAACATATTCCCATTCCACATATTTCTCTCCCCACTCCCCACTCTGTCTCTAAAGAAGTGCCACCCAGGACAGACTAAGGAGGATTTGGAGGCCCCCGGGGGTGTGAAGGCCCTGGACTTTGGCCTGAAAGTCCAGGGGTAAAAGCACTTCTGATTCACAGTGAACTTTGCCATTTCCCCTGGGAAGGTAATTCCAGCAATTAAAAGGTATTATTATTATACTTTGCTTTGGTATTTTATATCCGTATACACAACTTTGGCAGCTACACTCCTGAGATTTGGCAGGGGGATGAGGCTTCTTCAAGTTACCTCTTCAAACTTGTCTCTCAACATTAAGCTATTGGCTTCCATGTTGCAGTACCAATGAAGCTGGTTGCATTTCTTTGATTTCATTTCAAGTTTGCTTCTCTTCAGCCTGACTCAGTGGCTTTCAGTTTTTCTGCTTGCAGGGAACTTGTTCTACATTGATTGCCTTGTCTGCTGAAGAACCACTGAATATTTGTCAAGAAACCCCTCTGTGATGCAGAGGATTCAGTGGCACGGTCTAGAGTGCCAACTCAATTCATGTTGGGTCTCACCTTTGTCCTGCATCAACTGAGTTTGTTTGCTACATCCTAGGTCATTATTTATTTATTTTATTGATTTCATGCATTTATATACTGCCCTATATAACATCTCAGGGTGGTTTACAATACCAGACACTCCCTGACACTCTGGACTGCAGGCGAAGATGGGTAGTGTTCCTCAAGTGGGTTTGCAAGGAAACTTGTCTTCTATTACTGATCTATTAATTAAGGGCTCACTAAGAAACTCTAGAAGAACTCCAGGGATCCTTGGGACACAGGTTGAAAACCATTATCTGAATTCATGCACTACTGAGCATGCAGCGTTCCCTGTAACAAGGATGTTGTTGACTACAACTCCCATAGTCCCCAGCTGCAATGACCTTTGGCCATTGCCTTTGGCCATTGCAGCTGGGAATTATGGGAGTTGTAATCAACAACATCCGGGAATCCCTGTTACAGGGAACACTGCTGATTGGAATGGCATGTCCCCAAAAAGCCACTTTTCTGTGCAGTGGAGGCTGAAGACCTCTGTGTGCCTGAGGCAGGGCCTCAAATACTGCCCCCCATTTTGTATACCCCCCCTTTCCCCTTGAGGGCAGGAAGCCATCTGATTGCCTCGTTGGTGCCCCAATAATCTGCTGTCTCACCTGTCCTCATGGAAGAGCTGCCCTTGTTCCTGCAGTCTGATAAGGTTCTGCATTGCCTAATCACATTTAGGAGCTCTGAACGTGGGGCAAGCCTCTGCACATTCCTTCACTTTATTAGACTCTCTGGTCCCAATGGCTGGGTGGCATTGGCATAGGAAGTAAAGGCATGACCAGGGATTTTCATATCATTTGAACATCCAAATCGGAATGTGGAACTAGATCATAGGGAGATTTGTTTTTTTGGTTTTTTTTAGCAGCCGGAATGGCATGTTGGTAATGTGTGTGCTGGGCAAAAAAACCACCCAGGGAACCTAGAAAAGTAAAATAAATGCAACAAGCAGCACTGATACTACCACAACCTTAGCAAGCATGATATGTGAATAGGCTCAGCTTTGAGGCAATTTAGTAAACCATTTCTGAAGTTTCATTCTCCACATCATGCATAAAATAATGCATGGCATGGAGAAAGTAGCTAGTGAGAACTTTTTTCTCTTTCTCCCGTCATACTAGAACTCCCATCATTCCATGGAATTTATGGATGGCAGATTTAAGGCAGACAAAAATAAAGTGCTCTTTCACACAATGCATAATTCATTTATGGGATTCACTGTCACGAGATGGGGTGATAGATAGGTCTTCCTTGGCTTTAAAAGGAGATTAGACAAATTCATGGATGATAGGGTTATCAACAGCTATTGGTTATGATGGGGAAATGGACATTCCATGCTCAGACTACCAATTGTTGTGGGGCCGGGGGCAGCAGCCGGGGAAATCTATTATCTTCAATGACCTGCATTTGCACTGCCGGAAATATCCAAACTGTTTGGAAGCTGGATGCTGGACTAGATGGACCTTTGGTTGGACCCAGAACAGCTCTTCTTATATCCTTACACCATTTTCCAGGAGCAGCACACACATCCTCTGCCATAAATAATGCATGGAAGAGAGAAGGAGAAATTTCCACTCATAATAAGAAGCCATTCATTTAAAAAAAAGGATGCTGACAAGCTTGTAAACATTGATAAAGCACGCCTCAGCTTTCCCTGCTTTTTTTTTAAACACAAAAAACTTTATAGGCACAGTAAAGATTTAATGGTTAATTATTTTTTTAAAAAAAATACAGATAGAAACATATCACTATGAGAATGTTAAGTGATTCATATAAGAGCATTTCAATCTTTGACATTTTTTTTAAGTGAGGAGACGCCAGAACACATTTCTCACCTGTTCATGTAATTACGAAGCTTAAAATATATAGCTGATGTCAAAGGATGGATTAAATTCTACTTATAGACGAATCATGTCTCTCCTATATGTCTTCAAAAGCTTGCGTTTGGAGAATTATTATTTTCGTGCTGTTATGCAATTGCAATTGGAAGCAAAAGTTGATTGGTTTTACAGCAGTATATTTTATATAAATCCTATAGTGAAATTCTAAATCTACTCAAGTTCCAGGTGAAAAACAAATGCTTGCCTTGCAATATATTGTGCTTCCATACACTTCAGAGGAGCTCCCCTAATCTCCATTAGGTTTGTTGAAAGCTTTTGTAACTTCAATTTGGAATACAGGACTGATGATGGAGTCAAATTGGAATAAAGCAATGTGGCATATGTAACATTGTTATGTATATTGTACATAAGGTATAAGCTTCTAGCATGCATATTCTGCATGTGCCCAAGCAAAAGTGCAATTTTCAGTATCAGGTATTTCTATCTGAGTAGTCGCTTTCATGCATCATAGAACACCTAGTGGTGATTGGGACTTAACATGCATACATTTATATGTGGATGGGACAGTTTCATGTGATCTGTCATTCTTGCTAGTTTGTATGGGTAGGTCCTCATCATGTACAATTGCATGCATATAGGCCTTGGGTCATAAAATCCTATCTATGGTGGTGATCAAGTGAAACTAGTCCCATAACATGTCAGTCACATATAGTGGGATCACACAATGAGCTCAGTGCTTTATTCACATTGCTATGTGCTGGTTATGTTAGGAGGTCCAAAACTGGGCAGCTGTACACCCTCTTGCTTCCCTTTATCTCTGGACCTGCCTGCCCAAAGGAGGGTCCAGGAGCTAGACAGTGTTCACCATTGTGGCCAGAAGCAGGGCAGGGGGACTAGTAGTCAAGCGGGGGAGTGCAGCTGTAACTCCCCACTTCATAGAAGCCCTGAACCAGGCACTTTAACACCCTAAACTGGCTTTTGCCCTATGGAAGCTTTGGCACTCCTGAGACTCTGAGCCAGACAGCCATGACTTAGGGATGTGCAAAAAATTTCGGGCACAGATCGATCTGTGCCCGAAACGAGCAATTTCGGGTGATTCGGGTCCGAACCGAATCACCCCCGATGTCCCCCGATATTTTTCGGGGCCAAGCTGAATCACCCCTGATTCGTGCCCCAAAAATTCGGGTGATTCGGGATGACGTCTCTTTGAATTTCCCGCCTTTTTGCCTCCATTGATTTGAATGCAAAAAGGTCTGATGTGACGTCAGCTCGAATTTCAGGTCCCAGGGGCAAAATAGTGGGGTGGGGTGGTAGTGCCTAATGGATGGAGGCTACCACCCAAATTTCAGGGGAATTGGGCAAAGGGCTGATTTTGGGGGAAATTTTGAAGTTTTTGTGTCTTTGGGGCAGTTTGGGGGCATAGCGTGGGATCTGGGCAAAAAGAGTGGGGTGGGGTGGTAGTGCCTAATGGGTGGAGGCTACCACCCCAATTTCAGAGTGATTGGGCAGAGGGCTGATTTTTGGGGAATTGTTGAAGTTTATGCATCTTTAAGGTTTTTCCCCATAGAGAAGCATTGAGGTGTCAGCAAATGTATAGCTTCACGCGGGGGGCAAAGGGGTGGCCTAGAGCAGTGTGGGGTTGGTGGTAGTGCCAGGTAGGGTCTAGGAAGCTACCTGAATTTTTTCAAAGGATTTGGGCAGAGGGCTGATTTTTGGGGAATTGTTAAAGTTTACGCGTCTTTAAGATTTTTCCTCATAGGGTATACATGGAGCTTTCAGCAGCCCCGTAACTGCACTTGGGGGGTGCTGGGGTGGCCCAGAGAGAGTGGTAGTGTAGTGCACATAGGGTGCCAACCACCCCCATGGGTTTCTAACCCATGGGGTACAGGGTTCTGTTGTTTCAGAGGTATTCTGAGTGTGAATTCTATGATAGCAAATTAGAGTGGATTCATGGTGTTTCATTGAAAATCTCATTAGCTATCATAGAATCCACACTCGAGCACTCCGCATACCCGAGCACTCCGCATACCCTGGCTATCTGCTCGTGAGTAGCCGCAGCGCGGCTACTCACGAGTAGATCCCCAACCCGGAGGCTTAAAAGCAGCCTCCCCGCTCGAGGGTCTCCCCAGTATGTCCTGCGCGCTCGCGCAGGGCATACTGGGGCTTCCAGGGGCCGCGCGGCCCCCGAGCTCCCCAGCCCCCGCCGGCTCCGTCTTGGAGCCGTCCATCGTGTGGGCGGCCGATCTGGCCGCCCAGGGCTCCCTTCCTGCTCGTGAGTGGGGAGAGTGGGCTTAGTCTGCTCTTCCCCAAACCGGGTCTCACAGATCGTGAGACCCGGTCCACTTTATCTCTGTCCTAAAAAGAAAATCCCATCTTGCTGTCTTGCTACCCTGAAACCCATTGTTCTCCACTGGATTCACTCTTGGTAATCAATAACGGAGAGGGGCACCAATACAGCAGGTAACAAAGCATCTTCCAACCTATAAAAATAGTCAGCCCAAAGATCCTCAAATCGCACAGTTTTTGGGTACATTCTGGAGATTGTGACCATCTGCAGCTCCATCTTCACACCTGATTTTCTCCACAGAGAATCCAGATTCCCTTCCTTGCATGTCTAACAGGTAGTACAGGAAGAACCCATCCTTCCTCTTCTCCTGGAAGTTTCCCTCTTTCCTCCTCAATTTCCTTACTCCCTTCCCTGGGTACAAGTGTTTGTGTGAGTGCCTGTACTTTTACTGGAATAGGCTAAGATATTCTTTTTATTCAGATCTATTTTTACAAGGTCCCACAAGGGGATAAAAGTGTACCCTTGTAACAGTTAGAATGCTGGTCTTAAACCAGAAAAATCTGGTTCAGATCAGTGTTCCCTCTAACAGAGAACTCCAGATGTTGTTGACTACAACTCCCAGCATCCTTCGCCAAAGCCCACTGAAGCTAGAGATTCTGGGAGATGTAGTCAACAACATCTGGGATTCCCTCTTACAGGGAATACTGGTTCATATCTTCATAGTCATGAAGTTAACTGTGTGAACTTGGACATTCATTGGGGCTCTTTTCATGACTCTAAACAGGGTTGGAAGAATGCCTAGCCACGGTAAGAGAGCCATGTGCCCTCCCAATAGGCAGTCAGTGTTTTCAAAGATCATGGTAGGAGGAAGGGAGAGTGATTTATTGGAGCTGGTAGGACAGATGCAGTCAACCCTTAGCCAGTGTAAGGTTGGGCCTTCTTCGTTGCTGCCCTGAGGCTTTGGAATGTGCTCCCTAGTGAAATAAGAGCCTCCCCATCTCTGACAATTTTTAAAAAGTCTTTAAAGACGCATCTGTTCACCCAGGCTTTTAACTGATACCGTTTTGATTGTTTTAATGTTGTTTTAGAATATTGTTTTAGCAATTTTAAATTGTTGTGTTTTAAATTTCTTGTTTTTGTTTTTAACTAATGTTTTAATATTGTTTTTATCTTGTTGTGAACCACCCAGAGACCTAAGTTTTGGGTGGTATAAAATATGTATATATAAAAAAAAATAACCCACCTTCTGGCCCCAAGGGTGGACAAAAAGCCACCCCGCCGACCTCCTGGTTAGTAGACAACCACTCTCCCCTTCTCCTACCTTGATTATTGCGACCATACTATCACCAATAGGGAGTCCACACAGCTCTCTTACCCTGAACAGGTGCTCCTCCAGCTCTGCTTAGGGTCGTGAGAAAAACCCTGCTATCACTCAGCCTACGCTATCTCATAGACAGAGCGGCTCCAGGTTTTTAGAGCAAATTACCATCTTTGGGCCCTCTCCTACCTAGGTGAGCACCGAGAGCCCCTCATTCAGCATGTGGTTGAGAGAGAGACAGAAGAGCATAAAGGCTATTATAAGAGAAGGCTAACTCACCCGACAATTCAAGAGATAAATGTGCCCCATTACTATGCAGAGTCAAATAAGAACAAGACCCAGTGAAAAGGGCAAAAGATTCATCACGTGATATATGTTCTCATGTGTCGGCCATGCCCTTCTGCCATTTACACCATTTACATCCAGCTGTCTCTGTGCAAAAGAATAATTGGAAACAAATCAGCCCTTAAAAATGGTAAGACTCAGAAAATACTTCAAGCACTTCAGTTTCCTTAAATATTTAGTAACAACCTTGAAAGTTGTGAAAACTTAGGAGGAAAGTTTTCACACTTCAGTGAACAAGTTTCAAATGGAGACTTCAGCAAGAAGCTGTTGAGCTGGAATTTATATGCAAATTGGTCATTCTTGCAGAGTCTGGATAGAGAGTGGGACTGGATAGACTGGGAGTAGCTGACTTGGTACAGAAAATAATCATCTTCTGTAGATGGCATGTATCCTTCATTAGGATTGATCCTTGCTTTGAAGATGCAAGATAGAAAAAGCAGTGATGTTTTTGAACTTTGGTGCTGGAGAAAACTTTTGAGGATACCACGGACAGCCAGGAAACAAACAGATGGATCATAGAACAAATCAATCCTGAATTTTCACTCAAGGCACAAATGGCCAGGCTCAAACTATCATATTTTGGAGGACACATTATGTGAAGATCCAGCTCCCTTGAGAAGTCCATAATGCTGGGAAAAGTTCAAAGAAAGAGAAGAAGAGGACGACCAGAAGCAAGGTGGGTGGACTCAATTACGAGAGCAATGAATGTACCACTGAGAGACCTTAAAGGCCAAGTTGAAGACAGCTCATCCTGGAGAGAATCTATCTGTGTGGTCGCTAAGAGTCAACACTGTCTTGATGGCACTTAATCAATCAATCAATCAATCAATCAATCAATCTATGTAGAGTTCAAAAACTAAGACAAAATGATATGTTATATCAAGTGCTGCACTTGATTGACCCTGCTTTGCCAATGGGAGTGGGTCACGCCTGCTTCATTTGGTTACCTTTTTCAGTAGATCTTGTTTACATCTGACTCTGCATATCTCTTGCACTGGTTTGCCATGTGGTCTCATTTTGTAATAACATCTCCCCCCACACGCGTACACACACGTGTCTTCTGTCTGTACGTGGGTGTGGCTGTGTACACATATATTTCTGCCAACTCAAGATAGCACTTTGTGCATCTGTCATGGTTCTCGCTTTGTCAGGCTTTGTCAAATGCTTATGCCAGGGATGGCCAAACTGAGACTCTCCAACTGTTGCTGGACTACAACTCCCATCACCCCCATCCACAATTGCAGCTAGGGGTGATGAGAGTTGTAATCCAACATCAGCTGCAAAGCCTCAGGTTGGCCAGCACTGGCTTATGTAAATGCAGCCATAACATTTGTTAATCTTTGAGATGCCATAGGACAATTAAAGGCTATTCAGACGAGCAGCCCAACCCAGCCTAGGGCAGCTTTGTGTGGCTCTTAGCTTGTAAGGCTGCTCATGTGGATCACCAGGATCGCTTCCGGCTAGTCTGACAAAGTTTAATGAACCTCTGGTTTGTTCATCCTTGGTAGGCGATCATGTGAATGATTGCTGCCGGGTCAAAAGCCTTCCACCAAGCCAGCCACTGTTTCTGGCAGTGAGCCGGGTAGAAGGAACTGCGGCGCCGAATGCGACGACTGCCCTAACATGAGCAACCACTGTGCTCGTGGCTCAGGGCCCTCTGGGACATGGGCGAGGGAAGTCCTTACCGCACCACCGCTTGTGTGGGCACTCAGCATGGCAGAGGCAAAGACAGCTGCCACTTGTCTGCCAGGGAAGACAGGCGAGCTCTTCCGAAGCAGCAGCCAGAAGTCGTGCGCTTCCTCTGGGTTTTATTCTGTCATATTCCATTCACCCGGGAAAAACAAGGGGAACTTTCACCCAAAGCAAAAGGTGGAGATGGAAGTCCAAAGGATACAGACAATATCCAATAAATTACAAAACCATTTCCTCTCGAAGACCAGTTGCTTCAGTGAAATGGCCTTCATCAAGGGCACAAAGAGAGGTATTGGTGATGGCGAGGAATCCCACTAGCTGTGGCAGTCTCGGCTCCTGTGTGAAGATCTTTTCCATGTAGCTCTTCTTTAGAGAATATTGTTGGGGGTCACCCTCACCCCAACTTTAAACCCAGAGTTACCAACCCAAAATTATATGGAATCCAGGCCTGTGTCTGACTCTGTTTTATTAAGGAATCAATTAATGCCTGAATTCAGATGAACTGACCAGGGCATGATACCCAGATCTCATGGCTGCCTCTGGTAATTGATTGTGGAGGTAGGGGTAATCTAGCATTGTTTATCAGTGTTTGTGAAATTCACAAGAGACACAATGGGTCAGGCTTGATTACTTGTCACACACACATCCAAATGCTAAAATTAACTTGCTCTCAGGTAATCCCTTACCTCCGCTGACAGGATGCTTCTGCCTTAGTCAAATGTATTGATTAACGAGCCCCAAATATGCACCCCTTTGCTGTTATTTTAAACATTCTTTTGTTATAATTACACACTAGATAGATGTACACAAGAGGTAATTTAATTGCTGTTTAACGGAGCTAGATCTAATTCTTTCACTAACTCCTTTGACTCTTAATGTTCTCGGGACCAAGAGAGGCAAATTTGCTTTGGAAATGACAATAGAATAATACTCTGCTAACAGGAGATGAAACTCAAATCCTGTTTTGACTTAATATCCTGAGCTAATTTTGATAATTAAAAGACAATGGAGATCAAAAGGAAGAAAAAACTATAAAGAATTGAGCTCACGGAACAGAGAGCTAGCAAGCTTTGCCTAACCAGCAGATTTTGCTCAAGAATGATCCTAAGGTTCGCTGCTCCAAGCCATGGGGCTAAAGTAGGAACTCTTTCTAGGGAGAAGGGACTTTCTGTGACCTCTGATGCACAGTGAGAAGTCAAGACTTCCCCCAGCCATGCTGCTCTCGCTCCTCACTTTGCTCTGAGCATCTGCCCCCAGCCTGCTTGACTGCTAGAAGCTTGCACTCGAGGCTCCTATTCTCCAACACCCGCGTTTCTCCTCCATCTGAAGCCTCACTGCTCTCAAGCCTCAAGATCCTGGTAATATGCTGTCGCTACAGTCTTGGATCCCTCTTTCTTTCCCCCTTCTTCCCCTCCCTCGTACCTCTACTAATTCCTGATTTCCCCAACCATACCGCTCCAGCACCTTCCTTACCTCCCCCCCCCACCTTCCACCTATGTCTGAATTATGTTAGGCACTTGGAAGTTTTAATACAGACACACATATGATAGGAACACTGGGTTGATGTTGTTGCTAGCCATGATTGAAATATTATTAGTAGTTCAGATTGATTGTTCTGTTCTTCACTCACTTAGACTGATGCTGTTGTTCTTCAGTAATCAATAAAGCCCATTGAATTGTTTGAAGTATTTTTGGGTCTTATTCTTTGTACCTTTGCACCCAGACTATACATGGTCACTGTATAAAAGAACTGATCACTTTGTGACACTGGTGAAGCCAGCCTAATTTCATATGCTAGCTCCGGAGCATATCTAGTTTACAAATCAGGCTTGGTTCACAACAATATGGTCTGCTTCACAACATCTGTTCCTTGCAGTACATCTGCTCAGGGATCTCCAATCCACCTTCCCTCTTCTGAAGCTTGCAGAAACAATTGTCGTGCCAAGGAAAGATGTGGGAACCAGTGTACTGTAGTGCAATCTGAATTCTTTACAGTCTCGCCTGCCTTTCCCAGAAGACATATCCCCACCAACTGCATACTACAATCCCCAACACGAGTCTGGGAAGCTGCTTTGAAAGCATGCCCTGAGTGCAAGAAAGCAACTACCGGATCTTTCAGCTCAGCGGGAATTGCCCAAGGCTCAGTTGAGTTGTTTCCTATTGCTTTTGAAGCTGCTCCTATTAGCTTGAATTGGCCGCTGAAGGTCAGAAGCAAGCACCAGCGGAATTGTGAACTCTGACTGCTCAAGTGGATGTAAAGCTCATTCATCCCAATAGTGTGACCAAGCTGGCGATACATATGTCTCAACCAAAGCAGTCCATGCTGGTGATGCATGCTGTTCTGCTGCTGGAGGGCTTTTCTTCTGGTCTGTTGGTTCTGGCACTACCTTGCTCCCACTTTCCCCTTTTGTCAAACTCCAAAAAGACCCACTGCGCTGTACCAAACTTTTGCTCTAGGATGTAATAACAATGCAATCTTGGGACACTCTGAAGGCCGCAGATACTAAATGGTTGCATGCAGGCAGGTCTCTTTCATAGGGATGTGACTACAAATGGATGTAAAGCAACCATTTAGCATCACTTGAAGTCAATGCCAATGGAAAAGTGCCATTTCTCCACTTCATTCTCCCCTCTTTAATAAATTGACAGTAGGCTGGTTGCTTGCTTGCTATAGCAAGGCATTTTGCAATTCATTTACTATGGGAAGTTCAATCTGGAATAATCAAGCTATGCTTTCACCGTTTTATACATTTATATCAAACTCATTTCCCACAACCTCCCATTCCTAAAGTGCATCAAGAGTGTAAAGCTGGACATTAGTAGGAAGGAGATTCATAAAACCTTTTAAATTTATCCATCTTGTTATACAGAATATGGTTCACTTAAGAATTCAAGATCTGGAGGTTTTGTGGTAAGGGGCAGGCCAGATTGCTGCTTCTTGAAGAAATGTATTGAATTTGTTGGGATAAAATGTTATCCTAAGTGATATTTGAATGAATATATTGCAGAGGCTATGAGTGGAAGGGCAGGCAATTGCAGTGGTCATATACATTTCTCATCATCTACTGTAAATCTATTAATATTTTGGACAATTCAGCAGTGCCTTATTATGTGACCTCATCCGTGATTGCAGGTCAGTGCCTCCATGAGCGAAGATTTTGCTGACCATTAATCCCAATGTTCCTGTCCTATCAAGAGGAAAAACCACCACAATGCATATCCGTATTGCCTATAGAGAAAAAAGAGATTTGAATATATAGTGCTGTGTGTTCACCTTCCTTCTTTCTTCCCTTCCCTTCCTCCCTTTCTTAAAAAATGTTGGTCTCTATAAGTTAGGAACAAGTTACACATGAAAGGAATAGGAATTGTGCTGTACCAGTTGATAGATCGATAAATAGATAGATAGGAAATAACTCGAAGCATAATGCAAGCAAAAATTAAGTGGATAAACTCCAATTTAATAATGGAGCTTTGCAGAATCATGGGCCCTCTTGTTTGCATTCACATCCCCAGTGCATTTATGTATGCTTTACTACAGCTGAAGCCATGTTATGTCTTCGTGTTAAAGGGTGCACTCTGACAGATAATACATGTACACGGACATTTAAAAAACAACAACCACCAACCCCAAAGGTGTACAATGTGTTTCTGGCTTTGCATTGTCCAATTTTGGCAGCTGGCCAAGAAAATAGGATTCTGGTTGGGCCTGTTGGCAACCCAAAGTTGCAAACAGAGCATTTCTCATTTTGTAGTACATGGAATGAATGTTGTACTCGTGTGTGTCTCTAAGGTCATTTCAGGACAGGAAAAAGAATTATTTTGCTTACTATGCATTTGTGAAACTGCTATTTTTAAAAGCATGTCCAACAAATGGTGTCTCTTTATTTAACAGGTGTGATTGAAAAAAGAACAACATTCTTAACCTGATTTGCTCCCTTTTGAAAGAGATTCTTCATGCAGGTAAAAGGTTGTCTCCTTACATTTGATGACTGCCCATCAAAACCTATTTCTGTGCTTTCAGGTATGAATGAAGACAAAAATAACTGCCTCATCCAGCTGCACCATTCGGGAATCTATTTAGAACTGGCACTAAATGTTCATGAGGTATATTTTAAGGGGGGGGAGTGGTTTATTTCTTCTCTTTCATTCAGAACCATATCATTAAGAAGCTTCACACAAGTACTGTAACATTACAACGTATCTGTGAAGTAACACTGCTATGAACTGTGGAACCATGCACATTTCTGTATTTCTTTTTTCTAATTATCTCATTGTTTTTGTTAGGTAAACTGCTTTGTGAGCTTTTTGTTGTATAGCGCTATATAAATATTCTTAATAATAATAGTAACAATGATAATAATAATAATATTGTGGCAAAGTACAGGAAATCTGTCATACTGTAAATTCACATTGTCCAACAGAGTTGAGTATCCATATTGACTGGGCAATGTGTAAAATCTGTTGGCACTTTCTGGTTGTTCACATTCTCCACTCCTTTATGTGAATCATATTCAGTGTTATGTTTTTGCACATTCAGCTGTCATTCACATTAACCCTAACAGATATCCGGCACTGTGGAAGGAACTTTTGTCTCGTGGATTAAGCATTCTAGAATGCTATTTTAGTGCCAGCGACAAGACATGAAATAATTAAGTCCTGTGATCAGTTAGCCATCTAATGGTGCAGGGAGGAAATAACTTGCCTAGGGAACAAGAGGTTGTTGGTTTGAACCCCCACTGGTATGTTTCCCAGACGATGGGAAACACCTATATCAGGCAACAGTGATATAGGAAGATGCTGAAAGGCATCATCTCATACTGCACGGGAGATGGCAATGGTAAACTTCTCCTGTATTCTACCAAAGAAAACCACATGGCTCTGTAGTTGCCAGGAGTCGACACTGACTCAAAGCACAATTTTAGGAATGAATGAAGAGCTTTCAGCTCCTATTGGCATTTCTTGGAAGACTATGGTCACTGTCTGCTTATTGCAAGGACAATTTATGCATGTTGTATGGGAACATTTCCTAAATCCCACCCCAGTTTCCTAACTGAACAAGCTATTAATTTCCCTCTCCTATTCTGGCATTCTCCAATTCCTGCAACTGGCAAGGATGATTTAAACAGAAGAGTGGTTATTTAGAAGTGCCAGTTTAATAAAGTGCTACTCCTGTCCAATATAGTTTGACAAAGCTTATGCAAGGCTTATTTTGGAATTCTTTTCTCTGTTCCACAAGGACAGAGTGGGTGGAATATTTTAGCCCAGTTTTTACAACACTTCTGCTTTCTAGAGCTCCTCTCTCATTTACGTTGTAGTTAGCTATTTGCAAGTTCTAAAATACTGTCAATTGTCAAATAATATCAATCCTCAGGAACTGAAGTCAAATCTTGAACTATAATGTAAGATACTGACATCAAATAGCATCTGATGTTAAATCAGCAACTTTCTCCACGGCTGGGAGCTTCATGATCACTATGCTTGTTGCAAAAGGGCCATAGGAATCATTTGACAGAAACACACACTATATTTTGCACACAACTGCACATTTTCAAATGTGGGCTGAACAGTGGAAAGGAAAGCTACCACTTGCACTCATGTCTGGCATTCAAAGAAAAAATCACCGTAAACTTAGTGCTATCTATCTAGGAAACAAAGGCTTGGATGCAAAGGCACTTGTGTGCTTGCAGAAGGGCTGCTTCTGATTTAGAAGAGCTCTTCTACTGATTCAGGTAGAAGAGCTTGTGTGAGAATAATGGCCTCAGATTCAGAGAAGTTCTCTTGTTTGCAAAGCTCTTATGCAATATATTGCACAACCACTTTTCAGGACATTTTTACTAGAGGTATATACAGTGACAACTGGTGGTTCCTGGGGGTGGGGTGCTAGGCAGGGCAGGTGATGGGTGGAGCCACATATAGTGAGAGGTGGAGCCAATTGTGGGCAGCTGCAGGGGTGGAGCCAGGCAGGGACAGATCCAGGTGTGGTGGTGCAAGGGTGCAGTTGTACTCCCTGTGAATTAGGGTCGAATCTCATGGAGATTGGCAGTAGCAGAGAGTAAAAAAGGGATTATTAACTTCTAGTCTTGCCATCTCCCAGCATCGAAATCCAATCTGGCCCATCACCGGATTTGAGTTTGACATCCTTGGCATAGTGCATTTGCAAGAGAAATAAACTCCAAGCCCCAATATTTTTATGTGGGGAAAAAAATATTTTAGGGGGGGAGGGGTCCCTTTTGCACCCACTGTAATTTCCTGCTGGATCCACCCCTGGAGCCAGGCCAAGGACTAGGTGGATGCTTTAGCAATAACTGGCAAAGTATAGATTTGTAGGTAATGAGTGGGATCAAAATACAAACACATACACAAGCACACAAATCTCAGTTGCTTGTCAGCAGAACTACAGAGAAATAGGGAAAACATCAATTGCTTTATAGTGCTTAACAGGACTACAGTAGTGTGTAGATTTGTATCTAACATGGCAGGATCAAAACACAACCACACACACAGGAAAAGAACTGTACAAGCCACAAATAAAACATAGACCAGCTACAAAAGGCTGCTTCTGTGGAGAGTAAATGCATTCTGAAGTCACCAGGGCAGCTCTGTCACCTGATTATTTCAAAAATGAATACTAGTAATAATAACAACAAGAAAGAACTCCGAGCCAGAGTGGTACAGTGTGCTGGACTAGACTGGGGAAATCCAAGTTCAAATCCCCATTCAGCGATGAAACTCACTGGGTGACTCTGGGTTATTTCTCAGCATAACCGTTCTCATAGGGCTGTTGGGAGGATAAATGTAACCATGTGCACCACTCTGGGCTTCTTGGAGGAAGCACAGGCTATACATGTGTATATGTATATGTATATGTATATATATGTGTGTGTGTGTGTGTGTGTGTGTGTGTGTGTGTGTGTGTATGCATGCATGCCACACGTAAAGCAGAGACCAGCTACAAAAGTGGAGAACAAATGCATTCTGAAGTTACAACGGTAGCTCTTCCTGCTTATTTTAAAAATGCATGCATAAATAATAGAAAAATCACAGATTTTTCAATTATGCTTGCTGCAGCTATGAATCATCTCCTGTAACTTAGAGGATATCATGGGAAGAGAAGATGCATGAGGACACCCTCTCCCTACTTCATGCCTGCTGAACAGCTGGGTGCCACTCTCTGCTCACCTTGGGTATCCATCACTTAGCTTTTGTGTCCACTCTAGCAAGCAACATTTTTTAAAAAAATAGAGATCACTTCCTTAATCCTTGCCCAATGAACCATAAACTCCAGTGGACATATTAAAGTTACAGATACTGACCACAATCCATAGAAATACCTGGTTAGTTCTCTGCATAGCAAATGGATGAAAAAAAAAATATTTTCCTGCCAACAGAATCCATTCCTTCTCTACATCACACCCACATAGAAAATGACTTCTGCAATTATTTGAAAAGCAGTATGTACTCAGAAATCTATGCATATGCCCTGAAAGAACTTTCTGGCTTCTTATTTATTTATTTATTTATTTATTTATTTATTTATTTAACACTTGTGTATACTGCCCAAAATGCAAGTCTCTGGGCAGTTTACAACAAAACAATAAAAACAGATAAAAAGATTAAAACATTACAACAATTTAAAATGTAACATTAAAACTATTAAAAACACAATTAAAGCAATATCTAATTAAAAGCCTGTGTGAACAAATGCGTCTTGACTGCCTTTTTAAAAATTGTAAGAGATGGGGAGACCAGGAAGTGTGTTCCAAAGGAAGTGTGTTTCACCAGGAAGTGTGTTCCAAAGCCTCGGGGCGGCAATGGAAAAGGCTTGTCCCTGAGTAGCAACCAGACGAGCCGGTGGCAACTGCAGATGAACCTCTGCAGATTATCTCAATGGGTGGTGTGGTTTATAGCAAAGAAGGTAAGGATGTGCAAAACGTTTCAAATATAAAATGTTTTGTACTCAAAACGGGCTGTTTCAGGTGTTTTGTAGCCAAAACAAAGCACCCGATGGCCAAGTCCAAAAGTATTGTATACAAAATGAATTGTCCCTGTTTCGGCTACAAAAGTTTTGTTGTTTCGGACCTCCATTTTGTGGAGATCTCACTGTAGTCTCCATTTTGTGTTTGACAACTGTTTGAATTTCCCACCTTCAGAGCAGTGAACAAAAGCATGGGCTGATCTGCTGACAATTCTCACCTTGCTCCTGATTGGCTCCTTTGTCTCTTGCCACTCCTGACTGACCCTACATTGGCCAGGGGAAGGGTTGAAGATGGGGCAAGGGTGGGAGGGAGTTCAAGGAGGGATTCATTCATTCATACATACATCATTCATTCAGATGCAGCAGCACCATTCTGCCTTGTTCTGACTCAGGAGGAGAGAGAGAGAGAACTTTGCTTGCCACCATGCCATGCCATTGCCCCTATGCTGCCTATTGCCTTCTGCCTTGCCAGCTTGAGCCCAGTCTGCTCACCGAGCCAGCCCCTTCCTAGTGTGGCTAGCAGCCTGGGAATGGATTAAAATTAATTTATCTCTGCTGCATTGCTTTTTTATTTTATTTTTTATTGGATCCTGAGAAGAATTCTTTTTTTCACCCCCTTGAGAGAATCACTGCCTGCCAATGCCTGCTGTGTGCCAGCCACCAGCCTCAGCCCCTGTGGCCACTGACCACCACCTGGCCAGCCACCCCCCCTCCGATTTTCCAGGCTTTTGCCCCAGCCCCAAATCTGAAGAAGGAGAAGAAGTCAAGAAGAAGACTGAAGAAGAAAGTGTAGACTCAGAGACCAGACCAGACCACAGAAGTGGACAACAGTGGGCACCCAACATGGGTCAAGCCCTAGACTGAGTGAGTGTACCCCATTTACACACACACACACACCCCTCTGGAATTCTGTATTCTTGGGGTTTTTTTCCTGTTTGGAAGGAGTTTTTGAGTTGCAGTTGGGTTTTTAAAATTTTGTGTTGTTTAGTTTAGAAGAAGTTTAGAAGGAGTTCTGTGTGGGAGGGATCCCTGTTAGCTAGTACTAGTAGGTGGTTAAGCTTAGCGTAGCCTTGTGGTTTAAAAAAAAACACAATTCTGTCTTTTTTCCCATTCCAAAGATTGGGGGGGGGGGCATTTAAAAAAAAACAAAAACACAGAAGCCTGTCCTCCAGCCCTCTGTCCCCTAATATATCAGTATTAACATTCTCTGGGCCTATTGTATCTTCCCTAGTTATATTGTATATCTATTCTGTTCTCAATCTGTTATATTGTATCATCTGTTGTTGTATCTTCTGTTGTTCCCCTAGTTATTGCTCCTTCCCTAGTACTGTATCTGATATATCTGTTCTGTTCCCTACTAGTTACAATATTATGCAATTCAAATGCCTTGGTTTGGTTTGTTGTTGTGCCTGGCCTGCCTGTGTATTTTGGGGACCTCATCATGGATGGGCACAGGACAGGTTATCTCTGTGTGTGGATTTCTTTGCAATGAAGATTGGGTCATATTGTGTGACTTCTAGCATCATCATTTTTATTCAAACTAGATTGCTTATACTTACAATAGGTTGCACTTGCTGGTGCCACAGGCATCTGTTGCAGAAATCTCAAAAAAAATGCAGCAAAAAATTATGTGCCATTGTTGTCATCATCACTCTTTTACTTGTGTAGGGGGGAGGGGGGACAAACCTTGCTGTTCCAGTGGCAAAATGTTGTTTTGCAGTGCACCCTTCCTTACTTAACCCACTTTTATGGCCAGGTGCCACAGATGTTGCTGTGTCTCTGTTGCTTGTGGACAAAAAATGCTTGTGGGAGGGAGAGAAGGGCACATTTTTGATGCTTTGGTTGGCCCTAGTCTGCTGCATCTGTGATATCATGCTTTGGAAACCTGGTTCTTTGCAAAGCTCTGCTGTTGTTGATGTGTGCTGTTAATGTTCTTTGGGGCAGATTTGTGGCAGAAAGGGGGCTTGGGTGCAGAAGAGTGAGGAGGGTGGCAGTGCCCCAATGGGTGCCTGCCACCACCCAGATTTCAAAGGAATTGGGCAAAGGGCTAATATTTAAATGATTTTTGGAGTTTACGCATCGTTAAGATTTTACCCATAGGGAATAATGGGGATTCCAGCAAATGTATCGCTTCATGTTGGGGGGAAAGGGGTGGCCCAGAGCAGAGTGTGGTGGGTGGTAGTGCGCAATGGGGGCAAGGAAGCTACCACAATTTATTTCAAAGGAATTGGGCAAAGGAGCCAAATGCAACTCACTCGTCCAAGATTTTTCCCCCATAGGGAATAATGGAGGTTTCAACTGCACTTGGGGGGCACTGGGGTGGCCCAGAGAGAGTGGTGCTGCAGTGCACATAAGGTGATAACCACCCCCCATGGGTTGCTAACCCATGGGGTACTGAGTTTTGTTGTTTCTGAGGTGTTCTGAGTGTAGATTCTCTGGTAGCATATGAAATTTTCCCCATTATTACCACCCACTACACTCTGCTCTGGGCCACCCCTTTCCCCCCAATGTGAAGCGATACATTTGCTGGAATCCCCATTATTCCCTACGGGAAAATTCTCAAAGATGCATAAACTTCAAAAATTCACAAAAAAATCAGCCCTTTGCCCAATTCCTTTGAAATTTGGTGGTAGCTTCCACCCATTCAGAACTAACCCCCCCACACACACTCTTTTTGCCCCAGGACCCCTTTTTTGATCCAAATCGATTAGGATTCAGACAAATTTGGGTACAAAACCAAACGGGGTGATTTGCCTGGGGGGGGGGGTCAGGTTTGGACCCAAAATAAAATGGGGGTATTTCAATTGGGGTACAAATCAAAACACATAAATCATTTCGTGCACACCCCTAGAAGAAGGTGATATCTTAAATACCCAGGGAGCAAGATGTTTAGGGATTTATAGGTTATAACCAAAAGCTTGTATTTTGCCCGGAAACTTATCAGCAACCAGCATAGTTCTTTTAAGATAAGAGTGATATGATCTCTCCGAGATGATCCAGAGACCAACTTGGCTGCCACATTCTGGACCAACTGCAGTTTCTGGACTATGTACAAAGGCAGCCCCATATAGAGCGCATTTCAGTAAACAAGTCTGGAGGTGACCAGCAGATGCACTACTGTTCTGAGGTCATTTATCTCAAGAAACGGAGGCAGCGGGCGTGTCAGCCAAAGCTGATAAAAGACACCTCTGGCCACTGCCTCAACCTGGGACACCAGGGAGATGTTTGTGGCCAGAAGCACACCCAGACTATGTACCTATTCCTTCTGGGTAAGTGTGACCCCATCCAGAACAGGCAGATCAAAATCATCTCCCGAGTTCCAACCCCACACAATAAGTACTTCTGTCTTATCTGGATTCAGCCTCAGCTTGTTACCTCTCATCCAGTTCATCAATGCCTCCAGGCAGGCATTTAGGGAGGTTATGCCTTCTCCTGATGATGTTGACATGAAGAAAAAGATTTTGGTGTCATCAGCATACTGATAACACCCTGCACCAAATCTCCTGATGATCTCTCCCAGCAGTTTCATGTAGATGTTATACAACACTGGAGACAATACGGAGCCCTGAGGGACACCATACAGAAGTTCAGTTTTTGAAGAACAACAGTCCCCGAGGGACACCATCTGGAATCTATCTGAGAGGTAAGAGTAGAACTACTGCAAGGCAGTGTCTCCCACCTCCAGCCTCCTCAGACTCTCCAGAAGGATACTATGGTCAATAGTATTGAAAGCTGCCGAGAGGTCCAAAAGGACGAATAGTCACACTTCCTCTGTCAATTCCCAATTGTAGATCATCCTTCAGGCCCACTAAGGCAGTCTCCACCCCATAGCCCACCCAAAAGCCGGTCTGAAATGGGTATAGATAATCACTTTCACCCCAGACCACCTGGAGTTGGGAGGCCACCACCCTCTCAATTACCTTGCCCAACCATGGAAGGTTGGAGACAGGCCTATAGTTGCTTAACTCTGAGGAATCCAAAACAGACTGATGTGGTCTAATAATTGCCTCCTTAAGGCAAGAAGGCATCCTGCCCTCCCACAGAGAAGCATTTAGGATCTTTACTAGGCCTTCTACAAAAACCTCCCTGCCAGATAGTATTAGCCATGTCGGGCAAGGGTCAAGAGAACAGGTGGTAGGCTGCATCGCTCCAAGCAGCTTGTCCACATCCTCATGAGTCACAAACTGAAACTGATCCAGCCTGACCACATAAGATGAGTCACTGGACACCTCTGATTTAGACACTGCGGTAATTGTGGAGTCTAAATCCAAGTCAGCCTGAATACGAGAGATTTTATCCACACAAAAATCTGTCGTAAATCTGCCAGGCTAGCCAGGTGAAGCGTAACAGAGGCAGAAGCAGAACAGCAAAGTCTAACAGGAATAAATTCTCCAAATCAGGTCCAGTCCGAGTCAATCCAATAAATCCAACAGAGTCCAAAGCGAAATCCACAGGCAAGGTCAACACAGTCCAGGGTCCAAACACGGTCAAGGTAATACACGAACACAGCCGATTAGCTCACAGGAAACTGTTGTTGCTATCAGCAGGGTAGCTATGTTACAGGTGTCTTAAATAGGCTGACCCCAGGTGCTGTTAATTAAGAGTTGCTGAGTCAGCAGCTTGGCCTGTTGTTCTATGCATGCAGCTCCTTAACTCTTGCTGTCTCTTGGAGCGGTGCCTCCTCCACAAGAGCTGCTTCACCCTGCTCTAGTTCATCTTCAACTCCCTGTGCGTCGAACCCACTCTCCTTTGCAACTTCTAGTCCTTGCCCACCCTCCTCTGCTGTCAGCTCTGTCTCCGCCTCCAACTCCTCCTCGGAGTCTTCTAGCATGTGCATGACAAAATCATTAAACAAATCACAGCGGGTAATAGATGGTTCCAAATTCTGATTCAAGGAAGGAGGGGCACTTACTAGCCCCCTCACAGCCCTGAACAACTCAGCTGGATGTGAGCTCGCAGAAGCAAAACAGGCTGAAAATAATAGTTTCTTTGCTACCTGTATTGCCAGAGCATAGCTCTTCAAACGTGCTCTATGTCATAATCTGTCAGATTTGAGTCGAGTCTTTCTCCACTTGCGCTCTAGCCGCCTACCTTACTGTTTCAGTTCCCGTAGATCTTCCATATTCCAAGGGGCCAGTTTTGAAGCGGTTTGGTTTGGATGGGAAGCTTAGGAGCAATCGTGTCTACTGCCCTGGTGAGCAAGTTGTCCCAATTCTCAACCAGGGCATCAACAGGATCACCAGGAGAGCCAACACTAAATCCCTCCGAGGCTTCTTAGAACCCTTTGGATCCAATAACCTTCTTGGGTGGACCATTCTAGTGGGCCCCTCACCTATGCGAAGCTGGGGTGTGACTGTGAGTCCAACCTTAACCAGATGGTGGTCCGTCCATGACAATGGGGAAATCACAGGAGTCCCCACCCACGGAACACCACTCTGATCAGAGTGAAAGACCAGATCAAGTGTCTTATGCCAGTTTCTAACATCATTAGTCCAGTATTACAGTTTGCTGTTCCTTCCAATGTTTTATGGCATGTCATTTTGGGAATGGGCCATAATCCTTTGCATACAGATCAGATCAGAGAGCAAAGGAGTGAAAGCAGAGGTTCCATTCCTCCCTTCCAAACACAAAGAAGCCAGCAAAAGAGCAGACTTAACCAACAGCCAGCCAACCTACCTGCTCTTCAACCAAAATGGTGATTGTATTCTTCTGAGTAGATAAAAGAGAAAGACTTTCCCACCTTCTGGGCTCTTTGATTGGCTGCCTGAGGAGTCAATCACCCCAGTCCCTCTCTGATTGGTTTATAGGGTGGCCCTAGGACATCCTACTTTGCAAAAACAAAAATGAGCATGCTTATTAGCTTCTGCTTTATTAATATCATTATTCTAAAAAAATCTAAGGCTTTTTATTTGTTCTTTGCTACCATTGCCCACCTCACAACTCTTAAGGCAGCAGCAGGCTGCAGGCAAGCAGCAGAGAACAACAGAGGGAGGAAGTAGGCGCACAAAATGGAGGGAGAGATGACATGGCTGACATAAATTTAAGGTGAACACTTCCCACTTTACCCATAGATAAGATCTGCCCCTGTGTGTATAATAAACCTTCAATTCACTTATTTGCCATAGCTCTATTCAGGCATTATGCTGTGTATGCTTACAGAAATCTATACACATATACCCTTGCTAACTTGGCAAAGAGCCACCTTTTAACATGGTGATTCTCTTTTATTTAGCAGGGGGAGAGTAACTGGCCCTATCCACCCCCAGCACAGTACCTCCAGTGACTGTGGCTGGTGTCTATCATGTTTCTTTTTAAATTGTGAGCCCTTTGGGGACAGGGATCCATCTTATTTATTTATTATTTCTCTGTGTAAACTGCCCTGAGCCATTTTTGGAAGGGTGGTATAGAAATCGAAGAAATACATAATAATAAATAATATATATATGTTTGTGTGAATGACTATATTTCACTTCACACGTTATGTTCAACACTTGTATGACACATGTATGGTACACACAGGCACAGATCTGTACACAGGTGCAGTCATTCACATGTTATATTAAACACAGGTACAGAAGAACAGTTCCTATCTGAACCATGAATTAGAAGGGCTTGTATCCAGGTTCATTTTTAAAATGACCACAGGTACAGTCATTCACACAAACACACATACAAGTGCACAGACATCTGTACACTCATCCAGCATAATGTCTGAATTGGGCTATGTGTGTTTCAAAGTGAACCTGAGTGCAGGCCTACTCAAATGCAGAGTATGGATAGGAAGCATACAACTGTATGTGCATTGAAGATAACTTGTGAATAACTGTATATACATACATATCTGTATGTGTGTACACTGTACACAAAATCTATGTGCATTCTGCATAATGTGTGAATAGGGCTCATATCTTTCATACCATGAGGCAAAATCCCAGAACACTGTGGGCTTCACGGTGAGACACCTCCCACTTGCACTTGCACAAGAGTTCATGGAACACGAGAACACATATTATCCTCCTGCTCATGGTTATTTGGCACTAAGTCCAAATTCCTGGCCATTACACAACAGTGTGAAATAGTTCTTGCTGCAAAAGGCAAGAACAAAGATTTCTAATCTTTGTTCCAAGATTAGAACAAAGATTTCTAATCTGGAATGAAGTCTTAGTCTATAGTTAATCTTATTTCCAAACCAAGGAACAGGAAGAAGTGGGTGTTAAGAGACCTGGCATAGCATGCTGAGCATGATGAGCTCTGAGTTGAATATTCCTGGTTCAATTTTCAGCTCAGCCCTCACCAGAAAAACTTGGGCAGCCCTCTATCTATCAGCTTCAGTTTGCCTTCTGCTATCTGCAATACTGGGGAAACCATACTGCCCTTCAGGGCTGTTGTTGCTATTGCTGTAAGGATTGCTGATATACTGTATGTGCTGCAGTTTTGAAATTTAGGAAAAGGCTCTGTGGACGCCAGGAGTCGACACTGACTCGACGGCATAACCAACCATATAAAAGCTGTGTAATTAGCAGCAGATCTCAGTTTTAGCTTGGGTGATAGGGAGAACCAATCCTTACTTAAGCTCTCGCAACTAGTTGGGTCTGAATCTTTCTCAATGGAAACCTGGTATGTTGAAGAATCAGGAACCTATTCTGGTGGTGTAGGGTATCATCCAATTGTTCATTATCATCATCCAATTGTCCCTTATCCAGGGTTTGTTTGTCATAGCTATGGAATATGCTAAGACTGAGGACACCATTTATTTACTACGTTATTATACCGCCTTTCTGCCTTGACAAAGGCACCCAAAGCGGTTTACAATATTAAAAGAAGCAAATTACAGAAGAAAAATAAAATGTCATCTCAGGCTGTTGGTCTTTTCAGGAGTTGAGGACAAGAGCTCCCTGGCCTGGGCGCCTCCTTTCTTGCCTTCCTCTCAGGGCACACTGGTCTTTCAGTACTCCTGGGAAGTGGGGAGGGGCTGCCCCAACAATCCTCACAAGCCAGAAGCTGGTCTCTACAGGGGCTGATGTTATGCTCTCCTCCTTTCATGCCTTCCTCTCAGGGCACACTCCTGTATGTGTGAGGTGGCTAGCACATCAGTTGGTGGCTGCATGAACTGGCTGTCTGGAAGCAGTACCAGTGTGAGATGGGTTCTGTGGCTCATGAGTTGGGCCAGTTGGAAAGTTCTGGTGTGCATATTTATGACCCTCTAGACCAGGGATTCTCAACATTGGGTCCCCAGATGTTATTGGACTTCAACTCCCATAATCCCCAACCAAAGGCCACTGGGGCTGGGGATTATGGGAGCTGAAATCCAATAACATCTGGGGACCCAACGTTGAGAATCCCTGCTCTAGACAACTCTACAGGGGTTCGACTGTGGCAGTAAAAGTGTGATTGACTGAAAGCCAGATCACACATACATGCCTGTCACTCATTGACTCTCAGGTGACCACATTAACTGCCTCTCAAAAAAAAAAGCCTTCTTTGAGATAATGTGAAGAGCTCTCTGGTGGCATTTCATCTGTGATGGGTCTTTCACACGTGTGTACCATAACTTGATATTGTTGCCATCAAGTGATAAACATGCATGTGGTAAACTCATGGTCCACCCACCCATAAACATGAGAATTGTGTGGGGAGACATGTCACTGGAGGGCTGAAAGAGTATATCTGGATCAAGCATGCTGGTTTTGTAGCTGGGATAGTACTGCATTGACTGATGCCTTATTGCTAAATTCACAGCTGTTGACTATAGTCACTGTCCCAACTACATTAAGAATGGGAATAGCCTATTACATCACATTTTTCCAGTCAGCATAATGATTGTTCCCTAGAGCATGTTTTTTGGAGCTTTTTCAAACTACCCTTTATTTTTGTGTTTGTTTGTTTATTCATTTATTTATTGTTAAATGTGTTTCATTAAAACAATCTCAAAGTGGTGCACATAGAAAAATTAAAACAACAGGCTTTACAATTCCAACCGTCTAGTCCACAGCCGAGTCTTCTTCACTGTCAATAGGCTGGTTCCCCTCTCTAAAATTTAATCAAAACTTTCCCTTTTATTTTATTTTGCAATGCTAATGCCCTCCTTTGCAAAACACCCTTTAATTGTATGGAGACATATCTCTACTCCTCCTTTAATTATCAGTTAAATGAACCATGTGTAGGGAGGAATCCCAGAGTATCATTAGCCAACTTCTCTGATAGTTTTTGTGACTGGTATCTGGCATCCTCCAGTTTGGCAATGTATTGTTAGGACACAAATTACAATTAATTTATGAAAGGAGCCTTTACTTGGAGCACGAGCTGTCAGCTGGGAAATCCTTGGTTCCAATCTTATCACAGTCATGAACTCAGTGAATAGGTTCAGGCAAATCTCTGTCCTCTTGATCTCAGCACCCCATCTGCTGTAGGAATTTGATTATTTCAAGATGCTCTGCTTATGGTCTATGTGTTGTGTACATATAACAGCTATTCAAATCATCTGGGCAGGTCTGGTTGCAGTCGCCACTAGCTTGGTTGGTAGCGACTTGAAATCGGGCCTTTTCTAGAGTTGCCCCAGGACTCTGGAACATGCTTCCCAATGAAATTAGAGTTTCCTCTTCTCTGAATGTTTTTAAGAAGGACCCGAAAACATACCTGTATAGCCAGGCTTTTAGTGTATAGTTTTAAAGCTTCGGTTTTTAGAGTTCTTATTTATATTTTAGAACAGTTTTTGTGTTAATGTTTTTAGATTGTGAACCAACCACGGCTTTTTTTTTAATAAGGCGATATACAAATGTACTAGATAGATAGATAGATAGATAGATAGATAGATAATATTGCAAAGAGTGTAAGTCTCCTGTGCTGGCTCATCAAAAGGAAACTCAGCCCTGTAGCATTGCACCTGGTACTTCTTAACACTTAGAGAAGTAGGGAGCATGTAACCATATCAACACAACAAATCCCACTGATTTCCACACCCCTTCATATTCTCAATGGCCATCCAAAGTCTTGTGGAAATGGACATATAAAGTTCGACTTCCCAAAACTTTCAAATACAGTCAAAATTTAGGGGGAGAAAAGGCATACACCACGCATTAGTCGTCAACGGCTGTAGAAAATTTGAAACCTTAGAAATTCTATCCACAACATGATTCTGATCAATATTGCAAATGTCATGCATTTCCTCAATGTTATGATACTAAAATCCAATGGATTTTTCAATCACTGATTCCTCGGATACATTTCTAAAAGCCTTACTTCTCTTATTTCAGTTCATCCCACAAACAAGCAGCAAGATTCTGTCATTCATCAGAAACTCCTCATTTTGATATGCGCCTGTGAAGGATGGTATTCTGAAAAGGAGACAGCACGTTTTTTGTGCGATTGGACTATGTGTTGTGTCAGGCAGTGGGATGTGATCAGATACAGAATAATGCCTCCATTGTCTGGCAAAACAAATGTTACTGCTTGGATGTTATTACTAGCCTCCTAAATTAATGACAGATATTGATTTTACTCCTTCTGTACTTATTTGCAGCAGTAGTGGATGAAAAATATTGTACAAAATAAGACTGTCCAGGATAGCTAGATCAGGCTCTCCCCCTTACAAAACATAACGTCTAACCTGTCTACACCACCCTATCTAAATAGGAAGGATAAGGATAGAAATCTGTCAGAATAGTCTTCCTGCTCTTCAACTCTGAACAAAATCTGATAGCTCACAAAAGAGCTCTTGTTCATCCCTTATACACATGCGCAGATTGGCGCTAGGACCCAAGGATGAGCAATTGTCAGTGTGCATGTGGGGGGGGGGCATTCCCACAGTTTCAAACGCCAGTTTTTACAAACAAAAATGGAGAAAAGTATGGAAATACCATGCCTGATGCAAGTACATAGTAAAAGTAATTGGTAAGTATTGGTATTTAAGAGAACGTCTTCTTCATCATGAACCGCACCACCCACTGAGATAATCAGGAGAGGTCCGTCTGCATTTGCCACTGGCTCTTTGGCAGCTACTCAGGGACAGGCCTTCTCCATTGCTGCCCCGAGGCTTTGAAATGCGCTCCTAGTGAAATAAGAGCCTCCCCATCTCTGACAATTTTTAAAAAGTCTTTAAAGACACATCTGTTCACCCAGGCTTTTAACTGATATTTTTTTGCTTCTTCTAATGTTGTTTTTAGAATATTGGGTTTTTAAAAATTAATTGTTGTGTTTTAAATTTCTTGTTTTTGTTTTTAACTAATGTTTCGCCTTGGTTTTTATCTTTTTGTAAACTTCCCAGAGATGTAAGTTTTGGGCGGTATAAAAATATGTTAAATAATAATTAAAAATAAATAATAATAAGTGAACAAGAGTAAGCAAACAGGTAGGGATGTGCACAAAACCAGTTTTTTCTGGTTTGGTTCAAATCCAAACCAGATTCTAACTTGCCTGAACCAGTTTGGTTTTGCCTCCCTCCAGGCCAGGGCCTGGCTTCACTTGACTTTGAGCCAGTTTGGGCCCGATTTGAGGGGTGTGGGAAGCTTCTCTAAAAGAGAGAAGTCAGTAAAATTGAAGTACTTACTTCTGGGGGTAGCTGCAGCAGCTGCAGGGGGTACTGTGGTAGCTGTAGTGGGAGCTGTGGGGGCTCCCCTACCCCCACCAGCCTCCCCCCCGAGTCAAAGGGAATGGGACAACTCGCTGCGGCCAACTCACTGCCGTCAATTGGACGCGGCCAACTCGCTGCAGGGAACAACACAACTCCCCTCCGCAAGCCCTTCCTGCCACTTTGGCTTTCAATCTGGAAGGGACAAGTGGGAGGGAGGCGAGAGGAAGCTACACTTCCACCTACCACCCACCAAAGCATGTCTTTCACATTCTGCAGTGGAAGGAAGACTCTCCTTGCCTTCCTACCTGTGGGGTTGTGCCTCATGAGAAGTGAAACATCAGTTGCAAAGCCTGCATCAGAGCTTTAGAGCAGGCAAACTGCCATTTTCTTCCTCATTGCCCCTTTGCAGGTCTCCCCAAAGCAGCAGCAGACCTTGCTGCTGAGTTCTCTTATTAAAGCAGACTAAAGCTACATCCAATTGATCGGTGGCAAGTTGGCCGTGCCAAGTAGGCTGCAGCGAGTTGACATAGACCTGAGTCAAAGGCTTGACCTCAGCTTGGTCCAAGGTCAAGTTTTGAACCAAACCGGTTCGAGTGTGAGCTTGATTTCAAGCCAGCTTGCACATCCCTACAAACAGGCTGAACCATGTTAAAAGCAAGTGTGGAAAAATGAATTGGATACTAATAGCGCAATGGAAGTTTAGCTGCATTCTGTTTTAAGAAGCAGTAGGCTTTCCCTCGAAATTCAGCTTCTCAAAAGGGCTGGGAAAGGAACAATTTTGTAGCATGTGTTATCTCATTCCATATTGTAATCCTAAGATTCCTACAAGTCTCAAGCCTGTGAAATGTGAGTCTTGTATATCAAAGGCGGAACCATTATTTCATGGCATTGCTTTCCCTCTTTGAGAAACTCCTGATGAAACTTTATAAGTTGAAGGCTGTATGTGACTACAATGCATCTACTGTGTCATCAGGCAGGATTAGAATTTGATCTCTACCATTAAATAGTTTCATCATAATATGCATCTTTAAGTAGCTGCAGACCTGTTGCAAAGACAAGCTTAAATACACGTGGGCAATTACTAGTGATATTTCAAAACCCAGATGAAATCTCCCCACACATTTCTGAAACTTGTGGCCCTCACTACAGGGAGACATGCAAATTATCTCTTTGCATATTACCCACAGGCAATAAAATAGGACTCACAAGTTAGCCACACAGCTACATTTGTTGCTTCTGGATAATATGCCAAGTTTCTAATTTGAGAGTTCATGTAAGCTAGTATGAATGATGTGTTAGAAGCCCCTGGTTCCAGGCGCGGCTCATGAACGCGCCTCTGGGAGGGCAGCGGGCGGCTTCTTTAAGGTAAACGGAGCCGATGCTCTGTGCTGCCCAGCAGCCCCCATGGCGGGAAATCACCTCCGCCACTCACCTGGCCGTTGGCGGGGGCTCACCTCTGCGGGAGGCAGGTGAGTGGCGGAGGCAATTCCCCACTGCAGGGTTGCTGGGTGGCACAGAGCATCAGCTCCATTTACCTTAAAGAAGCCGCCCACTGCCCGCCCCCCCGGAGGCGCGTTCATGAGCCGTGCCTGCCTGGTTCAAATCTCAGCTTAGCTATTAAACCACAAAGTGCCCTTCTGTGTAGCTATCAACTTTCAACATCCACACACTGGAATATAGGATTAGAGGGTTGTTGTAACCTACAAGGTGACGTGATTGAAGCATTTTGGGGAAAAGACAATATTGAGATCATTCACATCACCAAAAACTGGATAGGGCAAGTGTCCTACCCAGGTTTGGGAGCTGTTTCTGCTCCCAATTTTCGATTGTGCTGGAGAAAGCAAATAGGTAGGAGGAGGGATCAGTGATTGTAGGAAAGCAAGGTAGGAGGAAAAGCTGGGTAGGGCAACTTTCCCTCCTAACTGGGTCAAACGCCGGGTATGAAAGCTGGGTAGGACCATGCTGTCCTACCCAGCTCTCCTCATAACTTGCTTCCACACAGTCACTTATCTCTCCTCCTACCTAGTTGTTTGCTCCCACACAATCAGAAATTAGGAGCACACACAGTGCCAAACCTGGGTGCTTGGCATACTCAGTTTTTGGTTGTATGAACAGGCTCACTAACTCTAAAGGCTGGAGAGCTATTCACTCTTGGACGTAGTCGACCTTGTATCTGAGTGAACATACATACGATTGGACTGCACATATTGTTGCATACATTCTTAGCATTTCCAGCTACCAAAACCCAACCAACCTCCAGATTCTCATCCTGCTGGTATATCAGCCCCCCTCAACACCTTTGCTCATGATTAGCTCTTCCGCAGGTCACCAGAACTCATGGGCCCACTTACCAGTCTCCCTTGATTTTTTATATTCACAGACACCTATCGAACAAGCTATATATCATAAGACCCATTCACATGTCCAGCCCTTGTAAAATGGGTGTACTGTGTCCACAGGTACATATCTGTACACAGGTACAGTCATTCACATATTATGACACCAGTGTCAGCCATTGAAGGAATGCTCTGTTGGGGTTGGATAGGGCCAGTTGCTCTCCTCATGATAAAAAGGCCCATCTAGCCATGCTCTTGCATCATGTGGCTCTGCAACCTGACACCGAAGCAGAACCTCCCCTCTGGCTTCCCTATTGGATGGATGGTCAGTAGGAAGGGGAAAGAGACAGAGGAAGAGAAACTGCCTATGAGAGCAAAATGTTATGAGCAAACACAATTTTCCCTCTGCTCCTCAGAACTTCTGATACCACAGCACTGGCAAAAAATGTTGTTTGGTCTCCCAAATAGTTTCTATTCTTCCTTGTGTGGTAGTAGTAGTAGTAGTAGTAGTAGTAATTTGGTCGCCAAAATAATCTCTTTATTTAGCAGGAGGAGAGTAACTGGCCCTATCCATCCCCAGCACAGTACCTCCAGTGACTGTTGCTGGTGTCTCTCTTATGTTTCTTTTTAGATTGTGAGCCCTTTGGGGACAGGGATCCATCTTATTTATTTATTATTTCTCTGTGTAAACTGCCCTGAGCCATTTTTGGAAGGGCAGTATAGAAATCGAATGAATGAATGAAAAAATAACAATAAATAATAGTCCCTAGTTGGCTATCTTAGCGGCCACACAGGCCAATAGAAGCCAGAAGCTCCCCATAGGTTGAAACCACTCCACTCTACCTTTAAACGAAACTTGGCATCCAAGCAATGATGTGCCCCCACAATGAAACAGGCTAGCTTTCCCCCACTTTTTGCTCCCCTTCTCATGAGAAGCCAGCCACAACAGGCCCAATCAATGTAAACCCTGCCCAGCTGTGTGTCTACCTCTTCACAGGCCCATTCACAACACTCCCCTTCCCAGCAAGTTACGCTGTGTGTGGAGAGGATCCCATTTAGTCCGTATGTTTGTTTAAAGTGGGGAGTGAGCAAGGGCTCTCTTGGGATAACCAAGTCAGTCCCTGACTTGGGGGTCATTTATCTGTTTATCTGTTGTATTGTTTTTATGCCTGTTTTTATATGTTTTTAACTTGATGTTTTTACTGCTTTTTTATTGTATGTTTTAATTTTTGTAAACCGCCTTGGGGTTGTTTTTAACGAAAGGCGGTATAGAAATGTAAAAATAAATAAATAAATAAATAACCCTGAAGCCCAGGGCTATCACCTACTTTAGAGGCTCCATTGCAGGAAATTGTTATATATGAATCCTAGGAACTTGCCTTGACCTCCCTAGAGGAGCCTGTTTTACATTTTGAGAAGCACTGGTGGCGAGAATAGATGGATACATGTATGATTTAGGATGTTTCTTCCAAGAATTATAAGTACAAAAAGCTCATGTGACAATAGGCACATTCTGCTATTTCCATTTGGATTTGGCATCTCAGAGCTGTCTAATAGGCACATCTCAAGAAGTAGGTGGGAACAACGCCCATACAAAGACATTATTCCTGTCACAATGAGAAGGATCATTTCCGGTCATCCCTAATTTATATTCAGTCAATGTCCACCCAGTTTACAGTCAGGCCTTTCCATTTGTGACTATGCTTCTTGCCTGGCCTACATTGCTCCAAGTGTTTTGTTTGCAGTTTCAGTGACAGCAAAATAAAACAGAAGTAACCAAGCCTGAATAAAAGCAGGCTACTGGCAGTGAATTGATACTGGTATCATAATCATTATCATCATCATCGTTATCGTTATCATCATTGTCATTATTATTGTTGTTGGCATATTTATGTACCACTTTTCAAGAAAATGTTCTCAGAGTAGTTTATATAGCAAAATAAATGAAACGATGGTTTCCTCTCCCAAAAGGGCTCACAATCTTAATAAAATAAAGTCACAAAGGAGACTCCAGCAACAGCCACCGGGAGGGATGCTATGCTGGGATGGACATGAACAGTTTCTATCCCCCACTGCTAAATATAAGAGAACTACCATTATAAAAGGTGCCTCTTTGTTCAATCAGAAGGTGTATAATGTAGATGAAACAGTCACAAGAATCTGAAACTGAGACAGACTCCTATCATTGCAGCCCTCTGAACTTTGGAATCAAGAATGGAGGACTTCTATTAACTTTTCTTCAATGGAGAACTTTTATTAACGGTCTTTGTGAGAAGCAAAAGAGAGATCTTCAGCCCTTTCTCACGAGCAGGTCCTTGCCTTTGGGTGGGCAGATCGCCTGCCCAGACAAACACCATCAGCTGCCGGTTGCTCTGAGGGTTGGGGTGTCAGGACACGTTGCCCTGCGTCACCCCGCCCCTGGAGCTCCAGTAATGCACTGTGCGAGTGTGCAGTGCATTATGGGGACCCCCCTGCCCTACTCAAGTCCGCTAGCCATGGCTGCTTGCAGCCACGGCTGACAGGCAAATGGTAAAATGAGGTTAAGGGAGCGTTCACTCCCTCAACCATGTTTTAAAGGGAGGCTTTGTAGACGGGTTTGCCACTGTGGTGCCACTGGGATTGGCCCAATCCTGGCGGTTCACACATGCATGCAAAACTGGGCTGGGCTCCCTCAGCGCGGTTTTGCATGGACGTGTGAATAGCCACCTTGTCTGTGCCCAGGCCAGCCATTGATATGTTTGTGGGTTTTCCTGTCTACAGGAAACTCTCCATTGATTGATTAATTGATTAAGTGCCATCAAGTCGGTGTCGACTCTTAGCAACCACATAGATAGATTCTCTCCAGGATGATCTGTCTCTATATACAACATAGAGTGCGCAGGGAGAGCGGGCTAAGCCCACTCTCCCGGCAGACGATGGCAGCGGGAGCCCTGGGCAGCCGGATCGGCCACCCACATGATTGCCGGCTCTGTGATGGAGCTGACGGAGGCTGGGGGGAGCGGGGGCCAATTGGCCCCCAGAAGCTCCAGCATGCCCTGTGCGAGCGCAGATCCCCACCAAGCGAGACCCCCGTGAGCAAGACCCCTGGAGCCGGGAGGCGGCTTTTTGCCTCCCCTCTGGGGGTCTCTTCGTGAGTAACCGTGGCGCAGAGCCACGCTGCGGCTACTCATGATCTTGAAAACCTACCTGGTTTTAGGGTAGGGGTACTTAGGCAGGTTACCCGCCTAGGAACCACCGAGCTCGCAGCTTTTCACCTCCTCTCCGGGGGTCTCCTCATGAGTAACCATGGCGTAGAGCCATGCTGCAGCTACTCGTGATCTTGAAAACCCACCTGGTTTTAGGGTAGGGGTACTTAGGCAGGTTACCCGCCTAGGAACTACTGGGCTCGCAGCTGAGCCTGGTGGTTCACACGATGGGGTGATATCGGGCTAGCCTCCGCTAGCCCGATTTCGCCCCATCGTGTGAATAGCCTCATACTGTACATACAACATCGCAAAAGGACCTCAACTCTGAGGCTGCAGCTCAGATTTAGAAAATGTTCTTAATTTATTCCTAATTAACTTCTTTGCCAGCAAACTAGATGCCTAGTAAATTATGAAGAACAAGGATCAGCTAAGAATTTGCAGAATAAAATGTTTATTTACAGCCTCAGTATGTAGTAATTAATACTGTGTGGTCATACAGTGATATCTTTTAGTATGTATTCAGGAGTACCATTGAAAGCAATATAAGTATTAGTGCTGTCAGCTCCAGTTTTCTGAAATTTCATCATGGGTGAAATAGTGGGGAAGGGGATTTCAGGATCAGCATCAACACACTGCAGTGTAAAATATCTTAAGTTGTTAGGTTTTTAGCATATATTTGGCAGTAAACTAAAAAGATGCAAAAATTAGAATATTTTCCTATCTCCATTTTCTTTTCTTGACTTTCACCATGTGTCCTATAAAAATTTCAAGGCCAGAGGAGGAGTATAACAGCTGGTTTGTTCTTATACACACCACACGTGTGCACACACACGTGCACACACACACACCCCAGTCATTTGATGACTGTAGTATCAAGTGATGGCTGACATGTGCGAATGAAATATCACAGAGCAAGCACCACAAATGTAAGTAACTGAGTTCATACATTCAACTGTGAGTCATCTAACCAAACTATGAGGAATTAAGATAATCAGGAGAGTGTTTGTGTGAATCTAACCCAATCCCCTACATTTGGCATGGAACCTTGATGCAGCATGACTGGTAACTTCTGTAGGTAGGGCTCCATAGCTTATATCCTAAATATATCCAACAGAAAAATCACATTGCAGAGCAGAGAATACCTACCCAAACCAACCAACGAAAGAACATTTTTGGTTCAATATGTCATAATAAATTGTGTGTACTGAAGCCTGCAGCCACTCCTGTTAAATTTGTAGATAACGGCTAGAATATTATTGTGCCTGGTGCAGAACTGGATAGCTGTGACTGGCCTAAAAATTATTGTCAGCAGGAAGAAGATTAATTTCATTTATGCTCTTTGTCATGTCTCACTGATTTCCTGCCTTTTTCGGCCCGTTATCTCCAGTGAGCTGCTGCTGTCACTCTCAATTCACTCGCTGCTCAATTAGGTCTTATCTCAGAGATCTATCTACATATATTCTAAATATGACATACCATCCACCCATCCCTCCTTCCCAAATGTAGCTGTGATCACAAATATTGGGACGCTAATGAAGGTTACACTGCAATTTAATCAAGAGTGTAAATATACAAATAACTAGAGAGACAACATTCCAGTGCAATAGGCTACACTGTGCACTGTCTGATTTTTTTTAAAAAAACTGTGGCTGTTTCTCAGCACATGTGTTAAATATTCATCAGCATTATCCTTAGTTTTCTGTATTATAATTAATTATTATTTTTATTTATTTTTATTATTAATTGTCTATGGCAATAATATATGGTATATTGTTGATTGTATATGTCAGCTAATGAGGTGATTCTCATGACCGCAGGAAATCAGGCTAAGGGAGCCTAGCCCACTTTCCTGTGGTCGTGTGCTGCAGTGCGAGCCGTGCGGCTCTGAGTAGCAAACCGCAGTAAGTACCCCTCCCCTTAAACTCTGCTAGCCCCATTCTTCTAATCGTGAGATGCCATGGTGCAGCTCCACGCTGCAGTGACTCACAAGGAGACCCCCTGACTGGGAGGCTAAAATAAGCCTCCCGGCCTCGAGGGGTCTCCCCAGAATGCCCCAAACGCTCACGCGGGGCATCCTGGGGCTTCCGAGTGGGGCGTATCTAGGGTGGGGCAGGCAGGGCACGTGCCCCGGGCACCACTTGAAGGAGGGCGCCATTTCTTAAAATTAAGAAAAAATGGCCACCCAAAAAAATGGCCACCATGCATGCTCAAATGGCTTCTAAGAGGCCCTAGGCCATGCCAGGCCTCGCAGAGGCCATTTGAGCATGTGCAGTGGCCATTTTGTTTTCTGAGGCCATTAAAAAAAAATTAAATGGCCACTGAATGTGCTCAAATGGTCCCTGTGAGGCCCTGGGCCTTGCCAGGCCTCACAGAAGCCATTTGAGCATGCATTGCAGCTTCCAAAATGGCCACCAAGCTGATCTTTGCAGGCCCGAACCGGCCCGAAAATCAGCGTGGGAAGGGCTGTGGCGGTGAATTAAGAGGCCAGCGGGGGGAGAGGAAATGGTGAGTTTGTCTTTGAATCAGTGTGAAATCCTTAGTATAAGGCCCACTGG
Source organism: Hemicordylus capensis (assembly GCF_027244095.1). Taxonomy (NCBI): domain Eukaryota; kingdom Metazoa; phylum Chordata; class Lepidosauria; order Squamata; family Cordylidae; genus Hemicordylus; species Hemicordylus capensis. Next base: position 161,161,825 of record NC_069661.1, read on the forward strand.
GAGTTTCTTGCTCTCTTTCTCTCATTTTAACTGTCTTTCTGAAATACTAGAATATATTCCAAGTGGTGACACAGTTTACTCTGCAAAACCTTTAATTATTTTCAGAGTATCTTGGAAAAGTCAAATTCTCCATTTATTTTTAAAACTTATGTAATAGTGATGCTACAATGCAGAGTAGAGAATTAGACAGGCACTTCAGTTTAGTTTTCCAAGTATACTTCCACATCGTATTTGGGTATTTCATGAGCCCCAACATACTGAAATTTGTAGTTTTCCAGCATTTTTTGTCTTGCTATGTCCACTGCTAAATAGTTTTTGAAATATTAAAAGAATAACGAGCTTGACTTGTATTTTTTAGCTGATATTATGGTAAAGTTATCTGAAAGATGGGTGTCAGATGTTTGGACAGGGGGCGCAATTTCAGTGCTTGCCCTAGGTGCTATTTTCCATAGATATGCCTCTGCTTCCGAGGGCTGGGCGGCCCCTGATCCCTGCTGCCCCAACTGGCTCTGTGACAGAGCCAGTAGTTGTGTGGCAGCTGATCCAGCCACCCAGGGACATCTCCCTGCTCGTCTGTAGGGAGAGCGGGCTACGATTTACTTCTCAGGTGCCACCTGGAGCTGGTTGGCTCCTGGCAGTTCCCCCGGGCAGCCAGCCCAGGCTTAGCTGGCCTAGCCCAGGCTTGGCTGCTTCTGAGAACAGCCTCAAAGCTGATAAATAAGATGGTTTCCTGTCCCCAAAGGGTTCACAATCTAAAATGAAACATAAAGCAGACACCAGCAACAGCTACTGAAAAGATGCTGTGCTGTGATTAGATAGACCAGTTGCTCTCCCCCTACTAAATATAAAAGCATCACCACTTTAAAAGTTGCCTTTTTGCTCAGTTAACAGGGGACCTGAGTGTGTTGAATAATGCTGCATGGGTGCTTCTAAAATCTAGGCACACACAGTGTTAACCTCAAGACTAGTCCCTGCACTTCTGAAGTGTGGGTGCTCTTGTGCAAGAGCACAAATACTTTCAGAGTTCTCCCTGTGCTCTAAAAGTGTTCTGCTAAAGTGGAACCAGGTGTTAAAGTGTTTTCGCTTTAACAGAGCCCTTCTAGACTGTGGGAGTGCATTTGCCAACATTCCTATTTAATCCTATTGTCTGAAACAATGTATGTCATTTTGTCAATGACATCACAATGACACTGTGGACTGAGTTTCAAACCATGGGGTTTTTTTTTTGGACTGTGTATGCAACCTAAAACCTGTTGGAGCTTGCATATTCCCTGCCCAACTTCCCTTACCCCCTCAGCTTCCCTGACCTCCTCAGCTTCCTCACAGAACCCTGTTTTTGTTAAACCACAGTTTAACTAGTCACCCTTACACAGAAGCTATGGTTCAATTGTCGTTTACAGAGTACAACAGGAAACTGAGACTGAACTCTCAGTTCAGGGCGGCAGCCCTGGGCAGCCAGATCGGCCACCCACACAACTGCCAGCTCCGTTACGGAGCCGGCGGGGGCTGGGAGGATTGGGGGCCATGCGGCCCCGGAAGCTCCAGTATGCCCTGCGTGAGCGCACAGGGCATACTGGAGAGACCCCAGAGCCAGGAGGCTGCTTTTAAGCCTCCTGGTTGGGGGTCTACTCATGAGTTGCTGTGGCATGGAGCTGCACCACGGCAACTCATGATTAGAAAACCCAGTTTTGCGTAGTGCTCACTCTGCAAACCTGGTTTAAGGGGAGGGGTAGTTTGGCGGGTTAACCCCCTGGAAGCCACTTGGCTCGCCTGCGAGCCCGGTGGCTCCCACGATCAGATGAAATTGGGCTAGGCTCCCCTAGCCCGATTTTGCCTTTCGCCTGATTGTGGGAATAGCCCCCCTGTGTGGTGAACACTCTGGTTGAATTGGGACGAGCACTGAGGGCCCAAAGGGCTAAGCTTAGGCCTGTATCTGGGATTGTTGTTTTGCAAGAAACTGGAGTGTGAACTTTGGCTCTGCTTCACCATTCCCCCCTCCTTTTTTGCACCCCTGGATTTTTGCTCTCTTTTCTCCCTCTCTTTGCTTAAAATCAAAACTGTAAATGTTGTGTCTTAGCTAAAGAACAGCTGTGAGATCACACACACACACAGGGTTCATTGCTAGTGAGAGAGAAAATGATTTCAACTGCTATTCATTTCTAGTGAGGGAAAATGATTTTAACTGCTATTGAAAACACTACACTACTTGGGGGAAGAAACCAATTGATTGATTTTGTTTGTGTGTTTAATTGCTTAGATGTAACCATTAGCCTTAATAAAACTTATAAAACTACAATTGTGTGTGATGTCTCTCCTCCTCCTCCTCACTCCTACTTGCTCCATGACCTCAGAGCCGAACCAGGGGTAGCCTCTGTTGGCTAAGTTGGGAGAGGCTGTGTGCTCCCTCTCTCCTTTGCAGAGAGGGCATTGCAGCCTGCTCGCACCACCTGCAGAAATCCGTGATTTGAATTCATTATTGGCCTTCAGGAGAGCCCTCAAAACCTGTTTGGCCTGGCCTTCCAAGGGTTTTTAATTTGTTGTAAATGTTTTTAACGCGGTTTCCCAGAGCTTTTAAACTGTTTTGAATGTTTTAACTGTTATTTGTTCTATGGTGTTTTGTAGTCTCTGTTTTTAATTGTTTTGTTTTAATGTAAACTGCCGTGAGCCATTTTGGAAGGGCAGTATAGAAATTGAATACATACATAGGTGATTCTCACAATCGGTGAGAAGAGTTGTAAGGGGGTTTGCTGGGAGAGCCCACTCTCCCTGCAAATGATTGGAAGGCAGCCCTGGGCAGCCAGATCGGCTGCCCACATGACTGCCGGCTCCGTCACAGAGCTGGCAGAGGCTGCGGGGATTGGGGGCTGTGTGGCCCCCGGAAGTTCCACGGTGCCCCATGCAAGCGCTCAGGTCATCCTGGAGAGACCCCTGAGCCTCCCAGTCGGGGGTCTACTTGTGTGTCGCCACGTGTCACAGCAACACACGAGCAAAAAGACGAGGTTAACGGAGCGCTCGCTCTGTTAACCTCGTCTAAGGGGAGGGGTATTTATGGCGGTTAGCTGCCAGGAGCTGCATGGCTCCCGTTGCAGCACACGATCACCCAAAAGCGGTCTAGGCTCTCTTAGCCCGCTTTTGAGCAATCATGAGAATCGCCTCACTGTATCATACTTTTATATTTAATATTGAAATGACTGACTACATGGCACAATGCTAGGTATACAGCCAGAAATGGCACAGTATCTTGTACATAGCATTGTATCCCATACTGACTTCCTGCAGACAATTGCAGGGTTTGTCCCATACTTTAGCTGTATGAAAACTATTGTGAATCTATTGTATATAGAGCAGGTTAGCTCTTGCCTGTTTTTGCCTTTTTGGAAGGAGAATTTTGTGTTAATTTTTCGGTAATTTCCCAGTTCTTTTCTAAAGTTGGCCAATTGTACAATGTATTGGCATGTACATCAGGCCTTGTCTCCCTGGCTAATGGGTCTGTATAATCTGTATGAAATACTAATAGATACATGGCTTAAGCCTCCATGGAGACTTTCCTGAAAAAATATTTAACTAACTACCATTTTTCCAGTTAAGGAGTATCCAAATCTCATTTTGATCATATTGAAATAAACTGTCACACAGACACAGCTTTAAAGTATCTAAACTGTTCTCATTTGTGCTTGATTGCTCTGCACAAGTAGATTTGAAGAAAGAGACATATTAGAAGCATAGGTTAGGCTTTAAAACCTAAATTAAATGTAAAATATATACGGTTGCTGCAGCTGTTCCAGAATAAAAATAAAGTCAAAGATGAACTGTGTCTTGCCTCTTTGTCTAGTAGCTTGCCTTTTTGGCAATGGAAACAGCCGAAGAAGAAAAATCAGTAAATCAATTCAAGAAAGCCAGCTCTGGCTGGTTTATTTTCTCTAACAATTCTTAAACTGGAGTTTGTCTTTTTCACAGCTGCTGCACATTGGGTTGATGTTTTCCTTGATCTATCCACAACCACAAGATTTCTTTCCCATAAAATCACAGCCAGTTCCAATTCCATCGAAGTATGTGTGAATTTTGGATTCCCAGTCCCTATGTGTATCACTTTACACTTACTTAACCTGCATCTCATTTGCTATTTTATTGCTTTTCTCACAATTTGGAGAGAGGCCTTTCTTTAGCTCTTCACTGTCTGCTTGGGTTTTCAACATCCTGGATAATCTGGTGTCATCTTTAAATAATGCTACCTCAGTGCTGACTCCAGATCATTTATGAATAAGATAAATAGCAGTGGGCCCAAGACAGGCCTTTGGGAAACCATAATCCTTACTTCTCTCAACGCAAAAACTGTTCTTTTAATCTTTAATTTTTTCTGCTTCCTGTTCTTTAACCAGTTACTGGTCCATAAGAGATATTGTTATATTATCCTAAGACTGCCAAACAGCCTTTGGTGTGGGAGAGTGTCAAAAGTTTCTTGGAAGTCCAAGTTTATAAGTCTACTAGATTACGAGAGAGGAAGCTACCTAGGTTTTCCTCCTACCTTGCTTCACACAATCGAAAACTGGGAGCAAACACAGCTCCCAAACCTGGGTAGAACACAATGAGGCACTTCACAGAATTAGAAGCTCTTCTCATGACCAGCAAAAACAGGTCTTGAGGTCTGAAGGTGGGGTTAGCACTACCATGTGGAACCTCAGCAAGCTCCCAAACAGGGCTCTGTCAATAGAGGGTCACCCAGTTCCCAGCCCCTCCTCTAAAACCAGGTTCAGCAACCAGGGGAGGTTGCCTACCCCCTCCCAGTGCCCATGTGGAGCCACAGAACGCTGTGGGACCCTGCTTGAGGCTCCCTCCCCGGGGATACCATAGAGACTGGATAGCAGAGTGGGCTGCAAAGCAAGCAGAAGTTTGCTTGGGGAAAGCCTGTCCAGCAAACAGCACTGAGCTTCCTTAAAGTGGCAGGCACCTTGCAAATGAGCCCAAGGGAAAATATGAACATAGGAAGCTGGCTTCCACTGAGTCAGATCATTAGTCCATCCAGCTTAGTACTGTTTTAGTACTGTCGACACAGACTGGCAGTGGCTTCCCGAGGCTCTCAGGCAGGATTCCTGCTCAGCCCGACCTGGAGATGCCAGGCAGGGAGCTCAAATCCTTCTTCCTATAGCAGCCCTATCCCCTAAGGGGAATAGTTGCACAGACACATGTCATACTAGTCATTCATTTTACATTTTACTAGCTGACCCTGCACAGAGCATCTATGTGGTCTTGCACTGAGCCTGTGGCATTGCACCTCCACAACACTCTTGCTCGCTCTCGCCGCCCCCGCTCTCGCCCCCCCTCTCTCTCTCGCCCCTCGCTTGCCCCCCGCAAGTCTCTCGCCACTCCCGCAATGCTCTCGCTCACTCTCGCCACCCCCGCTCACCCCCCGCAAGTCTCCCCCCGCAAGTCTTGTGCTCGTGCTCTCTGTCCTCCGTCTTTCTATCTCTGTCTTGCAGTCCTTGCTTCCCCCTGCCACTGCCAGGGACTGTTGCCTGCTTGCCTGACAGCCTCCGAGCTCCCTGCCGCTTCACAGTGCAGATCAGCCAACCGTTTGCCGCCCGCAGCCCTCAGAGCCAACTGTCCAGCTCCTGAAGCTGCCCCCAGCCTCCGAGCTCCCTGCTGCTTCACAGCGCCCCCGATCCAACTGTCAAACTGCTTTCCAGCCGCCCCTCAGGGCGCATGGCCTATCTAGAAGAATTAATAATATAGAATATCCCACTCTTCCTCCAAGGAGTCCAGAGTAGTGTACTACATACTCAAGTTCCTCCTCACAACAACCCTGTGAAGTAGGTCAGGCTGAGAGTGAAGTGACTGGCCCAGAGTCACCCAGCAAGTATCATGGCTGATTGGGGATTTTTGTGCTCCTTCCTGTCCCCTGCAAGTCACTGGACAAGAGCAGGAGTGTCCCTGCCCTTGCCTGCAGCTGCCCTTGCCTGCAGCATGGTGTAGTGGTTAGAGTGCTGGACTAGGACCGGGGAGACCCGAGTTCAAATCCCCATTCAGCCATGAGACTTGCTGGGTGACTCTGGGCCAGTAACATCTCTCTCAGCCTAGTCTACTTCACAGGGTTGTTGTGAGGAGGAACTTGAGTATGTAGTACACCGCTCTGGGCTCCACCGGTTCCTCCTTCCATCTGCTGGTGGAGTGGGAGCGACTGCTGGAATGACTGTCTGTGCAAGGGTCACTGGTTCAGCCTCATGGCGGAAATGGCAGTGGGGGGAGGCTTGCAGTGGCAGCAAGGGGCTCACAGCAGCAGCGGAAGGCCTCACAGCGCGGGCAGTCCAGGTGCCCAGTTTGCCTTGGTGTGACACTGTCATCAAGATGCAGAGGGTAGCAGTGCCAATGAGGGTGTGTAGGTGTGGGCAACACTTTGCCACTCACTCTCCCACCCTGCTGGCACTGCAAGAGTGGCAAGTGGCAGCATCAGGGCAGGTGGGTGATGGGGACACCCTCCCCAACATGCCCACCCTCCTACACCCAGAGAGGCTAGCAAGGGGTGGCAGTGGCGGATTGATGAGGAGGCAGAGTCGCCACTTGGCTACGATGGCAGTGGGGGAGTGGGGTTCTCCCTTTTACCTTCTACACACACTATACAGTGGGGTGGGGATGGGGTGCCATGGATGCCACAGCCGCAGCTGCGGGGAGGGTGAGCGGGCGAGGGGAAGGTTCCCCCTTCTGCCTTTCCAAACCATGCTGCGGTGTACAGAGTGTGCCTTGTGCCTGGGCTACTTATGGGGGCATCTTGCAATTGCTCTCATCGGCATCTGGCAATTGCTACAGGGGGCATCAGCGGTGTCCCTCCTGGATCTGAGAAGTGCGTTGGGGGGGGGGTGTGACTCTTCCTTTGGGTCTGGTTGGCAGCTGCAGCTGCTCTAGTCTTCTCTCTCCTTTTGGGCATCAGGACGGAGTTCAGTTCCTTTGACAGTTCTGCAATTGCCAGGAAAGGGTTAACTGAGGCTACCAGTCAGAGAGCAGCAAAGAGGGACTGCAGCTTGGAGCCCTCTGAGTGGTCTCCTTGGGTCACGTGCTTGCTCTGTCCACTCACGGACTGCTGTTGCCATGGGCGGGGCTGGAGGACCAACAATGCTAGCAATGGCTGGAGAGAACCTTAAAATGTTAATCGTGTGTCACTCACACTCCCTGCCAGGTTTGCAGCATGTACCCATCTGTTTGCTATGAGGTAAAAATAGGGTTCTATCTGCTTTCAGAATGTAACCCTATTTTCTGCTCGTCTGAATAGCTTCTTAGTGTGAAGTGCCGTCAGGGTTTGTGCAGGGAGAGCAGGCTTAGCCCGCTCTCCCTGCACATTGGCAGGGAGCTGTCCCTGGGTGGCTAGATTGGCCACCCACACGATTGCTGGCTCCGTCACGGAGCTGGCAGGGGTGGCAGGGATCGGGGGCCATGTGGCCTCTGGAAGCCCCAGGATGCCCCGTGTGAGTGCATGGTGAGTGCGCAGGGCATCCCCAAGGCGAGTGTGTGGAGGAGTGCACTCCCCGGGCGCACACTTCCCTGGGCAAGTGTGCGGGGGGATGTGTGTGGCGAGTATGTGTGGCATCCTCGAGGCGAGTGCAAGGTGAGTGCATGGGACATCCTAAAGAGACCCCAAGGCCGGGAGGCTTGTTAGAGCCTCTCGGCAGGGGTCTCCTCGAGAGTCATCATGGCATGAAACTATGCTGCGGTGTCTCACAACCGCAAAAATGTGGTTAACGGAGCGAGCACTCCGTTAACCTTGTTTAAGGACAAGGGTTCCTAGGTGGGCTATCTGCCATGGAACCACCGAGCTCACGGGAGAGCCCGGTGGTTCCAACAATCTCTGGAAAGCAGGCTAAGCTCCTTTAGCCTGCTTTCCCGTGATTGTGGGAATAGCCTCAGTTTTTGATTGTGTGAATGACCTCTACACCTATCAACATGTTGCTGACACTCTCAAAGAGCTCCAAAATGTTGGTGAGGTTGGACTCAAGGGTCTCCATCCCATCTAATAAATTCTATTACTAAGTCTTTTAAGCCACAATCATCTGTCATAGCTAGAAATTTTTACTCTTTGGCACAACCCAAACGTACATTAACCCAGAAAGGTTGAAGTAATCCATTATCAAATTGCCCCCCCCCCCCCGCCCGGACACTCTCCCTCACTTCATTGTTCACCTTGTGGTCCATCTGCAGAGTTTTGATCAATAGTTTGTCCCCAGGACAATGTTATGTTTGGGGGTTAGTATACCCACCCACTGTGATTCTGTGGGAGAAATTGTTCCTGATAAGTTTTCTAATGTAATCTGTTTCATCCATTTACACAGGCCGTCACCATGTGATACTGCAGTCATCAAGCGATGAACACACCTGTGGGAACTTAGAGAAAGGCCTAGATAACTGGCAGGTGAAAATGGGAAAGTTCAGTATGAGGTGTAGGGTATTTTGTTAGGGCTGAAACATTTTTCAGGAACCTTAACTTAATTTTAGCCAATCCCTTGGATATGTGTAGGCTGCCTCTCTCCAGTATAGATCTCATCGTAAACAATTTTCTCAAAGTATTGCTTAAAGATCAATGTAGTAAAGATTGAAAAAGATAGCTGTTGGAGAGGAAAGCTGTAAATCCATTACTTCAATGATTAAACATTTGCAGCTGTAACCTTACATTAATAATACTGCAATGCTTACTCATTGAACAGATAAGAATTAGTGATGTTAAACTGGCAGTTTAATTTGTATACACAGTGACTACAAGGGCCAATGAGATCAGGGTGGGGCAGCCCCCCCCCCACCCGCTTCTTTGGACTGATCTGTGTTGATACCATGGCGGTTACATCTATGTGAGCAGAACTATTCTGAGGCTTTAGTGCACTATTTAATTTTACTTTTCAATCTTTGAAGGTGCCATTCATGCTGTTAACCCACACAGAAACCAAGCACAATATTATTTCTTCATCTTGAACTGGACAGACCATCTTTGTTTTTCAGCCTTTAAACCAGCTAGCAAAACTCGATGCTTTCCAGGGGTTTGCCACAAAATGTCTATTCATTTGTTTGCCATTTGTTACTGGCCATCAAGAACATCATTGTTTAGCAGGGCCAGCTTATACTGAAGCAGGGTTTTCATCCATGTCTTGCTTCAGGCACACAGAGAAGCCTCTGATCCCTGACAGCTGAGGGTCTAAGGCACAATTCATCTCCTTCTGGCTTAAGCAGCTCACTAAAAATGTCTTTCTTTGAGGGAAAGACTGAGTAACATTCTCAGGGCCATTCCATACATTCCCAACACCTCCCCCCCATAAGTTGCATCCTCTCTTCCCCAAAGGCTGCATGTGTATGGAGAAGGTCATGGAGGACACAGGCCATCCACACGTACAGCCTCGACTCCCTGGAAGCAATTATCATGGCTGGAGCAGCATATTTTTCAGCTGCCATGATCATGGCAATAATTATAGTGGCTGCATCTTTCTAATAGAGTTACTCATGTGTAAAGTCAATGACTCAATTATTGTAACACTGAGTAGAGATAAAAGAAGACAGCTGAATATGCAAACAAGTCACTTATTGGCTCAGACAAGTCAAAGAGGTCATTCTTGCAACCATGTTGGGGAGGGAGGGCAGAGAGGCAAGCTCCTCCCTGCACATGATCCCCCTGCCCTTCTAAGCTCAGCCACTCATTTGACACACGAGCAGCACCATGGTGAGCGGCAGAGCCAGGAGGCATAGGAGGAAGTCCTCCGGCATCCCACAATGCACCATTCCAGGAGTGTGCACATGACTATAGACTGGGGTAGAAGGGTGCACTCATGCCATTCTAACTCAGTAAACGCCTGGGTTAAAACATGTGCTACCCAACAGGGCAGTGCCAGAATCAGGCCCAATCCCAGTGCTCCACATGAGCAGCCCTACCCAGGTTGGGCTGTGCAAGTACGGGTAGGCCCTCCATTTGAATTATATATTTGATGGGAACAAACGTAACAATAACTTCTGGGGCTATATCTGTGGATGGCCCATGCCACACCTTGTTTTCTCCATGAAGATACATCTTTGGGAGCATAGGGATCAACTGAAGATACAGTTATGAAGATACATGAAGATACATCTTTGGGAGCATAGGGCCAACTGAGTAGCATAATGGTCAAGCTGATCATTCCAAGGCAGGTCCTTCTAAGCCTTCCGCACATGTTTCTTCCCTCACTTTGATTACTGCACCCCGTCCTGGGCAGCACATTTCAAGAAGGATGTTGATGAATTGGAATGGATTCAGAGGAGAGTATCAACGGTGGTGATGGGTTTGGAAACCAAGCCTATGAGGAAGAGTTGAAGGAGCTGGTATGTTTAGCCTTGATAAGAAAAGGCTAAGGAGATATAATAGATATCGAGGTCATTCCCACAATCAAAAACTGAGGTGCTTCACACGATTAGTGTGAAGCGCCTTGAGGTGGTTTGTGGGGAAAGCGGGCATGTCGTGCTCTCCCCGCAGACAATTGCCTGTGGAGCCCTCGGTGGCCGGATCAGCTGCCCACATGACTACCAGCTCCGTCACTATGTTCTACACAGGTTTGGGAGCTGTGTTTGCTTCCAATATTCATTTGTGTGGAAGCAAGGTGGGAAGAAAACCTGGGTAGAAGTGATTGTGTGGAAGCAAGTTAGGAGGAAATGCTGCCCAGGTTTTACTCCTACCTTGCTTCCACACAAATGAAAACTGGGAGCAAACACAGCTCCCTAACTTGTGTAGAACATAGTTTTTAATTGTGTGAATGACCTCCTCTTCAAATACATGAAGGGCTTTCACATAGAAGGATGGACCTTGTTCTCTGTTGCTCCTGAAGTTAGGACTAGAACCAATAAATTGAAATTACAAGGAAGCAGATTTCGCTTAGACATTAGGAAGAATGTCCAGACTGTAAGAGCTGTGTCTGCCTCTTCTTTGCCAGATGTTTTCAAACAGAGGCTGCTCAGCCATCTGTCAGGGGTGTTGTAGAGTTCTCCTGCACTGAGCAGGGGTCTAGACTAGAAGACCTCCAGGATCCATGATTTTAGGTCTATGTGTGCCTTGACTCCTCCTTTTTAATGGAGTGAATTTCATGTCTGAGGCCTGAGAGAGAACCAGCTTGTTTACTAAGCACTGCTGAGCTTGAACTGGACACCCTGCTCCTTGCTTGTTGGAAGAGATAACAACATGCTATTCTAACCAAGAGCTCAAACACAGCAGTATATGAGAAGTCAGGTGATGCTGGGACAATATGGTATTATCAAGGGATATACAGACTCAGATACCTGCTGACTCCCCTCAGCTTGCCCAGCTTGATGTTAGTGCCAGCTCTCGTTGCCTCTAGACTTCTGGGTCCAGCTCACTGACTCTGGTCTGTAAGCCTGCCTCCAGTCTGCTTAGTTCTGAGGTACCTGCCCACCCTTGGTCTGAGCACTTGATGTCCATGCTTTCAGGGAAGACCTGTAAAGGCCTGCCCTGGAATGAATAGTCTGCCCTGGAATGAATGCTGCATGTCTGACAGTGCAGTAGCAGCATGACATGTTCTGGTAGGGAGGGGAGAATTCTTCTCTCTTGTGGAATGGTGACATATGCCACTCTGTATTTGCAGGCAGTGGAGAATTGCATCCTAAAGAGAAATTATTATTATTATTATTATTATTATTATTATTATTAGGTGTTATTAATGTATTTAATAACTCCTGTATTCTGCCAAAGCAAACCACAGGGCTCTGTGGTCACCAGGAGTCAACACCGACTTGATGGCACAACTTTACCTTTAGAGAGTTACGTGGAAAGAAATACACACTTGCAGATATGTGTGTTTTCAATCTACCAAACAATGAAGTGAGGTCCACTTTACACATAATGGGCAACATACAGACTAACAAAGTGCAGTTGTGATACGAGAAGCACCTGGGCTGCTGATGAGTTCAACTAACACCCAGAGTTGTTGTACACTGCCCAGAGCTATTAGATGGAGCAGTATAAAAATGTAATTGACAAATAACACCGATAGTTGCACGGAGGAGGGGGTATTTTGACAACTTCCCCTTTCCTACGGAGTAATCTGTGCCATGTGAAAATATGCCCCTAAGAGTCGTGTATACCTCAGGGACATATTTTGGTGTGGTACAGAGCAAGCACCAGTGCTACATCCGTCAAGAACTGAACAGCAGCACCAGTGCTTATCATGTAACACTTGCACTTTTGTTAGTCTGGATATCAGCTGATATATTCCTAAACCAAAACAATCTGGGAGAAAAAAACCCACACATTAACATCATTATGTATGAAGTACACTGTGAGGTATTAGTTTGTCTCCTGTTGGTGTTGTGGAGCCCATATGCAATATGGCCTGTTATTTTCAAAATCATTGTCCCTCCGGGTATGTCCTGGGCCCCTTAAAGGGAGTCGGTTGAAAGTCCCTGAGCCAAGCCACAGAGAAAGGGGAGGGGATTAGCAGAACCTGGGTCCTCCTCCTCATTTTTAGTCTTGGGCCTGGCTCCTCCCCAGGAGACTATACCCCCCCCTTCTACCCCTTCATCATTTGCTAGGCCATTTTAAGGCAGCTTCAGAAGCTGAGGACCCAAACCCCACCCTTCCTGTTTCTGCCTCCATATACTTTATTGGTCCCTCCAATATGGACCTTCGCCCTCCATCCCCTTTTCCCCTTCCTTCTCCTCCTGACCCCACCCCCACATCTCATACAGCCACCACCTCCATCTGCCACATCTCACCATTTGGTCCTTTGGGCTGTTTGCCCAAGTCTGGATGACAGCACTGCCCCCGCCCAGCCCCCGGCCAATGTCGGCTTTGCCTGGCCTCCCGCTTGGCTTCCTCACACTCTCTCTCCATCTCTTCTGCACCTGTGGCAAGCCTCAGGTGCAGGTGGGTCAGCCGGACAATCATGAATGTCTACCTAAAGTAAAAATGGGAAATATCAGTGAATTCTGGAAAGCAATATCATTGATCAATATGTTTCACTAGGAACGAAACTTCTTTGTAGGAACTTGTCAGACGTCAAATGAAGAACCACATGTCCCTAGTTAAAATGTTTACATTACCTGGCAGCCCAATATATAGTAAGCATTTAAGTTGTTTTCAACAAATTTAGGAGTCTAAAGCACACTTTCACTTGAGGTGAAATAGGATTCCACCCCTACCCCCCCCCACCCACCCAGCAAATGCTCTGAAAACATTTTTTTCCAAATCAAATACTTTGGAATTATTGTTAAAAGAATTTTGGAGTTAATCCAGAGCCTGTAGACAAAAGTGGTACAGATCCTAAAACAAAAAGGTCTGAAAAGAAACTAAATTGCTTTTTTGAAACCCAGTAAATCAGTATCTCAACCTCAGCACCAAAGACAATACCACTGGATATTTTACAGGGATATTGTAAGGATCAGTTAGGTAATGTATGTGCAGTGCGTTGAATAACTGAATGTCTTATATACATATTATTAATTTATTTTACAATATGTGGATTCAGGCCAAGTGATTTGTAAACGGCCAATTCTCCCAGCTTGATTTCCAATATAATAATCTGCATGCATGGGATAGCTTTTGCAATGAATCCCATGGATGCAGAAACATGAAAACCAGTTTGGGCAAGTCATGAAACTGTGGTGTTATATGTCTCCATACTTTGCTGGGTTTCAAAACAGCTATTTGCCCTATTGCCAGACCTATTGGTTTTGCCAGAGTGAATCAAGCATTGAGAAATCATCATTTTTTGATATACTTATTGATTGTCTTTCATGACATTATGATGAAACTATTGGAATGAGAATGAGCGGTTGCATGCTAAGGGGAAAAGGCGGTCATTGCTTTCTTTGGTGTTCTAAAATAGAAAGACATTTTAAAACACACATGCATATTCTCTGCCCTGAAAACACATGTCTTGAATGCAGCACGTGTGTGTATAAACCACTTCTGACACACTTAGTCATGTTTGTCTTCATACTTGGTCACTGATGGTTCCCACAAGGAGACCACTACAAAGCTCTTCTACATAGCCGAGGCTTCACAGGGTTTGGAGAGGAGGGACATGAATCATAACTGCTGCCTAGCTTGACCAAATGGTATGAAGACCTTCCATTTTGATGTTGCATATATCTGGGGGATGCTGGTGCTGGGCTGGCATGGAGATTGTCTTGCCAGCTGGGCTGATTCTCATTGAACGTGGATTTCTAATGCTATGGACTAGGGAGGTGCAAGGGCTGGTTTGGCGCCGCCTCTAGGAAGCACAAAACCGGCTCGGGTGTCAGCGTTTGAACCAATTCGGCAGGGTGGGGAGCACATCCTTTAAAGAGCAGGCAAGCAGCTCCTTATCTGCTCATCCACCACCCTGCCACTTTTCTGATGCCTGCTCTCCAAAAGGCCACACACAGCTGTGGTGCTGTTCCCGGCAGCCTCTGCACGGTGTCAGCATGCACATGGCCAGCGCACATGACCGAGCCATTCGTGCACATCCCTACTATGGTCCTGCTCTCTCACAGAAATGTGTGTTGTTGTTGTTTTGTGAATTCCATGCTTTATGCATATCTTAGATCAGTGATCTTTGCTATTTCTCAAGCGGGGTTTAGCAAAAAGACTTCAGTGCGAGAGCCATTTCCCACTCTCCTGATCACTTCTCTCTGTGCTGGAAGAACCCTTTAAGAGCCCTCTTTTTAGAGCTCTAGGAGGAAAGCAGTGGGGACTTCCCAGCACTCTGGGTGAGCTGATGTAACTTGAAAACACTTGTTCCTTTTATTAAAAGGAGGGTGTTTGTTTTTAATTGAAATTTAAAGTTGAAAAAAGAGGGGGCCATTGCCCATAAAGAAGCCTGCTGGCACTGAGCAAAGCACAGCACTTCATGGTGAGAATGATCACTTCTGCATGGTGCCCGGGCAACTGTGCCGAGTATTCAATTTTGGCCAAAGCTTCACACAGGCCCTATATAAATAATGACATAGGAAGACACATTTAGGGTTTATGGGAGCTGCCACAACCCCCCAAGTCTTACAGTGGAGAACGCTGCCTTAGATATTCAACATGCTCTGGCATATTTCCCTTAGACAGACTTTGAGTCTCTCTACATGAGTAGTGTGGAGAGCATAACCGGGCTCTGTGGGGAGAGTGGGCTTAGCCCACTAAGTGAGTGGGACATCTTGGGGATACCCCTGAGACCAGGAGGCTTGTTTCAGCCTCCCAGCAGGGGGTCTTCTTCAAGTGAGTCACCATGGTGCAAAGCCACGATGAGGCTCCTCACCTCATTTAAAGGGAGGGGTATTTTCGGAGGTTCGCTGCCAGGAGCGGCACAGCTCCTGTTGCAGCACACGACTGGGTCGTGGGAATCGCCTCCTTGGTTTGCTCTCAAACTAGACTAAGTGGGGCTCTTCACACGACCAGGTGGGCAGTTGGGCGCACCACGGGGGGGGGGCAGGGTTCAACCTACTTTCTCCCAGATGATTGGTGGTTGCTTCTTCAGCATATGAGCCACATGCCCACATGGCCAGTGCTGCTGGGAGCAGAGCAGATCAACAGAGGCTGGGACTCATTTCCCCAGGCTCTGGCTATCCCACAAGGCACTGCGCGATGAGCAGAGTGCTTGGGGGATTCCCTCATTAGATGGGCACTCTACGTGCCCTTATCTGTGTTCCCTGGGCTCCATGGAGCCAAAGGAGACACATGATCCCAGCAGCTAGTTTAAGGGAGAGCTTGCTCCCTTAACCTCAGCTAAGAGCCAGGCTTAAGAGCAGGGTTAGGCTGGGTGGGAGTACCAAGATCTGCATGGATTCTGGTGCTCCACACAAGCAGCCTAGCCCAGGCTAGGCAGCTCATGAGAATGGCCTCTATGTTTGGCTGAGAGCTCAATATAAACCTTCTGGTTCTGAAAAACACAAGGAGCCGGGTCTCATGATCAGTGAGACTTGGTTTCAGGAGCTAAGCCCGCTCTCCCCACACATGAGCAGGGAGGAGCCCTGGGTGGCCGAATTGGCTGCCCACATGATTGCCGGCTCTGTGATGGAGCCGGCGGGGGCTGGGGGGGAGCAGGCAAGGCATGCTGGCAAGACCCCCGGAGCCAGGAGGCGGCCAGGAGGCATGCTGGTGAGACCCCCAAAGCTGGAAGGTGGCTTTTTGCCTCCCCTCGGGGGGGGTGTCTCCTCGTAAGTAGCCACGGTGCAGAGCCATGCCATGGCTACTTATGATCGGAAAAAATAGGTTTGTGGGGGTTTTTTATGATCGGAAAAAATGGGTTTTTCACTTGCGAGCCCGGTGGCTCCTACAATCAACCAAAATCGGGCTAGGCTCCCCTAGCCCAATTTTGGTTGATCGTGGGAATAGCCCCCAAATCAATATTTGTTGGTGATATATCATCTGACACTCAGGATTCTTCTCGCTTATAAATCCCTCTCCCACTCACCTGTTTTAAAAATCTACATCTTGCCAAACTCATTTGTAAATAGATTCTCTGGGTGGCTTATAATCAACTACACATGCAATAAGAAATAAAATTAATAAAATTACAATAAATTACAAAAGAGACACCAGCCCAGCATTTCAAAGGCTACTAAAAGCCAGTTACTACTTCAGCTTTCCTAAATAGATACATCTGAACTGCTTTTAAAAGAGAGCAATGATTGAGCTAGTTGGGTCTTCCTGAGCAAGACATTCTACAGAAGAGTACAATTGCCAAGAACGTACTGGTACTCAAAGCTACTTACCTAAACTCTGACGACTAGGGCACTCAGAGCAGGGCCAGAAGATCTCAGAGTACTTATGGGATAAGATGTTAAGGCTATTCCCATGATAGCTGGAAAGCGGGTTAAGGGAGTTTTAGCCCACTTTCTAGGGACCGTGGGAACCACCGGGCTAGTAGGCGAGCCTGGTGCTCCTAAGATGGCTAGCCCACCTAATTCCCCCTCCCCTTAAATGAGGTAAAGGATCCCCGCAGCCCCTGCCATTTCTGTGGCTTTTGATCTGCCTTTTGCTCCGTAACTGGCTGCCATGGCTACCTTTTGATCATCTGTGGGGAGAGCGAGCCCTCTCTCCCCGGAGACCCAGAAGAAGCTCTTCTCATCGATCATGAGAAGAGCTTCTTTGCTTGTCCATACCCTACTGCAGTGGTTCCCAACTTGGGTTTCTCCAGATGTTACTGAACTACAACTCCCAGCATCCTCAGCTACAATGTATTATGGCTGGGGATGCTGGGAGTTGTAGTTCAGTAACATCTGGAGGAACCCAGGTTGGGAACCACTGCCCTACTGTATGTAGGGGTACGCATGAAACCAGCTGGCCCAGTTCAGTTTGAGTCAGACCAGTCCAGTTCGGTTTTGCCCCTCTCATCCTCCCCCCAGTTCAGTTTGGTGTGGGCAGTTCCCAATATTTTTTAAATTTAATTTTTTTACTTACCCCCTCTGGAGGTTCCCCCTCCACTTGCTGAGCTCCGTTATGGCTTAGGTCACCTGGTTTGGACAGTCTTCGGCCCTTTCCAAGCCTTTCCCCCATAGCGGTGGCCATATTGGAGGCTGCCGTGCATGTGCAATGGGCCCTTGCATGACCAGTCATGACCCGGGCCATGCTGGGGCCCATTGTGCATGTGTGGCGGCCTCCAAAATGGCTATTGTGATAGGGGAAGGCCCGGAAAGGACTGAAGACCACCTGAACTGGGTGATTTAAGCTGTAATGGAGGCCGGTAGGAGGGCGAACCTCCTCTGCAGCCTTGGAGAAGCCCCCTGGAGGGGGTAAGTGTGTGTGTGTGTGTGTGTGTGTGTGTGTGTGTGTGTGTGTGTATACACACACACGCCCCTCCCCCCGAATGGCTGGAAGGGTTCGGTACGGGGGGGGCGGCTGTTGGCCCTACTTTGAGCCATCGAACTGTACCGGTTTGAAGTTGAACCAGTTCAGATTCAAACATGTTCGCACATCCCTAACTGTGTGGCATGATGATTTAATGGGCTGTTGTTTAGGATAATTATCCCTGATCAGCCTACTCTAACAGAATTTTTCACACTTGGATGGATCTCTTTTGACTCTACTTAGTTTCCAAGTTTTAGACCACAGTGTGTGAGCTTCTGCCTGATGCCCAGGACGTGGAGAGTTATGGATCTGTTATTCTCCCTTCTATTAGGGCTGTAAAGCCAGATTTCACTTCTTCAGGTTGAGCCACAAAGTATTCTGCCAACACTCCAAAATTCCCGGAAGACAAGACAAGAAAAAGCATGCATTTACAGGGTGTAGCAGCACATTGTTTCAATACAGAAGATAGCCTTTCCATGTTCTTTTTGAGAAAAATCTCGCCAATTCCCCAAGATGAAACAATGTATCTCTGCTCCAATGAAGTATTATAATACATGTTATTGGCTTTAAAATGAATACTTAGCAAGCATAAACCAGTAATGATATTCTAATAATCAATAATATATCCATTCTTTTAATAACTGCAGGTGAATGAACTGAGTTGAGACATAAGCTGATAGATCACCATCCAAGACTGCAGTTGTCCCAGTGAGAATGAAATCCCAATGTTGAAGTCACTAATTGTGGTCTTTGCAATGACTGGTTTATGAAATTAACATCTTGCCACCTGTAAACAACTAAGATAGCTGCCTTGTTTCATCAAAGATCAAGCATAACTTAGTGTCGAAATAATGTTGGCATTTGGTCTGCTAAACAAAAAGCTGACATGGGTGATTAGAATTATCTCTGATGTGTGTAGATGATCGTGATGTTACAGGCAACTAGTTTCTAGCACAACGAAAGGTAGGATTGATTATCTGGAGATGTGGCAGAGAACCTGACAAAGCCATTTTGCACAGAGTGTGGCAATCAAATGTTGCTTAATGAATGAAATCATGTCTCCAGAGAGCAAAGCAATCACATTGGCTTCTGACAACTTGTGTCTGCCCTGATATGACCTCTTAGATCTTAGCTTCAGCTATGGTGTGGTGTGACCCCAGTTTTGGACTGATAATGATCTCCTTGTAGATTTCATTGAAACTTGGCAGAAGTTTAGAGGAACCTTCAGTGAAAACTTCCTTTAACTCAGCTGAACAAGGGCTTTATTAAATACTAGTTAAGTGCCTATCAAGTACAATGGGCTTTATTTTCATTTGGCCATAGAATCTCCTCCTTGTACTCTGACATATTAATTCTTGGAATCAACTTCTGTCCTCTCTAATTGTCCAGCTCTCTTTGTATAATTAGTTGGTCTGCTTGATGTCACTATTGGCCTGAGCAGGCAAAAGTAGCATAGATGTCCCTACTTCTACGTAGTTAAGGGGGATTTGAACTTCTTACAATTTGAGCTTTTGAGGTTCATGAGCTATATTCATAGTCTGGATGACATGGAGCTTTCAAAGTATACTGTCTGCTGTGGACCAGTTAAGCAATTTTAGAAGGAATAAATGGTGCTTGCTGCTTAAGTATCTGGTATTGGGTCCTTTTTGTTTCCAGAAAGGGAAGACAAGTACACATTAATGAAGCTTGCAAATATTATTAAACAGAAGTGGTAGTTTTGCCCCAACCATGATTTTAGCAATGATCAAGACTACAATAATAGTGACAGAAGACATGTCTATATGGGGTAATTCTTGGAAATCAGATTTCAGTTCTTCTATTCCTTCTATTCCTTGTAACCCACAAAGAATACACATTTAGCCTTTGCTGATCTCAGTCTATAAGGCTGTACTCATGAGCACCCCAACCCAGGCTAGGGCACCCCAGTGCTGGGATCGAGAGCCCCGCCCAGCCTGCTTTTTGCTCCGGTCGTAGCCAGGGATTTGAGCATGCCCCAGCACCAGGATTGCAAGCAGCCCTAGCAGACACAACCTGAGCAGACACTGCAAGCAGCCCGAGCAGACACAGAGATGGACGCCTAGAGCGCCCATCTGATGGGGGAATCCCCCAAGGTGACGTGCTCATCACATGGTGCCTCGTGGGATATCTGGAGGCTGGGAAAACGAGTCCTGGTCTCTGTTGATCTGCACTGTTGTGTGTAGAAGCCAAGGGAAAGAGTTTTGGTATGCAAGGACAAGGCAGTGGAGTGGAATCAGGAATATTAATAGTTTAATGAAATAGATATTACTAGCTTAACCCGCACAGAGCATCTGCACGCTAGTACTTGATTGCTCTCCTCACCGCCTGCCACAACCCCCCTCACCTCAGAGATCTCTCCACCCTCACCTGAGCCTCACTCCTGATCCTCCTCCTCCATCCGGTTGCTAACATCCCCCTCAACCCTCTTGGTCACGGCTGCAGTGTTGCTGGCGCCTATTGGCCAAGCTGCAGCCCTTAATCCCCAGAGACTGCCCCACCCTCACCTGAGTCCCACTCCTGCTCCTCCCCACATGTTGACCCCCACAGGTTGTCTGGGCCCTTCCTCACTGCCACCATCACCATAGCCACTCATTCCCTCAGGCTGCTGACAGGCCCAGGCCCATCCCTTGCCTGCCTGTCTCCCTCCGCCAATGGCCTTGGTAGCCCAAAACAGCAGTAGTGGTTGACTGGGCTGTGCTAGACTGCTGCCGACACAATGGCTGCTCATCCCCCTCAGGCCGCTGACAGGCTCGGGCCCATCCCTTGCCCTTCCTTCTTTCTCCTTTCTCCTCCCTTCTTTTTCTCTCTTTCTCTCTCATCCACTCACTCTTTCCCTCTGTCTTTCTCCCCTTCCCTCCCTTCCTGCCCCCGCTCTCTCTCCCTTCCTGAGTTAACAGATCTTGTTCATCACTGTCCTACAATGGATGCGTTCTTACCTCACTGGGCGTGTCCAGTCGGTATGCATTGAGGACAGGTGCTCTGACCCACGGCCACTCCTTTATGGAGTTCCCCAGGGTTCAGTTCTTGCCCCTCCCTGTCTTTTTTAACATCTATATGAAGTCGCTGGTTCAGGTCATCTCCCAGTTTGGGGTGAGATTTCATCAATATGCTGATGATACTCAGCTATATATTGCCATCCCAGACCATTTTTGGGACACTGTTTCTGTGCTTACACGATGCCTGGATGCTGTTAAGGTCTGGATGAATCAAAACAAGCTCAGACTGAATCCCACTAAGACTGAATTACTTTTATTCAGCCCTCGTACCAGCCAACAGCTGGATGTGAACCTTGTTTTAGATGGGGTGGTGCTGCCCTCAAAAGACCTTGTTCGTGATTTGGGGGTCCTTTTGGACTCACGTCTCCTGCTTGAACAACAGGTGGAGGCTGCGGCCAGAAGTGCTTTTGCCCAGCTTCATCTGGTTCACCAATTACACCCTTACCTTGATCGGCAAGCATTAATGACAGTGACCCATGCCCTTGTTATCTCCCGTTTAGATTATTGTAACGCTCTCTATCTAGGGTTACCTTTGAGGATGATTGGGAAGCTGCAGCGGGTCTGCAGCAGCTCACCTACTCATGGGTACCAGAAAATATGACAGGGTAACACCTCTCCTACAGCCATTGCACTGGTTGCGTATTCACTTCTGAGCTCAATCTAAGGTCCTGGTTCTGACCTTCAGAGCCTTGCAGGGCCTGGTGCCTGTCTACCTACAGACCCGCCTCTCCCATCCAGTTACATCCCATCCGGTTAGATAATCTCAGATGGCCCTTCTGTCGGTCCCTGATTTCTGAGATGTTCAGGGCCTTTTTGGTTGCTGCCCCGCTCCTCTGGAACTCTCTCCCTCTACAGATCTGGCTGGCCCCTTCCTTACCAATCTTCAAATCGCTATTGAAGACTTTTCTTTTTCACCAGGCTTTTGCCCTGTAGTTTATTTTTCTGTTCTTTGGTAGTTACTTTAGTTTTTAATTTAGAATGTAATTTTTAATGTTGCCTTTTTGCATGTTGTTATTTGCATGTTGTTGCCTGGAATCTTTGGAGTGGGCGGTATATTAAATGTCTCAAATAAATAAATAAATAAATAAATAAATAAATCTTGTTTTCACACAATGGCAGACTCCTCCTGAAGGGGTTCTTTCCTCCCTCACGGCCCTTCTCTTCACAGACCCCTGCCTTCTCTCTCTCCCCCCCCCCCCCCCGTCTTCCTCTCCACAATCAAGAACAGTTGCATTCAAACTGATCTTAGCTATCACAGGCTTCTCCTCTCTATCTGCATATGGAATCCCCACTGACCAATCACCATGGTGCTTCTGCTCCTGAACTCTTGCCAAAAGCCACCATGTATGGGATTAGCCACAGGTAAGCCTTAGGGAATTATATAGAGAGATGCAAGTGCAGACTTGTTTTCAGTGCTCTTGCTGCTGGCTGTTTGTTAGCCTCACCTTTACTCCAAGGCTAGGGGGGAAAGTAACTAAAGCCCCATTCAAAAGCTGGTCTGGATCAAGGATTGGATTGACCAAAAACACCACACTGTGCAGTGAGGATTGTGTGAGCATGCGGTGGTGCATCAAAGACATAATCAGCAATCGTCTGGAGGGAAGGTAAGCTGGATTGTGCCTTCCACCCTGCCCTCCCCCCTATCCACACATGCCTGAGAGAATAGTCTTTGAGGCTATTCACATGCTTGTGCAAAACTGGGCTAAGGGGTTTTGCAAGGACATGTGAACCATCGGGATCCAGCGGCTACACAGCAGCAAACCCACCAAAGTAGCCTGAGGTTAAGGGAGTGAGTACTCCCTTAACCTCATTTATTTGATCGTGTGTCGGCTGCGGCTGCTTGCAGCCAGAAATGGCACACTCAGGTGGAGGGAGAGGAATCCCAATAATGCACAGCATACTCATGCAGTGCATTATTGGAGCTCGTGGCTGGAGGGGGGGATATACGTGGTGGCACATCCTGGCACCCCAACCCCTGGAGCTGCCAGGAGCGCAGCTGGTTGTCTGGGTGGGTGATCTGCCCACCTAGGGAAGGGAGGCCAATTGTCTGTGAGGAGGATAAGTGAAACCTGCTCTCCCCACAGACCGCATGGGGGCTCTTCTCAGTGTTCGCGAGAAGAGCTCCTTTATTTCTGACTGCAGACAAAGGGAATTGTGATGGAACACTGGTAGTGTGGGCCAGTGTGACAGAACGATCATGCCACATTATACATTCTATTTCTTCATATCCAATTTAATGGGATAACAACAACTCTGGAATAAGACAATTTCCCAGACACACACAGAAAAGCAATTTTAATGGGGGAATGAGACCTTCAAATGATCTTAAAGCACTCACTTTGGATAATAGAGGTTCAGGTAGTGATAGAGCTATGAAAGTCCAACCATTTAATGGGGAAGCACATGCTAAATGCTGGCAGTGTTGAGAGAAATGAATAACAGAAAGCAGACTTTGTGGGGCACAAATTGGTGTCCAGAACTGTGCATAGTTTTGTCTCAGTATTATAGCTACGTTTGGGGTAAAACCGGTGCCTGATCTGGACACAGCTTCAACAGCAGTCTGAAATGCCAAATGAGCATCAACTAGCATGTAATACAGTGGCAGTTATTAAAATACTGTTAAGTTATGTACCATTCTCTTGCTAAAAAGTGGAATGAGGTTGGCAGGCCAGGCATAGTGGTACCATTGCAATTTCTCATTGGCGCTCTGCATGTGGTCAACATTAAAACACATTCAGCAATTAAATACTGCTGATGGAAGCATGTGACATTCAACAGGTTTTGTGGTTTTGTGTTTGTTTTATTTCATTCTATTTACTTACGTTGTGTTTTTTTGTAAATAGGCTTTGAACAGGATACTCTCTCTGAAGGTTAGGAACTTGGAAATTCAGTAGCAGTAGACATCCGCAATAGAGATCAATGAGGTTAACTCGGAAGTGATCTGAGTTCCTTCGAAATCAGATCATTTTTCTAAGCCAATTTGAGGATCGGAAAAATGTCTATGCTCTCTCCATCCCCAAAGCCCTCTCTGCCTGCCCCCCATCCCAAACACCTTTCCTCTCCTTTCTTCAATTATCTGTCAAGCAGCAGGGTGTGTGTGTGTGTGTAGGGGGCAGGCAGCAGGAACAATAGTGGCACTTAACTAATATTCAGCTGAGTTAAGGGAAGTTTTTATCATTCTTCCAAGTTCTACTGCTAGTTCTTTTATCAAAATACACCAATATATGGAGAAAAAAATATAGAGGTCATTTACACAATCAGAAACTGTGTTCTACCCAGGTTTGGGAGGGGTGTGTGCTCCCAGTTTTCAGTTGTGTGGAAGCAAGGTAGGAGGAAAACCTTGGTAGAAGTGATCGTGTGGAAGCAAGGTAGGAGAAAAACCTGGGTAGCTTTTCCTCCTACTTTGTTTCCACACAGTCACTCATACCCAGGTTTTCTTCCTTCCTTGCTTCCACACAACCAAAAATTGGAAGCACACACAGCTCCAAAACCTGGATAGAACACAGTTTTTGATTGTGTGAATGACCTCATAGTATTCTAATATACAGTTTACATGCGAGTAACCTAATGATTCCTACACAAATGTACTTTTTGTGTAGTGTCTTTCTTTCCACAGAATGCCTATATTGTGTCTTTGTATTTGTGTAGAGAGATAAAAAGGGGTTGGCAATCCACCTGGATTCTTACTTTGCTTTCAGAACTGCTCTTAATAAAATAAAGATCAAAAAGCCTGGAATATTGTATCTTGTTTCCATTTGCTTTCCAAATCCTCAGAAATACCAGACAGATGTTTTAATTCACTACAGAAATGTATGTGTAAGAGCTGAGTATCAATGTAGTCTAAAGAAAGACTTCAGGCATGAGGGTGGCTGGGGGCTGACCCACTCCTTTGAGCTTGCTC
Organism: Hemicordylus capensis; assembly: GCF_027244095.1. Taxonomy (NCBI): domain Eukaryota; kingdom Metazoa; phylum Chordata; class Lepidosauria; order Squamata; family Cordylidae; genus Hemicordylus; species Hemicordylus capensis. The sequence continues at coordinate 161,186,504 of NC_069661.1, forward strand.
TCTTACAGCATGCAGTTGTCATTCCACTAATTTCCTTCAGACAGTCATCTGGGATTCTTTAAATCAAACCTGCATTGCTATCCATAACCATGGATATGTATATACTGCATTGAACATTTCTATATTTTTAAGACTTCAAAGCATTTTTGCGAAGATTACTACTTGGGCGGGGGGGCGGGAGAGAGCCATTGGAATGACTGTAACTATACACCTGTGATCACTTAGAACTTTTCATCCTTCTACTGATTCCAGGGAGTGTTTAGGAGCAAAGATTTGGACGATTTACTTCCTAGGCTCATTTCCCACCTACTCCAACTAATGCCACTCAGATCCGTTGTATTCCACTCTTCGATTTTTCTGGATATCATTCATACCCTACGTCTGGTTAGAATCTTTTATATTTTATTGCATTTCACAATCTTCATTCTTGAAGGCAGGAGTTCTCAAGTTTGGATTCCCAGATGTTGCTGGACTACAACTCCCATCATCCTCGGCCTCAAGGCCATTGTGACTGGTGATTATGGGAGTTGTAGTAAAACAACCTGAGGGGATCCAAACTTGAGAGCCTCTGGCTTAAGTTGTTTACTAGAGTGCTATACTCTGACATCGGAACTTTGTACCCCTTCTTACATATACTTTATAAAAATATGTACATTTTTAATGCAGGAGCATCCAATGAAAAAGTCACACAAACACTTTTAGCCCAATTTTGAGCAACTTACTTCAAACAAGACTTGAAGCTGCCTTCTACTTAGTCAGACCATTGGTCCATCTAACCCAGTATTGTCAGTCTTGATTTCTAAGAACCTTTTATTAGATGTCAGGTATGCAGCAATGTGGCTGTTTGAAAAGTGCCTGAGGGTTGCTTCCAGCTGCCTGCCACTTCTATTAAAGCTGTAGAAATCTGAGTAGGAAGAAACATGGTACATCTCTCAATTTCTAGAAGTCTAACAAATAAAACAAATTTATACACACACACACACACACACACACACACACCTTGAATACAGCAGCCATATTCACAAAATTAATCTACAAAACAAGAAGGCTAATTACAAGCTATGGAAGATGTGATCTGGTATTTGGTGGTGACTGTGTTTTCAATGCACCATGATATAATTCCATGACCACTAAATCCATCTTAATAATCTACCCTTGCTCTGTCTGAGGTCCACCTTATATATGTTATCTTGTCCATTTTTGTGGCCTCCTAAATCTTAAACAGAAATTCTTTTTGCAGTGGCATTGTCTTCAATTTGCAGTGTTTGTCAAGGACTATTTGTGATGCTGCTAACAGATTAATGGAAAAGAATCTTTTATAATTATTTCCTTTAACAGGACTCATAAGTTTATCTTCAGCTCTCGTTCTGGGTGGATATTTTGTAATCTCATTTATTAATTTTTACGCTCATTTCATTTTGTCAAGTTTTCATGTGATAAATACAAAATACAAGAATAAAGAACTGTTATTCAGATTCAAATATTTGCACACCAATCAGTTCAAACAAAGCCAATCCAGGGTTACCTCCATTCACAATATTAGATAGACTTTATTATGGGCATTGACCAGTGCATATATACAGAAACAAAATATATAGCCATCATTTTGTCATACATGTAAGATATCTGTGTCAGTTATTCCACATTTGCTACAGAATCTATGGGTGGAGTCTCATGATACACACAACGCCAGTTGACAGGAATCAGGAAATTTGCAAGCTATGAACATTCCTGATTTCTGATTGTAAGAACCAGACATTAGGTACAGACATTAGGTGCAATGTCAGGTTGGCGCAGTGCCAACCTGACATTTAACTAAGATTGGTAATCACAGAGATTTGATCTAAGGTTATTGACCTTGGTTAAATGTCAGGTTGGCACCCTGACAACCCAATGTAGCCAAAAATGTCCAGAAAAAGGGAGCACACATGGCTTTCAAATCTCCTCCCTGTCAGCCAACCTTGCACAGGTCATGAGAACCTGCCCTATATATCTTTACTTCAGAAATTTTAGTATTTTCACATCTGATTAAATTACTCTTTTGCCTTTCATTGTCCTCCTAGTATCATTTTTCACATTTTACCCTCCAGTCCAGATGGTCTTCCTCCTCCTGGAACTGCTTGCTTAAGTTTTTCATTCTGAAATCCTCATTGCATGTTTAGACTGGCATTTCCCACCTTTCTCCTATCATTGAACTTGCGGTAGCATGCACAGAAGTCACTGTCTACTGCATCATATGCATCATCAGACTATCCCTATCTATCTTCCCCATTAACCAATGTCCACCCAAAAAGTTGGTAGAACTTGAAGTAGATCTTCAAGCAGCTGGTCTGAGGTTATGAAGTTACCAGTTTTTGCCTCTGCTAAAAGAAACAGATGGAAGAAATTATTAAGATGTACAAGTATACAGATGAAAGGCCCACATTCAGAATAAAAAATGTTTTACATTTTGCTAATAATGAATGTAAAGTAGAAATCGGAAGAGGGAAGTCAAAGTGGAAGAGGAAAGTGCACAAGAGCTCTGAATACGCAAGTGTATTCAGAACCAACACACAGTTATGTTTGCTTCTCTTTAATGAGTTAGAAGTTTTCACACAGGGAAAATATTTTGCCAAGAATTGCATATTAAATATGGCATTGTGTATCCTATAATTCTGCAAAAGCAGAGAGAAAAAACAAAATGTTCAATGCTGAGCTTTGACATACTATACTTGGACTTTTAAAAAGCTTTCTGCAAAGTTCCTCATCAAAGACTCTTGAGAAAATGTAGCAGTCATGGAATAAGGGGACAGGTTCATGTGTGGATCAGTAACTGGTTGAAGAACAGGAAACAGAGGGTAGGTATTAATGGGCACTTCTTTAAATTGAGAGAAGTAAGAAGGGGGATCCCCCAGAGATCTGTACTGGGACCGGTGCTTTTTAATTTATACATAAATGATCTAGAAATTGGGGTAAGCAGCGAGGTGGCCAAATTTGCAGATGATACCAAACTCTTTTGGGTAGTGAAATCCATAACAGATTGTGAGGAGTTCCAAAAGAATATCTCCAAACTGGGGGAGTGGGCAAAAGCAAATGCTGTTCAGTGTTAGCAAGTGTAAAGTGATGCATATTGGGACAAAAACTCCAACTTCACTTATATGCTGAAATTGCTGATGATGCGGTCCGAGCTGTTAGTGACTGACAAAGAGAGGAGTCTTGGGGTCTTGGTAGATCACTTGTTGAAAGTGTCAACTCAATGTGCAGCAGCTGTGAAAAAGGCCAATTCAATGCTTGGAATAATTAGGAAGGGAATTGAAAATAAGACTGCTAGAATTATAGTGCCTTATGCAAAACTATAGTGTGGCCACATCTGAAGCACTGTGTACAGTTCTGGTCATCATAACTAAAAATGGACATTGTAGAACTGGAAAAGGTGCAGAAGAGGGCAACCAAGATGATCAGGTCCTAAAGCCCCTTCCTTACGAGACAAGGCTTTTTAGTTTAGAAAAAAGACAGCTCAGTGGAGTCATGATTGAGTTCTATAAAAACATGCATGGTGTGGAGAAAATTGATAGAGAGAGATTTTTCTCCGTCTCTCATAACACTACAACCAAGGGTCATCCCATGAAACAGACTGTCAAGAAATTTTGGACCGAAAAAAGGAAGTACTTTTTCACACAATTCATCATTAACCTATGGAATTCTCTGTCACAAGATGTGGTGACAGCCAACAGCCTGGATGGCTTTAAGAAGGGTTTAGATAAATTAATGGAGGACAGGTCTATCAATGGCTACTAGTCTGAGGGCTATAGGCCACCTCCAGCCTAAGAAGCAAGATGCCTATAAATACCAGTTGCAAGGAAGCAACAGCAGGGGAGAGGGCATGTCCTCAGCTCTTGCCTGTGGGCTTCCCAGAGGCATCTGGTGGGCCACTGTATGAAACAAGATGCTGGACTAGATCGGCCTTGGGCCTGATTTAGCAGAGTTGTTCTTATGAGCAAAGTTAAAGTTCTTGAAAATGTCAGCTTTCTTTAAAAAAAAAAAAAAAGACTGTCTCTGCTTCTTACGAATGCAAGAGTATGGGGCTATTCCCATGATCAGGCAAAATCGGGCTAGGGGAGCGTAGCCCGATTTCGCCTGATCATGGGAGCCACTGGACTCGCAGGCAAGCCTGGTGGCTTCCTGGTGGTTAACACACCAAACTACCCCTCCCCTTTAAACGGTTTTGCAGAGCGAGCGCTCCGCAAACCCGATTTTTAAAATTGTGAGTATCTGCGGCATGGCTCTGCGCTATGGCTACTTATGAGTAGACACCCAGCCGGGAGGCTTAAATGCAGCCTCCTGCCTCGGGGTCTCTCCAGTATGCCCAGTGTGCTTGTGCAGGGCATACTGGAGCTTCTGGGGGCTGCGCAGCCCCCAAACTCCCCAGCCCTGGCAGGCTTCGTGACTGAGCCAGCAGTTTGTGGGCGGCCACTGTGGCCACCCAGAGCAGACTGACAGGTCATCTGCGGGTAGAGCGAGCTAAGCCCGCTCTCCCTGCAACCCCGCTAGAGGCTCTTCACACGAATCGTGTGAAGAGCCTCTATGCCTGAAAGTATTAGACAATGGGGCGATTCTCACGATCAACAAAAATCGGGCTAGCAGAGGCTAGCCCGATTTTTGTTGACCGTATGAACCACTGGTGGTTCTTGAGTGGGTAACCAGCTCGAGAACCCCTGCTAAAAAGCAGGTTTGCAGAGCGAGCGCTCCAGCAAACCTGCTTTTTAAGATTGTGAGTAGCCGCGGCACGCCTTCGCGCCGTGCCTACTCATGAGTAGACTTCCAGCTCTGCGGGTCTCCCCAGTATGTCCTGCGTGCTCGCGCAGGGCATACTGGGGCTTGTGGGGGCCGTGCAACCCCCGCTCCCCCCACCCCCCGCCAGCTCCGTCACGGAGCCGGCCATCATGTGGGTGGCTGATCCGGCCACCCAGTGCTCCCTGCCCTCTCGTGAGCAGGGAGAGTGAACTTAGCCCGCTCTTCCCGCTCACTGCCCCAAACATGGTCTCACTGATCATGAGACCCGGTCCAATGAGGCTCTCCACATGAGCAGTGTGGAGAGCCAAGGAGGGTTTGTGGGGGAGAACAGACTTGGCCCACTCTCCACACACATGAGCACTCTGTCCTCCCTGGGTGGCTGGATCGGCTGCCCACATGATTACCAGCTCCATCACAGAGCCGGTTGGGGCAGAGTGCATGCAAGTGCATTGGGCATTCTGGAGGCACCCCCGACACCAGGAGGGTTGTTGTAGCCTCCCAGTCAGGGGCCTACTTGTGTGTCGCTGCATTGCGGCAGCACACAATCACCAAAATGGGGTTAGCAGAGCAATCATTTTATGGGAGGGGTATTTAGGCAGGCTAGCAACTGCTGAACCATCTCGGCAAGCCTGGTCATACAGCGGCGGCTAGCCCACCTAAATACCCCTCCCCTAAAATGAAACCCAATTTCAGTGATTGTGTGCCACCTCAGCACAGCGACACTTGAATAGACTCTCGACGGGAGGCTAGAACAAGCCTCCCAGTGTCAGGGGTCCCCCCAGACTGCCACACGCAGTTGTGCGAGGCATGCTGAGACTTCCGGGGGCTGAGTGCACCCCCGATCCCTACTACCCCAACTGGCTCCACGACAGAGCCAGTAATCGTGTGGGTACCCGGTCTGGTCACCCAGGGAGGGCAGAGAGCTCGTGTGTGGTGGAGTGCTTAGAGTGTGTGGTGTGTGCTTAGCCCACTCTTCCTGCCAAACCCTCCTTGGCTCTCCACACTGCTCGTGTGATGAACCTCAATGCTTGTCAAAATTTCAGAAGCCAGATGGACTAAATAAGATTTCCAGCAATTCAGGGTGGAGCTTCAGTACTTTTCATGGTACTACTTTGCCAAATTTGTTATAAGTCACTTGGGGGCACTTATTTAGGGAACTTCCAAGAGAAGGTGATAATGAGGTCATCCACACAATCAGAAACTGTGTTCTAGCCAGGTTTGGGAGCTGTGTGTGCTCCCAATTTTTGGTTGCATGGAAGCAAGTTAGGAGGAAAACCTGGGTAGAAGTGATTGAGCCGGGTCTCACAATCAGGGAGACCCGGTTTGTGTGAGTGCGTGTGGAGAGCGAGCTAAGCCCACTCTCCATGCACACGAGCAGGGAGGGAGCCCTGGGCGGCTGGATCAACTGCCCACATGATTGCCAGCTCCGTGATGGAGCCGGCGGGGGCTGGGGGGGCAGAAGCCCCAGAAGCTCCAGCATGCCCTGCGCGAGCGCGCAGGGCATGCTGGTGAGACCCCTGGAGCTGGGAGGTGGATTTCTGCCTCCCCTCCAGGGGTCTCCTCATGAGTAGCCACAGTGCGGAGCCTCACCATGGCTGCTCACTATCGGGAAGCCCGGGTTTATGGAGCACTCGCTCTGCAAACCTGGGCTAAGGGGAGGGCTACAAAAGCGGGCTAGCTGCTTGTAAGCCACTGGGCTCGCCTGTGCCTTGCCTGGTGGTTTACATGATCAGCAAAGATCAGGCTAGGCTCTCCTAGCCTGATTTTTGCTGATCGTGAGAATAGCCCCATTGTGTGGCAACAAGGTAGGATGAAAAGCTACCCAGGTTTTCCTCCTACCTTGCTTCCACACAAATTGGGAGTATATACAGCTCCTAAACCTGGGTACAACACAGTTTCTGATTTTGTGCATGACCTCAATATATTTAAGAAATAGTAAATAATACTGAATAAATCATGCAAAGATTATAAATCAAGCAATTTTGCTCACTTTGCATAATTTGTACTGAACGCAGAATTAAGCTCTCTCTCTTTTTTGGCTCAGAATGGATTGCCCAGAAATGTAACTGATTCAGCATGCAGCCTTTTAAAGAGGATTAACCGTTGACAAGTCACAGAATCCACTGCAGATTGTGTCTTTTTCTGGCACAAAGTTCAGCAGGAGATTGCATGATAAAACTGCCCATGTGAACACACTCTTTGTATAAAGTATGTGGGAAGGATGTCAAGCATATTCCAGTGAAACAATAGGTAAATGTAGCCTTCTAAGGCAAAAGCTGATTAATGTGTTTGAAGCAAATATAACTTATGATGCCTTCTTGATCCAGAAGCACAATTCATGTCAGGACGACCTAGGTAGAAACTGAACATGCTGACTTTTCAGCGTTTGTTCATAACAGAACTTCCTTCTCATGTGGTTTGCTGTGTGTAGCAGCCTGGGTTGGTTCCCAGTCAGCCTGAAGCCAATGTCATTCTGACCACCTTGCTTTGTGGCTGCCCTGGAATGAACCCTGGTAAGTCACAGTCAATGCAAATACTATAATGGATTGGTGTATTGTGGGAGCCATGGAGGAAAGATTAGGGTATAAGGTGAAGGTGAACTTGACTGAGCTGTGGCAGGGAATTGGGAAAACATTCCAGAGGTTCAGGTGGTCACTTCCTCAGTTTTCAATGTTGTGACTCATATGATAGCTAGGTTCTTGCAAATTGCAGCTGGGAGTGATAGGAGTTGTAGTCCAACAAGAGCTTGAGATTGGCCATCCCTGGGCCATGTAAAAACATACTAATTGGTTCCCATTCCAATTAGAGAGAAAATGGGGCTATTCTGACGATCAGCAAAAATCGGGCTAGCCTCTGCTAGCCCAATTTTTGCCGATCATCAGAACCACCAGGCTTGGCTGCAAGCCCGGTGGTTTCGGAGCGGGTAACCCGTTCGGGAACCCCTGGTAAAAAACCAGGTTTGCAGAGCGAGCGCTCCACAAACCTGGTTTTTAGAATTGTGAGTAGCCGCAGCGCGGCTTTGCACCGTGCCTACTCATGAGTAGACCCCCAGCCGTGAGGCTTAAAAGCAGCCTCTCAGCTCAGGGGTCTCCCCAGTATGCCCTGCGCACTCGCGCAGGGCATACTAGGGCTTCCAGGGGCCACGCGGCCCCCGAGCTCCCCAGCCCCCACCGGCTCTGTCTCGGAGCTGGCAATCATGTAGGTGGCCGATCCGGCTGCCCAGGGCTCCCTCCCCGCTCGCTACCTCCCCCAGACTGGGGCTCATGGATTGTGAGACCCGGTCCAATGTCTTCTTTGCTTCGCTCAATGCAAAGTTCCATGTTCTCCTTTCTGTTAAGAAGGGGTAGGCGATGTTATTCTAAAACAGGCATATTGAATCTTTTCCTGAACATTTGCACCACCGAAGTAGCAATGTATTTTCTCTTTGTTGTACCATGTAAAATAGTCTATTTCTTGTAACAGATATTAGCACAAAGATCAGTATACAGGCAAACCTCCATATTCACAGACTCCATATCCATGGTTTCATGTACCCATGGTTAGGAGATTGGCACCCGACCTCAGTATACACAGAAAAAATAGGCAACTGAGGGGTTAATTTTTGTGTATCCACAGGTTGGGGTCATTTCCACCTTGGAGGTCATTTCCAGCTGCCATTTTGTAATTGGGAGCCTCAAAATGGCTCTTTTTGAAGAAAAAACATGCACAAATCTATAATTGCTGGTCATTCTTTTGGCTTTGGGGGGGCATTGCTGTGTTGCTGGGGACCCGAGAATCATGGAAGACCTCTTCCAACACAATTTTGGGGCCATTTCCCCCTTTTATAAGGCATTTCCCCTGATTCCTGGGAACCTAACCTCCACAATCCCATTGCTCCAATGCCTCCGTATTCGCAGTTTCAGTAACCGTGGTAGCCACGGTGAACGGAACCCCCATGAATACAGAGGTTCTCCTGTATTTAAATGTATGAATGCAAACTCATATTTGAATAATTTAGTTTTTATAAACCAACAATCATTTCTACTGTTTACAAATGAATTCACACATTTCTCTATGTTGCTCCAACACAAGCAAAATGTACAGGATGTGTGACTAGTTATTTCTCAAATGGCCTGACATCAAGTTAAAAGCAAGGCAAGAGCTTTACATGCTATGACAAGTTGAGTTAGGGACCCAAAATGCCCAAGGGCTATATGATTCTTTCCCCTTTTGGAGTGATGTAGCTAGCGACATTGGCTTGCACAGTGCTTCTCAGGTCAAGCCAGTGTTTGTCAGATGCTGACATGTCCCAGCCATTTAGCCTGAAGGAAGTGTGACCTTCTGAATGCATGTAACTCAAAAGCTACTGGCAGAAGTGTCTGTACAGTTCAAATTTATAGTAGGAAATCAAATACATCTTCCATCAAAACTGGACTTTATTGCCGGATTAAGCATAACCATCAGTGTGCAAATCTGTCCTTTACAACCATTAAGGCAGTACTAGAAGTTCATTTGGTGCAAATCCCTGATAGCGCAGCTTCACAAGACAGAAAAATACCTGAGCTGCCAGTTGCTGGAGCTCAGTCGCAAGCCTGACTTCTGGTGTGTGTGGGGTAGGCATAGGCGGATTACTGCAAAGGCAATAGAGGCAATTGCCTACGATGGTGAATCCTGGGAGAGCGGCAGATCTTGGGGAGGGGGAAAGTTTTTTCTTTTAAAAATACATTTAAAACAGCCATTGCTGATGGCGGCAGTGAGAGATCTGCCCCACCGCCACAGTGAGGAGGGTAGGGGTTGCTGGTGGCGAGGATGAAGCCCCTCCACTTCTAAATGCCACCGCAGCAGTGGGGCAGCAGTCAGTGACCAGCAACCACACAGCAGCGGCTGCCTGTAGGGCTGGGGAGCACCGGGGGATGAGAGGCAAGTCCCCCTTTTTCATTAAAATTCCGCAGCTCCCCTCCTCCCTCCCAAATGAGTGTACACCCTTCTTCAGGCACTCATTCGTTGTGGCACTGGAGGCGCCACTCATTCGCTCCTCGCTGTCGCGGTGGGGGCAGAAAATCCTTGGCCACCTATGGGCAGCAAAAGGGTTAATCCGCCCCTGGGGGTAGGGGGTGGGAAAATATGCTGATATTGGCCCCATTAACATGTAACGTCAAACCAGAGTTTGCTGAACCTGTAACTGTGAATAACATTGCAGACATTCGTCCAACCATGGCCTGGCAACCTCCAGTTTCAGGGTAGGGTAGCCACTCCCTCTTCCTTATCTGCCAAGGCCACATCTGAGAGAGCTCCATGGCGCTAGCGTCACCTGACTGTGGGCAAGGCATCAGAATATCAGCAGGGTGGTAGCCATTGGCCATAATCTTCAAGAGGTGTGTGCCAAGCACGATTGTGCCTTTTTGGATTGAAGAGACCACCCACCTTCATCAGAGAAAGGGCACTGAAATGCCTTTAAATGACATGCAGGCCCTTCATCTGACAGCAATTGCACCATTGCACCGCAAATGCTTTTCTGAGGCAGGGCAGGGTGCTAGGGATGTGCATGAATCAATTTTTTGGTTTTGAGTTGTACCCAAATCCAAACACCTCCGATTTGTTTTGGGTCAGAATCTGACCCCTGAATCACCCCAGCTTTGATTTGTACCTGAATTTTCCGAATCTGAACGGGCCCCAGGGCCAAAAGAGTGGGTGGTGGTGGTGGTAGTGCCCAATGGGTGGAAGCTACCACCCAAATTTCAAAGAAATTGGGCAAAGGGGTGATTTTTAAATAATTGTTGAAGTGTTCACGTCCTTAAGATTTTTCCCATTATTTCCCAATAATGGGGATGCCAGCTCCACGTGGGTGACACTGGGGTGTCCCAGAGTGGGGTGTGGTGGGTGATAGTGCCCAATGGGTGCAAAGAAGCTACCACCCAGATTTCAAAGGAATTAGGCAAAAGACTGGTTTTTAAATTATTTTTGAACTTTATGTGTCTTCAAGTTTTTCCCCCATAGGGAATAATGGGGATTTCAGCTGCCAGCGGGGGATGGCACCAGGGTGACCCAGGGTGGAAGTGTGGTGGGTGGTAGTGCCCAATGGGTGCACGGAAGCTACCACCCAGATTTCAAAGGAATTGGGCAAAGTGCTGATTTTTATAGCATTTTGAACTTGGCATGTCTTTGGGGCAGATTTGGGGCAGAAATGGGGTTTTGGGGGAAGAAGAGTGGGTCAGGCAGTAGTGCTCCAATGGGTGCCTGCTACCATCCAGATTTCAAAGGAATTGGGCAAAGGGGTGATTTTTAAAGAATTTCTGAAGTTTGTGCGTCTTTAAGCTTCCCCCCCCCAGGGAATAATGGGGATTTCAGCAGCCCCAAAACTGCACTTGGAGGGCACTGGGGTGGGCCAGAGCGAGTGGTGGTATACTGCACATAGGGTGCCAACCACCCCCATACCCAGAAGCCCATGGGGTACCAGGTTTTGTTGTTTCTGAGGTGTTCTGAGTGTAGATTCTCTGGTAGCAAATGAGAATGGATTCATTTTCAATGACAAACAATGAATCCACTCTCATTTGCTACCAGAGTCATCTAGGAGAGACCATATTACTCCTGTGTTGACGGAACTACACTGGCTACCGATACATTTCCGGGCAAAATACAAGGTGCTGTTTATAACCTATAAAGCCCTCAACAGTTTAGGCCCTATGTATTTAAGAGAACATCCTATTCACCATGAGCCCCACCACCTGTCGTGGTCATCTGGAGAGGTTCATCTGTGGTTGCCACCAACTCGTTTGGTGACTACTCGGGAACAGGCCTTCTCCGTTGCTGCTCCTGGACTTTGGAATGCGCTCCCTATTGAAATAAGAATCTCCCCATCTCTGACAACTTTTAAAAAGGCACCGAAGACACATTTATTCACCCAGACTTTTGATTAGATTGATAGTTTTAATATTTTTACTATTGGGTTGTAAATGTTTTTAATGTTTTAAATGTTTTTAATTGTAAACCGCCCAGAGACGCAAGTTTGGGGCAGTATAGAAATATTTTAAATAAATAATAAATAGGCGCCCAGCACCAAAACAGTCACACAAGCACGACTGCAGACAATGAGGGGATGCTGAGGGGCATTATGATCATGATGACTCTCTAGGAGGGGATATGTATATGAGGGAGGGCAAAGGATCCTGGGCTCTAGTCCACTGTGACCAGGGATGCTCTTGCGGTGGCTAAGCAGTCCGGGGGCAGCAAACCACACTCCTGCCCCTGTGTCAGCTTGCTGCCTGGAGATTAGCCCTCTTAGAAGAGGGCCAGTCCACTGGGGAGGACCAGAGGCTCAGTGAACTTCAGTCCTTTGTCCAATTGTACTCTCAGGAGGTAAACCAGCCAAATAAAGGGGCCCTCGCTTGTGTGCCCCCCCGTTCTCTCAGGTTAATAATAGAACTTTTACACAGCGTCCTCTCCTCTACAGGCAACTTTTCATGCCCCCAAAGGGGAATTTGCCACTCCATGTGTTCAGGCAATTCCAGGCAGGCAGACTAGGGAAACACTGGGACAGGGAATAGATCCTCATTCTCGTACAAATTTCCCGGGTTCAGATCTGCATTGCAGTGTATGCAGATTGGCCACTGGTGAATAATGGGGGAGGAGAGCCCCAATTATCAGCTACCCCTGGAGAGTTGGGTTGCAGTTCCGGGCAAAATTAGAGATGGATATTTTCCAATGGGCAGCCGGACTGGAAGAGGGCCTGCATGGACTGCTTATTTGCAGCAGTCGCCAAGACATGGAGAGGTATTGCTGGTGTGCCTGTCCCCATGTTGAGCAACCAGGCTGGGCGGCATCTAGCGTGTGGCCTGCATGTGTGTCTCCATGGCCTTATGCTCTCATGAGAGAGCACTCCGTAACTGACACGATGCGAATTGAAGGACATGAGCGGCACAAGGAAGATCAGTTTTTAAAAAGTTATTTTAAAAGCATTTATTCTTACAAGTACGAGCAAGGAAAAATTTATTCTTGTAATTAATAATAACAACAAAAAGTGCCCACACAACACTGCCTGTGGCGACAACAGCAGGCAGCCACAGTGGGCAGAGGGGAAGAAGCTAAGATGCACAGAGGAGGAGCATTAAGCCAACATTTTTTCAATGCAGAAGACCAACAACTGGTCTGCAGGAAACTAGACAAGAAACAGTAGGAAACTGTCGGAAAAACCTGAGTGTTTACACGACCGGCAGCCACTTTGGATAAAATTAAGTGCAGGAACCCACCAATCCTACTGCAACACACCCTCTGGTTTAGAAAGGCTCAAGGTATGCCATATGACATTTATCATATTTGTATCGTGGAAAGGCTGGTTGAAATAACCGACAAAACATGTTTGAACACTATCAAATCTGTGAAGCTCAGTAGCTGATCAGTGACAAATCGATCTAATGAGACTCACAGGCTGAGTGTGAGGATAAAGTGAGATCAGGATATATTTGGAATCCACCATGAGCTTCTGAGGTTGGATGAGGAAGGAGACTAAAGAAATAAAGTGGAAACTATTGCCCAGAACAAGCAATTTACTGTGGTTGTAAGGATTCCAATGGATGTACAGAGCTCCACCTGCCACAAGCAGAGTCAACCCAAACTTTTGTGCTGCCCAAGATGAATGTAACATTTTGTCACACTCACTGGGGCCATCCACACAATCTACCAGGTGCGTGCCGTGGATACATTGGAAGTTATTTTATCCATTCTGCATGTGATTTTTAGGATTATTATTTTTAAATTTGTATTTTATTGTGGGTTTCTTGTGAGTTTGTTTAAATTTTCCTGCACTGAAAACTTCATTAAAGGTTTTGCAGAGCCATGCGGTGAGCTGTAAATTTCATATCTATATCTTTATCTATCTACAAATACTAAAGATGTATTTAGTACAAATAGTTAGGAATGATATACAACATGGTTCAGCATTTTCCTGATCTCAGTACATGGATATTGTAGGTGCAGATGAAAATTGCTTTTCTCTGCCAGATAAATAATCCAAACCTACCAAAGTCAGTGGTTAGACACTGGCTCCAACGAGTGTTGATTTAGAATGATGCCAGTTGTGATTTTTTTTTTTAAAAAATGGATTTTATAGCCAGAATCTCTAAATCCCCTCCTTGGTTCACCTTTCTGTCTGCCTCTACACTTTAGGATCAGTGTCATTTTTGTATGTCTTCTTCAGTACTTTTCCAGCTGGTATGTTAACTGAAAATCTATCTGATGCTATGTAATTGCTATTTTATTCCATTTTCTTGCTTGCTTCTCATTGATATCAAGCCTTGAACTTATTTTCAGACATGTTTCTTGATCCCTCCCATTTTAGAACTCCCTTCCCCCTCAGGTTTGGATGGATCCTATGCTCTTGATATTTTGTTGTGGTGCTAAAGCATTTTATTCCAGCAGACATTTGCCCTGCCTTGATGGGACAGTACCCACCACTGCCACCCCCCTCCCAAGTTATAAAATTAAAAATAAATAACATTCAAAATATACAAAAGAGCCTATTTAATATATTTACAGAATAATAATCAAATTTACACATGCTACAGATATAATAGCTACTTTTAGTCAACACATTACATATATGTAATATGTTTTCCCATTCAATTAAAAACTCACCCAATTCATAAATAAAAACAGATTTTGAACACTTACAAAATATAAAAACTTATAGAGGTCATTCACACCATCAAAAACCGTGTTCTACCCAGGTTTGGGAGCTCTATCTGCTCCCAATCTTCAGTTGTGTGGAAGCAAGGTAGGAGGAAAACATGGGTAGAAGGGGTTGTGTGCAGGCAAGGTAGGAAGGAAATCTGGGTAGCTTTCCTTCCTACCTTGCTTCCACACAATCACTTCTACCCAGGTTTTCCTCTTATCTTGCTTCCATACAACCAAAAAATGGGAGCACACACAACTCCTAAATCCGGATAGAACATAGTTTTTGATTGTGTGAATGACCTCATTGAATTTATGGTCTATTATAGTTTAACCTACTTCTTCAATAAAATTAAAAAATGGTACTCAAGTTACTAGAAAAGTATTGCTAGATGAGGATTTAGAGTTACTTTGATATATTCTGACAGTTTGTATTGAACTACAAGATCCCAGATCTTGTCATACCAAGATCTTATTGAAGGAGGGTTTTTATTTTTATTTTAGTGTATCTAGTTTCTCACAATGACAAGTTTGGCAACTGTTAATATTTGTCAACTCAAACATTCTACCCTACCTACCAATGTTAGATCATCTAAGAAATTTAATGAAATTACTTTTTGTTGTGGATCGGAAGGTTACTCTGAATATTGACCATTTTTATTAAAAATGTTCTTATGGAACCTGGGGCCAAGTGATAGTTGCATGCACCCAGCACACTGTGAAAGGCTGATTCATACATGCAGGTGATTCACTGATGTCTTATCACTCTAACTCATAGCTGAAATTTGGCATTGCCTCCATTGAAATGTATAGTCTTTGAGGTAAACTTGAGTTATGTGGAAGTAGTTTCTGTGATGCTTGATCTGTGAAGAGTATTTTACGCATATAGATCATTAGATATGTGCAAAAAATCGACTTTGAAGCATTAACGCTGAATCATTTGTATCTCATCACTGGCCCCATGGGATGGCAGGCCAGTCACAGTGTTTACATCCTCACAGTTTTCTGGTGCGTTCAGCTTTAGTCTGGATGTCAACCATTATTCATTCACTTGCATCTATGATTCGTTGGCATTAACTGTATTTGATATATTTATTAGGGCTGTGCAGTCATATCAGCCCAACAGGAATATCAGACCAATATGCACACCACTGGAAGTATTCCAGAAATGACAGCAGGGACCCCTGATAGTTGGAACTCTGACTAAAATCCCTGTTGTCATGTCTGAAATTTTTCTACTTCCAACATCTCTATCTAACCAAAACCATCCTGGTAGCTAGCTTGGAAAGAGTGTCTCTTCAAGCCAGCTCCTGGAATGGTTTTTAAGGACTACATTTGGGTGGGATTTTTGCTTCCACCCAAAATCAGGGGTGGGAGCAAAGGCAATCCCCCACGGAAGACCCTCTGGCCCTATGGGAGGGGAGAAGTCCTTAAAAACCATAGCAGGAGCCAGCTTGGAAAGCAAGTTTGACTGGAGCAGTAAGAGTGTTTTTTCTTTCTTTCTGATAGGCATATCCATAAAATTTCAGGTCAATTCCAACCCAATTCAGATTCCAATGGTGTTGTGAAGGCCATGTCAGCCTCCTGACATTTTAAAAAATTAGATCCAATCAAAATTGATCCACTATTTTTGGTGGTGCACAGGCCTAATATTTATTATATTTTTATAATTAATGATATTTGTTTCTAGTTCAGATAAACAATTCTAGTTGAGATTTGTTTGAATCTCAATAAATTCATGCAGATTATAATATTTAAGTACAATATTCCTACTAAATATTTTTATTATAATATAATACAGGCAAAATTAGTTTCTAGAGAATTTAATAGGTAGCATAATAGTTGTATTTTGCATGTAGTCTTGTTACATTTTGGCTTTGGAAATAAAAATATAATGTCTATATTAAGTTTAAATATGTGATATTGAGTATTCAATTTTTCATTTACAAAGCAAAATCCATGGGCCGATCTTCCCCATTCCAACTCAATGCACTATGGTGCAGTGGTTAGTGTCAGATTAGGATTTGGGACTAGGAAGTCCAAAATTCTATTCAGCCATGAAACCCGCTGGCTAGCCTAGGGCCAGTCAATATATCTCAGGTTAACCTCCTTCAAAGGGATGTTGTGAGGATACAAGGCATGGGGGAATACAAGGTGTATTTGCCTCCTCAAGCTCCTTGGAGAATGGGTGGGATGTGAATATAATAAATAAACTCTGGAGAATCATTTTCTTTAAAAAGTATTTACACTGGAGCTGAAGAAGAGTGTGTATCTACAGGGCTGTAAACCTGCCTCCTCCACTCTCAAAAGTGAGTGCATACACAATATATCAGTTCAGTAGGCTCTGCTGTAGAGAGCCTTTCCACGTCTTTCTTATGGCGGATGTCCAACTCAGGCAGGGAAAAAAACAGCAAGAGAACTGCTTGAATATAAAACATATGTCAGAGAAAATTCTAATAAAACGATGGCCTTCAGAATCAATATTGTTCTGTTAAAAGTATCTGTGTTGACTGCAAAGTTTAGGATCTATTGACTTTCGGGAACAAAGTGGGCATTTTTCTGCATTTCAGAGAGATTCAGATAGTGGTATTCCCTTCTTGCTCTATGGATGGCTTCCAGTAATACACTAGTTACATTACAGTAATAACATGAACTAGGGGGAGGGAGTGGGGAGTTAGATACAAATTATGAGGTGACTTGGGTTTCCTTGGTCTCTCCTTTGGCCTACTGTTGCATATCTGATGCTGCAGCCTAACATCATTCAACTGTCTATTTATATTTGTGTACATGTCCTGGAGTAACATTGCCAGTACACTACAACCTCTCCATTGTAAATGTTTTCCAGCATGAACAAGAGAAGCTAGTTTCCCAGCCAAGAAACAGACTGGAGCAGGAAGTGATCTCAGCAGGCATATTCTTCATTTCTGGAGTTAATTTTGCTAGAGCCAAAAGTCATTTGAGGACACAGCTAACAGCCCAACATTTAAAATGTGAGCAAATAAAATGTGCTACAGATTAAAAGTAATGTTGGGGCCATTAGTTTCTCTTCCTGTTGTTTAAAATCCACACATTTGCAATTATAACAGGAGCACAATTTGTCATTCATATGAGTGTGATATAGCAGTGTTTGATATTAGGAAGCTGCCTCATACTGAGTCAGACCATTGGTCCATCTAGCTCAGTATTGTCTACACAGACTGGCAACAACTTCTCCAAGGTTGCAAGGAAATCTCCAAAGTCTCTCTCTCAGCCCTATCTTGGAGATGCCAGGGAGGGAACTTGGAACCTTCTGCATGCAAGCATGAAGATGCTTTTCCCAGAGCGGCCCCATCCCCTGAGGGGATTATCTTATAGTGCTCACACATGTCTTCCACTCAAATGCAAACCAGAGTGGACTCTGATTAGCAACGGGGACAATTCATGCTAGCTACCACAAGAGCTCTGCAAAAATTTATTTTATTTATTATTATTTATTTATTTGATTTCTATACCGCCCTTCCAAAAATGGCTCAGGGCAGTTTACACACAGAAATAATAAATAAATAAGATGGATTCCTGTCCCCAAAGGGCTCACAATCTAATGAAGGGGTACAGTCTTAACATGCCTAGCGAGCAAGAGATTGCTGGTTCAAATCCCCACTGGTATGTTTCCCAGACTATGGGAGACATCAGGGCAGCAGCGATATAGGAAGATGCTGAAAGGCATCATCTCATACTGCGCAGGACATTCTACCAAAGAAAACCACATGGCTCTGTGGTCTCCAGGAGTCGACACCGACTCGAAGGTACAATTTTACTTTACAGTCTTCTTAGGGGGACTATCCCTACTATGTTTTGAAACATCTCCCCTTGAAAAACAGCATTGTATATGGAAAGTGTACATGTCTTTCCCTTCCCCCACCTTACATGGCAAGCAATTTTCAAATGAGGAAATTTCCATGAGATAAATTTCATGAGATAAATGAGATGGTACAGGTTGAGTATCCCTAATACGGACATCCAAAATCCGGACTGCTCCAAAATCCGGGAACCACCACAGCATTCACCCACAGCACCGACTCGTTGCAACTGAGTGCCTCGTAACAATACAAAAAACAAAACGCCTCAGTTCACTCACTCGCTTTGGCGCTAGAGACTTTAAATAAAACCTAAAAAAAAATAAAAATACAGTGTACAGTAACCTTTCGTGTTTAGACTTGGATCCCATGCCCAAGATATCTCATTACAGTATGCAAATATTACAAAATCCAGAAAAGTTTGAAATCCGGAACACTTCTGGTCCCAAGCAGTTCTGAGAAGGGATATTCAACCTGTATAGTCCACACCACACGAATGGTACCACATTATGATTTGTGATTCAGCTGTGGATGGCTGCAGATCTAAGCTACATAGGGTTGGGATATATATGGCTTCACCGAACTCAAGAGCATGCACATCTGTAAGGAGAAGCTTGTTATCCAGATATTTTCTTAATCTCTGCTTTATTTCCACCCTCGGGGGGGGGGAGAAGGAGGGGCAGCAGTACCATAGGGAGGCCAGTGGCAGCCTTGCTTCAGCCCACCACTAGCGGGCCCCCCTAGCTACACTCCCTGCATCTGATGTCAGTGTCTGACGTCAGACGCAGGGGGCGTGGTTTTGCTTGCAAACGGTGCACGCAGCCCCATTTACAAGCAAAACCATGCCCCCTGAATCTGACATCAGACACAGGGGGCATGGCTGGGGCATGAGGCACGGCCCCTGAACATGGCAGCCAGGGTTCTTTGAACCTGTTCACACTATGGTGGCTCCGCCCCTGAGGGGCAGGAAGAATCACAGACATCAGGTGACCTTCATGAACATTCCTATGCTTCTCTGGGTCTCGTGATGTTTCTTCAGCACAATGGCCAGCATCCTGATTAATGCTGTGCTTGCGCAACACTGCTGAACTATGTACTTCCGCTGAGTCTGAAGCTTGCGTTTTGGACTAGTGATGCACTACCACAAATATGTTTGTGCTTGCACAGCAAGAAGCATGCACTGTGGGCACACCTCATCTGTTTTGAAGGGAATTTCTGTGGAATAGCACAATAGCAAAATTCTGAAAACCCTCATAATTTAGCACAGCAATGTGATCTTCTTGCACTAGCAAAACTTTGTTCATTGCACTAGCTAAGCGTTAGGTGGGCTGTCAGTCACAGTCAGCCTCGTGTGCTCCTGAGGCCTGCTGCCACATCCTGTCATACCTGAACTACTTCTGGTTAGAGTGTTGAATTAAGACCATGGAGACCTGAGTTCAAATCCTCAATCAGCCACGGAACTCACTGATTGATCTGGAGCAATCACTTATCTCTTAGCCTAACTTACCTCACAGTGTTGTTGTGAGGATAATTATAACCATGTTATAATAAGGGGGGGGGGCTCCTTGGAGGAAAAGCGGGATATAAATATAAACAAAGAAAATGAATAAATAAATAGCCCTGAATATGTAATGTTCTATAGCATCACTTATGTGCCATTGTTCACTTTTGGATTTAGTTTTTATTTCTGTTTGCTGCTGCGAACTAATAATATCAGAACTATTCTGATAGTTCAGCAGGAATTACTGATAAAGTTACAATCTGGATACTGTCCATTACTAGAATGAATCTCATCTTGATGCTTGAATCACCATATAAAAGGTTAACTATTCTAACATAAACATTTGACAGTGGATAAAAGTTTGATAGTGTACAAAAATGAATATGCTATTCTTAATTTTTAAAAACTAATTGGACATTGGCTATGATCCATCTATTTAGTATTGGCCTACTGCCCAATGAAGAATCCAAGCGCTGGGAATTATCCATCAGGGCTGAGAGGTCACTATATAGAAGATGCTCTGATTGACTGCAAAAGAAACTTGTCAAAAGAGAAAGAAGGAATGCATTCTTTTTCATTCCTGTGGGGGAAAGCCTTTGAAAAGCTAATGTCAGCTCTATTATTATTCAGTAACATTTCACTCTTAGGGTTTAAAGCATGCCTTAGGCTAAAATCCGATGCACATTTACTATATAAGTCCCATTGAATTCAGCATGCATAGGATTGCATTGTTACACTCTTAACTATAACGAACAGTTATATTAACACAGTCAGATGCTAACACTTTTAAAATCAAGGGTAACTGAGCCTGCAGCCATAACCAAATGTTAATTTTCCAAACATGTGAAGTGCCAAAGAAAACATCGGGAATACATTCCAGTTAAACATATGTTTGTATATTCATGGCCTCCTATGGTTTTCCTGCTGTTCAGTCAATTCAGCTATTTTTCAGGTGGAGATGTTTCAAAACATACTAGGGATAATCCAGCAGTGGCCCATGAGGGAGGAGGCCTCAGGCAGTGCAGAGGGTTGTGGGCTGGGATATGTTGCCCTGGCCCCCAGAACTCCCATAATGCACCACGTGAGTGTGTGTTGCATTATGGGGATTCCCCTATGCTGGCTGGAAGCCCCACAGTCTCCCAGCTCTGGCTGAAAGCAGCTGGGGCTGGCAGACAATTAAAAATGGGGCTAAGGGAGCACTAGCTTCCTTAAGCCCATTTAAGAGGGTGGATGGTTTGCCGCCAAGGCACTGTCAGGATTGGGTGCGATCCCAGTGATTTTCATGTACGGGCAAAACCAGGCTTGGCTTTGTTAGCCCAGTTTTGTCTTTGCGTGAGAACAGGCTCAAAATCTGGTTCTCAACAGGTCATTCTGGAGCCTGTCTTCCACTTGTTCACTGAATACATAGAATGGGGAATAGGGCCATCCCCGACAGCATCCTTGCTGGTTCTAATAATAATTCGATTTCTATACCGCCCTTCCAAAAATGGCTCAGGACAATTTACACAGAGAAATAACAAACAAATAAGATGGATCCCTGTCCCCAAAGGGCTCACATTTTAAAAAGAAAGATAAGATAGACACCAGCAACAGTCACTGGAAGTACTGTGCTGGGTGTGGATAGGGCCAGTTACTCTCCCCCTGCTAAATAAAGAGAATCACCACGGTAAAAGGTGCCTCTTTGCCCAGTTAGCACCAATCTCACCATGTTCAGTGGTAGATCTGGAAATGGGTTCCTTCGTGCATAAAGGGGTGCCTTTGTGCTGTATTTAATCAGCTCCCAACGCAATTGAGAATACTGATTGTTCAGGGTTCTCATTTGCAAGCGAAGCTCATGCATTGTGTAGCTGTATGCACATAGCTACCCCTCCCCTTCCAGATGTTGTGCCAGACATATCTATGTCAAGGCATGGAGATGGCAGATGGAGCCGCATCCACTCCTCCCACCATGCATTCAATGAATTCATAGAAGATTATGAGGCTATTCCAATGATCAGGAGAAACTGGGCTAGGAGAGCCTAGCCTGATTTCTCCTGACCATGGGAACCACTGGGCTTGCAGGCGAGCCCGGTGGCCTCCAGGCGGTTAACCCGCCAATGTAACCTTCCCCTTAAACCGGGTTTGTGGAGCAAGCGCTCCGCAAACTCGGTTTTAAAAATCGTGAGTAGTCGCAGCATGGCTACTCATGAGTAGACCCCCAGCGAGAGGCTGAAAAGCAGCCTCCCGGCTTGGGGGTCTCCCCAGTATGCCCTACGCACTCTCACAGGGCATACTGGAGCTTCCGGGGGCCACATGGCCCCCGAACTCCCCAGCCCCCGCCAGCTCCATCATGGAGCCGGCAGTCATGCGGGTGGCTGATCCGGCTGCCCAAGGCTCCTGCCCTGCTCGACCTTACCTTTCCAAACCGGGTCTCACTGATCATGAGACCTGGCTCTACGTGTGAAAGGGGCTTATGTGATCCCTGACTGGGTGGAATCAACCATATGACTGATTTGGAAAAGAGAAATAAGCAGCAATCAAAGGTAACAATGGTTCAGAACAGAATCAACAATGGTCCTGTAAATTTCTCCCTGCTTCCTCCTAAAAAGACTGTTATTCAAGTCCTTTTGGGGGAAAGTGTCTACCTTACTAAAATTGCTAGTTTTGTGCCTGAAAAATGAAAGTGGTGAATATTTGGCACAGCCCTACATTTAGCACAGCCAAAGTGAATGACTCTGTAACAAAGGATTCAGATTTTCTTCCCTCCTTTCCTCCATAGCCAGTAATTTTGAGAACTAATATCCTAGCATTTTGCAGATAAGATGGCTACCTGACACCTTTCCCCACCTCTAGTCCTTCACATCTCATACTAAATACATCCGTTATTCATCTCTCATTTGGGAAGCAGGAGGCTGCACTTCATCTTGAGGCCAAACGAGATGATAAACATAATAGACTTCCTCTTTTAAGACACTTGGGGGGGGGGGCTTGGCTTGTTTACACATAATGGGGTTTCATTCTCCATTGACATTTCATTAGAACCTTATTCAGCCTAAGGAAAGTATAGCTAACTCATGTTGAAATATGGAAAAGTGCCACTTCCTGATTGTCAAATGCAATAATAAATTCATCTTGTATATGTTTTCCTATGGCACATGAACCAACAAAGCATTAATACTAGTCATTATTTTATCTGAGTAGAATTTTTTAAGAAAACAACCACCCTTTGATAGGATTCTCTCATATTTGCTAGGAACAAGGATAGAGTGCTTCCCAGGTGATGCTGTGGTTATGTGCGAAAAGTGACACTAATAAACAAAACAGAATGTTCTTCCAGAGCTAAACTGGCTGTTACTGATGTTTACAGCTTTTGTGACTAAGTTTTCCAATAATATTGTTCCAATGCAACCTGAATACTGGATGCATTTTTAGTAGTGGAAAAGGGTAATGCAGCACTAGCTGAGGCTCATAGGACGTATTTATTAGGCCTGTGCAAAGATTTGGCCTTGAAGCATCGAAGCGGACTCATTTCCACCTCACCCCTGGACCAGGGTGGAGGCTGCTCCCCGGGTTGTGTCCATCGTGAAGGGGGCTCAGCACTTGGTGGCTTCCTGTAGCTCTCCCTGCAGTTGAGCCTGCCTGAGGCAGCTGCCTGACGTTGCCTCGTGGAAAGGCTCCCCCTGTGTATGTATAAATCACTGCCTTGTTTTTGAGTGGCATAGTTTTACATACAAATTGATAGGCACACAACCATCTAAGTTTGATGTTAAAGGGAATTATTATGTTACTAGAATGAGGCACAATCCACAAGAGCTACTACCAAGGCCCTTTTATTTACTTATTTATGTCTATGTAAACCGCTTTGGGGACTTTTGTTGAAAAGCTGTATATAAATATTCATTGTAGTGTAGGGTAGTGGTATCTGCCCTATGTGTCTTTTTAGATTGTGAGCCCTTTGGGGACAGTGGGGCATCTTATTTATGTATTATTTCTTTTTCTATGTGAACCACTTTGAGAACTTTGATTGAAGAGTGGTATATAAATATCTGTCGTTGTCATCATTGTCATAACTGTGGTAGTAGTAGTAGTAGTAATAGTAGTAAAGAAGTCACCATCAAGTGATTTTTCTATAAAGTATTTGTGAGATGAAGTTATATTTTTAATGAACCCCAGTGGATTCATTATTTATCACGTCACTATTTATGCTGTCATGAAAAACTTTAGCTTTAACATTTTCCAGGATAAACTGGAAATGCACATTCAAAACACAATATTATATCTCTAGATTGTAGGGGAAAGACAACTTGTTATTTTCTGAAGTCAAAGATGGTTGAGTTAACTGGTATCAGTAAGACATGGCATCTTAGGTCGGAGAAGTGACCACTCAATTTCGGTATGATGGATAATTGTGATCTTTCAGGATTTTGTGATCTTTCAGGACCTTGTGATCTTTCAGGACCTTGCACTTCCAGAATCAGGAACTAAGGAGTATTGATTGCTTTGGGGTCAGTGTGTCAGGTTTTGTTTTTTAAAAAGGAAAACCGGGCAGAGGAAGAGAAGGAATTGGCTTCCTCAAGCTTTTAGAAAGTATCCTGGAGAATGAGATTGAGTTGGAGCTCCCCTCCTATGTAAAGGCCTGATCATCACTACAAGGTCATTTTTCTGGGCCAGCTGGAGCTCTGAAGATCAGCACTCCTCTTAGGGCATATTTTTTTTAATTGATTGTAGTGGGGGCTTGAGATAGATTGCAACATTTTGTTGCTGCATTTATTCTATAATTCCATCCAAAGGCCTCCTGATCCCTTAAAAGAATCTGCCCTTATCCTTCCTAGGCTTGCAACTGCCTACCAGAATGCCTTCAAAATCCCTTCTACCTTTCCCAAGAAGCCTTTTCCACAACCCCTAGTCCCATTATCCCAATGTTACTCAGCAGAAATATGTGTAACTGAAATAATCACGTCCGTTGTTTACCTTGCTTCCATTTCCCTTACTCCCTTTTCTCCATTGCAAATATTTTTCGATTGTAAGCCCCTTGGGGCGGGGAGGGATCCTCTTATTCTCTTTAAAGTGTCGCATATATAGATGGAATAATTGTTTGAGCTAGAACTTTGGCAGCACCAGCTCTCAGCTGCAATGTCTCATAGTGACCACTGGTGGTGGTGGTGGTTTAGGGTCATGGATAAAATTGCTGGACTCCTCCCCTCTTTGTTCTTCTGGTGTTAGTCTCCATTTTGTCTCCCCAGAGATGGCTGTTTGTTTAGTCTCTCTCCCCTTACAGTCTTAAAATCAGCTTTCCTATCTTTTTGTAACTTCTAAATAAATCCTTGTTCTTCAAACTTAAAAAACTGTCTCCAGACCTCTTGCTCGGCTGAATTCTCCCCAAACTGGTTTTGCTCTGCTGTTTGGGGACTGAACTACCATTCTTCCCTTCAGGGGTATAATTGATACCCCTCAGGTATTTGCTGTAATTGACCAGCTCCTGAGGGGCCCCCAGATCCACTCCTCCCTATTTTCTTCATTATCTCCCTCACTCAAAGGGGCTGCCAGGGAGAAGGGCAGATACAGGCCCCTAATCCCCTCACTATGCCCCTGGTTCCCCTACAATAATAACTACCACCATAACTGCGAATACTATGGCTGTTCCTTAGGTAACCAGCTCTAAAATCCATGAAGGTCATTCACACAATCAAAAACTATGTTCTTTCCAGGTTTGGGAGCTGTATATGCTTCCAATTTTTGGTTATGAGGAAACAAGTTAAGACAAAAACCTGGGTAGAAGTGATTGTGTGGAAGCAATGCAGGAGGAAAGCTGCCCAGGTTTTCCTCCTACCTTACTTCCATACAACACAAAATTGGGAGCACACACAGCTTCCAAACCTGGTAGAACACAGTTTTTGATTATGTGAATGACCTCTTCATTTATGATAGCTTAGTCTGATAGCTCGTTAATAAGCCACGTTAAAAAAAAAATGGGGAGGAGCAGGAACCCCTCAGAGCACCTGATCAGCATTTCTTACATATGAGTATAACAACCTTCATTCACAAGTTGGTGAATTCTTTCATCTAATTTAGCTACGAGATTTCTGAATGAACTCTTGATCAGAACAAAAGAAAGATAATGGGGCTATTCTCACGATTAACAAAAATCGGGCTAGGATTGCCTAGCCCGATTTTTGGTAATCGTCAGAACCACCAGGCTCGGCTGCAAGCACGGTGGTTCTAGAGCAGGTAACCCGCTCTGGAACCCCTGGTAAAAAGCAGGTTTGCAGAGAGAGCGCTCAGCAAACCTGCTTTTTACAATCATGAGTAGCCACGGCGCACCTTCAGGCCATGCCTACTCATGAGTAGACCCCCCCGGCCCGGAGGCAAAAAGCCGCCTCCCGGCTCGGGGGTCTCCCCAGTATGCCCTGCATGCTCGCTCAGGGCATACTGGGGTTTGCGGGAGCCGCACGGCCCCCGAGCTCCCCAACCCCCGCCAGCTCCGTCTCAGAGCCGGCAATCGTGTGGGTGGCTGATCCAGCCGCCCAGGGCTCCCTCCCCACTCACCCGAAGGAACCAGGTCTCACGGATCGTGAGACCCAGCTCAATATATTACCAAGTCAAAGTTTGAAAGAAAGTACAGCTAAATTTGAAAAGGATGTGGCTAACCTAATTCAAGTAATTATTTCTAACATTGTTACTTTAAGACTGACACTGGAGTGAATCACAGCTTATAGCAAATTCAGTCTGACAGGACCAAGTCTAATAGTTTTACCAACATCGTGGTCTTCCTTTAATTCCAAATAACCAGCTCATTGCCTGAGGCTGCTGCTAAAAATGTTCACCCCTACAAGAAATACTGAGGAAACAGTAAATGTGTGTGTGTGTGTGAGAGAGAGAGAGAGAGAGAGAGAGAGAGAGAGCGCCAAAGCTTTGTGGCTTTCATAGATTCTCTTAATGAACAGACATGAGAATAAGCAGTGCATGTGTTTCAGCTGACTCTGAGTAGCTATAAATTATGCACTTGATGTGGATACAAGTGGGAGAGGAGAATTTCTTTGGTTTCACGTTTGCATAGAGCAGTGGCTCCGAAGTGTAGACAGCAATCATATGTTCTCTCAGTGCACATTACAAAGGTCAGACTGTCACACCACAATTGGATCTAGTGCCTACTCATGCATCAAGCTATCAAACTGGCTACATGCTCACTTGCTCACTGAATGCATATGAGGTACTTTGGCACCATTTCTCATGTCTCTGCCAGCAATGCAAATGCCCCTAATCTGAAATAACTAGAATGATGAAAGAGTAGTTCAACATCTACTTGCTTATTCAGTAGATGTGTCGATGTCATACACGGCACACTTGTACATTATATTAACAGTGTGTGCCACTTTTCATTCTGAATGACATCATATTCTTTGCAACAGGGGTTCCCAATCTTGAGTCCCCAGTTGTTGTTGAACTACAACTTCCATAATCAGCCAGCGTGGTGTAGTGGTTAGAGTGCTGGACTAGGACTGGGGAGACCTGAGTTCAAATCCCCATTCAGCCATGAAACTAGCTGGGTGACTCTGGGCCAGTCACTTCTCTCTCAGCCTAGCCTACTTCACAGGGTTGTTGTGAAAGAGAAACTTTAGTACACCGCTCTGGGCTCCTCGGAGGAAGAGTGGGATATAAATGTAATAATAATAATCATCATCATCATCCTCAGCCACAGGCCAGGGGTACAGATCCCCTCTAGGCCTTTGAGGCCCCTCTCATTTTCGTGAACTTTCCCCTACCAAACCATATCTCCCACACAAAAGTGTGTTTCCTCACCAGAACAAATCTGAGGAGTTGCTCCTCAAGCTTTCCCTCTCTCTGAATCCCTGATTGTGGATGATGAGAGTTGTAGTCCAGTAACATTTGGGGACCCCAGGCTGAGAACCCCTGCTTTAACTGCCCCTGAAAGAGGGCTCCTGTTCTGTCATAGATTGCACTGGATACTTACCGATGTAACTCCAGAGGCAGAACAAGTAGCCAATCATCAATGGGGACAACAGCATCTAATTAGAAATCTGATTCAAAATGACAATGTTTGTGTGCCTGTCACCCCTGTTATCTGATTTCATCCTGAATGGGCTGGGGGAGTAGAAATGACTCAGACACGGACAATGAATGGCCCAACAAAAACAATTTGATGTTGTGATGAGAAATTGTAGAATATGTACCTGGCCATATGTATATATGTTGGTGATTGAACAGAAAAACTGTACAGCAGACACAGCTTGGGTTTGGATGCACACTAGAATTTGCTGAGATTTTTTTTTCAACAAAGCTTCACTCACAAAGTTCAATGAAGAGTCTGAAACTTAGATGTACTTCCATCTTGAAAGCTAAGCTTATTTTGCCCCATGCCTAGAAGGCAGATCACATCTGAACCCCCTATTCTGTGCTTCTTGGTGGAAAGGTGAGATCCTGAGGTCATTCATACAATCATTCCATACTTTGAGACCTTTCTCATGACCAGTGAGAAATGGCAAGAGAGTTAGTGGGGTGGCAGCCTCAAAAAGCTCACCTCCCCACAGACAAGCAGGTCCATCCAGCTGCTGGTTTCTTCGAGGGCCGGGGTGCTGGACACTTTGCCCTGCATCGCCTTGCCCCCCAGAGCTCCCATAATGCACCATGCGAGTGTGTGGTGCATTATGGGGATCCTCCACCCCGCAGCCAGCTGGGAGCTCCACAATCATGGCTGGCAGACAATAGAAAAAATTGGTTTAGGAGAGCACTCACTTTCCTAACCTTTTTTTTAGAGGGAGGCTCAGTAGGGTGGTTTGTTGCCACAGTGCTGCTGGGATTGGGTCCGATCCCTGTGTTACACACGTGTGTGCAAAACCAGGTTCGGCTTCCTTAGTCCAGCTTTGCATGCACATGTGAACAGCTTCTTTGTGTGGAAGCAAGGTAGAAGGAAAACCTACCCAAGTTTTCCTCCTACCTTGCTTCCACACAATGAAGCTATTCTCACAACCAGGGGAAATCAGGCTGAGGGAGCCTAGCCCAGTTTCCCCTGGCTGTCTGCTGCCATGGGAGCTGCCGAGCTCCCGGCAGCAAACTGCAAAAACTACCCCTCCCCTTAAATGAAGTTAGTGGAGCGAGCGCTCCGCTAACCCCACTTTCTTGATTGTGTGCTGCCGCGGCGCAGCTCTGCACCATGGCAACACATGAGGAGACCCCTACCAGGAGGCTGAAACAAGCTTCTCGCCCCCGGGGAGTCTCTTCAGAATTCCCCGCAGACTTGTGTGGAGCATCTTGGAAATTCCGGGGCCGTGCAGCCCCCGATCCCAACCATCCTTTCCGGCTCCATGACAGAGCAGGCAGTCATGTGGGCAGCCAATCTGACCACCTAGGGACGGCTCCCAACTCATGTGTGGGGAGAGTGGGCTAAGCCTGCTCTCCCTGCACTACCCCGAACTGTGCTTCACACAGATCATGTGAAGTGCCCCACTCACTTCTACCCGGGTTTCCCTTCTATCCAGGTTTTCCTCTTCTTGCTTCCAGACAATCTCATTTAAGGGAAGGGGGAATTAGGTGAGCTAGCCACCTTGGAATAAACGGGCTCACCTGTGAGCCCAGTGGTTCCCACGATCACTAGAAAGCAGGCCAGTTTCCCTTAGCCCACTGTCTAGTGATCGTGGAAATAGCTGCTGAATAAATGTGTACCTGCTTCTCCTAAATAGTTAGAGGCAGCTTACAACAACAACAACCTCAATAACAATATTCAAATAAAATTCCAATAAAGTAACAAATAAATTAGCTAAAAGTAGCACAGCAGCAAAATAAGAATAGATGTAGATACGACAACAAATATTTATATACCGCTTTTCAACAAATTTTGAAAGCGGTTTACACAGAGAAATAACAAATAAATAAGATGGATCCCTGTCCCCAAAGGGCTCAGAATCTAAAAGTAAACATAAGATAGACACCGGGGCACTTCTCACAATCAGCAAAAATCGGGCTAGCAGAGGCTAGCCCGATTTTTCTTGACCGTAAGAACCACTGGGCTCGCAGCCAAGCCCAGTGGTTCTTGAGCGGGTAACCCGCTCGAGAACCCCTGGCAAAAAGCAGGTTTGCGGAGTGAGCGCTCCAGCAAACCTGCTTTTTACGATCATGAGTAGCCACACCACGCCTTCGCACCGCACCTACTCATGAGTAGACCCCCGGAAGGGAGGCTTAAAAGCAGCCTCCCGGCTCAGGGGTCTCCCCAGTATGCCCTGTGCAGTCGCACAGGGCATACTGGAGCTTGAGGAGGCTGTGCGGCCCCCGTTCACCCCAATCCTCACCGGCTCCATCGTGTGGGCGGCCAATTCAGCCGCCCAGGGCTCCCTGCCCGCTCGTGAGCGGGGAGAGCAGGCTTAGCCTGCTCTTCCCGCTCACCAGGAGAAACCGGGTCTCACTGATCGTGAGACCCGGTCCACCAGCAACAGTCACTAGAGGGGTACTGTGCTGGGGGTGGATAGGACCAGTTACTCTCCCCCTGCTAAATAAAGAGAATCACCTTGTTAAAGAGGTGCCTCTTTTCCCAGTTAGCAGGGGTTGAAGGAAGACGAAATTAGCACAGTAGCAGATAAAAATGCAAATCGCATACAACACATAAAAGTTACACCTTAAAACAGATGATGCAACAAAAGATACAACAGGGATAACCTAAGCTTTTCTGTGCCGAAAGAGCACCTGAGAGACAGGCTATGAAGCTCTTCTCACGATCAGTGAGAAGAGCTTCTGGCGGGTATGTGGGGAGAGCGGGCTTAGCCCACTATCCCCACAGATGAGCAGCCTCCAAGCTCTGAGTAGCCGAATCGGCTGCCCACATAACTACCGTCACCGTCACGGAACAAGTGAAGGCTGCAGGGAACGGAGGCTGCCCAGCCCCCAGAAGTTCCAGGATGCCCCGCGCAAACACGTGAGGCATTCTGGAGAGACCTACGTTAACCTCATGTAAGGGGAGGGGAGCCCGGTGGTTCTAACAATCAGTTGAAAGTGGGCTAGGTTCCCTTAGCCTGCTTTCTACTGATCATCGGAATATCTTCTACATGTTTCACTCACCACATCATGGAACTCTGACTGAGCTTGTTGAGAATTCTAAGGACTCTCTACCAGCTGGCAAATAAAACGAAAAGTGATGACTGACAAACATGAAAGGAAAGAGGATCCCTATTTTGTAACTATCAAATTTGGAAACATTCTAACAATCCTGAGGAAAATATTAATCCATAGAATTCAAAAGCATGAGAGTTGGGAAGCTTATGAAACCGGGCTTTTCTTCCCTGTCATCTTGTTTCTAATCCTTCCTAATTTCCCCATCACACTTCCAAATGTATGCATGAGGGCTAGAAGCTTATTTAAGAAACCTGAAAACTAAGATTCTCAGGAAGCAGAGCCCACACAGAAATTCTTTGGAGATGGTGTGAAGTATGTGAGCCATTGTCTGTAAAGAGGCATTTGAACTTTGAAGGACAGGAAAGTAGTGACTCATATAGGTAGCAAAGGTCTTCTCATGATCGGTGAGAAGAGCTTCTGTCAGGTCTGCAACCTTAGCCCACTCTCCCTGCAGACTATCCTGTCCAGAGCCCTGGGCGGCCGGATTGGCCTCCCACATGACTGCTGGCTCTGTTACAGAGCTGGGAGGGGTGGTGGGGATTGGGGTCTGTCTGTCCCCTGGAAGTTCCAGGATCCTGGAGAGACCACCGAGGTCGGGAGGCTGCTTGCAGCCTCATAGTTGGGGGCCTACTCATGTGTAACCATGCGCTGTGGTGACACATGCGCAACAAAATGAGGTTAACTGAGCCCTCACTCCATTAACCTCATTTAAGGAGAGGGTGTTTTAGGCGGGCTAGCTGCCTTGGGAGCACCAGTCTCACCCGCAGTCTGATAGTTCCCATGATCAACGGAAAGCAGGCTAAGCTCCCTTAGCCCGCTTTCCATTAATCATGGGAATAGCCTCAGGAGCTGTGGAAGAGAGGTTACTGCTTGGAAGGTGGGTTCAGGCTCTAATTCAGACGAAGAGGCTATTCCCCCGATCAGGCGAAATCGGGCTAGGGGAGCCTAGCCCGATTTCGCCTGACCGTGAGAACCACTGGGCTCGCAAGCGAGCCCGGTGGCCTCCAGGCAATTAACCCACCAAACTACCCCTCCCCTTAAACCTGGTTTGTGGGGCGAGCGCTCTGCATACCCTTTAAAAAAAACTCATGTGTTGCTGTGCCGCGGCTCCGTGCCGTGGCAACTCATGAGTAGACCCCCGATTGGGAGGCTCAAAAGCAACTCACGCAGGGCATGCTGGAGCTTCCAGCAGTCATGCAGTCCCAGATCTCCCCAGCCCCCACCAGCTCTGTAACAGAGCTGGTAGTCATACTCGATCCTGCTCGTGTGTGGGGAGAGCAGGCTAAGCCCGCTCTCCCAACTAATCCCCTAGAGGCTCTTCTCACAGATCGTGAGAAGAGCCTCAAATAGTAGTACTATTTGAGGCGAGTCTCATGATCAGTGAGACTCGCCAAAAGAAGGTCTCAAAGCAATGCCCAGATTGGCTGCCCACATGACTGCCAGCTCCATCACAGAGCCGGCAGGGGCTGCGGGGACTGGGGGCTGCAGGGCCCCCAGGAGTTCCAGGATGCCCCATGCAAGCGTGCGGGGCATCCTGGAGAGAGCCCTAGGGCTGGGAGGCTTGTTTCAGCCTCCCAGCGGGGGTGTCCTCATGTATTGCCGCAGCACGGAGCCACACTAAGGCAATACACAATTTAAAAGCGTTAGCGGAGTGCTCGGGGAGGGGAGGGGTGTCCAAGCGGGTTACCTGCTTTGGGGAAACCAGGCTTACCTGAGACCCCGGGGGTTTCCACGATCTGTGGAAACTGGGCTAAGTTCCCTTAGCCCTCTTTCCACTGATCATGAGAATACCGTCTTACTCTAGTATTGGTGCTGCACCCATTATTTTGTTATTCTGCTAAACAAAAGTAGCTGTCGTGTTTGACCCTACTCTTTCATGTCTACCACAGCGAAGCTATTCACACATGCAGATGAAACCGGCCTAAGGAAACCTAGCCTGGTTTTGCCTACGTGTGTGTATCACAAGTATACACTGAAGCTATTTTCACGATCACTGAAAAGCGGGCTAAGAGAGCTTAGCCCACTTACCAGGGATCGTGGGAACCACCAGGCCCACAGGCGAGCCCGGTGCTCCCAAGGCGGCTAGCCCACCTAATTACACCTCCCCTTAGACAAGGTTAACGGAGCAAGCGCTCCATTAACTTCATCTTTTTGCTCGTGTGTTGCCATGGTACACGGTGACACATGCGTAGATCCCTGACCAGGAGGCATCCTGGAACTCACGCAAGGCATCCTGGAACTTCCAGGGGCCACACGGCCCCCGATCCCTGCAACTCCTGCCAGCTCCGTGACGGAGCTTGCAGTCATGTGGGGGGCTGATCCGGCCGCCCAGGGCTGCCTCTTGATCATCTACCTCTTGATCATCTAATCCCCCTCTCCCCACAGAACCCCCTCCGGCGCTTCACACCGATTGTGTCAAGTGCCTCACTCTCTCCTAACCCCAGTAATGTGATTGTTTGTCAACCGTGGCTGCGTGCAGCTATGGCTGGCAGACTGTGGAGATCCCGGCCAGCTCTGAGGAGGGGAGAGGAGATCCCCATAATGCACCACGCACTTATGCGGTGCATTATAGGAGCTCTAGGGCGTGAGGTCAGCTTTTTACGGCTTCTTCCCCACTAACTCTCTTGCCCCTTTTCACTGCTCGTGAGAAAGGGCTCAGCATGAACTGAGGATCATTAAGAAGATTGCATCTACTATAATATCTATTGTGTTATATTTCAGTAAAGGAGAATCCTTTTCTGATGCTGTATTTTGTCCCAGTATAACCTTTATCTTGAGCAATCTAAACAATCATATCCATAACTGCAGAAGACAAGCTGAACTTTGCCGGTGATGTGTGTGTACAATATTATAGATTGTCCTGCCCCGGGGCTTTGGAATATGCTCCCTGAACGAGCATCTCCTTCTCTGTTTGTTTTCAGGGAGACTCTCAAGACTCACCTGTTCTCACCGGCTATTAATTAGAATTAATTTTAATAATTTGTTTTCATAATCGTTTTATGCTACTGTTTTAATTGTTTCTTGTATTTTAATCTGTGCTGATTTTTAAAATATTGTTTTAAATTTTTGTACACCACCGAGTGATGTGTACATCAGGTGGTATAAAAATATGATAGATAGATAAATAAATAAATGAACCAATTACACACACACATATTCTTACACACGCACACGCACACACGCACACAAACGTTCACACACACGTTTTTCTAGAGCAATCTATAAAGAGCATGTTATATATTCTAAGAACACATATCCTTGTCTTTGCTATTTTAAGTGCACCTATGATCAGTACTGTGTTCATCAGCTGTAGTAATTGGTGGCAAGAATGAGAGATGTAGATAGGAGGATGAACACCTAGATGTACATATCAGGTATAAATATAAATATAAATATACATACACACACATATACATACACACACATGTTTTTCTAGAGCAGTCTATAAAGAGCATGTTATATATTCTAAGAATGCATTGCCTTGTCTTTGCTATTTTAAGTGCACCTTAGGAAGCTATGATAATTACTGTGTTCATCAGCTGTAGTAATTGGCGGCAAGAATTTTCACATCAGATAGAGCACACATTGCTATGGGAACCCAGTCAGTAATAACAGTTCAGGTAGCTGGGAGAAAGGAATCCCCAGTTAGAAATCTTGGGCACCTGCAGGTGTAAAGGATTTTTCCACCTACTCTTTTCTTGAAATCTCTCTCCTAAGAGCAAGATCCAGGGGAAAAAACCACATGTTTTAAAATAAATCAAAGACAGATTTGCAAGAGCCTGCTCTTATACGGCATAACAGAGCTGATAGAATGTGTGCACCACTGCAGCTGAAGTACTTTGCAGATAAAAGGAACCAAGGGGATAAAGAATCTCATATATTCCAAGCAACTTGAAAAAGCCTTGCAGCCTACATGAGCTCCAGTACAAAGTGACCCACTCCCCACAGTAGGTTTGCAGGCAGTATTGCTCTTATTACAATTTAAAGTCCCCTTTCCACAGCTAAAATGGTGCAAAGGAGTCTTTGAAAATAAGGCACAGTCACCATTCATCCAACATGTTCCTTATGGCCACTGGTTTGTATTTCTCTCAAAAGGGATAAATCAGCATTTACCTGTTTGTTTCCTGAAAGCTCGTGACAAGTCTTAATAATTGTAAATGAAGTCACTTTTCTCTGTCCACTTTTTAAGGTGTGTGCATGGGCATAGCTATAATTAAAAGGGGGAGGGGGAAAATGTCCCTGGGCTCCAGAGTGGGTGGGCCCACTGGAGAGGTGACAGCTCACTCTTCTCTCTCCCTCTTTTGCCTTCCCAGCACACTGGCATGCTGTTGGCTCCTGACTTGAATCTCAGATTCAAGAGAGATTAGTGTTCTTCAGGAGGGGAGGGGACAGGAGAGAGGCATGTCAGGCAGTGACCCTCCTTCCTCCTTTCTTCATGACTGGCTGGTTAGTGCTCAGGTTCAGCCTACCCTCCCTTAGCCTTCGTGACAGGCTCAGCAGTGAGAGAAATCTAGCATCAGCCATCTAGTCACATGGAAAGGAGGAGGGAGGGATGTTACCTGACTGACACTCCTCCCCTCCCAAAGCTGATACAGAGTTGGGAAAAAACCCTGAGGCTATTCACACGATGGGAGAAGCCCGCTCTCCCTGCAAACCGACCCCATTATACCCTATGAGGAAAAAAATTAAAATAACATTCAAAAATTCATAAAAAATTGTATGAGTGTCCAATTGCTTTGGGGTTTGGGTGGCAGGTACCCCTGGGTGCCAGCTACCAACCTACCAATTTTTGGATTTCTGAACTGGTTCAAACCGGTTCATACCGGTTCGAACCGGTTCGAATTTGAACCAAACCAAGGGGAGGTTCGAGCAAAACCAAAACCGAACCACCCCCTCCTGGTTCGAACCTGGTTCAGATTCAAACCGAATAGGGCAAACCGGTTTTGAACACATCCCTATTCAGTTTACCCCTAAAACATGGGGGAAATTATAAGACAGTGAGGCTATTCTCATGATGGGGGGGGAAACCAGGCTATAGAAGCCCAGCCCAGTTTTTCCCCATCGTGAGAACCAGCAGGCTCACGGGCGAGCCCAGTGTTTCTCTGGCAGCTAGCCCGCAAAAGTAGCCCTCCCCTTAGCTCAGATTAGCGGAGCGAGTGCTCTGCTAACCCAGGTTTTCTGATTGTGTGCCACCACGGCACATCTCCACAGCATGGCAGCACACGAGGAGACCCCCACCGGGAGGCTGCAAGCAGCCTCCTGGGCTCAGGGGTCTCTCCAGGACTCTGGAGGACCCTGGGGATCTATCCTAAGCCTGCTTTCCCCGCAGAACCCCCTTCGGTGCTTCACACCGATCATGTGCAGCGCCTCAGCAAACCCCCATATGATCCTATTATGGTTTTTTTGGGGGGGGGGAATTGTTTAAAATCACTTGCTTGCCCATTTCTTTCATGGATTGGGTGGTAGGTAGCACCCATCATGCCCTACTACCCAACTCACTTTGGTGTCCCTAGGAGCCACCAATGTGGAATAATGGGGTGTTTTGAGTTCCCCATTTTTCCCTATGGCCGAAACACTCAAAACATTTTGGACTGGGTCTCATTATCTGTGAGACACGGTTTGGGGTGGTGAGTGAGAAGAGCGGGCTAAGCCCACTCTCCCCGCTCACAAGCAGGGAGGGAGTCCTGGGTGGCCTGATTGGCCGCCCACACGATTGCCGGCTCCGAGACGGAGCCGGCTGGGAGGCTGGGGAGCTCGGGGGCTGTGCGCCCCCCAGAAGCCCCAGTATGCCCTGCGCAAGCGTGCAGGGCATACTGGGGAGACCCCCGGAGCAGGGAGGCTGCTTTTCACCTCCCCTCTGGGGATCTACTCATGAGTAGGCATGGCACGAAGCCGCGCCATGGCTACTCACGATTCTAAAAACCAGGTTTTCAGAGTGCTCACTTCACAAACCTGGTTTTGGAGCAGGGGTTCTTGAGCTGGTTACCTGCTCCAAAACCACTGGGCTCGCAGAACCCAGTGGTTCTGGTGATCGGCAAAAATCAGGCTAGCCTCCACTAGCCCGATTTTTGCTGATTGTCAGAATAGCCCCTTTGAGTTCTTCTGTTGAAACAGCTGGCTCAATCGTTGTTTCAACAGAACGTTTTCGCCATTTTGCATTTTGTTTCAAGCTTGAAACAGAACGCAAAACCTCTTTCATGCACATCACATTTTTCCCATCCCCACCACAGCCCTTGTGGACCCAGAGGCACACCTGAATGTTGAGTGTGGCATAGGAACATAGGAACATAGGAAACTGCCATATACTGAGTCAGTCCATTGGTCTATCTAGCTCAGTATTGTCTTCACAGACTGGCAGCGGCTTCTCCAAGGTTGCAGGCAGGAATCTCTCTCAGCCCTATCTTGGAGAAGCCAGGGAGGGAACTTGAAACCTTCTGCTCTTCCCAGAGCGCCTTCAACCCCTGAGGGAAATATCTTGCAGTGCTCACACATCAAGTCTCCCATTCAGATGCAACCAGGGCAGACCCAGCTTAGCTATGGGGACAAGTCATGCTTGCTACCACAAGACCAAATGTGATGGGAAGGAAAATCCTCAAGCCTTCCATTTTGGATGGTTTTTCTTGCACAGGACTTTCTGAGTCCCATATATTATTCCCATATATTTCCTCCTTTTATTCCCATAAGTATGCTCCCTAAAGAGTTTCCACAAAGGCATTTATTGTTGCATAGCTTTGCATTAACAAAGTTTGGTTTTGGATATATTTCTCTTCTCAAACTCCATGAGGTGACTGTGTCCTTATATACCCTCTCTTGTCTTTCACAATTTGACAGAGCAGACTGCAGATGGTGTTCTTGGAAATCAGGTTCCACCTGCTGCAACTCATTTTTCTCTCTCTTGTTAGGTGCTCAAGCCCTTCCAGCTTTCAGGAAAAGCAGGCATAGCAGCAGCAGTAGTACTACTACTAGTACTACCAGTAGTAGTAGCAGTAGCAAAATTTCAATATAGATCTGTGAGGCCAAGACTGCAAGAGCTTAGTACTATTCAGATGATACGTTCAACACTTGTACAACAAGTGTACACTATACACAGTTATAGTGTACACAAATACAGATATTCACAAATTATGTTGAACACAGATAGAGCAGTACACTTCCTACCTGAACCCTGCATTTGAGGGAGGTTCTGCCAAGGATAATATTTCAACCATGTACAGCCATTCACACAAAAACATGTGGTGTGTGTGTGTGTGTGTGTGTGTGTGTGTGTGTACAGACACTTGTAAAACATGTCTAATAGCATGTATAGTTCATACACACCTACAGAACTGTACACACGTACAGTTATTAATACGATGAGGCTCTGTACACAATCAATGAGGCAGTTCTCACAATCAGTGGGAGCCGCCTGGGGAGGGTTAGCGGGGAGAGCGGGCTTAGCAGACTGCGTGCACACAAGCAGGCAGTCTGCTCTGGGTGGCCGAAGTGGCCACCCACACGACTGCTGGCTCCGTTAGGGAGTCAGTGGGGGCTGGGAGGATCGGGGGCTGCGTGGCCCCCGGAAGCTCCAGCATGCCCTGTGCAAGTGCGCAGGGCATGCTAGAGAGACCCTTGAGCCAGGAGGCTGCTTTTAAGCCTCCCGGTGAGGGGTCTACTCATGAGTTGCCGCGGTGCAGGGGTGCGCTGCAGCAACACACAATTTTAAAAGCCAGGTTTGCGGAGCAATTGATCCGCAAACCTGGTTTTAAGGCAGGACTACTTAAGCAGGTTACCCACTGAAGAACCACCGGGCTCGCAGCCAAGCCCAGTGGTTCTCACGATGGGAGAAAATCGGGCTAGCATCCGCTAGCCCGATTTTCTCCCATTGTGCGAATAGCCTCAATGTGTAGAGCCTCATGGGGTTATGCAGGGAGGGAGGGCTTAGCTTGCTCTTCCTGCACACAAGCAGGCGCACGACCAGATTGGCCACCCAGATGAGTGATTGTTTGGGTTGGGTTCTCCTGCGTCCGGCCATGGCTCCTTTGGGAGCTCTGGGGGTTGGGGGAAAAGGAGCCCCACGTCACGCCCCCACCAGCCCCTGGAGTCTCAGGAAGGCACTGCATGAGTGTGCAGCACCTTCCTGGGGTCCCCTTCCCCTCTGCCCCCCCCCGAGTGTGTCAGCCGTGACTGCAAGCAGCCGTGGCTTACACATGATCAAGCCAATATGGTTAACTGGGTAGTTAACTGGGTAGTTTTCTTCCTACCTTGCTTCCACGCAACTGAAAATTGGGAGCACACACAGCTTCCCAACCTGGTTAGAACACCGTTTTGATTGCGTGAATGACCTCATACTCTTTCAGCCTGGCTTACTTCACAGGGTTGTCATGTTGCTCAAATGCTGCCCAGAGTTCCTGGGAGAGAGGGAGGGATATAAAGACCCATGGTAATGGTGATGATTCCAATGGCAAAGACATACCCATTCCAAGGAAGCCCAGTGCCTTCCTATTAATCTTTTTCGTGGAGAGCTAATCATATCACTGAAGCTCTTCCCACGATCAGTATAAAGCGGGCTAAGGGAGCCTATCCCACTTTCTACTGATCATGGGAATCACCAGGCTTGCAGGCAAGCCCGGTGATTCCAAGGTAGCTAGCTTGCCTAATTCCCCCTCCCCCTAAATGAGGTTAATGGTTAACTGCTGCCAGCCTCCTGGTCTCAGAGGTCTCTCCAGAACTTCCACATGGCCCCCAATCCCCACATCCCACACCGGCTCCATGACGGAGCCAGCAATCATGTGGGCGACTGATCTGGCCACCCTGGGCTGCATATTTGATCATCTGCAGGGAGAGTGAGATAAGTCCGCTCTCCACGCAGGCCAGCCAGAAACTCTTCTCACTGATTGTGAGAAAAGCTTCAATATGTTACAGGCTGCCTTGGGCAGTTTGTTACCATTGAGAAGGAGGCATACGTTGTTCACCTTTACACAACATTATAGTTGCAAGCCAAATTATCTGCAGAACCTCCTGTGTAATCTGCAAATCTGCTTCGGGGGCATATTTAGCAGCATCTATGT
This sequence comes from Hemicordylus capensis, assembly GCF_027244095.1. Taxonomy (NCBI): domain Eukaryota; kingdom Metazoa; phylum Chordata; class Lepidosauria; order Squamata; family Cordylidae; genus Hemicordylus; species Hemicordylus capensis. The sequence goes on from NC_069661.1 coordinate 161,226,406, forward strand.
TCGGGGTCTGCTTGCCTGGCTTGCCCTCATAACCTATGAATGGGTATGCAACCGCAGCTTCTCTGCCCTTCCTCTCTTCTGGATCCATCACCATCACCCACTCATTTGCTGCCCCCAATGGGCTGGGGATTATAGGCCTTTTCCCTGAGCACTCACCAAGTAGCGTGTATTCCAGTGGTGAGTGGGTGACAAGGGAGGGGGCTTAGCCACAGACATCCATAGTAGCCCAGGCAATTAGTGCCAACAGGCTGCCCTGATTGCTAGAAACGCCCCCTCCATCACCTGGCATCACCTTGGATGTGAATTCCACCAACAACGTCCCTGTGCTCAAACATGGATGGGGCACAGTAAAATAAAAGTTTCACTGGATGGATGAATTATTGTGAATGAGTGAAAAATTCACTTTGGATATCTTGAGATCCTTTCATCACTGTAAGTGTTTCAATGCGAGGAGACCGAATTTAATTACACTATGGGTCAAACTAGACATGTTGGTGGTTCCATATGCATAGGCGTAGGAATTGCTGCAACAGTAGCAGCTTGACCTAATGAGCCAGGAGGTAGGGGAGGCCTTCAGGTGGGCATATGAATGATTAACTAGCCCAGGGGTGTAGCTATAATTGAGCAGAGGGGTTTAAAAAACCTGGGTCCCCCAGCTCTACCCCTCCCTATTTTCTTCATTATCTCCCTCACTCCGAGGGGCACCAGGGAGAAGGGAGAACATGGGCTCCCTATCTATGGGCTCCCTAACATGGGCTCCCTAATTATGCCGCTGAACTTGCCTGCACAGCTCTACCTGATGAATGGCCAGCCTGCAGGCAGTGAAACTCTCATTAATACCAGGGCAGAGTGGGAGAGAGAGGTGGAACCAGACTGTCAGGAACCAGAGGGAACTGCGCCTCATTTGATGCGCAGGACATCTCTAGCTCATCAGGACAAGCCGTTAGTGGTCCCAGCCAAGGAGAAAAATAGGGTGGGTGTCAGGTTTTAACTTGCACACAGGTCACTGAAGCCTCCCCTCCTGCTGCTTATGTCCCCTCAGCATAAGGTCCCTTCATGAGCCAGCATGGTGCAGTGCTGGACTAGGGCCGGGGAGACCCGAGTTCAAATCCCCATTCAGCCATGAAACTAGCTGGGTGACTCTGGGCCAGTCACTTCTCTCTCAGCCTAACCTACTTCACAGGGTTGTTGTGAAAGAGAAACTCAAGTATGTAGTACACCGCTCTGGGCTCCTTGGAGGAAGAGCGGGATATAAAATGTAATCATCATCATCATCATCATCATCATCATCATCCAGTCAAACACACTTCTGGTATTAGAGCTTGGTTGAAGACAAAAAGGACAAAAGGAATCTAGGAAGAGCCCTACATTCCTTACTGCCACTCCCCTCCAGCTGTGAACATCTGGCTCATGCTTCCTCTCTCCATGTTTAAACACACAGAGCTGTTGCCATCACATCTAGTTTGGCCCCACGTTTCTGGTTTAGTGAGGTGCTTTGTGTTAATGTATTTCAATCCTCCATTTAGTACTAATAATGCTTAATTAAGAGATCATTTAATAATCCATAATGTTTATGGGATAGAGAAATTCCAGCACAGTTCTTCCATTTCTTCCTCTTTGCAAATGCTCCTGTAATGAGTGTCTTACTTAATCATAAATCAAACTACCACATAAATTAATATGGAATTTATTGTCTTCTGGCAAAATGAGGCTCCTTTGTTCAAGCACACTGAAGGAATAATTCCAAAAAAGGCAAACCCATCCTGAAGGCTGATTTACTTTTTACTCACATAAATGTTTCTTAAAATCCCCTTTCACCTCTTATGCTATAATCTTGGCATTGTTGAACTATCTGAATATAGAACTAGAAGCTACAGATTTAGTAAGTTTCACAAAGGTTGTAACCTTTCGGTCTTAGGTAACTCACCTGAAAGACCAATTGGTTCCACTGGGTAAATTCTCAGCAGTTTATCGAGACTACTGGAGTTTTTCCATAGATGTAACAGAGCCAGATTTTCACTTACTATTGGAGTCAGATCAAACTCCCATTGTTCTTAAAATCTCTCATCTGTAAAATATAGCTTATTAATACTCAGCTCCTCAACAAGGGTGTTATGAAGATTAATTAGCTAATATTTATATATCCGTTTCAGGATATATATCAGTGAAGCTGGTTTTTTCAGAGATAAAATCAGTGAAGCTTGGGTATTACGTTGCTTTAATTTTATGATCAAGTCCAGATAAAATACTTTTATTTAATGAGTAAAGAAAACTGCCTCTTAAAAGGCCTCACACTATGCTCTCCCCACAATATTTTAAAGGTGGCAACCTGATCCACTAGTATTCATGTTCCCATTGTGGTTGTCACTCAGCTAAACATTGCGCACATGTCTTATGCCATCAATGGAGTCTCCTCTCTTTGTCTTCTCCGATCAATACCCCACACAGTTGAATATATGTGCATGTGTATATGCATACATGCACGTAGGCTTAGCCACCTGCACTCCAGTTATATGCATGCAAACTCAGACCTATGAGGAATAGTTAGGAAATAGGGTATGGTAGCCCGGAGAAGAGGAAAACAGGGAGATATGATCACTATCTAAGGACTGTCACATATAAGAAGGAGTGGATTTGCTCACTGTTGCTCCAGAGGGTGGGACTAAAACCAGTGGGTTGAAATTCCAAGGAAACGGATTAGGAAAGAATTTCCTAATTGTAAAGTAATAGCTGATTGGCAGTGGAACAGTCCGCCTCATGTAGTAATGTGTTCTCCTACAAAAGGCCTTTGTGGCTAGGGGTGATGGGAGTTGTAGTTCAACCACATCTGGGGACCCAAGGTTAAGAAACCCTGCTCTAGAGGTTTTCAAATGGACATCTGTCAGGGATACTGTAGCACTTTCCTGCACCGAACAAGGGGTTGGACTAGAGGGGTGTGCATGGGACCCTTCTGGGCAGTTTGGTTCAAATTCAAACTGAATCTGAACCGAACTGCCAATCCACAAACCAGTTCAGTAGAACTGGCCAGTGGTTCAGTTCATGGACTCGAGCTGGGTCAAACAGGTTTGGCCTGTTCAACCCAGTTCAGGAGGCTTGTAAAGGGGGAACCTGTAAGGATTCCCCTTTACAAGCAAAGAGGAATCACTAACTCTTAAAGGGGGTTGAAAGGGTGGGTGAGAGAGCAGTTTACCCACAGCGAAGTGGCAACAGCTCCTCAGCAGTGGGGACAGGCCAGTGGCAGCTTCTCTAGATCCTGTTGGCACCTCCCGCCAGCAGTGCGGGCCAGCTGACTTGGTATAAGGCATAGGGACATAGGAAGCTGCCATAAACTGAGTCAGACCATTGGTCTATCTAGCTCAGTATTGTCTTCACAGACTGGAAGCGGCTTCTCCAAGGTTGCAGGCCGGAATCTCTCTCAGCCCTGTCTTGGAGATGCCAGGGAGGGAACTTAAAACCTTCTGGTCTTCCTAGAGTGGCTCCATCCCCTAATGGGAATACCTTCCAGTGCTCACACTTCTAGTCTCCCTTTCATATACAACCAGGGTGGACCCTGCATAGCTAAGGGGACAAATCATGCTTCCTCCCACAAGACCAGCACTCCTCTCATAGGCAGCTTCCTATGATCCCATGTATCCTGATTAGTTACATTGCATCTCCATATATAGTTCAAATCTAGGAGCCATGGGCCATATTCACATGCAACATAGAATTGTGTGTCTGATGGACCCACAGTTCTGCTCCCCACTGTGGTTAACTGTGGTTAATTTGCATGGAACATGAAACCAGAGCTGAATGGGCCAGAGGTTGCCAAACCTGTACATCGGAATGCAGGACACCCCTTCCAATGACACCTGTCCAGATTTGGATGTAATCAAATGTAATAAGCAGATGTAATAAGCAGATGTAATAAGCTGGGAGCCAACAGTCATCTAGAATGCAGTGAGAAGGGGGAACGGGCTGTGTGGGCTTCCTTCTTTTATGAAGGACAGCCTGCATAGCCAATGACAGTTGGAGAGAGGGAGGAGCTTCCTCCCTCTACTCTGATTTCAGGGAATGCAGCCTGCAGTTCCACATTCAGACATAATGCAGGCTGTATTCAACCATAGGTTGGGGTGGCAAAACTCACTGCATCCCAAGGGTTCAAATTGGAGTTTGGAGAGTGGAACCTCAGGTCACTTTCCACATGAAAACAGAGTTTGGAAGGGGTGTCCTGCATTCGGATGTACAGGTTTGACAACCTCTGGCCCATTCAGCTCTGGTTTTATGTTCCATGTGAATTAACCACAGTTAACCACAGTTCAGTGGTTAACTGTGGCTTACAAACCACGATATGGAACAGTTTCATTTCCTGGTTTGCAAACCATAGTTAAACCACAGCTCCCATGTTCAGAAGACGGGTGGATCAATACTTTAAGTAACTGGGATTCAGGGGCGGAGCCACCATTGAGTGAACACATTCAAAGAACCTGAGCTACCGCCCCTCAGGGGCCACGCCTCATGCCCCAGACACGCCCCCACATCTGACATCAGACACTGATGCTGGGGGCATGGCTAGGGGAGCCGTGGTGGTGGGCTGAGCTCAGGCCACTGCTGGCCTCCCTCCGTGCCTGCTGGGATTCCCTCCACTCAGCAAGTGTATGAGGAGAGAAGAGAGAGGAGTACACCGCCTCAGAGTTCCTTAGGCTTGTTTGCACAATCTACCAAGCTGTGGTTTGTTGGATTGTCAGAAGCAGGCCATTGTAATGACATTTGTAATATTAAGGTATAGAGTAAATTGTACTTGTTGGTACGGAGGGGGGAGTTTGTCACAGAGCTGTAGGTTTTTTTGTGACAGTCTAATGTTTTCTGCAGCATTTAGTTCCACCCTAAGTAGAAATACAGTGTTACGAAGTGAGGGCCAGAACAGGCTAGCGAAAAAGAAAAGTGATGAGCTATTCCTGAGGAAACAGATATTTCCAAATCTGTTTCAATCAATGAGATAATTGTCTAAAAAATCTCTTCCCTCATGATTTTCCAAGATATTTTGAATGCAATATTATCCAACTCACTTCATGTTACATGAGGGGAAAGAAACTTAATCAGACGTGCGCTGCAGTTCATCTGGTGCTCACTAGCAAAGTTCATATATGCCTTTTAGGCCCATCTGAACTGTTGTCTCTCGAATTTTCAGCTCATTAAAAGCTTGCAAAATTGTGGCCTATAGCCAAAAATGCTACTGTATAAGCTTGTGACTGAATCAGTTAATCCAGAGGAGAGGAAAGATTGCATGAGGCACTATGACTGTATCTTGGGTCTCAACTGCCACTTCTATGCTACAAAGTGATAGAGAGATGGGCCCTGTTCACAGGTTGTATTAAATGCACATACACTCTCTGTACAGTGCACTCACATACATATCTGCATGTGTAACCCTGAGTGTGAGTGTGTGTGTGTATTGCCTTCTATTGGCTGAACCTCCCCACTCCATCCTATAGGAGCATTGAGTTCTGATGCCATCATATAGAGAGCAGCAATCCCATTAGGGGCTGAAAATAATTCAGTGCACTCACCATCCAATAGAGGGCCACACTTTCTCTCTCAGGATTACATTTGCACCCTCAAACATTATTCAGACATTAGACTGATTCACATGGTCATGGGTAAGGGAGAAGACCCAGCCTACTCTAGTTCAGGAGCTGCGCACTCTCCCATTTCCTGGATGCCTGTAACCCTCTTCAGATGTTATAAAAAATCTCCTGCTGTATAAAAATGCCTCTGCTCAAGGAGTGGGATGAAGGGAGAGGAGGTCCCGCCCTTGCTGCGTCTCTCACTGGCATCACTCACCCATCCAAATTCATGGTTCTGATGCGGCTTGCCTGAAGAGGGAAACACATTCCCTGTGATGGAGGGTACATCCATGATTGTGTGCGGGTGGATTGATCAACACTCAAAATCATGGATGTGCTTGCCATTACAAGGAGATCTCCTCCCTCTTCAGACAAGCCCTGTTGTAACCATGAGCAGTGGGGTGTGAGGGTGCTTGACAAAGCAGAGGCAGGACTTCCTCTCCCTTCACCCTGCTGTATGCAGCTACAGCAGGGCATTTTTATAAGGTCTGAAGCTGCCTGGTGAGTTAAAAACAACTTAGGTGGTGCCAGCAGTGATAGTCTGCTAAGCAGCAGCTGGGTCAGAGAGCTCCCTCCTACCCAGCAGCTGTACCCAGGTTGTTAACAAGGTAGGAGGAAAAGCCCTCCATCCGAGCTGCACCTTAGCATACGATCACTGAAAGTTCAGTTTAAGGAGGAAGCTCTCCTAATGAAATCAATTATATGTAAAGTGTACCTTCTGCAATTTGATTGTGCAGTTATCTCTCAGGAGTAATGTCTTCCTGTGTCAGGGCTTTCCTAGGACAGCAGCAATTTTAGAGTTGAAATGAATTTTGCTCCCTCCCTCAATTCTCCTAAACATGTTCCTTTCAAAAGTTGATGTTAATTAAATATTCAGTGAACATTCACTCGACATTCTAGGAAACAACTGGTACAGATTGCAGCAGCAAGAGTTTTATCAGGCACTAAGTGTTCTGAGCACATTATACTTTCGTTATATCAACTGCAGTGGTTACCAGTTGGCTTCCAGGTACAATGCAAGGTGCTGATTACTGGGGCTCTGCAGTGCTTCAAAGACCTATTTGAATTCAGTCCATTGCAGCCCAAAGTCAACTGTGTTCTGGTTCAGGCTGAATTGGGGTTGAATCGAAGCAGATTGGGCCGGTTTGCATAGGCCACAGCGTCTTCACTTTGGCCACCCCTCTCCCCCCCACCCCCAAATCACTCCCCTCACTTGATGATATTATTTTCTAGTTTGGACAGAGGCCGTGAGGCAGGCATCTGGTGGGAGACTGTGTGAAACAGGATGCTGGACTAGATAGACTTATTCCACCTGTCCCTGAGGACCAGAGATCTCTTCTGAGAGGGCAGATTTCTGGAGCCCCTGGGAGCATAAATAGGAAGAAGGCATGCTGAGAGCATTTGGGAGGATGGAGAGGGTGAAGAGAGTAGAGTAGATTAGATTAGATTAGATTAGATTCTGTCAGCTTCCCTGACCTCTCCTGACGAACCACAGCCACCTCACCCTGCCTGCGCATTCCTGACATGGCTGAGGAGGTTTGTTTTTGCAGCCCCGGACCTTCAGCTTGCTTGCAGCTTGATTGTTTTCCTGTCCCACCCATGGCTTCTACCTGAGTGCTTGACTTATTCCACCTGTCCCTGAGGACCAGAGAACTCAGCATAAATAAGAAGAAGGCCTGCTGGAGGCCCATCTGCAGGCAGCCACCAAAGAATGCCAGGCTTTGGTGCCACCCTTCGGGGTGGGACTGGGGTTTGGAAGGAAGTTATGCTAAAGCAGAGTTGAAGGTCTGGGTTAAAGTTTGTTAGTCCTCCTTTTATTGGGTTGTGCCAGGCCTTTTGTTGTCATGTATTTGGGCAGGGTAATGTGGGGGTTGCATCTGGCAGTTCTGGGGCAGCTATTACTGTTGAGAGGAACAGAAGAAATGGGGTTGGCAGAACAGCTGGCTGTTACAGGGGAAGGGATACAGTAATTTTTTTTAACATTTATATCCCGCTCTTCCTCCAAGGAACCCAGAGCGGTGTACTACATACTTAAGTTTCTCCTCACAACGACCCTGTGAGGTAGGTTAGACTGAGAGAGACGTGACTGGCCCAGAGTCACCCAGCAAGTATCATGGCTGAATGGGGATTTGAACTCCGGTCTCCCCGGTCCTAGTCCAGCACTCTAACCACTACACCACGCTGGCTCTTTGTTTCCACTTTGGACTGCCCTGTCAGCTCTCTGGTCTTGGGGAGCAATTCCAATTACCCATAAAAACTAGCCTTGCTCCTCTGCAAAGCCAGGTTGGTTCAGAATAAGACTGAAATCATCCATGACTTGATCATGGATGAGGGAGCTGACCTAGCTTATATAAATGAAACCTGGATGGGGCTATTGGCCCAGTTTGACCCAGCTTCTCCCACCAGGCTACTCTGTTGTGGAGCAGGCTAGGGGAAGTGTGTGTGTGTGTGTGTGTGTGTGTTCCATAAGAATACCATCTCCCTTGCCAGGGCATGTGTGAGACAGGTGACTTATACTGAATGTGTATTTCTGAAGCTGGGAACTAAGGATAGATTGGGGATTCTGTTGGTGTACTGTCCACCCCACTGTCCAATTGACTCCCTAACTGAGCTGAAGGAGCTGGTCTCAGAGTTGGAGTCACCCCAGTTCTTAGTTCTGGGGGACTTCAATATCCATTGTGAGGCTTACTTATCTGGTGTGGCTCAGGAGTTCATAGTGGCTATGACAAAGATGGGCCTATCTCAACTAGTTTCAGGACCAACTCAAGTTGCCGGCTACACACTCAATTTGGTCTTTTGTTCAGATCATGGGGGTGTTCCATGAGGGAGGGGATCATGTGATTTCCCCATTGCCATGGATGGACCACTACCTGGTTAAGTTTTGTTTCACAGCCACAACCCGGTCCTGCAGGGGTGCAGGACCTATTAAGATGGTCTGCCCAAGACGGCTGCTGGACCCAGTAGGATTCCAAAAAGCCTTGGAGAGTTTTAATGTTGGTGTTGCCAGTGATTCTGTCGATGCCCTGGTGGGAACCTGGAATAAGGAACTCACCAGGGCTGTAGACATGATCGCTCCAAGCATCCCTTCCAACCTGCTTTAAAAGTGGCCCCTTGGTATACAGGGGAGTTGCACTGTCTGAAGCAGCAAGGTAGGCAACTGGAACGCAAGTGGAGGAGAAGTCGGCTCGAAATTGACAGGACATAGCATGGAGGCCATTTGAAGGTTTATGCGGACGCATGCATTGCTTCTGGATCACCTGGGGGAGTTGAGGATAGGAGACACTGCTTTGCAGTGGTTCCGCTCCTATCTCTCAGGCAGATTCCAGATGATGGAGCTTGGTGATGGTTGCTCTTCGAAATGGAAGCTATTATATGGAGTCCCTCAGGGCTCCATTCTGTCACCAGTGCTTTTTAATGGTTCAGAATAAACTATTCTGTCACCAGTGCTTTTTAACATCTACATGAAACTGTTGGGTGAGATCATCAGGAGATTTGGTGCAGGGTGTTATCAGTATGCTGATGACACCCAAATCTATTTCTCCCCCTCCCCCTCCCCCTCCCCCCCTCTTCCTCCTCCTCCTCCTCATCATCATCATCAGGAAATGACATTTATTCCCTAAATGCCTGCCTACAGGCAGTAATGGGCAGGATGAGGGATAACAAATTGAAGCTGAATCCAAGCAAGATGGTGGTGCTCACTGCGGGGGATTGGAATTTGAGTGATGAGTTAGATTTTCCTGTGCTGGATGGGGTTACACTCCTCAAGAAGGAACAGGTACACACCTTGGGAGCTTGGGAGCTCTTGGATCTAGGCCTCAACCTAGTATCTCAGGTGGAGGCTATGGCCAGTAGCGCTTTCCATCAACTTCAGCTAATTTGACAGCTGCATCCATTCCTTTAAGAGAACAATCTCAAATCAGTGGTGCCTCACCTGGTAACTTGCAGGCTTGACTATTGCAATGCGCTCTGTGTGGGTCTGCCTTTGTACCTAGTCCTGAAACTTCAGTTTGTTCAAAATGCGGCAGTCAGACTGGTCTCTGGGGTAACCCGGAGACACCATATTATGCCTGTTTTAAAACAGTTGCAATGGCTACTGATATTATGTTTCCGGGCAAAATACAAAGTGCTGGTTATTACCTTTAAAGTCCTGAATTGCTTGGTCCAGTCTACCTTAGAGAGTGCCCCTTCTCCTGTATGATCCACATCACATGTTGAGGCCATTTGGAGAGGTCCATCTCCAGTTACCACCAGTATGTCTGGTGGTGACTCAGAGCTGGGCCTTCTCTGTAGATGATCCTGGCCTATGGAATGCACTTCCAGAAGATATCCATAATTTAGGCTCCTTGTCGGCCTTTAAGAGAGCCCTAAAAACATACTTGTTTGGCCTGGCCTCCCAAGGTTTTAAAATTGTTTTTAAGTATTTTAAATAGGTTTTTAATGGTTCTGAACTGTTTTAAAATTGTTTTTATATTGTTAAGCAGAGTGTTTTAAAAATGGTGTTGGTTTTTATGGTTTTTTAAACTTGTGCACCGCCCAGACCCTTTGGATGGGGCAGTCTAGAAATTTAAATAAATAAATAAATAATAAGCCTTGGGACTGATCCAGCAAGGCTGTTCTTCTGTTCTAGCCTGAAGATAGTTCATCTTGCTCCCAGTATATGGAGAGCAGCTATAGTGGTGGCTTGAGATTTTAAGTGACTTACAGCAGAGTTTTCCCCCTAGCCCTTGAAATGACATGGGTGTTGTACTCTTTTCTAAAGTTGCAGCCACAAGAGTTTGGCCAAATCTGAATAGGCCTCTGAAGCTTCATACAGTCCTAATAACTAGCACCATTTGCACCGTTTCCAGGACTGTAGTAAAACACTTCTGGGAGCTGTTTTAAATCTTTAGCTTCTGCCGCTTCTGCCACTGCTCTCATCATCAGGAACAGAATAAATTATCTCCACCATGATTTCTCCTGTCCCCTGCTTGGACTTATATAAATGCCTTCAGGGGTTGGGGGAATTTCAAGGCAGCACAAAGTTTCAATGCCAGTTGGGAGCAACTACGCTTGAAGCTCTGAATCAAATCAAGGAGCCTCTGAAATATGAAGGCAGTCTCCGAATTGGAATGGGGCTACTGGTCGTTACCCTTAAAACACTTAATAACTTAAGATTAAAAAATTGCAAAGGACCACTTCATCCTCCATGAATCTGCTGGGCCCATAAGATCTTTTAGGGAGTCTAATCTTTGTATCTCTCCACCTTCTGAGGTTGGTGGCAACCAGAGTGAGAATGAGTCTTCTCATAGGTGCCCCCATTTTGTGCAGCTCCTTTCCTCTCAAGGTGCAGCTGGCTTCCTCTCTGTCGATATCTCAACGCAGGCTGAAAATCTTCTATTTGTACCAGCCTTTTGAAGTGTTCCCTGCTCTCTGTGCAGCCTGGTAGCTGAGTTGCATCTGATCCTTTTTTGGTGTTTTAAATCCTACTCTGTGGTTGTTTATAATTGCTGCTTTTTTTGTTTTAAATGTATATATTACTGATTTAATCTTATATTTGCAGCCACTTTGAAATCCCTTTGGGAAGAAGATTTGGATGCAGTGGCTCCCATGTTGCACCAAGTTCAACGCACGTTGTAATGGAACATGCATGCAGTTGAGTAAACGCACCCTTTGTGCAAATGCAAAAAAAAATTGCACCAGCAGAGTTGCATGATGGATGGACAGTGACAGGGGTGTGCAAACCAGTTTGAGTTGAACCAGCCTGGTTCAACCGGTCCAAGTTCAAACCAGACCAGCCCCAGTTCAAACAGAACTGGTCTGAACTGGTTTGGGGCAATGCTTGTAAAGGGGAAAATCCATGAGGATTCCCCTTTACAAGCAAAAAGGGATTCCCAAATTATTGGGAGGGAACTTACCTTCCCAGCGGCAGTAGGATAGCAACAATGGGGGCTCTACACACTCTGCAGTTACCGCAGGAGAGGGCTCTAACTGGGCCACAGCTGCCAGCCCGGGCTGCTATTGAGGAGGCTCGTGGGGGGGTAGAGGACCCCACCCCACCATTCTGCCATTGCCGTCTCACCACCACCACCAGGAAGGTATGATTTCCCCTAGGGAATCTCTCTTTGCTTGTAAAGGGGGATCCTCAGCAGATTCCCCTTTTCAAGCATCGACACAAACTGGTCTGCAAACCAGTTCTGCCTGGTTTGGTGGTAAAACCAGGCCGGTCCTGGCTTGGCTGAAATTGGACCGGGCCAGTTTGAATTTGGGTTGAATTCAAACATCCTAGGGATGTTCTGTTCACATCCCTAGCCAGTGACGGAGATACTGCGCAAGAGTACATCAGCCAGGGGCATAGCAAGGTTGGAGTTGGCCCAGAGACAAGATTTTAAAATGGGCCCCCACTCACTGAAGCTCAGCTCATGAAGTAAAGAAATCTTAAATGAGGCTGACTAGTGGTAAAAAAAAGCATAGTAAAATTTATTTATGTGTGTGTGTGTGTGTGTGTGTGTGTGTGTGTGTGTATACACACACACACCTATGTGCCACAATAGAACATCATCCTAAATTATTTTTAAAAAGGTTTTGTAAATTGTGGACGATGCAAGTCATTTAACGGTACTAGAGAAAGACATGCTGTTCTGGTAGCTCCAGGTCTTAACACTCACATCAATTTCGGAGGATGAATTCTACTCAAGGAAGCCTGGGTGGGTGCACGGCTGGGGGAGTCAGTCATGTGACTTGCCTCTGGGGGGGCCCCCAAGCCAGTGGCCCCCCAGACAACTGTCTCCCCTTGCCCTATTATAGTTACGCCCCTGACATCAACCTAGTAACATGGTGTTTGTGCAATCTGCATAACTTGCACAAATGGCATTATGGAAGAATAATTCCATTATTTCCAATGGGATTACTCTTGTGTAATGCAATTAATGCCACTTTTGCATCTATGCAACTTACACAAACTGTGCAAACACAAGCATACTGGGCTGATGTACTCTTGCACAGTATAAGCCATTCTGTCCAATTCCCTTTGTGCAGTTTTTGCATTTGCACAATTTCCCTCACATACAGTTGTGCACGGAATGTTGTGCAGTATGTAAACAACTTTTTAAAAAATAAACATTTGCAGTGGGTGCATTGCCTCTAACTTGATTGTTCTGGAATCAGAGACTTCTTCAGTACTGTAGCCCTTAAACTCTACATCGGACCTGCACAACTTGTGATCCACTATGTTGTTAAATGGAGCCAAATAGTAATGCATGAAAGCCTACTAGGGGCTTGTTACATTTCTTGTTTTGCCTCTTTGCCTCCCTTACTTTGCAGGCCACACATTACATAGATAATGAGCTGCTTTGGATCATCAGTTGAACTCGTCCATACATCCAAGAGGGGAAATGGTGACAGTCACTCCTACTTACATGCACTACAGTATGCAGTATTTATTTAATCCACATTAGATGCTGCTAGGGCCCCTCTACAGTGTTGCCTGAATAGAAAAAGCAAATAGTTCATGCTTGTGGCAAAAGAGTGTTGCATAAAGTTTCCGTTCTGTGACTAACAGGAATACAGTATGGAGTGAAACCGGGCTGAAAACAGCTTTCTTCAGAACTATAAACTCTGAGCACTTAATTCTAAACATATCCCAGTGCCAAATGTTCTAGCTTGGCCACCCCACTGCAATCCTAGACAGATGGAGCTCATTTTTCTTTTTTGTCTTGTTCTCTCTGTCTTTTAAACAGATGGTAAATCTGTTCATAGGATCTGTGTAGAGTATCATATATTGTATCATAAATAATCACAGGGGAAACTTTGCCAGACCAAGTTCATGATCCTGTACTTTTCAAATATAAGATGACAAATAATCTTTTCGGGGGAGTGGGGGACATCTCCAGCACTTAATGTGTCTGATGGGTTCCCTATGTCTGTGGCTATAACTGTTGGGATGATTTGTATTGCCTTGTTCAATAGAAGGAATAGTATTCTAGGAGGTTGAACTGAGGTTTTCTCTGTGGTTGTGGGTGGGAAATGTAAAGCAAATTAATGTCATATTATCTATTATGAAAGAAAGGATATGACTCTCACTTGAACCACACAGGCCTAAGTTGGTCCATTAGGGAAAATAAGTCACAATTCTAGTAATTGATGATGATGATGATGATGATGATGATGATGATGATGATGATGATAGCAGGGGTGTATCTAGGGGTAGGGCAGGCAGGGCACGTGCCCCGGGCGCCACTTGAAGGGGGGTGCCATTTTGTAAAATTAATTTTTAAAAAAAAAATGGCTGCCAAAAACAAAATGGTCACCGTGCATGCTCAAATGGCCTCTGTGAGGCTCTAGGTCATGCCAGGCTTTGCAGAGGCCATTTGAGCATGCGCGGTGGCCATTTTATTTTCAGTGGCCTTTAAAAAAAAAGATTATTTTTAAAAACGGCCACTGCACATGCTCAAATGGTCCCTGCGAGGCCCTAGAGTCCAGCGGGGTGAGGGGGAATCTTTGCAAACCCCCCAGCCTTTAGGAAGCCCCCCAAAGGGGCTACGGGTAATAATAATAATAATAATAATAATAATAATAATAATAAATAAAAGACACTGTACACATATTCAGATTGGCACTATGTACAGAGAATCAGGGCTTGTGAATACTGAGCTGACGCTTAAGAGCTAGGATTGTATTCATTTGCTCTTACTTTGCTTCTTGTGATAAGTGAGTTAAATGTGATGTCTTGCTAATATGGCTATTAATGGTGAGTTTGTCTTTGAATCAGTGTGAAACCCTTAATATTAAGGCCCACTGGGAGTTTCTTGCTCTCTTTCTCTCATTTTAACTGTCTTTCTGAAAAACTAGAATATATTCCAATCAGTGACACAGTTTACTTTGCATATCCTTTAATTATTTACAGAGTATCTGGGAAAAGTCAAATTCTCCATTGATTTTTAAAACTTATGTAATGGTGATGCTACAATGCATAATAGAGAATTAGACAGGCACTTCTGTTTAGTTTTCCAAGTACATCTCCACATAGTATTTGGGTATTTCATGAGCCCCCACATACTGAAATTTGTAGTTTTCCAGCATTTGTTGGTCTGGCTAAGTCCACTGCTAAATAGTTTTTGAAATATTAAAAGATTAATGAGCTTGACTTGTATTTTTCAGCTGATATTATGGTAAAGTTATCTGAAAGATGGGTGTCAGATGCTTGGACAGGGGGCGCAATTTCAGTGTTTGCCCTAGGTGCTATTTTCCCTAGATACGCCTCTGGGTGACAGATCACATATCATGCAGCATCCTACAGGTGTTTTGCATGCCACAGGTGCTGCTACGTCTTCCAAATGCAAGTTGTGCCATTTGAAATGGAAGTGTCTTGCAGAGACTGAGAAAGGGGAAAAAATCTAATAATTTTAGCACAAGCTTATGAAGACTGGAACAGTATTCATCTTTAGTTTTAGTTCTTTTTAATTTTTATCTTCTCTCTTTTTGTCTATGTAGATTTAAGCAGCAACCTAGCTTCTTGTTAAACTCCACATGCACAAAAGGTGAGTTCCCTTTGCACAGTTTGTTTTTACACTGTGCAAATTGTATCCAGCTGTATGTCAGGAGCCACACGGCTACTCACACCTCGTGCAAGTCATCATTTGATATTTCAGGCATCACATGGAGAACATGTGTCTGTCAACCAGCCAAAAGACATAGGTCAAAAGTGGTCACAAGAAAACATGGCAAAGGTGTTCCAAAGGTTATGGCATCAATGGGATTTTCCTGGCCAGATTTAGGCATCAGTGAGAAGTTAAGATATACAAGGCTTGGCAAGATGGAAACAGGGAAACCAGGCAAGACAGGGCATGAATGGCCTGGGAAAATGAAAATAAATCCAACAGTGAGCTAAGGTCAATGCAATTGTCATAATGAGAAGTCTGGTTAATTTGCTGGAATAGCCAGAGAATCAAGTACCTCTGCAGCTGGCAAACAAGAACTTGATGAGCCAGAATTAAGGGCTGTGGATCATGTCAGCACATTGTGAAAAGCCTTTGAAAGGCAATTGACTGAGCCAGGACATGGTAGTGACACGTGATCTCATATAATGTGTGATCTCATCTCATCAAAAGACTGATTCAGCAAAGGAAAACTGAAATTGTAAGTTTGCTGCATGAAAAGGGGTCATATAAATTAGCCTTAAGACAATTAGTCAGGATCCGGGATGTCTAAAACGTAGGCCCAGTTAAAAGCTTTTAAATGGTTGGACAGTGTTAATCCAGCTGGACTGCATTAATTCAGTTGCTGATGCCATTGATTTCAAGGAGTCATTATGTTTTGTGTCTTTTGCCAAACCATAAGGACATTTAAGCCCAATTTGTTGTTGTAGTAGTAGTAGTAGTAGTAGTAGTAGTCCTGTTCCTCTGTTTTTAATAACCAGCCTGAAATAAGTGAATCAGGTGAAGCATTTCTCATCATCCTATGTCCTAGTGCGCCTTCACCCCCTTAATTGCGTAGAGGGGGATTCATTTGAAATGCCTCTTCATACATGATCTAAAAACCACATTGCATATGTGAAAGGACAGTTCAGACAAAACACTACCCCACATCATTAGGTGAAGGAGGAAGGTGTCTTGAGAGGGAGCGTGGGACATATACGACCCTATTTGTGCAGTTTAGGAAGGTTGGCGCAACAAATTGTTTGAACCATCCCAAAGGCAAAGAACAAAACCAGCTTTATTTTTGGTCTTTTTCCTAGTCAGCGGACACCTCTGTTTACTAGAGCACGTCCAACTCTCATCTACAGCTAGGCAGCTATGCACTGTAGATGAAGATCAGTAACTGTGTATAAGCTATTTCCCCTGGATTTCCCCGCTACCGTTAATAATCTCTGTGAGATACTCCTGAGTTGGTAGGAACACAATATTAAAACCCTGGTCTTAAAAAACCAACAACCCCCAAACAAAACAAATACTCATTCACTCAGGGATGAGGCAAGGAGCAAATTATTGCCTTGTCCCACACCCCTGATGGGGTCAGCCCCTTTT
Source organism: Hemicordylus capensis (assembly GCF_027244095.1). Taxonomy (NCBI): domain Eukaryota; kingdom Metazoa; phylum Chordata; class Lepidosauria; order Squamata; family Cordylidae; genus Hemicordylus; species Hemicordylus capensis. Next base: position 161,243,012 of record NC_069661.1, read on the forward strand.
CAGAACTGATCCTTACAAGCTTTGGAACTCCTCAGGATTCAGGGAGAAGGAAAAATGGCTAGCAGCCTCCTCTTCTCTCTGTGTGCTTCTTGCAAGCTTAGCAAAAAGTGTGCGGCGAGGCACACAGCTTATGAGGATCAGTTTGGTCCAAAATAGCTGCTTCATTCATTCATTCATTATTTTTGTTTACACAGTCAGACAGGTGTGATTGACTGGTTTGTTTTATCCAGACATCGAGTCCTTCCCAAGGACCTGGCATGCCAGAATTTTATTGTCAATGTTGTTGCTGTTATTATTATAGATATTGTCGCAGAATATAGGCTGTTCCCAGTAAAGTTGCTTTTTGTAATTGGCTGATGGTGATTTCTGCGGCCCCTGTGGTGTTGAGGTGCTCTTCAAGGTCATTTGGAACTGCACCCAGTGCGCCAATTACCACTGGGATTATTTTGGTCTTTTTCTGCCACAGCCTTTCAATTTCAATTCGTAGATCTTTGTATTTTGTGGTTTTTTCTATTTCTTTTTCTTCTATTCTGCTATCCCCTGGTATTGCTATGTCGATTATTTTAACTTGTTTTTCTTTCTTCTCGACTACAGTTATATCTGGTGTATTGTGTGGCAGATGTTTGTTTGTAGTCAGAAGTCCCATAATATTTTTGCATCTTCATTTTCTTCAACTTTTTCAATTTTATGGTCCCACCAGTCTTTGGCTACATGTAGCTTGTATTTTTTGCAGATATTCTAGTGTATCATCCCTGCTACCTTGTCATGCCTTTGTTTGTAGTCAGTCTGTGTGATCTTTTGACAACAGCTGATTAGGTGGTCCACTGATTCATCTGCTTCTTTACAAAGGCGGCACTTGCTGTTTGTTGTTGACTTTTCGACTTTTGCTCTTATTGCATTTGTTCTTAGTGTCTGTTCTTGTGCAGCCAGTATTAAACCCTCTGTTTCTTTCTTCAAGTTGCCATTCTTAAGCCATTGCCAGGTCTTGGTGATGTTTGATTTTCCAGTTATATTGAGCAAATATTGACCATGCAGTGGCTTATTTTTCCATTTTTCTGCTCAGTTCTTGACTTGTTCTTTCTTGTAGTCCTGCTTTGTTTTATTGGTGTTTAATGGTTTCTCGTAGGGGTTTGCAATTTGGATTTTCTGTATTTTGATTTGTAACCGAATTGAAACAGCCCCGATTTGATTTGGATCCTTATCTAACCCATCCGAATCAGTCCAGGTTCAACTCAGATCCGAATCACAGCTGATTCAATTCGAATCGATTTGGGTTTCAGATATGTCCTATTAATTTCCCCAGATTCCCAGCTTTCATTTATTAAAAAAAAAACTAAGCTCCAGCCCTTATAGAAGTGGAGTTATGGAGCAAAATGTGTGGTCACTATTTTTCAAGTGTTCGGATTCTTTGCTGTATTTGGCAAAGGGATGGTTTTTGGTGAATTGTTGGTTTAATGTGTGTATTTGGGGCAGATTTGTGAAATAAAGTGAGATCTGGTGTGGAAGAGTGTGGTGAGGTGGTAGTGCCTAATGGGTGGAGGCTACCACCCAAATTGCAGAGGGATTGGGCAAAGGGCTGATTTTTGGTGAATTGTTGAAGTTTACGCATCTTTAAGGTTTTTCCCTATAAGGTATAATGGAGGTTTCAGCAGCCCCATAAGTGCACTTGGGGGGCGCTGGGGTGGCCCAGAGCGAGTGGTGGTGTAGTGCACATAGGGTGCCAACCACTCCCATGGGGTTGCTAACCCATGGGGTACAGGGTTCTGTTGTTTCTGAGGTGGTCAGATTCTACGGTAGCAAACTACATTCAGATTCTATGGTAGCAAATGAGAGTGGATTCATGGTTTGTATTGAAAATCTCATTTGCTACCAGAGAATCTACACTCAGAACACCTCAGAAACAACAGAACCCTGAACCCCATGGTTTAGAAACCCATGGGGGTGGCTGGCACCCTCTGTTCACTACATCACCACTCACTCTGGGCCACCCCAGCACCCCCCAAGTGCAGTTATGGGGCTGCTGAAACCTACCTGATTCCCTATGGAGAAAAATCTTAAAGATGCGTAAACTTCAACAATTCACCAAAAATCAGCCCTTTGCCCATTTCCTCTGCAATTTGGGTGGTAGCCTCTACCCATTAGTCACTTAACTTAAACTGAGTAGTACCCTACTGCCTTGCAGGTGGGAGTGGGGTGTAGTTGGCACATGGCAGTTGACAATTGGCGCTGTCGAAAAGACAGTCAAAATTAATAGAAGAAATGAAGGTGTGTAATGAATCCCCATAAGGATTCATTGAGTGAAATTTACTATACACCAAAGAATCCGAACACTTGAAAAATAGTGACCACACATTTTGCTCCGTAACTCCACTTCTATAAGGGCTAGAGCTTAGCTTTTTTTAAAAAATGAAAGCTGGGAATCTGGGGGAATTAATAGTACATATCCAAAACCCAAACTGATTCAAATCGAATCAGCCGCGATTCGATTTGTACCCGAATCTAGCCAATGGACTACAGGGGTGATTCATTTTGTTTCCGAATCACCCGAATCAGCTAGATTCGGGAACAAATCAATTTGTATCAAAATCAATTTGCACATCCCTAGTTTCTTGTTATTGACCATTTTAAGTGCATCTTCTTTACTGTCAATTATATATTCTCAAGGCCTCTTTTCTCCTCCTCTACTGTTTGATGGACTTGCAGCATTCCTCTTCCACCTGAGCTGCAAGGGAGGTATAGCCTATCTACATCACTGCAAGGGTGCAGAGCATGATTGATGGTCATTATTTTCCTGGTCTTATGATCTAGCATCTCTAGCTCTACCTGGGTCCAGTCTATTATTCCTGAAGTGTATCTGATAATAGGTATAGCCCAGGTGTTCCAGTTAAGAGATGTTTCTTCCAGTAACCTGCAGCCTCCAGCCCTGGTTGCTCATCTGAAGATCCTGAGTCCTGTAGCCCACTTGCCACCAGATGTCCAGGGACTCCAGCACCTGGCACGGTCCTTGTTGACCTGGGCAACGACCGATCCGGTATAGATTTATTAAAGTTACGTCTTACCATATGGTTAATGGGAGAGGCACTCTTCATCTGGCTACTCTGATGAGACCTATCCAGTATGGTTGGACCTCTGGCATAGCTCTCACCTTCCTCAGAGCATGCAAGCCCCACAACCACGCCAAGGTAGTGCCTCACTGGGGGATGATGATGATGATGATGATGATGATGATGATGATGATTTTATTCAATTTCTATACCGCCCTTCCAAAATGGCTCAGAGTGGTTTTCACAGAGAGAAAAATAAATAAATAAGATGGATCTCTGTCCCCAAAGGGCTCACAATCTAAAAAGAAACATAAGATAGACACCAGCAACAGTCACTGGAGGTACTGTGGGTGTGGATGGGGCCAGTTACTCTCCCCCTGCTAAATAAAGAGAATCACCACATTAAAAGGTGCCTCTTTGCCAAGTTAGCAGGGGTTCTAATGGTGATGGCGAGGGGTATCTTGCTGCCTTGTGGCACCCCAATAATTCATCACCTGAAACTACTGCCTCATCTTGCTTCATGAAAGGGCTGCCCCTGCATTCATTTTAAATAAAAGAACTCCAGTTAAGCTAGAGCTGGTGTAGTGTAGTGGCTCAGAGCTATGAATCAGAGTTTGATTGAGGTCTAAAAAATTATGCATGGTGTGGAGATAGTGGAGAAAGTGAAAATTTCCTTCCTCTCTTATAGCACTAGAACCAGGGGTCATCCCACGAAACTGATTACCAAGAAAGTTAGGACCGACAAAAGGAAGTACTTTTTCACACAATGCATAATTAACTTATGGAATTCTCTGCCACAAGATGTGGTGACAGCCACCAGCCTGGGTGGCTTTAAGAGGGGCTTAGATAAATCAATGGAGGACAGGTCTATCAATGGATACTAGTCTGATGGCTATAGGCCACCTCCAGTCTCAGAAGCAAGATGCCAATACCAGTTGCAGTGGAACAACAGCAGGAAAGAAGGCATGCCCTCTTTCCTGTGGGCTTTGTATAGGTATATGGCGGGCCACTGGGTGACTCAGGATGCTGGACTGATCCAGCAGGGCTGTTCTTCAGCTATATTCTCTGCCATTAACACACCAGGTGGCCTTCTAATACTTATGTACCTTACAGAGTGGTTGTAGCCAGTGCACGAAGACAATTCATATGATGCACTTTGACACTCCAAAGTGCTATAAAAATGCTAACCATGGTTATCCAACTGTTCTTCTACCTACACTGCATAAGGAGATGACTTTGCAGTTAGGCAAATCAAAGTCTCCTATGCTGCTCTGTGTTTTGTTTACATTGGTATATTCATAAATAATTGGGCAGTAGGCAGGCTTGTTAGCTTGTGAAATCAATCAGCCCTGCAGCAAACTCTTGTTATTATCAATAAGCACTTCACATATTACGAGAAAAATTTAGAAGTCACAAGCCCTGCACTGAGGTAATTTATCACGGTAGTTTTAATGAGCAACACTTAGATCAGTCACATTAGGGCTAAACAAATTGTTTTTGTTATAAATGGTTTCCATTGTAACTCAAGTATGGAATGTATCATCATAGCAAGATCTATTTTGGGACTAATTCATTCCTAGCTAGCTGGTTGACATTGAATTACACGGAAATTAATATGCACAAATAAACAAAGAATCTATAATTAAACTAAACCCTTTACCATCTTTCATGCACTCTCAGAGAAGCACTCTCATAAGATTTGAAAGGAATGACAGGTATATGTTAAAACAAACTAACATCCACGATTTTGGTGCATATTAAAAATTTCTCTTTATTGTGTTTAGATTGTGCTTAGACTATAAAAGAAAGGCATGTTCTGCCAAGGGACAAGGGGAGGAAACCGAACATTTTACTCACTAATGCTGAAAGGGACCTGAAAGGCTTTCTGCAGAATAATAGTCTCTTGCAATTGTCTCCTGCTGTTTGTATGAAAGGAGCAGGTGAATCCAAGACATATGTTTTCAAGGCAGGTGGAACAAATTATCTAATTGCATTACTACACTGCCTTTATATCTGTTATGCAGATTAAATATTACTTAATCATACATTAAAGCCTTGGGTTTTCCAATTGTTTAGCAGGATGGCTTGAAGGGGACGTAGGCATCTAGTACCCCTTTGACTTCATTAAAGCTCTGCACATGCACTGGAATTCCCAGAACAATACAAATAGATAATGGATGACATCCAGGCTCCAGGGGAAGGGCTATTTTTGTTGATCTCCCCTTTCAGCTGAAGCTGACTCTGACCCCTGAAAATATGTCCCAGAGAGTTGCACAGCCCTCAGAGACATGTTTTTTGGGGGGCGGCAGGTCACAGTATCAAAAGGTAGGAGAGGCAGATGAAAATCACTCCTTCCTTGAAGCACACATTGCATGTTAGCTCTGCAGGCACTTCCTTAGTCTGAATGCCAGCCAGTCCGTCCGTCCGTCCTTCCTTCCTTCCTTCCTTCCTTCCTTCCTTCCTTCCTTCCTTCCACCACTGATTTCCTGCAATATGTTTCTGTGGGAACTGAGGTGGGGTGGTGGTGGTGCACAAAAATGTGGCCACATAAAAAAGATTAGACCTTAATTTGAACCAGGATGTGCTCAAGTACAACTCTCACACCTGGAGCTTTCCCCAACAGCAGGCTTTACTGAGGTTTTCTGCACGGCTTTACTGAGGGTTCGAAGTTGCCCCCCAAAACTGACACAAAAAGTGGATTTTATGTTTCACCCTGGATATAAATCAGACTACACTCTAATGCGTTATGAAAAACCCTAATTGTTTGTGAAGTGCTCCCTGGACGCTCTCAGGGACTTTGGGGTAAATTTGGCTGATATGTAGAAGCACATTTCTATTCCAGAGGAGATATGAGCTAAAAGTTGGGTGTGGAAACCTTCCCGGTCTTTTGTTTTGTTTTGTAATGCCATGGCTCATTAATATGAATATAATATACATATACATATTATATATGATACAAAAAGATGTCTGGCAACAGAGATAATGAAAGGAAACCAAATTTCAGTTGAACATTTTGGCTTGTGCCTTCATCAGCAACAGATGGATTTCTTTTTTTTAGTTGTGCTTACAGGGTGGCACTTAAGAATACTGTGTTAGCAGAGTTGCAGGACAGGTGACAAGAAGATAATTATTGACAGATGTTGCAGATGTAAGGTGTTTTCATGTATTATCCTCCAGATTCAGTCCATGTTGCATGAGGGTCCTAAGTTTATAGATCCAACGGTTTTCTCGATTGTCTAGCATTGCACAGTGCGGTGAGAATATGATTGCCTGAGTTGAAATGTCTGGCAACAAGTTTATCCAATATCTTCATTAAGATGGCGGATATGTGGATCCTGAAACATGTCCGCAGATCTGTGGCTGTTTAGTTCTCATATTGCATGTGGCCGTGGTATTGTACATATTATATATGTACATATAGGAACATGGGAAGCTGCCATATAATGATTCAGACCATAGGTCCATCTCGCTCAGTATTGTCCAGACAGACTGGCAGCAGCTTCTCCAAGGTTGCAGGCAAGAACCTCTCTTAGCCCTTATCTTGGAGATGCCAGGTAGTGAATATGGAACCTCGATGCTCATCCTAGAGTGGTTCCATTCCCTAAGGGAAATATCTTACCGTTCTTACACTTCCAGTCTCCCATTCATATGCAACCAGGGTGGACCCTGCTTAGCTTGGAAAGCCTTTTCACTGGCCTTGCCTTCTGCTGTTTTGGATGGCAGATTTAAGGGGATGCCACTAAGGAACCAGTTATGTCCATATGGTTCGGGTGGCATTGAGTCTGTCTTACATCTTCTTTTACACTGTGCCTATTATAGGAGCATTCAAACTATCTGGACCGAACCATTTTTTAAAAATAGGCCTGGTCAATCAGAAGAGTATTACATCTCCTATCTTTTGGCAGATCAACATGCAGTTGTCACAGCAGGGACATCAAGATTCTGTGTAGCAGCCAGTAAACTGAGACAGGAACAACTTAGTTGTAACTGAGATTTTTGCATAACCTGATGTGGTGTTATCAAGGTTTAATGTTTTGATTTTGTTTTATTTTATGCTGATTTATATTTTGGTGTGTATGTTGACTGGTCATTGACCGTAATAAATTATTACTTACTTACCCTGCTTAGCTAAGGGGACAAGTCATGCTTGCTACCACAAGACCAGTTCTCCTCCCATATTTCACCAATGAAAATAAAGACCTGTCTGTGAATGTTTAGGAGGCCTTGCCAAACCTAGGAGACTCTGAGGAGGGTTTGTGCTTGTATAAATTGTAACAGGATCTAGACTGAGGAAGTGACAGCAGCTAAGGATGCTGTGCATGGCACATGTTTCAAGCTACATGTGATGATTCCTCAGGAGACCTATATTTCTGGTTCTCCTGAAGTATGAAAAAGAATCAAGGAAAAGCTCTTCAAATGTATGGCTGTTTTACAATATAATCTTGAATATCTCCAAGAGCAGGCCTTTGAATGTTGCTTGCCAAAGTCCCATTTATGAATACATGATGAATATTTATGTACCACTTTTCAACAAGAAGTTCTCAAAGTGGTTTACAAACAAACAAGTAAATAAATTAAAAGGCTCCCTGTCTCCAAAGGGATTGCAGTCTTAACAAGAAACATAAGATAGACGCCAGCAACAGCCATGGGAGGGATACTGCAATGGGGATGGATATGGCCGGTTGTTCTCCTGCTTCTAAATAAAGGGAATCACCACTTTTAAAAAGTGCCTCTTTGCTCAGTTAGCAGGGGACATTTAATTCTCCCCCCACCCCTGTATGTATGTATGTATTTTTATTATTATTTTATATTTGATATCCTGCTCTTCCTCCAAGGAGCCCAGAGTTGTGTACTACATGCTTAGGTTTCTCCTCACAACAACCCTGTGAAGTAGGTTCACACTTCTCTGAAAGAGAAGTGACTGGCCCAGAGTCACCCAGCAAGCATGGTCACCCCTGCTTACTGGGCAAAGAGGCACCTTTTTAACGTGGTGATTCACTTTATTTAGCAGGGGGAGAGTAACTGACCCTATCCACCCCCAGCACAGTACTCCAATGACTGTTGCTGGTGTCTATCTCATGTTTCTTTTTAGAATGTGAGCCCTTTGGGGACAGGGTTCCATCTTATTTGTTTATTTCTCTGTGTAAACCACCCTGAGCCATTTTTGGAAGGGCAGTATAGAAATTGAATTAATAATAATAATAATAATAATGGCTGAATGGGGATTTGAACTCGGGTTCCCCGGTCCTAGTCCAGCACTCTAACCATTACACCACACTGGCTCTTTATTTATCATTTATTTATTTATTATTTATTTATGGATATTTATCATTATACAATCATCCCTCACCAACTGCAAAGGTTCTGTTCCGGCAAATCTCACTGTTGGCAAATTCGCAGTTGGTGAGCAATTGAAATCAATGGGAAACAGGGGGTTAGGGGAACTGTGGTTGCAAAAAGACTGAAAAATCAAAGAAAAAATATTTTAAAATTGCCCCAAATCAGCCAGAATCCCTTAAGATCACCAGGAGTAAGCAAGAGGAGTGAACAAATTGAAGCTCTGGAAAAAATTGAAACACCCCCCGCAGGCACTTATGAACCCCCTAAAAATCGGAGGTACTTATGAACCCTCCCCCCAGAGCACTCAAATTCACTTTAAATCATGAGGAGTTGGCAGGCTCAGCAAGAAGAATGAGAGGATTGCACCTCTGAAAACCCCCCCCCCCAAATTGCAGAAACTCCCCCAATCACTAAGAAATCACACCAAACCGTGGATACTTGCATTGTGGTTGAAAAGACCGGTCACGATTTCCCTGTCGCGGATACTCAATCGTGCATACGCGGTTGGGAAAACCGTGGTTGGCGAGGGATGACTGTACTCCGCTTTACATCCATTACTTGCTACCAGAGCAAAGTGGCTCCCTTGGTGGCAGCTTCTTAGATACTGACTCCTCTTAATAGTAATGAGATCTTACCATAAGAGATTAGCATATTCTCTGACATCCAGACGGACACTGCACTAGTGCAAACATGTTGCACTCGTAGAAGGATGTTGTGCTAGCTAGTTCCATTAGGTCAGGAGTTTGTGTTCCAGATTAGTGTTGCACTGGTGTAACAGAGTGCTCTTCCATACCCTATGGCACACTTCCTATTGTGAAACCTCTTCCTCAGTCCATATGTGTTGCAGAGAATGATGAAAAGAGATTGGCTATTCTTATTGAGCAAGAGATCAAGACCGTAAGAGATCAAGCCTATTCTCACAACCAGAGATTCCTGGGTAGGAGAGGGTTAACCCAGGAATCTGTGGTCATCTGGGGCAGTGGCAGACCTCTTGACTCAGCAGTTCTGAACCTGGGTAGCCCAGATCTACTACCCAGCTTAAAAGTGAGATGGGACAAAAACAGAACCTGTCCTACCTTTTGTTTTGGTCGTATATGCTGCCGTGCCAATTTGTTTGTTTGTTTGTTTGATTGATTGATTTCTTTACCGCCCTTCCCAAAATGGCTCAGGGTGGTTTACACACAGAAATAATAAATAAATAAATAAATAAGATGGCTCTCTGTCCCCAAAGGTTTCACAATCTAAAAATATATATAAGATAGACACCAGCAAGAGTCACTGGAGGCACTCTGCTGGGGGTGGATAGGGCCAGTTACGCTCCCCCTGCTAAATAAAGAGAATCACCACGTTAAAAAGTGCCTCTTTGCCAAGTTAGCAGGGGTTAGCAGGGGAATATTTTAAAGTGTTCCCGGGCAGCCAGCAGCCAAGTGGATCATAGAGTCCTGTGGCTTGTGGGGCCAGGTGGAGTGGAGCTGCTGCAGTACTGAGGGCTGCTTCTCCACTGCTCATGTTGGATAGCTGGAGGACCCAGCTGCTGATATCAACAATGAAAAATGCTGCTGCAGTGTTTGTGTGGGTACACAAGCTGCAGAGCCAAAAGGTGGCTCTGGTCATCTGGGAAGCATAAGGCAGGAGCATGACTTCCCTCCAGCCCACCCCCATCTGGTCATGAAAACAGGCTCATTGTCTAATTTTGAGCAACTGCTCAGGTATGCAACCTTCTTGCATATGTGCATCTTTGTTGCACTAGCGCAACATTAATCTGGATGTCAGCCAATTTTTCCTCTTCAAATGCTCTGATATCTACTAGAGAGGGAAGTCAGCCATCACTTTGTTGTTGCAGAGGGGAAGTAGAATTTCCACAATCTGGGGTTGAGGCTTTGTCTATAGACATTTAATTTGTGCTTAAATATCAAGATTACCAAAGAGACATCTCCTTAACAAGAAATCCTTCTTTACGACCGCATTCGCATGTAACGCAGAACAGCAGTTGAATGGGCCAGCGGTTCTGGAATGTTACATCCAAATGTGGGCAAATGGGATTAGGTGTGGTGACAAAACTGAGGGTTCAGATTTGGAACTCCAATCTGAACCCTTGGGTTGTAGTGAGTTTTGTCGCTGCAACCCGAGATTCCAGACAGCCTATGGTATGTCCAAATTCCAAATGTGGAACCACAGGCTGCTTCTGCTGGAAAGGGAGTGGAGCTCCTCCGTCAACTCTGGCATGATTGGCTGTGTGGGCTTTCCTTCAGTCAATAAGAAAGCCCATGCAGCCATCTCCCCCTCTTCTCTGCAATCTCACTGACTGCAGAGAGACCTCTCCAGGGGGAGAGGGCATGGAACCACAGGTCCATTGGACCTGCAGTTCCACATTACATGTGAATGCGGTATACATATCAGAAGATTGGTGGCTGGTTATAAGCAATGAGAATGCATGAAAGGCATTCTGCACATGCTTAAACAAATTGAGACTATTCACACGATGTGGTGAAATCGGGCTAGCGAAGGTCGTTGGGTTGTTGACCATAAATTTGGTCGTTGACTGTAAATAAATGAGTTCAGGTTCACCCCATTGTGAGTTCAGGTTCACCCCATTGGGCTCAGCTGCAAGCCCGGTGGTTCCTAGGCGGGTAACCCGCCTAAGTACCCCTCCCCTAAGACCAGGTTTGCGGAGGGAGTGCCGCCTCCCGGCTCCGATGGTCTCCCCAATATATCCTGCTCGCTCATGCAGGGCATACTGGAGCTTCCAGGGGCCGTGTGGCCCCCGAGCTCCCCAGACTCCGCCGTCTCCACCACGGAGCCGGCAATCATGTGGGCAGCTGATTTGGCCGCCCAGGGCTCCTCCCTGTTCGTGTGCAGGGAGAGCGGGCTTAGCCCGCTCTCCCTGCACACCCTTCAAAACCACTGATCACTGATCATGAGACCTGATCATGAGACCTGGCTCATTATTTGTTATTCTATTGTAGTGTAGCTCAGATCTCAGTCCAAATATAGAGCACAGACCAGACAGAACGTTCTGCCAGGAACTCACTTTTAATAATGAATAACTCCACCCCCACTAGCCTACTAGATCTCCAGCACAACAGGAAACAACCCTTAGGTTACTACATATTCCATAATATTGTCAAAGACTGAGTGCTGGCACTGAAAATGGATTCTGGGCATATGAGCCTTCAGTTGGTGTATATTAATATTCAGATGGAAGAGTTAATGTGACAGGGAAAGATTTTTACTTATTTCATGGTTACCTGAGAAAAAGGTTGGGGGAAATGGGACAAAACTCTTTCCCCACTCTTTTGTATACAGGATGGCCTATGTTTTCTCAAAGAAGAGGGAACACCATTTTGGACAAGCTCAATGGCACTGCCTTAATTATTTTGCCTGTTGTACAGCTAAGCTCTGATATTATAAAACTGGTGTTATAAAAGCTGAGAGCTCAGCACTCAAATTAAACCCTGTGTTCAGCTCAAGTGCTTGTACTGACTTACAGGCTACCTAGCTCGATCTTGACCAAGGACAAATTGTGTTGTTAGTTTGAAATATTGGGGGATACAGCAATAGTGTTTGAAGCAGGGGGTGTAATTTTGAATTTCCTGTCTTCTTTGAAGTGAGGACTGATATTTTAAACAAAACAAAAAAATCACTCCTTTGAAGCCACTCCGAGGGAAGCATGACAACTCATCAATACTCATTTTCAGCTCTTACATAAGTGTACAGATTCAGAGCATTCACAGATTGTAAAAAATTAAATAAATCCCAAAATAAACCATGGACCGTGCTACCAAAAAAGGATGACTGGCAAAGTGACTCACTGGAGATAAAGGACGCTTCTATTCTCGTAGAAAGTTTAAAATGTGAGTAACTTGACTGCCATAATGAGTTATATGTCATGCAAACTCGCCCCCATCTTGGTGACTACTTTTCTCATCTAGAAATACCACTTCACAATCAGTAATGTGCTTTCTTCTGTAACTTCCACCGGTGAATATTCTTACATTGTACATGAGTTGTTAACAAATTAACCAGTATGTTCTTATGGATAGATAATTGGAATGGGATCCACATCAAGAGGCCTGTGTTCAAACTTCATGTTTGCTAAGGAATCTTTTGGCTAATTCAGATGACTTCATCTGCTGGCCCCACCCCACATGATATAATATGCCTTTCCCTAATCACGTGTGAAAGAGGTGATTCACCTGAAACACTCTTCTACATGCAGCCCAAATACTAGTAAGTACTAGCTTTGTAGCCACCTAATGGCACAGCAGGGAAATGACTTGACTAGCAATCTAGAGCTTGCTGGTTCGAATCCCTGCTGGTATGTTTCCCAGACTATGGGAAACACCTATATCAGGCAGCAGCAATATAGGAAGATGCTGAAAGGCATCATCTCATACTGCGCCAGAGGAAGCAATGGTAAACCCCTCCTGTATTCTATCAAAGACAACCACAGGGCGTGGTGGTCACCAGGAGTCAACACCGATTCGACAGCACACATCTTCATGATTTTGTGTGCATGAGTGTGCATGCATTCATTTTAAAGTGAATGTGGATGTAGGACTCATCAAATGCAGGGTACATAAAGGAAGTGTACTACTCTACAAGCGTTGAACATCATAGTGCTATTAGGGCATTATGCTATATATATGTACAGGTGTCTGTAAACATAGGAAAACAGGAAGTTGCCTTATCTGAGTCAGACCATTGGTCCATTGGCTCAGTCTTCTCTACACTGACTGGTAGGAGCTTCTTCAAGGTTTCAGGTAGGAGTCTTTCCCGGCCCTAAGCAGAAATGCCAGGGATTGAATCTGGAACCTTCTGCATGCAAAGCAGATGCTCTACCACTGAGCTATGGCCCCATCTCCTAAATGAAATACCTTACAGCAGACAGCATTCACACATAGTAAGCCATCCAAATGCATATCAAGGCAAACTCTGCTAGGGAAAGAGACAAAGTAATGCTCACGGCTACAAGACCAGCTTTTAAACATGCATTTATTTTAAAAGCAAACCTGGATACAGGCTTCCTCAAATACAGGGGACAGACAGAAAGATAGGGACTGTAAGTACATTGAGCATCGTGTGTGAATAATTATACGTGTGTATTGTACACAGACCCGGAGGCTCTTCATACGATAAGTGTGAAGAGCTGTAAGCGGGGTTGCGGGGAGAGCGGGCTTAGCCCGCTCTTCTTGCAGACAATCAAAAGTCAGCGCTGGGCAGCCAGATCAGCTGTCCACATGACTGCCGGCTCCATCACAGAGCTGGTGGGGGCTGGAATTTCCATGATGCCCCGCGCAAGCGCAGGGGGCATCCTGGAGAGACCCCCAAGCCCAGGTGTGTTGTGCGCTGCGGCAACACACAAGCAAAAAGATGAGGTTAATGGAGCACTTGCTCCGTTAACCTCATCTAAGTGGAGGGGTACTTGCTGAGGTTTGCTCCCATTGCTTGGCAAGGTTTTCTGCCAGTTTGCTGCACGGCTCCCATTGCAGCACACGATCACCCGAAAGTGAGCTAGGCTCCCTTAGCCCGCTTTTGGGTGATCGTGAGAATAGCCTCCATATGTGCATTGGAGGCAACCTGCAAACAACAACAGCAACAAACCGTTTTTCAACAAAAGTTTCTGAAGCACGTTACATAGAGAAATAATAAATAAATAAGATGGATCCCTGTCCCCAAAGGGCTCTCAATCGAAAAACAAACATAAGATAGACACCAGCAACAGTTGTGGGAGGTACTGTGCTTGGACTGGATAGGGCCAGTTACTCTCCCCCGCTAAATAAAGAGAATCACCACGTTAAAAAGGTGCCTCTTTGCCCTGTTAGCAGGGCAAAGCAGGGCTATTATCAGTTCCTCATCTTTAAAATGGGCTTCCAACATGCAGCTTACTCATGTTGCTTGTCAAAGTAGTGGTGGGTGGCCTGGAAGAGGGCAAACTGCTTGTATGTGAGTCATTCATAGCAATGGAGAGGCACATTACAGTGTGCCCTACTGGAGATAGAAGGCTCAATAGACCCATATATACAGGCCTCAGAATGTGAACAATAAGCAAATGCAGCTTACCAGCCACATATTGAGCCGGGTCTCACGATCCATGAGACCTGGTTTCTTCGGGTGAGCGGGGAGAGCGGGCTAAGCCCACTCTCCCCACTCACGAGCGGAGAGGGAGCCCTGGGAGGCCGGATTGGCTGCCCACACGATTGCCAGCTCCGAGACTGAGCCGGCGGGGGCTGGGGAGCTCGGGGGCTGCGCGGCACCCGCAAGCCCCAGTATGCCCTGCGCGCGTGCACAGGGCATACTGGGGAGACCCCCAAGCTGGGAGGCAGCTTTTCACCTCCTTGCCAGGGGGTCTACTCGTGAGTAGGCACGGCGTGAAGGCATGCCACGGCTACTCACGATTGTAAAAAGCTGGTTTGCAGAGCGCTCACTCCGCAAACCTGCTTTTTACCAGGGGTTCCAGAGTGGGTTAGCTGCTCCAGAACCACTGGGCTCAGCTGTGAGCCCGGTGGTTCTGACGATCAGCAAAAATCGGGCTAGCGGAGGCTAGGCCGATTTTTGCTGATTGTCAGAATAGCCCCATTATGATCCACTAGAGACTTGCTTAGTCTGTTTTTCAAATATGTGCAGCCATGGCTGGTAGTCAGTGGACAGCTTCCTGACTCACCAGTTGTCTGGGCCTATCGTATAGGAACAGTTTCCTCCATGCGCACAGCATGTTTAGACATTCAGTAGAGGGAATAGATTGTCTCATTGTGTCACTGAGCTAATTTGTTTTGGTCGCTTCTCTGTGATTAGAACTTCCTAACTTTCCTGAATCCAGACAGGTAATCTGAGAAGCTTTTTATTGTTTAGTTTTTTAAACATATCTTTCCACTGTTTTGCCAGAAGCCTTTTTTCCTTCCATCAAAAGGTAACAAACAAGAGGAGGGGTGGAATAATATGTGACCTCTTCCTGATAATTATTGAGAAACACCAATTCGAGAGTAAGATTAATCTAGTGGTTTACTTTATCTTTCATTTGCTCTTGTATACATTTCCTAAACCTTTTCCTAAACACTTGGGACTGTTCTCACTGGATGCAATAGAACATCCCATGTCTGTTTTCAGAGGACAAGAATTGTTACTTGGGCGAGGATCCAGATTTTCGATGGTTTGGGTGGCCACCAATTTTTTAAGTGATTTTTTTTCCTGGACAGTTCTCCATCACAAGATGTTTCAGTGATGCCAGAATATTGTTTTCAATAGTTATTATTAACCATATTTGTATACAATTTTTGACAAATGTTTTCAAAGCAGTTTAAATAGCAAAAGGTATAAGAAATGGGGTTCCTTTGCCAAAATGACTCATGGTTTAAATAATAATAACAATACTAATAAACACCCAAAGGAGATACCAGCAATGGGCACTGGAAAATAAGCTAAGATGGACTGAATAGGGGCTGTTCCTCTGCTTCTAAATTAAGAGAGCTACAACATTGAATAGTGCTTCTTTGCTCAGCTTAGTACTATCAAAATGCCCCAAAACTTCTACATAAAATGCTATATAAACAGCATAATGGTTCAGGTTCTCCTTCTTGGGTTTTTCCTGTTTGAGTTAATGAGGCTATTCCCATGATCGACGGAAAGTGGGCTAAGAAAGCTTAGCCCGCTTCCCGTAGATTGTGGGAACCACCGGACTCACTGGCGAGCCCAGTGCTCCCAAGGCAGCTAGCCCGCCTAGAACACCCTCCCCTAAAATGAGGTTAACGGAGCGAGTACTCCATTAACCTCATTTCTTTGCTCGTGTGTCACCGCGGTGCATGGCGGCACCCGAATAGACACCCGAGTAGACCCTTGCACTTGTGTGGGGCATCCTGGGACTGCGAGGCCCCTGATCCCGGCAGCCCCCATCGGCTTCATGATGGAGCCAGCAGTCACGTGGACGGCCGAACCAGCTGCCCCAGCGATGATGCCCTTTGATCATCTGCAGAAGAGCGGGCTATGCTCGCTCTCCCCTCAAGCCCCAAAGAAGCTCTTTTCACAGATTGTGAGAAGAGCTTCAATGAGTCCGTTCACACAGTTAAAAAAAAAACTGTGTTCTACCCAGGTTTGGGAGCTGTGTGTGCAGAGGAGCAACAGCAGGAGAGAGGGCATACCCTCACCTCTTTCCTGTGGTCTTCTCAGAGGCATCTGTTGGGTCACTGTGGGAAACAGGATGCTGCACTAGATAGGTCTTGGGCCTATGTTCATGCACACAGAGAGGCAAGTCTCACGATCAGTGAGACCCGCTAGAGGGGGCTCTGCGGGGGGAGCGGGCTTAGCTCACTCTCCCCGCAGATGATCAAGGCAGCAGCCCAGGCGGCCAGATCAGTTGCCCACATGACTGCCAGCTCCATCACGGAGCCGGCAGGGTCTGCAGGGATCAGGTCCGCACACCCCCTGGAAGTTCCAAGATGCCCCGCATGAGTGAGCGGGGCATGCTGGAGAGACCCCCGAGCCCAGGAGGCTGTTCACAGCCTTCCGGCCGGGGGTCTACTCGTGTGTTGCCGTGGCATGGAGCCGCACTGCAGCAATACACGATCAGGAAGCCCGGGTTAGCGGAGTTCTTACTCCGCTAACCTAGGCTAAGGGGGGGGGGGTTACTTTGGCGGGCTAGCCACCAGGGAACCACCAGAATCACCTGTGAGCCCGCTGGTTCTAACGATGACTGGAAAGTGGGCTAAGTTCCCTTAGCCCACTTTCCAATGATCATGAGAATACCCTCAGTGACTTATAGCACAGCTACATGGATTGACTCTTCCCCGTCATCTGGATATAGGAGACCAAACCTACCCTTCAAGAGTCACACAGAGTTCATTGCAAGCTAATGCGGCTATTCCCATGATCAGCCAAAATCGGGCTAGGGGAACCTAGCCCGATTTTGGCTGATTGTGGAAGCCACTGGGCTTGCAGGTTAACCCGCCTAAGTACTCCTCCCCTTAAACCAGGTTTGCGGAGAGAGCGCTCCACAAACCCGTTTTTTAAAATCGTGAGTAGCTGTGGTGCGGGCCGCCCAGAGCAGGCTGTCTGCTTGTGTGCGGGGAGAGCGGGCTAAGCCTCCCCGCTCACCCTCAGAACCCGGGTATCACTGATCATGAGACCCGGCTCAATAGGTTTTATGATTGCTTCTCTGTTAAGCTTTTAAAAATAGTTTTTATTTTTTTTTAATGCAAGGATTGAAATTTCGCAGGGCTTAATGTTGTTTCATTGTTCCACCTATTGTCAAGAAGCTGCTTGGTATAATCAAAGGCAGCTTGGTTTGCCTTTCATGCGTCCTCCTTTATGTGTGCTCCATTATTATGGGCAGAACCACAACAAACAATCCTCAAAATAATGCAGGTGAAACTCTGATTAGAACAAATAATTAGAGTAGAAATGATTCCAGCAGAAGATTAAAAGGGAGCGTCTGACTTATTGTAATGGCACATGTTGGATGAGTTGTTGCCATAACTAGCAGGTTGCTAGCATGAACAGGGACCCAGAGTTCTGCCTATGGGTCTATATTATTAAAGGGATATAGCAGGTGGAGTTTGCTATGGGCAGATTCACATATACAACAGCACTTGAAGTTCACATGAGCACCCGCAGCCCCAGGAGCACACACTCCCTCACATCTCCGCACAAGCCTCTACTTCCTGTACAAGTCCCAATATGACAATCTCGGCATATCTTGCCTTACTTCCATCAGAGAGCCTGACATATGTAACTTACTTCAAATCACAGTTATCGCTGCCAGATTTCCCAGTAGAAGTAGGGCAGGATATGCTGAAATGAGTGGGTTCGGACATCCTGACCAATTGTGTCATATTGGAACCTGCACAGGAAGTAGAAGTTCCTGCTGGGATGTGTGCACTCCTGCGGGGGAAGTGTGCACTCCTGCGGCTGCACAAACCTCAGGGGTGTGTGTGTGTGTGTGTGAACCCTCCCTATCTGTTGCCCAAGCTCCCTGCAGCCACCAACTACCACTGGTACTTGAAATTACATATTCATAGTGGTGGTGGTCATGATGAAATCAGGTGGTAAGAGCAGGTGTAAGAGCAGGTGTAGTAGTTAGAGTTGTAGCAGGCAAAGGTGTGAAGAGTTAATCACAGCAGATGTGGGCAGTGGGAAAATAGGAGGAGGTCTGAGATCTGAGGCTTCTTAGTTTCGGCTGCTTCAGGTCTCATGTGCACAGTCCTATGATCTCATTACTGAGGTAATGTATATGAAGTGCTCCGAGCACTTGGCAAAGCACTACATAAATATTAGCTGTGGTTATTATCATAGGAAGGTAGGCACTGGTGCTTCTTGCCTTTTCATTGTGGCTTATGACATTAACCCCAGTCAGGAGCTCAGAGCAGCTTACATGGTAAGGCGCATCACACGATTACTGTGAAGCGCCTCGATGAGGTCTGCAGAGAGAGCGGGCTTAGCCCACTCTCCCGGCAGATGATCATGCCTGGAGCCCTGGGTGGCCAAATCAGCCACCCACATGACTACAGGCTCCATTACGGAGCCAGTGGGAGCTGCGAGGATTGAGGGCCGCCCAGCCCCCAGAAGTCCCAGGATGCCCCACACGAGTGCACGGGGCATTCTGGGGGGACCCCTGAGCCTGGGAGGCTGCAAGTGGCCTCCTGGTCAGGGATCTACTCATGTGTCGCTTTGTGCCGCGGTGGCACACGAGCAATAAAATGAGGTTAACAGAGCACTCATTCCATTAACCTCATTTAAGGGGAGGGTGAATTAGGCAGGCTAGCTGCCTGGGAACTACTGGGCTGGCCCGCAAGCCCGGTGGTTCCCACAATTGGTAGAAAGTGGGCTAGTCTCCCTTATCCCGCATTCTACCGATCGTGGGAATAGCTTTGGTGTGTGTGGGATCCCTCCCCCCACCTCATTCTATTTCACGCTAACCTTGTGAGATAGATTAAGCCCAAGATTATCTGAAGAGTTGCTCAGCTATGGAGGAACATGAACACAGGCCTAAAACTTTAGCCACTTCACTATATTGGCTGTTTGCTAATCTCTTCTCACTCAGCTATTGTTATGCTGGGAGGCTTTGGGGCAATTCTCACGACCAACAAAAATCGGGCTAGGAGAGCCTAGCCCGATTTTTGTTGGCCGTAAGAACCACTGGGCTCACAGCCAAGTCCAGTGGTTCTTGAACGGGTAACCCGCTCGAGAACCCCTGGTAAAAAGCAGGTTTGCGGAGCGAGCGCTCCAGCAGACCTGCTTTTTACCATCATGAGTAGCTGCTGCATGGCTTTGCGGTGTGCCTACTCATGAGTAGACCCCCGGCCAGGAGGTGAAAAGCCGCCTCCCGGCTCAGGGGTCTCCCCAGTATGCCCTGCGCACTCGCGCAGGGCATACTGGGGCTTGCGGGGGCTACACGGCCCCCGCTTCCCCACCCCCCGCTGGCTCCGTCAAGGAGCCGGCCATCGTGTGGGTGGCCGATCCAGCCACCCAGGGCTCCCTGCCCGCTCGTCTGTGGGGAGAGTGGGCTTAGACCGCTCTTCCCGCATTTTAAACAAAAGCGGGTCTCACAGATCGTGAGGCCCGCCTCACCGTTTCACTTGTCTAATCAATGTGTTGATGTTATATGTCTAGACATCATGAGTAAAACCCTATGCTGGTTTTGTACACAAGCTGCTTCCCTCCCTCTGATCCTCACACCCACTACCCATTGCCCCTTTCCAAATAACTAATCTAGCTAGAATGAATTTGTTTGGTGGGAATAGTGCAATTGTAGTGACCTGACCTACACATGTTCACTGTAACCTCACCTGCACATGCTCATTGTAAGATCACGGAAGGTCATTTTCACCCTGGTTTCAAGATTATTGGCTGACAAAGGGAAAGCCCTATATACTGACAGTTGTGCATATGGTGGCTCTATTCTGACATCAAACAATGCAGGTATGGAGGTCAGGAGTGATCTCATACTCCCCTCCCCCATGTAGGAATGTGTGACGGACTAGGGTCAATCTCCAGCTATCTTAATCTTGTCTGACATAAATAATAAATCCATCTAGCTAGGATGATGTTGGTGGGGTTTTTTGTGGGTTTTTTTACAACACCCAGCATATCATTGCACAAAGAAATGTGGAGTCTTATTGTCAAAGGGATATCTTGCCCTCTGAGCCTATTCTGCTGTTTTCCCTTGACAGCAGAGCCCGATTCAGACATTATGCTGTATGAGTGTACAGATGTCTGTACACTCACACACATGTTTGTGTGAATGGCTGTACCTGTGTTCGTATTAAAAGTGAACCTGGATACAGGCTCTTCAAATGCATGGTACAGACAAGAAGTGCACTTCTGTACCTGCATTCTGCATAACATGTGAATGAAAGTACCTGTGTACAGATCTGTACCTGCATATACTGTACACTCGTTGTACTAGTATTGAACATAATGTGTGAATGTTTCTGGATAAAGAGAACCTTGTCAGTTGCAATATATGTATGTACCTACAAACTTCGTCCTTTAATTTGGGGTGTGGAGGGCAAAATTTGGCAAAGCTAAAACTGGGAGCAGTTTTGAGGTAGAGCGAGAAATTCTGAGAAAGTTGGTAGCAACTTTCTTGCACTGGTTGGTAGCAAGTAGCTGTCCTTTTTCATTTGTTTTTCCTGTTGCCTCTTTGGCAGCAGCAGCAGCAGTGCTGTGCAGGGCCGTAGCTAGAGGAGAGGGGACCCATGTTCACCCCTCTCCCCAGTGGCTCCTCGGAGTAAGAGAGATAATCAAGAAAATAGGGAGGAGTGGAAATGAAGGTCCCTCAGGAGCTGTGGGGGCGGTGGGGCGGGTTCTTTGAACCCATCCACTCAATTATAGCTACACCCCTGCTGCTGTGCCACTCTTTTAAGTGACTGGCTGCCATGAATTCCTTGCCAAGTGAATTACACTATGCCACAATGTATTCCCATGGTTTTTCTGGAGAAAAATGGCAGCAGCCAAGTGGGCAGAGAAATTCCTCAGAACTTGCTCCCCACCTCTGTTTTTGCCAACTGAGTGAAGCAGAGAAAATGGGAGGAGGCATTTCAGATCAGCTCCACATTCTCCTTCAGTCAGTGGATTGTCTCCAGCACCTAGTACAAGAAGCTCTGGCTTATGTGAATTCCTGCCACTGGAAAGTGAAGGGAAGTCTTCATTCATGCCGCAGAACTGAAGTCTTGTTGGCTGTGTGATACGTGCGATCTCCCCTCGTGCTCTCACCCCGGCACCTGTGGCGTCATTCTGACTCATACAGGTGCATTAGAAGTAGGGCTTGTCTGCCTTGGCTCCATGCTCTGCCTGGCACACCCACACAGGATGAGCCTGAATTGTTGCCTTCAGCAGCCTTCCAGACTAAGCATATAATCCAAATAAAAGCCAAGTCCTTGTATTCCATCTTGTCATTAAATAATAATAATCAGGGAGGCGGAATTATACACTGCCTCTACTAGATTTATACTTCATATTAAAATCTCTCTCTGTGTGTGTGTGTCTTTCTTTTGTCTTTGTCTTTCTCTCTGAATAATGTAATGTTTGCTCTGTAAACCCTCTGCTTTTCATTGTAATAAAACCTACCTTCAGAGTTTTGTTGAACGCCATGCAAAGTCCCCAGTGTGTCTCTTAAAACCACACACCGTTAACTTCAGTGGTATCAAATTAGGGGAGCAATCAAATCACTTAATCAATATCTTTATGAGCTCCATGTGGCTGCAATCCCCCCCCCCCGTAGAGCTCTGTATATTTGTATACAGAGGTATACAGTTATATAAAGAGAAAGGATTGTATATATAAATGTATAACGTCACATACCCCTGTGTATTTGTAACTCATTATTGTGTATGCAGATGTAGCATCTGTGTGTGGATGTGTGTGTGGGAGTATTCAAAGGTGACTGATTTACAGTCAGCACAGAAAATATTACTTTTCCTAGGTACTGTCACAGCCACAGCATAGATCAGGTTGACCTGTACTGCAGTAAAAATGATGCTAATTACTGGCAGGGACTTCACAGTGAGCTCCTGCGGTATATCAATGCAATATTCTCAGTGGCAGCGGGCGGATGTGGGTTCATTCCAGGACAAAGGCAACCGAGTCCCAGAATACCACTGGGGAGAGCCTGTTGACAAGCTGCAAGAGTACTTTGTGAACAGCTTAGCAGCCATTAGTGAGCTGCATTGTACAGGCTGAGCTTTGATCTGCCAGATAGAGGATGTGGTTGTGTGCAAAAGAACCCCAAGGCTGGGTTGACACTTGCACATTTGTGCAGCTCATTGTTGGAAATGGATGCACACAGGTGCTCACTAGAGAAACTGCTCATCAGATGGTCAGAATGTTCCTGAGCTGTAGTACGTCACTGCAAGAATGGGGAGGGGGGTGAGTTGCTTGCAGAGGTGCACCTAGATAATTTTGGAGCCTGGACCTAAAGGCCTTTGGAGCTCCCCCCCGCCAGCTGCTGCATCATCCCCCTGCACAAACACATACTGTGACACACACAGTATTTTTAATATGTGGGTTCTTGCGGGCACAAACAACAACTGGAGAGCCAGCATGGTATAGTGGCTAGAGGACTGGACTAGGACTGGGGAGACCTGAGTTCAAATCCCCATTCAGCCATGATACTAGCTGGGTGACTCTGAGCCAGTATCTTCTCTCTCAGCCTAACCTACTTCGCAGGGTTGTTGTGAGGAGAAACTTTAGTACACCGCTCTGGGCTCCTTGGAGGAAGAGTGGGATATAAAATGTAAAAAAATAAAAATAAAAATAAAATGTAAAAAAATGAACTCACAAGAATGTAAGAATATAAAACAGGCTTCTTGCCAGAGGTGCACCTAAGTAATTTTGGAGCCTGGACCTAAAGGCCTTTGGAGCCCCCTCCCCTGCTGCAACTTAAGCATCATCCCCCTACACACACACACACACTCACACACACACACACTTTTCAACACGTGGGTTCTTGATGGCACAAACAGCAACTGAACTCACAAGAATGTAAGAATATAAAACAGGTATATTTATGCAAATATGCATGAGCAGAAACATTTCAACATGCAACTTAACATATTCCCATCCCACATATTTCTTTCTTCACTTCCCCCTCTAAAGCAGAGGTCATGTTTGGCCACATCACGCTGGACTTCCCAGCGCAGTGCAGGCTGTTGGCATGGTGACCACACTCCCTGGGACAGACTAAAGAGGATTTGGGGGCCTCCAGAGGACTGAGCCACCCAGAGGCCCAGGGGTAAGAGTGTCTCTGGTGGCTTGAGTGAAATGCTCTCTCTCAGCAAATAGATATCCTTCCTTGCTCATAGAAAACTAATGTGTCAAGAAAAAGACTAGGCGATGAGCCCTTTTTGCTCACATTTCCCATTTGTTCTGTTCCCTTCCACCCCTTCCTCCATTCAACAACCCCTGCTAACTGGGCAAAGAGGCACCTTTTACCGTGGTGATTCTCTTTATTCAGCAGGGGGAGAGTAACTGGCCCTATCCACTCCCAGCACAGTACCTCCAATGACTGTTGCTGGTGTCTATCTTGTGTTTCTTTTTAGACTGTGAGCCCTTTGGGGACAGGGAGCCATCTTATCTTATTTATTTATTATTTCTCTGTGAAAACCGCCCTGAGCCATTTTTGGAAGGGTGGTATAGAAATCGAATGAATAATAATAATAATAATAACAACCAAAAAAATATTTATATACCGCTTTTCAACAAAAGTTTCCAAAGTTTATTTCCATAGAGAAATAATAAATAAGTAAGTAAGTAAGTATGTAAGTAAGTAAGTAAGTAAGATGGATCCCTGTCCCCAAAGGGCTCACAATCTAAAAAGAAAGATAGACACCAGCAACAGTCACTGGAGGTACTGTGCTGGGGGTGGAGAGGGCCAGTTACTCTCCCCCTCCTAAATAAAGAGAATCACCTCTTTGCCCAGTTAGCAGGGCAGTATCCTGTCCCTTTGATACTGAGAGCCTATTCGTAGGGAAGAGTATGTTTGAAACTGTTTTGTACAGTGCCTACTAACTATGGGTACATGATAAGGAAAATGGCAATGCTGTATCTATTTTATGTGCAGGAATGATTGTGCTGCGTTGCATCGTGTCTATGGAGGTGCACTCAGTCATACAATCTGCCACCTGTAGTCTGAAGTGGTACATTTCAGGAACAGCTATGCCACGTGATAGGCTGTTTGTTTGTCTAGAGGACCTCTTTATGAAGGCACCTACCCTTTGTGATTTATACATCAAGTCTCTCTCAGCCCACATGTTCTTAGTCATGTCTTTAGCAGTGGATGTGGTTTCTCCACAGTCAGGTGTGGTGCTGGCACACAGCGCTGCTGTGTCACACTGAACCTGTTTAACGTGGTGCAGTTGATTTCCCTCCATCTCCCATCTTGTCAAGCAGGAATTACTGAAGCATAAAGGCAGACATGATCTGAGCTGCCTGTTACTGCATCGTGCTAATGTGAATAATCCTTAGCATTTATATAGTTCATTTTAAATCTTCATACCTCTTCACAGACAATAAATCCTGGCAACAGTCCCATACAGCAAAGCAGGATTATTATGCCCACATGGCACAAGGGGGGCAGGATGAAACCAAGGGGCCAGTATCTTGCCACTAATGAAGGACCTAATCAGACATTATGAAAAGAGCTCTGCTGCTTGTTCATGGGCAGTTTCACCTGACTGCCAGCAAAATGTCCAGGAAAATGTCAAGAACCAAGAGTGTGCACTCCTGGCCAATGTATCATGTGGACCCGCCCATGTCTGTTTCCCCAGCCATCCACCTGACATTCTATCAACTTTCACCTGACATTCTCTGCCCATTTGGAACCAAGATTTGAAGTTGGGCACAGAAAGTCAGTAGACTGTTGGGTGGGCAGCTTAGGAACTGGAGTGGTGTGGATTCACATGACACACCTGCCAGGAGCACACATTCTTGGTTCCTGACTTTCCCCCAGATACTCATGTGAAGCCACCCACTGGGGCTATTCACATGAGAAGCCATACCTGGCTTGCACAGCCCTACCCAGGTAGGGCTGCTTATGTGGAGTGCTGGAATCAGTCCCGATTGGGTCGCTGCCCAACCAGGTAATTCAGGTTTTCTTTTATGCAGGCTAAAAGTGAGGTAAGAGGGTGCCCACTCTCTTACCCCACTCCCCGGTTGTGCGGCAGCACGGACAGCCTGCAACCCTATTCGGGCTGCTGGCAGCCTGTCCTGCCATAAAGGCTGGGGGAAGGAGCATCCCAGCCTCTAGAATGCCTCCAATGCACTGCACACACAGCACAGTGCATTGTGGGCTTTCTGGAATCTGAGCACCCTTCTTCTGGCCTCTCTTGCGCTGCTCTGCTCACTGTAGTAGTAATTGTGTGGCCATGTGGGGTGGTGAGAGGGAAATCAATGGCCAGTCATTTGGGGGAAAGTAAGAATGGTGCTGCATCCCCCTCCGTCCTCCCTGCCCCCAGGATAAACAGTTATGAGAATGCCCTTACTGTCTCTCCTTTTCCTCTTTATTGTAACTTCTAGTGTGTTGTGACATTACCACACTGTGGATCGTCCCATCTCTGATAACAGTGAGAGATGTGAGATGGGGTGGGGCTGTGCACAGTGCATTGGCATTATATTACATGTGTTCAATAAGATGTTGCAAGGAAGGGAGGAGGAAGAAACATGGGTCAGCAGCAGGTCTATCTCTCATATAACGAAGCTCTTCTCATGATCAGTGAGAAGAGCTTTGGGGCTAACTGTGGAGAAGGAGGGTCAACCTTCCCTTCCCCGTAGATGATCAGTAGTTGTTCTCTGGGCGGGCGGATTGCCCTCCCTGATGAGTGGCAGCTCTCCTGCCGTTCGCCTGCTCCTCGCTTGGCCACTCTGAGGGTTGGGTGTGGGGAAGTGCTGCCTCATGGTGCCCTGCCCCCCCCGAGCCCCAATGATGCACCACGTGATTGTGTGGTGCATTACTGCGAGCCCCCTTCCCCCCTGAGTGTGTCTGCCATGGCTGCAAACAGCCATGGCAGACAAACGATCACTTACCCCAGTTTTGGGGCGCACCCAGGTTAAGCAGCAGGCTACTGAAGAGCGCTTGCTGCCGCCAGGTACCATGTGGTTTTCACACACAGCAAAAACTGGGCTGGTCTTCACTAGCCCGATTTTCACTGCGCGTGAGAATAGCTTCAACATCTAGTTAGATTGTGTGGGAGGCTTAACCTAGGGCCTTCTAAGGTGATTCTCACGATCAGTGGAAAGTGGGCCAAGGGAGCTTAACCCGCTGTCCATGGATCGTGGGAACCACCGAACTTGCAGGCGAGCCCAGTTTCCACAAAGCGAGTCACCTGCTTACCTACCCCTCCCCTTAGCCCAGGTTAGTGGAGCGAGCGCTCCACTAACCCAGGTTTTGTGGTCGTGTATTGCTGCGGCACGGCTCTGCGCCACAGCAACACATGAGGAGACCCCTGGCCAGGAGTCTGCAAGCAGCCTTCCAGGCTCGGGGGTCTCTCCAGCATGCACCACGTGCTTGCGCGAGGCATCCTGGATATTCCGGGGGCCGCATGGTCCCCGATCCCCACAGCTCCCTCTGGCTCTGTGACAGAGCCGGCAGTCGTGTGGGCAGCCAATCCAGCCGCCCAGGGCTGCTGCCTTGATTGTCTGCAAGGAAAGCAGGCTGAGCCCGTTTGCCCCGCAAACCTCATTTTGGCGAGTCTCACTGATTGTGAGAATCGCCTCACTTAGTTGTTAAGTTACACCAGCTTATTGCTTTGGTGTGTTGTCTGAACAAAGGCCCATGGCTACATCATGACTAATGCTGTTCAAATACTTTTCAGATCTGTGTCCCCTCTTACGGCCCATCTGTGCTTGCTCCAGATTTCAGGGTAGGTGTTCAAACCTTGAAGATATGGAGGCTATTCTCACAAGCGCCGAAAACCAGGCTAGGGGAGCCCAGCCTGGTTTTTGGAGGTCATGTGCTGCAACAGGAGCCGCAGAGCTCCCAGCAGCAAACCTCCTTAACTGTCTTCACCCTTAAATGAGATTAGCAGAGCGAGAGCTCCGCTAACCCTGTTTCATAGCGCGGCTCTGCTCTGTAGCGACTCATGAGGAGCCCCCCAACCTGAAGGCACCTACAAGCCTCCTGGCCTTGGGTCTCCCTAGAATGCCATGACAGAGCTGGTAATTGTGTGGGCGGCTGATCCAGCCACCCAGGGCGAGCTCCCTGCTTGTCTGTGGGGACAGCGGGCTAAGTGGCTCTCTGCAGGGAGAGTGAGGCTGAGCCCGCTCTCCTTGAAGAGCCTAGTTAGGCTCTACACATGGAGGCGGGTCTCACAATCCGTGAGACCCGCTTTCGCTGAAACTGTGGGGAGAGCGTGCTAAGCCCACTCTCCTTGCAGACGACCGGGCAGGAAGCCCTGGGTGGCCGGATCAGCCACCCACATGATTGCCAGCTCCGTGACGGAGCCAGCGGGGCCTGGGGGGAGCGGGAGCTGTGCAGCCCCCGGAAGCCCCAGTATGCTCACGGTGCGCAAGTGCGCCGGGCATACTGGGGAGACCCCCAGAGCCGGGAGGCAGCTTTTCACCTCCCAGTTGAGGGTCTACTCATGAGCAGGTAGCCCGGGTTTTAGGAGTGCTCGCTCCGCAAACCTGGGCTAAGGGGCGGGCTACCTGAGCGGGTTAGCCGCTCAAGAACCACCGGGCTCGCTTGCGAGCTCGGTGGTTTTTACAATTAACAAAAATCGGGCTAAGCTCTCCTAGCCCGATTTTTGTTAATCGTGAGAATAGCCCCACGGATTGTATATAAAGCCTCATGTTCTCCTAGGAGAACATACCAACACATGTTTTACCTATTTTATTGTGAACAAAACAAAGAAAACATCCAAAGAGGCTATTCACATGATGGGGCAAAATCAGGCTAGCGGAGGCTAGGCCGATTTCACCCCATCATTTGAACCACTGGGCTTGGCTGCGAGCCCTGTGGTTCCTAGGTGGGTAAACTGCCTAAGTACCCCTGCCCTAGAATCAGGTTTGTGGAGCGAGTGCTCCACACACCTGCTTTTACAGATCATGAGTAGCTGCGGCGCGGCTCCACGCCACAGTTACTCATGAGTAGAGCCCCAGAGAAGAGGTGAAAAACAGCCTCCTGGCTCTGGGGGTCTCCCCAGGGCATACTCTGTGGCGCCGCACCACAGTTACTCACGAGTAGACCCCTGGAAGGGAAGTGAAAAGCTGCCTCTCAGCTCTGGGGGTCTCCCCAGGGCATGCTCGCGCAGGGCATACTGGAGCTTCCAGGGGCCGCACGGCCCCCGAGTTCCCCAGCCCCCACTGGCTCTGTCACAGAGCCAGCAATCGTGTGGGTGGCCGATCCAGCCACCCAGGACTCTCTCCCCACGCACCCTCCAAATATTGTGAGACCCGGCTCAAAGTGTCCCTGAATGTGTCTTTTGTACCTACTCATGTATATGTTTATCTTTTCTCTTAAGAACATAGTGAAGCTATTCTCACGATCAGCAAAAATCGGGCTAGGAGAGCCTAGCCCAATTTTCACTGGCCATGTAAACCACCAGGTGTGCCCAGTGGTAACCCGCTGAATTGACCCTGCCCTTAAACCAGGTTTGCGGAGTGAGTGCTCCGCAAACTCGGTTTTTAAAATCGTGTGTTGCCATGGCGCAGCTCTGAGGCAACTCACAAGTAGTTGGCTCTGAGGGAACTCACAAGTAGACCCCTGACCGGGAGGCTGAAAAGCAGCTTCCCAGAATGGGGATCTCTCCAGCATGCCCTGCACACTCATGCAGGACATGCTGGAACTACCAAGGGCCGCGTGGCCCCCAAACTCTCAAGCCCCTGCTGGCTCCATGACGGAGCCAGCTGTCATGTGGGTGAGTGCTGCGTCCACCCAAGAAGAGCTGACTGATCCTCTGTGGGGAGAGCAGTCTTAGCCCACTCTCCCTGCAAACCCAATTTGGCTCTTCTCACTTGATCGTGAGAAGAGCCTCAGCTTCTAACAGGTTCCTGTTCTTATCTTTCCTTAAGATCCAATCCATTCTCCATCCTCATCCCAACTCCCAAAACTCATTCTCCAGGATACTTGCCACAAAATGCCAGGGACAATTTCCCCCAACATTCCACCCTCCAAGCATTTTCCCCTGCCTCTTCCTTCAACATCCCATGCTCCAAATAATCCACCCCATCCAGACAAGCTTCAGACTAAAATTCACAACTCAGACTCTTTGCACTAAATAGCTCAAGGCAGCAGTTCTCTGTGCATCTCCCTGCAAATGGCCAGTATTTTGATTTTCCACCAATGCTCCATATGCAGTATGATTCCACAGCATTGTGGGGGGAAATTGGCAGCCACCATCTAAGCAAGACAGTCACCACTGCCATCAACCATGTTTGGTTG
The DNA here is from genome assembly GCF_027244095.1 of Hemicordylus capensis. Taxonomy (NCBI): domain Eukaryota; kingdom Metazoa; phylum Chordata; class Lepidosauria; order Squamata; family Cordylidae; genus Hemicordylus; species Hemicordylus capensis. Next base: position 161,272,763 of record NC_069661.1, read on the forward strand.
GTGTATCAACCATGCTGAACATGGCAGTCATCACTGGCATCAACCATCAATACAACCATTGCATTGGTCCATGATGGCCTGGATCAATGCAATGTCCAGGAAAACATGATGGCTACTGAGGGATTGTTGGGGAAAAGGAACTCTGAGTCACCTTTTACAGTTTAAAAATAAAGAAAGAAAAAATGCTGCTACAAGTTTAGTAAGTTCTCCACTCCCAGACCCCAAGCCCGCATTCTGAAAATAAGAATGAAGAGCACATACATTATTCTTGACATTCATTTTGGGATGACTGGAAACAAACACAATGGGGGCCTTGCCATTCATTTGCCATTTGTTCTGCACACCCCGATTGAAAAGACACTAAGATTGTTCATACAACTGTTGGTGCTGGGGTGGGGGAGGGGTGGGAGCAGTCTTCCCTCTAACAGGGATTCCCAGATGTTATTGACTACACCTCCCAGAATCCCCAGCTGCAATGACTTTTGTTTGGAGTTTATGGGAGTTGTAGTCAACAATATTTGGAGCCCGGCAGTGATTGGGAGCAGGGGGAAGGAAGCTGGATTGTCGGGTAACCCACAATGCACTGCACAAGCAGTGTGGTGTACTAGGATACTTCCCTGCTATAGGCTGCTCCTCCCCTTCCCTTGACTTTATGGGTAATATAAGCTTACCCATAAATTAAAGGGTAATATGGCTGCCAGCAGCCTGCTCACCCACATGACCGGCGAGTAGGTAGGAAGCATGCGTGCATCCTCCCCTACCTCACAGCAGGCCCAGGTAGAAAAGTAGGGCTATCAGGGGAGGAGTGGCAGGATTGGGAATGATCCTGGTACTTCTCATGACCAGCCCTGTTTAGGCTAATCCTGTCCTATCTGGGTAGGGCTGGTCATGAGAAGGACCTTACTCTTTTGTCTTTCACTCTGAATAAGCAGCAAGGAGATGGCTCCTCACTCCATCCTGAGTGCAGACAGGAAAGGAGACATTTATTTAGATGATTCCTATCCTAGCTGCAAGGCAACCTGCAAAGGGAAAGTAGTTGTCCTACTCGCAATGAAAATATTTTTCAACCCACCTTGTAACTAGAACACACATGCTGAGGGATCCAAATGAATTTGCCATGGGAAGCACATTTATAGGTGTTCTGCAGTTAATTATTCCCAGCAGCATCTTCAACCTCTCAGAAAGGTTGCTGCAGTAGTATAAACATCTTTAGGAAGAAGTTTATTCTGAGCCATGTGTGAAAGCACTCAAAGGAGGACTATTTCTCACACACACACACACACACACACACACACACAAATCCCACAGGAGCTGGTGGTACAAGTCACCCTGAGTCCAATTGCCCCTGCTTCATGTTTGGAACATACCCCACCAAAGAAACACTAAAACAATAGGAAATAGATCCTAATAGACATACTGAAGCAAACTCAGCAGTGGAAATATGGAGGAACTATTGCTTTTCTTTTTTGCTTTAACCCTGTTATGCTTAGTAGTGCACAGCGTTGTTGAATGTGTGGCAGAGAATAGCAATAGCAATAGCAATAGCACTTACATTTATATACTGCTCTATAGCTGGAAGCTCTCTAAGCGGTTTACAATGATTTAGCATATTGCCCCCAACATTCTGGGTACTCATTTTACCGACCTCGGAAGGATGGAAGGCTGAGTCAACCTTGAGCCCCTGGTCAGGATCGAACTTGTAACCTTCTGGTTACAGGGCAGCAGATTCTCAATGCCAGGCAAGTAGGTGGGATTTGGCCACACATACTCCGGAAAATTTTCAGTGCGCAGGTCCTTAGATGGGTGCCTCCCATATCATGGGGGTGGGAGGGAGTGTGTGCCCTTCAACCTCCTTGCCAGGCATGTGACAACAGGCAATGTTTCTGGAGCTGTACTGGCACGTGTCCTTCCCCTGGGTGTTGGGTAGTGGGCAATATGTTTCCTGCTGCCTATGCCTTGCCAGGCTTCAAGGGGAATTCTTATGTGGTGTTCTTGACTGCCAGGTACACACCTCGCCCTTTATTCTACACCCTCTACAACCGCCACTTACAGCTTGTGCATGGGGTCCCTCATTCAGGCCCATCTAGCATCGCCCGGGGGGTGGGGCTTGGTTCCTTCTGCCACCAGCTTCTACGAACAGGGCCACTGACACTGCTTTGTCCCTTTTGCAACCCCTGCATGCTGAAATAGTACCCTTGGGAATGAAAGACCCGCCCCCCCCCGGAAGAGTAGGGACCAAAGGTCCACTTAAAAGCCTTTGGATGGTGAAGGGGTTTTTTTTGCGGGGGGGGGGACATATCCCCTAGAGGGAACTGATGGGCACTCCAGGGCACTTAAGAGAGTGCTTGCAACCCACCACAAGTATAGGCCTACAACAAGCTTGCCAAGCTGGGTGTGCCAGCCCCCATGCCTGGTGCCTGATGAAAAGACAGTGCCCTGATGGGGTGTGCAAACATCTCAAATCCACGTATATAGGGAAAGCAGGATCCACATAGCAGGAGGTTTGTTTGGATGATATATCAGGAGCCCACTTCCATTCCCACAGACAACTCCCCCCACCCGCGTTAAAATGGCTGGGGTGTTTTAACATGCTGAACTCTTCTTTATTGACAGGTACAAACATATTACAGAACTTGGGTGTCCCTTCCTTGGAACTACTATCAAGAGAGGTGCTTGGAAACAAAGGCATGTGCACAGACGCTAAAATTAAGTGGGGGGTGGGGTGGGGGGTTGATTGAGAACAATGATGTGGATCAGATACTTTGGGGGGATTTGCCTTTGAAAGCAATTGTGGAGCAAACTCTCAACTTTGGGTGGTTGTGTGGCATGATTGTAGGGTGCTAGGATTCCATGGCTAGTGCCAGCTTCCAAAGTAGGATGCTTGAGGAGCAGAGATTGGGACCAACCTGTTGTCTTCATGCGAGGAAGAAGGTGGATAGGTGTGGTCGTCTGTGGTGAGCACGCTTGGCCAATAATAGACGGGATGTTGTGATCAGGCACCTCATACACGCACTGCGATCCTGATGCAGAGACCTGCCCTCAAAGCCTTTCAAGAAGTGCTTTGCCCGTCAGGGCCTATGATAGGCGGATGCAGAGAGTACATCATACCCGGGCCCAGGGTCCAAAAGGGGACCCGGGAGCCAAAGTATTAACTGTAACCTATATTGCATGTTATTGCAAAAATTCATATCTTATCTATAGAACTTTTGTGGCAAGATGGTCAGATCGTGTTGAATGTGTAAAGCCTTTTGCAGCTCATTTGCCTGGCATTAAATTGGCACTGGAAGACCTAGAACTAAATCTGATGGCCAAAACAAGAAATGAAGTCCATGGAGTTTTATTATATGTGACATCTTTTGCCTGTGTGTTAATGTCAGCTGTGTGGTACAAAATATTAGCTGGCATAGATATTTGCAACAAGCAGGCGCAAAGTCAGCTGAGCGGCAGCCTAGGCCCAGCCCTGCTCGGCAGCCCCCTCCACGTATGCCTGTGCACATGACATCATGCACATGGGTGTGTGGCTGGGGCTCCAGAGGAGCCTAGAGTGAACTCCCCCTTCCCACGCCTGGACCGCCAAGAGCCCGGGTGAACTCTCCGGCAGTTATTTCAGGCAGCGCAGACTGCCTGATACAATGTTTCCCGCTTTCTCTCTGGAGGGAGAGAAAGGGGGAAATGTCCTATCAGGCAGCTGATGCTGCCTGAAATGATGAGCTGAGAGCTCACTCAAGCTCTCAGCAGCCCGGACCACGCCCCCTTTTGTGTGATGTCACATGCAAAGGGTGTGTGGCCTGGGCTGCCGAGAGCCCGAGCGAGCTCTCCCCTCGTCATTTCAGGCAGCATCGGCTGCCTGATAGGACGTTTTCCCTTCTCCAGAGAGGGAGAGAAAGAGAAAAATGTTCTATCGGGCAGTCTGAGCTGCCTGAATTAACTAGCAGACAGTTCAGTCGGCCTCTCGGCGGCCTGGACGTGGGAGGGGGGAGTTCGTTCTGGGCTCCTATGGAGCCCGAGCCACGGGGCTTGGCGGCCTTTTTTCATTGGCAGCCTGGGTTCTTTGAACCCATTTGCACAATAGTGGCTATGCCCCTGGCAACAAGGTCATCTAAGCTAGAGATGCAACACTGGATGTTGAAGTATCAAACATAGAACTCTTTTTACAGATCTGACAAAACTTCGAAACAACTGGAAATGCATGTGGAATGAAGCCAAATTGGTTGCATCAAACATAAAGATAGAAATAAAACTCCCCCGTAGATGTGGTGGAGTTAGCTGCAGGAGGGCAAGGCCGCATGATGACAGCACACCTGATGCTAACTTGGAGAAAATGAATGACACAGATGATACACCAGAAGAGGCCTAATTCAGAAAGTGTGTGTTTTATGTTTTGGTAGACAATGTTATATTAACAGTAAATGCTGTTAAGCAGTTGGCAGAAAAATTTGATTTCTTGTGGAAATATCTCAGCATGTTTGAAAGTGATGTGGAGAGAAAAGCTTTATCTTTATCAGAGCAATATCCTGCTGACCTTAATGGTGATGATTTTGAGTGCTGGACCAGGACTGGGGAGACCCGGGTTCAAATCCCCATTCAGCCATGATACTTGCTGGGTGACTCTGGGCCAGTCACTTCTCTCTCAGTCTAACCTACTTTACAGGGTTGTTGTGAGGAGAAACTTAAGTATGTAGTACACTGCTCTGGGCTCCTTGGAGGAAGAGTGGGATATAAAATGTTAATAATAATAACAACAATAACAACAACAACATTTACCCTCAGTACATAAAGCAGATTTTATAAATGCACAGTTAAAGTCATTAAATCTGTTGAACTTGTTCACAGAGTACAGACTTGGTGACCTGTTTCCAAATGTTTGTGTTAGCTTAAGAATACTATTAACAATTCCAGCAACAGTAGCTTCTGCAGAGAGGTCATTTAGCAAACTCAAGCTGATTGAGAATTATTTGAGGTCTACAATGTCTCAGGAACGTCTTGTGGATTTGGCCAGGCTAAGTATTGAATCAACATTGTCAGAACAATTAATTTTCATGCTGTAATTCTAAATTTTTCACAAAAAAAGACCAGGAAAGCTGTTTTTACTAACAATTTTTAAATAATAATTTTAATAATTGATAATAATTTTTAATAATATTTTTTACTAATAATTATGTCTTCTGATGATCTGATCTGCCTTTCAGCAGTATAAAAGGATGTTTCAGTGTGAATTCTTTCTCATCTGTATTGTAGCATAAACAAAGATGTTCAGATCAAATGTGATTTCTTCTCTCTGATCCTCTTTTATTTTATTTTATTTATATTTATCATGGAGGGAGTATAGGAGCATAAGGCCTCAAATACAGAAAATCAACAGAGTGCTCCATTCCACCTCTCTCTCATCTTCCATACCCTTTGTGGCCTTACAGGCTACAGCTCATGGCATAAAACCACAGTGGATAAAAACAGGATGACTAATGGAGAAGGGAAGGGGGCCCGAAAGAAACTTTGTACCTGCTGATAAAATTCCTCTCAGAGGCCCTGTTGCCCGTGAAAGCCTTATGGAAGTCTTTGTTCTCACAGGCAGCTGCAAGTCTGAGATAGCACCAAGGACACCCAATATGGACAATGCTGAAAGATTCATGGAAAATATTTTGGGACAAGCCTGGCTAGGCAAGCTTCCTGGGAAAACTCAAGGAGGCACATGGGAGGAACAAACTTGCCCTTGTTCTGAACCAGCACCTGGTTCTTGGCCTGCAACAAACCTCTCATCCCATACTATCCATGGATTTGGGTGTTAATAAGTAATCTGGTTGCCATTGTGAGGGTGATGTAAAGGAAGGGTTGCTAGAAGGATACCACTGGGCAAACAGAGTCCTCTGCCCCCACCACAGCTTGAACATCCCCTCCTTCCTTCTCTGTGCTGGTACAAGGGACTCCTCTGCAGAGCATCTGTAGCACTGGTGGCTGTATAGCAGGCAGTCTTTTGTCCTTCTTCTAACTTGCCCACCAATTGCAAAATGCAGAAAGCATTCCCACGGTCCCTGTTAGTGCTCTCAGAAAAATGTGCTGTTGGGCCACCACCAATGAGAAGTGTGTTGCCCCTCGGTGCACTGGCACATCATGCCGATTCCCTGCATCAAAGTGACATCCCATATTAAGATCTTGTGGCAGTGTCACACTGGCCAGGTGGCACATTTGTCAAGTCTGGCATGCCATAGTAGTAGAGCACATAGCTGGAGCACCATTTGTGATGGAGGGATATGGGTGTTGGAAGGAGTAGACCACACTGCAGAACGTCATCTAGGGTGCTCCCACTCTAAACATGGGGGCAAGGCAGGGCAGGGGGTGAACGGGACTTGAGTGATGTGGGGCACAGTCCATTACTTTTGCAACAAAGGCCCCATGTCTGTTTTCCACAAGGTACTACATTTAATGGGTTGCAGGAGAACCTCTCCTCATGTCGTCATCCCCGTCTGGCATTCCTTTCATGCCACAAGGCACCCTAGTCCAGAAGCACACAGCAGAAAGCGGGCATCCTCCAATGTGCTTATATCACTTTAAATGCTGTGACCAGAGGAACTGGTATCCCTGTTGCCAGGCAGCAGTGGGAGGTGACAGGAGAAGCCAGGGGGGCAAGGCACAAGCTCTGAGAGGCGACCAGTGAGAAGCATTGCAGGCACAGAACTGATGCATTTCTGGGCTGGTCTGAGCTGCCTTCTTTATGGTTTTGGGAGCAGCACAAAACCCAGGTTACGACAGTGGCAGAATTCAAACGACACAATACCGCCTTCAAACCTGAGGTTTGAGTAGCAAAACTGACTGCAAATCAAAAGTTCAAATTACGGTTCGGGCAGGGGCGTAACTATAATAGGGCAAGGGGAGACAGTTGCCTGGGGGCCCACTGCCTTGGGGGGCCCCCAGAGGCAAGTCACATGACTGACTCCCCCAGCCACGCACCCACCCAGGCTTCCTTCAGTTGTATTCATCCTCCAAAACTGATGTGAGTGTTAAGACCTGGAGCTACCAGAACAGCTTGTCTTACCATTGGATGACTTGCATCGTCCACAATTTACAAAACCTTTAAAAAAATAATTTAGGATGGTGTTCTATTGTGGCACATAGGTGTGTGTGTGTGTGTGTATAAAATTTTACTGTGCTTTTTGTTACCACTATTCAGCCTCATTTAAGATTTCTTTACTTCATGAGCTGAGCTGAATTTCAGTGAGGGGGGCCCCATTTTAAAATCTTGTCTCTGGGCCCACTCCAACCTTGCTACACCCCTGGGTTCGGGGCGGGAAACTTCGGGTCACTCTTGTGATGAAACCTTGGTTTCACGCATTTGGACGACTATGAAATCAAACCTCTGACTCATTCATCTCTGGGTTAGTGTTATGTGCAAAGGTGTTCTATGTGTGTAAACAAGAAAGCATCTTTGCTTAGAGCAATTTCAGACAATTTGCATAATCTGTGCCTCAAGGATTATAGTGATTATAAGCACATGGAATTGCTAAGATTCTGATGCCATCTATTAGAGCGTGTCCAGTACTTACACATTTCTTTATTTGCAAAAGGCTTTTTATTTTTAAAAAATCCCATCAGTTTTGGCGGAGACTGATGTCAGCATGATTAGTGATAGAAACATTGCAGAAATGTTGGGTGCGTCTCTAAGAATCTAGAACATGTCAAAGCCTGTTATATGGAGCCAAGAAAGCTTGATAAAGCAGCTCACCTGGCAGACCAACTCACTTTGGGGGACTAAAAAAAATGTGAGATTTTAAAATCCCAAGCCCCTTCTATGTACTTCTGACTGAGGTACAATGAATGGGTGCTGTGTGTAGTTGCATATAGCTGATGTGTGGTTTGTTTATATATTATAAAAATGTCTATATTCACAGCTTTCTATGCAGAAAAATTGAAACAATTGTATACTTCGACTCTATGCAATTAGAAGCAGATGTTTAAGTTCTTTACTGTAGCCACCCCGAGATTTTCAAGGAGGTTTCACATTTGAAGGCACCAATGCTATTCTGCCACATCTTTCCACATACAGATGGATACGGAACTACCATCAGTGTGCAGAAACAATTGTAAACATTTCAGCTTGCCTCATCACACACACTGACAGATGAACTCCTGTGCTTCTGCATGATTCATCCAAACCCAAATGGCTGTAGTATAAATGGAAACAAACCACACACACACACACACACACACACACACACCCCAATACAATCATTAATACCATAATCATGAAAAGGAAGTGCACAGCATATATATCAATGTCATAGTCACTGCATGTCAGACGCAGCCACATTAGTTACACACAGAGATGTCTATCAGACAGCAAAAGCACAATTTTATCCATTAGAGGCTGCACAGATATCTAGTAACACAAGAGATAACCATTTAGGTCTAGTATCTTCATAAAGAGTCTAAAAGGTAATGAGGTAAGTCCTCCATTGAGCCAAACTGACAGATGCTGAAAGCATTCTTAACACAGTATGTTCCACTCACATACATCTGTGTACAGTGTACTAGGCCTGTCTACCAAGAAAAACATGATCTGATCTGTCATCAAGATTGTCAGAATTGGAATGAGGACCTTTAAAATGGTGGGTTAGTGCTTTGCTAACTAGGCAAAGAAACACCTGTTAAAAGAGATGCTTCTCTTTATTGAGCAGTGGGAAAGCAACTGGCCCTATCCACCCCTAGCACACCATCCCTCCAGTGGCTGTTGCTGGTACCTGCCTTATGTTTCTTTTTAGATTGTGAGCTCTTTAGTGACAGGATACCATCTTATTTATTTATTATTTCTCTATGTAAGCTGCTTTGGAAACTTTAGCTGAAAGTGATATATATATATATATCGTAGTACAAGTAGATTGTGTTGGATTTCAGTTGGCAATATGTAACTTAAGACATCCCATAGAGATCAATGGGAAACATAAAAACGTAATAACATCTGCATAGAAAGCTCTGAAATTTCACATGGTGGTGATACATAATGATATCATTAAATGGGTGGGCATTGTTGGAGATTGGTCCACCCATTGATTTGTAGTGATTTCTTTAAAAAAAGTTTTGAAAACCTTTCAACAGTGCCATAACTTATTTGCTTCACAGCAGAAAGCTACAAGTGCAGGAATTGAAGCCTCCACTCTGACCATCAATTATACATTATTTTGAGGAAATTGCTCCTTGCTCTTATAGCAAAAGGAATATTAACCCCCTTTGGCACCCAGTATTATATTCAACAACATTCAATAGCAACTGCCCTTGGCCAAAGGAAACCCTGAAGTTTATACACATTAAGGATGTGCAGAATGTTTCAATCGCAAACCAGTCCACTGTGAACTGGGCCAGTTTGAGCGGTTTAACTGTGAACTGGACTACCCTTCAGGAAAGGGGGCTGATCCAAGATTGACCCGAATCAAACAGAATCAAAGTGAACTGGCGGGCAGCCCCGTGCACCATTTTGGAGGACTGTTGTCTTTTTGTTTCCCCTTTGCTGGTAGTTTTTCTGCCACTGCCTTCTGATTGGCTTGCAATCTCCTTTCTTCTTGGTTGGCTTGTTATCACTCAAAATCAAGTGTTTTCAGGGCAAAAGTTTTTAGCTTTGGGGGGTGGGCAAAGCTAAAAACTAGGGAGGGGGAAGCAAAAAGGAGGGAGTTTCAAATCTGATGCGATAGCGATTTCATTTTGACTTTTTCTGACAAAATAGGGCCCTATGAGAGTTGTGTCATAATTAATTGGACATTTTTCAACATGGCTAGTGTCGGCTCTGACAGAATTGTCAGATCAACACGGCTGCACAGCTCTAGAGTGTATGTAGATACAGATCTGTTTGCTCATACCTATTCAAAAAGACTCTGAGGCTATTCTCATGACCAGCAAAAATCGGGCTAGGAAAGCCTAGCCCGATTTTTGCTGGTTGTGTAAACCACTGGGCTCGCACTTACAAGCAGCTAGCCCACTTAATTGCCCCTGCCCTTAGCTGAGGTTAGCGGAGCGAGCACTCCACTAACCCTGTCTTTGTGCTCGTGTGTTGCCGAGGCGTGGCTCCATGCCATGGCAACTCATGAGTAGACCCCTGACCGGGAGGCTAAAAAGCAGCCTCCCAGCTCAGGGGTGTCTCCAGTATGCCCTGTGCACGCATGCAGGACATGCTGGAGCTTCCGGGGGCTGTTCGGTTCCCAGTCCCCACAGCCCCCGCTGGCTCCGTAATGGAGCCGGCAGTTGTGTGGGCAGCCACTGCGGCCACCCAATGCTGGTTCCTTGCTTGTCTGCTAAGCCTGCTCTCCCCGCAAACCCTCTCCAGGCGGCTCCCACTGATCGTGGGAACCACCTCACACAGCATCTCCGATGGAGCCAGAAGTCTTGCCCCAGCCTTGTAACCAGCCCCGCTACCTGCCACCCGCTGCTCATGATTACAGCACAGTTTATCTGAAGAGGCAAACACCCAGCCTCCTGATCATGGAAGTGTCCAACGCCATGGAAAGACATTTATCATGGAAGCAGTGTTCGCCTCTTCAATCGAAAGCTGCTGTAGTTTTGAGTGATGGGCTGTGGGGCTGGGTGACGGTGCTAGGGCAGGACTTCTGGCTCCATTTGAGATGCTGTACATGAGCACAGTATCTTTTTTATTAACATCTGAATAGGGATTTATTCGTGTTTTATTTTCAACATTTTCTATCTGTACCCTGCATTTGAGGGGCCTGCACCCAGGGTCCCTTTTAAAAATGAACGTATGTACCATCATTCAAATAAAATCATCTGTTTATGTACTGGCACCTGTTCAAATAGGACTTAATGTTGTTTTATATTTCTCTTTTGAGATCTATCTTCCAACCACTTGCAATTATGATTATAACAAGACACACAGAGGTCATTCACACTATCAAAAACTATGTTCTACCCAGGTTTGGGAGCTGTGTGGGCTCCCAATTTTTGGTTGTCTGGAAGCAAGGTAAGATGAAAACCTGGGTAGAAGTGATTGTGTGGAAGCAAGGTAGGAGGGAAAGCTGCCCAGGTTTTCCTTCTACCACACAAGCACTTCTACCCAGGTTTTCCTCCTACTTTGCTTCCATACAACCAAACATTGGGAGCACACATAGCTCCCAAGCCTGGGTAAAACACAGTTTTTGATTGTGTGAATGGCCTCACAGTCCACATATGAGCTGTGTGATTGAGGGTGTCTACTCACAACTTCACTCACCTGCCCCATGGTGATGAATGTGGAACTGGTCCACTAGTACTTGCTCTCTACTAGAGACTAATCTCTTCTCTAAGAAAGTAGTTTTCATATTTCTTTCCCCACTATTCAGTTGAAGGCAATCACTTATATCCACAACCCAAAAGAATGATTTATTCTCATAAAAGTTATAAAATCACAGGAGGACAATATGTGTTATTTAAACTACTTAACATTTAATGGGCACATTTAAGAGATGATAAAAAAAGAAATTATCAAGGGACCAAGTGCCTAATAGCCTGCGACCCAGTAATATCTTGTCATGACCTATACTTTGAAAACTACTAAATCTGAGGCTGATAAAAGCTAAAAATAGCAAAAACCTGTAGGCCCAAATGGCTCATTGACCACCCTGCCAATCCATCCATACCGGGAGTCACTGAGGAGTTCATTCTTCCTTTCTTCTGTTTCTCCATTTTAAACCATGTACTATGCAAAGACATTGACTTAGATATTCATTCATTTTATTCTGTTATGTAGTTAGCATAAGTCTCCCTGAACACCAAGTGGCAGGGGAATGATAGAAATGAAATTACTAGGACAATGACTATGAGGAGGAGGAGGAGATGGAGGAGGAGGAGGCTATTTGAACTTCCTTGCGAACAATGCTATTTTGGTATATCCAATCGGTATACGTGCCAAGCGTTTCTCTCCAAGTCCAAGGACACTGTCATTGTATAAACAAACACACACACACAAACAAATGACAACCAGAGCAGTTACAAATGGCAACCACAGAAAACAGAAAGGTGGAAAGAAAGCATAGCAGAAAGAGTAGTAGTAAGTTATGGAGATGGGAACAGAGCAGAAGGTGGGACTCACACCAATAGGCTTGTGGACCAAGTCTCCATCTTCTTCAGTCTGCAATGTTGACAAATAAAAAAGTAATTCATTTTTAATATAAATGAGAGTTTTCGGTCACTTCAGTACAGCTGCATGAGTGGAAAACCAAAGGGGCTAACTTTGTAACCTCTGGACGTACTTTCATGGTCCAGCACATGAAGCTGCATTGTATGGAGTGTTTCTTTCTACTTCATTCCATCTCCTATCTATCTACCAAGGTGCTTATGCTTTCTTTTATCACCATATTATCAGAGTTTCTTATCATTTTTATTCCATTCCATTTGTGGTTTCAGCTATACTGTGAGATAGTCATTGCCTTTTGAAAAGTTTTAACAATAGAAGGTCAGTGACTGAGCAATTAATAGTTTGATTAATTATTAATTAATACAATTAATACTTTGATTCCCCCCCATTTTAGTTCACACAACTTTTCAAGCCAGAATAGGTGCAGATTGTTCAAGCACTTCAAGATGTTTAATGACACAAACACAATGAATCTGAACGTCTCAGGCTGAGTGCAAGCACTGTGTGCTCAGAGTGTTCCATAACCACAGTAAAGTGTTCACATGATCTATGCTTACCTGGCTTGGGGAGGGCTGGGGGAAGGCAAGAGCCACCCTGCCTTCCCACACATGATTCAAACCAATTTCAGGCTTGCTGGTGCTGCGTGCCGACATGACACATGTTGGTGCAGTGGCTCCGAGAGTGGCAAGGGAGAGGGAGGAAAGCAGGCTGTGGCCTCCTGCATCCCACAATGCACTGCACAATGAGTGCAGTGAATTGAGCGATTCCCCTGCAAGCTGGGCACTCTAGCCACCTGGCTCTGTGTCTGCTTGGGCTGTCTGTAGCCCAAGCAGTCACACGGCTGGGTACCTAGGTACGCTTGCACCCTTCTGCCTAGGCATGCTTGCACCCTTCTGCCTAGGTAATAGCCTGGGGAGAAACCTCAGGCTACCCAGCAAGGCAATGCTGGGACAAGCCCCAATCCTGGCACTCCACATGAGCAACAGTGTTCCCTCTAAGAGGGATTCCCAGATCTTGTTGACTACAACTCCCAGAATCCCCAAGCAAAAGTCATTACAGCTGGGGATTCTGGGAGTTGTAGGCAGCAACATCTGGGAATCCTCTTGGAATCCCCCTTAGAGGGAACACTGATGAACAGCCCTAACTGGGTAGGGCTGTGCAAGCCCGCATAGGGCTGCTCATGTGAACAGCCTCAATGTGTCACTTTGTACTTTGCTATGTTTTAAAACAGTCTCTATGTCAAGGATTGTAAATCCCTGTGAAAGTCCCTGGGGGTCAACCCAGAGCAAGTGAGATGATGCATTTTTATTGAACACAAAAACCTGTGTTGTGGCCTAGTGCAAACATAATATTCCTTTCATTTTCTAATCATGATGCAGCACAGAGATGCATAGAAGGAGTGGTCTACTGGTGGACCATTGGTCAATTTCCGTTTGACTTAATGCTGGAAGGATTCTTGAAATGAATGCTGATTTAGGTTGATATTGGTATGCGCCTGGGTTGTAGTCTGTGCTCTAGGGTCTGCCTCAGCATCTCATGCCTTTGCCCTAAGCACCTCAGTTCAGGAGGAGCAGCGTTTCCACATCACCCTTGACCTCCTTCTCTGGGTCCAACCTCTGGGAGTACCAGAGACCCCTTCTGTGTCATCCTCAGTGTCCCCCTGCCTGGCTTTAAAGAGCTCAGTGCACTAATTATATTCTTGCAAGACCCCAAGAAGAGTTACTAATGCAGCCTTGAGATTGGAGGATGGGCTACTTAAAACTGAAGCTAAAGCTTGGCTAGTTATTCTAACCGCATGGCTAAGGCTAAATCTAATTCCAATTGGGCTGATCTCTTTAATACTGTCCAATAATTACTGGTCAAATTGGTGGAAGAGCATTATATGTAAGCTGCTTTCATATGGCCTCTCACCTAAGCATTTATTATCCTCAGGATTTGATAAGGCCAAGGATATTATTAAATGAGTCTGGGATATGGAGTTCCAAAACTATTTAAGTTGAACTTCAAGAATATGCTGACTAGAGGTGTGCATGGAATGAATTTTGCATTTCTTTTCAAGTTCAAAATGAAACACAACATGCTCGAAACGTTTTGTTGAAACAGTGACCAAGCCGGATGTCTTGACAAAACTCATGAAACGTTTCAAGTGTTTTGAGTGTTTCAAATGCCATTTTTCTAGGGAGAACTAATTTTCCAGTTGGGGTTGGTGGGTAGACCAGTCCTCCAAGGTGGGACAATGTTCTAAGTCTGGGGTGGAGACCTGGTCTACCTGCTGCATTAGGTGGTTAGACCAGTCCTCCAAGGCAGGCCGATGCATCAAGTCTGGAGCAGAGGCCTCGTCTAGCCACCATGTGAGGTGGGTAAACCAGTCCTCTGCTCCAGACAGCATGTTGGCCTGCCTTGGAGGACAGGTCTACCCACTGACTCCAATTGGTAGACCAGCTCTCCCTGGAAAAATGGTGCTCAAAACATGTGAAATGATTTGAGCTCAAAAGGGGGTAGTTTTGTTTTGAGATCGAAACAGGCCCTTTATTATATGGATGATTTATTTCGAGCTCGAAACACTCAAAATGGCCATTTTGAGCTCGATTCATTTCAAGCTCGAATCAATGTGCACATCTCTAATATTGCCCTCTTAGAGAGTCCTTATGATCTCTTCCAAGAGCTTACCTATTCCCACTCACCTATTTTCAGTATTGATGGGCCTTCTCTAGTCCCATCTTAATTGTCTCCCCTCGGCATTTTTAGTGGGCAGGTGCTACGAAATTCAAGCTTCCCAGCAGCTATGTCCATGTGCCTCTGGTGACTTTGGGACAATTGTTCATGTTCTTTTGCGGTGCACATTCTATTCTGACTCTTGATGAAGGTTGATTCAACACTCACTTAAAAAATTTCCAGGCCATCTAGATGAATTTTATGTCACATATCTTTTAGCTGATAACTATCCCAATGTTACATATCAAGTAGCAAAATTTTGTTTCTTAGCCACAAGGGCTCACTGCATTCTAGTAGCTCCTCCATGCTTATGACCATATTGGTCTTGGAATTTTCAGAAGGAGTATGTAGTATTTTTCTTCTTGCTATGGATTACCATGCTTATATTGTACATTGTGTCACGGCTTGTACCCTGGTCTATGACCATAATAAAATAAGTACTCTTGCAAGAGTCTCTGGACTCCTTGTAAAAGGTCAACTCAGGTCTGGGCCCTTCCATCCCATCCCACCCTGCCACTGCTTTCAGCATCCTCCCCTGCCCTTTGACCTGATACAAAGGCACAGGTTAAGGTCTGGCCACTTGTGTATCCTGTGGAGCCCATGTTGGGTCTGTGATTGCTACTACTGCTAGGCTAGCCCGATTTCTTCCCATCGTGAGAACCACCGGGCTCAGCTGTCCTCCACAAACCTGGTTTTTCTGATCATGAGTTGCCGCAGCATGGCTCCGCGCTGCAGCAACTCATGAGGAGACCCCCGGAGGGGAGGCGAAAAGCCACCTCCCAGCTCGGGGGTCTCTCCAGCATGCCCTGCATGCTCATGCAGGGCATGCTGGAGCTTCCAGTGGCCGATTGGCCCCTGCTCCCCCCAGCACCCACTGGCTCCGTAACAGAGCCGGCAGTTGTGTGGGCAGCCGATCCGGCCACCCAGACACGACTGTAGGATCGTCTGTGGGGAGAGTGGGCTAAGCCCGCTCTCCCCACTAACCCTGCTGAGGCAGTTCCCACTGATTGTGGGAACTGCCTCAGTGTTTGTAAATCTGAAACATATCAGTACAGGAAGGAAGGAAGGGAAGGAAGGAAGGAACCATGCAAGATTACAATTGGTCCACCACTGCTGGAGAATAATGCAAGATTACAATTGGCCCATCACTGTTGTAGCATCATCAACCCTAACCAAAGCTAAGGTTAACCAGATTTTTACTCTTATCCATAGTTTGAAACCTGGTCATGAAGTGTGTGCAGCTCCTGTTATGATCAAATGTTGTTGGCATTAAGCATCATTACCATCTTGTAATTATAATGTGGCACCATTTACAGCAAATAAACAGGGGGGAAAGGCTCAGAAGTGAGGAAGAGGAAGAGAGAATGTGAACTGACAGCATACACCTGATTTCTTAACCTTGATTAGGAGACGAGGAACATTATATTACATATGCACCAGGCCTAAGTCAAACCATTAGTCCAGAATTACATACTCTCTGACTGGCAGTAGCTTTCCAGAGTTTCAGATTTATTACTTGAGATCATTCAGCTGAAGATGCCAGGAACTACTTTGCATACACAAAGTAGGTGCTTTCCCACTCACTGTAAGGTTGTTCTTACTAGAACAACTAGTTTTTAAGAAATATTGGAAGCAGGCTTTTGAATCAGACCAGGTTTGGGAGCTATGTAACATACTTTTTATCTTTTAAGTCCTTCCAATATGCTGGCTTTCACTGCTTGCTCTTGCTTTGCTTCCATTTTGCCTGGAGACTCTCTAAATGGGAAATAAATCGTCGTAATAGAGGCCCTGTTGTGATGTCTGCTTTAAAAGCCTTCATTTTTAAGCAGGTCATGATTGTAATTCTTCTGAGGAAAATGATGTGCTCTTCCTCCTTTCCTTCTGAATTTCTAGTCTGATATTTATGTTCGGAAGAAGAGACTCCAACAGTGATTCTGTGAATGCAGCAATCTATCTCCTGGCCTGTTGTAAGGAGCAGAGTTCTTATAGCTCCCATGAACAGCATATGCTCTATTAGCAGCTGGAAAAAAGTGTGAGTTCTTCTGGCAACTCAACAGTGTTATTTATGGCAGCTACTCAGTTACACCACTCCACAGTAGCCTACAGCTTCATAAACATGGTCATTTTCAACACTAGTTTTAACACCCATTGGTACACTGCTTGTGTTGTTAACTCATGTCAAGTGTGTATTACATGATCAACTGTCAAAGTAAAGTTGGTATCTATCTATCTATCTATCTATCTATCTATCAGCATCGACATTGTGATCAAGGGCTCATGTTACACAGAAGCCTTGAATTATGTATAAACCTCTCATCCAAGGTTAAAATTAGAGTCATTTAAATGTATGTGTGTTTGCATAAGTTTGCCTAATTTTCATGCAGTATTATTTTGTGTTCCTGTGAATGCAATGTCTACTTTTAGCATATTAGGATATAGATCAGAGAGGAGGAGTGATAAATATAGGTGTACAGGAGAGGAATAGGTGTGCAAAACCTTTTGGAAATGATGCTAATTGAAGAAAACCTTTGCCCTCATAACTTGAAATTGCAGCCAATTAATTTCAATGGAAGGGAGGTGTATAAATATTTTAAATAAATAAATGAAGTTTCTAAGCATTAGTAGGAAGCATTAGAACTTATCAAACAACTCTTCTGTATGTCCCACCACTGTCTGAAGTTTGGGTGATGGGACGAGGGAAAGGTCTTCTCCATGCTTAGGATGTGGATGCCATTCTGAGAGATGCACTTCATGAATGGTTCTCTGCTGCCATTTCAAGACATCCTTGTTCAGACAGGCCTTTGATCTTCTGTTGTAATTGTGGTTGTTGTTTTTTAAATTGATCTTATGGTGATTTATGTGTTTTGCATTGTAAACTGTTTTGAGTGCTTCATGTAGAAGTGAAAAAGCAGGGTCGACATCCTGAAAACAAATAATAGAACAGACAGCAGTCAGGCTAACACACACTCACATTAGAATGTTTCGTGCACACAGTGATTTCTCCTTAGCTCCTCTTCCCTGTGCTGCATACATCTGCTACCCAGTATGTGTTCCTGAGGATCCTCCAGCCTTTAGGGACATATTTTGCAGGGGAATCAGGGACAGCAAAGGAAAGGGGGGATCAGAAACATTGTTGTATATACAAAACATTGTAATGAAAGGGCAACAGTAGTCTGGATGCTGCCCAATATTTTTCAGTTCACAAGGGCGAGTTTTTTGTTCTTGTTTTTTGAAGTCCATTGTAGAGGCTAAATTTCATTCTATATGTCTTGAATATCCTAGAACCCTCACATTTACATAAAACTAGACTAAGCCATAGGAAGGGGAATAAACCTGCAGAAAATGAATCTTGACACATAGCAATATTTACATGAAGTCCTGTTGCTTCCAGAGTAGGTTTCTTTTCTAACGGAAAGTAAAAAGTAAATACTTTGTGGCTGTGTTTTCATTTCTGTCCTACTCATAGTGTGTTTTTGTGCATATCAGTCAAAATCTAGATTAAACACAACTGGACAAAAGGACAGCCTCTGCCAAAGATTTAAAATTTCACAGTATTATAATATTCCAATGCTATAAGAGCAGGCTTACTAAGATGTACAATCTATATGGTCTCTAAGAGAGGTACTTTTGCAAGTTATTTTGGAAGAGCTTGACTGACCCCATTTGAATAATGACAGCCAGTTTTGTGGAGCCATGTTGCTACATATGAAAAGAACTATTCATGATGCTTGTGAAATATCATCAGAATGTTTATGGAGAAGAGTTGGTGACCCACAGTGGTTTCAAAGGGCTCACATTCTTTCTGAAATACCAACATTTTGTGGTTGAATTAGTGACTCTTCACTACTTGCATCCAGACCCCAATGAAAGACAAGACATGTGTAATGGAGTAAATGAAGGCCACACTTTATTAACAATCATACAGAAGATGCAACAGGGCAACATTTCCCTAATGCCAGTGCAGGCAACTCATTCCCTCATGGGATTTAGCCTCCCAAAGATGGCTATTTTCCCACAGCTGGACAAATCAATCAGGCTTGGTGGTTGCCAGCAGCCATCTGACCTCTTCTGTGTCGAGGGAGGATTGCCTGTGTCACCACCCTGAAAGCCCCAAAACTCTGAGTGGGTGAGATGAACAGCAATCCAAAGGGACTCTATTCCCAGCTCCCCTTCATCATAAAGGTGCCTCTGGTTGAACACCAATAAGGCACACTACCTACCCCCAGCCTGCACTTACCTGCCTGTGTAACCAGGTTAACCTGTTAGATGGGACCCTAATGAAAGCAATGATCCAGTGGGGGGAATAGGCAAAAAAGTTTCCACCACATGCCAATCGGGTGAAAACATCAAATTCCTACTCAGCCCTATCCAAGGTGACCAGCTGTCTCCCATAACTCAGGGTAGGCAGGCAGGTGCATGTGTGAAGGATTGTATGGGGGCAGGCAGGGTCAGCCTGCTAAGGCAGCCACCACACCTGCCTGCTATTGGGTGCACAAATGTGTGTGAAATGGGTGGATGGCCAACCAGCCTTCCTCAGGGCTGCCCCCTCCCCCTGCAGAATGCACTTTGCATGTGGGGAGGAAGCAGCATTCCAACCCCACTTTCAGGGGTTAGGGTCTTGAAAAATAAGTTGTTCCCAGGGCTAACAAATCTTTGAGTGAATGCCAATGGTAGCCTTAGAATGTAGCGACCATAAGTTCAGCGCACAGAAGATAATTCCACAGTAACTTAAACTGCAAACGCCCAGTATGTTTCAGCCCCAGGTCATTTTAGTCAACAAACCTGCTGTAGCTCAGTGGCAGAGCATCTTCTTTGCATGTAGAAGGTCCCAGGTTCAATCCCTGGCATCTCCAGGTAGGGCTGGGAGGACTCCTTCCTGGAACTTTGGAGAGCTCTACCAGTCCATATAGACAATACTCAGCTAGATGGACTCATGGTCTGACTCAGTATAAGTCAGTTTCCTATGTACCTAAGCATGTAGTTTCCAGTGAGTGTGCTCGCTCAGAAATTCCCCTGAAGGAAATCCCCTGAAGGGGGATTTTCTCATTAATATCCATTTGCATTCTTTTGAGATTCCCCTCTTTTCTGTCGAAAGACCAGATTATTCTTCCTGAAAACCTGCTGACCAGTAGCATCCTCTGACTCCTCCCCACTCCGTTTCCCATTACTTATTTCCCACTTCCTATACTCTTTGAGCTCGATGGGTTCAGTGCCTAATCAAGTCATATGAGTTCTAGCACCATGTGTTCTCTGGCTCCTTCCTTTCTCACTCAGCTGCGGTCTTTCCCAGTTCCTGTCCTGTCAGGTCCTGCCAAGCTGCCCTTAACACACATAACAGGGAAGAAAAATTCATGGCCTACATGGTGGATTATGCCACGTTGAAGCAAGAACATCCATGGCATCAAGTGACTGAATTATGAAATGGTTTGTTCACAGTAAGCACGGAGAAAATGTTGCAACTATTGATTTGATCTTCAACACAGTAAGCACATACGGTAGCGTGACTATTCTTATTCTTATTAAGTCTTGATTGTCCCAGTTTCACAATGTGCTCCCCTTTTTGCAACTGTCTGTAAGAGTGGAACATCATGCCTATGGCCTAAATTCAAGGAAGCATTTCAGTATACATATATTTACAGACGTTGCATATTGAACTGATATGCTCATTTCAATTTAAAATCACTTTATTAATCTTCTGTGTCTGTGCGTATTGTCAGAGCATTTAGACTCTACAAATGTGGTTTGTGACTGAAGGCCAGAAGTGGCTCTGGGCAAAGCTGAACATATGAAGCAGTCTTATACCAAATTAGACTCTTGATCCAAGTAGCCCAGAATTATCTACAATTACAGGCAGCAATTCTCGAATGCTTTCCCCAGTTCTGCAACCTCAGATCCTTTAGGTGGAGATTCTAGGAACTGGATTTGGGACTTTTCCACATCCAAAACATGTGCTCTGACACTGAGCTATGCAGCCCATCCCACAACCTTTTTATCTGAAGACTCAGCCCCTGGACTTTCCTCTGCATAGCTGAGTCAATCACATGCTTTTTCCCAGCATAGCTGAGGTACCACATGCTTCTTACAAACATGTTCATTGATTATTTGATTAGGAAATGGAAGAGTGGCATGTCAGCCACTGTAAACAATGTCATTCAAAAAATTTTAAGCCACTTTGATTTACATCATTGGTAGAAACACAGGATATAAATCTGTTAAATAAGTAACAAGTGAATACATATTCTTTTGTAGATCAGTGTACTTCCTGCCAAAATAGGGTGTTTCATCTCTCTTAATATAGCTTGTGGCAACCTGTTTGTTCAGGAGTATGGACTATTGATATTTATAACACATAATTCCTAGGAGCACAGGCATATTCTCATCATTTTAAGCAGAAAATCCAAATACTGTAGTATCTCCCATGATAGGACAACTATGATAATTAAATACTTATTGGCAAGTTGCTGCTCTTTAAGGTTACCTCAGAGACCTTCCCCTGCCTATTGCTAGGCTGAATCTTTGTAGCATGTTGTAGATAGGGGAAACAGTCATGCCGTTATTCAAAAATAAATGTGACTAGATATAAGTTTCTCCACAGAAGATGGGGAGTAGATAGCCAACAACAACAACAAAGTGAAAAACAGAAAAAACAGCATCTAACAGATGCTGACATACACAGAATATCCATACAAGAGATCCAGTGTGTATATAAGAAGATCATTTCAAATAGAGATTTCTGATCATTTAGAAATAAACAAAGAAGAGACCCTGTGGGTATCTGTGACAATCACATCTCCAAGACAATCACAACAGCTATGAATGCCCTGTTCAGGGGAAGTATTGCATTTTCCCAGGAGCATGTCCATTGGTTATTTGATTAGGAAGTGGAAGAGTTCCCCCTACCCACCAACAAATTGAAAATCCATGCAAACCTGTTAACTATAATAACCTCAGACATGGGATTAGAATCCATAATGCCATTTCAAGCACATGCTCAAACACTGTGCTTAAAGCACTGAGCCACATTTTTCTCGGCAAGGAAGTGCCCAGTGGCAGTGGTCCGGTTTCACATGACTTTTAGAACCTGCTGCAGTTGCACAGGAAAGACTGTCCATAGAGGCTGTTCTTATGCGCAGCCTAACCTGGACTAGGGACGCTCAGCCAAAGTTAGGCTACATGTAAGAAGTGCCGGGATCCACACGGATGTGATGACTCCCATGGGGGCTGTGGAGGAGGATTCTTCAGATGGATTCTTCAGACCCAGAGCAAGGGGAGCAGGCTGAAGCTCCAGCCAGCTCAACAGAGTCAGAGTTGACACGCTTGCAGGCCCCTCTGCCTCCTCCCCTCCCTCCTCCTGATGAAGCCTCCGAGGCCAGTGAAGGCGAAGTGCCTGCCCCAGATCCCCGACAGTGACGTTTGGCCAGAGTACAGGCTCAGAGGGAGGAACGCTATAGGTCAGAGAGGCTAGCCAGAAGGAAGAGATGTCCCAGCTCTGGCCGGGCCGTATCTCCTTGATAAGACCCAGCTGCAGTGATGAGTGGGGCTCTCAGCACTTTGCCTATTTAGAACAGCCTGGAAGCTGGGTCTGTGCTAGAAACAATGTCTGTAGTTACCAGCCCTACCATGAGCAACGTTGTCTCTGTTTCGTGTGTAGCCCTGATCCTGTGGACTTCCCAGTTTCGACCTCTGGCAATGTTTGTTACTCTCTGGTTGTCTGGTGTTGACTCCTGCCTATGTCTGGCTTTCCATTCCTGTCTCTCCCCTCCGAAAAGCGTGGTTTTTGCAGCTGCTAGGCAGTCAGCCAAGGCAGGTCATTACAGTGGATCCCAGTGGCACCTCAGTGGCAAACCCATCAAAGAAGCCCGCCAGTTAGCCGAGGTTAAGGGCACCCTCGCACCTGGAACCTTGTCTAACTACTCGTGTGTCAGTCAGGGTTGAGACATTACAGTACTCCTGGCTAATGCCAGGGGGATCCCCACAAAGTGTGTATGGGATTGTGGGATGGATATTGTGGCATGGATATTTCGGGATTTCTGGAGGTGGGTGGGATGATGTGTCCCAACCTCCACACCTGCACGCTGCCAGAGACAGCAGTGGAACCTCTGGCTGCACGATCCATGTGCCCAGAGGTAGCAACAGGATAGTCTGTGAGGAAGGTAAGCTCCCACAGCCTTTCACGCTGCCCACCTTCAAGCCTTCACATGGGATCGTGAGAAAGTTACAATGGGATCAGAAGGTCATGTAAATGAACCTGGATTGATGTAGCTCTTTAAAATCCATCAATAAATACTACACAGAAGCTCTGCAATTCTCAATATTCCTATGATTTTTAAAGGGAAGGGGGTTACTAAAGAAAATGTTTCAGGGAATCGGAAATCTTTCTTCCATTTCTAGTACTAAAATCAGGATTATTCATTATTTCTCCCACCTCAACATCTTGACGATAATCAGTTATCTTTTGCGAACAGCTACATGTTGGTTTCTTTCCGGGTAAAGTCTCCTATATCACTCAGTCCCCTTAAGTCATCTTTTGAACTGCTTTTCTTTTCCAAAAGCTCATGCATAATCTGCCATCTGCTCCTGTCAGTTAATCAAATCAGCGCCCCCCCCCCACTGAGTTTAATTGTTCTGCAACCAACCCCATATGAACACAATGCATTCTCCATCAAGACCACATACATTTATTTAAATTGCTTAGAAAAGTGACAGTGATAGATGATAGAAACAAGTTCACGTTGATCAACCTCGAGCCTTCCATATAACAATAGGTACAAGACATGTAGTAATATGGACAAAGCATTCAGTTAAGCAAACTGGCAGGAGAGCTATTTTATTTGAGGGATGCACAACACAATCCATTTGAGGGTTGAATACCAAATGTTCCTTTGGGTATTCAAGTGGTACACTCCTGTGACTATACCACTTCAGGCTGGAGGTAGGGGAATAATAACAAATGAATACTCCCCCACATTAAAAAATAATAGTTTTGGTCCACAATTTTATATACTAGACAAATACTGAGAGAGTTTGACTGCATGTTTCTCCTTGCTGCATTTGTGTTGTATGTGGAAGGAATTTTTATGTGGAGGATACCATTCTTCCCCTGCACTCTGAAATGGTACATTCCTAGAAAGATGGTACCACATGCTTTTTGCAAACATGTTCACTGGTTATTTGATTAGGAAATGGAAGTCCCCCCCACCCCTGCCACCTGTCACCAAGATGAAAATCCATGCATTTGGTAGCAAACCTATTAAATAAAATACCTGCCACTAAACACTGGAAACAAGATCAGTGCCAACAATTAAAACTTGGATACCTAAAGACTGTAATAGAATGCAAATATGTTCAGTGACCTATTTTAAACACCTATGGGATGAGAATGGGATTTCCCCTGCTAACTGAGCAAAGAGGCACCTTTAATAAGTGGCGATTCTCTTTATTTAGTAGGGGGAGAGCAACTGGCTCTATCCAAACCCAGCATAGCATCCTTCAAGTGGCTGTTGCTGGTGTCTGCCTTATGTTTCTTTGCCGATTGTCAGCCTGTTAAGGACAGGGGAACATCTATCTTCCTTCCTTCCTTCCATCCTTATGCAAACCGCTCTGAGAACTTTGGTTGAAAAGTGGTATATAAATATTTGTAGTAGTAAAGACCTGATATGCCAGCAAGTAATTGTAAGGGAGGGGGATACTGGCTGCTACTTCCTTGTGGGTGCTTAGTACTGGCAGAAATATTTAGGCCTGGTGTGCCAGGGAGCAATTCCTTCACTCACTGCACTGATGGAGTCTCACAGATTTTAGAAACACAGTCTCACCCCCTACAAAAGAGTTATCTCCAGCTGGCTCCAGCCTCTGAGGCAAAATACCTCTAAATACCAGTTGCAGGGGAGCAACAGCAAGAGAGAAGGCATGCTCTCACCTCCTGCCTGTGGGCTTCTCAGAAGTATCTGGTGGGCCACTGTGTGAAACAGGATTCTGGGAAAGATAGGCCTTGGGCCTGATCTAGCAGGGCTGTTGTTGATAATCAACATAGTCTACTGTGCAAGCATGCCTTCCAAGTTGGGTTGCCACATTTTTCTGGCTGAGCTCCTACACCTTTAACAGCAGCAAGTGTGGCTTTTCTTCTCAGTGTCTCTCCACGGTTATCGTGCAGCTGTTGAAGGGAGGCAGGCCAGAAACTTTAAAAGTCAACGGCACTACTTCAAAGAAATCAAGCAGCAAGCGTGCTGCGAGTTCTTGTGGAAGTTATGAAACTGAGACTGTAGTAAGAATGGATTGAATTGCAACATTTGTGACCAAATGCATTCCACTTTAATTCAGAGAACTATGGCATCTAGCCATAGTTAAGCCCTTCATGATTTCAACTGAAGTGAATTATCATGTGCTTTTACTCTCCCATTGGAATCAAAGGAGGATGGTGTTCCAGGATGGGTAAGCATGTGCAGAAACTGACATTTTGAGCAGCATCATGACATAGATCTTCTTAAACTGGTTGATCTGGTTGCTGTTGTCTTCTGTGACCATAAGAGCAGTACATCATGCTTCCTCTTTGTCTAAAATGACTACCTCTCTGGCCTTTTGAATTCGGGCAGTTTTCATCATTGTTTCCAATTTTACAGAAAGGAATGTTCTTCTCTAAAGACATGTCCACTGTGTAATCCGTCTGTGTCACTATAATTTCCCAAGTGCTGTAAGGTTCCCTGAAGCAAGTACCCTACCTGGGTTGGCATCATTCCAGCAATTGTATTGACTCCATGAGACTTTTATTTCCTGTTTCCTTCCTGCCCTAGGCAGTCAGATCACGTATAATTTTCATGCTTGGCACAGCCCTGTATCTTCCAAATCAAACTAATCACTGCTAATTACGACAGTCGTGGCAGTGTAGCTTCATAACAAGTCATCATTGAAATACAGTGTTTTAAATGGCCTGAAGTTTGCAGGTTTGCATTTCAGGAGCATTGGACAATAACCTCTGTTTCAATATGGTGGGATGTAGGGCTAGGATTATAAATTTGGTATGCTCATATTCTAATGTCTCCATTCAGCCATAAGCGGCCAATTAGGGGTGGAAGTACCATTGAGTGAGTGTATACAATGAACAGAAATGAGACCAGGGCCAGAAGGGCGGCCCATTGGGGTTGAGCCCACACACAACCTGCCTCCACAACTCTCAGCTGCTTCCCTCCCTTCCTTGCCCTCATTGGCAAAAAGCCTGCTGTTGTATTCTATCTAGTTATGTTTTGTGTTTTATTGTTTGGACATTTGTCCCAGTGGGGATCCTGTAGACAATGTGGGGGGTGGACTCAGCAAGAAAAAGGAGGGAAGGGAGAAGGAGGAAAAAATGGAGCTGCTTCTGAATAAGGCCTTAGTTAAACCTGCATAATATTTCTTTGTGTTTACAAGGGAAACAGTTCTAAAACTGGAATGTATGGGGCCGGGGCCAGGGGACCCCACCATCTGCCTTTCTGCCTCTCTCCCTCCATAAGAACAGCCCTGCTGGATCAGTCCCAAGGCCCATCTAGTCCAGCATCTGTTTCGCATATTGGCCCACCAAATGCTGCTGGAAGCCTATAGGCAAGAGTTGAGGGCATGCCCTCCCTCCTGCTGTTACTCCCCTGAAACTGGTACTCAGAGGCATCCTGCCTTTCAGGCTGGAGGTGGCCTGTAGCCCTCCGACTAGTAGCCGTTGATAGACCTCTCCTCCATGAAGTTATCCAAACCCCTCTTAAAGCCATCCAAACTAGTAGCCAACTCCGCATCTTGTGGCAGAGAATTCCACAAGTGGATTATGCGTGGTGTGAAAAAGTACTTCCGTTGGTTGGACCTAAATTTCTTGGCAACCAATTTCATGGGATGACCCCTGGTTCTAGTGTTATGTGTGTGAAAGACAAAATTTTCCTCTATCCACTTTCTCCACAGCATGCATGATTTTATAGACCTCTATCATATCTCCCTACAGGTGTCTTTTTTCTAAGCTAAAAAGCCCCAAGTGTTGCAGCCTTACCTTGTAAGGAAGGTGCTCCAGGCCCCTGATCATACTGGTTGCCCTTTTCTGCCTTTTCCAGTTCTACAATGTCCTTTTTTAGATGTGGTTACCAGAATTGTACACAGTACTCCAGATGTGGCTGCACCATAGATCTGTATAAGGGCATTATAATATTAGCAGTTTTATTTTTATTCCCCTTCCTAATGATCCCTAGCATGGAATTGGCCTGAGTCAACACTTTCAATGAACTGTCCACCATGACCCCAAGATCCCTCTCTTGGTCAGTCACCAACAGCAACACCCTCCTTTCTTTTCCTCCACCCTTATGCGTGGGCTCTTTGCTGGAACTAACATGGTGAAGGAAGAGGGGTGGGCAGATATCTGAGAAGGTAGGTGCTGCACAGCTTCCCTGGGAGGGAGGCAGGCAGAGGCGTATCTAGGGAAAACAGCACCTAGGGCAAGCACTGAAATTGCACCCCCCCAATATCTGACACCCATCTTTCAGATAACTTTACCATAATATAAGCTAAAAAAAAATGTCAAGCTTCTTAATCTTTTAATTAACAAATTATGGCACTACCTGAAAATTATAACTGCACCTTACTTGCTTTCACTGATGCAAATTGCTGAGGCAGCACAGATACAGCCTTCTTCAAAAAGCAGGAATCACACCTATCAGCTATTCAGAGAGGTACTGGAGACTGGATGTAGTCCTTATACTCCCTGATCAGCATGTTCATTGCATTCCAAATCCAGCAGTGTGTATTAGCAACCCCCCCTGCCCCACCCTCAGCTGCTATCTGCCAGAAAGCAGTAAAATTCACATTTTTTATATCCTGTTCTTCCTCCAAGGAGCCCAGAGCAGTGTACATATTTAAGTTTCTCCTCACAACTACCCTGTGGGGTAGGTTAGGCTGAGAGAGAAGTGACTGGCCCAGAGGCACCCAGCAAGTCTCATGGCTGAATGGGGATTTGAACTCTGGTCTCCCCGGTCCTAGTCCAGCACTCTAACCACTATCAAGGCAGTGTGTGCACACCTGCATTCAGAGTGGGGCCTTACAGCCTCAGCGCCTCCTCCAAAACACAAGTCAGCCTACATGCACATACAGCTACAACATGCAATAAAAACAAACAAAAAACCCACTCCATCTTAAGAGTAAGATACACAAAATGAGCAGGCAGGGCTATTGCTGAGGAATCTCAAGGTTAGGGCAAGGAAGAGAGAGAAACTAATAAATTAATTCTTAAGGGGTACACTTATGAACAATTCTGGAATGTTAATCAAACTGTCCCCTCCTTTTCCCTTCCAATACATCAGAGCAAACAGCATGGGAAGAGAGATTTTGTTTATCCATGTGCCCATTTTTTAAATTTAAATTTACACTTATATCCCTCTCTTCTTCCAAGGAGTTCAGAGTGGTGTACATGGGGTTTTTTATCCTCACAACAGCCCTGTGAGGTAGGTTAGGCTGAGAGATACATGACTGGCCCAAAGTCACCCAGTGAGATTCATGGTTGAATGAGGATTCAAACTCAGGTCTTCCCGGTCCTAATCAAACACTCTAACCACTACACTATGCTGGCTCTCGGGAAAAGTCACAAAGAAATCCATCAATTACACTTGTATTCATCCACCTCATAGAAGGGGTCTCTGCATATTAAGCTTTTTAAGGTTTCTTTTGGTGTCTGCATTGTTTATGCACATCAATACAAGTCTATTAGTACATAGTGTGCATGCCTGGCAGTAAATGAAAAACTTATTGTAAGTTCTAGAAACTGGCTTCAAATTTCAGATGTAAAACAATCTTTTTCATTTACATTTACAATTACAAGCCTTTTTCAATTACACATGATTTGCTGCACATTTTAATAGTCAACTCTTTTAAAAGACAAGACTTAAATCACAAAATCAATTTTTAACAAACTGGTGCTGCTGGAAGGGCAAGCTAGCACAGCTAAGTACCTACTCTCCTTCCCACCCCTCCCCTCTAACCTCCTCTAACAACAGAGCACAGAGAAAAGCCCACCCAAAGAAAGGAAGATGGGATTTGAGCGGGATGGGGAGAGGGGTTGCCTGCAGAATGTTGCTTACTGAATAAGGACCACACCTTCCAGTGAAGAGCTGCTTTCACACAGCAAGCCTGCTCTGAAAAAAGATTGAAAAGCTACCTCCTTAGAGCTTGAGGCCACGCCCCCTTTGCATGTGATGTATCATGCGATGATATCACATGCAAAGGGGGCGTGGCCTCAAGCTCTAAAGAGCCGGAGCAAGCTCTTCAGTCTCATTTCAGGGCAGGCTTGCTACCTGAAAGCATCTGTTTTCCCTTTCTCTCCCTCTCTGGAGGAAGAGAAAGGGGAATAGAGGCTTTCAGGCAGCAAACACTCCCCGAAAATAACCGGAAAGTCGTGCTCGGGGAGGCTGGGGGTGGGGGCGCAGGCTGGGCGGGGATTTTCAACCCCCCCCCTAAAAAAACATACACACAACTGTGGTGATTGGGGTGGGGCGTGGCAGGCACTTGGTGCCCTCCTGCAAGTGGCGCCTAGGGCGCATGCCCTGCCTGCCCCACCCTGGTTACGTGTCGGGAGGCAGGGAAGGAATGGGCAGGTGGTTGCAGAGACCAGTGGTGGTGTTAGAGGTGGGAGCGGGAACCATCCCAAATATCTGGCTGGAGGCCACCACCTCATCACTATGCCACTGCTGCCAGTGTTTGATTCAGGGCGTATGTTACTGGATCAATGTGGTTGCCACTTCTCTGTGGCTGGATCCTTGAGTTCTATTAATACAGTATATGAATGAAGGAAGTGTGTGGAAGGGTTGGTTCCATGGGAAGTAGTCATCTCAGTCCTGTCAGTCTCTGAGAATGAGCAGCACTCATTCTTCTTGTGTCATTAGTCCATCCTATTTCATGCATGTGTTTAAACTTTATTGGAGCAAAACAACCCCTCTTAAAACCACCCAGGTTGTTGGCTGTCACCACATCTTGTGACAGAGGATTCCACAAGTTGATTATGCATTGTGTGAAAAAAATATTTCCGTTTGCTCGTCCTAAATTTCCTGGCAACCAATTTCATGGGATGACCCCTGGTTCTAGTGTTATTTGAGAGGGGAAAGAATTTCTTTCTATCCACTTTCTCCACACCATGCTTGATTTTATAGACCTCCATCATGTCTTCCCATAGTTGTCTTTTTTCTAAACTAAATAGCCCCAGGTGTTGTAGCCAACAATAAAACACCAACACCAACAATAAAAACAAGAATAATAATCTTTTGGAACTATGAATGGTTTAGAAATTGTTAGAATAAAATAATATAGTTATTTTGGCTAATTTTAATATGTATGAATTTTGATACGAAGGAGGGAGTCATTAGTATCTATGCTCCCATCAGAATGAGATTGGGTTGCAGTAACAGAGAGGTGTAATGTCCAGATCACAAGAAGTAATAGATAGATTCTATTCTGTGCTGGTCTGACTTCACTTAAAATACTGTGTCCAGTTCTGGGCACTGTCCTTTAGGAAAAACACTGACAAACTGGAACATATTCAGAGAAGAGCATCAAGGATGGTGTGGGATCTGGAAACCAAGTCCTATGAAGAATGATTGAGGGAACAGGGCATTTTTGGGCTGCAGAAAAGAAGACTAGATGGAGATATGATAACTGTCTTCAAATACCTGAATGTGTGTCATACAGAAGATGGAAAAGACTTGCTCTGCATTTGTCCTGAGGGCAGGTCTAGAAGTTTTGTTTTTAATTAAAGCAAGGGCATGAATTGCAAGAAACAAAACAATTTATTTTAGGGATTACATTAGTATCCATTCATCTCATTTGTAAAGAAAGAGCCATTAGTTAATTGCTTTCTTGTGAGACAGATGTCATTCCGGTCAGATACGCCTACACTGTTGTATTTTTATTTTTAAAGTAAGTCCCATTAGAGTGGTACTGTATACTGATCCTGTGTTTGTATTGTGCATTTCACGTATAACATTGTCTAAAAATGTTTTTCTTTTTAATAAAAACATAGTTAAAAGAAAATAACATAGATTAATAATAAAGGACCAAAGAATGCCACTACTTTCCTTTCTTTTCCTTTCAGTGAGCGGAAGAAGGCCCCATCCCAGGCCTTCTTCTCCAAAGACGTGATGTGCATGCTTTCCCTTGACCTCTGCTTGGGATTTGTATGACTGCTCTTGTGAGGAGGTAGCAATGGAAGAGGCAGGTGCATAAGTCAACAATTTTACAAGTGTTGATGAAGAGGCTAAGATTTGCGTCATCCCAAGAGGGAAGCTGTTTCACAAGGAGGACAGACTTACACAAGATTGCGTGGATACATCTCATCTTGCCGAGCAAGCAACTCACATATGCTCATCACAAAAAGCAACACGGTCAGTACTGGCCACAGTACTGGATTGTTCCTATGTCAGCAGAGCATAGCAAACATCACATAGGGTGGGAAACTGTTCTAGAGATAAGCAAATAAAGAGGAGTGGCAATGGCAACCAGTCAAGATTAACAACAGGGCCTGGGCTCTTCTGCCATTGATCCATACTGGTATCCTTTCAGATCACTCCAGGAGTGGCATATGGAAAGAGAGGCTTGATTTTTTCCTACCTAGTAATTTGTTTTTCCTTTATTCCCTTAGCAATTTAATATTGTAGTACTTATATTTTTTGACATAAGGTAACACACTTAATAATAGTGGCTGACACGTTGCACAAGGTAACGCCGGTGTTTCTGATCTACCAGGGCTACTGTGCATGTGAAATAACTAGCCACAGCAGTGTTGTGCAAGAGCTCAGTTGTGCAACTATTTAAAACAGCATGTAGGTACTTGCTTTTCTCCAAGAGAAGTAGTGTTGTGCAAGTGCCTGTGTGATGTTTTAAATTAATATGGCAAATATTTATATGCCGCTTTTCAACAAAAGTTTCCAAATGATTTACACATAAATAAATAAATAAATAAATTAAGTAAGTAAGTAAGTAAGTTAGTCCAGCCTTGGTGGAGCACCACATAACTCACATGCCTCCACATCTGAAATGCCATGAATGTATTCTATTTCAATGTATATACAAGTATATGATTTCAGAATATGTACGAATATACATATACATTCGCATATACACATGTACAAATATAGTGACAGTACAGTACGGAAACAAAAAGATGAAATTCCATTGGAGAAACAAATTTGTTCAGAAATCACACTCTGCTATTAAAGCTAAATATGGTACACAAGAAGAAGAGGGACATTTGTGAGAAAGCAACCCTTTTAAATAGTATCATAAATAGTAAGGTAGAGTGTATGACTAATCATATACCTCTAACGTCTATTATTTATGCATTTTTAATATTTCAAAGTTGTCTTACAACTTGTTCCCTTATACACTTAAGAACATAACAACAGCCTTGCTAATAGCAGCCTCCCAGACTTGAAGGTCTCTTCAGGATGCCCCAAGCGCTTGTGCATGGCATCCTGGAAATTCCGGGGGCTTCGCCCGCTCTCCCCGCAGACCCGGAAGAAGTTCTTCTCATGGACTGTGAGAACAGCTTCATTGACTTCTTTCCAGTATTCTGGTATTCTTTGGCTTTCTCAATTATCCAGCATGCATGTCTCTTGTTTCTCGGCCTTTTCTGAAACCAACTTGAACATCTGGCATTCCCTTTTCCATGTTGGGCTCTAATCTGTGTTGGATGATCCTGAGCATTATTTTGCTAGCGTGTGTAATTAAGGATATTGTGCGATGGTTTGCACAATCTGTTAAGTCTCCTTTCTTTGGTATAAGTATGTAGACTGACCTCTTCCAATCTGTTGGCCACTGTGTTCTCCAAATTTGCTGGCATAGTTTGGTTAGAGCCTTGACTGGCTCTTCTTCCGTTGCTTGCTATATTTCTGTAGCTATGCCATCAAGTCCTGTAGCCTTCTGACTTGGTAATGACCAGAGTGCTGATCTAACTTCATCTTCCTGTACCAGAGGTTCTTGCAAGTAGGAAATATCTTCTACAGTATCTTGGATGTTGACATCCCCGCTGTACAGATTTTCAGTATACTCCTTCCATCTCTGTTTGATCTTCTCTGAATCAGTTGGTATCTGGCATCCCTTAACATACCAATGAGGTTGGAATCTGCCTCTTTGTTCAGAGATCTTTTGGAAAACTTGTCTTGTTTTTCCGTGTCTATTTCCATCCTCAAGGTCTTTACAGATGTCATTGTAGTACTGCTCCTTGTCTTTTCTAACAGCTTTCTGAAATTCCCTATTAAGTTCCTTCCTGAGGTCTTTATCTTTCTTGACTTTGGCTTCTCTCCTCCATTGCCTTCTCCAGTGCAGTATGAAATTATGCCTTTGTCATTGTCACTGAAGTGATCGTCCACCTCCAGCACCTTCCTATATTGCTGCTGCCAAATATAGATGTCTGCTTGCTTTAGCTGGGCAGCTGGGATGACCTTCGCGTTTTGGGTGACCCTCCTGGGAGTATACCACCCAGCGTACTTTGCTCACCCCTCGCAGGAACACCCCGCTCACCACGATGAGGCAGCATAGCAGACTTGGGGAGTGGGATGTCTCCCCTTAGCCATCTCTTTTCCAAAGTAAAAAGCCCCGATGCTGTAGCCTAGCCTCATAAGGAAAGTGCTCCAGGTCCCTGATTTCATCTTGGTTGCCTTCTTCTGCAACTTTTCCAGTTCTACAAAGTTGTTCTTAAGATACAGTGACCAGAACTGCACAAGTACTTCAAATGTGGCTTCACCATAGATTTGTATAAGGGCATTATAGCATTAGCATTTTTTTTACCCCATCAGTGTATATGTGAAGTTGGGTTTTTTGCCCCAGTGTGCAGCACTTTACACTTGCTAACATTGATTCGCATTTGCCATTGTGTCGCCCACTTACCCAGTTTGAAGATATCCTTTTGGAGCTCTGCACAAGCTGTTTTGAATTTCACTACCCTAAATAGTTTAGTGACATCTGTAAATTTGGCCAGTTTGCTGCTTACCTCCACTTCTAGATCATAGGAACATAGGAAGCTGCCATATACTGAATCAGACCATTGGTCTATCTAGCTCAGTATTGTCTTCACAGACTGGCAGAGGCTTCTTCAAGGTAGCAGGCAGGAATCTCTCTCAGTCCTATCTTGGAGAAGCCAGAGAGGGAACTTGAAATCTTCTGCTCTTCCCAGAATGGCTCCATCCCCTGAGGGAAATATCTAACCCTAACCCTAACCAGCTCACACTTCTAGTCTCCCATTCACATGCAACCAGGGTGGACCCTGCTTAGCTAATGGGACAAGTAATGCTTGCTACCACAAGATCAGCTTAAAGAGCACTGGTTCCCATACAGATCCCTGGAGAACCCCACTTCTTATTTC
The DNA here is from genome assembly GCF_027244095.1 of Hemicordylus capensis. NCBI lineage: Eukaryota > Metazoa > Chordata > Lepidosauria > Squamata > Cordylidae > Hemicordylus > Hemicordylus capensis. Next base: position 161,306,929 of record NC_069661.1, read on the forward strand.
CCTCCATTGTGAAAATTTCCATTTATTACTACTCTCTGTTTCCTGTCCTTCAACCAGTTACCAATCCACATATGAACCTCTCCCTTTATCCCATGACTGCTACGTTTACTCAAGAGCCTTTGGTGAAGACCTTTGTCAAAAGCTTTTTGAAAGTCCAAGTATTCTATGTCAACCAGATCACCTTGGTCAACATGCCTGCTGACACTCTCAAAGAACTCCAAAAGGTTAGTAAGGCAAGACTTGCCCGTCTGTAAGCCATGCTGATTCTCCTTCAGCAAGGCCCATCCTTCTATGTGTTTAACAATTTTGTCCTGTTTACCTGGCACCAAAGTTAACTTACCTGGATCACCCCTAATTTCCCAGAGCCCCGCTGGAGCCCTTTTTGAAAACTGGAGTTACATTAGCTACTTTCCAGTTCTCTAGTACAGAGCCTGATTGTAGGGACAAGTTACATATTTTTGCTAGATCAGCAATTTCACATCTGAGTTCCTTCAGAACTCTTGGGTGGATGCAATTTGTTAATTTTTAGTTTCTCAAGACAGTTTAGAACATCTTCCCTCATCACCTCACATTGGCCGAGTTCTTCGGCCTCGAAGCCTGAGAAGCTCATTTCCGGAGAGGGTATGTGGTCAGTATCCTCCATATTCAGTACATGGTATCCAGTACAAACTTGGTTTTGTATTGTAAACCTACAATACAAAAATGTCATTGAAAAATAGGCAAACAGTTTAAAATCCCCCAAATCAGAACATGAAACCATGAAGCAGCAGCATTAAAAAGCTACTGAAATCCATTTCATCAGATAGACTGTTTTAAATCATATATAAAAATCAGTCACCAGGAGTGTGTTGGTTAAGCAAAAAGTTTTCATCTGTCCCCTAAATGCCCGCAGGTGACTAGACATGAAGTAGCTGAGAGCTTTTCTATATATTTTTTGTCTTCCTAGGTTTTGTTTTGTTAAAGAAGATACAAGGTACAAATTCTCATCCCTTGGTCCCAAACATCCTCTCCTGTGATCATTCGCAATCGACAGATCACCAAGGCAAACTTTGACTGGTAATGTTGTAAGACCATATGAGGCAAATATACCATGTGAAATTTTACTATGGGAAGTTTTCTCCTGAGTTAAATAGGTTGTTTATCTTAGCTGTTATCTAAAACATGATCAAGAATCACTATGGATTTGCTTTGAAGTGGCTAGCACTTCAAAGTGGTTAGCTATGAGATGATAGCTTGTAATAACTGGTCATCTTTTATTGTTTTGTCAGCTTGAGCCAAACCTCATCAAAGCCAATCAAAAGATGTCCTATGGTTTCAACATTGTTTAGCCTGAGGGTCTCTTTGCATATGAAGAAACATATCTGAATGATACTGAAATCAAATAACAACTTTGGTTTGTGAAGAGAGTTTTGTTTTTTTTTAAACTGATGATATTCTTTATGAAAAACACTGACCATTGAAAAGTAAAGCGCAGAAAGAATAAAAACACATCTTTATATAAAGATAATAGATAAAAACAGCAATTAACTAATTCAGCAGCTGGTAATCCATCTCAGGCCTAGCCAGGCAGACAAGCATAATTAAACAATCCAAACATTTCTCTCATTTCAATTAAGCCACCAGAATTAACTACTGAAGACTTGAATAAAGAGAACAGGCTTTTCCTGGCATCTGATGTTTAGAATGAACTAGGCAGATCCTTTAAGAGGGAGTTCAGTATTGGGATCTCCAATGCTTATTTCAGGTACTGGGCAGCTTCAGGTGGGAGCAGGAATCCTTCAAGTACCATGATCCCAGAAGTAAAGGTCAAAACCAGTTGGAATTGGAGACCAACTGTGAAACGAAGTATAATATATAGTCATCATGTCTGGTCCAAACAGCGTTATTTAATTATCAAGGGAGTTTCAAGAGCACACACTTCAGGTAGGGTAAATCTTGTGCTTCACAGCTCACAAAGAAAGAAACACACTGAGCATGCTCAGCCCACCAGACAAAGAGAACCCCACTGAGCATGCTCAACAACCTAAGACAGTTAAACTACTAACAGTCTACAGGTAAGTCTCCTAAACTACAAAACCACTCCACAAAGTTCATTGACTGTTCGGCAATATGCTGACACGCTACATCATGTATACAAATCTTTGTTTTATCAATCAATAATTTGCTTTGACTACATCTTCTGAAGCGTCCAGAGCCTCACAGAATGCCACACTGTTTATCAGGAATGTAAATCTCCTCCTAAGCATTTGAGGAGTTCCCCTTTCATTTTATTGAACTGCTACCTCCAAGCCTAACAAGCCATCTCTCCCCTTCTAACAAGCCATCTCTGCCCTTTCCTCACCCCGCAAAAAATGTAAGTGCTCCTCAAGCTTTCCCTGTCTCAGCACCCCTGCTTTTTAGTTGCTTTTCAGCCCCCACTCTAAAAGTAAATAATAAATACATAAAACAGGCCTTTCATAATAGGTTAGACACATCTCCTCATACATGAAAAGGTTTTCATATCTGTGCATTGGAGCTGTCATTATCATGTTTCATATTCCAGGAAACATTGGATGTGGGCTTTCCTTGAACTCAAGAGATCAGTGACCTGCCAATCATATGTTAACACTGATGAAAGCAGTGCTGAAACATGGCCTTGGCCAAGAAGAGCGGATTAGCAGGAAGTGATCATTAATGATTGCAACCCACTTGAGGGCCTTGCCTACAGGCAAAGCCTGAGGGTGGATAAATATTTCAAGAAGCTGAGAGTAACAGCTATATATGTTCCAAGATCATTACTCCTCTTAGATCATATTGGACAGAGTCATGCCTATTTGTGCACCAGTGCCAAAATTCCTATGAAGCATGAGGTGCTATTTTGTTTGTACACTCTGCTTTGAAACCGTGTCCTTTATATACTTTATGTGCAAGCGTGGTGTAGTGGTTGGAGTGCTGGACTAGGACCGGGGAGACCAGAGTTCAAATCCCCATTCAGCCATGAAACTAGCTGGGTGGCTCTGGGTCAGTCACTTCTCTATCAGCCTAACCTACTTCACAGGGTTGTTGTGAGGAGAAACTTAAGTATGTAATACACCGCTCTGGGCTCCTTGGAGGAAGAGCGGGATATAAATGTAATAATAATAATAATAATATAAAAGAAAAGGGAGCTCCTCTGATGCAACACCGAATCCTGTGATGCTTTAAAGACTAGCACATTTATTGGGGCAAGACCTTATACCATCATACACACACACACACGCATGCAGTGGCAGAGCCTGTGTCCCGTCCTGCCTAGTGGCCCTGCCAGTGATGCCCCGTGCATGTGACATCACACACACGTGGGCATTCCCAGGCTCTGGAGAGTCCTGAGCAAGTTTTATCTCTCTCATTTCCAGGCTCACAGGGAGAGGAAGGGAAATGAAGGCTGTCAGGCAGCAAGTGCTGCCAGCAAGTGCTGCCTGGAAATGATAGGGGGAGAGCTCACACGGGCTATCCCAAGCCCGGGCAACATACCCTTTGCTTGTGATGTCACACACAAAGGGGTCATTGCCTGGCTTGGGATAACCCGTGTGAGCTCTCCCCCTATCATTTCCAGGCAGTGTGTGCTGCCTGACGTTTATTTCCCTTCCTCACATTTATTTCCCTTCTTTTTTATTTATTTAGCATATTTTTATGCTGCCAAAAACCTATGTCTCTGGGCGGTTTACAAATGCTGTCAGGCAGCAAATGCTGCCTGGAAGTGAGAGGGGGAAAGCTCGCTCTGGGTTCTCCAGAACCCGGAAACGCCCACATTCACGTGATGTCATGTGCAAAAGGGACGTTCCCCAGCTATAGAGAGCCCCAAGCATCCTCTCCCCATCTCATTTCCTGGCAGCATTTATTTCCCTTCCTCTCCCTCGCTGGAGAGAGAGGAAGGGAATTAAATGCATCCAGGCACTGCCTGGAAATGATACAGAGAGGACTGGGGCGGGCCTTCTGGCAATAAGGCCACACCCACCTTGCATGTGATATCATGTGCAATGGGGGTTCTGGTGGCTCTTTTTATTGGCGGCCTGGGTTCTTTGAACTTGTTTGCTCAATGGTGGCTCTGCCCCTGTCTATATGTGCCAAATGCCCTCTTGTACCACTGAAGGAACCTGCTCCTACACATCTGGGATTGCTAAAGAGGGTTTCCAGATCTGAAAGCAGTTTCCAAGGCAGAGCTGAAACGAAACTGTTTCCAGACATTTTCCTCAAGATGTTAATCAGTTTGAGCTGCAACTATGCTGTATGTGCCAAAAAGTTAAATCAAGTTTATACCCATTTCAGGGATTAGGTATACATTACACAATAACACATGTAAGTAATGTAACACCTCTTCTTCTAAGCAAAGCTGCTACAGGAGAGGGAAATTTAGAGTACAGAAGTGGTAGGGGAGAGAGGGGGTCCTTAAACATTACCTTGCCAATTTGTTAACCTGCTATAAGGACAGGAATCTGCTGCATGGACAGGAATTCTTGAGCTGAGCAGGTAACAGGATTAGATGATCTGCAAGGGCTTTTCCAGCTTTAAAATGCTGTGATGCATTCCACCCAGAATCTCCTATCCCACAAGAGATCACATGTGTGTTTAGGAGGGCAGAAAATCATCTAAAACGGCTGTGGGAGTTACAGCAAAATGTCAATTAAAACCAGTTTAATCTAATTTGCAGCATAATTTCTAAAGTGCTTTGTTAAACAGAAAAATCTGTCATATGGTGAAAATAATATAATGAGGGGGCCAAGCTAAATGTCACAATGCAGAACATTTCAAATTGACGGGTAAACCCCAGTCAAACTAGGAACTGAACTTGGAAAAACAAACAAACCATCTCCCATCAAAATAGGTCTCTTTTTCAAATTCGGTGTCAAGCCTCCTTTGGATCCTACCATGCGTCTGATGATGTCATTGGGAGTGTGCCCATATCTGACCTTCCTGTAACTTCCAACCCCTCACCCTGTCCACTTCCTCTCAAGCCCCTTCAAACCATTTACCTTTCTTGTTCTTCTGATGACAGCAGAAAGAGAAGAGGGGGATGGATTTCTATTCCCTTCCTTTCCTTTCCCATCCTTTCCTCCTTTCTCTAACACCTGGCTGAGTACTAGAATGAAGGAATGCTGGGAACATTCCCCCCTCATTACTGTAAACTATAATGGAAATCATTTTTCAGTGATGGAAAAATGGCAATTGCCAGTGCTCCTTGTGTCTAGCACACAGACATCACAGCCTGCTAGGGAGGAAAGAGAGATATTCCACATTCTCCTCCTGAAGGCATTGCCACTGAAGCATTAAGAAAGGTAAGGGCATGGCATAGAGGGTAAATAGATGAGAGGGAGGCAGTGTGGGACCTTAAGTTGCTTCTCTGAGGAAGAGCATAATGCCTCCTTGTCTTAAGGAGGTTATCATTAGACCATAGTTGAAAAAAATGGACCCCTCAGAGTTAGGCAACTATAGGCCCATCTCTAATCAACCATGGTTGGGCAAGTGATTGAGGAGGTTGTGGCTAGGGATGTGCATGGAACCGGCTGGCCTGGTTTGGTTCGAGTCTGGACTGGATTTGAACCCGACCGGGCCAGTTTGGTCTGGCACCCCCTCGAACACCCCCCCCCCCGTTGGCTCGATCCAGTCCAGGGCGGGGTTCACGGACCTTTTTTATTTAAAAAATTACATTTCCCCCCTTGGGGGAGTTCCTGGGGGTGGCGGGGGGTTGTTTCTCCGAAGGTTCCTCTCCCCACTCCAGCTCTCCTTATTTCCTCCTCCAGCTGGTTCAGCCGGCTCTTTGGCAAGTTTTTGACCTTCTCCGCTTGGCACGGCAGCCATTTTGGCAGCTGTACACGTGAGCAATTGGCCTCTGTGGGGCCCAGGCCATGCAGAGGCCAATCATGCAGGCAAGCGACCTCCAAAATGGCCACCGTGCTGAGCAGAGAAGGCTAAAAACCGGCCGAAGAGCTGGCAGAACTGGCTGGAGGGGGTCATAAGGAGAGCTGGTGGGGGGAGGGGGGACCTCGGCGGGACCCCCCCCGGTCACCTCCAGGAACTCCCCCGAGGGGGATAAGGTAATTCCTTTTTATCCTTTTTTCTTTTGATCCTCCCCCCCAAGGATCCTTTTGATCCTTTTTTAAAAAAAACCCTTTTTTGTGGACCAAAAAAAGGTCCGCAAACCCCGCAAACATTCGGGGGATGTTTGGTCCGGAGTTGGACCGAACAGGGGGTGGTTCGATTCAACCCCGAACTGTTGAACTGAACCGATTCAATGTTGAATTGGCTTGACGTCGAGCCGGTTTGCACATCCCTAGTTGTGGCCTCTCAGCTCCAGACAGAGAAAACTGATTATCTGGAACCATTTCAAACTGGCTTTCAGGCAGGCTATGGGGATGAGACTGCCTTGGTCAGCCTGATGGATGATCTCTAATTAGGTACTGACAGAGGGAGCGTGACTCTGTGGGTCCTCCTGGATTTCTTGGTGGCTTTTGACACCATCAACCATGATATTCTTCTGGTTTGCCTGAGGGAGTTGGGATTGGGTGGCACTGTGTTACAGTTTTTCTGTTCCTACCTCTCTAGTACATTCCAGACATTGTCTCTTGGAGACTTTTACTCTTCAAAGGGAGAGCTACTATATGGAGTACCGCAGGGCTCCATATTGTCTCCAATGCCTTTTAACATCAACATGAAACTTCTGGGACAGATCAAAAGGGGATTTGGTGCAGGGTTTTATCAATATGCCAATGATTTGCCGATGATTGACCCAAATCTATTTCTCCATGTCAAATTCATCAGGAAATGGCATAACTTCTCTAAATGCCTGCCTGGAGCTGGTAATGGGCTGGATGAGGGATAACAAGCTGAGGTTGAATCCTGATAAGACAGAAGAACTGGTTGTGGTGGGTTGGGGATCAGGAGATGGTTTAGACCTGTATGGGATTGCATCCCCCCAGAAAGAATAGGTACGTAATTTAGGACACAAAACTCTCTCTTGTTCCTCACGTTGAGGTAGTGGTCAGGAGTGTTTTCTGTCAGCTTTGGGCTGATATGCCAACTATGCCAATTTCTGGAGATAAATGACCTCAAAACAGTGCTACATATGCTGGTGACTTCCAGGCTAGACTTCTGTAATGTGCTGTATGTGGGGCTGCCTTTGTGTGTAGTTCAGAAACTACAATTGGTGCAGGATGCTGCAGCCAGTTTGGTCTCTGTGGTTTCCCGGAGAGACCACATAACACCAGTTTAAAAAAAACTGCACTGGCTGCCAATATGTTCCCCAGCATAATACAAAGTGCTGGTTATTACCTATAACAGTGTTTCTCAAACTTTTTGGAGTCAAGGACCGCTAAATTCTTCGTGCAGAGTTTCAAGGACCGCTAAATTCTTCATGCGCAGTTTCCCAGACCAGCAGTTAGTAAAGGGGTTTCAAGTCTGTCTATCTATCTATCTATCAGACTTCTATACTGCCCAAAACTTGCATCTCTGGGCAGTTTAGAATGAAAATAATATAAGCATTAAAATAATTAAATTTGGAATCTTTTGCAAACATGGAATATTAGGGGTTCTTAACCTTGGGTCCCTCAGTTAAACTCCCATAACCCTCAACAACAATGGCATTTGGCCATTATGGCTGGGGATTATGGGAGTAGAAGTCCACCAACGTCTGGGTACCCAAGGTTGAGAACCCCTGAATCTAAAAGCCTGGGTGAACAAATTTGTCTCCAGTATGTCTGGAGTGGAGGTGCTTGTGATTACTCAATGGAGAGGGGATGTTGGGCCATTAGAAAAATTTAAAAGCTACATGGGGCCAATGAAAACAACATACAAGCAAGCCCCACTGATGCAAGAGGGAAACAGCGTTCCCTCTCAAGGCGCCTCGACCACAACAGGCAGCTGGGTTTCAATCAACCAACCTTTGGCTGCAAACAATGAGCATGCAAGAACCAGCAGCCCTTCAAGTGGCGCCCACTGCCATACTTTTTCCTCCATGCCCCCGCACCACATACAGTTTGAAGCTGTAAAGATAGGGAATAAGATAGCTGTAGGAAGATCTCAGCAGCACGTGGAGGCAAGGCACAAGAAGGGTCCCATGCCTCCGTGATACTCTTCCTCTTCCGTGCCATGTGCAAAATTGAGGAAGTGAGTGCCTTGATTTCAGTTGGGGGGGGGGTTGACTCCCAGTCAGGGACCGGCACTCAACCCTTCGGGGACCGGCAGCGGTCCAGGGACCAGTGGTTGAGAAACACTGACCTATAAAGTCCTTAATGGCTTGGGTCCAAGGTATTTAAGAGAGTACCTTCTTTGTCATGAATCCACTGCTTACTGAAATCACATGGGGAGATTCAATTATGGCTGCCACTGGCTTGTTTGGTGGTGACACGGGACAGGGCTGTTTCTGGTGACTGCTCCAGGGCTTTGGAATGTGCTCCCTGTCAGTATGAGAGCTTCTCCATCCATCTCGGGCCGCCTTAAAAAAAAAAAATCACTTAAGAGGCACTTGTTTGCTCAGGCCTTTTGCTAAAAGTATTTTTTTTTTTTTTTGTTAAAACTTTTTAAAATTTTATGCTTTTAGATTTGTTTTAATTTTTTTTCATAGAGTTTTATTGATTGTTGTAAGTTGTGTACACCACCTTGAGATCGAGGTGTTAGATTTATAAATGTAATAAATAAATGTGAGTGAGTAAGTGAGTAAGTAAGTAAGTTCATCATCAAGTAAGCCTTGATGAAAATCCAAACTGGATTTTAAGAATTACAGCCCAAAGAACTGTTGGGCTTTAATGCTTGTCTCTCTTTTGGAGGTCAGCATTATAACCCAAGTTTTAGTTTCCAAGTTGCGTCCAGATAATGTCTGTCAGCATCACTATTCCAGAGGGTAAGAACAATTGTGGTGGAGACATGCCAAAAGATGTGCTGCATGCTTTAACAGTTCTAATCTTGGTAAACAATGGACTATAACGCAAGGCTTCATTTGATGACCTAAGGGAAAGAGGAGGTGCAGTCCATAATTTTCTGTAAAGAATTATGAGATTTGTAGAATGATAAATGTGCTGAGAATTTACTGTGACATTCTTGCAGAACAATGGTTGCCAGTATATTTTGAGAAAAGGGAATAACTCTTAAAGCTGTTTAAGCGGCGATGTAGGCATACGTCTAAGCCTAAGGGGTGAAGTTCTGACAGGGAAGAGGCTAGCTCAGTCATAGAGCTTTGTGTACGGAAGTTCCCAAGTTCAGTCTCTGACACTTCTGGTTAAAAGGACTGCAAGTACCAGTGCTGGGAGAAACCTCTGTCTAACATCCTACAAATTAGGGGTAGGCAACCTTGGCTCTTCAGCTGTTACTGAACTACAGCTCCCACCATTTCCAGCCACAATAAGTCGTGACTGGGGATGATGGAAGTTGTAGTTCAGCAACAGCTGGAGAGCCAAACTTGCCTGCATCTGCCATGCAGCCATTGCCAGTCAGAGTAGACAATACTGTTCTAGAAGGACCATAAATTCATATGGGAGTGCGGACCCAACTTTTGACAAGAAGCCAAGTTTTCTTTGCTCAACAGCTTCTTTTTGCAATCAGGTCTACAGGAGTAGTTGACTTCTTCCAGTATAATCAACAGCTGCCCAACTACCATATCTTTGGCCAAATATAAGTCATTCTAGGAATGGAGCCAAACTCTATTTTCTCCTTGGAATTAAGTAACTTGGTTATGAAAATGGTGAGTGTTTATTTCCAAAACTGGAACAGAACATACTAATATTTTGAAGCCCTTGATCCAACAACTAATGACAACACTGTGTACAATATTATGTTCCTGAAAGTTATCTTCCTTTTGCAACTCAGGTCTATTATTTGCTTTCTGGTTTTCCATCCTCCATTTTCTGCCCACTCAACTCCTCTTTAGTAAATTTTGATAAAGCATTATAGAAAGATCTTGGCCACAGGGATGTGATAAAATAGCAGATAAAATAGTGCTGTATTAAAAACTGCATGGAGTCACCATTTCCATTCTGGTCCCAGCTGACTTCAGAAAAGCAATGCCTCAACAGCACTGAGGGACCCTAGTGTGGAAACATTCTTGGTTTTCCAGAGGGTCCCCCTAGAAGCTCAACCAGGGCTGCACAACTTCAGTCCTCCTGACTATTAGACACTGAGGTTGGGGGTGATGGGGGTTGTAGACCAGAAACAGCTGGGGTTGTAGTCCAAAAACAACCAAAGTTGTGCAGCTCTGAGCTAGACCATTAAGGAGGTCTCTAGGCACAAAATATCAATAGCTATGGCTGAACACAGACAACTATTTATGAAGGAGTGACCTACAACAGTGTATGTGTGGGTCACTAATACTTGGGAATCTGTAATATCCCGTCAAAAAATTAGAAAGATTTTATCAATCTGTTTCCCTGAGTTCTGATCAGGTGCAATTGCATGGTAAAATCCTATAATCCCCCTCCTGCATTTTCTGATGATGAAGATCTTGCCTGGGAGTAGAGAGAAGGTACAGAATAATCAGTACCTTTGGGGGATACATATTCTTTGGGTGCTTTTTGCAAACATGGAAAGCCTTGGTATAATTTTAGCAGTTTAATCCCTAGGCCATCTACTCACAGCCTGCGTAATGGAACGATCAATAGTGATATTTAAAACTCTACCTAGTTAATCATTATAAATTTAGTGAGGGAGGGGGGAATGTTTCAGACCAATGCAAGTGCCTGCTTGAAGGATGTATCTCTAGTTTTCACAAAATAGAGGTAAACCTCTGTCTAGGAAACCAGGTTGCAAAAAAAGTGAATTTGAAACTAATGCAAATTTTAAAAGAAGAAATCCAGGAGAAAACCCCACCATCTTGTAGTTCCACTTGTAGCATGTATGGGGTGCAGGAAGGTGTCAAATGTAAAAGTCCAAAAGGGGAAATTCTGCCCTTACCCCTCTTCGAATACATGAATCTTGCTGAAAACAGTATTAATTTATTTGTTTCTGTTCCACCTCTCCAGCATACTGATGTTCTGGTCAGCTTACAGAAAACCACAATGAAATAATTAAAGCAATAAATAATAAAACAAACATAAGAACAAAACAACATCAGCATACAATAGCAGACAGGACTAAAATCAGAAACCCAATTAAAGCCAATTAAATAGTTTTATTTAAAAAGGACAGTCCTTTTAAAAACTCATCAAGGAGGGAGATTGATGAAGCACTTCTGGGAGGACATGGGAGCCACTACTGAGAAAGCTCTGTCACTGGTCTCCGTCAACCAGATTTGTTTCAGTGGCAGGGCCAAGAACAGGGCCTGAGATGAAGATCTGAGGAACCTAGTAGATTCAAATGGGCAAATGTGGTCCAACAGATAGCCCAGTCCCAAGCCATGTAAAAAGGTCAAAACCAGCACTTTGAATCTGGCCTGGAAGCAAACTGATAGTCAGTGAAAAATGTAACTGTACTAGCAAAATGCCTATCATTTTGACAGATGTGATCAGTGTAGAGGAAAAGCTTGCATATGTCAGATGTACTACATTTCTATATGCTCTCTACACCACACAGAGATATATTGCTCACTTCTGCAGGATCTCTGTCACTTAGATTGGGCTACCCACTGTCATGGGTAGAGAACAGATTTTATTCTCATCACAGTAATCCACATTTCCAGCATTTTCCTTTCCCCCACAAGAATGAATGGCCAGACATTCACTTATATGGAATACATTAAAGCAGCAAACTAGAGAACACCATAGCATGTCCCTGTCCCTGGCAATATCACTCTTTGAGAATCAAGTATGCTCCTATCTGTAAAGTCCCCTCCTGTTCTGTTTTGAGCTTGAAACAAAAGACATAATGGCTAAAACCTTCCATTGAAATAGCGGTTGAACCAGATGTTTTGATGGAACAAACTTGAAACATTTTGAGTGTTTCTGCCAGAGGGAAAAATGGGGAACTCAGGACACCTCATTATTCCCCATGGGTAGCTCCTACGGACACCAAAGTGGGTTGGGTGGTAGGACATGAGGGGTGCTACATACCACTCAGCCAACAAAAGAAATGGGTGTGGGTGATTTTTAACACATTTTTAACCTTTTCCCCAAACCCCCATTGGATCCTATGGGGTTTTAAGGGGAAGCTTAAAAATTTGTTTAAAATCACCCGCTTGCCCATTTCTTTTGTGGGTTTGACTGTAGGTAGCACCCATCATGTCCTACCACCCAACCCACTTTGGTGTCCCTAGGAGCTACCCATGAGGAACAATGGGATGTTCTGAGTTTCTCCTTTGTGGCCGGAACAAGTAGCACTCTCAGAGTGCAATGCATTTGCAACCCTCCTTGATAAACATTGCAGAAGCATGTAGTAAAAGGGAATCTGTCCCTTCCAACACAGTCCAAAAATGGCTAAAAAAGAATCACTGACCCAGAATACACTTCCAGCCACAGTGCCTGTGCTGCAGCAACATCATTGGCACAAGTTGCTCTCTCTCACACAGTTATGAGTTCATGATGAGAGGCTGTTCTCATGTGGGAAGCCCATCCTGGGTTAGGCTGTGCATGAGAGCCACCAGGATGAGGCCCGATTCCAGCAGGCCAGCACTGCCTAGCCCAGCTTTTTAGCCAGGTCTTTGGCTAGGGTTAAGGGAGCAAGTACTCCCTTAACCCAGGCTCCGTGGCTGTATGACTGCATGGGCTGCTTGCAAGCCATTCAGTCACAGAGATGGGTGCCTAAAGACAGCCCACGGTGCATTGTGGTATACCTGGAGGCTGAGATGCATTGTCCCAGCCTCCAGAGCTCCATGCTGCAGTAGAGCAGTGCAAATCGTCAGGGCACACGGCAGCATGCATAGGACTAAAGAAATGATCATCCAGGGGGAAGGTAAGTGAAGCGCAGCCTTCCCCCAGTCTGACCACCCTGCCTCATGCCTATAGCTCCTGCCTGTGGGCTTCCCAGTGGCATCTGGTGGGCCACTGTGTGGAACAGGATGCTGGACTAGATGGGTTTTGAGCCTAATCCAGCAGGGCTGTTCTTATATTCTTATGTTCTCCAGGAATTGGCCATCCCTTTATTTATTTTATTTTATTTTATTTTATTTTATTTTATTTTATTTTCATACCACCTGATATGTATATCTCTAGGCGATGTACAAAATTTAAAATATTTAAAAGTCACAAATTAAAATACATGACAATAAAAACAATAGGATAAAATTATTAAAACACGTTTTTTAACATTATTAAAATTAATTCTGATTAAAAGCCTGAGAGAACAGGAAGGTCTTGAGGTTCTTCCTGAAAACAAACAGAGAAGGAGATGCCCTTATTTCAGCAGGAAGCTTATTCCAAAGCCCTGGGGCAGCCACAGAAAAAGCCTGGTCCTGGGTCGCCACCAAATGAGCTGGTGGCAACTGTAACCGGACCTCTCCAGAAGATCGTAACAAGTGGCAGGGATTATGATAAAAGAGGCATTCTCTCAAATAGCCTGGACCCAAGCCATTAAGGGCTTTATAGGTAATAACCAGCACTTTGTATTTCACCCAGAAACATATTGGTAGCCAGTGCAGTTCTTTTAGAACCAGTGTTATGTGGTCTCTTCATGTTGTCCCAGAGACCAATCTGGCTGCCACACTCTGTACCAACTGTAGTTTCTGGACTACTTACAAAGGTAGCCCCACGTAGAGCTGCCATATAATTAGTACTGTATTTGATAGCCTATCACACTGCTTGTATCAGGCACCGTACAGTTGTTATCTATCACCACAAAATTTTCATAACATTTTCTTCCCTCAGTCATTTCTCTCTTTCACATAACAGTAACAACTTCCACATGGTTTGTGCATAGCAGGCATGCAGTATGGGAACAAACCATCTAAAATGCTGTCAAGAAGTGCTATCAATAGCACTCTTCCTTTTCTGCACTAAGGCTGAATTCCAAGTACCGAGCTGGCAAAGTGGCTGAAGCAAGCTAGATGCTCCAAGACTCATGTGGCAGCTACCGGAGGTGGCCATTGGTGTGGCAAGATGAGCTGGTTGCCTCAAGCGGCAGATTATGGAGGCACCAGCAGGACAGCACGATGTCCTCTGCTGCTGCCATCGGAGTAACCTCTTGGGACTGATCTGATCCTTGCAAGCTTTATTATTTATTTATTTGATTTATATACCACCCTTCCAAAATGGCTCAGGGCAGTTATGGCTCAGCAGCTTTGCGAGGAAAGCCTCTCCCCACACTCCTTGCCAAGCCTGCAAGAAGCATGAGGGAAGGAAAAAAGGTGCTGGGAACCTTCCCTCCTCCCTGTCCCCTTTTCAAAGCTTGCAAGAGGCCATTTTGCAGGTTGTGGGACAAGCCAGCATTTGGTACCTCGCCTCAGATGCCACAATATCTTGGGCCACTGCTGGCAGTGGCTGCTGCTGCTACTACTACTACTACTACAGCAAAAACAACAACAACAAAAAACCAAAACAAAACAAAACAACCAGCCCTCCAGTGAAAATTCATCACTGGATTTTCCATTTAATACTGACTGTATTCCAAGCTCCTATTCAAATCTAGTGTTTAAAGCAGGCCTGCTCAACTTAGGCCCCCCAGCTGTTTTTGGCCTACAACTCCCATAATCCCCAGCCACAGTAGCAAATAGCCATGGATTATGGGAGTTGTGAGCCAAAAACAGCTGGGGATGGGTGGGCTAAGTTGAGCAGGCCTGGTTTAAAGCCAAACACTAGATATGTGTTGATATGCATGGAATCCCCTCCCTGTCATTTTCCTTTTTATTATGCTGGTGATTATTTATTTTTATTGTTTACATTTATATCCCGCTCTTCCTCCGAGGTGCTCAGTACATGCTTATTTTTATCCTCACAACCACCCTGTGAGGTAGGTTAGGCTGAGAGATATGTGACTGGCCCAGAGTCACCAAGTGAGTTTCATGGTTCAATGGAGATTTGAACTCGGGTCTTCCCGGTCCTAATCCAATACTCTAACCACAACGCTATGATGGCTAGGGGGAAGCCAACCTGCATTACTGTTTTGGCTTATAGCACAGCTATAGCCAGGTCAGGTTATCAGTGGGTTAATTTCACTGGTGTGAATGATACCTTACAAGGCTGGTGTGAATGATACCTTACAGGTCCATGTGATTAGGAAGGGGATATGCTGAGAGCACACCCTTTGTGACATCCTCTGCTAATGTCCTGACACACTCAATCATTTGTGGGGAGGTTGTTTCAGCAGGTATTTGAAGTTCATTTAGAGGGACCATTTAGATGAACAGCCCTCCCCACACACACATGGTAATGGGACATCCCAGGAAGGTGTCAGGATGTCCCCTTGTGTGTGAGGGGAAGGATGGTTGGAACCAGCCCACAGTCTATTTGCAAATGTGCAATCCCCAAATATTCTTTTAAAAATGGTTTTAAGGAAGAAGTACCTGGTTAAATCCTGTTATGTATATAGCATGTGCAATGAACCATTGCACTAAGAAAAATGCACTATTAATAAACAGTTAGCGATTGGACCATATTAGAAAATCTGATACTTTTTTAAACATACATTAAATTATGTTTGCTTTTTTCCATTATGAATTCCAGGAAAACTATTCTAATATTTTTAAAGGACCGTTTCATAACAAAGCTTAAGAGACTATATTCCATTCAGTAAGTACAGCTACTCTTTCTAACCTTATAGAAGTAGCACAGTAGGAAGCAAAGAATGAGGGTTTTATTCAGACATAATTTCTTCTAATTTATGCATGAAAGAGAAAATCCTTTGACATAGTTTTGGCTTACTAACGTCTATAATGCTGTTACTCCATCAACACAAGAGAAAGCATTAAATTGTTTAATATGTTAATGATACTTTAGGGAGCAAAACAATCTTTTTTTAATTTATTGCATATGGTAGTAAATATGATTAACTTATTAGTACTGTTGGCTGAATGGATTTCCTAAGCTCAGCATTTGCTATTTCTGAAAATTAATGTTGGTAAGTGCTTTGAATATATACTAGAAATAGCTGGGGTTTTCTTTTAAACAGCCACTAAATCAGTGCCTTGGTATGTGGGTTTTCACTGAGAATGCAATGAAGGAGTAATGTTCACCTTGCTGAATTCAAAACTTCTTCAGGATTGCTAATTTTTAAAAAAAAATGTAGCTTCTGTAGAAAATGATTATTCCTGCAATTTGTAGAAATGGGAAGAAACTAGTTTTACTTATGTTCAAATATGCTAGTGGTTGATATCCTAAACAATGCTGCGTGACCCTCAGGGACATATTTGTGTGTTGCTCGGAGCACTTCTGGGAGAAGGGGAGATTGGTAAAAATCTCTCCAGCTCTTGCATAAGTACCTGTGCCTCAGAATTGGGAATGCATTCACTGAATCAGCACATGAGCCATTTTTGGAAGGGCGGTATATCAATCAATCAATCAATCAATCAATCAATGTGTGCTGTTTTTGGCTGCACACGTGCAGCATTAGTCAATATGTCAGCCAGTAGATATTTATAACTGGCCAACATCTATTCATTTTTTCACATTAATTTTCAGGTTACTTGCCAGGATCAATCATAATGTTCTGCTAAACAGAGGACCAAAGGAGGAGCTGTTATTTCTAACCTATCCAGTTGTGGTATCTTCCTGTTTCTGTCCCATATTGTAATAAGGAAATTGTCATTGCTAGACAATGGGCAGTGCTCATCCTTCCAATTCTGGGAATTTTTTAAATCACTGGTAGCCTGTCCAACACTGAGAGAAGAATGAAATTGTTCTCTATTGGCCAGTGTACACTTTTTAGCTATTTTGTAAAGGTTGTGGGAAATTATTTCACATGGCAGCTACAAAACCAACCAAATATTTGGGGTGGAACCGGGGAAGATAAACCTGGTGTGGCAGTAACCTACAAGGCGCTTTCCAGACTAGACCCTACAACGGGGTCAGGACGAATCTCAGCAGTGTGCTTCCATACTTCCTGTACTGTGACGCCGCAGTCCCTACACGGACAGAAGGGTGCCATTCACATTTCCAATGCCTTGTTGTGAATTTAATTGTTGCGATATAGAGCAAGGACACCATATATCCAGCGTGAAAAAGTTGCTGTTTTTTCGGGTTCTTAGTAGCTGCGAGACTGCTCCCCCTGTTGTTTACGATCTGAATGTGACTTGCCTGAATGGAGGCATTTTGCTGCTGATGAACAGCTAGTCTGGAAAGCACCCAGTAGAAAATCATTCATTGAGCCCTTTCCCATGAGCAGTGAGAAAGAGCAAGAGAGTTAGCAGGGAGGAAACCCTAAAGAGCTTACTTCCCCGCAGACGAGTGACAGTGTCCTCTTCGGTGGGTGGATCACCTGCCCAGATGACTTCTGGCTGCGGAGGGCCAGGTGCCAGGACGTATCGCTCCGCATCGCCCCACCCCCTGGAGCTCCAACCATGTACCGCATGAGTGCATGGTGCATTTTGGGGATCCCCTCCCCAGAATCTCCTCAATCTGCCAGCCATGGCTGCAAGCAGATGGTCACAGAAATGGGGTTAGGAGAACACTTGCTCTCCTATCCTCATTTTGGAGGTTGGCTGCTTTGGCAGGTTTGCCACCAGAGCATCACCGGGATCGGGCCTGATCCCACATGCAGGCAAAACCGGGCTGGGCTTCCTTAGCTCGGTTTTGCCCGCACATGTGAATAGCTTAATAGACTAATTCATCCAACAGAGAATATAAGTTCTAAATGTTGAGCTTTCAGGGGAAACTGGTGCTTTCCTGGAATAAAGGCTATTTTTTGTACATCTCTTGTGAGCTAAGTTGGTTTAAGATGTGTTGTGAGTCTAATTGTCCTGTTTAAGTTCCACAGACACACTGTGGTTGGCTCTTTAGAGCTGCCTTGAGATTTTATGGCTTCATGGGATTTTGCGGTCTATCCTATACAGTAATTGGGTCCACACATTTTTCAGGACACACTTTGAACTAATACTTTACACTGACCTGAAACAAAGTTCCTCCAACCAAATATCTGGCAATATTTTGATTTCCCCTTGACTAGAATTTCCAACAACACCCCCCCCCCCAAGAAAGAATTTGTAAGGCAAATTTGGAAGTAGCTGCTCAACAGAACCTTTTTAAAATTCTGAGAGACCTGAGGAGGGGAGTGAATGAAGGCGCTCCATCCTCCTTTTTTCAGCTGGAGTGTACTGTTCATCATTGTTGATGTTCCTCCCTCAATGTGTGATGCCTGGGGCAGTGTTCTCATTCTCCCTGCCAACCCACCCACCCCCGGACAAGTAAAGGGCCAGCTAGTTGCTCAGGAAAACAACAAATGGATTTTGAGAGAAGCTGCATAGGTTTCTATGTGACTTATGAAAGTTTTCATGGAGTCTTTGCTCATCACTAACTGGGATTCACTAAAAATATAAATGCAGGGGTTTTTTTGGTTAAACAAATTGTCCCCTTGGGGTCCTCTGCCTCTGACACAGGATGATCTGTTAATGATGTGATGTTAGCAAAATCTCCATGGTGGAAGCAAATGTGACAAGATCTGGGAGACTAGATCAACCACCAAATTTTTCTTATGGCAAAAATTTGAAACAGAATTTTCTGCTTGGGAGAAGCACCCAAGCAATATTGAGGATATATTGAGGGATTTTCAATAAGACTAGTCAGTTTATAAGAGTGAGGTACTCTCAACATCGATATAGTTCATAAGCACTGGAACACACCATCAAGCCCTTAAGATTCTTGCCAACTAGTCTTAAGAATACTTGAATTTCTTTGGATCATGCCTATCGGCCAATATCCTTCCTAGACCCTGAGGTCCTTGACAATTATAGACCAATCTCCAACCTCCCTTTTTAGCGAAGCTGTTAGAGAGGGTTGTATGTGCCCAGCTTGATCTTGGAAGAAACTAGCAATAGCAATAGCACTTACATTTATATACCGCTCTATAGCCGGAGCTCTCTAAGCGGTTTACAATGATTTTTAGCATATTGCCCCCAACATTCTGGGTACTCATTTTACCGACCTTGGAAGGATGAGTCAACCTTGAGCCCCTGGTCAGGATCGAACTTGTAACCTTCTGGTTACAGGGCGGCAGTTTTACCACTGCGCCACCAGGGGCTCATAGTTATATTAGTTATATTAATTCTTATCAGTCGGGTTTCAGGCCTCAGCATAGCACAGAGCCAGCACTGGTCACTCTGGTAGATGACCTTCTTCGGGACCTTGGCGAGAGTAGTGTCCCTCTCTTGGTCCTTTTAGATCTCTCAGCAGCTTTTGACACTATCGATCATGCTATCATTCTTGACCGCCTGCATGGGTTGGGTATTGGGGGCACTGTCCCACAGTGGTTCCGTTCTTACGTTAGCGGGCATGTCCAGTCGGTATGCATTGAGGACAGATGCTGTGACCAATGGCCAATCCTTTATGGAGTTCCCCAGGGTTCAGTTCTTGCCCCTGTCCTCTTTAACATCTGTGTGGAGCCACTGGGTCAGGTCATTTCCCAGTTTGGGGTGAGATTTCATCAATATGCTGATGATACTCAGCTTTATATTGCCATCCCAGACCACTCTTGGATGCTGTTTCTGTGCTTACTCAATGCCTGGAAGCTGTTAAGGTCTGGATGAATCAAAATAAGCTCAGACTGAACCCCACTAAGACTGAACTACTTTTACTCAGCCCTTGTACCAGCCAACAGCTGGATGTGAACCTTGTTTTAGCTGGGGTGGCGCTGCCCCCAAAGGAGCTTGTTTGTGATTTGGGGGTCCTTTTGGACTCACATCTCCTGCTTGAACAACAGGTGGAGGCTGCGGCCAGAAGTGCTTTTGCCCAGCTTCATCTGATTCACCAATTACGCCCTTACCTTGTTCGGCAGGCATTAATGACAGTGACCCATGTCCTTGTTATCTCCCGCTTAGATTATTGTAACGCTATCTAGGGTTCTTCTGAGGATGATCGAAAAACTACAACGGGTCCAGAATGCAGCGGCTCGCCTACTCATGGGTGCCAGAAAATATGACAGGGTAACACCTCTCCTGCAGTCATTGCCTATTCACCACTGAGTTCAATTTAAGGTCCTGGTTTTGACCTTCAAAGCCTTGCAGGGTTTGGTGCCTGCCTACCTACAGACCCGCCTCTCCTATCCAGTTACATCCCATCCTGTCAGATCTTCTCAAATGGCCCTTTTGTCGGTCCCTGATTTCCGAGAGGTTCGGGGTGCTAGGACCCGTGAAAGGGCCTTTTCGGTTGCTATCCCACTTCTATGGAACTCCCTTCCCCCTCAGATTCGTTTAGCTCCTTCTTTATTGATTTTTAAATATCTATTGAAGACTTTTCTTTTTCGCCAGGCTTTTACCCTATAGTTTACCTATTTGTTTTTGGGTTTTTTGTTAGTTACTTTAGTTTTTAATTTAGGATGTAATTTTAATGCTGTCTTGCTCTGTAAGTTTTTGTACACCACCCAGAGGCTTCGGAGTGGGCGGAATGTTAAATGTTTCTAATAAACAAACAAACAAACAAACAAATAAATAAAATATCACTCTATACTCTCTCTCTTCCCCAAGTCCATTCATCCATCCATTTCTATCCTGATTAAATAGCTAAGCATGCAATAGTAAATGCATTTATAGCCTTGCACTGGCTTTATTTCACAATCTGTTAAGTACATTTAACAGTAACTGGACATGGGCCAAAAATGCAGTCCAAAAAATTGCTGCAACGGCTTTCATTAGCATTTTGAAGCTGTCAGCCATTTTTATATAGGGTAATAGTCTTGATTGAATCATGCCAAGGGAATAGGTTGGCATATTGCTCTGTCTCAGAACAAATATGATTAACATGGTGCCAGATGTGTTGGTGTCCTTATGAACTCCCACTTGGGGTTCTAGAAATGAGGCATAGTGATCAATTCCTAACATTGGAAAGTTCTGTGCATCTGTAATTGCAATATATTGGTTGTATTAATATATGCTGATGTGATCACCACTGCATCTAGCAAAGCAAAAGGGGATATTTTAATTTGTGAATGCTCATTATTTTGTTATTCCAGTTATATTCCAGTTATTCCACTCCTAATTTTTAGACTTCTCACTTTCCTTTTCTTGTGCCACCCTTTAACTCTTTTCCTCTATCTCCCCCACCACCACCACCTGCCAAGTGAAAAAAAAAAGTGCTCTAGTGGCTTTCTAGAACAAAAATGCAGATATTGAAGTGACTGGGTTTCAATACTGCTGACATGTGGATGTTTTATCACTTGGCTCTTATTAGTGTACTAGGAGGAGAATTAATTAACTAAAATGCAACATCAGTCCAAAAGCTTTATTAAATGGGACCATTCAGTAGAAATATTAAAAAATGAGTCTGTCCTAAAAATAGTTTTTGTGTTTGAACATGCTCCTCTCTACAAGGAATTTTGTTAATCTCAATGATAATTAATATCTGCAGAAGACAAGGAAATATTGTGTGGTAGTCACAACAAATTGTTACCAGCTTGAATTCTTCTCTTTAAGTCCAAGTAAGAATAGATGAATCTTGCATCTTTACTTCTAATGCACAATGGAAAACTGGGAGCATAAACAGTGCCTCTCTAAAATATATACAAGTCAAAAGGGTTTTGCAAAGTTAGTGAAGGTGTAAGTCATTGCTGAAATGTCCTTGATTCATTTATACACTTAAGCCTTGTTTGACTTTGAGGTCCTTTGTATATAGTAGGCTTTAGGTTTCAATCTGTAAAAATTCATAGGCAAAAATCCGTTTGCAGCGTGATCATAAGAGTGTATCCTCATGCCAGTTTGTGGGAATTGTGAGAGGTTTGATTTGTGCGGTGAAAGCAAAGGGGTGAGGTGGGAAAGCACGGAGATGGTTGGCAGCAGGGGAATGAAGCAGGGGGAGAGCAGATGTGGATCATGGAGCAATGTGCCTGCACTTGCTGCCTCATGCTGCATATGGAGCCTGAGGCTGTCTCTCCACATGGCCTCTTGGGAGAGCCCCCCCTACGTCCTAGTCAGCAAATGGCAAAACAGGAATCTAGACCCAAACTCTCTTCCTCCCTGGATTCTTCTTTTGCCATTTTTCTTCAAAGATTTCCTCCCCAGACCCTTAATTGTTAGCTCTTTCGCTTTCATCTCTCTCTCTCTCTCTCTCTTTACTTCTTGCAGCATTTCAGTTGAAACGGAGCTTCCAAAGGCATAGTTCCAGAGCCATTTTCACAGGGCAATGCTCCAGAGCCCACGACCCACTTCTGGGAGATATGGAGTGGTGGAAATCAGAAGAGTGACAGTAAACATATGAGCAATGCCATTTCCTTTCTACCAAGTAATTGCAATTATCAGTCACTCACTGGAGAAGAAGGAATGAATTCCAGTTAGGCTTAAGCCCAGCCACTTGTCAGTTAGGTACTACTTGAAAAGAGAAGTGGATAGACATGAAGCTCAGAATGTGCCAATGAGAACAGGATCCCTCCTCTTACTGGCACATGGGGTTGCCCCCTTCCTTCTGAGCTGACTCTCAGGAAAACTAAGTACTGTAGGTTCCCAGTTGTGCAAAAAGTATGCACCCTGATTATGAGTATATTAAATTTATATCCTGTTTCCTTCCCGAGGTCTTAAGCAGCTTCCATTCATAAAAATACAATACAATAATACCTCAGAACACAATATACAAATGTAGAAGAAATACATTTCCTAGTATTCATCTGCGGCAGCCTCAGCAGGGAGGACAAATATTTGTGCAACCATTTCAGCAGGCTTGCAAGTGCTATCTAAAGACTAGATCGAACAAAATTGCTTTAGAATGTTTCCTAATTATAAAACAATGCAACATTTGGGTGAAGTGGGCCTCTGCTTATGTAGGCACAGCAAAGCCTATGCAGTTTGTGTGACAAGATTGACCTACTGTACAGTAAAAAAAAGTTCCCTGACTAATCCAGTTTCCACACTCCTAGTTCATGTGCCAGAGTAATATGACAGGAAGATGCTGTACAGATATATGCACCTGTGACAGGGGTGCAAACAACTGCATTGCAGAACATCACAACCCACTTCTTAAAAGCTGCTTCATCTGCTACAGCAGTGGCATAGTTGCAAGTGGAATTGCTTCTGTCTGACAGGAAATCCATGCAATTGTTGCAACATATGCGAAGGACGCCCCACATCAGCTGGTGCTATCATACGTTCAAACACAAAACCCTACATTATTTTGTTGTGAACCTCCCAGAGACTTGCGTTTTGCGTGGTATATAAATGTTTTAAATAAATAAAATCAATACATTAGTCGCCAATCTTTGAGGCCACTGCTGTTAGTGTGAAAAGTCTCCATGCCATATCGGAAAGCGCTACGATTAGTTTTTAAAATACATTTCGACAGCCACGTGAAGTTCTTGCCACAAATGCAAGATTTGTGCACCAATCTGAAGGTAGTACTGCCTTCCCCAGCACTGAAGGCAGGTGCATGGTCACAAATGCTATCATGGAACCATTGAGAAAGGAGTTCTATTGTGTATTCCATTCTGCTTGTTATTTTAAAGTTAGAGAACTAGAGCCAAAACTCATCATACATGTTTATCTTAACTCAATATACTAAATGATCAACCTGTATTTGGGTTGGATTCAGAGGCGTGAATGCCCAGCTGCGGAGCACAGACTGAGGCTGTTCACGCAAGCAGCCCTTCCTGGGCTCACACAGCCCTACCCAGGTCTCCTACTCAGGTAGGAGCACTGGGATCAGGGCCAATTCCGGCACTGCCTCGCTGGGTAGTCTGAGGTTTTGCCCTGGGCTATTGTAGAAGGGCGCTAGAGTGCTCTTCTACCTAGGTACCCAGTCATGTGTCTTCTCAGGCTGCAGGCAGCCGAAGCAGACACAGAGCCAGGTGCCTAGAGAACCCAGCTTGTGGGGAGATCTCCCAATGCACCATGCTTATCATGCAGTGCATTGTGGGATGCTGGAGGCCACAGCCTGCTCTCCTCCCGCCATGTGGGCATGCGGCACTGGCAAGCCAGAGAGCAATTTATTGTTAAATTTGTATATTTTTATTTATTGTTACATTTGTATACTGCCTTTCATTAAAACAATCCCAATCCCAAGGCAATCATGTGGCGGAAGGTAGGACGGCTTGTGCCTTCCCTCCAGCTCTCCCTCAGCTGGTAAGCATAGTTTATGTGCAGGGGTGGAGCCAGCCGAACGACAGCCTGTGTTTGGCCCCACCCATAGGCCCCGCCACTGACTCCCCATGTGTGTGATGTCATGCACACAGGAGTGTGGCTTGGGCTCTGGAGAATCCCGAGCAAGCTCTCCCCATCTCATTTCAGGCAACGTTTGCTGCCTGACAGCATTTATTTCCCTTCCTCTCCCTCCAGTGAGGAAGGGAAATAAATGCTGCCAGGCAGCAAAAACTGCCTGAAATGAGATGGGAAGAGCTTGGTTGGGACTCTCCGGATCCTGAGCCATGCCCTTGTGTGCATGACATCACTCACAAAGGGGGCATGGCCTGTGCTTGGGATAGCCCAAGTGAGCTCTCCCTTTCTCATTTCAGGTAGCTTTTGCTGCCTGACAGCATTTATTTCCCTTCCTTGCTGGAGGGAGAGGAAGGGAAATAAATGCTGTCAGGTAGCAAGAGCTGCCTGGAAATTAGAGGGGGAGGACTGGGGCAGGCCTTTGGGTAACTGGTCCATGCCCCCTTTGCATGTGACATCACATGCAATGGGGACTGAAGAAGCCCTTTTCATTGGTGGCCCAGGTTCTTTGAATCAGTTTGCTCAATGATGGCTCATGGTTCATGGAACCATGGCTCATGGTTAATGTGAATGACCTTAAACAACCTTACTGTCTTTCAAAAAATGTTTTTGTTTGTTTTTAAGCATTTTCTCTCATCTGCTGATCTCATGCAATTTCCAATCTGCTTCTATCCTTTAAAGGTTAAAAATGGTTGAGCAGGGAAGGGGTTTGTTTCCTTCAGGGTAAAATTTCACTGTATGTATGTTCTTTCCCCCTCGGTTTTTCTGAGGGGAGTTGATTGACATATACCTGGCCTATTGGTCTGTTCTGTTCCTTTCCTCACTTGTAAAATAGTAGTAATAATGCCCTACATTACTGTGTACATCACACACACATGCATGCGCACACACCTCTTTTTAAAAATTTCTTTCCTTTTAAAACAAAGTATATATACCACTTCAGCCACGCTTGATAACAGAATACAAATACAAAATGTAGCCTGCAAAGGTTTTTCCACTCAGGGCAGATTTGGTGAGAGCTTCGTCACCTGTTGCCTTTCAGGTTTCCTTAGATCTTTGCCACTGTTTGATTTTCCACTTCTCGTCTGAGCTGCTTCAAGTCCACCTGTTAGTGTTGGACAAGGTACAAAACTTGGTACCCAGAAACCTGTCATCCAAAGGAACACAGTGTTTGACAATGGAAAAAAGAATGTTGTTATCTTGTTTCTTAGAAAGGGAGCCAAGAGGTTTGAAAATGTCTGTGGGAGACACCAACGTGTTTTAGCCATCCAAGAGTAAACCACAAAATTGCAAACCAGATTGTTAAGTAAACATTTCCTGTCTTGCAAATTATCTGCTTTTCAGGGGCTAATAATGACATTAACACTCTTCTAGAAGATCAGCTTGCACCATATGACTCAACACATTATTGTGTATCCGCAGGGAAACAACAAAAGAGAGGTATGGGTATAGGCACAACTGCAGAAAGGTGTCCTGCATGCATTGTTGACTTTCTTCCTATGGCCTTCCTCATGTGATTTAACTCATGCATCATTTCCCCATTAATGATTAATGATGGAAAAACAAATAAGCGGGGGGATCTCCTCTTGTTTTTTAAAACAGACTTGACTTTGGAGCTATGTGTCCAAAGTTTTAGACTGATATAAGTTGTTTTGAATGCACATACTTTATATAAGCTTGGTTTAAAGCTCTCTTATCAATGCTGCTGTGCCTTTCCAAGATGAAGACACTTCATTGTACTTCATCTGTAGTACAGGTTAAGTACTACTGCTGGTTGCCGCATTCTGTACCAACTGCAGTTTCTGGACTATGTACAAAGGCAGCCCCATATAGAGTGTTACCAGTAGAGATGTGCAAAGAGGTTCAACAGTTTGGGGTCAAACCAAACCACCCCCTGATCTGAACCCGGACCAACACCCCCCCCACACACACACACACACACTGGCCGTTCGGGGGTTCGTTAGTCTTTTTTTTTTTTTTTTAAAGATTTTTTAGTATCTACCCCTTCTAGTACTTTAATTTAAAAATAAAAAGACTTGTAAACACACACACCCTGAACTGAACCGAACCCAGTGGGGTTTGATGAGGGGCAAAACCAAACTGGCCTGGTCCTGTTGGGGTCCGGTTCGTACTTGAACTGAACTGGGCCAGCCAGTTTTGTGCACACCCCTAGTTACAGCAGATGTACCACTGTTCTGAGATGGTTTATCTCAAGAAACTGACTCAGCTGGCATATTTGCCGAAGCTGTTAGAAAGCACCTCTGGCCACTGCCTCAACCAGAGACACCAGGGAGAGGTTTGGATCCAGAAGCACTCCAGACTGCATACTCGTTCCTTCTGAGGAAGTGTGACCCCCATCCAGGACAGGCAGATCAAAGTTGTCTCCTGAGTTCTAACCCTGCACAATAAATACCTCCGTCTTATTTGGACTCAGTCTCGGTTTGTTATCACTCATCTAGCCCATTAATTTTAAATTTATTTCTACATTTATATTAGGGATGTGCAAAACGTTTCGGGTACAAAACATTTTGTCCTCGAAATGGGCTGTTTGGGATGTTTTGTAGACAAAACAAAACTCCCATTTTCCAAATCCGAAAGTTTAGTACACAAAACAAAACGTCCCTGTTTCGGCTACAAAACGTTTCGTTGTTTTGGACCTCCATTTTGTGGCAATCTCCAAGTCAGTCTCCATTTTGTGTTTTACATCTCTTTGAATTTCCCGCCCTTCCAGCCTTCTGATTGGTGACCTAAAGCATGGGCTGACCTGATGACGATTCCCTCCTTGTTCCCCATTGGCTCTTTTACCTTTTGCCACTCCTTACTGACCCCACATTGGCCAGGGGAAGGGTCGAAGAAGGGGCAAGGGTGGGGGTAGTTCAAGGAGGGGTTTTCAATCCATTCAACAAGTTAGTTACTCATTTGCCATTCTGCCTTTCTGCCTCACTGAAGAGAGAAAGAACTAGTTTGTATTGCATGGCATGCCTCAAGTTGCCATGATGATGCCATGCCATTGCCTATGCCTGCCTGCCTTGTTGCCAGCCTGAGCCCAGCCTTCCAGCCTGCTGTGGCTACTGCATGCCAGCCTGGGAATGGATTTATCTGCTGCATTGCCTTTTTGTTCCAGAAGAATTTTTGTCCACCCCCTTGAGAGATGCCATGCCATTGCCTATGCCTGCCTTGTTGCCAGCCTGAGCTCAGCCTGTAGATTCTCTGGTAGCATATGAGATTTTCAACAACAAATCATGATCCACTCTCATATGCTACCAGAGAATCTACACTCAAAACATCTCAGAAACAACAGAACCCAGTACCCCATAGGTTAGCAACCCATGGGACTGGTTGGCACCCTATGTGCTCTACACCACCACTCCCTCTGGGCCACCCCAGTGCCCCCCAAGTGCAGTTACGGGGCTGCTGAAACCTCCATCATTTCCTATGGGGAAGAACCTTAAAGATGCATAAACTCCATTAAAGCTTTAAAAATCAGCCGTCTGCCCAATTCCTTTGAAATAATTCTGGCAGCTTCCTTGGCCCCACTGGGTACTACCACCCACCCTACTCTGCTCTGGGCCACCTCCTTCCCCCCCGACGTGAAGCTATATTTTTGCTGAAACCTCCATTATTCCCTATGGGAAAAATATTAAACTTCAAAAATTCACCAAAAATCAGCCCTTTGCCCAATTCCTCTGAAATTTGGGTGGTAGCTTCCACCCATTGGGAACTACCACCCTCAGCCACTAGTTTTGCCCCAGGGCCATTTTTAAAATCCAAAACATTTTGGATTCGGATTTTGCAATTTTGAACAAAGACCCAAATTTGGGTGTTTTGGATTGGCTGATTTCGAACAAAGAACAAAATGGGGGTGTTTCAAATTTGGGCCCAGAACAAAACAGAAAAACAAACAAACAAAATGCACAGCCCTAATTTATATTCCACTCTTCCTCCAAGGAGCCCAGAGTTAGGTTTCTAACATAGCTAGGTTTCTCCTCACAAAAACCCTGCAAAGTAGGTTAGGCTGAGAGAGAAGTGACTGGCCCAGAGTCACCCAGTAAGTACCATGGCTGAATGGGGATTTGAACTCAGGTCTCCCAAGTCCTAATCCAGCACTCTAACCACTACACCACGCTGGATCCTGGCAGGCATTTAGGAAGTTTATGCCTTCTCCTAATGACGCTGACATGGAGAAATAGATTTGGGTGCCATCAGCATACTGATAAGACCCTGCACCCAATCTCCTGATGATCTCTCCCAGCAGTTTCATATTAAAATGTTACATTTCCAACGTACGTGTTAAAAAGATGTCACAAGTATGATTTCCCATCAAACCATACAAATAGGTGCATTGGCACAGGACAATGAACAGAGACAGGAAAGAAACATGTTTTTCAGTGCACACTCCCCACCAATTCAAGGAGTCTTTATCAAGAGTCATAAACCAACGTGAAGTCTCAGCAGCACGCCAGTTTACATGATGAAATGTACTTCAGAAGGTACAATGGCCATCTTGTTGGTGGTAGATTTGCTTCTTGAGAAGCTTTGTACTCTGCCTCTGAAAACCTTTAAGCACAAGATTTTTGTGAATATTTGAAAATTAGTTTATTATTGCTGCTCCTGGGTAACTGCAGGATGGCCACTGCACCTTGTAAAGTTTCAACTTTATTATTCAGCAGTTTTCTGGCCTATATATCAGGTACTGGGGCTATTCTCACGATTAACAAAAATCAGGCTAGGAGAGCCTAGCCCGATTTTTGTTAATCGTAAGAACCTCTGGGCTCGGCTGTGAGCCCGGTGGATCTAGAGTGGGTAACCCGCTTGAGAACCCCTGGTCAAAAACCAGGTTTGCGGAGCGAGCACTCCGCAAACCTGGCTTTCAGTATCATGAGTAGCCCCCCGGAGGGCTCACTGTGTGCTCACGCAGGGCATACTGGGGCTTGTGGGGGCCACGTGGCCCCTGAGCTCCCCAGCCCCTGCGGGCTCCGTCTCAGAGCCGGCATCGTGTGGGCAGCTGATCTGGCCGCCCAGGGCTCCCTTCCTGCTCACCGCCCCAAACCAGGTCTCACGGATCGTGAGACCTGGTCCACCGTCTCTCAGGAGCCATTATGTTTGGGCTTCTGAATGTTCTGTAATTTTCTCACCTTTGAATGTTGATGGCTAGTTTTTATATACTACATTTACACCTAACCCCACCCCCCACCCCAGTGCTGTACTTATTGGATTATAGTTTTTGTAGTGCTGACCTAAGAACACTGCCCCCTATTTTCACCAGTGATAAAAATGGGAGGATGGGCTTTGGAGGTGCTCCATGAAACTGGTGTGAATTTGGGGTGAAATGTAACTGATGTGAATTTGGTGTGGCAGGTGGGTGACTTATCTCTCTTTTCTTTTCATTTTTATAGAAAATATTGCACTTGGGGGGTGGGGGGCAACAGCACTGCTACTCTACCCTTTGGCTGACCCTTTCCAGTCTTGTTTCTCCCAGAATGCAGTGGGTA
Source organism: Hemicordylus capensis (assembly GCF_027244095.1). Taxonomy (NCBI): domain Eukaryota; kingdom Metazoa; phylum Chordata; class Lepidosauria; order Squamata; family Cordylidae; genus Hemicordylus; species Hemicordylus capensis. Next base: position 161,336,569 of record NC_069661.1, read on the forward strand.
ATAACAACACTGTAATATGACAAAAATACCTAAGCCCCCCGCCCAAAAAAATTGCAGTAGTTTTGTGGTCTCTCTCTCCCACCCCCCCCCCACCCCACATACTACCATGATTTGTCCCACCACTGGTGAAATAATTTCAACAAATTATTCAGGTCATCACTAGTATTTTGAAAGTTAGCCTCTATTTTGTTCATTCATCTCTGGCTGCCATACCAGGGAAAAAATAATCTAATTTTTTTCAGGTGATGCTCTATATCAGTACTGGTGCCTGGTTTGTGTAAGCCCTAAGCCAACATGCAGCTGTGGGTCTCACTTAGTGGCATGGTGGAAATGGTGACAGCCATCTTTTTTTACCAATAATACAATGTGCTTGTTCCATCACTGCATCTAGTGCCACAACAGCAGGGAAGAGCACATTGCATTATTGGTAAATAAAGATCATGGGCACCAGCAGCAGAGCTTGGAGAAGCCGCTGCCAGTCTGTGTAGATAACACTGAGCTAGATAGACCAATGGTCTGACTTGGTATATGGCAGCTTCCTATGTTCCAATGAGTGCCAAAGAGTGCTCCAGGCCATCAGTGCTGCTAGGGTAGCCCTTGACTGCAGATTCCTCAATCAATCGATCGATTTATTTATTTATGTTGATCTTTGATGTGCATAAGGTAAAAGGAGACATACAAGCTGTAAAATTAGGTTACCCCTTGGTAGCAGTGCTCAGAATGCTCTCAGCAGCTGCTCTGTTGGCCACTGTTTTCACCAGGTCTCAGGGGTCAGTTGTGGGCCATGTAGCTGCCCTGAGTACCCAATCAGTGTCCAGTTGGCCAAACCCTGATGCCTGCTCTGTTCTACGTGACATTTCCCCTTACATATATACAGAATACATGCCTTTATGTCTTCACTTCTGTATATTTTGAAACTAAAAAGAGAATGAAACCTTGCATAACTTAGAAGAAACTACACACACAATCAATCAAATATTTGATTGATATTTGACACAACACACACACACACACACACACACACACAATAGGGCTGTGCATGAATGGCTCAGGCAGCCACAGGCGGGGCAAGGATCGGGTTCTTTAAAAAGCAGGTAAGCAGGACCTTACCTGCTCCTCCGCCACCCCACTGCTTTTCCAGGCATGGCGCTCACTGTTCAAAAGTCCACACGCAGCTGCAGCATTGATCCCAGCAGTCTGTGCACGATGTCAGCATGCATGTGACTGCTGCACATGCATGGCAGCCATTTGCGTGATCAGAAACATCATGCTGACCATGCAAATGGCCACTGTGTATGGGTAGTGGCCATGTGCATGCCAACGCTGCACTCAAGCTGCTGGGAGCAGTGCTGCAGCCATGAACAGCGAGCCTTTTGAACAGCGAGCGCTGCACCTGGAAAAGCAGTGGGGTCGCGAAGGAGCAGGTGAGGTCCTGCTTATCTGCTTTTAAAAGAACCCAATCCCCACCCCGCTGAATTAGTTCAAATGCCAGTGCCTGAACCAGTTCAGCACTTCCCTAAGGAGGCACCAAACCGGTTCAGGCTAGGGATGTGCAAGCCGGCTTGACCTTGACCCAGCTTGTGCTCAAACCAACTTTGTTCGAGGGCTCAGCCTTGAACTGAACCAGGCCCAGTCCAGCTCAAGGTCAAACTGAATCCCCTAGGCCAGCTCAGGCCCAGTTCAGGGGTGCCAGACACATTAGAATTAGTTATCTATATAAAAAAGTCAGACTCACCGCTGCCGGTGGGTTTAGTGGCCCCAGCATGGGGGATGCTTCTGAGGCTGCTGGGGGTGGTGGTCTCTGGTACATTCCCCTCCCATTGCTGGCTTCTCCCTGGTCTCCTACAGGCTGTTTTGGCCCCCTGGGAGTGCATGACAGCCTCGGCCGCCACACACTCACAGAGGGCTGAAATGACCCCAAAACAGCCTGGAGTAGACCAGGGGGAGGGCAGTGGGGAGAGGGGAAGGTGCCGGAGACCCCCCTGTGGATGCAGCAGCACCCCTCGTTGGTGGCGGTGAGTCCAGCTTTTTAAAAAACTAGTTCTAACGTGTCTGTTACCCCAGAACCAGGCCCAAACTGGTTCGAGGTCAAACCAAACCGGGCCCCAAGTTTGAGGGTGCCAAAACTGAAAATGCCTGAGCAAACTGGTTTTGGACACATCCCTAGTTCAGGCACATCTTTAACACATACACAGTGGTCAAGATGCTATTTGTGCTCATTTGGATCTTAACTGATGCTGTGCACACTACTATTAATGGCAGTGGTTAAAACAGTCGTGGCATCAAATATATTGGGTCATTCACTTTTGACATTTAGCCTGTGCTTGGCAAAAAAACTTCTATATTCTCATCAGCCAAAGACATATGTTCTTGCTGTCAGCTCTAACAAAACAATCTATTACTGTGTGGCTACTGTGAGCATTTCATATAGGCACTACTCAGAGTAGGGGTAATCCTGTTTATTACATACTGTGCTAGAAAGTTCACTCATAAATCCCAAACTGTAATAACATACTGAAGGAGTTACCAAATGTCAATGACCTCTCTGCATCCTTTGCCTCAGGTGTACCTAACAGGATAATTTGCCAACATCTTGCCAACATGTGACATTTAAGATTCAAACTCTGCTTTGTTGTTTTTAATGATAATATTTTGATAATACTTGAGTTATTTATTCATATATAGTACACAAAGACATTGTGTGTTACTAGAGAGATCATACTCATCTGTCCTGCTGTGCTTCTGCTCATGAATGAGATCTATTGTACCTAATGAGATTACTATTTGCTATTGTAGGCCTAACTATTTGGCCATTTGTTCCACAAATTTCCAGTCATCATATGTCTGAAACATTCTGCAGGCCAGGTGTGGGCTAATCTTTAAGAATATTAGAATATGATAAGAGCCCTATTGGATCAAACCAAGGGTCCATATAGTCCAGCATCCTGTTCCCCACAGTGGCCATCCAGATATTTCTGGGGACCTCACAGAGCAGAATGAAGGAAACAGCCCTCCCCAGCTGTTTGCCACCCCCAAGAGTTCATTGGCTCTGAATGTGGAGTTTCCATTTCACTAATGGCTGTTGAAAGACTTTCCTCCATGAATAACTCCTGCTAACTTGGCAAAGAGGCACCTTTTAACATGGTGATTCTCTTTATTTAGCAGTGGGAGAGTAACTGGTCCTATCCACCCCTGGCAGAGTACCTCCAGTGACTGTTGCTGGTGTTTATCTTATGTTTCTTTTTAGAATGTGAGCCCTTTGGGGACAGGGATCCATCTTATTTATGTATTATTTCTCTGTGTAAACCTCCCTGAGCCATTTTTGGAAGGGCAGTATAGAAATCGAACAAATGATGATGATGATGATGATGATGATGATGATGATGATGATGATGTTTAATCCCCCTCTGAAGTCACCTAAGCTAATGGGCATCAGGACATATTCTTACAGCAAAAGCTATAAGTCAGTGTTCTGAGATGTACATATCAGGCGGTATAAACATATGATAGATAGATAGATAGATAGATAGATAGATAGATAGATAGATAGATAGATAGATAGACAGATAGATGAAAAATACTCACGTTTGTCTGTCCTGAGTAGACACACACACGCGCGCGCGCATACACACACACACCCCTAATGCCATTAATTGGTTCTAGATTCTAGAGGTATGAGAAAGGGAGAAAAAGCTATTTCTATCCATTTAATCCATCCCAAGCATTCTTTTATTAACCTCTATAATTGCTGCCATTTGTTGTCTTTTTTCAAAACTAAGGATTACAAAACACTATGGCCATTCCTTGGGAAGATGCTCCCACCCCAACATCAGCGTAGTTGGCCTTTTCGCACCTTTTGCAACAATATGCTATCTCTTCTTCTTGAGAGACGGTGACTAGAACCGGATACAGTAGCTTACATGATGTAGCATTACATCTCCACAGAGCTGCACCCCAGATCGTGTGTGGACTCCTATGCAGCCCCAATGTGGCTCTGGATTGCACAAGCAGCACTACTGCAATTTTCCCCATTTAATGCAATGGTGAAAACTGCAAAAGTGCTGCTTGCAGTACTATCTGTTCTCACTAGCATCAAGGCTACTGCAGCATCCATCTGCCTCCCACCTAGTGCTGCCTGGAGTGAGAGACCAGGTGGGGGCTGGGGTTCCTTCTGCTGTTGCCTGCCTGCCTTTGCTTCCCCTGTGGGGCTGCAGCTTCAGGTTAACATCTGTGGGAGGTGTGGGCAGGATTGAGACCAGCCCCTGAGTGACCCAGCTGTTCCTTGAGTCACCTGCTCAGTTTTGGACTTTAGAGGAAGGCTCCTTGTCGCCACCGAAGGGGCGACACCAAAGGGGGTCGCACCTTTGGGGGGGACACTTTGGGGGAGGATGAGGGCTAGAGGGCCTCTATTTAATTAGTTTTAAGCTGTTTTAGACTTGGGTTGAAGTTGCTGTAATGTGGTGGACATGGGGGACAGGGGCCGCCTTTGTTGACTATGGGGCAGATATCCCGGTGGTGGTGGGGAATAGAAGAAGTAACGTTGGCAGGTCAGCGGGCCATTCCAGGGGAAGAGTAGTCAGAAATTTAATAGCTGTCTCCCCTTCCGGCTGTCCTGCCAGCTCTTTGACCTCAGAGAGCACTGCCAACGACCCACATAGCTTTTCCCTTCTCCTCTGTAATTCCAGGTCGGTCCAAAATAAATCTGAAATCATCCATGATTTGATCATGGATGAAGGGGCTGACCTGGTATGTATTACCAAGACTTGGTTGGGGGAGGCTAGTGGTCCAGTTTGGTCCCAGCTTCTCCCTCCAGGATATTCTGTAGAGGAGCAGGTGAGGGGACGTGGGCGGGGAGGTGGGGTGACTGTGATCTATAAGGATAACATCTCCCTTACCAGGGTCCCTGTCAGTGTATCTGGCCATATTGAATGTGTGTACTTGAGTTTGGGGACCAGGGATAGATTGGGACTTCTGTTGGTGTACCGATTGCCTTGCTGCCCAGAGGAATCCCTTACTGAGCTCACGGACTTGGTCGCGGAGCTCACGTTGGAGGCTCCCAGACTTTTGGTGCTGGGGGATTTCAATGTTCACTTCGGGACCAATCTGTCCGGGGTAGCTCAGGAGTTCATACCGGCTATGACAACTATGGGCCTATCCCAAGTGGTCTCTGGACCGATGCATACTGCAGGTCACACACTTGATTTGGTATTTTACTCTGATCAGGGTGGTGTTCCATGGGTGGAGACTCCTGTGATTTCCCCATTGTCATGGACAGACCAACATCTGGTTAAGGTTGGACTTACGACCACTTCCCACCTCCGCAGGTGCGAGGGGCCCATTAGAATTGTCCGCCCGAAGAGATTATTGGATCCACTAAGATTCCAAGAAGCCTTGAAGGGATTTAATGTTGGCTTTGCTGGTGATCCTGTTGATGCCCTGGTTGAGAATTGGAACAACTTGCTCACTAGGGCAGTAGACACAATTGCTCCCAACCTCCCCCTCTGACCCGCTTCAAAATTTGCCCCTTGGTATATGGAAGATCTACGGGGGCTGAAGCAGCAAGGTAGGAGACTGGAGCGCAAGTGGAGGAAGACTCAACTCGAATCTGACAGATTGCGAAATAGAGCACATCTAAAGACCTATGCTCAGACAATACATGCGGCAAAGAAGCAGTTCTTTTCTGCCCGTATTGCCTCTGCGAGTTAATGTCCAGCAGAGTTGTTCATGGTTGTGAGGGGATTAGTATCTGCCCCCGCTACCTTGAACCAGAATTTGGAGTCATCAGTTACCCGCTGTGATGTGTTTAAAGAGTTTTTCGCAGATAAAATCTCTCAGATTCGGGAGGACCTAGATGGAGACTCCACATTTAATTTGATGTCTGAGCTGGAAGTGCCCAACGACTCCTCATATGTGATTCGAATGGATCGGTTTCAGTTTGTGACTCCTGAGCATGTGGACAAGCTGCTTGGATCAGTGAGGCCTACCACTTGTTCTCTTGACCCTTGTCCAACATGGCTTGTTCGATCTAGCAGGGAGGTTATTGTAAAAAGCCTGGTGGAAATAATAAATGCTTCTCTGAGGGAGGACATGATGCCTCCTTGTCTTAAGGAGGCAATCATTAGATCTCTTGAAAAGAAGCCTGCATTAGATCCCTCAGAGTTGAGCAATTATAGGCCTGTTTCCAACCTTCCATGGCTGGGCAAGGTAATTGAGAGGGTGGTGGCCTCTCAGCTCCAGGCTGTCTTGGAGGAAACTGATTATCTAGACCCATTTCAAACTGGTTTTCAGGTGGGCTATGAGGTGGAGACTGCTTTGGTCGGCCTGATGGATGATCTCCAATTGGGAATTGACAGAGGGAGTGTGACTCTGTTGGTCCTTTTGGATCTCTCAGCGGCTTTCAATACTATTGACCATAGTATCCTTCTGGAACGTCTGAGGGTGTTGGGGGTGGGAGGCACTGTTTTGTTCCGCTTCTACCTCTCAGATAGATTCCAGATGGTGTCAACTGGAGATTGTTGCTCTTCAAAATCTGAGCTTAAGTATGGTGTCCCTCAAGGCTCCATACTTTCTTCAATGCTTTTTAACATCTAAAGGAAACCGCTGGGAGAGATCATCAGGGGATTTGGAGGTGGGTGTTACCAATACGCTGATGATACCCAGATCTACTTCTCCATGTCAACTTCTTCAGGAGCTGGCATATCCTCCCTAAATGCCTGCCTGGAAGCAGTAATGGCCTGGATGAGGGAGAATAACCTGAAGCTGAATCCAGATAAGACAGAGGTACTTATTGTGCGGGGTCAGAACTCTAGAGACGATTTTGATCCGCCTGTTCTAGATGGGGGTCACACTTCCCCTGAAGGAACAGGTTCGCAGTCTGGGAATACTTCTGGATTCACACCTCTCCCTGGTTTCTCAGGTTGAGGCGTTGGCCAGGGGTACTTTCTATCAGCTCCAGCTGATATGCCAGCTGCGCCCGTTTCTCGAGATCAATGACCTCAGAACTGTGGAACATCTGTTGGTAACCTCCATACTGGACTTTTGTAATGCACTCTATGTGAGGCTGCCTTTGTACATCGTCCGGAAACTTCAGTTGGTTCAAAATGCGGCAACCAGGTTGGTCTCTGGGTCATCTCGGAGAGACCATGTTACTCCTTTACTGATGGAGTTACACTGGCTGCCAATAGGTTCCCGGACAAAATACAAAGTGCTAGTTATAACTTACAAAGCCCTAAATACCTTAGGCCCTGGGTATCTAAGTGAGCATGTTCTTCATTATGAGCCCCACCGCCCATTGAGGTCATCTGAGGAGGTCCGTCTCCAGTTGCCACCAACTCGTTTGGTGGCTACACAGAGACAGGCCTTCTCGTCCACTGCCCCGAGATTGTGGAATGTGCTCCCTGCTGAGATACAATCCTCCCCATCTCTGGCAATTTTCAAAAAACACCTGAAAACCCATATTTTCACCCAAGCTTTCTCAGCTTCCTAAATTTTGGGGGTTTTAATATCTGGTTTATTTTAAAATTCAGAACCTGATTTCGGGTTTCTTAATCACTGTAATTGTTTAATTGTTGTTTTAAAATGTTTTTAAATTGTTAATTGTTATATTGTTTTTTAATTTGTTTTAGCTCTTTACTGTTTTAGTGGTTTGTTTTAATTGTAAACCGCCCTGAGCCATTTTGGAATGGCGGTATATAAATCAAATAAATAAATAAATAAATAAATAAATAAATTGCCAAGGTGAAGCACAACTTATCATATAAACCAGCATTCCAAGTGCAGCACCACAACAGACTGATATAAAGACATCACAATCCTGGCAGTTTTATATGTAATCCTTTCCCTAAGAATTCGTAGCATGAACGTTGCCTTTTTGCCATCACTGCACTGGACTGAAGGGCTAGACTCCATAGCTCACCTTGGATCGGTTTGTATATAAGCCAAATTATTTTCCCCAAATCAGGAAATAATTCAGATTATTGCTGAGCCAATCCGAATTTAATCTCTAATGACCCTGCTCCAAAGCTGCCAGGGATTGTGCAAGTTTGCAAGGCTCCATGGTCTGCAAATGACAACAACTAGACTGAGGAGAGGATCTTCTAGTGGGACATACACACCCATTGGGGCAAGTGAATATTTAGTAGATCTGTGTTTGGCCCCGATTAGGCATTTTGGGAGCGGCAGCTTCTTTTTTCCATCTGCTTATTGGATACACTAATATCTCCACTAAATTCAGAAGAAATACTTCATCCAAGTGGAAGAAAAATATGGAGTGTGTCTAGTGCTTGTATTTGCTTGTCCTGAGCCCAGTAGAACCAATGGTTGAAGTGATAAGGAAGTAGATTAAGGCTAGACATTAGGAAGAATTTCCTGACTGTAAGAGCTGTTATGGAGCAGTCTGCCTCATGCAGTGGTGGGCTCTTCTTCTTTTAGAGGTTTTCAAGCAGAGGCTGGGTGACTATCTGTCACGGATGCTGTATTAGTTTCCTGAGCTGAGCAAAGATGTGGACTAGAAGATCTCCAAGCTCCTTCCCAACTCAATATCTTCTGAGTACTCTGCCAGCATCTCTACTGCATACTGAGGTTTTCATCAAATTATCCACCATGGCACCAATATTCCTTAATCATCACTAATCCAGATACCAAAAGTGGCTGACATACCTTGCAGCATGCCACCCATCAAAGAGAGGCTGAAATACCATGCAGTACGCAACCCATCAGAGAGGGACATGGCCACATGACCTCCGAGATGGCCAAGGGTCTGTCTTCAAAGCCAGTGGAGGCAGGGGCTGTTCTTAGCACAGTAAGCTGTGTACAATCACTGCTGCACCACAACTGCCAGGAGCAGCATAGCAGCACTTACATGCAGTTTAGTGTGCATGGGACAGCCCCCAGCTCCTCTAGCAGCAAGGACAGGATCTCGGCTGGTTTGGAAGCTGTGTGTCTGTGTCCCTCTTTGGTGGGTGATATGCTGTGTGGTATGTCAGCCAATATTTATGAGAAATTAGGGGGGAAGTGTAGGGGGGTACACTAATATGCATCACATTTCACCTATTCACATAGAATTTCCTGTGCCATTTTGTAACCCAATCATCAGTAGACAGCAGAGAGTAAGGTGGGTGAGGTGGGCGCGGTAGGAGATCTCCCTGGGCACCTACCCGAAGGGGACATCAAACTGAGCTTAATGGTTCACTATGTACTATCTGCAGTGAGCTTGAAGGTAAAGTGTGCCGTCTAGTCGGTGTTGACTCCTGGCGCCCACAGAGCCCTGTGGTTGTCTTTGGTAGAATACAGGAGGGGTTTACCATTGCCTCCTCCCACGCAGTATGAGATGATGCCTCTCAGCATCTTCCTATATCGCTGCTGCCCAATATAGGTGTTTCCCAAACTCTGGGAAATGCTGTGTGGTTTCCCAAAGTCTGGGAAACATACCAGTGGGGATTTGAACCGGTAACTTCTGGCTTGTTAGTCAAGTCATATCCCTGCTGTGCCATTAGGTGGCTTAGATGGGGGGGGGGAGTAGCATCTATTCTTTATTCAGAGTTCTACCAGTTTTGGGGGTGCTAACTACAAAAATGAACACCCATCAATTACCTTTGAAGTATGTGTCTTTTTCAATTTCTATTTGATGTAATTTGTTCTAGATAAAAACCAGTGGATCACGGCTTTACTTTGAAGCAACATTACCAAGCCCTATATGGACTACAAACTAGCCCTGGGCCCTTTTCATGGGCATTGCTGGGCAAGCTTGGGGACAGGAGGGCCTGTTACATTGCTAGCAGAGATGCTCTTACCCCTGGACTTTCGGGCCGAAGTTCAGGGACTTCACACCCCCTGGGGGCCCCTAGATCCTCTTTAGTCAGTCCCAGGTGGTGTGGTTGCCACACCGCAGCACCGGCCTGCACTGTACTGGGTGGCTGAGTGTGACCTCTGCTTTAGAGACAAAGAGGGGAGTGGGGAAAGAAATATATGGGAAAGGAATATGTTAAGTTGCATGTTGAAAAGTTTCTGCTAATGCATATTTGCATAAATATACGTGCTTTATATTCTTCCTTCTTGTGAGTTCAGTTGCTGTTTGTGCCCTAAAGAACCCACGTGTTCAAAATACTGCATGTGTCACTCTGTGTGTGTGTGTAGGGGATGGTGCTTAACTTGTAGTGGGGGTGAGGGTGTGCTCCAAATGCCTTTAGGCCCAGGCTGCAAAATTACTTAGGTGCACCTCGGATTGCTATGTTTTTGAAATTCTGCACAAGCCACACAACATGGCAGCCAGACAAAATAACATGGGGTTTGCCCTGAAGGCATTCCTTGCCCAGGGAATTATTTATTCGAGGGTTGCCATGGTTTTGAGAGAGTCTTTTGGAATTATTTGACGTCTGCTTTAGTTTTTACTCTACTTCCTGAACAATTAGCTGCATTGTGCAGAATTGGCTACTCCACTGATCAGCCCTGATACAAAGTTGATAGACCATAGTTGGTAGTCCACACATAGTATGGACAAAGGAGTCCATAACATAACCAGCTGATGAAATTTAGAATTTGGAGCTTTACTATTTAGAAGTTGAACTGAACTGGATTCTAAATTCAAAACTCTATTATTATTTCTTGTTTACACAGTCAGACAGGTGTTATTGACTGGTTTGTTTTATCCAGACATCAAGTCCTTCCCAAGGACCTGGGATGGCTGAATTTTATTATCAGTATCGTTGTTATTATTATAGATATCGTCACAGAATATAGGTAATTCCCAGTAAAGTTGCTTTTTGTAATTGGCTGGGAACAGCCTATATTCTAATAATAATAATAATAATAATAATAATAATAATAATAATAATAATAATAATTCAATTTCTATGCTGCCCTTCCAAAAATGGCTCAGGGCAGTTTACACAGAGAAATAATACATAAATAAGATGGGTCTCTGTCCCCAAAGGGCTCACATTCTAAAAGAAACATAAGACACACACACCAGCAACAGTCACTGGAAGTACTGTGCTGGGGGTGAACAGGGCCAGTTACTCTCCCCCTGCTAAATAAAGAGAATCACCACATTAAAAGGTGCCTCTTTGCCAAGTTAGCAGAGGTCTAGAATTTAACTATTTCAATTACATTTTTTGGTTTGGTATTACACTCAAAATTCCTTCAACTAATCCTGCTTTTGAGATTTACCTTCACTGGGGCTAAAGAAGAAAGTACAGAAGACACTGCAAATCCACAATTAGACAAAACTGTTTTGTTCAGTTTTTTCTGTCTTATTTATTAATAGTGTGACATAGCATACATAGTCTAAAATGTGGGGTGAATTTCATATGTTTTTGACATTGGTTGAATCTGGACTAAGTTACTCAATAGTATTACTCAGAAGTTACTGTAAAGGACTACTTAATTTCAGTAGGACTTCCACCAAATCCTTTAGTCAGGATGTCAGCCATTGCTTTTAAAGATTTAATAAATTTACAATCTAGGTAAATGTTAATGAATATTTGGCATCAGTAGCATCTTCAGTAATAGGTTATATTATATACTGATTTGTTTTGAAATAAAAAGTAATCTTTTGATCAAATAGTTAGATTTAATTTCTTCTGTGGGATTTTAATCAACTGTGCCAGATGATCACTTAACATCACAAAGATTTAAATTGCATTATATTAGGATTTTTAAAAGGATTTTAAAGAGAATAATAGATGCATTGGCTGATATTCAGAGCAAATAAGTGCTACTGTAGCAAAAGAACAGCCTAACATAACTTCCAATAGGGGTGTGCACAAAACCGGAAAACCTGGTTCAGTTTGAGTAGAACCAGACTCAAACCAGGTCTGGTCCAGTTCTGTGCACACTAGAGCTGGGCCCAGTCTGACTTGAGTCCAAACTGGTTCATGCCCAGCTTGGGGGTGGGGGATGGAAACAAATTTTTAAAGAAAAAAAATGGCAGACTTACCACTATTGTGGGACTTCGGGGGTGCTGCCGTGGCTGCAGGGGGGGGGTCTCCTGAGCTTCGTCCCGCCTGCCTCCCCCAGTCATTTTTGGCCCCTTTCAAGCTGTTTTCGGCCAATTACAGGCCTCTCTGTGCTGGTGGTGGCCATTCTGGAGGCTGCAAAACAGGAAATTTTAAGAAGAAGGCTAAAATGGAGCAGCCACATTCCCTGCAATTCATTGGCTGCAGTGTAGGGGTAGGCAACCTTGGCACTCCATCTGTTGTTGAATTACAGCTCCCAGCATCCTCAGCCACAATTTATTGTGGCCAAGGTTGCCTACTCCTTCTCTAGCATATACATGGAGGTTTCATTGCACACATGGGCCTCTGTGCAATAGGGATGTTCACAAAACCGGATGGCCTGGTTTGGTTTGAGTCCAAACCGGACCTGAACCGAAATGTGCGAGTTCGGTTCTGCACCCCCTTGAAACCCCCAATTCAGTTCATGGGGTTCATGATTTTTTTTTTTAAACTCACCCCCTCCATGGGGCGTCTCCAATAAGGCTCTCTAGAGGTTTGCCCTCCCACTGCCAGACTCCATTATGCACCAAATTGCCTGGTTCAGGTTGTCTTCAGCCCATTCCAGGACTCACCCTAATCATGGCTGGCCATTTTGGAGGCTGCTGTGCATGCCCAATGGGCCTCTGCACCCAGACCATGCAGAGGTCCAACTAGCTCAGCATTATCTACACAGACTGACAGTGGCTTCTTCAGGGTTGCAGACAAGAGTCTCTCTCATCCCTATCTCTCTCATCCCTGTCTTCCTAAAGCAGCCCCATCCCCTAAGTGGAATATCTCACAGTGCTCACATATGTAGTCTCCCATTCAAATGCAAACCAGAGTGGACCCTGCTTAGCAAAGAGGACAATTCATGCTTGCTACCACAAGACCAGCTCTCCTCCTGTTTCAGAGGGTCCATGGCCAAGTGTGAAAGATCCTAGAACTGTGCCAACATGATGGCGACATGATGCTGAACATACTGTAAATGTGTGCTTCAGTATTTCTGTTGGTATAAAAGCAGACAGTCCCCGAGGCTCCTAACTGGCGACAACTTCAAGTCCTAAACTTATTCTTAGCTTATCAATTCTTCTTAACCTTAGGACAGAATCCATCAACATCCTTTCATGCCTTAAAATGCTTTCCCTTTCAGATTGCACCTTTTATTTTTCAGGGCTTTGGTTCACCAAGGAATGGAAATTAATTCTGCAGACAACAAATTAGTTCTATCGATCCTACCAAAAAGCTCTACATTATTAATAATTGGTCCTTTCATATGCAACCACAGCTAGATTTGCTGGTGCATGTATGTGTGGGTGGAGAGAGGTGCCTTTATAAGACATATGTGACCTCCTCTGATAGGCAACCATTGTGTGTGTGTATGTGTGTTTTGTCGTTTTTCGGCTTAGTTTATATATATATTCTACCTTTTACACTGTGTTGCCAGGGATGCAAATAAAGTAAAACTAAAATTTAAAAAAAAAGGTTTTGCCAGTTTTCCTTTCATGTTTTGGCAGGTGACTGGAATTCTTAAATGCCTTCCAGTTCTCTCACTGGGGAGAAAGATTTTTTTAAAAAAATAAACAAGTAAGTCAATACTCTTTAATGGCATTCCAGCTGTCTCTGTTCTCAGAGCCTTGTTTGCAGACAGCCATGTCAGCATTCTAACTGAAATAAACGTTATTGGCCTGAAGTGCCAATACAGAATGGCTCCATTACAATTGCTGATATGCACACTTTGGTGCCAGAGATTGCTTAGGCAAAATGAATATTGTTTTTTTTATATAAATTGCTCCTCAGAGCACAGGCAAAGGAAAAAAAGATTATAGGCTCCATTGTCTGACAAGCGACTCAAAGTCGGGAAGGGCAACCTTCTCAAGATCGCTCTCTTTAATTCCAAATTAATTAATTCAGAATAAATGCCACCCGTTGGGTTTGGTTCTCACAATTACCAATGCAAATTGAACATTGCCATGCTGTGCTTTAGGATGCATCCGGGAATCCTTAATGTGGATTGCTTGACTATTCACATACTTCTATCATCCTTTTATCCAGCCATGGTCCGAATATGTAAAGCAAGAGTTTGAAAAGAGTGCCTCTGAGAACAGAAAAAGTATCTTTCCCTTGCTATTGGATGTGTTTGTGTATTGTGTTTATTAAAAATGTGTGAAGTGGACATCATTTGATTCAATCAAAATAGTAGGGCTCTGCATTTGAATTGGTCTGACAGGCATGTTGGACCCAATATGGCTAGAAACACTAATTATTAAAATGGGCCCCTCGCTGCAGATTAGTAAGGAGACTTTCAACCATGCAGTGTGAGCCTATGTATGTTTTCTCAGAGTTCTGAACACGTTCAGTAAAGTTTGATTCCAGGAGGTTTTTCACACAGGGCATTCCTCTGGAATGGAGGTGCTGCATTCATATGTTGGCCAGATTTACCCTGAAGTCCTTGCGAGTTATTGGAGAGCAGTTCACACATAATTCAGGTTTTTCACTGCTCATTAGAGTGTAGCCTGATTTATATCTAGAGTAAAAAATAACAACACTATTTTGCGTTGGTTTTTTGGGACTTCAATTTTGCAGTAAAGCCTCCCATTAAACTTGCAGTAAAGCCTGCTGTGTGTAAAAGTCCCAGGTAAGTGTGTGGAGAATTGCAGCCTCAGGCAGCAAATCTAACTACATTTAGCTGGAACTACATTTCATTGAAACCTAAAGGACTTACTAGCAAGGAAAGTATGTCTACTTAAAAATAAACTCCATTGTTTCCAACCGTCTGAGATCCTTCCCTGGTAAATGCATATAGGATTGCACATGCTCAGGGATGTAAACCAAACCAAACTAACTTGTGTTCCCCTAAAGGAGACCAGTAAGTCCTACTGAAGCAAGGAAGATCGGTGGGAAGAAATAGAGAAAAGAGCAAGAATTAGCACCATTCCTCAGGAGAAAAAGGCAGGGGGAGAATGAGGAATCTGCCTCTTCTTGGTAAAATTTTAAGAAAGATGAGACATGCCAGGGCTCAATAAGCTCCTGAAGTTATGCCCGAGTCTGTCCTAAAAGTCATTTTCCCTGCTCCCCACTGTGGATGTAGGGCTGGTTGTGGTCTCTCACTGTACTGAAACAAAAACCACTCTCTGCAGGTACTCAGAAGCAGGGTCGTCCCTAGTGGGGTACAGGGCTAGGGGGCAAATCAGCATGTGCAGGGCCTCCTTAACATTTCATATTGAGGCAGAAACTCAGGTTTGCGCTGGTCAAGAAATGGTTAATAGGGTCTATAAGCTGCCTTGTGGTTAATTGCAAATTGTTACTTGCTAGGAGTCATAAATCTCACTGGCCGGAATGCAGAGCGAGAGGCCCTGTTTGGGATCTGGAGATAGCTGGGCGCTAACTATGACACCTTCAAGGACACAGCATCTAGCCAAGGAAAGGTGTGAGATAGTTTGCTTATCAACATGTAGAGTAGAAATGCTCCATTGTACTAGAGGAATGTAGTCTAATTGCAATAATTGTTATAACTGTAATATGACGGTTAAGTGATGCTAACCAATTAAGATTGTATTTACTGAATGTAATTGAGATGGATATAAAAAGCTGGAATCATGATGTAATCTTTATCTCAGGTTGGGAGCGATTCCACTGAGATCAATATTGCCTGGCAATTAAATCTGTTTTCTCTCAATTCGCTGGTGTCAATTCTCGCACTCTGAACCCGGGCTAAGGAATTCTGCTACAATATCATTACAGAATCATACTGACTGATGACATACAGTGTAAATAGTGTGAGTGAGGTTTTTGGACATGTCCAACCAGCTTAGCATTTCTAAAGAAAAATAAAATAAAATAAAAGTACAAGTACAACACATGCATCACAGTTCTCACTCAGACCTTCTGGGTGGCAGAACAACTTGAATATAAGTGCATTTATGAATGAATGAATGAATGAATATGCAATATTGTCTGTTACAGAATTTTTTATAATTTTCTGCCACGAAACAAGCCACTTATAGGACTTTTAAGATAGTTAAATAAAAAAGCCAGCAAATTTTCCAATCTGTTTCAAATTAAATATTCAGAGACTTCTCACTCTCCACCCCCCAATATCAAAGCCCTACAGGAAGCAAGCGGATCCCTATATATGGGGTGTGTGTGTTTTAACCACAAAAAGGACATTCTACATTTAAAAAACCACATTCTACCTCCATTACTGGCAAAGGCTGGGCTGGCCAGCCTGGAGAGGGTCTGCAGAGAACTTTGCCTGCCTCCTTCCTTCCTTCCTTGCTGCCTGCTGGCCTGCTTGAGTACAGCCTTCAAGGAGGCCTGAATGGAGGCTTCTCTGGAAGCCCCGCCCACCCACGGATCAGTTGAGAGGCCGAGAGAGAAGGAGCTCAGCAGCTTGCAGGCTGCTTCGATTGCAGGCCAGGAGGGCAAGCAGAAGAACAGGGCAAGTGGCTGAGGGGCCTTGGGGCTGGGCACAAGGACAATGGGGAGTCATGTGACATGTCTCTGAGGGGTCCTCCAGGCAGTGGGGCCCCCAGATGACTGCCTCCCCTTCCCCGATCGTAGTGACACCCCTGCACCAGGAGGCTCTCTGAAATATCACATGGACTTGGGGGTAGATCTGGCCGATATGTGAACGCACTCCTACCCTCCCCAAGTAAAGTTGCGGGAAAGTCGCCATCCAAAAAGGCTCCAACAACAACAACTGGTAGGATGCTGGGTTTTGATAGGGATGGTCGCTTCTCCCCTGCTAAAAATAAGAGAGTCACCACTTTAAAAGATGCCTCTCAATGCTTCTCACATGGGCTCTCAGCAGTCTAGGCACTAAAAGGCAGCTCTATCATAAAGCCACCTGGGGTGATGATGAGTATACCATGGGGTGTGGGTACTGATACCCCACCACACCCTACCCCACCCCACCCCTGCTTCAGGTGTCACCCACCAGTCTGCTGCCACCGCCCTGCCACAGCTGCACTACTAGTGCCAACCCTCCCTCAGCTTTTTTGCTCATCTCTGCCCCCTCACTGCCCTTGCCTCTCATCTCCCTCATCTGACCACACCCCCTCACACTAGATTCTGCCCTTCATCACCCTCACTGCAAGGCTCAGCTTCAGGAGTGTGCCGCTGCCGCTTGCATGCTTGCACAAGACAGCGTGGAGTGTGTTCTGCTTTTATCATGACAGGTCGAGAATCCTTTATCCGGACTCACGAAATCCAGAAAGCTCCCAAATCTGGACACCACGCCAAGAAAACAAACAAACCCCGTTTGTATTTTCCACTTGGATTCTTGACCTGTAGCTTCAACCACTCACAAAGCCCCCAAACCAATCCCAGCTCCAACTCAGCAGCTAACAGTGGCAGAGCAGCAAAAAGCCTCCAAACTAAGCAGCACCCGCAACTCACAGAGAGCCAAAGCAGCACCCGAGGCTCCGTCTGCAATGGCGGTTGCCCAGTCCCTCCTCAGCCACAGCTCCGCTTCCCTTCCCACATGGATGGGCACTTTGCTGGTGGCATTTAAGGGCATTTAAGAGCACTTGCAGGCAGGGCAGGGGCCAGGGAGGCAAAGCAGCACCCGGGGCTCCGTCTGCAATTGTGCTCTGAATGGGGGAAGAGCCCTCCTTTGGGGCAGAGCCAAGCTGGTTTTGTGAATGGGATTGCACTGCCACTCACACACTTCTCAAGCCGGTCTGCAAGAGGGGATGGAGGGAAAGCGGGAAGGAGCTTGGCTGGAAGGAACTTCAGGGGTTGGAGAAAAAACCCAGTAATCTTTCATGCCCAAGATATCTCATTTATGAACATATTCCAAAATCCAAAAGAATCCGAAATCCGGAACACCTCTGGTCCCAAGCAGTCCAGATAAAGGATTCTCGACCTGAACTGCAAAGCTAGCATCTGCTCTCTCTTTCTTCCTCTCTGTCTCCTCTATCCAGCAGGGGTATATGTGTGTGTGTGTGTGTGTGTGTGTGAAGATGGGGCTAACTTTACAGCACAGCAGCACTGAAGAGAAGCCAGCTGGTGCTGCTTGAGGCCTGCTCCCTGCTCCCTTACTCCAATGTGCAAGCAGTGGCAGTACTCCCCAGAAGCTGAGGTTGAAGAAGGGTGGAGTCTGGGCTGGTGATACGACAGTGGGCTTGTGAAGGAGCAGGGGCATGACAAGTGAGGAGGTGAAGTGGTGTCAGTGCCTGTTTCTGCCCAGGGATAGGGCCAGCGAGGGGGCCAGAGGCAACTCCTATCAATTCATCTCGAGCAGCAAATGGCAAAGAGCTAGCAGTGTATGCTCTCATCGGGTCTATATCTGCTTAGCTTCAACAATGCTACAGCACCAGTACTACCAGACCATGGTGTCTGTTTTTGGTTAATCCATTACTCAATCCAGGCCAGCTTTTGAATGGGGCTTTAGTTACTTGTATTCCAGTCCTCGAATAGAGGTGGGGCTAAAAATAACCAGCCAGCAACAAGAGCACAGAAAAGCAGTCTGCAGCACTTGCCTCTTTGTACATAATATCTATTTCATTAAATTATAAATATTCCTGATTCCACTCCACTGCCTTGACCTTGCATACCCTACTCTTTCCCTTGGATTCTACACAGACCATTGCCAGATAACCATATACTTTCACCTCATTCCTCCTAATTCCTTTGAAATACACTGCATTCCTGATAATGTGAGGTGGTATGAAATGTCTATTTGTTGTTCCTCTCTGTGGTGGTTTATTCACACAGGCAAGCCAACATTGCAGCCATCAGGCAATGATCATTCATGTGCAAACCACCTGATCAACGATTGGGCCACCAAATCCTCAATGGGTGTCATGCAGACTTTGAGTATCTCTTTATAGTTATTGCTCCGATCCTCTGGAGAACAATTTTTATTTCATATATTTCTCTGCTCTCAGAACATGGTTACACATCCCTCCCCTTGCATTGTTTCCTTTTTTATGTTTTGCTTGCTGAAAGCCCACAGTTCCGTTCTAGACTCTTCACTTTCTATTTATGGGCATCAGCTTTTGCAAAAGCTTTCAGATGTCATAAAATTGATAGCTTTTGAACTCAAACATAGAAATGTCAACAAAGTTTGGTTCAACTGAAATCTACAAAGCTTTTGAAGTTACAACTGCTTAGGTTTTGTTCCCCACTGTCAGACCAACCCAACAATAAGATGATATAAATAGCTTGGCAGCATCCTGTACATTCAAGCCATCTACACTTAATTTAAGTAAGTTTTACGTCTTTGTTGATTGGTATTATTGGAGGCTGGCCATTCTGTGTGCTTAAATGTAAGCAGCCGTGCCAATAAGAAGTATAGTTTAAACAGTGGAACCAGCATCTGTTGCATTTGAAAACCATAGCTCTCCCTCTCATCTATAAACAATCCGTTCTTTTTTTTCCTTTTTCCTTCCTTCCTTCCTTTTTTCTTTTTCTTTCTTTCTTTGGGGGGGTGGCAGGTGGCAGCTACAGAAGAAAATATATTTCAGTTTTCATACTGTGTGCAAACAGGCAAAAGGGGATTAAAATAAGTGGCATCAAATTTACTATGATTAATAAAATTGGGGAAATGTTTGTAGGTGGCTTAATTTTAAATGAGAGTAATCATTTCATTTAAAATCTTCCATTCAAGAACTATATACTGTCAATTTCAATTTAACCATTTATTTTATTTTTTGATCCTACTTTTCATATCTGGGAGCTCAGAGCAGCAGAGATGAAGTTCCCAGGTAGTCTCTCATTTAGGTAGTCGGTGTGCTCTTTGCTGAACTACTCACTCCATTTGTTGAAGGGATGCCACTGGACACAGCATTTCCATGGTGACTTCTCACCCTTTCTGGGCCAACATTTACACCACGTTGTGCATTTCCCTGCCCCTACCAGCAGCACCAATGAGATGGAGAAATACTCAATGCAGTGGTGTTATGACATAGGTAATCTGATCCAGAATATTACAGGCAAGAAGAGGAACACTCAACATGGAGATCATGTGTAACATGCAATTCCACTTCCTTAGTTAGTGATTTAAAAAATGTTATAATATTTTGCAAAATGTGTGTTATAAACATATTGTAAGGCTATTCACACAGGTGGGTGGGCTGGCGGTGGTGGGGAGAAGGCAGAATCCAAATCATCTACTCCTCCTCCCAGATGATTGAGTAAATGCTGCTGGGAGCATGGCTTGCATTCCCATATGATCTGCACTGCCCCAAGCCTCAAGAATCTCCAGAGGCTGGGACAATACATCCTGGCCTCCATATATCCCACAATGCACTGTGTGATGAGTGTGGTGCATTGGGGGATACTCCCCCATGAGACAGGTGCTCTAGGTGCCCATCTCTGTGTATACACATGATCCCGTACCTGGGGCAAAAGAAGCGGTCATGCTCTTTAACCCAGGTAAAAGGAGGATCTAGGGATGTGCAAAAAATTTCAGGCACAGAACGATCTGTGCCCGAAATGAACAATTTTGGGTGATTCGGGGCCGAACCGAATCACCCCCGATGTCCCCCGATATTTTTCGGGCACGAGCCAAATCACCCGAATTTCGGACCTGAAAAATTCGGGTGATTCAGTTCATGGTTGATTTTTGGTGAATTTTTGAAGTTTTAGTGACTTTGGGGCAGTTCGGGGGCATAGCATGGGATTTGGGCAAAAGGAGTGGGGTGGGGTGGTAGTGCCTAATGGGTGCAGGCTACCACCCCAATTTCAGGGGGATTAGGCAAAGGGCTGATTTTTGGTAAATTTCTGAAATGTTCATGTCTTTGGGGCAGATTGGGGAAGATTGGGGCAGAAAGTAGGGCCTGGGGCAGAATAGTGGGGAAGGGTGGTAGTGCCTAATGGGTGGAGGCTACCACCCCAATTTCAGGGGGTTTGGACAAAGGAGTGATTTTTTGAGAATTTTTGAAGTTTTAGTGACTTTGGGGCAGTTTGGGGGCAGAAAGTGGATCTGCCCCAAAAGAGTGGGGTGGGGTGGTAGTGCCTAATGGGTGGAGGCTACCACCCCAATTTCAGGGGGATTGGGCAGAGGCCTGATTTTTTGGGAATATTTGAAGTTTGGGTGTCTTTGGGGCAGATTGGGGGCAGAAAGTGGATCTGCCCCAAAGGAGTGGGGTGGGCTGGTAGATAGTGCCTAATGGGTGGAGGCTACCACCCATCCCCAATTTAAGAGTGATTGGGCAGAGGGGTGAATTTTGGTGAATTTATTTTTATGAGGTTTGCCTTCATAAGGTGAAGTGTGCTAAATTGATTACTTCCTCATATTATTCATAGTAATTGAGGTGTGAAAAAGTGAAAGTGGGGTCATGAGAGTTGTCTAATTGAAAAAAAATCTCATTTGCTATGATACAATGAGAATTCACACCTCAGAAGTTTTTTCTCATTTCTCATCCAAATCCGAACAGAATCAAGGGTGATTCGGGTGACCCAGTTTCGGGCACAAAATAGAACTGGGGTGATTCGGTTCGGGTCCGAGCCGAATCACCCCAAAACCCGAATTGCACACCCCTAGGAGGATCCCAGTGGAGGCAACACCGGGATCTGGCTCAATCCCAGCACTGCACATGAGCAGCCTTACCAATATAGGGTAGGGATGCTTGTGTGAATAGCCTTTGTATATTTTAATGAGTTGTTCAGCCATCCTGATTCCCTATAGGCAATGGAGGTTATATATCTAAAATAAATGGTTGAAATGCACAATGTTCCATCAGTGATGTAATGGAGTATTTCACAGTTGCGCAAGAGGACTCTTGCACAACACGCAAGAACTGTGCAAACACAGTTGCATAATAGAGGACCATTATTTCTGATGGCCCTCTATCACGCAAGTTCTTGTGTATTCCACAAGCGTGCTCTTGCACAACTGTACAAACATTCATTACTTTCTATGTTGTCTGTCTTGTGTCAAGTATCTGGACTATAAGCCCATTGGGGAGGAGAGCTGATCTTGTGGTAGCAAGCATGAATCATCCCTTTTACTAAGCAGGGTCCATCTTGGTTTACATTTGGATGGGAGACTACATGTGAGCACTGCAAGCTATTCCCTGTAATGGCTGAGGTCATAGTTTAGTGGAAGCGCATCTGCATGCTTGTAAGCAGAAGGTCCCAGGTTCACCTCTGGTATCTCCAGGTAGGGCTGGGGGAGACTCCTGCCTGAAAACTTAGAGAGCCATTGCTAGTCAGTGTAGACAATACTGAGCTGAATCAATACTGAGCTGAGTCTGTCTCAGTATAAGGCAGCTTTCTATGTTCCTGTGGGGCAGGGACCTGTCCTATGTGCCATTTGCGTGGATGGCACTATATCATCATCAACAACTACTACTACTACTACTCGAAGTTGGCATCCATAGGATTCCTAGGTGGTTTCTCATGCAGGCTTTGACCAGATCCGGACCTGCAAGTGTGCTGCAGGTTGTGCTTCAAACCAGATCCTGTGGTCTCTTAAACTCAGAATCAGAGCCACAATGACAGTTAATGTGAATTATAGGGAGGAAGGTCCTCCTCACGAAATGTGTATGAGGAATTTCGAGGAAAGCCAAAGCACTTTCACTAAGGTGTATGATATATGTCAGAGGGGTTTTGGACACCCCAAGAGAATCACTGGAGTATGCCTATGGTAAAAAATTAAACATTTAAAAGTGATTTCTCAGATGGGGAGTTCATATATGCCAAACGCTCTGATTCTTACCCAACCTGAGCCTTTGGGAAGGAACAGTTAAAGGAAAAGTAAATAAACAAATGTACACTTATGCCCAAGAGCGTGAAGCATCCATGCAAGCAAAAAGCAACTGAAGTACAATCTTCCTATGAATAATAAACATTTGCATACGTGAATGAGTTCCCTCTGTAATAATTTCTTTCAGGAACTTCTTTCATTCATGGTATGCACGTCACAGCTTAGACAATACTATTAAAGGTCATTGACCTGCTAGGCAAACATCATCTTTAATAAATCCTATGAACAGACCTTTTGTTTGGCAGTTGCTGTGTAACGTGTCACTTGAAGACATGAGAGAGAGAGCAAGCATTATACTTTGGCTTGCCAGCAATGGCCAGCATTGTAGTTAAAGATCTCTGCTTCTTTTCACCATTGTGCCTAAAATGTATCATATTGGAGCAGGGGTGTG
Source organism: Hemicordylus capensis (assembly GCF_027244095.1). Classification (NCBI taxonomy): domain Eukaryota; kingdom Metazoa; phylum Chordata; class Lepidosauria; order Squamata; family Cordylidae; genus Hemicordylus; species Hemicordylus capensis. Next base: position 161,359,646 of record NC_069661.1, read on the forward strand.
AAGTGGAAAGAGAGAGGGAGACGGATTGGGACAAAGGCAAGGTATCCAAGGCCTGCTCTTGAGACTTTAATAGGATTTATGGACAATGAGTAGAGCTGCTGACGGGTCTGCCTTTCTAATGATGTGGAATCATATTTTGCCTCCGTTAGCAATTATTTATAATGTCAGCTCCTCTTGTGCTCATTGCCCTTGACAGCTTCTGGATATTTGCATAGGATGGTAAGTTAAAGGCAGCAGGCACCAAGATTAGTGGAAGGCAAGTGACGTTATGGAAATGAGCCATTTTCCCGGGAAGAACAAATGCGCTAATTACAAGTGTTGTTCAGCTACTGCTAGCTGCCTGGGATCCCAGCTTCCTAAGTCAGCATCCTGCAATGATGCATCTTGACAAGGGGGACGACTGGAGTGGCTCATCTCCAGCTCCATCCGCAATAGCGATGAACTAGCAGCTCCTCAGATTCTCTGACTGAAGCGATAATTTTCAACTCTCTTGGCAGGAGTCAAGATGAAAGCAGACAAACAAGGTCAGGGAGGATAGAGTTAGCTTGATTTTCTTCCAGGAGGAAAAAAAAGAAGCAATGCTCTATAATCTGTTGACTATATTTTTTCCCCTTTGTCCTTATTTTTGGTACTATATATTTTTAGCCCTTTAGACTGTTCTCATTGGTAACTTCTAAAAACAGAGAGCAAAACACGGCTTTTACCATGATGGTTTCTGGGCAAAATTCATAAGAACCTAAGAAAGAGCCCTGTTGAATCTGGAGATGGGGGCCATAGCTCAGTGCTAGAACATCTACTCTGCATGCTGAAAGTCCTGGTCCAACCCATGGCAGCCTCTCCAGCTAGGTCTGGGAAAGACTCCTGCCTGAAACATTGGAGAGCTGCTGCCAGTCAATGTAGACAGCACTGTGGTCTGACTCAATATTAGGCAGCTTGCCAGGATCCTGTGCTGTAAGTGCATCAGACCAATGGTCCAACTAGCCCAGAAATGTCTTGCCAACAGTGGCGAACCCAGACTCTTCTGGGAAGTTGAAGCAGCAGTCTTCCTAGACCGCTGGTGATTGGCCCAGACAGACTTGGTGAATTTCCAGCAACTGGTATTGGAAGTCATTCTGCTAGATGGCAGTTCTATTTAGAAAGGGTACCTATCTAATGGCTGTTCAGGGCCAGTTCCAGGTCTCAGGGACTCCTCACTAAATTACCATCCATGAAGCTCCTCCAGCTTGGGTGGGCCCTAAGAGAGTTGTTCAGCTGAGAGGAATGGACACAAAAGGTGGTCTTATGGATTTGTCAAGGGCTCTTCTGAGGGCTTTGGACATTCAACTGCCCAATAATCCTGTTCCCAGAGCTTGCTAGATCTCTCTTTCATTTTAGATTAGAATCTGTCTAAGTGCTTCCTAAAGCCATTTAGGCCAATGGACGTCACTGCCTCCTGTGCCCACAAATTATGTAAGGATCAAACTACATACCATAAGTACACGCTTGGTGTAAACATGCTTGTTTTTTTACTCTCTGAAGAGCAGTTGCAGGGTACCCTAATACAGATTGGGGCTATGGATGTTGCGATTTTGCCATGGACATTGTATGATTTCTTTGTATGGGACATGCTTGTCTATATTTGAATGTAGCTATGTACTGGCTTACATAGGAAACATTGGACACTGCCATATACTGAGTCAGACCATAGGTCTATCTCGTTCAGTATTGTCTACACAGACTGGCAGCAGCTTCTCCAAGGTTGCAGGCAGGAATCTCTCTCAGCCCTATATTGGAGATGCCAGGGAAGGAACTTGGAGCCTAGATGCTCTTCCCAGAGCGGCTCCATCCCCTAAGGGGAATATCTTACAGAGCTCGCACTTCTAGTCTCCCTTTCATATGCAACCAGGGTGGATCCTGCTTAGCTAAAGGGGACAAGACATGCTTGCGACCACAAGACCAGCTCTCTACCCTTGGGGGTGGAGTCACAGTTTGTTTGTCTGCTCCATCTCTTCATTGTGGCTGACGGCACTGGGCACGTGTGAATGTGCTTCTACAGGTGACCACTACAGAAATGATCCCTGAAAGCTAGTTGGTTTATTGTTTTCTTAACTTTAAAGGTAAAGTGTGCTGTCAAGTCGATTTTGACTCCTGGCGCCCACAGAGCCCTGTGGTTTTCTTTTGGTTAGCTAGTAATAAATATTAAACTCCTGTTTCTTAGTTAAAGTTGGCTTCCTGCTCAGTTACTTATCAAGGATAAGTAATTTCTCTGCAAAAGTGAAGGCTGTTTGCCTCTGCCATGGTTGCCCCCACCACGGCTACTGCTTGCTCCAGCAGGGAAGTTCCTATTGGTGCCAATAGAAGGCTTCCTACTGGAGTGAATAACAGTCACAGGGACCATTAATTCAGATTGGGACTAAGCAGGAACAAAGGTAAAGCCACCCCTCCCCTTTGCCCATGGTCCCACTCCAGAGCCACAGCTGCTAGCTAAAGAGCGATACAAGCATGTCTGTCCCGAGGATGTGCTCAGTGTAACAAGTGATTCATCATCCGTAGGTATCATTCCTGATATGACAAAAAGCAGGGCAACCCAACAAACTTAGAAGGCATCAAAGTCATTCTCCTGACCTCTTACCTCATGACCTCATTTACAATGGGGAGGGCAGACAGGGGGCAGGTTCCTACCTGCCTCCCCACAGATTTCTGAAACCTCCACCGCTTGCGCACCCACAGATGTGCAGGGCGGACAGTTGCAGAGCACTGGCAGCAGAGCAAAAAGATGTGCTGGGCCCTCCATGGATCCAGAAGGCACTGTCTGTGCAGCAGAGCAGCTGCTCTTAGTATAGCAGCCACTCCACTCTGCGTAGTCTCTCCTTCCACCCGGCTTGTGGCCTAAAATGGTGGAGGGCCAGTCGGGAGCTCTTCTACACCTGTGGGATAGAATGAACCGTTGGTTCATTCTATCCCACAGGTGTAGAAGAGCTCCCGACTGGATGAACCTTTGGTTCATTCTACCTCTATAAAAATCCAGGTAACAAGGTCAGGCTCCAAAGGTCTGGAGCAGCTGGGATCAGAGGCTCCCAACACTCCAGATGACATGAGCTGCCTGGGGTAACCCATGTCATTTGAATAGCCTCTTCCTCTATTATTATCTATCACTTCAGAAACTTTGATTGTAGATCATTGATCATGAGAAGATTCAATTACATCCAGACACCCAATATGGAAGAAAAATGAATATCTTTCGACTAGGTACTGTTGAATACTTAGGAGACCTTGAAGCTGCAAAGTGAAATCTGGCAAGTCCTCAACAAGCTTTATTTGTCCGAATAATGGATGGAGCCAGAGCATATGGCCTGGCTTTGAAAAGCCGAGGAAAAATAAGCCATGAGTCCCAACACAGATAGTGAGTAACTGTTTAAATCAGCCTCTATGTTCTCCTGGGACGTCTGCATTCTTTTAGGGATAGTGATAAGAGCCCTATATTGTTTGCCCATATGAACACATGCCAGGGACTTCAAAGGGTTTTCCTAATTGACTTCGGATTGAATCAACAGTGTACTTTCTGCAAACACCACTGCAGTCCACCTTAACTCTCCACTGTTAGTACACCACGAGCCCCACATTAGCTTTTAAGGGAAGAGAGTTGATTTAGTGTTTGCCAAAAATGACAAGAGATTGATGCAATCTGCTGGCCTGGCCATCTATGGCACCAGCTCTAAGATTTGTTATTTTGTATCAGAATGACACAGCGTTTGAAGTCCACGTGCAAAGTGAATTTGTGGGAGTGAATGATTCCTCCAGATAGTACAGCTAAGTCCGGCATCTGTTTAGTTTTAGACGCAACTCTGAGACCCCTCAATTACAGCTAATTTCTACACCCTCCTCTGCCTGTAAAAGAATGAGAAAATAATCAACAACACATTCCTTAAAACCTGGGCGTCATCTTCTCCCTGGAGCACAAGATATCCATCCCTGGTGCCTTTCAGCCTGCTGTAGATATGTTGAGGGTGCCATTTCTCCTTCCATAAGCAAGTCGGTTTTCTCATAGGTCTTGTGTGGCCCTTGACTTTGCTCCTGGCATGGGATCTGCTGCTGAGCTCTGCCTTATCATAGGAAAGGGTTGCTGTGTTGATGATGGAACATGCCAGAAACTCTACAACACCTCTTTCCACCTTCTCCAGAAACCTATAACAAGACACTGAGGCCTCGCTTGATTTTGGCTTTGCCACTGTCATATGTCATGTGATCCATTGTTGGGTTCTGCCATTTTATTTCACTAGAGGCCATCCGTGGACGGACTGTATTAGTAACTGTGTACATTGATGAAATTTGGGAGATTGTCTGCTATTATAAGAGGCGCATAGGCACTGAAAAGTTTATTTATATTGCTAAACAACATTGGGGTAGCTGTGTATTCATGAATGAAATATTTCAGTGTTCTCCTTTGCTGCATTTCCACTTACTTTCTTCCAAGCTTTAATTTACCTCTCTCTCCTTACTAGAAGCAAGTGCCCTAGGACTTCCTTCACACAGACATAATATTTGAGTTGTAAAAGGTCAGGGACTTATGGCCACAAGAAAGTCAACAAGGACAGTAAATAACAATGACATGTATTCTTTCCAAGAAAGTTAGCATTCCTAAATCCCATTGAAATCAGCTAATGACTAACTTGCCTCATTGATTTCAATGGTGCTTAATCATGACTAACTTACTTAGAATCCAGTCCTGTAATAACATTAAGCCTATTTAGGCCAATCACCACAGCTGGAAGACCACCACTCTAAAAGATATGGAGGCTATTCTCGCGATCAGGCGAAATTGGGCTGGGGAGCCTAGACCAATTTCACCTGACCGTGAGAACTACCAGGCTCGTAGGGGAGCCTGGTGGCCTCCAAGTGGTTAACCTGCTTAGGTAACCCTCCCCTAAGCCCAGGTTAGCGGAGCAAGCGCTCCGCTAACCCGGGCTCTACGATCGTGAGTTGCTGTGGTGCGTCTCCACGCCGTGGCAACTCATAAGTAGACTCTCGACTGGGAGGCTTAAAAGCAGCCTCCCAGCTCGGGGGTCTCTCCGGCATGCCCTGCGTGCTCACGCAGGGCATGCTGGAGCTTCCGGGGTCCACGCGGCCCCCAATCCCCCCAGCCCCCTGCGGCTCTGTAATGGAGCTGGCAGTCGTGTGGGTGGCCGGTTTGGCCACCCGGAGCAGACTGCTTGGTCATCTGTGGGGAGAGCGGGCTAAGCCCGGTCTCCCCACTAACCCTCTCCAAGCAGCTCCCACTGATCGTGGGAACTGCCTCATGGTGTCTTCATAAATATCTTTCCCATAAAATTCATCTTATCTCATCAGAATTTCAGTCTCCCATTGAAAAATCGGCAATGTTCTGTTGTCGCTACAATGTTCAGAACTGTTCGATCTGGAGTAGTTTTGTGTGAGCTTAAAAAAATTCTCTACAGGTATGAAAGAAAACAACAGGTCTTATCAAGGTAAAGCTGTGAGTCATGTACAGCAGATAGATGTAGGTGTCCTGCCGATTTTTATCTTCTAATCAAACTCCTAGAGAAGAGTATGGGGAACCTCTCTTCTTTCCATCTTCTGGTTATACTTTCCTGAGAGACTGACCACCTGACTCTAAAGTAATCTGAATTTGCAACAGTGTGCAAGGTAGAGATAGGTGAGCAGGTTGCTGCTCACACCAAAATGTGCTTGGGGTGTTTTGAGTATTCCAATAGAGTGTTTGAAATGCTTTGAGTCAGGGATGTGGAAAGGTTGGAGTGTGCCTTGGGACAAAAAGTGAAAATGGGCTCCAGAACACGCTGCCCAATCTTCTTCAGAGAGGCACAATGGAGAGAACAAAGAGCAAACCATCACCCAGCAAGTAGGTCTCCCTCCCTCAGGGGTCCAGGGCCATTTTGTTCAGTTGTAGCTATGCCCCTGCTTCAGGGGTCTTTCTGAGTGCTTGGTTGAAGCTGTTTGAAAGCTCCAATTTGGTTGCTGCTCTATCTCCACTATGGCTCCTTCCCCAAGACAAAAATAATTTACCTTGAGGAAGGGATGGAATGAGACAGAAGTGATAATGGCCATGACAACAGGTGCTCCCATAGGCACATGGAGTGTTTTTCCTCCTGTGGGTTCCTCCAACCTGAATCGCAGGATTCCTGGCCAGAAAAGATGCTCTTCATATCTATGGGATCAGCAACTGCCACAGCTGCCACCTCACCTTTCCTTTTGACAAAAAACTTACCTGGGGAAGGTTAGGGGATGGTGATAGCAGTGGAGGAAGAGGAGCAATGGGCATGCCCACTGAAACATGGAGTCAAGGACTAAAAATTCCAGGATCTGTGGTCAGAAAAGCACTCTACACATCTATGGAAGTTCCTGCTACTGCCTCTTTCTCTGCCATCACCTCCACCTTATGCAAGATAAACTCCGCCCCCCCCCCCACCCGAGTTAGTGAAAGAGGAACTGTGAGCAGAAACAAGGAGGGGTCTGCTTGAGGTTTGTGATGCCTACCTTGATTCTGCTCACACAGGTATTTGTGCTTGCATATTTGAGCTCCGGTGCTTCTAACGACTGTGCTATCCCTAGTGCTGGGTAGTTTGGACCAGCAAGTTATATTGACATCCTGTATAAGCTACCTCAGGTAAATCTGTCCTGCTATTCTACCTGTCAGCCTTTAATAACAAGCTACTACTATTCTCTGGTTCAAGTGCATATCATTGCGCTTATATTGTTGGTTCTGTTGTGGCTGACTTAATTTTAGGATGGTGCAGAACTGAATTGGTGCACTGAATTAACACATTTCTGTATATGCACGCAATGCTGTGGCTTAGATTTTTGAACCAAAAGTGTTTTGTGAGGGTGTAACTATTATATTTAAAACATTGTGTGTTGATACAGCATCTTATCACCAGTTTGCTCTTTAATAACCTTTAGGGAGCTACACCTGATTCCCATCTAATGTTACTCCCTACTGTATGCTCAAGGAGTTCTCCCAGTGTAAATACTGTCAGTAAATAAGCACAGCTACAATTCAAATGACAACCCAGGAAAGGATTAGTGGGCATTTGCAGTAAGGAAGGCTGAATTGTTTCCATGCAATCTGATTTCTACGCATCAAAGTTCTTAATTAACCAGATAGGAACTCCAACATATCCTTCCTTATGTAGATCCAGCCATATGTATTACGTATTGTATGCAGCTGTATGTACACACAGGAATGGAACTTTTGGATATGACTGATTTACTACTTTAGGCGGCAAATCTGTATGCACGTACTTCAGCGTAAGTCCTATTGCTATCACTGGGATTTACTTTTTATAATCATGCATAAGATTGGGCTGTTAATGTAGTATCAAGCATGCAAATTAGGGGTGTTCATGAACAGTTTGCAGTGAACTGGTCCGCCATGAACTGGGTCAGTTCAAGCAGCTTGATCATGAACTGGACCAGCCTTCAGGAAGACCGTCAGGTCTGTGACTGGACCAAATCCAGCCCAGTTCATAGCGGACAAGTCTGGCAGTTCAAGGGGCTATGTAAAGCGGCTTGTAAAGGGGAACCTGGTGAGGATTCCCCTTTACAAGCAAAGGGGAATCCTTCACCAAAGGCTTCTAAAGGGCAGCCGGGGCGGGGGCAGTGAGACTGAGGCACCTCTAAAAGTAAGTGACAAGGTGCTTATCACCGGCAGCTGCGGTACCACTCATTGAAACTGCCTGGGCCCAGTGTGGAGCGGTGAGTCGAGGCACCTTTAAAAGTAAGTGATAAAGTGCTTACCGGCAGCTGTTGCAGTACCACTTCTCAAAGCTGCCTGGGCCCAGTGTGGATCAGCTGTGCTCCCCTGAGTAGCCCACACATGGCGGTACAGCTCTGGCACTCAACTGGCCTCCGCACATGCCATTTTCCCCAATATCCTTCACAATATCAAAACATTAAAATCTCCAGGATTGCTTTCAATAGTCACTTGGACATGCTGATTCCTGGAGACTCCAGGTCAATTCTAGCAAATTGACAACTCAGGAAAAGGCAGGTTTCCACTGTATGTCCCTTCCCTCTCCCTTTCTTGCTTCCAGAATACCTGCCACTGTAAGCAGCTGAGTCCTGGCAAACCAAAGCCATATCTGCAAGCTATATGTCACTTGACAGGTGTTGACGCTGCTGGCCTCCACTGGTCTTCAAAGTTCTCATCCTGGTAGCACCATTATAAGAAACAGAGAAGTCTCTCACAGTATCTGGTTAATATATCCAGTGCACCACTGAGGGAGGCTTTTATAACTTTCCGTTTCCAGACTATAACCTCAGCATATCTCAAAGGGAGATTTCACCAACTCCCAGTGGAATGGCACCTCTGTCCTTGGGGCACTGGTCAAGTGGAGGACATGATCTACTGTGTTCTTTATTGCCCTATTTATGAGGTGATCAGGGAAAAACACTGTTGATAGAAAAACTCAAGGGGTCGTATGTAGAACATTTGATCTATCTTTTTGCGTACACAGTTCGAATGCCAGCTGCCAGGTTGCCACCTTCGCTATGCTTTATTTTAAACTCAGAAAGAAATGTATATGTAGCATAGGTTTTAGCTAAACCTAATTGATGTAACCTTCCAGTATGCTGTATTTTCTTCTATGTGGTCACAATAATAAACTTATTACTTACTTACTTACTTACTTACTTACACATAGCATCTAGCTCCCAGTTATGCTTGGTGATTGGTATGTTGAGGGGTTGTGTTACTTCAATGGAAAACATTTGTTCAAGCGAGTCACAGTCTTTTTGTTGTAGTATTTTGGTGATTGCTTCACCTACCAGGTAGGAAAGCATCAGGATGTTTAGATTCCTGGAGATGTGCATTCCTTAACTAATCACAAGAGTTGTAAATCAATAGTCAGATTAGGCGCTTCCTCTAGAGAGCAGGGGATTTGGTCTTCTTGAGTGACAGCACTAATGTAGTTCATTAGTAGGATTAGGCCTTCTGACAGATTTGGGCAATTATGATAGTAAATGAACTAGAATGTTTCTTTCCCTGCCCCCCCCCCCCCCGCATAAGCCTCTTCTAGCGACTTGTGTGGTAGCATTTCATTTTGACGCTCTTTTCCCAAGATTGCCAGGGAAAAAACTATGAAGAGTGTGATGTTTGTGCTTTAAATTTGATAGAATTTGGCATTTTGAAAGATGCTCCCAGCAAGAAAGCCACCCCTGCTGAAATATGTCAGTAGCCATCTCTCCTCATTATCCAAATGGCCTTTTTGATGGATGGCCGTGGCAGTCTTCCCCTGTTAATGCTAGTTAGTGGAAGGCTCATTGCTATTGTTTTAGCATAATTATCTTCGGGGTTAGGTGGAGGCCAGACTGTTCCCCATTAATGCTACAAGCTGGGGTTGATTTCTGCTCATAACTGTATTGCCACTAAATCTGAAAAAAAGTTCAAGAATGTGAAAAGATAACAAACATCAGTTGGCCACGAGGGGTTTGAAAAACCAATTTGGGATTTGTTTCTCATTTTCTTAGAAAATGCAATTCAAGAAATTCTTCCAAGTGTGTAAAACTGTAGACATGTCAGTTCAGATCTTATTTGTCAGGTGAACACTAGGAAGGGTGAATTTCCAAGAAGGCATGAAAAATCAGAAGACTCTTCCTAACCTGAAAGAACAGGTGAATCTTTTTCTTTTCTTCCCTGCATATTGCAGGGCATATGTATAAGACCAAATTTAGAAAATCAACAATTATTAGCTCTTTTTCAGACATTACATTTTACATGTGTAAAGCTGTCTGTACATGTTTTTGTATAAATGGCTGTAAATACATCTATATCCAGATTCATTTAAAAAGTGTATCTGGGTATAGATAGGCCCTCTCAAATGTGAAATATGGACAGGAACAGAGGTGTATCTAGGGAAAATAGCGCCTAGGGCAAGCACTGAAATTGCGCCCCCTGTCCAAGCATCTGACACCCATCTTTCAGATAACTTTACCATAATATCAGCTGGAAAATACAAGTCAGGCTCGTTAATCTTTTAATATTTCAAAAACTATTTAGCAGTGGACTTAGCCAGATCAAAAAATGCTGCAAAACTTCAAATTTCAGTATGCTGGGGCTCATGAAATACCCAAATACTATGTGGAGGTGTACTTGGAAAACTAGAAGTGCCTGTCTAATTCTCTACTATGCATTGTAGCATCACTATTACATACGTTTTAAAAATCAATGGAGAATTTGACTTTTCCCAGATACTCTGAAAATAATTAAAGGATATGCAGAGTAAACTGTGTCACTGCTTGGAATATATTCTAGTCTTTCAGAAAGACAGTTAAAATGAGAGAAAGAGAGCAAGAAACTCCCAGTGGGCCTTAATATTAAGGATTTCACACTGATTCAAAGACAAACTCACCATTAATAGCCATATTAGCAAGACATCACATTTAACTCACTTATCACAAGAAGCAAAGTAAGAGCAAATGAATACAATCCTAGCTCATAAGCGTCAGCTCAGTATTCACAAGCCCTGATTCTCTGTACATAGTGCCAATCTGAATATATGTACAGTGTCTTATATTATATTAATTTTAATTTTTTTTAAACCTGTAGCCCCTTTGGGGGGCTTCCTAAAGTCTGTGGGGGGGTTTGCAAAGGTTCCCCCTCACCCCGCTGGCCTCTAGGGCCTCATAGGTACCATTTGAGCATGTGCGGTGGCCAATTTTAAAAATAATCTTTTTTTTTTAAGGCCACTGAAAACAAAATGGCCACCGCGCATGCTCACATGGCCTCTGCAAGGCCTGGCATGACCTAGGGCCTCACAGAGGCCATTTGAGCATGCACAGTGGCCATTTTGTTTTCGGCAGCCATTTTTAAATTTTTTATTTATTTTACAAAATGGCGCCCCCCTTCAAGTGGTGCCTGGGGCATGTGCCCTGCCTGCCCCACCCTAGATACACCCCTGGACAGGAAGTATACTGCTGTGTGTGCATTGAGCATAATGTATGAATAATTGTACATGTATACTGATCTGTAAGTGTATAAACTGTACACAGTACATACACATTATATGTACATGTGTACAGGTGCACGTTTTTATGTTTATAACTATACCAGTGTTCATTTTAAATGTGACCCTTGGCAGAGCCTCTCTCAAATGCAGAGTACAGATAGTAAATGTACTGCTTGTACGTGCATTGAGAATAATGTATGACCTACTTTATGTGTGTACAGATCCATTCATGCACACACTGTTTGCAGATTGTATATGTGTTGAATACAACTCATGAATAGGGCTATGAATAGGGCTACTTTGTACATGTGTTCAAGACTGTGTTTACAACATTTGAACTGGAGGCATTGTTTGCTAGTTGGTTGCATTTCAGATAAAGTGGAGGTAGTCATCTGTAAATCCTGAATCTCTCTCTCTCTCTCTCTCTCTCTCTCTCTCTCTCTCTCTCTCTGTGTGTGTGTGTGTGTGTGTGTGTGTTTTCTTCCTGCCAATAACTGGAGCCAGTCTGGTTATGTAATTGTGTTATTAACATCAAAGCTGATTGCAGTTCCCTCTTAGAGATATGAACTTTTGCCAGCTTCAGGAAACAATCTCCAAGAACTAATATAATATATTTGTATTTGTGGAAACAATCTTAGGTTAGCTAGAGAAAGTAGTTTAATACAGAACAAGCCTGAAACTTAAGGCGAAGACGAGTACAAAAGCCACATTCTAGTAATATCTTTATTAGGACCAACCAAAATAACACAAAATCTTGAACAGCTAGATTTTGAGTACTTTGGAAGCCTTCATCAGGCTGGGTGGTAAGAAAAGCAAATGTGGGGTACAGCAGGACCTGGTGAAATAGTCCCTAAAGGCCTGCATTTTAGAAAAAGATGGAGTCCTGAGGAGTTATGCGGATGCATCTCCATCAACATCTAGGTTCCAAGTTCCCTCCCTGGCATCTCCAAGAGAGACTCCTGCCCTGCAACCTTGGAGAAACCGCTGCCAGTCTGTGTAGACAATACTGAGCTAGATGGACCAAAGGTCTGTCTCAGTATATGGCAGCTTCCTATGTCCTACTGTCTCTCCAAGTGCACTCAGAACTTCTGAGATGGAAAAGAGCTCATTGTTGCACCCCCATTTTCAAGAAATATAAAAATGGAGCAGTTGACTCGGTTCAATCTCCACAGCTGCTTGTAAGACAGAAAGCAGAATAGAAACATGTTAGTATCTTTATATTCACAACACTGGAGATCAATTAAGATGTTTCACTGGGTGGAAAGACAGTAGAAATCAACGTTTCTAGGTGCCCTGGCTCCCTGGTGCCTGGGCTTTATCAAGCCCTGAAATATTTTTCATTTTTAACTAAAGCAGATATGTACCAACATAATTGTATATTTTACACTATGAAAGCTTTATATTTTGCAGTCTCCAAAGCCCACTTTTTGAAAATATTAGTTATGCTCAATGTTGTGGTTAAGAAAGCTTATTTTGAATTCATCAGGAAGTTTATTCTAAGTATTAGGATAATAATACTTTGCATTTATATGGCACTTGTGAGGGTTCAACGCACTTCATGTGTGTTGCCTTGTATTAATCCTTAGAACAACCCTAAGGAAAGTATTATGATCACCATATTAATGATGGGGCAAGTTGAGGATGAGAGAGAGTGACTTGCCCAAGACTACCTAGTGAGTTCAGGGCAGAGGTGAAGTTCAAGCCAGGGATTTCCCGATTCACAGTGCAGTCTTCAGTGCTATGCTACCACAGTTTCCCATTTATACCTAGAATTTCATAACTGAGGTTCCTTTTTTTAAAAAGTGAACATTGAATTCAGGAGTTCAGTTTGCATAGCTTAAGCTCTGATTTCTCTTGTTGAAAAGCGGTATATAAATATTCATCGCATTGGTATGCAGATTCATCCCATTCTACCTAAAACTCTGCCTAAATTAAAGGTCAACTGTGGTGTTTTTATACTACTCATGGAGGCTATTCATACATGAGTGCAAAACTGGGTTAAGGGAGCCCGGCCTGGTTTTACACATGCATGCTGCAAACCCGCCTGTGAAGCCTCCCTCTAAAACGGGGTTAGGGGTAGGGATACATAATGATCTGTACCCAAATCAGGCAGTTTCGGGCGATTTGTGCACAAAACAAATCGCCCAATTGCAAGTTCCGAAAGTTTCGTTGACAAAACAAATCACCCGGTTTTGGATCTGAAAGTTTTGTTGTTTTGGACCTCCATTTTGTGGCGATCTCTGTGTGTAGTCTCTATTTTGTGTTTGATGTCAATTTGAATTCCCCGCCCTTCCAGCCTTCAGATTGGTAAGGGAAAGCATGGGCTGATCTGCTGGCAATTGTCTCCTTGTTCCTGATTGGCTCTTTTGGCTCTGCAAGTGCTAAATGAGTCCGCATTGACCACCGGAAGGTCGAAGAAGGGGCAATGGTGGGAGGGTGTTCAAGGAGGGATTTTCAAAGGGATTTAAAGAGGCAGCAGCAACCATTCTGCCTTTCTGCCTCGTGGGAGAAGAGAGAGAGCTTTGCTTTTTGCTTTGCCAAGGTGCTTTGCCTTGCTGCCTATTGTTCTGCCCTGCCAGCCTGCCTTGCTTCCCCAGTGCCACCCAGTCTGCCAGTGCCTGTGTCATCCTGGGGTGGATTCTCTCCTGCATTAATTGCTTTTTGTAGATAAAGGGAGAATTCTAGAGAAGAAAAGAGATTTCCATATGATTCTTTTTTTCACCCCTTCCTGCTGCTGAGAGAATCACTGCCTGACTGTGCCAGCTACCAGCCTCAGAGCGCCTGTGGCCACTGGCCACCTGGCCAGCCAGGCACCCCCTTCCCTCCCCAGATTTCCCAGGCTTTTGCCCCAGCCCCCACCCCCAGCCCCTCATCCGAAGACTGAAGAAGAAAGAGTAGAGAGAGACAAGACCACAGAAGTGGAAAACTGGACGCAACATGGGTTAAGCCCTTGACTGGGTAAGTACCCATTTATTTTAACACATACACACCACACCATATGCACACACGTCTCTGGAATTGTCTATTCTTGCGTGGGGGTGGGTTCCTGTTTGGAGAGAGGTTATGGGTTGCAACTGAATTTTAGAAGTTGTGTGCTATTTATAAGAAGTTTAAATAGGGGTTCTGTCTGTGGGAGGGATCCCCATTAGCTAGTGCTAGTAGGTGGTTAGAAGGGTAGAGTAGCCTTGTGGTTTTTTGTTGTTGTTTTTTTAAATGATTCTGTTTTGTGTTTTCCCATTCCAAAGATTTTTTTTTTTTGCATTTTTAAATAACAGAAGCCTGTCCACCAGCCCTCTGAGCCCATAATAAAGATCAGTATTAATATTCTGTGCCCAGCTGCCTACAGGCTCTGAGTGGGCACACGCTCTAGCCTCCTCACTGTGCCCATTTACCACCCACCCCAACTGCAGCCTTTAAAGAAAGCATCAGCAGCACCACAACCCATTGGCACTGTGTGTGTGTGCGGGGGGGGCACACTCTGCTGAAGTCAGCCCAGCCCCAGTTCTTGGCCCTTCTTCCAACTGAGTGTCCCCTTCCCTGAGACACTCACCACACTTCTGCCCCTTGCCCCCCACCAATTCTTTGGGGAAAATTTTTTTTTTTGAAGTCAGGGTTTTAAAAAGAAGCCCCAGAACACCTGATCCCCCAGGATGTTCCTACCCAGTGGAACTCCACCTTTCTCTTGCTCCAGTGCCTTCAGGAGCAAGAGGGAGCCATCCACAGCCTGGCAAGGCATAGTGGCTTGGATGTGTGTCAGCTCTCCACTGAGGACTGGAAGCTCATTTCTGAGCTGGTCTTAGTACTTGAGCCATTCTAAACTGCCATGAAAAGCTTGTGTACTGAGGCAGCTATGCTGAGCCGGGCTTTGCCCACTGGTCTTCTCCTTGCGAAGACCATGGGTGATCTCCAGGCCACTCTGACCACTGGGGATGCAGTCACCCTGGCAGGTCGGCTGAGGACTGGGGTAGTGGAATGGCTCACAACACCCTGGGGTGCATCTGCATGGCATGTCCTGGCATGCATCTGCGACCCAAGGTTGAAGGGCAGAGCTGCTGCCCAGATGGAGGGACCTCCTGGTCGAGAACGTCAGGTGTGCAGAGGAGAAGAGGCTAGGAGCAGACAACGACCAGGAGGAGGGGGCTGGTGTGTAGCCTAGCAGTGCACATTCCACCCCCAGCAGCACTGCCGCCACCACCACCATGTCTTCCCAGCACAGCAGCATGGTTTCTCTGGCAGTGGCACCAACAGAGTGGCCAGAGCCACCTCCGTGTTCCACCACCCGGTTGTGCACAGAGGGCTTCTCTGGTGTCTTGCCAGGAGGACAGGAGGAGCCTGCTGCTTCCTGAAGCCATGCTGAGCAGTCTGCTCTGCTCTACCTGCAGGAGCCGGTGGAAGGCCAGGAGATGGAGCCATGGCAGTTTTGGGCAACGCGTTGACTTGTCTGGCCAGACTTGGCAACCATTGCTGGCTGGTTCCTCTCATGCCCGCCAACCAGCCAACCAGAATGTGAGCCCTTTGGGGACAGGGTTCCATCTTATTTGTTTGTTATTTCTCTGTGTAAACTGCCCTGAGCCATTTTTGGAAGGGCGGTATAGAAATCGAAATAACAACAACAACAACAACAACCACCAGTGTCTTGAGTGAGTGGTTGTTCTCCATGGCCGGGGATGTGGTGACACCGGGCTGGCCGTGGAGGGTGAGTGACCCACGTCACCACCCTATGCAGCACCTCCCACGCCACGGCAGCTCATACCAACCAAGATGCGTCACAGTCTCTGCCCCTTATTGCTGCTGACACATCCAGACACGCACACAGGCACTGCCACACTGCCAGCCCAAGAATGGTGAGATGGGGCACTGCTGCTGTGCTGGCACTCACGGCTAGGACAAGTGAGTGCTCCCTGCATCAGGGAGGGGTTTTCCATGATGTTGCTGAGAGAGACTACAACTCCCATTCCCCACTGTTGCAATGGCTGGCCACCATCAAGACTAAGGACAATGGGAGTTGTAGTCACTCTCAGCAGCATACATCTATGGATCCTTCCCTTTTGCAGGAGCACCCACTTGCCCGGTCCTGAGGGCTGGAAGGCAGAATTGGCACACCATCCATCACAGAGGCAGGCTGCTGTGTGTGCAGGCACAGGAACGTTCCTGGGATGCTGTGTCTCACACATGCTTACGCCGAACTACACACACACACACACACACGGAGCACACTGTCACAGAGGGTTTGCTTTGTTTCTCTTTAATGTTGAATAGTATGTGTTTGATTTGTTTCAACCATGCATTACACCACGAGGCCCATGATGGAGGTTGGTGGCGCATCCTGGCCTAGCACCACTATGGCCCAGCAGTAACTTTGTTTGCTTTTTTACACCCATGGAAGGACTGACTGAACAGCAGCACATACACACATGCACTCACCTACTGCCACTCCCAGCTGTAGCCAAGGATGAGCTTGCTCCTGGTGCCCTCAGAAATGTCTGTCTCACACAGACTTAGAGAGCACGTGGCATTCTGAGGCCATGGCCAAAATTTTAACTCTAAACCCACTAACCCTTTCGCAGAGCACACAGGCACAGGTATACTATGTTCTCCCACTACATAATTTCAAGTCTAGCAGTATATATACCATGCAATTCAAAAGCCTTGGTTTGGCCTGCTGTTGTGCCTGTGTTTTGGGGACCTCATGTAGGGACCTCATGGATGGGGACCTCACAGGACAGGTTCGTGTTCTCTCTCTCTCTCTCTCTCTCTGGATTTCTTTGCAGTGAAGATTGGGTCATATTATTGTGACTTCTAGCATAATCACCGCATTTATTCAAACTAGATTGCTTGCATCTACAATAGGTTGTGCTACTGGTGCCACAGGCTCCAACCTGTTGCAGAAATGTCAAAAAAAAATGCACAAAAAATTTGTGTGTTGTTGTTGTCATCATCACTCTTCCACTTGTGTAGGTGCAAGGGGGGGCCAAAGCTCGCTGTGCTGCTACCATCCAGATTCCAAAGGAACTGGGCAAAGGGCTGATTTTAAAGAATTTGTGAAGTTTGATCGTCTTTAAGTTCCCCCCCAAAGGGAATAATGGGGGTTTCAGCAGCCCCATAACTGCACTTGGGGGGCACCAGGGTAGCCCAGAGCGAGTGGTGACCTAGTGAACATAGGGTGCCAACCACCCCCATACCCACAAGCCCATGAGGTACTGGGTATTGCTGTTTCTGAAGTATTCTGAGTGTAGATTCTCTGGTAGCAAATGAGAGTGAATTCATTGTTTGTCATTGAAAATGAATCCACTCTAATTTGCTACCAGAGAATCTACACTCAGAATACCTCAGAAACAACAAAACCCAGTACCCCATGGACTTGTGGGTATGGGGGTGTTTGGCACCCTACACCACCACTTGCTCTGGGCCACCCCAGTGCCCCCCCAAGTGGAGCTATACAGTTGCTGGAATCCCCATTATTCCCTATGGGAACAATCTTAAAGATGCATAAATTTCACAAATTCTTTTAAAATCACCCCTTTGCCCAATTTCTTTGAATTTTGGATAGTAGCTTCCACTCATTGGGCACTACCACCCCACCACTCTTTTGGCCCCATGGCCCTTTTTTTGATCTGAATCGATGTGGATTCACATTAGGGAAATTCAGGTATAAACCGAATCGGGGTGATTCGGGGTGTGTGTGTGTGTGTGTGTGTGTGTGTGTGTGTGTGATTCAGACCCCAAACAAATCAGGGGTGTTTTGATTCGGGTACAAATTGAAACAAAAAAATCAATTCATGCACACTCCTAGTTAGGAGAGCACTTGCTCTCTGTTTTATTATTGTCTGCCAGGCTGTGGGGAAACTGGGGAGGGCAGGGGGGGGATCCCCATAATGCACCGTGCACTTGCATTATTTCCAGGGGGCAGGGCGATGCAGGGCGATGCATCCTGGCACCCTGATCTCTGGAGCCACTGGGTGGGTGATCCACCCGCCCAGGGAAGCCTGAAGGCTTGTCTGCAGGGAGGTAAGCTTTTCTGGGCTTCCTCCCCACAGACAGGGCAGCTCTTTCTCACTAGTCATGAGAAAAGGCTCATGGGCTACCTGGGTTAGTTTTATCAGCATTTTGAAATTTTACTATGCAGTAACCATAGAATCTAGGAGACTTGGGGTGAGGAGAACAACTGAAAGGATGCCTGGTTTCTGTTAAAAGACAATTCCTTTCCTTCTGATTTTGTGCTATAACACCACATGAGAGGCGACAACGTGCAGTAGCTCTGTGTAGGAAGTTCAGGATTTGGCTCAGTGTACTCAGAGCCCTAAGAGTTATGTATCTCTTGATTTCATGCAAGTGCAGAAAATTTGACAAGTCTGATGTTGGGAACAAAATTCAGCATCCTGAGAACTACACATCACATACTTAGATGCAGTGATCTGTTTTTTAAAAATAAATAAATAAAAGATTTATGACTATTAATCCATTCTTTTCCTCAAAAGTACATCATCAGATGCTCTTTCTCTGCTTACAAACTTTCATGTGAGTGTGCTGCCTGAATCTACCAACAATAAATTGTGTGACTGCAGGCAATAGATCCACAGTAGACTGCGACTCCAAAGCACCATTATTCTGAACAGCCTGTGAATTGTGGCCTTTCATGCGGTTATGCCTGCTACTTGGCTCTTGAGCAACTACCTGCTTTTTATTTAGTTCCCTCTGATGGAATTAAGTTTCGTGCTGCAATACAAACTCTATTCATCAAAATTCCTTGTGATGAAATACCATCAAGAACAACAAAAAAAAAAGTTTCATATTTGGCTGTTCCCCAAAATGAAGAGAATTATAACGTGGGAATTTAAATCTCAGAGGAGGTGGATAATTGGTGTTGTAGGTGTTAAAATATGAAAAGGTTTTTTATTTACACTCTTTTTAAAAATGCTGCTCACGACTCTTTTTGTCACCTAACTTGGCACATCTTTGTACTTCCCTCACATCTTTGCTATTTGCATGTGTCAAAAGTCACAAGACTGCTCAGAAATCAGATCAGAGCAGTGGCTTTCCATCACACAGAGCAGTCAGTTTTTGCTGTTCATTCATTCTCCCTCATTGCTATTAACCTGGCATGGTTTAAACAGACAATATTGCCTACTTCTGGTAAACAGAAGTTTCACCAGACTACCTATCAGATCGCCCGCTGCTGGTAGGCAATATGGCCTATTTCTCACTTTCCACTGCTTCGGCAGTAGGAAAGCAAGGATGTCTCAGAAGAATGATAGGCAGTTTATACTGCTATATAGTACTTTCTGAATAAAGGCAACCCAGCATTACTGGGTCACTTGCTGATAGGTAGAAGATATGTTTTGTGGTCTGGGGAATTGGCTGTTTTCTCCAAGCTACATGCTGTGCCCTGCCCCCTAGCTTTTGTCAACTGAATTCAGTTTAATTTGATCTCCCAATCAAAATGAGAGAGATTTGTGCCATTTTTCACTAAAATCCCCTTCCTTTTTGCATTTATGAAAGATTCAATCAATTTGTTTACTATACAGGGAAGGCATTTAAGGACATTCTGTGCTGTTTCCCAGAGCTGCAGGTGCTTTTTATTGGCAGTTTGAGAAAGCATTTAAATGTAGAACCTTGCCTGCAGTCAGGAACATGGCATCTAATATGGAATGAGAAGTGGAAACTCTTGCCGGATCTGCCTTTATTGATTATGAGTGCAACAGGTGGCCAAAGAGGGTTAAGGAGCAACAAATCCAAAGGAAGCAGTCTGTTGTATGTGGCCTATTCCACACACTATGCATACCTTCATACAGCGGCCTTGGGCTTGTATGAAGTCACAAATTGCCATAGACCTATTCACACCTTTATATCCACATATTCAATGAACACATGGAGGGGGAGTGCAATAGTGCATCCCTGTCCCTGTCCTTCACACTTCAGCAAAAGAAAGAATGGGACTCTAGGCACATTCAGTTTTACATGTGTGATCAGAAACCCTGGCCACATTCTGATCAAACAGAAGAATTTAAGCACATACAACCCCAATCTCACCTTCTGCTGAACATAATCATGCAGCAGGGTCAGCAGATGCATGGTGGTCATGATGGATCACTGGTTGCTTAGAGGAAGTGATTGTGTGAACTGGGACATTCCTGTGGGTGCTACAATTATTTTATGTATTTATTTATTTATTTATTTGTTTATTTATTACATTTATATCCCGCTCTCCTCCAAGGAGCCCAGAGCGGTGTACTACATACTTGAGTTTATCTTTCACAACAACCCTGTGAAGTAGGTTAGGCTGAGAGAGAAGTGACTGGCCCAGAGTCACCCAGCTAGTTTCATGGCTGAATGGGGATTTGAACTTGGGTCTCCCCGGTCCTAGTCCAGCACTCTAACCACTACACCATGCTGGCTCTCACATGGCGGGTGCCAATGATTTCCACATTAGGGTTGGTCCCTTCATGAAGCAAGTTGAAGTGGTTTGTTTGTTTATTTATTTATTTATTTATTAGATTTCTATACCGCCCTTCCAAAAATGGCTCAGGGCAGTTTACACAGAGAAATAACAAATAAATAAGATGGATCCCTGACCCCAAAGGGCTCACATTCTAAAAAGAAACACAAGATAGACACCAGCCTCTGGTTGCCTCTGGTGGCAGATTATTGGGGCGCTAGGAGGGCAGCAAGATGCCCTCTGCCACTGGATCCGCTTTTGGAGACCAATCTGACCTTTCAAGTAGGGATGTGCACGGAACCACAGAGGCATGGTCCGGTGCTGGGGCGGGGGGTGTCTCGCTTTAAGGGCGGGGGAGTTGTACTTACCCCTCCCGCCGCTTTCCCCCCTCCGGCGCTCTGTTTTTTTGCAAAGTTTTGGGGGCGGCAGTGTTCCTCCCTGCCCCCATTGTTTGCCGGAAAAAGTGGAAGCAGCTGCTGCGCATGCACCCACCGCCATGCATCTGCCACCGCTGCATGTCCACTGCACACGTTACACATTGTGTGCGATGTGCAAAGGGAGGAACGTTGCCACCCCAAAAACTTTGCAAAAAGATGGAGTGCCAGAGGGGGGAAAGCAGCGGGAGGGGTAAGTACAACCCCCCACCCTTAAAGCAAGACCCCCCGGCGCCAGACCACCAGACCAGGCCACGTTCGAACCAGTTCGGAGGCCTCTAAAATGGCCTCCAGACCAGTTCGTGCACATCACTACTTTCAAGTTTTGCCAGAAATGCCTCTTTCAAACCTTGCTAGGGCATTCATCCACACCAGAGACATGGGGGCAAGGCAGCATTTGGAATGTTGCTTCAGGTACAGCAATACCTTGGTTCCCTCTGGGTTCAACTGTATTCTCCTACATGCTGGACTGTGGACTTACATGAGAATGGGATGTCACATGGAGGCTGAAGCCCAATAGCAGATAATTAAGTGACACATGAACCAGCTTTGACATTATTTAATGTGAAGTAGTTTATTTGTTGAAGTATCTTATTTGTTTTGTAATCTTTCAGCTTTTCTTTCTTTCTTTCTTTTTAAAATCTGGCTGCAATCCAAACCTCAGTTACCAGGATTTGAGTCTAATTGATAAAAGCCCTGATGTCTGAATTTCTACATTTAGAAACAGCATTACATAATTTAACAAAGAATTTTAGATGTGGTGAGATGGAACCTAGCACATTTAAATTAAAAAGAACCTCCTACACATTGCTTCCCCCCGCCCGCCACACTCACTCTCCATGCTTGTCAGATAAATGTCATTTAATTGCTTTTGTAAGACTAATGTAGCAACAGTGTGAAAAGATAGACATCTTATCCAGAAGGGCCTTAATACTCAACAAGTTTCAACAGCAATGTGCACATCTCGAATGAATGTCTCCTCTCCAACATGTCTTCATGGCTGTTAACAGGTGTAAGCAACAGGTTTGTAGGCATCATTAATCATGTCTATTGGAGTAACTGAAATGAGTTTCGCTAACATATGAGCTGGTACAAAGTGTTTTAGAGAAGTTAGACACATACTGCCTGCTCTGTTCTGTGAGAAAATCTGTCCCAGAGCTGCTCACTTACTCAGTACCTAAAAGAAAGTATGTTTACCACATGAGCATAAATGTAAGCAATACATGCCACTGTTTCCTAAAAAATCACTGCTTTTATTCTCAGCTGTTACTGAAAACGCAGAAAAATCCCAAGATGGGGTAGAAAAACCCGAGTTGTCGTCATCTCTTGAACTTTTGTAACAAGAGTCCAAACTGCACGGCAGACCTGAGGTGGTTGCCAAAATGGCTTCCACATGTCATAGTTTCTCTTCTCTTCCTGTTAAAGGTAGTCTCACTTTTCTATGGTATGATACCATTGAGGCCTCAGCATGGCAGAAAATGTCAGATCCATTCTGATCCTCCAGAGAAATTGTTGGGAGGGTGAAGATGCTACCCCCAACTGTAAGAGCCAGATCAGAATGGACCCAACATTTCTCTGACATTTCCCTTCCCCTCCTCATTGCCCTCTTGCCATCCTCCTCCCTTCTCCCACCCTTTCCCTGTCTTCCCTTGCCCTCTCTCCATTCCTGTCCCTTACTTGGACCTGAGGAGAGCACCACAATGTCCTCTTTTGGAGGCTGCAGCCAGCCATCTGACTGCTTGCCTCTTGCTAGAACTTTTATTTTTAAATGTACTCCCCCCCCCCACCGCCCATAAGATCCTTAGGACCTCAGCCAGCACAGTGGATTTTGGGAATTTTAGTTCTTTTAATAAATGCAGCCATTAAAAGAACTATTATTTTCAATTTTTAAGAAACTTCTGAAAACACATCTCTTCAACCAAGCTTTCTCAGCTTTTAAAAACTTGATTTTAAACTGTTTTGGCTATTTAATTGGTGTTTTATGATGTTTTAATTGTTAATTATTATTTTATGTAGTTTTATAATTTCTGTTTTAATTGATTTTAATGGTGTTTTAATGTAAACCGCCATGAGCCTTTTGGAAGGTATAACATTTTTAATAAATAAAATAAATAATAAATAAATATTACAATCCACGGTGCTGGATTGTATTCAACATTTCTCCAACATTATATCAGACCCTTAAACGGGGGGAGGGGGGGAGGGTGCCTTTTAAAACAGAAGCTGCAACAAGAAGCAAGCATCCAGGTGGCTGGCCCCGGCATCCAGAAGAGGACATCGCACTGCTGTCTGCTGCACCCAGATCCTAGTAAGTAAAGAGGACAGGGAAAGGGCAAGGGGAGGCAGGAGAAGGGAGTGGGGTGGGGAGAAGGCAGTTGGGGAAGCTCCAACGTGCATGTCATTCCCTTGCTAACTGAGCAAAGAGGCACCTTTTAAAAGTGGTGATTCTCTTTATTTAGCAGGGGGAGAGCAACTGGCCCTATCCATCCGCAGCACAGCAACCCTCCAGTGGGTGTTGCTGGTGTCTATCTTATGTTTCTTTTTAAGATTGTGAGCCCTTTGGGGATAGGGAGCCATTTTATTTGTTTGTTTGTTTTTGTTTATATGTAAATTTGGGGACTTTGGTTGAAAAGCGGTATATAAATATTCATCGTATTCATATGTCAACGATAGGAGGGAATTTAGTCGGAGTTCCAGCTGTTGAAGCTCCCTCCTGTCATTGCAGAATTCATTCTGATCGTGTCCAACATAGGGCATATCAGGTCCGACATACCTGTCAGATCTATTCAACTGCACAGCCCTAATATTGTCCATCATGTAGTTTCCCCCCACCCCTATGACTCAGCCAATGCTGTGATGCATACAAGGATGATGAAGCATATTATATGACAATGTCTGACTTGTCCCCTTATCTAAGTAGGGTCCACCCTGGTTGCATATGAATGGGAGACTTGATGTGTGAGCACTGTAAGATATTCCCCTTAGGGGATGGAGCTGCTCTGGGGAGAGCAGAAGGTTCCAAGTTCCCTCCCTGGCATCAAGATAGGGCAGAGAGAGATTCCTGCCTGCAGCCTTGGAAAGCCTCTGCCTGTCTGTGTATACAGTACTGAGCTAGATGGACCAATGGTCTGACACAGTATATGACAGCATCCTATGTTCTTATGACATTTGAAGCGGCCCTATTCTGAGTCACATCATTGTTCCATCTAAGACCATATTGTCTGTTCTAATAGGCAACAGCTCTCCAAGGATTCAGACAGGAATCTTAATTAGCCCTACCAGGAGGTACCAGGAATTGAACACGGGACTTTCTGCATGTAGAGCAAATGCTCTTCTTTTGAGTATATCACCTAACTGTTGCACTGCCTGAAGCAATGACCTGAATGATGGATGGAGAGTGAGAATGAAAGAGAAGTGGAACTGGGGAAAGGTCTAGAACTTTCCATCACTCTCCTTCCCACCTGCCAAATTTTATAGGCCTTTAGCTACATAACGTTTTCAATGACTGGTTGGACCGCTATATTCTGTTTGAGCTGGCGTGTGCATCCACTGCTGCTTCATAAGCTGTACACTCCGTCGTGCAAGTTCTTATAAGTTCTGATCCTGAATTGACCAAACATCAGATATTGCTTCCCAATCTCCAGAACAATCAGCAATAGCCCTTGCTCTCCTAGGCCTATTTGTTTTGTACTCAGTGTACTTGAAGGAACTCTGAGAGGACCAAACAATTCTAGGAGGGTTTCAGGTTATTCAAACAGAGTTCTTGGAGTGAGCTAAAGAACTGCATGGGGAACAGATAATGGTATAAAGTTATTCATATTATTTGTTCTATATACCTTCTCTTAGAACATCTCTGTAAACTATGCCTAAGGCATTTAGAACTAGAGAGCATTCCTGACAGAATTTCAGAATGAACCTAGGCTGGAAAAAAACAATATGATAACAGATGCAAACAGAGGCCATGATTTGAATGTAAGCTTTCTCCTAGAAAGCTGTTTGCTTTTCCTAAAGATGTGACTTTATACTGGTACCTAGTACATCAATAAGCAAAGGCAATGGTCAGTGAACTGTCATGCTTCATATTTAAAACATCTGCCTATTTTCTGGCAGCAGGTAAAATGTAAGTGCTGGTCCCAGCAGGACTAGAATCCATTATTTTTACCTGTCTGGTGGCAAAGGCCTCAAGCACTCAGGTACCCTAGAGGCCCAAAAACCAATTTCATTCATCTTTCTCTTTTCAGACCCTAATTGACTGTTATCCCAGCTTTTTGAAAGCTCTACATAAATCCTTCCTAGATCAGATCAGCTTCTTGAAGTGTGAACCTAGCAAAAAAGAAGACAGTGCCAGACGTATAGACTAAGGATGCACTGTGCAGCGAAAGAGTGGCCTAACAGAACTTCCCAACTACCTGCACCAGTGCAGTGTGGAAGTGGTCATATTTGATGCCCTCCCCTTCCCCAGGAACCCTCTCTGTCACCCAAAGATATATCCCTGTCAAAGATATGTCCCTGCTGCACAACCCTCCAGGACACATTTTTGGGTGGCACAGAAGGCTTCCTGGAGAAGGGGAGGGCATTGAATATTGCCACTCTCCCCACTGCACTAGTACAGTTAGGCATGACATTTTGCTAACCTGCTTTCTGACTGTATCAGTGTTTCCTTGCTCTGAATGTCAACCACTTGGACTGCCACTGACACATAACAGGATACACACTTCTTTTAATGTAGAACGGAATGCAGAGAGGTACCTTGATGGTGGTATTTGAAATGCTACTACAGTAAACTCAAGACCCCACATAACACAGCTTCCTTTCTTCTACACACTTCCCTTCTCTTTCTTTAAATTCTGGAAGGGCCTTGTATCCAGTAACTATGGCCACACGTTTTAGCTTGCAGAAGCTTTGTGTGATACTGAAAGTATGTTTTCAAAATGTACCATAAAAGCAGAGGAACAACTTTCAGATTTCAGTATAGGGGAGATGTTTGGGGGGTGTTGGGGGGCAGGGGCTTTTGTAGCAAACTTTATAAGGTTTATTCTAGGGGTGTGCATGAACTGTTCGATGACAAACCGGTTCAGCGGCTCAATTGCAAAATGAACCAAGGGCAGTTCAGTCTGCGCTAAAACCGAACCAAAACTTGTTTGGGTGGACCGGTTCGACATTGAGCAGGTGGGCGGGGGAGGGAAGGGCAGTGAGAGAAGTAGTTTAAAATAGTTACCTGCCCGGCACAGCTGCCAGTGCTGCCACTCACACACACACCAAGCGCAGCCCAAGCACACGTGATCCCTCTTTAACAAGCCCCTCACGAAAGTGATGCAGTTCTGACCTTTGTGGATACACTGAAGCCAGCAGCTGCGCTGAGTGTATAAGACCTTTAAACTACTTCTCTTGTTGCTGCCCTGGGTGCCCTTTAGAGGATTCTCCACTCCTTTATTTGTAAAGGGGAATCCTCACCGGATTCCCCTTTAAAAGTCTAGCTGCTTGAACCACCAAACCGGTTCGGTCAAATGGACTGGACCAACTGGTCAGTTCTATTGAACCAGTTCAGCAACATGTGTTTCAGTTCAAATTCGATCAAACCAAATTGTGATTCAAAAAACCCCAAATGGCTGGGAGGGTGTGAAGTTGAGCCAGGAGCATAGTGGCAGGCAGAGGGAGGGGTGATGTTGGTGGTCATGGTGGGTGGCAGCAGCGAGAGGGGCCTACTCTCCAAGTTAACGTCCCCATAGATGTCGTGCGTAGGCTTACTATCTGGTGGTGCTGCCTGCTCCCACAGCACAGCCACCTGTGGCAGCTGAGGCAGAAGTAGGGAGGACGCTCTTCCCAACATGGCAGCAAAGGAGGAGGTGTCTTTGGTTGCTAGCCTAGGAGTCAGATTGCTCTCTCCATCTTCCTCCCCAGTCCCCCTCATCAGTGCGACGACCCCCCATCTGAGACTGAGGAGAAGGAGGAAGACATTGCGCTTCCTGGGCCTCCTCAGCCCCAGACCAAGGGTGGTAGTGGGCACCCCCAGGAGCAGGAAGAACCAGCAGCCCCAGTAGGACCACCACTGCCAAAATGGGACCGGACCACCAGCTCCCCTGGCAGCATGGTGTGGGACCACATTGATCTCTGCCCTAGTTACCTTACACATTCTGCCTGCATCCACAGTAGGGCACAGGTCAGAAGGGGCAAGGTCAGTAAGCACCTTGGGAGGTCAGTGATACTGAGGCACCTGCAACAGCATGACCCAGCTGGCAGTGCTAGTAGGCCTGGTGTGCCCTTGACTAGCAGCAGCAAGGCACATGCTCCTGCTCTCTAGCAGGGGACATTTCCAGTGGTGCAGTTGGTGGACAAGTGGTCTGGTCACCCAGAGTCTCGTCTCATAACCTGGACCATTGTAGATTATCACTCTGGACAACCAGCCATTCCAGGTTATGGAGAATGCTGGCTTCCACCAGCTGCTCTGACTGTTTGCCCCCAAGTACAAGATCCCCTCATGCATCACCTTCAGCAGGCAGGCGGTGCCCTCTCTGTACCGGGCATGCAGGGATGCCACAGCCCAACAAGAGCGTGCACTTCACTATGGATCTGTGGTCCAGCCGTTGTAGGATGCACACTGCTCATGTTGCACTGGTTTGAGCAGGAGAAAGAGGGGACATCTGCTGCTGGTGTTGTGGCCAGCCCCTTCCATGCAGCAAAGCCCAGGTGGGCTGTGCTGCATGTGTAGCCACTGGACACTGACTACACTGTAGATGAGCTGTTGGTGGCCATTGGACACCAGGTGGAGGATTGGCTGTTGGGGCACCCAGACCTTCACCGAGCATTTCTGGTCACCGGCAATGGTGCCAACATGTTGACAGCAGCCGGTCAGCTGTAGTTTGTGTCCATGCATTGTATGGCACTCACTCTGCACCTGGTTGTGTTGGATGCACTTGGTCTTAAGGAGCCTGAGACCAGGTGATGGCAAGACCTCCCTGCTGAAGACCCAGTAGCTGCCACAGCTGTTCTTGTGGAGGGATGCCGCAAGATAGCAGCCCAGCTGGGTCAGGATGTTCCAACCCGGTGGAACTCCACCTTGTCCTGCTCCAGAGCCTACAGAAGCAAGAGGCGGCCATCCATGCCCTGGCAAGGAGGTGTGACTTGGGTGTGTACAACATATCCAACGTGGACTGGAAGCTCATTTCTGAGGTTGTCTTGACACTTGAGCCATTCCTTGTTGCCATAGCCCAGGCAGCAATACTGAGCCTTCTTTGCCCACCACTCTTCTCCTGGAGAAGATGATGGGTGACCTCCAGACCTTGCTGACCACTGAGGAAGCACATGCCCAGGCAGGTTGGCTGAGGACTGGAGTGCTGGAGTCACTCAGAAACATCTTGGGTCAATCGGCAAAGCATGTTTGGTCCTGCCTACATGACCAAATGATGAAGGGCAACAACATCACACCTGACAAGCTGCCCAGGTGAAGGGGCCTCCTGGTTCAAGAAGTTAGTTCAAGAGGAACCTCCTGATTCAAGAACTCCTGCTAACTGAGCACAGTCATCTTTTAAAGTGGCGATTCTCTTATATTTAGCAGGGGAAGAGCAACTGGCCCTATCTAACCCCAGCACAGCATCCTTCCAGTGGCTGCTGTTGGTATCTGCCTTATGTTTCTTTTTAGAGTGTGAGCCCTTTGAGGACAGGAGACCATCTTATATATGTAATATTGATTTTTCTATGTAAACCACTTTGAGAACTGTGGTTGAAGAGCGGTATATAAATATTCATAGTATTCATAGTAGTGGTAGTTAGGCAGGCTGAGGAGAGGAGGCTGGGTCTGAACCTGGAGGATTCAAACCGAGCCGTGGAAAACAGTCCATGCACATCGCTAGTACAGTTCAGCAACTCCTCTGCATGTCATCTTTCCCTATTCAGTTTCCAGACAGCCAGGTTTACTTTTCATACCAGAGCCCAACTGCAGAAAACAGACTGCAGGCACTGGACTTCAGAAAGAGAAAGAGTGGTGCACAAGGGAAGGGCTTAGTGCCCCCACCTGTGCCTTCCTCCTTAGTCCTTGAAATTGCATCTCACTGCCTGCTTCAGAGGCTCTGCCAACATCACATGTATGGATGCCTGTGGGCTGGCTTTTGAGGAAATGATCACAACATGATCAGAAATACAGTGTGTGTGTTTGCGGGCGGAAATACTTCTCCTGTCCTCCCTGAATGGCATTCCAGTAAATAGCGAAACCAGCCCAGTTTCTCTCAGTCACAAAAATGTGTGAGAACGGATTGCACGTTGCTTCGAGCGATCTGGTCATCTCAGAAAATAGTTAGAATCCTATTTGTAGTCGTAACCTGCCACACCAACATTCCAAGCACATGTGTAACCTTTAGTCTGAAATTCTAAATATGCTAGATTTCATCTGGTTTCTTCATCTGGCTATGAAAAATAACCCATTCAACCAGAAACCCAAATGACCGAAAGAACTTCAAACATGCAGTTCCTTCTGTTCCACCCACCAGCAGGGTGAAGCCACGACAATGCAAGTACAAATGGACTAAATGAACCAAATAATCCACAATATCCTGTCAATGCTGGGCCAGCTCTGCAAAACCAAATGGTTAACTGAAGAAGGCACAGATGAACTATTAATATACTTAGTTAGTATTGTTATGATGAAATACAAAATAGCCATAATTTAATTTCTAACCGAGCTGCAGCTCTTGAGAATGTGCAGAAAGCACTGACCTCATCGAAGTAGTTTCAGTTACTTTTTTATTATTACATCATCATCATTGTCGTCGTTGTCGTCGTTCTATTCTATTATATACTGCCAACCAAAAAGTTCTCAAAGTGGTTTTCATAGGAAAAGAAAATAGAAAATGGTTTTCTGACCCAAAGGGCTCACAATCTTTACACACACACACACACACACACACCCCAACTGACACTGGGAAGGATGCTTTGCTGGGGTAAAATAAGGACTGTTGTTCTCCCGCTTCTAAATATAGGGCAGCCACCAGTGAAAAATGTGGTTTTTTGCTCAATCAGCAGGCATCTACTACTTTTAGGGTCACACATGTATCATTAAATGGTAATCCTTTTTTACCCCAATACAGCAGACTTTTACTACTCGCCTGCAGCTCCTCATACTTTTCTATGCACTACACCTCCAAGAACATGGCAATAGCAATAACTTGGATGGTTTTAAAAATGATCAATGTGTATGATAGGAACTCGAGAGAAGATGACATGCCAGACAAGTTTGTAGAAGTATGGAGCTGATTTATTATTCATTGGAACAATAAGGCTCAAGTCAATAGTTAAAATAAGGCTCAAGACAATCCATACAAAGTGCTGTTTATACTATTACTTTATATTGTTAGATTCAAAAAGGACAAAATGTAAATGAATTAGCTTTCAAATCCTTTACATTTCTTTTCAAATTCTACATTACTGAATGAGTCTCATTGTTCCCTCTTGGTGGTTTTTAAGCTTAAGACATTAAGAATGGCACTCACTCCCAGATTGTTCTTGAGTGCAGGTGGAATGCCTTGATTCACTTCCAGCAGAAACCAACACAATAGTCATCCTTGCAAGACCTATTTAGCTAATATTTTCATTGTTGTGGTATGAATAAAACAGAGGAGACTGAGGAAAAAATATACTTTGGAAGAAGAGTGGGAAAGCAAAGGTTAATCCATTTTTCCTTAGCATGTTGTGGACCTAAAATAATGGAGACTATATGTGTGTTGCAGAATGAGTATAGAACATTTAACTATATATGACATTGCAGCTAAGGAGAAAGCAGACCACAGTCCATAGAAGCATGCATTTTCAGCATGAGAATGCCCCCAGACTGCAGCCTCGTGCTGGGCATGGGCCTTTGTCTCACCCCCTCCCCTTGGTTCTGTCCCTAGGAGGGCTCCTATTGGCTGGGGCCAGGCAGAGGGTGGGGACCGCACGCTGTTCGAGCATCTCCCTCGCTCTCTCTGCCCTTTCCAGCGTGGCCTGGGGTGTGGTGTGGGGACAATGAACTTGCCACACCTATTTCTTTATCCTGGTTCCCAAGGATTCACCAGATATTGGATTCAACCACCATGCTGTGCCATAAAGGCTTCCTTAAACATGACATTTAGAAAGTCAATATTGTATTACGTGTGATTTGTAACTTCAGGCAGCATTTGCTAAACTATATATTTTCTCTAAACATAAGTAAATCCAAGCTGTAAATAGGTGTAAAGCTCTACAGAAGTTAAAGGTGAACTAGAATTTACTTTAGGTGGTTGGCTTTCATGCTTGGATAACGTAAACATGATGTGGTTTTCTTTCTTTCTTTTAAGGGTAAATTAGAACATGCTTAAGAGGAGCTCTTGGAAGGCCGTGCGTCTCTTTGTCAATAGGAACACCTTTAAATGCTGTGCATCTGAAAGTTGGGAATCTTTGCTAGGATTCTCATTAGGTCCTTTCACACTTATAACCAGTGACATAGGAGCTGCTTCTTGGTGGTGAAATCACTCAGTACTGCAATAAACAAGTCTCAGGAAGAGAAGCAGGGGAAAGGAGCTACAATCATCAGGAAGGTCTGCGGGGAGAGCGGGTTAACTTATCCCTCCCCGCAGACGATTGCCGAGCTGACCCTGGGTGGCTGGATCAGCTGCCCACACGATTACTGGCTCCATCACGGAGCCGGTTTGGGCAGTGGAGATTGGGGGCCACCCAGCCCCTGGAAGTTCCAGAATGCCCCGCACAAGTGTGCAGGGCATTCTGGGGAGCCCCCTGACACCGAGAGGCTTGTTGTAGCCTCCCAGTTGGAGGTCTCCTCATGAGTCACCACGCTGCTTCACCATGGCAACTCATGCTAAAAAAAAAACCAGCGGTAGCACAGTGCTTGCTCCGCTAACCTCATATAAGGGGAGGGCTACTTTGGCAGTGTAGCCTCCATTGAACCACTGGGTTCGCTCATGAGCCCAGTGGTTCTCACAATGGAGGAAAAACGTGCTGGGCTCCTTTAGCCCGGTTTTCCTCCATCGTGTGAATAGCCTCTGTGTGTGTCTCGAGGTGTGTTTGTGTAGGGGGATGATGCTTAATTTGCAGTGGGGAGAGAAATCCAAAGGCCTTTAGGTCCAGGCTCCAAAATTACTTAGGTGCACCTCTGGCAACAAGATGCAACTAATTCACATGCCTTGGGCCGAAATAAACAACAATACAAAAACTAATTCACATGCAACTGATTTTCAACTAGGAATCCAATACAGCTCAAGCTGGCATTGTTCTGTTGGATCCTTCCCATTTCCTGCTTCCCATTTCTTCTAGCATTGATATGCAACAATTTGGTTTCTGTTCAACATATAGACTGGCAAGAAACCAGTGCAGGTGTAAGCACCTGGGCTATGCTTGGGCTAAATTACCAGCCTGATCCTAATAATGATTCAGACCTGATTTGGTTCATATTGGTCCAGGCATTGCAAAGTTGATGTGGGGGGAACACATGGACAGACACACGGACATACACACAGAATGTCGGGTGATCTCATAAGCCTAATGGAAAGTAGGCTAAAAAGGCTATTAAAGGCTCTAAAAGGGCTATGATGTGTATTCATTAAAATAATCCTTTTTTATGCTTACTCTCTTTCTAAGGGTGCAGTCACATCACTGTGCTTATCATGTGAAAACTCTTGTGACTGTAGTCCCTTTAGGACACAGGGGGATTGTTTAGGACAACCCCAACCCCCATCACAAACATACAGAAATGTGTAAAGGGGAAGCTGGGCCATACCTTCCAACCCCGCTCCCAATACCCCTTCATTTGGAACAACTTCAGAGAGATGCAGCACACACCATCCAGCACATACCGGTACTACTCATACTGTTGATGCAGCACATACCACACAAACCATTCAGTTGGGAAGCCTGCACAATTGAGGTTCCGTGCTCTGAGTGATCCTAGCACATGTGCTGAAAGCATGTGTTCTCAGCTGTGTCCCAGGTGGTATTTTCTTGGTCAGTTTTGGCATTTTTGG
Source organism: Hemicordylus capensis (assembly GCF_027244095.1). NCBI lineage: Eukaryota > Metazoa > Chordata > Lepidosauria > Squamata > Cordylidae > Hemicordylus > Hemicordylus capensis. Next base: position 161,392,458 of record NC_069661.1, read on the forward strand.
CCGCAATGGTAGCTTCCCTTCTGCAGGACTAATTTAAGTGGCTTTAGGGGCATGGTTTTCATCATGACTGAGCCACATGGGAGAAGGGTTAAATGAATACTCTCTGTGCACTGTAGTCCTGATTCTGACCAACCCTTCCGACCTGCAGCTGCTATTAAACTGGGGGAAAGTACAGGGCCAGTGGTACATTTCATTGTACTTCGGGCACGGCAGTCAACAAGGCAAGGATGCAAGCTTTTCTCTATTCCTGATGGTGCACTGAACAGCTGAAGGACTACTTGGCAATCTCCAATTAAGCTCCGCCAGGACTTTTCCATGACCACAGGCAAAACTTTTGGTCTGCAGTCCTATTTCCCCTTCCCCTGACAATCTCCAACAGTTTTACACTTGTTGGCAGACAGCATAATATAGAATGCGCTCGTTGTCTGTGACCTATATACTGACACAAATCTATTTGGTTCTTTAATTCACTGCCAAATAAAGCTGTTATCATCTTGGAATGGATAAAGGGAACTAGGCCAAATGGTGATAAAGCCTCAGGGATGAAATGAGATTAAACCAATTCAAACTCACCTTGCTGTTTTCTAATTATGCATGCACTGGTCAGCTGTACTTACTGTCTGTCTAATCATGTGTCTGGAGGCCAATTAAATGGGGCTAATGTCAGCAACATAAAAGCCACCAAAAAGGATGAAGGGGCAGATTCTCTCAAAATTCTTTTGTCGAGGCATGATACATAATTGATCTGTTTACAGCAGTATGTTAAAGTTCACAACATCAGCAATGAAACATTGTAGTGAAAAGGATTTTACAAATAAAGAATGGAAATATACAGCAGAGTCAAAGAAACATTTCTGATTTATGTATTTATATAGAAGAAATAATAATAGAGAGCTCTTGTCTCATTTAGAAGATGTTTATGATGCAAAACTGCACATTTTGTCACCCAGCTAACCTTATTAGCTCAGGCTGGTGTTTGATGCCTCCATGAAGCTTAGCCTCAAAATGCTATTTTAAATTTGCTCACATTTAGATCTGTTAATATACACAATAAGAGCTGCTTCTGCCAGCAGAGTGAGTGCTGGAATCAGGCTGTGGAAACTTAGGTTAAATGCCCACTCAATCAGGAAGCGTTCCTAGATGACCTTGAACAACTCACTAACCAGGGCAGCCCATTTCATGAGGCAAAGTGAGACAGTTGCCTCAGACAGCAGATTAATGGGTCACCAGCAGGTTGGCATGATGCCTGCCATTGCCACCACTGGAAGAGCTCATCAGGATCTATTTGACCCTCACAACTTTTGCAAGGAGTGCAGCTCCTCACAATCCAAGCAAAGCTTTCATGAAGCATGAGGAGAGAAGAGGAGGAGGCTGCTGGCACTTCTGACCTTCCCGCTTCCATATCCCTTTCAGAGCTTGAAAGGGGGATGGACTGCACCAGGAGCATGGAGCAAGGCAGTCTTTGGAGCCTTGCCCCAAACACCACAATACCGTGGGCTGCTCCAGTCACTAGCTAACAGCCTAACATTTTACAGGGCTGCTTGTGCGGGGATAATGTCCTGTTTCTAAGATGCAGCCTATCCTGAGATTCTTGGAGGAAAGATGGGACACACATTTGATACATAAATAATATAAATACATTCAGATTCATTCTGTGGAATCCATTGTTGAGAGTTACAAGTATTGTGGTGGAGGGAAAACCCGCTTGTCATTTGTCTGCAATTATTTTTAGAAGCGTCCCAAAATACTTCTCTCTTTGGCAGCTTTTAGGAAGATGGCCAGGGGCGGGGAATTGTGCTGAAACTTTGGCCATGGAACAGCAATGCAAATGGTATTTTAAAAGATTTAATATTCACATGCAATTCATAGTCTGGGGAAGAAGCTTTCTACCCCAACAAAATGCATAGTTTCAATCCGTACCTCTTTGCTCAACTAGAGCAGGCAAAAAAAGGAGGGGGAGAGCATTTGGAAGTGTGGAATTTTGTGTCTGACATTGTACAATTGTACCCCTGCTAAGTGAGCAGACACCCTTTAAAGTGGTGATTCTCTTATATTTAGCAGGGGGAGAGCAACTGGCCTTATCCAACCCCAGCACAGCATCCCTCCAGTGGCTGTTGCTGGTATCTGCTCTGTGTTTCTTTTTAGATTGTGAGCCCTTTGTAGGCAGGGCTCACAATCTTATGTATGTATTATTTTTCTATGTAAAACTGCTTTGAGAACTTTGGTTGAAAAGTGGTATACAGTAATCCCTCGACCTACGAACTACTCGACATCCGATGTTTTCGAGTTACAAGTGACAAAAAAGACCGGAAGTAGTTGCCGGTTTAGATTCAGCTTACTCAACCTACGAATTTTTAGATGCAGTTTCCTCGACTTACGAATGTTTTCAGACTTCTGTGGTGCGCTCTTCGACTTACGAAAATTTCAACCTCCGAACGTGCGTTCGGAATGGATTAATTATGTAAGTCGAGGGACCACTGTATAAGTATTTAGAGGAGGAGGAGGGGAGGGGAGGGGAGGGAAAGGGAAGGGAGGAGGAGGAGGAGCAGGAGGAGGAGGAGGAGGAGGAGAAGGAGAAGGAGAAGGAGAAGAAGAAGAAGAAGAAGAAGAAGAAGAAGAAGAAGAAGAAGAAGAAGAAGAAGAAGAAGAAGAAGAATTCTGAAAATCTTTTCAAGGCTGTCTTAAAAGTATGGCAAGACAGCTGACCACTCATTTGGCTATATCCTCCGCATGAGAATAACATTAGTGAGATTTACTCTTGCTTAAGTTTGGGGTAGTAGTCTATGGGGGAGTTTTACCAAGCAGGGAACAGACCCCTGTTACAAATGCAAAGCACAGGATTCTGCTTCACTTACTGCAACACAAACCATTGGTTGGACTGCAGCTGTTAAAGTGAATTTTGTGTTACCTGGCTGCCCAGCTGTGCATTCAATCCACTAGATACCTGGACAAAATGACACAATTGTGTATCCATTATGATTCTGAGCTCCTCTGTGCCACTAAAACTAAGCAATCTGTTGCAAGTTTCTACGATCAGGGAAGTTTAGGAAAACTGTCATGAATTTCATGAGGTTCTTAATAGAATTGCATGGAGAAATAGCTCATTTCCTGGATAAATGTAAATCAATAAAATATGTCAATAGAAGTGGTGTTCTTACCCTCATACCACTGCCTTTATGAAGCTGTATTCACTGATGTGATTACTTTTTTTAGTTTCAGTGACAAGGAAATAAAGAATTTAGAAATTAATTTTTGTCTGTAGGGGTGTCCCTAGCAGGGATACAGAAAGCATAATTAATTATTTCAAAAACTCCTGTTGGCACAGTAAACGAGCTTTGATGAGGGGAACAACACACCAGAGCTTAATGTACTTGGGTTGCCCTTAGCTTCTTTCATGATTAGCTCAGGTTGTACTAAAAAATCAATAAGCCGTAACTGTCTTCACTCTTGAGGGCATCATAAAGGCAATCTGAACAATAGTGACAATGTAGGGCTGGATTAACCATTAAGCTAAGAGCAGGTTCATACAACTGCAGAGATATACATTTGAGGAATGAAGTGGCCCTAAGTATGATATAGTGTGCCTTTTTAGCTACAATGAAATTATCTGAGACCTAATCCTTAGCTCTTGCAGAACTAGCTCTGTGGAACAAGTCTTGTTAGAATATTGCCAGTGTGTATGTTCCAAGTGGCCATCACTGACAGCTTATTTACTTTATTATCGGGCATAAACTGGTTTGACAGTAATTCCCTTTTTATCGGGAACTCTGGGAACTATAGTTCTGTGAGTTGCTGGTGGTAAGGAATGCTTAACAAACAATTCTCAGCATCGTTTCCAACTTATTGACTCAAATCCAACAGATTATTACATAGAGCGCATTTGAAGATCTATGCTCAGGCGATACGTGTAGCAAAGAAGCTATTCTTTTCCTCCTGTATCGCATCTGCAAGTTCACATCGGGCAGAGTTGTTCAGGGTCATGAAGGGGCTAATGTGCGCCCCTTCCCCCTTAAATCAGTACTTGGAACCAACAATTACTCACTGTGACATTTTTAAAGAGGTTTTTTGTGAACAAAATATCTCATATTTGGGCCCGCTTAGATTCAAACTACACAATTGTTACAAAATTGTTACTTACCAGGGTCCCTGTTAGGGTATCGGACCATATTGAATGTGTGTACTTAAGTTTGGGGACCAGGGATAGATTGGGACTTTTGCTGGTGTACCAATCGCCCCATGCCCAACTCAGTCCCTTACTGAGCTCACGGACTTGGTCGTGGGACTTGTGTTGGAGTCTCACAGACTTTTGGTGCTGGGGGACTTCAATGTTCGTTTTGAGACCAATCTGTCCAGGGCAGCTCAGGAGTTCATAGCGGCCATGACAACTATGGGCCTATCCCAAGGGGTCTCTGGACCAATGCACACTGCAGGTCACATGCTTGATTTGGTCTTTTACTCGGATCAGGGTGGTGTTCCATGGGTGGGGACTCCTGTGATTTCCCATTGTCATGGATGGACCACCATCTGGTTAAGGTTGGGATTACAACCACAGGGGCGCGGGGGCTTTTAGAATGGTCTGCCCGAAGAGGTTATTGGATCCAGTAGGATTCCAAGAAGCCTTGGAAGGATTTAATGTGGGCTTTGCCGGTGATCCTGTTGATGCCCTGGTTGAGAATTGGAACAATTTGCTCACCAGGGCAGTAGACACGATTGCTCCTAAGCATCCCCTCCGACTCGCTTCAAAATTGGCCCCTTGGTATACAGAAGATCTACGGGGGCTGAAGCGGAAAGGTAGGCTATTGGAGCGCAAGTGGAGAAAGACTCGACTAGAATCCGACAGATTATGACATAGAGCACGCTTAAAGATCTATGCTCAGGCAATACATGTGGCAAAGAAGCAATTCTTTTCTGCCCGTATTGCTTCTGCGAGTTCACATCCGGCAGAGTTGTTCAGGGTTGTGAGGAGACTAGTATCTGCCCCCACTCCCTTGAATTTGGAAGCATCAGTCACCCTTAATGAATTTTTCATGGACAAAACCTCTCGAATTCAGGACAACCTAGATGGAGACTCCACAATTAATTTGATGTCTGAACTGGAGTTGTCCAATAATTCCTCTTATATGATTCAACTAGATCAATTTCAGTTTGTGATTCCTGAGAATGTGGACAAGCTGCTTGGATCGGTGAGGCCTACCACTTGTTCTATTGACCCTTGTCCAACATGGCTTATTCTATCTAGCAGGGAGGCTGTTGTAGGCAGCCTGGTAGAAATCATAAATGCTTCTCTGAGGGAGGGCAGGATGTCTCCTTGTCTTAAGGAGGCAATTATAAGACCTCTTCTAAATAAGCCTGCACTAGATCCCTCAGAGTTGAGCAATTATAGGCCTGTCTCCAATCACCCGTGGCTGGGCAAGGTAATTGAGAGGGTGGTGGCCTCTCAGCTCCAGGAGGTCTTGGAGGAAACTGATTGTCTAGACCCATTTCAAACTGGTTTGGGGGCAGGCTATGGGGTGGAGACTGCCTTTGTTGGCCTGATGGATGATCTCCAATTGGGAATTGACAGAGGAAGTGTTACTCTGTTGGTCCTTTTGGACCTTTCAGCGGTTTTCGATAGTATCGACCATAGTATCCTTCTGGAGCGTCTGAGGGGGTTGGGGGTGGGAGGCACTGTTTTACAGTGGTTCCACTCCTACCTCTCGGACAGGTTCCAGATGGTGTCGATTGGAGATTGTTGCTCTTCAAAATCTGAGCTTAAGTATGGTGTCCCTCAAGGCTCCGTACTCTCTCCAATGCTTTTTAACATCTACATGAAACCGCTGGGAGAGATCATCAGGGGATTTGGAGCTGGGTGTTATCAGTACACTGATGACACCCGGATCTACTTCTCCATGTCAACTTCTTCAGGTGATGGCATAACCTCCTAAATGCCTGCCTGGAAGTAGTAATGGTCTGGATGAGGGAGGATAACCTGAAGCTGAATCCAGATAAGACAGAGGTACTTATTGTGCGGGGTCAGAACTCCAGAGACAATTTTGATCTACCTGTTCTGGATGGGGTCACACTTCCCCAAAAGGAACAGGTTCGCAGTCTGGGTTTCTCAGCTTGAGGCGGTGGCTAGGAGTGCTTTCTATCAGCTCCAGCTGATACACCAGCTGCATCCGTTTCTCAAGATCAATGCCCTCAAAACAGTGGTACATTTATTGGTAACCTCCAGACTTGACTTCTGTAATGCACACTATGTGGGGCTGCCTTTGTACGTAGTCTGGAAACTTCAGTTGGTTCAGAATGCGGCAGCCAGGTTGGTCTCTGGGTCATCTCAGAGAGACCACATTACTCCTTTGCTGGATGAGTTACACTGGCTGCCGATAGGTTTCCAGGCAAAAGGCAAAGTGCTAGTTAAAGCCCTAAACGGCTTAGGTACTGGGTATTTAAGAGAGCATCTTTTTAGCTACAAACCCCACTGCCCACTGAGGTCATCTGAGGAGGTCCGTCTCCAGTTACCGCCAACTCGTTTGGTGGTCACACAGAGACCGGCCTTCTCAGCTGCTGTCTCGAGATTGTGGAATGCGCTCCCTGTGGAGTTACGATCCTCCCCATCTCTGGCTATTTTTAAAAAACATTTGAAAATGCTTTTTTTTTTTAACCCAAGCCTTCTCAGGTTTTTAATTTTAAAAAATACTGTTTCTTAATTTTATGGTTTTTAAATTATTGTATTGTGTTAACTTTTATATGTGTTATATGTTTAACTGTTTTAACTTTTTATGTGTTTTAATTGTTGTTAGCCGCCCAGAGACATACGTTTGGGCGGGGTATAAATTCAATCAATCAATTAATTAATTAATTAAGGTGTCCAGCAGCTCCTCTTATGTGATGACCCTGTATCAGTTTCAGTTCATGATTCCTAAGGATGTAGACAAGTTGCTTGGAATGGTGCGGCCTACTACTTGTCCTCTTGATTCTTGCCCAACATGGCTTATACTATCTAGCAGGGAGAGTGTTGCAGAGGGCCTGGTAGAGATTATAAATGCTTTTCTGAGGGACAGTAGGATGCCTCCTTGTCTGAAGGAGGCAATCATTAGACTGCTTCTGAAGAAGCCTGCTTTGGATCCCTCAGAGCTAGGTAACTACAGGCCTCTTTCCAACTTTCCATGGCTGAGCAAGGTGATTGAGAAAGTGGTGGCCTCCCAGCTCCAAGCGGTCTTGGAAAAGACTAATTATCTAGACCCATTTCAAACTGGCTTTCAGGCAAGCTATGGGGTGGAGACGGTCAGCCTGATGGATGATCTCCAATTGGGAATTGACAGAGGGAGTGTGACTCTGTTGGTCCTTTTGGATCTCTCAGCAGCTTTTGATACTATTGACCATAGTATCCTTCTGGACCGTCTAAGGGGGTTGGGGGTGGGTTCTACTCCTACCTCACGGGCAGATTCCAGATGGTGTCTCTTGAAGACCGTTGTTCTTCAAAATCTAAACTTTCCTATGGTGTTCCTCAGGGCTCCATATTGTCTCTGATGTTGTTCAACATCTACATGAAACTGATGGGAGAGATCATCAGGAGATTTGGTGCAGGGTGTTATCAATATGCTGATGACACCCAAATCTCTTTATCCATGTCAACATCATTGGGAGAAGGCATAACCTCCCTAAATGCCTTCTTGGAGGGGGTGATGGTCTGGATGAGGGATAACAAACTGAGGATGAATCCAGATAAGAGAGAGGTACATTATGTGCGGAGTGGAAACTCAGGAAATGATTTTGATCTGCTGGTTCTAGATGGGGTCATACTCCCCCAGAAGGAACAGGTATGCAGTCTGTGGGTGCTTCTGGATCTAAATCTCTCCCTGGAGTCTCAGGTTGAGGCAGTGGCCAGAGATGCTTTTTATCAGCTTCGGCTGATACGTCATCTGTGTCCATTTCTTGAGATGAATGACCTCAAAACGGTGGTACATATGCTGTAATATCTAGGCTGGATTACTGCAATGCACTCTATGTGGGGCTGCCTTTGTATGTAGTCCAGAAACTGCAGTTGCTTCAGAATGTGGCATCCAGGTTGGTCTCTGGGTCATCTAGGAGAGACCATATTACTCCTGTGTTGAAGGAACTACACTGGCTGCCAATACGTTTCCAGGAAAAATACAAGGTGCTGGTGATTACCTATAAAGCCCTGAACAGCTTAGGCCCTGGGTATTTAAGAGAATGTCTTCTTCACCATGAGCCCCACTGCCTGCTAAGATCATCTGGAAAGGTTCATCTGCGGTTGCCGCCAACTCGTTTGGTGGCTACTCGGGAATGGGCCTTCTCTGTTGTTGCCCCTGGACTTTGGAATGTGCTCCCTATTAAAATAAGAGCCTCCCCATCTCTGGCAACTTTAAAAAAGGCACTAAAGACAGATTTATTCATCCAGACTTTTAATTAGATTTATAGTTTTAATATTTTTAATATTGGGTTTTTAATGTTTTCAATGATTTTAATTGTAAACCTTCCAGAGACACAAGTTTTGGGCGGTATAGACATATCTTAAACAAACAAACAAACAAACCAACCAATGAATATTCCCATGATCCTATGGAGGAAGTAATAATTACAATTAAACTAGTATAAAGTTATGTTTTTACTGTGGCTATGGCCACTCAAATGTATTTTTAACACCAAGTACCTTTTTTAAAGTATGGGTTTCAAAAATAATGGGTTTCAAAAATAAGGTATGTATGGGGACTCAGGAAGGGTAGGGATGTGACTAAAAAAAATACTAGTGGTTCTCATGTTTGACCCTGGTCACCCTAGGAAAGTGGCCAGGGCTGAGGAAAGGGGAGCATAGGAACATAGGAAGCTGCCATATACCATTGGTCCATCAAGCTCAGTCTTGTCTACACAGACTGGCAGTGGCTTCTCCAAGGTTGTAGGCAAGAGTCTCTCTCAGCCCTATCTTGGAGAAGCCAGGGATGGAACTTGGAACCTTCTGCCTGCAAACATGCAGATGCTCTTTCCAGAGCTGCACCAAATATCTTACAGTGCTCACACAGGTAGTCTCCCATTCAAATGCAACCAGGGCAGGCCCTGCTTAGCAAAGGGGACAAGTCGTAATTGCTGCCACAAGACCAGCTCTCCCCCTGGCAAAGCAGAGGCAGGAGTTGCTACAAGACACAAATGAACCTTTTCCAGCTCTGAGCTTCTCCACAGTGTACAGATCAATGGTGGCGAGGGAAGAGAGAGCACCCACCGGGGATGGGAGAAGAGTGGCTAGCAGTGTGCTTTGCACTGGCCCAAGAAACAGAGCTCTGGGCCAGCCCTGCTTTCCATGCCAAGATATTTTGACCTCTCTGCTGATGGCTTTCCCCCTCTTCTTTTGACTTGAAGGCAAGGGCATTTAAAGTAAGTCTGATATCTTACTGAATTTAGGGAAGAATGAAGGACTCTTGAGGAGTCTGCCCAAAGCAGTCACTGAGGAACAAGATATACCCAAGTGTGTCTTAGGTGCATAGGAGCAGCAGCTAAACTGGGATTGTGTCTGAGACCATAAAGAACCAGACTAGGTGGACTGCAGCGCCGAACAGCTGGGATCCTACTCCCCACACACATAGAACCGGTTCTCACAATCCAGCTATGTGAATTATGCAACTGAATATTGAGTGGCAGGTGGTGGAGGAGGCACATACTGTCCCAATTCCCAGTTGTTTACACAATGAAAAGGACTGAAATTTGAAGTACGGAGGCTGATGTTGGTTGCCTGCACCAAGCAACCACAATGGATCCTTCCCACACAATCACTTCCTGATCTTTTTCACTGCTCAGATGACCAGAAATTGGGAACAATTTCCTCCCTCTGTTGCTTGACATTTGGCCGCATAATTAATATAGCCAGATCATAAGGATCAGCCCATAGAATACATCCCAGATAGCTGAGTAAATAAAGTATAAAAACTGGGAGGAGTGAAAAGGAAACAATGGCCAACATCCAGATTAACTAACTGCTGGTGCAGCAATGTGAACATGCACTACAGGGGAGGTACAATTTTTGTTGATCACCTCTTCCTTCTGAAGCCAGCTGTGATGCCCAAACGTATGTCCTCGGGGGATCGCACAGCCCTCAAGAGACATATTTTTTGGGAGTCACCATGGGCATCAGAGGCAAGAGAACAAAAATTGCCCCTCTTCTCTAGGACCAGCACAGCATTAGCAGCATGTGCTGCTTTTGTTTGGATGCCAGCCAATAAATTTATAGTGAAAGTATGACAAGGCATTTCCTTCAGGGAAATCCTATTCATATGCATTTATGTCTGGTTCAAACCTGAACATTTAAAATAAATTGTGTTAACATTCCCTTTCAGAAGAAATGGATAGGTTGAGTAAGTGAGTTTCCTAATATTGTTTCTTGTGATATCCAGGTTATGACAGTGACAAAATGCAAGTTCTGGTTCATTGCCAGATATTATGCATCTGGGAACGTCCAATGTAGCTCATTACTCATCTTTACCAACAGGTGAAATACCTCTTCATTACCTCCAATGTTCCATACAGAAAGGAGCGTTTAAAAAAAGGAGTGCTTTTGCAGCAAGTTTCACAATGTAAATTTGTCATGAGATAAGTTAGATATTTACAGTTGCCTTGGATATGGAAGTTCCCTTGAATATTTAAAATCTGGTTTTTTCCCCCTAGGGACAGATTTCCATGATCATGCTGGTTGCACATTTCACAGAAAAATTTATATCCAGTCTGTCAGTTCTCCCTGTTTTTAAGTTGAGGTCAAAGCAGAGGTAGAGCCTGACCTAGAAGTCATAGAAGTCAGAGAGTACCATCTGACCCTCTTTGGCCTATTGGTGTAAAGAGACTGATCTAGCTAGTCTCATTGAGTTCTTTGAGTTTTCCACCAGATCCTCACGAGTTCACCAGTGCTTTATCTGATATCCCCACCAGGTCACCAGTTCAAGACCCATTGTGGGCTCAGGTCTTGACACAATCCTGTTAACAATGGAATGACAGACACTGTTCTTGCACAGGTTTGGAGGTACAATTTGGACAGCTGCTCAATGCTCCAGTGTAGCCCTGGATGCAGCAAAAATGCAGAACTCCCTGTTACTGTAACATAGCCATTACATGATATGCCTAGAAGGCATTGCAAGGTAGGGTCCTTCAAACCTGGGCATTCAAAATATTGGGCTGGGTCAGACAACACATGGGGCCATGGTTTATTTTAACTAAAGTTTATTTAACAAACCCAGATTAGCACCACAGAAAATCACCAAATTCTGATTTGTGCTGCCATATTGTAATTTGTTCAGGTCCCGCCCTTCTCCTTCGTTTAGCTATGTGAGAGTCCTCACATAGAGTCCTCACATAGAGTCCTCACATAGAGGAGGGTGGAGCCTCTGAGATTAAACCATAACTGCTGGTTTAGACATCACGCGAGATGAAAAATAGATAAATAAACCAACTTCAAACCTTGACTTCAGATTGTGGTTTGGCTGCTGGAAATAAATCATGGCATGTTGACTGCAGACTCAGACAGACAAGCAGCCACAATTAGATGGAATAAATCATGGTTCCACATGATGTCTGAACCCACCCAGTAGGTACTATGTAGTTCTCAGTGTTTGAAAGCACATGATGTATATTCTTGTTGAAGCTAAGTTTGGAGTCAGGTCAGTGTCTGGATGGAAGACCACATTAGGAATCCTCTATATGCCTTGAGTTCCATCATGGAAGAAAGGCAGAATATACATGTAATAAGTAAACATGTAACTTCCAAATATGCATCTCCCACATGCTTTTTTCATCAAAATGGATAAGAGTTGTGAACTGTCAAAGGGAAAACGTTTTGCTTCCTACTGTAGGATTTTCAATGTGATGGAATGACTGTGTAGATCTAGTAAAATGTGTACTCAGTTCCATTCTTTCAGGAAATGAAATATGCCACTCAAATATCACATTGATCCAAAGCAGGTTTGCAAGATACCGAGTGACACCAAGGCCTTCTGCCAATTTTGGATTACATAACATTTACTTAAACTTGAGGAAAATCATATGTCTGTAAAACAAACACAGAAGGCCACTCCTTAGATTATGTTTGGGGATAGGATATCTTAAGAAGTAGTGATTATTTTTTGCACTGTGTTAAAAATATTACTCAAATAGGCCTGTCAGCAACATACAGCTGAAGCTCAGCTATTTGAATCTCAGAGATACAAACTGAATTGTTGAAGAGAGCTTCCTCATTGCACTTCATTAGAAGAACAGGCACACAAATATTCATAAGAACAGGGCTGACTCCACATTTCAGGGCCTCCTTGACAAATCACAGTCCCCATCCTACTACCCCCCCCCCCAAAAAAAATTAAGGTGGAGCTTACCTTGGGGGGTAGTATGGAAGAGAGGAGGTGACAATGGAATGGTTACTGAGGCCAAGACAGTTGTTCCAGCATTACCAAACAAGGCTATGGGAGAGATGTGGTCTCAGGGTTAGTATTGGGCCTTTCTAGGGGACCTGGGCCCTCCTCACTGCCTGATGACCACTGGGATTGGCTTGGCATAAGAAACTATGGACAGGTAACTCCAAATCCTAAATGAATGGCTGATGTACTTCAGGATCTAGACAGCCATATCTCAGGGTTGCTGTAGCAGTTTCCTGCTCTGAGCAGGGAAGTGAACCAGAAGGCCTCCAAGCTCTAAAATTCTGTGATGCTATGAAAGCAGCAGACCCAAGTAGCTACAGCTAATAACGGTCCACTGGAGATAATTCTGAGGTAACCATAACTAAATTTCAGGTTTCAGTAAGGGGGCAGAAAAACTTTCAATGGAGGGGGTTGTGTCTCAGCATTTTTTTTAATGGGCTGCCCATTTAGTTATGGCCAGAGACGACAGCATCCCTGAGGCAGTGTGACATATGCTGCCCCCCATGCCGTGTAAACATGTGGTAGCTGCAACTTCTGCTCCCTGCCTTGGTGTAGACCCCGCTGCCTCCTGTACACACTAGAATTCAAAGAAGAAGCAGAGACAGAAACAATGACGGGGAAATAAAGTACAGGAAGCGTATTACAGAGCATCTACTCTATTGCTTTTTCCATATGGTATAGTAGACACTATTGAGTGTCTCCTATACTCTAGTGTTCTTCCATTATTTCCTCTTCCTGCTTTGCCCTACTAGCCTATCGAAGGAGATAGGTTATGCACACCAGGCTAGGAGGTGGTGGCAGGAAACTCTCTTGGAGCAGCTCTTTGTTAAGTGGCAGCTGCGCAACAATTCAGCAAAGAGCCACTCCAATGGTGTCTGCTGGGTGTATGGGTGGGTGGGTGATAGCAGCAGGGGACTTCTTGCCATTGAAAGCTTTCAAAAATTTACTACTTAAGGTGACTACTTCAGTTCAACTCCTCTTCCTCTACCTCCTCCTCCTCCTCCCTACTACTCCTACTACGACAACTACTACTATTTAGACACCACCTATGGAGAAGCCACCCCTATTCCCTTTTCCCTGAATGGGGAGAAGTTCTGAGGCAGCACTACCCAGGTTTTGGTTTCCTGGAAGAGAGATTATTGGAGACTTATCATGAATATTTGGTTTATGGGCAAATAATATATAAGTTGAGTGTTAGGTGTAGTTAGGATGCCCTCCTGACAGGCAGCAAATGCACTGTCTTCTTTTAAGAGGAAAACGCCTTAAGTGCCTTCATTCAACTCCCAGTCCAGCCTCTTACCTTTAAAAAAGTATTATTAAGTTTATGTATATACTGCTTTTCAACAACAAAAAATTCCAGACCGGTTTACATAACAAAAGGAACTAGGCTCCCCTGTCCCAAAGAGGCTCACAGACAAGTAAGGATTGTCTAACAAAAGAAATGGCCAGCTGACATTCATAGAATATTTTCTAGATTAAATTGCAAAAAGGGGAGCAGGCAGTGCCCTAACTTGCCCTTTTCATTTCAACGGGACTATTCTGAGTAATTATCTTCATCCTGTCTGCCAGTGGCTTACATTGTGTGCAGCCAGATGCCCATCCAAGAGGGATGCAATCTTGCTGGCTCCACAGCACTCCCCATAGTTTGGACTCTCCTACTGATGACCGTGGAAGCTCCATGACTCCTAAGTGCTGCATCAGAGCAGTTGTGACCAACTTCCATAATTCCCAGCTGGAGTTGGTCACAGCTGCTCTGACACAGTAAGCCCATTCACAGGACTGGGCAGGCAGTGGGCGGGTGGGCAGTGGAGGAAGGTAGAGTCCAGCTTACCTTCCCCGCCGCCCAGACGATCAAAGAAATGCTGCTGGGAGTGCGACTCGTGCCCCCAGATGATCTGCACTGCTCCAAGTGCTGCTCCAAGCAGCGCAGATCTCCGGAGGCCAGAACGATGCATCCTGACCTCCAGATATCCCAGAATGTATCACGCTATGAGCACAGTGCATTGAGAGATTCCCCCGTGAGATGGCCACTCTAGGCACCTGTCTTTGTGTGCACTTGGGCTGCAAACAGCCCGAGTACACCTATGATCCTGGTGCCAAGGTTAAGTGTATGCTTGCCCCCTTAACCTCAGCTTAACACCATGCTTAAAAGTGGGGTTAGGGGGACAGACAGCGCCGGGATCTGCGTGCATCCCAGCGCTGCACATGAGCAGCCTAACCCAGTCTAGGCTGCCCTATCCTTAGTTAGGCTGCTCATGCAAACAGCCTTAGTGCTTGTGACTCACGGAGCTTTCCCTGTCCTTGGTAGGAGCACCCACATTATGGTAAGTGTTGTGAAGCCAGAAAGAATATATCCCTCTTAGATTGGAGGCTGGATGTGCGGAATGTAAGCCAGTGTATTTTAAGAGCATTTTTATGGTTACTTTTTATTATAATCAGATAGAGAAGGGCCCCTGGGGAAAAATCATGTGTCATCATAGAAGGTGGGAAGAGCAATGCTTCCTTTTCCTTCTCTCTGCTTTAGTCTGATGGGAAGACACTGATGGTCATTTGCCATCACTAAAGAACTCTGCAAATCATGCCTTTCTGAGAAGTGATACATTTACTAGGAGATTGTTCCAGGAACTATATAGCAGGCACAAGTAATTGTTGTGTTTATAAACAAGCAAGGAATCTTAGCTTCTGAATAAGTCCACATTTGTTCCAAAAATGTGATCTTTCACTCCACTTCAACCAACTCCTGTTTCATTATCCAACTGTGGTCTTTCATTTAGGCAGTAGTGCTCTTAAGAGGCTAGTAAAAAAACATGTTCATTAAAGACATTCCAAATTGCTTAATGCAAAGAGCTCTAAGCATAGTTGGAATGCTTTAAGTATTTTCAAGGCATCAGAGAACCAGTTGTTCCAGTGTGTTCTGGGCTGAAACAAACAAGGGCACCCTCGGGCAATGGGAAAATACCTGGGTGGCATGGCTTTCAGAGGCCACCCTCTGTGGATATTCGCAAAGAGGATTTTTCTCCCTCTTGTCTGCTGTGAACATTTCCTTCCAGTGCCTAAGTGCATATAACCAAACTGGTATGATAAGCTGTAGAGTGAGAGCACCCTTGACAAAGGACAACAGAGACAGAAATGCTGATGCCACATATAGTTGCTAATCTGGAGAGCCTTGTTCTGCCAAAATGCAGGGATTCTGAAGGAAGCTAAAATGAATGTGTTGAACCGTGTTTGTTTCCATTCCATGAACCTAAAAAAAGAGTGATCCACATTTCCAGCAATTTTTAGCGCTTGAAGTGGGGAAATGACTTGATTATCAAACCAGAGGTTGCTGGTTCGAATCCCCTCTGGTATGTTCCTCAGACTATGGGAAACACCTATATCAGGCAGCAGTGATATAGGAAGATGCTGAAAGACATCATCTCATACTGCACGGGAGGAGGCAATGGTAAACCCCTCCTGAATTCTATCAAAGACAACCACAGGGCTCTGTGGTCTCTAGGAGTAGAAACCGACTCAATGGCACACTTTACCTTTATGACATCTTCACATTGCTTTGATACTGTTCTCGGTGGCATGTTATTTCTTCTTTGTCTTCATCCTCCTCAACCACATTTGTCCACACTGCCATTTAATCCCACTGGCTGTGGTGACTCGGGTACTTTTGTTGATGCTATGTCTTGGATATGTAGAAAGAGCATCGCGTGAGCTGCCACAGCCAATCAGAGTAGACATTAGTTTTAACAAATGAGGCAGTGAAGGCAAGGAAGATAAAGAAAAATGGTGCCATGGAGCAGCAACAGCCTGGGAAACCAAGGATACCTGAACAGCACAGAAACAACATAAATGTTTTACAAGGTGAGAATTTTCAATAATTGTTTCTGCTGTGCAGAAATTAAAGAATGCTTAGTGTAGCCCCAAAAATAACTGCAAAAAAGTTCAGAATTTGTTAGGGGATATTTGCAGATAGCTGTTCTTGTTAATCAATTCCATCCTGATAACAATTTCATCTTGAGGAAAAAATGGGCAAATTTGAGGACTTCCTTAGGTGAATCTCAAGATACATTTCTCTGCATAGATCTCTGGCTGTGTGCAGTAGGTCAATTAAGTACCTTGCAGTGTTTGCTTAGCACTGCACATTCTGAACTTATTTTATCAAATGTGAATTTATTTGCACCTGATAAATAACTGATCAATGTATATCTGCATAAACTTGTATATGAATAAAACAATATTCAAAGAACAATAATTGTGTCTTTGTCTTTGCATGGTACAATCATCTGTCACAGCAGGTATCTCTAGTACTTTTATTGAAAATCATTAACAATATTTGTAATCTTTGTTGCCTAGGTGCACCCAGGAACCTTTTTAATTAATCCAAATATTTTTCATCAATTAATCAAATCAATTAATTTATCTCATTCTTTTAATCCATGGAGCACCTATCAGCTTGGGCCCTATGCCTGTATTTCTGTATATAACCCTTTTCCTGCTGCCCTATAGCAGGCAGAGCAGCCCTTCTTGGGGGCTGATCCTCAGACTTCAAATTGCCTTCCCCTAAAATATCATCATACTAAACTCAATTTCATTGCTTTAAGACATTGCATTTAATAATGTGTTGGACTGCAATCAATGGAATGTGTGCATCTATGAGTCATGGCAGTGTTGTTCCCCTTAATAAATGAGAAAGGGTGCAATCCATGGAGAAGTACTTCAATGCAGATCTCATTAATTTCAATGGATCTTGCAGGCAATAATTTCTTAGTACATTGTATGGACATCTGGGGCAGGCAAGAGGGGGCAGTCCCCCCCCATTGAGTCAATTCCCATTGAATCCAATGGGGCATACTCATACTCATACTAGAGAAGGAAGTATTGTATTGCTGGCTTTGCCTCCCCCACTGGGAAAGGTCCTGCAGACACCCATGGTACAGTGTGCTCCCAAACAGCATTTTCATACTAATCTTCCAGAGGCGTATCTAGGGAAAATGGCGCCTAGGGCAAGCACTGAAATTGCGCCCCCTGTCCAAACATCTGACACCCATCTTTCAGATAACTTTACCATAATATTAGCTCAAAAATACAAGTCAAGCTCATCAATCTATTAATATTTCAAAAAGTATTTAGCAGTGGATGTAGCCAGACCAAAAAAATGCTGGGGAAAAACAAATTTCAGTATGCTGGGGCTCATGAAATACCCAAATACTATGTGGAGGTGTACTTGGGAAACTAAACAGAAGTGCCTGTCTAATTCTCTACTATGCATTGTAGCATCACTATTACATAAGTTTTAAAAATCAATGGAGAATTTGACTTTTCCCAGATACTCTGAAAATAATTAAAGGGTATACAGAATAAACTGTGTCACTGCTTAGAATAGATTCTAGTCTTTCAGAAAGACAGTTAAAATGTAGACCTTTCGGGGGGCTTCCTAAAGGCCATGGGGATCTGCAAAGGTTCCCTCTCCCCCTGCTGGCCTCTAGGGCCTCACAGGGACCATTTGAGCATGTGCAGTGGCCATTTTTTAAACTTTTATTAAAAATGGCCGCTGAAAACAAAATGGCCACCATGCATGCTCAAATGGCCTCTGCAAGGCCTGGTATGGCCTAGGGTCTCACAGAGGCCATTTGAGCATGCACAGTGGCCATTTTGTTTTCGGTGGACTTTTTTTTTTAAAAAAAAAAATTGTTAAAAATTGTGCCCCCCTTCAAGTGGTGCCCAGGGCACGTGCCCTGCCTGCCCTACCCTAGATATGCCCCTGTAATCTTCCCCAGAATGCCTATTGTTAAGTCAAGGCCAACTCCAGGTTTCACTGGGCCCTGTGCAAAACCCTCTGCTCACCAACCATAATAATGTGGACATCTCCCCTGAAAATTAACTGCTTGCATTATTGGTGCCCCATTGGGCACAGCCCCTAATGGCACAGCAGGGATGCAACCTGCCTAGAGAGCAGGAAGCTGTTGGTTCGAATCCTCGCTTTTGTGTTCCCAGAATATGGGAAACCCCCATTTCAGGTAGCAGCGATATAGGAAGGTGAAAGGCATCATCTCCTACTACATACCAAGAAAACCACATTGTTCTGTGTTTGCCAGGAGTCGAAACCGACTCAACAGTACAACCTTTCCTTTCTATTGATCCCTGGGGGGGATTAATGGTCAGTGGGTGGCTGACGCACTGGGGAGCTTCCACAATGGGTGGCATTGCTCCTGTTATCATCACCAACATGGGCTGTAAGCCTGAGGCTTACTGGATGGTGGCAGGCAGCATCAGCAGTCAGTGTTGATGCTCTCAGCACCACCAGAGCTGGAGCAGAGGTGCCATTTTAATTTCTAAAATGGTGAAATTTGATTTTAATTTTCCCCTGATTTAGAATTGCTCTGGAGGGACTCAAGGATATTGGCAAGAAGGTTTGGGGCTGAGGAGCAAGTGAGGTGAGAAGCAGGTATCAGCAGCAATGGGTTATAGAGGCTCCACAGCAGGCATATCTAAGGGTGCCATGTGCTGACCCCAGTCCTATATTAAATAGAAAACCAAAAAAAGGCACTGAATGCATTTAGAGGAGCACTGTTCTGATTAAAATCATGTCATTTCTCTCCCCCATCTAATAATTACTTACATATTGCAATGCTACTACTTCAAGCTTGAAAGGAGAGCACTTTTTTAAAAAAAAAACTTGGTCATCAATCTGTGCTAATGAATGGAATGAGACACACTGCATTCTTCAGCTTTACTGGAACCTCTTGTTCCATCCTGTTGCATTTTTCAGAACCAATCATCTATGAAATAATCACTGCTTCGAAGCTTGTTCTAAATGAGTGCTTGTTGTGTTACCCTAGCTACCAATGTCTATACATTAATTCTTCAACACTAAAGGGAAAAAAATAGTTTTAACATTCTCTGCAGTCTTTTCAGATGACAAGTTAATATGCAGGGGCAGGGTCAACACCAAATCACCTCAGGTTCAGGGGCTCAGTATTAAAGGAACTCTGGAAAGGGTTCCTATCCCCTATGGTGAAACCTTCAATATGCAGGGAGATTGCTGATCACAAGGGTGAGAAAAAGGCAGGAATCATGAGACGTGTAAAAGCCCAGGTTCTCATCAAAACTCAGCTCACTGGTGCGGGCAAGCAAGAATGAAAGTCAAGAAGTTGGGAACCAGAGGTTCCCAAGGAACATGCACTTCTGATGGGCATGTCATCCAAACTTGCCAGCCTCTGGTTGGCACCTGAACTTACCAACTTCAGCCTGATTTCAGTCACATCTTATTGGTGGATGGGTTCAGATGGCAGATGTGTTGTCTGAATCTGCTGGCCTCTGACTGGTTACTAGACTTCCTTACTTCAGCCTGATTTTCTCTACCCAACTTCAGTCCTATTTGTAACTTAGGGCTGAAGTTGGGTAGAGAAAATTAGGCCAAAGTCAGGAAGTCTAGTCACCAACCAGAAGCGGGCAGATTTGAACAACACACCTGTCACCTGAACCCATCCACCAATAAGATGTGACTGGGAAGATGCCCTGGAGATCCATCTCAACTGAATTGGAGAATAGCAGCACAGGGCTGTGAAGTTTGGCTACATCCAGTTGAGTTTATATGGGGAACCTACTTTACCGCCAGTTATTTGATTTGATTTATTTAGTACATTTGTATACCGCCCCATACAAAAAAGTCCCTGGGTGGTTTTGTTTTGTTTTGTTTGACACATTTATATACCACCCACTACCAAAGCCTCTAGGTGGTTTACAACAACAGGACAAAATGAAAATTTAACACATTTAAAACATATATGAAATTTGAAGTTAAAACAATCAAAAATTTGACTAAGAAACTTCAACTAAAACTTCAGCAGCTAAAAAGCTTGGCTGAAGAGATGTATCTTCAGTTGTTCCCTAAAAGCCGTCAGGGATGAAGCAGTTCTAATCTCAGCAGGAACTGTGTTCTACAGCTCCGAGGCAACTACAGAGAAGGCCCATTTCTCTTCACAAGGGGAACTAGTTACCACCCATTAGGTATAGTTGAAGCTTGAGATCAGTGATGCCTGGGGAATGTCCTGGCTGGTAGCCCTGAGCAACAAGTAAGAGGGAGGGGTCAAGAACTGTCCCCTACACACTGTTCTTGGCTATGCATATATGCCATGTTCCTTCAATAAAGTTGTGGCTGATTTAATCCCATTTGTTGGTGTCTGCTTGTTTCTTTCTTCCACAGCAAAATAAAATAAAATAAAACCTAAGACAAAATGAAGGCCAACAAGCAGCCAAATGAATCTTAATTGTTTTGGACCAAGTACAGAAGCCACTACAAAGTGACCAAGTTCTTGGGGAAAAAATGAAATTATGGTCCTTTATTTTTGCTAGATAGGATTGTAAAAAGAAAGAAAGAAAAGACTGCCTCAAAATACTTTTGGTCAGATTTTCATATTACAAGCTGAGATTAAACCCAAATCATGAGGTAACACTTAAACACAGAGACATATGCAAAATCTTTCATTAAAAATAGGTTTTTAAATAAGCTGAAGATCTTTTAACAGGATATTGTTCATTATTTTCAAGTTTTTTGTGCAATTGCCATGGTGGAAATAATGGGCATAATGGTTTGCATCCAGTGCAGTGTTATGTCTCTGTAACACTGCACTCTGGGGCTGCTGTGTTCTCCAAAAAGAGGGTTGGGCTTGCACAAAATGGGAGGTTGCACAAACAGTGTTTCTTTAGATTTCCCCATTGTCCAACAGGTGGAGATCCAACCTTCCTGGAAGCAGATGGATGTGCCTGGTAGTGAGATATAGTGAGATAAGATCTCACTATTTTACACTGAGGGATATCGGAACTAAACTCTGTGTAATATGATGCTTTCTTTTCTTAACATAGCTGTGGGTTCTTTATTGTGTGTAATATGGATTTCAGTTTACATTGAACATTGCTCAACACTGAATAGAATACACTATCCCTATTTATGAGGAATTCCGTGAGCACATTGTAGTGCCGTGTAGATCTATCTATCTATCTATCTATCTATCTATCTATCTATCTATCTATCTATCTATCTATCTATCATATTTTTATACTGCCTGATATATACATATTTAGGCAGTGTACAAAATTTAAAACAATATAAAAAGTCATAGATTAGAATCCATGAAACACAATAAAAACAATAACATAAAAACAAATTGTTAAAACAATTATTAAAAGTTATTAAAACAAATTATTTAAATTAATTCTAATTAAAAGCCTGAGAGAACAGGTGAGTCTTGAGGGTCTTCCTGAAAACAAACAGAGAAGGAGATGTTCTTATTTCAGCAGGGAGCATATTCCAAAACCCCGGGGCAGCTACAGAGAAAGCCCAGTCCCGGGTCGCCACCAGACGAGCCAGCGGCAACCGTAACCAGACCTCTCCAGAAGATTGTAACAGGCGGCAGGGTTTATGACAAAGGAGGTGCTCTCTTAAAAACTCTGGGCCCAAGCTGTTAAGGGCTTTATAGGTAATAACCCACACTTTGATTCCACCCAGAAACATATCAGCAGTCGGTGCAGTTATTTTAAAATTGGTGTTATGTGGTCCCTTCGTGTTGTCCTGGAGACCAAGCTGGCTGCCGCATTTTGTATCAGTTGTAGTTTCTGGACTATGTGCAAAGGCAGCCTCACGTAGAATGCATTACAATAGTCAAGCCAAGAGATTACTAGCATATGTACCACAGTTTTAAGGTCATTTACCTCCAGAACTGGACATAGCTGACGTATCAGCCGAAGCTGATAAAAAGCACTTCTGGACACTGCCTCAACCTGAGAAACCAGAGAGAGCTTCGAGTCCAGGAGCACTCCCAAGCTACGTACTTGATCTTTCAGGGAAAGTGTAACCCCATCTAGAACTGGCAGATCTAAACCATCTCTTGGGTCCTGACACCACACAGTCAGTACCTCCATCTTATTTGGATTCAACTTCAGTTTGTTATCCTTCATCCAGCCCATTACTGCCTCCAGGCAGGCATTTAGGGAAGATATGCCATTTCCTGATGAGGTTGACATGGATAAATAGATATGGGTGTCATCTGCATATTTATAACACCCTGCACCAAACCTCCTGATGATCTCTCCCAGAGTTTTCATGCAGATGTTAAAGAACCCTGGAAACAGTATGGAGCCTTGTGGAAATCCACACTTCAGTTCTTGCTTTGCAGAACAACAATCTCCAAATGACAACATCTAGAATCTACCAGAGAGGTAGGAATGGAACCACTATAAAACAGTGCCACCTAATCCCACCCCCTTCAGGTGGTCCAGAAGGATACCATGGTCGATGGTACCGAAAGCCACAGAGAGATCCAAAAGGATCAGCAGAATCAGACAGACACCCTCTGAGACAGACTCCCTCTGCCGAAAGCCAGTTGGAGCTCACCCATCAGGCCGACCAAGGCAGTCTCAACCCCATCGCCACATGAAAGCCAATTTGAAATAGGTCTAGATAATCTGTACCATCCAAAACTGCCTGGAGTGAGAGGCCACCACGCGTTCAATCACCTTGCCCAGCCATGGAAGATTAGAAACAGGTCTGTAATTAGCTAACTCTGAAGGAGCTAGTGTAGCTTTCTTCAAAAGTGGTCTAATAATAGCCTCCTTAAGACAAGGAGGCATCCTGCCCTCCCTCAGAGAAGCATTTATAATATCTACCAGATCCTCTCTGATAATATGATTACCAGATGAGATAAGCCAAGTTGGGCAAGGGTCAAGAGAACAGGTTGTAGGACGCACAGTCCAAAGCAGTTTGTCTGGTCACAAACTAAAAATGATACAATCTAATACCATAAGATGAGTTGCTGGACACCTCCACGGTAGACTCTGCAGCAACTGTGGAATTCAGCTCAATCCGAATATGAGAGATTTTGTCTGCAAAACAGTCATTAAAAACATCACAGCAATTGACTGATGGTTCCAAGTTTAAATTCAAGGTTCCCTCAGAACCCTAGACAACTCAGCTGGATCTGAATTTGTGGAAGCAATGTGGGCAGAAAAGAACTGCTTCACTGCTGCCCTCACTGCCAGAGTATAGCTCTTCAAATGTGCTCTGTGTTGTGCCCTATCAGATTTGCGTGGAGTCTTCCTCCATTTGTGCTCTAGTCCTCTACCTCACCGCTTCAGCTCCCAAAGTTGATCTGAATACCACAGGGCTGTCTTTAAAGCAGGTCGGAGAGGACGCTTCGGATCGATCGTGTCTACTGCTCTAGTGAGTTCATTATTCCATGTTTGCACCAGAGTATTGACAGAATGCAAATTTCCTTCCTTGTCTTGCTTTTGATACTTCAGCAGATATTATTTCAAAACTTTGGCTAACCATTTGTCAGAATATCTGGATGTTAGCAATCTTCTTTCTGAAGCTGCCTTTTAACTGTATGAATTTTGGATGATGCAGGCAATATGTGTGAAAACAAGTTACAGTGTGTGTGTGTTTTAATGCAAATACAAATGTGAAAAGCTCGTTCAGCCTCCTAGTAGAGGAAATGTGTGAAACTTGTTGGAACGCAGCAACTGCTCCACCTTACAATTATCTCCATTTAGAGGTATACTTGTCTGGTACATTTGCAATCCCCAGCCAAAACTTGAGCCTTTCCACACCTAACTTGGGTAATTATTTCAGCAGTAGATTCTTGAGGAATGCAAAAGATAGTTTAGATTAACATAGACTGAGGTAATAAAACAAAGACGTATTTTCTTCCCTTTGATCAAAGCAAATGTAGTAATGAGGGCATCAAATTATAGTGCTTTTCCTTGCAGAATCAGAGGAGAAAAGAATTCACCACTGACATTCATCCAGCTCGCTCTCCCCCCCACTTCTCACCACCACATGCTTCAGGCAACGGATGGGGAGGAGTAGGAAGGCATGTTAATGGCATATAGGTGCATTACCCTTTTAAAACTGATGTGCACAAGATGTGCTGAAAATGAAAGTGTTGATACAAAATTGATAAAGGACCAAGAACCACAGGAAATAGTTCTTATTGGGGTTTTGTTTTTGTTTTTGTTTTGTTTTGTAAAAAAATGGCAATTGACTTGGATGTTTGACCAAGAAAGGGATGTTATACACTCCTTTGAGAATATATCTTTTATTATATTAAAACATACCCTGCTACATGTTTTAATAAAAGCAGTTGTCGCATTGTTTTGACACGTATAGCACGTAAACCGCCCTGAGCCTTTTGGAAAGGCGGTATAAAAGTTTTAATAATAAATAATAAATAAATAAATTTACTGAGAAGTAAGTCCTAATGAGTTCAGTGGAGTTCAGTGTGCATATAACTGCAATCTTAACAACATCACTTAAATCAGTGATTTTTATGAATCATGTATGGCATGATATCAGGTTTGAATCTAAGCCCTACTAGCTTTGAAAGCCAGCCACCCCCTTGTGTTGCCCATAAAATATTAGGATGGGAATATTCTTTTTAACACCTGTGCAATCGGTGAGTAGCTTCCCATTTAACAGCAGCAGGCAAGGTGCTGACAACCGCTAGTTCCTAGCGAATGTGTGCTGAGCCTTGGGAAGCAGTCACTGGGGGCCAGGACTGGGTAAGCCAGGAGTCAAGTCATGGATCAAGCCAGGTCAGGGGCCAGACACGAGTCAAGAGTCAGGAATACGCCAAGGGTCAAGCTAAGTAAGTAGTCAGGAGCCTATGTGGAAATGTTATTGTAATGTGCCCAGCCAGTAGGTGGCACTAGCATTTGCTAGTGGTGATCTTAATTGGAGGCAGAGCCCCTTCCTTCTTCCTGCCTGTACCTTTGTTGGACTTGTCTCTTCCTGTTACACAATAAAGTAGTCTTAGCCTACAATGGCTGCCTTCCTCTGAGCTCTCATGACAGCCAGAGGATAAAGCAGGCAATCAGGCAAGCCAAGGACCAATCCAAGCAGACAGGAGAGCCACTGAAACAATCACAGCAGAACAAAGGGGCCTTGGTACTGATATAAAACCTGCCTCAGCCTGCTAGAGGAAAAGGCCAATGAGCGATCCTAAAAGGCGGAGCTGGTCCAGGGTTTCAGAAGCCTAGGAATCTGTTCTAATTGCTACATTACAGCAGACGCCTAGGCTTCTGAAAACCTGGGCAAGCCCCATCTTTTAGGGCTCTATAAGATGGCAGGCTTTACTTCAGGTTTTACTTCATTATGTAGCAGACTGCCACGGTGAAAGCAATGTTCAGAGTCCCAGGGCAGGCAGAGCATGACAGTACACAATATCCAAAACGTCTATGAAAGTCTGCTTTTGAGTGTGGCTTCTTGTAGCCGGATTGATTAAGGATACATGCCTGGTAGACTACACTAACTGTGATTTAGCTGGACTGACTAAGAGTCGTCGATGAGAAATCTCTAATTCCTTTTAAGGCTTTCTCTTCAAACAAGGAGAGGCACTTGTCTGATCGCGAAAGAGTGAGGGAAAACAATCCTATAAAATTAACCAGATCATAGATCCCATTGTGCTGATTACAGGCTTCCCAAACAACTCCAAGTGCACAATAGTTTCCATATGTATACTTTTCCTGTATAGTAGAACACAAGTTTGAAAGAGCGAGGTCTCACATCCTTGTGCCTCTACGGCGGTTTCCTCAGCTGCTTGGCATGTAGTAGGCCTGAAAAATAAGCTACATAAAAGTTTCTGCACACTCTGGAGGGAGAATTTTGCAGATTTTTAATTTCCATACATCAAAAGTGGGTGCCTTATGTTTTACTCTGTAGTACACACCCAACACTATTTCAGTCATTTAGTCCCTAACAATCCTTTTGAAATCAGTGGGTTTATTTGAGAACCTGAAAAATTGCAGGTTTAGTCAGTACTCAGATTTTCAAAAGAAGAGTCCATCTCATAGGGCTTCCAATTGTATGCACACATAGGCACATTGCACATATACAGTGTGCAGCAGTGGAAGGCAACTGTCCCCATTCTACATGCATTCTGAAATGCCTGCACAGGGCTATTTTATGGAATAAATTGGTATTTCCTTTGCCATGTGTACAAATCCAACCATAGGGATTCCAATGTCCTGCCTAAAATGGCGTATCTCTCCCAACCCTTTATTTCTCCAGTATCTAGCCAGGCAGGCTCTCCACATCCATCTTGCCAGACTGTTGTTTGTTGACTCTCATTAATCTGGATCTCTTTTAGTCTTGTGTTTACTAGCAAAGAACTCACATCATTCATCCAGGCCTCTGACCAAGGTCCAAAATATTCCTTTCAGCCCCCTTAGCATCAACACCCATTATGATAAATAAGGTTGTCTGCTCTTCCTTAATCCTTCATGTTTTCTGTGGGCCCAGAGAAAGTCTGATAAGTTTCAGGGGAAGCTTATCACTGATGGATGACTGCCCCCCCCTTTATTTTATTTATGTTGACATTGATATCCTGTTCTTCCTTCAAGCTGGTCTTGTGGTAGCAAGCATGGTTTGTCCCCTTTGCTAAGCAGGGTCCACCTTGGTTGCATATGAATGGGAGACTACATTTTATTTATTCAATTTCTATGCCACCCTTCCTAAATTGGCTCAGGGTGGTTTACACAGAGAAATAACAAAGCTGGGGGTCGATAGGGCCAGTTACTCTCCCCCTGCTAAATAATCACCACATTAAAAGGTGCCTCTTTGCCAAGTTAGCAGTGTGAGCACTATAATAAATTCCTCTGATGGGGCTGCTCTGGGAAGAGCAACCTGCATGCTTGCATGCAGAAGGTTCCAATTTCCCTGCCTGGCATAGCCAAGATATTGCTGAGACACCTGTTTTCAACTTGGAAAACCTACTGCCATTCTGTGTAGACAATACTGAGCTAGATGGACCAATGTTCTGACTCGGTATATGGCAGCTTCCTATATTCCTACGTTCCAAGGATCTAGTGAGCATGGTTATGCTTATCCTCACAACAGCCTTGTGAGGTAGGTTAGGCTGCCAGATAAGTGACTGGTACAGAGTCATCCAGTGAGTTTACTGGGTGAACAGGGATTTGAACTCAGGATGCCCTGATCCAGATCCAGAACTCTAACCACTACTCCATACTGGCTGCAGTGTTTGATCAATATATTCATGTGTATCATATGAAGATGGGGAGCAAAATGACTAAAGATGGGGAACAAATAACTGAAAGCTGCAGCAAATTATGCATGTGAGGTGCTTTGTGCAGATCAGTTAAAAGAAGAAGAAACACAGTGCCCTGATGCATTAGGTCCAGTTAAGAAACAAGCCTGAGTGATTCAGAACATCAAACCCAGAGGAGAAAATCAGGTAGGGAGAAGTGAGAAGCATCTCTTTCCTAAGCAGATTTGCAGTTGCTTTACAGTGGCTCACTTGCATGATGAGCAGCACCTGCATGAAAGCAGGAGATGCTCCCCAGAGCAAGGTTAGCATGGTGTTCTACGGCAAGCATCTGGCCGCAAATGAGAATATTATCATTACTTTCAAGTCCTAAAGGAGCCCTTGTTGAAATAATAAAGTTTTACAATTGTTCTAGCTGAAGTCCAATTAAAATAGCCTTTTTATTCTTAATAGGAAGCTTGAATCAACTGCAAATGCTCCACTGCCAAGACAGGATTATAGGCTTTGCTGTCCTTGGGGTTATAATTTAGTTGAGGGGGAAATGTATAAAGTATTTATGAAATTTTAATAGATATTCTTGCAGAATACAGATGCGTGTTTTAGAATGTGAGAGAAAGAATATCTGGCACTCTAAGAGGCCGGCTTCTACCAGAAAGCCCATGAGTCAATTGGTGTTCAGGATTGGGCCAGTAACTGTGGCTCCAGCATGTGTGACAAAGATGCTGGAGATTCTGCTGGCATCCCAAAAACTTAATATGGCAGTCAAAACTGATAGTCAATAATAAGAGAATCATTTAATGACTTAAATGAGGAGGCAGGCCCTTCAGTTTTGTTTTCATCAGGTCTTTGAAGCAAGGGACATATGGAACATATGAATATATGAAGCTGCGATATACTAAGTCCGACCATCAGTCTATCTATACAGACCATCTCAGTATTGTATACACAGACTGGCAGTGGCTTCTCCAAGGTTGAAGGCAAGAGTCCCTCTCAGCCCTATCTTGGGGATGCCAGGGAGGGAACTTGGAACCTTCTGCACACAAACATGCAGGTGCTCTTCCCAGAGCAACCCCATCCCCTAAGGGGAATATCTTACAGTAGTATTACATGTAGTATCCCATTCAAATACAAGACAGGGTATACCCTGCTTAGCAATGGAGACAGTTCATACTTGGGTGATACTTGGTCTTTCATTCTTGGGTGACTCTTTAGCTCTCCTAAACAAATTTTAAAATTCAGTATTTTCTGAACATAGTTTACTGTGTCTTAGTGCAACTTGTATATAGCCCTACAAAAATAAAGGACCTATTTTAGTTCTTTCACTTAATTAGCTCTTTCATGGACTATTTCCATGACTTACATGAAGATACATAAAACAAGACCTGCTTGCCATCATCCATGCTCTGGTAACTTTCTGCATGTTGTTGCACTGCTGTGTATATGGGGCTACCCATGAAAGTGGTCTAAAAGATGAAGTTGCACAAACTGCTAAAGTAAAGTAAAGTATGCCGTCAAGGTAATTCTGGCTCCTGGCACCCACAGAGCCCGGTTTTCTTTTGGTAGAATACAGGAGGGGTTTACCATTCTGCACAGTATGAGATGATGTCTTTCAGCATCTTCCTATATCGCTGCTGCCTGATATAAGTGTTTCCCATAGTCTGGGGAACATACCAGTGGGGATTCCAACCTGCAACCTTGTGCTTATTAGTCAAGCATTTTTCCGCAACAGCCAGATTATTAACAGAGCTTGAGCCCTTTCTCACAATCCATGAGAAAGGGCTTGAAGGGGCAGGTGGATTGCCCACCCACCACCTTCCCTCCCCGGCAGATGATCCTCTCCTTCTTGCTGGGCAGGTGGATTGCCTACCCACACAACTACCAGCTTCTTCCAGCAGCAGATAGGATTGGAGGCCGGGAGGCCCCTGGAACTCCTAAAATGCACCACACAGGTACGTGGTGCATTATGGGGAGCACCCCGATGCCAACAGGGAGGCTCCGGGTGTGTGGGTGACATGCTGAGCCAGGCATCACTGACACATTATCGGTTAGCCTGGGCTAATGGTGCATTTGTGCCCTTAAACTGGGCTAACAGCCGGGCTGCCTTGCAGGTTTGCCTTGCGTGGCTAGCGGGGGTTCTCACGCGCAGGAAAAACTGGGCTGGGCTTCAGTTGCCTGGTTTTGCCAGGAGGTGACAACGTGGTGTAGTGGTTAGAGTGCTGGACTAGGACCAGGGAGACCCGAGTTCAAATCCCCATTCAGCCCTGATACTAGCTGGGTGACTCTGGGCCACTCACTTCTCTCTCAGCATAACCTACTTCACAGGGTTGTTGTGAGGAGAAACCCAAGTATGTAGTACACGGCTCTGGGCTCCTTAGAGGAAGAGCAGGATATAAATGTAAATGGGATATAAATGAAGCGAGTATATTAAGCTGTGGCAATGCACTTCTTGTCTGCTTGCTATTCTGATGTATTATCTACATGTACTCCTTTAAGCGATGTAGTAGAACCCACAACCTGTCCCTTTCTAAATCTCTTTCTGCCTCCCTACCCAATCAGCTCAGTTATAAACCCTCTACCCATGATCATCCAAACCTGGGTTATCTGCTCCTAATTCAGGTATGTATGTACATGTGAACCTGGTCAACCCCCCGCCCCCATCCCAGGATGTCCAAAACCAGGTAACCCTGTTTCTAACCCTGGTGCAGACCAGGTGCAGAGCAGGGGCCCCGGTGCCTGGGTTAATGGAATGTGTGTCTGGTTTCCACGGTATTTGCAGGTCCCTGCAGTAGGGGTGTGCACGAACCCAGGTTTGTGTGGCAATCCAAATTCAGTACAGGTACAGCAGTACACTTCCTATCTGTACCCTATATGTGAGGGGCCTGTACCCAATTTCACTTTTAAAATGAACGCAAGTACAACCATTCACACAATAACATGTACAAATGTATAGACATAATGAGCCCTGACACATGATCATTATGGCCTAGGAAGTAGCCCAACCTGGGTGATCAGCCCCACCCAGCCCCAGTGGGTCCTCCAGACATGCCCCTGCTATCCTGCCAGGCCTTGCATTGCGAGGCAAAACGTCAGTGATGGCCTGCATGCACCACATTGCCACCATGGCTGGCCTGAGCATACATGGGAAGACTTGGCCTTCTACAGCGGCCCATTGCCCCGCCCTGATGCACGCTGATTGGTGCAGCCCCAAGAGGCAGTGCCTACCCTTCAGCTCCTACCCTGCAGCTGCCCAAGGAAATGACCTCACCCCAACCCCCAGTGTACCCCAGCCCTCTGGGCAGGGCCGCCAGTAAGGCTAAACTGCATCATCCACAGAGGGACAATCCCCCCACTCCAGTGGTTGAGCTGGTGCCCAGCACAGCATGGGGGGTGTAGGCAAATACCTGCTCCATGGGGCAGTGATGGGAGCCTTCTCACCATGAGCTAGAGGGGAAGGCGAGGGTCCCAGATGGGGTATCTCCACAACCACCCTCACATGCATGCTGGCCTGGACACTGGTGGCAGCCCTGCCAATCAATTGGGCTGCCAACATGACCGGCAATAATTAATTGTTGTTTTTGTTTTCTCCCATGGTTTTTGGCTGCTGCACACTAGCAAACAACAATGTGCCAATTTCTGGAAAGGAGGCATGAGCCTCCAATAACCCAGTTAAATAATAGGATAAGGTCTCCGCCAGGATCTTCTGCCCCACTGTGGGTTGCAACTCTCCCCCGCGTGCATGTGCAGTAGCCCCCCAATGGCTGCCACGCATGCAAATGGGGCCAAAATGGCCCTGAAACAGGCCAAGCCAGCCACTGGGGACTTGATGGGAGGCCAGTGGGTGGGGGGGAGGGGAAGCCACCAGAGATCCCCTCTGTGGCTGCAGCAGCATCCCCGAGGCCTCCAAGGCCCTCAGTAGCAGTAAGCTGAGCTTTTTTGGACAAGATTTAATGGTATCTGGCACCTCTGAACCCACCCCAAACTGTCCCGGGGGGTTCAGCTCAACCGCAAGCCCAACCGGGCCCAATTTGGTTCAAGGTCAATCCCTCGAACAGGCTCGAGATTGAGCCGGTTCACACATCCCTAACTGGCATTCCACTATACCAGTGAACCCATGGTGATGACCCTTCCCCGCACGAGTGCCTGCTGCCCTACATAGGGTGCTTGTTGCTTTCAGCCTGACAGATGACACATGGTGGCAGGTGTGTGGGTGGCTGTGGCCCGCATGTTTGATGTAATGGCTTTCCTACTGCTGGCGCTGCCCTGGCCTGGGACACATCTGGCAGGGTCTGCAGGGCAGTATGCCCCTTCCCTGGTATCCATTCCTGCCATGAAAATCTATGGTGCCCTATTGGGCTGGGGGGAGAGGTGGCATCTGCATGGTGTTTTCAACTGGTGGTGGCCACACAACTGACTAACCCAGGTTAGTGCAGTGCTCCGAGGCCGGGATTTCAAAGCGATTAGCAGCATTTTGCTAGCCTTGGTTTGGGTGCCTTTCCCCCATCCACATGACCTGCTAACCTGGGTTAGTCCACCACTAACCTGGGTTAGTGTCATCATATGTCGAGGCTCAGTGTCTGAACAGGACAAGTGTGCCAGAGGCAGTTTGGGTTTGCACTGGCTGGCCACGAGTCCTGATCTTTGTGCCCTGAAGCAAATGTGAGGATCAGGTTTCTACATGGGTACAGCAGTACATGAATAGACCTGTTCAACCAGGGTTCCCTGCCACATGGAATGATTTCACACATAACACATGCAGAAACCAGATTCTCATTTTTGCTGCATTGTGAGAAGGTTGCACCAGACAGCATGATCCTGCTGTGCACATTCCACATGGAATGTGAACATATGGAACATTGGTAGGAAGAGGGCCAAATGCCTTGCCAAAGACCACCCAACAAAGATTTCATGGCTGAGATTGTAACTAGGGATCTTCTGGCTCACAACTCCTGCTCTTCACTACTACACTACAGTAGCTTGAATTGTTTCAAATGGCAGAAGTCTAAATAAATTCCCGATATTAGTTGAGTGGGAGATCCCAAACAGAAAGGTTCCCTGTGTTCTCTAAATTACTGTAATCTTGCAACGTGATTCTGTAGGATTATTTGTAAGATGAGCTAGTAGTGCATGAGTACATAAATTATAGTGGCTTCATTTTCCTTGTGTAGTGTTTGACAAATGTTTATACATTGTTGTTCTTCCCCTGTGGAGAGATTTTTTAGAATGTTCATAGCATTTTTGTTATTAGCCACAGTTGCAATTGAAGGGGTGGAATTTCAGCAAACATTCAATAGTATTTCCTGCGAAGACAATGCTTTGCATCGAGTTATGTTCCTACAATGCAAAAATCCCTCTCCAGTGGAGTGAGGATGCCTACGTTCAAATTCTTACTCTGACATGAAGCAAATAGGTGGTCTTGGGCAAAGTCATGATAGCCCTATTCCCATGTTATGCCCAGCACATGTATAGTCTTTATACAGTGTATGCATGTATTATTATTATTTTCTTTTACATTTTATATCCCGCTCTTCCTCCAAGGAGCCCAAGAGCGGTGTACTACATACTTAAGTTTCTCCTCACAACAACCCTGTGAAGTAAGTTAGGACGAGAGAGAAGTGAATGGCCCAGAGTCACCCAGCTAGCATCATGGCTGAATGGGGATTTCAACTCGGGTCTCCCCAGTCCTAGTCCAGCATTCTAACCACTACACCACGCTGGCTCTTGTATAGATATGTATGCATGTAGTTCTTCACACATTATGTTCAATGCATGTACAGTAGTACATTTCCAGCATATATATATGTGTGTGTCTGTACAGACACCTGTACACATGTACAGTGTAATGTATGAATGGAGGTACTATTTAGCTAGAATAGGGATGCCCTCTAGATTGAACATAATTAATAACTGTACATGCATACAGATCTGCACATGCATCCACTGTACACAGATGTTACAGTGAACAACAGATGAGTTAGTAATCTCTTTCTGGACTATGTACATTCTGGCTGCATATGAGTGCACCAATGATTCCTCTGAATGACAAATTCCCTGCTCAAAGAAAACTAGTGTGTCAGAGAGAAGGCTAGATTAGAATGCTTCTCTTTGACATCTCAATTTCTTGACATTTTGTTTTGTACAGAGGAGCATTCAGTAATGTGAGCTTTCCTCTTTGGTCTAAAGTGGCAGAGTTGAGGAGCAGGTTTATTTGCTTATTTTCTCTTTATGAGAACTAGGACTTTGACCCCACAGGGATCTTTTGGCGAAAACAGGACATATCCATGAACCCCATCCTTAGATCTTTGGAGGATGGGCAACATACATATTACTACTTGCTGAGCACTTTTATTTAACTGCTTCAACCACTTTCTTGCATCTACCCTTTTAAGGTCTAGGGATGTGAAAGCCGGCTTGCCAGCCGCGGGCAGGGCAGGGATCAGTTTCTTTTTAAAATCCTTTTAAAAGGAGGAACGCAGGTGCTTACCTTCTCCTCCACCTCCCCACTGCTCATCTGGGACTGGGGCTGGTGTGCAAAAGACCAGACGTGGCTGCTTCCTTGTTCCCAGCAGTCTGTGTGTGGTGTCAGTACACACATGGCCACTGTTCATGCATGGCGGCCATTTGCATGGTCAGCATGGTGTGGCTGACCACGCAAATGGCCACCATGCGTAGGCTGCTGGAAACAAGGAAGCAGCCACATTTGGTCTTTTGCACACCAGCACCGGTCTCAGATGAGCAGTGGGGCAGCAGAGGAGCAGGTCAGCACCTGTGTTCCTCCTTTTAAAACGAACTGATCCCCATCCCAGCAGACCGGCTTGGGTGCATCTGCCTGAACCAGTTCAGCACATCCATCCTGATGTGCCAGACTGGTTCGGGCACATCCTTATGAAGGACCCTGTGAGGTAGGCCTTTAGGATTTGTATTTTATGCATAGTGCCTGAGAGATCATGAGTTGCCCAAGACCAAAAAACTGTGACAGAGGGGAGTCTTGAATCTAGCCCTCATAGATCCCACACCAATCCCACTTGGCCACACTGGCAACTGCAGATGTTCCTATATCTAAATATGTCAAAATTAAGACCTACGGCATAGGTAACTTTAGTACACATGAAAAAGACATTTATGAAAATGTCAGGCTTGGGAATAAAGAAGTGGATATTTGTTGTTTATTCAAGTGGCAGAGAATTTAGCCTAGACGTCAAAACCAAGAAAAAAAGTGTGACTCCAGCATTTGCTTGCAATTTTTAGATAAAGTAATGCTAAAGCATTTCTCAAAGGAATGGATTAAATGTTTATTATGTAAATGTACTTCCCCATCAATCTATCCTTTGTTCATTTAGATAAAGTGGCATGCCAATTCTATGTCAAACAAGTGCTGATTACAAATAAATAATTCAGCACTGAGATGCTGTCTACAGAGTAGGAAAAAGAGAAACAAATTGGAATAGAATGTCAATAAATTTACACGGCTAAATTTCAATCAACTTTCTCTGATTGGATAATTACGTTCCCAGGTTGCCGAGAGGGCAATGGAAGAAGGAAAATGTCAGTGGCTGAGGAGGATTACAGCCCAAGAGGAGCTTTGCAGTGAAAAGGGACAGTGAGAGACCAACCCAAATATGGGCTTCTTTCTAGGTTAGCTGCCCATGTATACCAACCCCTAACCTGAGAATGTGATTAAAAGGTATTTGGCTCCACCTCTGTGATGAGAGAAAAGAACTTTTCTTAGGGACTAACTAATGGCTCACCACTGAATAAATATGGCCCCCACCCACACCGCTCTTTTTCTTCCAGTGGGGCTCTGAGATTAGGAGGAATGTAAAGGAAAATGGCTGAGTGGAGAGAGGATTGTGGGAGAATTGTGAGAGAAAGACAGCAAGCAGGAGAAGGGTTAAGGTTCATCCACATTCTGACATATGTTGTGCTACCATGATACATAATTAGGCCATTAGTCATATAAGGTTCTAGGGATTTTTTTTTTAAAGGTGGTGGAGGATAAACCTTTAACAAGTGCTATAAAGAAGGGAAGGGGCAATTCTTTTAAAACATAGTTGTGTTGACAAGTGGATATCAGGGAAAACTTGAGAACTGAGCAGAGAAAACTAACAGATAGCCGGGATTGACTTTTTGGGAAAAGGAGGCACAGGGCATTATAGAATATTTTTCTCTGGCAGCTCTCTCTCTCTCTCTCTCTCTCTCTCTCTCTCTCATATTTTTATACTGCCTGATATGTACATCTCTAGGTGGTGTACAAAATTTAAAATATTTAAAAGTCACAGATTAGAATACATGACACAATAAACATAGAATAAAATAGTTATTAAAATAGTTTTAAAATTATTAAAATTAATTCTAATTGAAAACCTTTTTAAAAGGCTGCACTCTCTCAGGGGCATCTTACCAGTACCGGAAGTCTGTTAAAATGGATGGAGGGAAGAATCTAGTTCTATTTCTGAATGTGGTAGCAATACAGAAATGTAAGTATCTTTTCTCTGTGTTGATGTTCCCCCCATTTAGAAGCAAGGTGACTGGATGCAGAAGAGAGAGCCCATGTGCTGAAAGGAATAGGGGTGAAGACTACCTAGAGGAAGTGAGTTTTGCAGCTTTGTAACCTGAATGAACTCAGTTGCCATTTTCTCTTCTGCACTGCTACTACAGCTAGAATAGGGCAATACCCTTATTAGAACCAACTCAGGTGTCACAAAGTAGTGAACACATTTTCAAGGTGTCTAGAACTCTTCTTCAGGCTGCATGTCAGTCAACAAAACAAAACAACAAGAAATGGAAGGTTGGTAAAAGAGAAGGCTGGACACAAAGTTATAACCCCCAAGTCCGCAGTTTGTAATAAGATGGAGTGCCGGAGGCTGACATAGGCTCAACTTATATGCAGCCTTAATCACATCTTTGGATTTAGTTCTCACACTTTAAAAATAATAATAATAGCACATGTGTTGAAGGGACATCATACCTGAGAGCTGGGGCTTTAGTGCACATGGGGCCCCCCAATCCAGACTGGAAGTGGGCAAGCAGTAGGGTTAAAGTCCTCCCCCACCACACACACACACTATGGTCTTGAACAAAAGCCTCCCCATCATGGGGGCAGGCAGAACAACTATTGCAGGACCAACAATGGGAGGGGAGTTTCTTCTGATTTGGCCCTAACAGATTAAACCCTGCTAGGTGTAAAATGGAATTCATATCATTCATTCATTCATTCATTCATTCATTCATTCATTCATTCATTTATTTACTTACTTACTTACTTACTTACTTATCTATCAAAAGATTTAATATATCGCCCAATCCACAGACTCAGGGCATTGTACAAAGCAAGAACAGCATCTGTGATTTTAAAAAACCGCAAACTTAAATTAAAGGGCAAACGCCTGGTGGGGGGAAAAATGACTTCAGTAAAGATGTAAAGGCTGAAAGGGAGGTGGCAGGCTGAAGACCAGAGACCGAAAGAAGGGCAACCTGAGAGGATCTCACAGGATGGGACAGGACTGGCTGGGAGAGGCGGTCCTGAAAGTAAACAGGTGCTAAGCCCTGAAGGGGTTTAAAGGTGAGAACCATGACTTTGAATTGAACCCAGAAGAAAATAATAGGTGAGCAGTGCAGTGACCACAAGAGAGGTGTCACACTATCATATCTCCTAGCACTATCATATCTCCTAGGTGGGCTGTCACATTCTGGACCAACTGAAGCTTCCGGTTTGTCTTCAAAGGCAACTCCAGGTAGAGTGCATAACAATAATACAAACAGGATAAGACGAGGGCATGTTACCCTCACATTGCACCAAGGGCTACTAGCTACAGAAACAATAATGGTTCTCCCTAGCCCCCCAGCTCCATAGTTCTGAAAATACAGAATCAAGCAGTTACTCATATCTGCCTCCAGCACTAAGCCTCCTGTGCAAGTACAGGAAGTCTGTCTTTCTTTGCATCTTGTTACCATATTTGTTACTTGTGAAAATGCATCTTTTACCCACTAAGAACTGCTAATATAAATATTTTAAGTAAATAAATAAATAATTGGAGAAAAGTTATATCACCATTACTTGCCCGCAAGCGTGTACCTAGGGGCCCTCACAAACCTTTAGGACCAGCAGAGCTAAATGACCCTATAGTTCTCTCCAAATTCATGTCTTTATTAATATTTTCCTGCCACATTGTAACCTCTCAAAAAAGGGAGGAAAGCTACATTTGGAATGTTTCTGAAATTCTTCTTTATAATGTCTACGTGATAACTAACCCTTTTGGAATTTACTGTAAAACACAAGTAGCAATGCTACATCAATATATTTGCTTGTAAAATATGACATAAAATATGGTTTGAGTCTCAAGTACGTATTTTATTCCATTCTTCCTCACAGGAAAGAATCAGAGTTAATATAGGATTGCCAACTATGTTTTTAATGGCCCTACCACTGTGCTTTTCATGGCAGCATAACACAGAGAAACATAACACAGCAGCATGACACAGGGGGTAACAAGGTGAATGGTTTTCCACCAATTTTACTCCATCCCAGGAAAATATGTCAATTAACTAAATGGGGGGGGGGCGCAAATGGAACACGATGTGGAAGATCCATAACTGGATCTTTCAGTTGCCTATTTTTAAAATTGCAAAGCAGCCATGGTGATGGTTATTGAATTTGAACTGTGGAAGACTGTTTAACCCTTTCTTCCCTTACAGTTTTCTCAATCAAAATGGGCTCCTGAAGCTGGAAATCGGGGGGAAGGGCGGTGTGATACAGATATCTGTCTTTAGTGAGTCTGTTCTCAGATTTAGAGGGGTCATTTCAATCAGAACAATGGCACAAGGGCAAAGAATTAAACTTCCCTCCTCCTATCACGGCTGCTCCAGTTCAATTAGCAGCCTCCTGCACAGGGGTATAGCTAGGGGAGAGTGGGCCCATTTCCATCCCTCTCCCTGGTGGCTCCTCAGAGTGAGGGAGATAATGGGGCTATTCTTATGATCACAAAAATCGGGCTAGGAAAATCCTAGCCCGATTTTTGTGATCGTAAGAACCACCGGGCTCGCAGCCAAGCCTGGTGGTTCTGGAGCGGCTAACCCGCTCCTGTAGCCCACCCCTTAGCCTGGGTTTGCGGAGCGAGTGCTCTGCAAACCCGGGCTATCTGCTCGTGAGTAGCCACGGCGTGGCTCCGCGCCACAGCTACTCGTGAGCAGACTCCCAGCCGGGAGGTTTAAAAGCAGCTTCCCCGCTCGGGGGTCTCCCCAGTATGCCCTGCGCACTCGCACAGGACATACTGGGGCTTCCGGAGGCAGCGCGGCCCCTGAGCTCCCTAGCCCCCTCCGTCTCCGTCTCGGAGCCAGTCATCGTGTGGGTGGCCGATCTGGCCACCCAGGGCTCCCTCCCTGCTCGTGAGCGGGGAGAGCGTGCTTAGTCCGCTCTTCCTTCTCACTTCCCAAAACTGGGTCTCACGGATCGTGAGACCCGGTCCAATGAGTGAGGGGGTTCTAGTCAGAAATCTCCTGCATCACTGCTTGTTTGATCCTCCCTAGCACCACCTTGAAAGTCATAAATATGTCCAGGAAGAAGAGGAAGAGGAAGAGGAAGTGGAAGTGGAAGTGGTGGGTTGGGTTGGTGGGTTGCAATCCTAATTTGTAAAATTTGGACTTTGGGATTCCCCACTGAGTAGAGATTCCTAATTATATGACATGATGGTTCAACTTGAGACACAGAGTGTTGGAAGTGATACTCACCTCAGTTCTAAATATATTTCCATGAAAACAAAGTTCTCTTCATTTCAACTGGGCTTAATTCCAGGTCACAGGCCTTGTTAATTGCCATTATATCATGAAGAAAAGGGATCATGGAAGAGCTGTGTCTGATCCCTCAACATACAATTTCCAATAGAGTAAGCAAACTAATCATTTTTCACATGCAGGCTAATTGGGCCTTTCTTAATCAAGCATGTTCATATTTGGTAGCAGGAGCAGTATAAAGCGGTAGATAGGATCGGTCTGTATTAGGCTGAGAAGATGATGTCCCCATTCTGCCATATTAAATCATCTCATTATATACTGTCATCAGGAGAGGTGCAATCACAAATTTGGATTTTCTGTGAGCTTCAGCATTGCAAATCCTGGAGGATAAATCAAAGAGCTTAAATCACAGCAAAGCACAATCTTTTCAGGTCTTCTTTAGAATTACAGGAAATATTTGGGTACAACATTCTGATCTGTCATAACACTGATGTATTGTAGATGGATCAAACTGTTTGTATATACTGTATTTTAAAAACACAAATACATGATAGTTCTTAGAGAGAGAAATAACCCCTGCTTCTGGTTTTTGTCTTAAAAAATGGTAGTCATGCTAACTATTCTACTCAGAGCAGAAATATTTAGTCCTTCTTAGTTTTTGGACTATTTGTGGCATGGCAAAGAAAACACAATCAAAGCATTGTACAAGCAGCAAAGAGGGCGGGAATGCTCTGAAAGCTTTGTGACTGCGCATCTGTCAGCTTTAAGAGATATCACTTTACATCTTCTATATTTTTGACTGAGATCATGTGTGTACTACCCTTCTCCAGGGGACCCTGGGAATTGTAGTTCTGTGACAGCTCTAGGGATCATTAACAGAGAACAAATCTGTTTTTAAGGTTCCTTGGGGAACACTCTGTTAGTTAAACTGGTTTAACTTTGTTGGGGGTAAGTGTAACTTGAGACCACATTTATTTATCAAAGGCAACTTCAGTTCTCCTTCTGTCTACACATTTGGACAGTTGCCCTGGCCCCTATCAGTCAATGAAATTTTTAGTTCTGAGTAGGAGTCTTCCAAAAGAGGCACATCCTAAAATATTTTTGGTCATTCTGTGTATTTAGCCATTCAAATGTCTATTATGAACACCCCTTCAACTGCTGTCAATTTAGTTAAAATAGCTTCCTACAGTTAACATCCTATATTTTCTGATTGGGATGCTTGACGGCAAGCACAATTAAGTAGAATGGAATAATTAACAAGAGCATTGTTGCTTTGCCGTGTCTCAACAGATCATCATTACAGCGGGAGAGGACAGCAAGACCTTTAAGCAGCTGCAGCAAGAGAACAGCTGCCAACCTTTGTTGGGTGTAAATGACAAATGTATGCTCAGTGTACTTGTTTTATCTTTTGTTCCAACATCTGTGATATAGTCTATATGCCACTAGCAATTACTTGTGGAATTCTGGTAAAGAAAATAAAATATGATTACAAGGACGGAAGCAAATATGATGAGTTATCATAGCCATTATGGCAAAAGAATACAGAGCTAGAGCTCTTGAAATT
Organism: Hemicordylus capensis; assembly: GCF_027244095.1. Classification (NCBI taxonomy): domain Eukaryota; kingdom Metazoa; phylum Chordata; class Lepidosauria; order Squamata; family Cordylidae; genus Hemicordylus; species Hemicordylus capensis. The sequence continues at coordinate 161,433,188 of NC_069661.1, forward strand.
TGTTTAACTGCTGACTGAATGCGATCAATCAGTTTGATTTGTGCAATATATTAACTCCTTTTAAATAATCTTTTTTATTATTATTTAAAAAGTCTCATAACAAAAATATACCCTTTTTATAGCCATTCACACTGCATACCTCTTTCGTATTCAAAGCTGTACTTCTAGAAGAGCTCTTGTATCATAAATGTGGTCCCAAGCTGTTAGCACTTCATGGAACATCAGGCAGAAAATAGAACTTCAATTGGAAGGGAAAATATAGATTTTCATGTATACAGCTCGTAAGCAAGTTTTGGAATTATACTATTCTTTGCTTGGGTCTCATTTTCAGCATAATTAATTCCAGTTCAAATGTTATGTTACCCATACCTGCCAACATGTCCCCTTTTTCCCATTCAGGTGACAGGTATGTGATATCCACAAAGAGAACCCTAACTTGCTTTGGTGGAGTGGTGCTCCATGTGGAAAACTGTAACGTTATACTCCACAAATGCCCTCCACTGAATTAGACTATGGGCCAGTCTAATTTCTATGAGCAGAAATAGTAGATGGTACACTCCTCTTGGGAGGTATTTGAGTGGTACCCAATTTAAATATTTTGTTTTTCATTGGAACCAGGCAAGATAGTGATGTCTCTGAATGTCTAGGGTCCATAATGGACTGGATGAAGGTAATAAACTGAAACTCAGTCCAGATAATACAGAGTTGCATATGATAAGTAGTTTGTATGTGCCACATTCCCCCTAAAGGTGAGCTGTTTGGGATGCTCTTGGATGTCTGTTCCTGAAATTATTGATTGATTGATTGATTGATTGATTGATTTTATTTTTATACCGCCCTTCTAGAATGGCTCAGGGCGGTTTACAGTTAAAACAAACCACTAAAACAGTAAAGAGCTAAAACAAATTAAAAACAGTATAACAACTAACAATTTAAAAACATTTTAAAACAACAGTTAAACCATTACAGTAATTAAAACCCCCAAAATCCAGTTTTAAATTTTAAAATAAACCAGATTTTTAAAACCCCCAAATTTAGAATGCTGCGTGAGCTTGGGTGAAGAGATGGGTTTTCAGGTGTTTTTTGAAAATTGCCAGAGATGGAGAGGATTGTATTTCAGCAGGGAGTGCATTCCATAATCTTGAGGCAGCGACCGAGAAGGCCCATGTTGTTTGGTGTAGCCACCAAACAAGTTGGCGGTAACTGGAGACGGATCTCCGCAGATGACTTCAATGGGCAGTGGGGCTTGTAATGTAGAAGATGCTCTCTTAGATACCCAGGGCCTAAGCCTTTTAGGGCTTTGTAAGTTATAACTAGCACTTTGTATTTTGTTCAGAAACCTATTGGCAGCCAGTGGAACTCCATCAGTAAAGAAGTAACATGGTCTCTCCGAGACCATGTCATTTTCCAACTTCCAACAAGACCAATTCATTTTCCAACTTTGGCTGATTTGTCACCTGCAGCCTTTTCTGGATGACCTTGCTAGTATTTTGCATGCCCTAGCAACCCCTTGACGACTATGTAATAAGGCTGCTCTCATGTGCAGACAGAACTGGGCTAACAAAGGCAAGCCTGGTCTTGCCCGTGCATAAGAAACGCCGGGATTGTGACCGATCCTGGCAGTGCCTTGGCAGCAACCCACCAAGCCAGCCACCCTCTTAAACATGATTAAGGGAGCTAGCATTCCCTTACCCCCATTTTTTTAATCATCTGCCAGCCCCATCTGCTTGGGGGAATCAGGGGAATCCCCATATTGCATCATGCACTCAGGTACCAGGGCAACGTGTCCCAGCCCACAGTCCTCCACGCTGCCTGAGAAGGCAGCTACATATCAGGGTGCACAATCTCTGCACCCAGACCAACAGCAAGGATCATCTGCGGGGTAGGTATGTGTTTTGAGACTTCCTCCCCTGCCCCTTCAAACCCTTTCTCATGGATAGTGAGAAAGGGCTAAATGTGTTCTATATGATGTAGCCCTTCAATACAATTCAGAAACTCTAGTTCATCCACATGTGATGGCCTAGGCTAGCCACATGGAGTAGTATGATTAGAGCTTATTGATTGATTGATTGATTGATTGATTGATTGATTGATTGTTGCATTTCTATACCGCCTTTTGTTAAAAGACAACCCCAAGACGGTTTACAAAAGTTAAAAACACACAATAAAAAGGCAATAAAAACATCAAGCTAAAAAATATAAAAACGTATAAAAAACAGGCATAAAAACAATACAAGTAAAAACATGCAGAAGCAGCAGTAAAAATGATTATGTAAAAGCCTCGGTAAAAAGCCAAGTTTTAACAAGCTTCCTAAAGGCCATGATGGAGTCCGAGGAGCGAATGGCCACTGGGAGAGCATTCCAAAGTCTGGGAGCAGCAACAGAGAAGGCCCTGTCCTGAGTGCACGACAGCCGGGCCTCTCTCATTGTTGGCACCCGGAGCAGGGCCCCCTCAGATGTCCTCGTCAAGCGGGCAGCAACCCTTGGGAGCAGGCGGTCCCTCAAATACCCCAGGCCCAAACCATTAAGGGCTTTAAAGGTCAATACCAGCACCTTGAATTGGACCCGGAAACGAACCGGCAGCCAGTGCAACTCTTTCAGAATGGGGGTGATGTGCTCCCAACGGGCAGCTCCGGATAAAACCCTCGCTGCCGCGTTTTGCACTAGCTGCAGTTTCCGGATATTCTTCAAGGGCAGCCCCACATAGAGCGCATTACAGTAATCCAGCCGCGACGTGACTAAGGCGTGGGTAACCGTGGCCAGATCTGCCTTCTCAAGAAAGGGACGCAGCTGGCGCACTAGCCGAAGCCGTGCAAAGGCACCCCTGGCCACCGCCTCCACCAGAGCTTCCAAAAGCAGAGCCGGGTCCAGTAGTACCCCCAAGCTGCGTACTTGCTCCTTCAAGGGGAGTGCAACCCCATCCAGAACCGGTAAAATCTCCTCATTTGGATAGCAGGCTACATTCAAGGTGCTGGTGTTACTCTTCAAAGCCCTAAATGATGTAGGTCTAAAATATCTGAGAGAGGCTATTCTTTCTTTGATATCTCCCACTGCTGTGTCAGAGGTTGAGGCTTTTATTTGGGTGCCACCACCTTCTGAGGAAAAGTTAGTGAGCACTAAATGAGGGGTTTTTCAGTTGGTGTCCTGTTGCTGAAGAATTTTCTACAAATGAGATCTTCCAGATCCACACTATTGGGCCCTTGACAGCCATGACAACTTTTCTATTTTATTTGTCTTTGAGACATCGGTAGCTGGAATTCCAGTGGTTTAGCTTTTTCCTCCTCTGTTAAGTATTGCTATGCTTTATGGATTTTTGTGAATGGTTTCAATTGTCGCATTTTATTGCTGTGCTGTAAGCTGCCTTCGGGATTTTTTGTTGTTGTTGAAAGAGTATACATTAAAAAAAATTGAACTGACTTTTGAACTGAACTCTGAAATATTTGATTTCAGAAGGAAGACTGATGACATAGCCACTTAATTCTTAAAGATAAAATATAGAAAAGTTCACTATCAATATGACAATGCTGATTACGATGTTGAATATACCACCCTCAGAGTATAAGTAACAGTAAGTACACAATATATGGGTATGAACCATGCCTACCACCTTACACGGTGAGAGAAAGCAAAGCAACAAAGAGTTGTTTTATTTCCCCTTTTAAATGTGTTTTAACAACTTTTGGTATTAGAGTCTTATATATCAGCAGCATTCCTTTTTTAAAATTTCACTTTTCATTAGTCTGGGTGGCTGCCATGGTTTGATAAGGCCAAACATTCTTTAAAGCTGTCTCTTTCCTCCACTTCAAACCTGCCTGGTTGAAAGATTGCTTCATACTGGCATTTGTCATGAAACCTCCTTAGCTTAGTAGAGTACTTAATGCTAGGGTTCAACTTTGATAGGCAAGAACAATGCGAGAATGGAAACTTTAACTAGGTGGGTAAGGGGGAAAAGGTTTCGTTTTTGCCAGACGTTTTCAACAGTTGACCAAATGCACATGACAAAATAGGTTAACTTTTATAGCATCGGTTTAAGTTTTGTGGACATCTCAATGTAATCTTATGACTTGCTTTCTGTGCATGGTGTCTAAACTGTCTCCCCTTTCCATCTACATCTCCAGTGGTATGTCTGCGAGAGGGTGATATGGCAATGCCGGTCCTAAAGGAACTGCACTGTTTGCCAATTTGCTACTGAGCCCGATTCAAGGTTTTAACACTGACTTATAAAGCCCTGAGGTGCTATCTTAAGTGGCGCAGACGGGAAATGCTTGACTAACAAGGAGAAGGTTGCTGGTTCAAATCCCCACCCCTATATTAGACAGCAGCGATACAGGAAAATGCTGAAAGATGTCTTCTCATACTGCGTGGGAGGTGGCAATGGTAAACTCCTCCTGTATTCTACCAAAGAAAACCGCAGGGCTCTGTGGGCGCCAGGAGTTGGAATCGACTTGACAGCACACTTTGCCGTTACCTATAAAGCCTTGAACAACCTGGCCCCCAAATACCAGAAGGAACGCCTTCTCCCATATAGACCTGCCTGTCAGTTAAGATCTGTAAGAGAGGACCTCTTGGAAGTGCCACCATTGCCAGCAGTTAAAGGGGTTGGGCATGTGAGAGGGCTTTCTCTGTGGTGGTCCTTAGGTTGTGGAATGCCCTCCCTTCTGAGGTGCGCCAAGCTCTGACATTGTGCACATTCAGGAGAATGGTAAAGATGCACCTCTTTACCCTGGTCTTTGACTAGAGATTAATGGTTCTTCTTCCCCTCTCAGGCACTGCATTTTTAACTGTATCTTTGATTTTATGATGTTGTATTTTAATTATGTTTTATATTGGTTTTATTGTAACCCGCTCTGAGACCTTTGGGTATAGGGCGGGCTAGAAATGTAAATAAATAAATAAATAAATGGTGGAATCTCCTACTCTAGAGTAATTTGTCAATGGGATAGGAAGTGAGCTGCAAAAGTAACACTCTATTTTGTGTGATCCAGGAACCACCCAAGCCCCCCTTGATAATCGGGATGGGTGCAAACTGCTACATGGCATGCTACTGATCAACAGAAACGCGCGCACCCACACCCATACCCACCTCTACGTCTGTATCTGTATCTGTATCGGTATCTCTATCTCACTATCTATCTCACTATCTCACTATCTCACTATCTCACTATCTATCTATCTATCTATCTATCTATCTATCTATCTATCTATCTATCGGGAGATGCAGCTCCTGATGGCATCGACTCTTAGCACCAGCAACCCGATTGACCACTAGGGCATTAGGGCTAGAAACAGCCAGTAAGGGCATTCTCTCTCTGTCTACGCTTTCTCTGCTATACTTCCCCTTTTGTTAGATTGATAGTCTCAGGTTTCATTCTCTTGCCTAGAGAGAGAGAGAGACTTCCTTCTTCTCCCCTCTCCTCTTCCTGTCTGTAGCTAGCAGCAAGGCATGTAGTCCTTATCTATCTCCCTGATTGATTTCCTAAATAAACGACTTTATTTAGAACTTTAACTCCATGTCTTCAGACAATATTAATTAGCAGTCCTCTCCTAACCTGTGCACTTCTGCTGCAGCTGTAGATAGACATCTCTCCTCCAAGCCTCTAACACACACACACACACACACACACACACACACACACACACACACACACAGTTACAGTATTGCCATAAACAAAATATACACATCTAAACTCAATAATATCTATAAAATAAAGGAAAATAAACTTTCTACTGGGTTATTATAGTAAGAGTAATTTTTCCAAGGATACTTTCTGATCAAATATGTAAATTTATTACTGATTTGATATCTTTAATAATGAAATTGATACATTTTATCCTGACACAAATTTATCCCAGTTAACAGCATTTAATTGGATTAGATCATTAGCAGAAGCTGCATTACCAAGTTTGATTAGATTAGATCATTAATAGAAGCTGCATTCACCTCTCTCTGTGGTGAATAAATAGTACAATGCTGAAGAGGTTGTCATACACTCTGGCAGAGCTAGATTGGATTGTCAGACAGCTCAATAGCCTCATGGCCTCATGGGGACATGTTGTCTGAAGCAGGGTGTACAACTGGTCTCAGTGATCAACAAAAGGCAATTGCACAGCACTGGCTTTCTAGGATTAACCAGTTCCCAGAACATTCTGACCAATGGTGTTCATAATCTGGCTTGAAATACCTGAATCTCCTTCCAGCCAGTGGCCTTAGCATTGCAGGGAGGGGAGCAGGGGCATCCAACCTGAGGGTCTCCATCTGTAGTTGGACTACAACTCCCATCATCCCAAACCACAATTTATTTGCATTTGGAGAAGATGGGAGTTGTAGTCCAGCAACAGCAGGAGACCCTCAGGTTGGCTACTCATGGAGTATCAGTTCCGGGTTCAGGTCTCATAGTGCCTGACAGTAAAGAGCAGTGCTGCTGCCTGTGGCGGAAGTAAGTGTGTGTGTGTGTGTGTGTGTGTGTGTGTGTGCGCGCAAAACCTGTGGTATGTATCACACCCCACAGATGATAAAAATGGTCCCTCATTTTTGCCACTGGTGAAAGAGGTGGCAAAAAGTATGGGGGGGATTTTGGCTACACCCCAAGTCCACCTCCCCCCGCAAATAGCCAAACAACTCCGGTTCCTCTACTGCTCTCAGAAAGATCAAGATGGAATGCAGATAAAGTAAAATTGCTTACATATTACTTTACTTTTGTCGCCTATGGCAATTGCTATCATTATATAATTACTCAAGGCACAAATGACCAGGCTCAGATGATCATACTTTTGACACATTATGCTCCCATGAGAAGTCCATAATGCTGGAAAATGTTGAAGAAAGGAGAAGACTAGGAAGACCACCAGCAAGGTGGGATGGACTCAATTATGACAGCAATGAATGCACCACTGAGAGACCTTAAAGGCCAAGTTGAAAACAGATCATCCTGGAGAGAATCTATCTAGTTCCCCCCTCCCCATCTTCCTAATTCTAATTCTTCTAATTCTTCTTCACAGATGGTAAACTTGCCTGTGATGGGCATTTGTTCAACTACTGTGATGGAACAATTTTCAGTCCATGAGGGTGCTGCAGAGGGCAATGGGAACTCCTTCAGTCTTCATGGGCTTCCCCATTCACATCAGTAAAGCTACAGCTGCACATATGCAAATAGGTGAACTTGAAAAATGGCCCCTTTGGAGGCTCCATTCACAGGCGTTTTAAGTGTCCATCAGAACATGCATGGGGCTCTGGATCAGTGGTAAGGAATCTATGGGAAAGGTGGGATGTGAGCTCAAATCTCTCAGATCTAGATCTGGCTTTCTGTTCACTGCATCTCAGATGAGAGATAATTTCCTCTTATTTTCAGTCATGCTTTTTATTAGGGTGCTTTTAAAGTGAGTAATATTAGAAAAAATGTTCCCTTCATTCTGCACAGTACTTTAATCTGCTACCAGGATGACACAATAAGGGAAGACATACATGAAAACTTTCCTCTTGAATTGTGCCAAAAGTGAATCATTTGTTAGATATTTTAATTAGAGAAATCTTGAAAACCTTTGAGCAGAATTAATTTGTACGGATAACCATTCGTGTATGACCTCCCTACCCCTGCCCTGGCTCTATTTTTAAAGCTATTCAGTGGTATGGACTGGGACTGTGTACTGACTTCTGAGTCTTCCATCATGTTCTATGTGGACGCATGCTAGGGATGCGTGAGTTGGCTCACTTCGAGCTGAACTGAGCTCAACATCGAGCCGGCCCGAGTCTTTCTCTCTCTAATAATGTTTGTATTTACAATCCCAAACAAATCAAATTTGCAGCACATGGGAGGGAGCTCTAGTGAACCTGGATGGAGTTATCCCCCCACCGATCCATTGTTTCAAGATGGAAGCCACTCTGTGCTTCAAGTGGCCACCATCTTGAAACAATATGGTGGGTTAAGGCAAAGAGAACATGCCTTTGTAACTCATGTGCTGACAGTCAGATACAAACCAAAACCGACAAGCACATGGGAGAGTGCCCTAGTTAACAGGTGGTTCCTCTGTTTTTGTCCTGTTTTAATTAGAGGACACCTAGCAGCAATTTCGATATACCATTTATATTTCCTATCAAAGGGCCAAAGTATATGTGACATGAGCCTATCACTGACTGACAGCTTTCACAAGAAAATGGGCCAGAAGTGTTCTTTTTACATTTAGAAATCTGCAAAGGGGGGTGGAATATGACCTTGCACTGTGGCATGTGATGGTGGATTCATACTTTCCCTGTGTGCCATTTTTGTGTTGAAAATCACCCTGGCCCCAGAAGCAACTATTTGCAGAAATTGCTTCCTAAAAAATAAGCACGTAGAAGGAGAAGAATTTTCATTGTGCAACTGGAATGTGGCCGGATACCCCTCACTCTGTGCACCAGATTGGTATCCCTGTAGCAGATTTCTGAGATGTAAAAGGATTATTGCTTGCCTTTTCTTTGATGAATGTCACAGGTAGTTTGGTCCTGCGTTTTGAAAATTCTGGAAATTTTTCCAGAATTTGGGGGAATTCTGACAGGACACCCTCATATCTTCTCTCACATAAGCTGCAATTAAATATAAGATCATTCACATGACCAAAGTTGGGAGGGCTTGGGGGAAGGCAAGAGCCTACCCTGCCTTCACCCACATGATCAGAGCCCAAACAGGTCTCCTCCACCCGCGCACCCAGACAAGTGGTGTGGCAATCGGAAGGTGGGTGAAAGGAAGCCGGACTGCCAGATATCCCACATTGCACCGCACGAGCAGTGAAGTGTATTGGGAAATCTCCCTGCTGTTGGACCACTCCTTCCCCCGGCCTTTATGGCTAAGATGGCTGTTTGCAGCCTGGGAGCAGCTGCTGGCAGTACAAACACCCACACAATTGGGCAGTGAGATAGGAGACATGAACTCATCCTCTTACCTCACTTGTAGCTTGGGTTAAAAAGGGCTACTCGGTGGAGGAATGGCTAGACCGGGAGCGAGCCTGGTACTTCACACAACCAGCACTACATGGGTCAGCCCTGTCCTACCTCAGTAGGGCTGATTGTGTGAATGACCTTAATAAATCGTAGCAGTAGTAGAATATATTGGATGTTGCTGGAGTATTACTATTCATTGCTGCCAATATTTTTCAGTTTCAGGGCTGAAATTCACACCAATAAACAATATCTTGAAAGTTCCACATTGCTATTTTCCTTCAATGACTTCCGTAAAATCTAGCTTTTTAAAAGTCTAGCTTTAAAAATGGTCTCATGCCTGCTTCTTATTTCTTGCTTAAGGCTGTCTAGTACTTTCCTAGGACTTTCCACCCCTGCTAACTGGGCAAGAAACTTGTCTTTAAAGTGATGGCTCTCTTATATTTAGCAGGAGAAGAGCAACTGCCAATTCAGTCCAGCATAGTTTCTCCCCAGTGGCTGGCTGTGACTGTTGTCTTTATCTTTCTTTTTAGATTGGGAGCCCCTCTGGGACAGGGAACTATTTGCTCATATTTTTTTGCTATGTAAAACACTGGGGGGGTGGGGAGGGAATTGGTTGAAAAGAGTATACAATTTTGGGGTTTTTTTTTAAACAACCACCACAGCAGCGCGACTTTCCTGGAACTCCTTTGTCTTTGTGGCTAGTATGAAAAACCAAAGGAAAACAGGTGGGCTTTTAGCAGCTCTTTAAAAGTTATGAGTCAGAAAGCGATCTGAATCATGAGATTAAAATGTGAGGACAAAACGTCACTTAAAATCTGACAAAGAACAGAAGTTGTGGAAGCCCCTTCCTATTTTTTTTGTTTAAAATTGAGGGGGGGGGGGAATTATATTAAACGCCAAAGCAGAGGGAACCAGGACATGTCCCAAAAGCTATGTTGCCTCTCCAAATTTGAGCAAAGCAATGTTTGTTTACTCTACGTCTTCATTTGCCACATGGGCACAAAGCCTGTCATGTTATTATACGTGACTTTGTTGATCAACAATAGTGAAACGCCATGGACACGCCCAACCTTTCAGTCTGCCGTTGAACTCTTGACATTTGCTCTCTCTGCTATTTGTTCCCTTCTCATGTTAGCAAACATGGTTGTGATGACAACACAGGCAAATCATAGGCTGAGGATCTCATGCAAATGTTTTGTTTGCAAACAAACCATCGTTTTGTCCAGTGAATAAAAACTCTGTGCCATTTAATTATCCTGCAGGGCGCAGGCAGGAGCCTGAATAGAGTGGAAGGGAGAAATTTTAGCATGTGTGATTGAGTATGAAAAGAAGTCTGTATATCGGTTGCTATATAACTAAGAGTAAGATAAAGACAAAGGCTTCCATGCAAAGACACTTTTGACTTATATACAGTGTTTGGGCGTGCATTTTACCACGCCTCACCTCTGCAGGGATGAGGGGCCTATTAAGATGGTCCACCCGAGAAGCTTATTGGATCCAATAGGATTCCAAGAAGGCTTGGAAAGACTGAGTTTTGGCTCTGCCGATGATCCTATTGATGCCCTAGCGGACAACTGGAACAGCAAACTCACCATGATGGTAGACATGATCACTTCTAAGTGTCCTCTCCAACCCACTTCAAAACTGGCCCCTTGGTATACAGAAGAACTATGGGAGCTGAAGCAGCAAGGTAGATGACTGGAGCGCAAGTGGAGGAAGACTTGACTAGAATACAACAGAATACAACAGCATAGAACACATTTGAAGATCTATGCTCAGCCAATACGTGTGGCAAAGAAATGATTCTTTTCTGCTGGTATTGCATCTGCAAGCACACGTCCAGCTGAGTTGTTCAAGGTTGTGAGAGGGCTAGCACCTTCCCTTTCCTCCCTTGAATCAGAATTTGGAATCAATTACCCATTGTGACATTTTTTGTGATGCCCACGAGAGATATTATCCACAGAGAATTCATTAAATTCACTGGAAGTAATATGGTCTCAACAAGATGAGCCAGAGACAAATCTGGCTGTCGCATACCAACCACAGTTTCTGGACTACATACAAAGGCAGCCTCACAGAGAGTGCATTGCAGTAGTCATGTCTGGAAGTTACCACCATTCTGAGGTCATTTTTCTCAGGAAATGGACACAACTGACGTATCAGCCTCTGGCCATCGCCTCAACCTGGGACACCAGAGAGAGGTTTCGATCCAAAAGTACCCCAGACTGCATACCTGTTCCTTCAGGGGAAATGTGACTCCATCCAGAACCAGCAGAACAAAATAATCTCCCAAGTTCTGATCCCGCACAATAAGTACCTCCATCTTATCTGGATTCGATCTCAGTTTGTTATCCCTCATCCAGCCCATTAACACCTCCAGGCAGGCATTTAGGGAGGTTATGCCTTAACCTGATTATGTTGACATGGAGAAGTAGATTTGGATGTCATCAGCATACTGATAACACCCAGCACCAAATCTCCTGATGATCTCCTGGAGGTTTCATGTAGACAGTATAAAGCCCTGGGGGACACCAAATAAAAGTTCAAATTCTGAAGAGCTACACTCTTCAAGGGATGCCATATGGAATCTGCCTGAAAGGTAGGAGTGAAACCCCACAAAGCAGTGCCTCCCACCCCTAACCCCCTTAGACTCTCCAGAATGATACTATGGTAGATAGTATTGAAAGCTGTCGAGAGATCCAAAGGGACCAACACTCCCTCTGTCAATTCCTAATTGGAGATCATCCATCAGGCTGACCAAGGTAGTCTTCACCCCATAGGCTGCCTGAAAGTCAGTTTGAATGAAATGGGTCTAGATAATCAGTTTCATCCAAGACTGCCTGAAGCTGGGAGGCCACCACCCTCTCAATTACCTTGCCCTGCCATGGAAGGTTGAAGACAGGCCTATAGTTGCTTAATTCTGAGGAATCGAATGCAGATTTCTTCAGAAGATATCTGATTATGGCCTGCTTAAGGCAGGGAGACATCCTACCCTCCCTTAGAGAAGTATTTGTAATATCTACAACAAACCCCCAGGTGGTAGGCTGCAGCATTCCAAGCAGCTTGTCCACATCTTCAGGAATCACAAATCGAAACTGATGCATCCTAACCACATAAGAGGAGTTGCTGAACACCTCGGCATCAGTCACTGCAGTAATTGTGGGGTCTGAGTCCAACTCGACCTGAATAAGAGAAATTTTATCCACAAAGAATTTATTAATTCATTAAATTCATGGGTGAAATACTTCTAAAAATTATTTTAGATGCAAAATACAAAATACCTGAGCAAATGCATTTTAGATACAAAATACAAAATACATGGTAAGCAACCAATAAAAATACAAAATAGTATTCTAAAATACATCTTAAAATACAAAATACAATGCTGGAAAAAAGAAACAATTTTGAAATGTTCATTAGTTAACCAAACTTGTTTCCATTTTCTTTAAGCAATAAATGTTTTTCAAAGATTAAATCACTCAAGTTGTACCTTCTGGGGCTTTGAATCATCCCAGCAAAGGAAAATAACTGTTCTACAGGGCCACTTGATTTTAGACTTGTATTATATCTTTAAAAATAGCCATTGGACATAGGGATACCCATCCAACATACAAATGTGCTTAGACTTGTCCTCCAAAAACTGGAGTATTTCCAGTTTTTAGAACATTCAATCAGATCAATAATTCCAAGATATAATACCCTGCTTCCATTTTCTATGTTTTTCCATTCTCGCCACCCTCTATGGGTGTCTGCAGACTTTTTTTGGAGCTGGAGGATATGCACAAAGTATGTCAATAGAAATTAAAACACAACAGGATGTATCCAATGTTAATCCCGCTTAGAATAAACCCATTGATTAATTGAAAATTAGTTATGACAAAGGCTGCAATCCTATAGCTGTCGCATAGTCAAATGAGCAGCAAGTTGTATTTATGGTGAAGCAAGCATATGATTAAATCATATGGGGAGGAGAACAATTCATTTTACCCCAATTAATCCACCCCCCTTTCCTCTCTCTTTATGCTATTCTTGAAGCATTGAGGGAAATGTGGGGTGGGGGGTATTTTACAGGAGTGATTCCGAAGGATTCCCCTAAACCCAAGCTGTTACTCAGTAAGAAAGCTAAAGAAAGCTTCTAGTTTATATACAAATCAAAAGGATTCTAACTGCCCCATAAGACAATGTGGTGTAGTGATCAGGTTGTTGGATGAGGACTGGGAGACCCAGGTTGAAGCCCTCACTCAGTCATGAAGCCCTCACTCACTCAGATCACTGGGTGATCTTGGCCATTCACTGTTCCTCAGCCTAGCCTACCTTAAAGGATTGTTGTGAGCATAAAATGGGGGGGGGGACAAACTTGGGATACTGTACATGGAGTCATCTGCTCCTGTGAGGTGCACTCTCTCTTGCTCTCTCGCTCTCTCAGTGTGACCAACTTGCAGGCTGTACTGAGGGAAAATATTGTTTTAAGGACTTCAGAAACTTTTAGTCCAGTCCAAGCAAGCATGGCTGCTAGATTTCCTGTATCATTCTGTGTGTCCCACCGTGATACTCAGGCTGTTCTCATGATCAGCCTAATCTATCTAGGCTGTGGAAGCCCTGCCTGGGTTAGACTGATCATGTAAAGCGTTGGGATCCTTCCAGATCCTGGCATTCCCGTGCAGACTCACCCCCTTACTAAACATAGTCATTAGCTAAGGTTAAGGGTGTGATCCCCTTTCCCCATGACTGCTAAGTTTTTTCAAGAGTGTTTGATGAGGAACTTTGTCAAAAGCTTTTTGGAAGTCCAGGTATACTATGTCAACCAGATTACCTTTATCCACACACCTTTTGACAGTCTCAAAGAACTCCAAAAGGTCTGTGAGGCAAGGTTTACCTTTGCAGAAGCCATGCTGGTTCTCCCCCAGCAGGGCCTGTTCTTCTATGTGCTTAACACTTATCCTTGAGAATGCTTTCATTAATTCACCTGTAACAGATGTTAAGCTAACCGGCCAGTAATTTCCAAGATAGCCGCTGGATCCCTTTTTGAAAATCGGTGTTACATTGGTTACTTTCCAGTCCTCCGGTACAGAGTTTGATTGTAGGGATAAGATATATATTTTAGCAAGGAGGTCGGCAATTGGATGGATGCCATCTGGCCCTGGCGTTTTGCTATTTTTTTTAATTTTTCCAGACAGTTTAGAACATCATCTCTTGTCACTTCTATCTGACTCAGTTCTTTAGCCTCCGTCCCTGAAAAGCCTGGTTTAGGAACAGGTATATGCTCAGTATCCTCTGCCGTGAAGACAGATGCAAATACCTCATTCAATTTTTCTACAACTTCCATATCCTCCTTAATAATCCCATTCACTCCTTCATTGTCTTATGGTCCAACCGCCCCCTGGCAGGTTTCCTGCTTCTGATGTATTTAAAGAAATTTTTGTTATTCCCCTTGATGCCTTTAGCTAAATGTTCCTCATACTCCCTTTTTGCCTCCCTTATTGTCCCTTCGCATTCTTTTGCCAGAGTTTGTGTTCCTTTCTGTTCTCTTCATTTGAGCAGGCCTTGCAATTTCAGAAGGAAGTCTTCTTCCCTTTTATAGCTTCCTTGACTTTACTGGTTAGCCATGCTGGCATCCTCCCGGTCTTGGTGGTATCTTTCCTCCTTTCCAATCTAACAGGGCTTCTAGTTTTGAGGTTTTAAGTAAACTCCATGCATTCTGGAGCAAACTGACTCTCCTGATTCTCCCTTTCAGCTTTCTTTTCACCAAACTCCTCATTTTAGAGAAGTTACCTCTTCTGAAATTCAAAGTGTCTTGTTAGACATCCTTGGTTATTCTCTCCCTACATGTATGCTGAATTTGATCACACTATGGTCACTGTTCTCTAAGGGGTCCATGACACTGACATCACAGTCAGTGTCATGAACCCCTGGGTCTTGGGCGCCACTCAGGATTAAGTCCAAGGTCATCTTCTTTCTGATTGGTTCCATGGCCAACTGTTCTAGGGCACAGTCATTCAGCATATCTAGAAATTTGACCTCTTTGTCATTACCTGACTGTGAATTTGCCCAGTCTATGAGGCGTTTCCCACAATCAGTGGGAAGCACTGTAAGGGGGTTTGGGGGGAGAGTGAGTTTAGCCTGCTCTCCCCACAGATGATCGAAAGGGAGTCCAGATCAGCTGCCCACACGACTACTGGCTCCATCACAGAGCCAGTGGGGACCGCGGAGATTGGGGGCTGTGCAGCCCCTGGAAGTTCCAGGATGACCCGCACAAGCATGCGGGGAATCTGGAGAAACCCCCAAGCTCAGTAGGCTGCTTGCAGTCTCCCGGTCGGGGGTCTACTCGTGTCTCACCACACACTGCAGCGACACACTTTAAAAAAAAAAAAACGCTGTTAATGGAGCACTCGCTCCCTTAACCTCAGCTAAGGGGAGGGGTACTTTGGGAGGTTTGCTGCTGGGAGCCACACGGCTCCCGTTACAGCACATGATCATCCAAAAGCAGGCTAGGCTCCCTTAGCATGCTTTTGGCCAATCGTGAGAATCGCCTCTATGTGTGCATAATTGAAGTAACTCATTATTACTGCCCTGCCTCTCCTGGATGCCTCCCTGATTTCCTTCTGCAACTCACAGTCACTGTCAGCATTTTGATTCGGAAGGTGATAGCACGTACCCAGTAGCACCTTTCCTTTCAGGCCTTTCTTCCATAACACTGCAGATCATGCCTGCCATTATTTCCACTTGCAGTCTAAAATGGCATAGTCCACCATTCTACCATCTTAGGACTCCAAGTCAAATAGCATCTTCCAGAGAGGGGAGGATTTAGACTTGGAAAACAGTGCAGGGAAAGGGTTAACTATCCCCAGCCCTAGCACTAGTACTCCAATGAAATCTGGAGTAGCTGCTAGTAGAAACATTTGGTGTTGTTCAAGAGCAATTAATACTGACATTTCTCAGTGATTTCATGAACTTTTTCATCCAGGAAGAACTGCGCCACACTATTTCAAAAAGTGTAGATCAACATTAATATTGTCAGTTCAGTGCTTGCATCTTTGAAATACAAGTATAGGAATTTATTGTTTACGTACTGATTAAAAGTAGGGAAGCACAAACTTTTTTCTCTGTTGGGGAGACCCATAATGCCAAAATGTAAAAATTTCTACTTTAGGAGCAATTCCTTAGGGGTTTGTTGTAAGAAGGTCACTAACCACCTCCACATTCTTAAATCTCACTAGGAATTGAGCCGCTTGCCCTTGCCTATCATCTACCCATTGGATTGGTATGAGGGGTATGCATCTTGGTCAACTCCTGCCAATGCTGCTAGAATTCCTGGAGGCTAATCTACCCCGATATATTACTAGAAGACTTGTGGGAGAATGATTTGGGAGACAGAACAGGGATGTCTATCTCCCTCCAAGTTTTCTGTGATTTGTCTTTTGTTAGGGATCAGCTTCCAGGCATTCTCCTCCTGTGGTCTGACCTGTTGCAATGCAGAGTCTGGAGGGGTGCTCAGAATCCTGGCAATGTTGACAGAGCACACAAGAAGATGGAGCCAGCGTGGTGTAGTGGTTAGAGTGCTGAACTAGGACCGGGGAGACCCGAGTTCAAATCCCCATTCAGCCATGATACTTGCTGGGTGACTCTGGGCCAGTCACTTCTCTCTCAGCCTAACCTTCTTCACAGGGTTGTTGTGAGGAGAAACCTAGTACACCGCTCAGTAGTACACCACTCTGGGCTCTTTGGAGGAAGAGTGGGATATAAATGTAAATGAATGAATGAATGAATGAATAAGGATGTGGGCAGGTTTGTATACAGCCAGGGTGAGGCCTCTGCCCCTCATCCAGATATTCTACATTCTCGGCCAGAATTATTTACAGGTGATGGTATACACCTATACTCCCTCAGCTCTGATATTTTCCTGGGTGATTTGCAGAGAGAATTGGCTATTTTTCAGCATGGTTGGGGGGCAGGCGGAGGGCCAAGCTAGGCTAGCCCTTCACTGTCACAGGTATGGTGTGGAATGGAGGAATCAAATTCAGTTTGGTGATCACCTGATGGTACATGTTTGATGAAAAGGACTCATCCCTGTCAGTCCCTAAGTGCTTCATAGCTCAAAGAGTGCTGATCAGGGACTCTTCTAATCAGCTGAAACCTCACCAGTCCAAAACACATAATGGATTGGGGCTGGCGATGCTGAGGTGGATGCTTGACTATAAGTCAGCTAAGATGGGCACCATCAACTTTAGACAGGTTGCTGTTCAGAGCCAAGGTTTGTTGCCTTTGGTATAAGATGCCAGACTCACACCAAGGGCAGGAGTCTGTAGGTACTGCACTGTAGGAGTGGAAGGCCAATCCCCCTTTTGCTTAATTGGCTATTATATTTAATAGTTGTGGCCCGTTATACCCAAAACTATGCCTCGTGGCTTGATTAGTGTGGGTGTAACCTTCCAATTCCTTTTGTGTAATTTGGATAAAACCTATCACAATTTTATTTTACTTTATTTTATTTATAAAATTTGTAGACCACCACAAACTTCTGTCTCTGGGAGCTTTACAACATAAAGCAAATGAAAACAAAAATGAAAACCTTCAAACAATTAAAAATGACAGTCAAGTTAAAAAGCTTGGGTGAAAAATAAGTCTTTAAGGACTTTTAGAAAGTTGTCAGAGATGGGGACACTTCTGTTTCAGCAGGGAGCACATTCCAGAGTCTCGGGGCAGCAGCAGAGAAGGCCTATCCCTGTGTAGCCACCAGATGAGCTGGTGGCAATTACAGACAAACCTTTCTGGATGATCTCAATGGGTGATGGGGCTCATAGTGAAGAAGATGTTCTCTTAAGTACCCAGGGCCTAAGCTGTTTAGGGCTTTATAGGTTATAACTAGCACCTTGTATTTTGCCCAGAAACATGTTGGTAGCCAATGTATGTTTTTTAGTATAGGAGAAATCAGAGATGGGTAGTATCTAAAATATAAGTATTTAAAATACATATTTTCAATACCTTTGTATTTATATTTTAGATCTAAAAAACTTTCCAGAAAAGTATTTTGTATTTTGGATCTAAATATATTTGCTCAGGTAATTTGTATTTTCAAAATACATTTCCAAACCCAAAATATATCTCAGCCAGTCATTGCTTTTCTTCCTTGCTTCAGGAGAAGCCTTTTTATTGCAAGCAGGCAGCCCATTGACTTCCAAGCATCCCTGTGTGTGTGCTCCTTTCTTCCCTCTCTTCTCGCTGAAGTTTGAATAGTTTTACTCTGCTGCTGATGGGTCAGCCAGCCAAGTTTGAAAGTCAAAGGGGGGAAGAGAGAGACCGTCCCTTTGAGTAAAATGGGAAATGAAGGGTGAGGGTGGCATGGGAGTTCATAGGGCGGAAGATGAGGGAGCAGCCCCCGCTGGATGGATGGATGGATGGATGGATTTATTTATTTATTTATTTTATTGGATTTATATACCGCCCTTCCAAAATGGCTCAGGGCGGTTTACAAATTAAAACAAACCACTTAAACAATAAAGAGCTAAAACAAATTAAAAACAATATAACAACAATTAACAATTTAAAAACATTTTAAAACAACAATTAAACCATTACAGTGATTAAAAGCCCCAAAATTGGGTTAAAATATTAAAACAGCTTTAAAAACCCTGGAAAGCCAGGCCAAACAAATACATTTTAAGGGCTCTCCTGAAGGCTAATAGAGAATTCAAATTGCGGATTTCCGCAGGGAGCGCATTCCACAGCCCTGGAGTAGCTATAGAGAAGAGCCGCCTCCGAGTCGCCGCCAGATGAGCTGGTGGTAACTGGAGACGAACCTCATCAGATGACCTTAATGTGCGGTGGGGATCACGCAGAAGAAGGCACTCTCTAAGGTAACTCGGGCCTAAGCCATTCAGGGCTTTAAAGGTAATAACCAGCACTTTGTATTTTGCCCGGAAACATATCAGCAGCCAGTGCAGTTGTTTCAAAATAGGCGTAATGTGGTCTCTCCGGGTTACCCCAGAGGCCAATCTGGCCGCCGCATTCTGAACTAATTGAAGTTTCCCAACTATGTACAAAGGCAGCCCCACATAGAGCGCATTGTAATAGTCAAGCTGGGAGGTTACCAGCTGGTGCACCACTGTTTTGAGGTCATCCTCCCCAAGGAATGGGCGCAGCTGTCGAATCAGCTGAAGCTGATAGAAAGCACTCCTGGCCATGGCCTCCACCTAAGAAACCAGGGTGAAGCCTGGGTCCAGGAGTACTCCCAAGCTGCGCACCTGCTCCTTCTGGGGGAGTGTAATCCTATCCAGCACAGGAATATCTAACTCACTCCTCAGATTCCGATCCTCCACAATGAGCACCTCCGTCTTGCTTGGATTCAGCTTCAATTTGTTATCCCTCATCCAGCCCATTACTGCCTATAGGCAGGCATTTCCTGAAGATGAAAGGGAGATGTAGATTTGGGTTTCATCAGCATACTGATAACACCCAGCACCAAATCTCCTGATGACCTCACCCAGCGGTTTCATGTAGATATTGAAAAGCATTGGTGACAGAATGGAGCCCTGAGGGACTCCATATAACAGCTCCTGCTTTGAGGAGCAACTGTCACCAAGCTCCACCATCTGGGATCTACCCGAGAGATAGGAATGGAACCACTGCAGAGCAGTGCCCCCTATTCCCAACTCCCCCAGGCGACCCAGAAGGATACCTTGGTCGATGGTATCGAATGCCACCGAGAGATCCAAAAGGACCAGCAGAGTCACACTCCCTCTGTCAATTCCCCAGTAAAGGTCACCCATCAGGCCAACCAAGGCTGTCTCAACCCCATAGCCCATTCTAAAACCAGTTTGAAATGGGTCTAGATAATCAGTTTCCTCCAAAACTGCCTGGAGCTGGTTAGCCGCCACCCTCTCGATTACCTTGCCCAGCTAGGGGAGATTGGAGATTGGCCTATAACTATCCATCACTGAGGGATCCAGGGAAGATGTCTTAAGAAGCGGTGTAACTATTGCCTCCTTCACACAAGGAGGCACCCTACCCTCCCTCAGCGATGCATTTATGATATTAACTAGGCCATCTCCAACAACCTCTCTGCTAGATCGAAGCAGCCAGGTTGGGCAAGGATCCAGAGAACAAGTGGTAGGCCGTACCACTCCAAGCAGCTTGTCCACGTCATCAGGAGTCACAGATTGAAACTGATCCAACCTAACACTGCAAGAGGGAATGTGGGATACCTCCCTCACAGACCCTGCAGGAATAGTGGAGTCCAAGTCGGCCCGAAAACAGGAGATTTTATCCGCAAAGAACCTACTAAAGGCGTCACAGCAGAGTATCTCCGGGAGCTGATTTGAGGCAGGAGCAGAAATTATACTCTTCACCACCCGGGATAACTCTGCCATACGTGAACCCGCAGACACAATGTGTGCCGACCAAAAATGCTTTTTTGCTGCGCACACTGCCATTGCATAGGTCTTCAAATGGGTTCTATGCTGCATTCTGTCAGATTCGAGCCGAGTTCTCCTCCACTTGTGTTCCAGTTGCCTACCAAGCTGCTTCATCCCCCGCAACTCCTTCGTGTACCAAGGTGCCATCTTAGAAGCAGGCCTGGAGGGATGCTTAGGAGCAATAATATCTACTGCCCTGGTGAGTTCTCTATTCCAGGTTCCCACCAGGGCATCGACAAAATCACTGGCCGCACCAACATCGAAACCCTCCAAGGCCTTTTGAAAACCTGCTGGGTCCAGCAGCCTTTTTGGGCGGACCATCCTAATAGGTCCGCAGGGGTGGATTGTGACCGTGATACCATGTATTTGTTTTGTTTATTTTGGCCCAAGGCCAGCATAAATACAAAAAGAAAAACAACAACAGCAGTAAATACATAAAATACATAAAACATTAATACCTTCAGATACCGTATACATGGCTAATTTCGTTCAAATAAAACTGGTTAATCTGAAGTGCACAACCCAGCATCTCGTGCTTCAATCATTCGACCATGATACCAGCCTTAACCAGGTAGTGGTCCGTCCATGACAATGGGGTAACCACTAGATCCCCCACCCACGGAACACCCCCCTGATCCGAACAGAAGACCAAATCCAGTGTGTGGCTGGCAACATGAGTTGGTTCAAAAATTAATTGGGATAGGCCCATAGTTGTCATGGCCGCTATGAACTCCTGAGCTGCACCAGACAAGCCAGTCCCAAAGTGGATATTGAAGTCCCCTAGCACCAAGAGCCTGGGAGACTCCAACACGTTTAGGATGCAAGAGAACTCCCTACCTCACAGCTCACTTGCTTTAAAGTTTCTCTGTCCTTCTAGCTGCAACTAGAAACCCGACCTGACCTGAAGAAAGCTGAAGTTATTCTTGTCCAGTCTCTGTATAAATTTGCAACTGCCTAAGGCTTAGGCAAGTTGTTTTGCAGAGTTGTTTACAAATATCTCCCTGTGTTCCCTATTGTTTACTGTGGCTGACTAATAGTAGCAAATTTCCACTTCTTTCCTCTTTGTCAAACAAAATATCAGCATACTCTCTGCCTGAAATTTACCTTTAGAGAGCTTTGTGTTCAGATTGCTGGAGGGCATGCAGAGTGATTAGCTAGTTTTCCTGGACAGGCAGGTCCAGCGGCCACTCTGCCCCCACTACTGCCACAGGGCAGCTGGAGGCCTGCTTGGCTCACCCCATCCCCACGGCCGTGCACACTGGCAGCTAAAAATAAGGTAACTTTTGGCAGTTCGGCGCAGCAGGGCAGGTGCAGAGTGGTGCCAGGACCCCCTGGTCCCTTGGAGGCCCCCAGACCTTGGAGGCCATGGGCCGGGTCCTCAAGGTCCGAGGGTTAGAGGGTTAGAGCACTTCTGATCTGAAATTAGGGTGCAAAGTGGCCCTAATTTGTGTACATAATTTGCCTATTATAACTAATTCCCATACTTTGCAAACTGCTCCTTAATAGGTAGTACTTGGATGCATTTCCATCATGAAGCCAGTGGAAACTTGGCTGCTATTAACAGAAGGCCTATTTATTCACATTATGGTCTTGGACTATTCTATATCTCCAAGCTAATTAATAAAACTGTAAATGGGTTCAAGGGGATCATATACCCTCTTATGGACTTTATAGCCAAGGATCTTTGTCTAGGATCAGATTACTTTTGGGCATGACTACCAAAGCTGTAAACAAGAACCACTACACCTCTTCCAACAAACATTAGGATTAAGATGCGAATATAATACATTTTTCCTGGGATACGATACCATTACTTTAACACTGATTTTATTTATATTGGTGGATGATGAAAAAGTGGTGAATTTGAGATCTTTAGCTATATATCTTTATTCTTTGATTCCTCAACATCCTTTGTCCATTTTGTGATATATTACAGTTACTTATCTCAGAAGTGTGAACCCAGAAGTTTGTACAGACATGAGATAGCATATTTGAAATGTGAATTTATTTCAGCTATTAAACATTCATACCCATCAGGCTCCTGGAGACCTGGGCAATAAGTCATTGAGGTCATTCACACAATTGGGCTGGTGGGGCAGTGGATAAGGGGAAGACTGACTTTCCCCTGCCCCAGACGAGCACTTGCCTGTTGCTGGGAGTGCAGACCACGCTCCAAGATGATTTGTACTGCATGGCATAGCACAGAGCTTCAGAGGCTGACACATCCTGGTCTCCGGATATCCCACAATGCATTGCGTGACATGTGTGATGCATTGGGGGATTCCTCCAGGAGACAGGCACTCTAGGCACCAGACTCTGTGTCCTCTGGGGCTGAACGTAGTCCCAGCAAACACACAACCCTGGAGCCCAGGTTAAGGGCTCACTTGAGCCCTTAACCCCAACTAAGAGCCGGGTTTCAAAGCTGGGCTGGGCAGGATCCCCCACCGGGATCAGGCCCGATCCCAGCAGTTCTCAGGAACAGACTAACCCAGGCTGGGCTTCCCTAGCCTGGGTTAGGGTGCACATGAGAACAGCTTCATTGTTTCCTGATAAGTTCATATATGGATAGCAGGGAATAGGAACATAGGAAGCTGCCATATACTGAGTCAGACCATTGGTCTATCTAGCTGAGTATTGTCTTCACAGACTGGCAGCGGCTTCTCCAAGGTTGCAGGCAGGAGTCTCTCTCAGACCTATCTTGGAGAAGCCAGAGAGGGAACTTGAAACCATCTGCTCTTCCCAGAGCGGCTCCATCCCTTGAGGGAATATCTTACAATGCTCACACTTCTAGTCTCCCTTTCATATGCAACCAGGGTGGGCCCTGCTTAGCTAAGGAGACAAGTCATGCTTGCTACCACAAGACCAACTCTCCTCTCTAATGAAATTGCTACAAGCTGTTGCTAATGAAGTGGGAGTCAGAATCCCTAGCAAATTACCCAGAGATCTAACAGTATATCTTGATCTGCCCACCCTGCTCTGTTCTACTTCCTTCCCCTACCACCTTCTCATTATGCTGCATATGTAGCCAGGCCTTTGATATAATTTAGTACAGGAATATAATGTTTCAAGTAGTGGATGATTCAACAAAGCAAAATTTATGCTCATTGCACAGAACCAGGATGGAAACAACCCTTGAACCACTGTGCTTTATAAAGAAAATATCTTACATCAGTATAGCTCCCTTTAGGCTGTCTGTGCTCTCCATTGGCTGCAGAGAGAGGGGAACAGGCACACTAGGTAGCAATGTGCCCCATACCAGTACAGCCACAGACCACACATCATAGATATTCTGATCACTGGCGGATGGTGTGTACTAGGGCAAGAGAGGTGGTGAGGAAGGCAGATGGTTCCTTTAAGAATGGATAAAAACAAAATCTCCCACCACTGCCATCAGCATCCTTCATGGACCGCCTGCCCCACTCCCCACCACATGCCCCACCAGGCACATATGCTTGCTGATGCACATGTGTGGTGACCATTTGAGGGGTCTGAACAGCAAGTTTTTGCCATGCTGCCCCTTCAAATGACCACTGCACATGGACATTGGTAAGCTGAGTGGCAGGGCAGAGCGTATGACAGGCTGTGGAGCAAGCTGGCCACATGAGATGTCGGGGGTGGTGGTGGGAGATTTTGCTGACTCTTAAAGGTGTAATCTGCCTTCCTTACCACCTCCCCTGCCCTAGAGCACACCTTCATGTAGTATGGAACCTTCGGGCTCACAGTTCTACATAGTAGAGCAGAACACTTTCTGATCTTCATGCTTCCTTCTGCAAACAAGCAACGGATATGCACAGACCTAAGAACGTGGCCAGCAAGCTCCTGTCCACCCCGCCCTCACACACACCTTGTGTGCATACGGTTCATACTTAAATAGGTCCTCTGTGTTCATAGGAACATTAATCATAAGAACATAGAAAGCTGCCTTATACCAAGTCAGACCATTTGTCCATCTAGCTCAGTAGTGTCTATATAGACTGGCAGTGGCATCTCCAAGGCTGCAGGCAGGAGTTTCCCTCAGCCCTATCTTGGAGATGCCAGGAAGGGAACTTGGGACCTTCTGCAGAGCGACCCCATCCCCTAAGGGGGATATCTTACAGTAGTATTACATGTAGTATCCTTCATACATGCAAACCAGGGCAGACCCTGCTTAGCAAAGGGGGCAAATCATGCTTGCTTCCACAAGAGCAGCTCTCCTCCCTCATACAGTTCAGTATATGGTACTTACATCTCTTAGCTGTGGTGCAAACAATACATTCAGGGACACTGCAACAAGGATGAGACCTCCTACATCAGACCAGGCATAGCATGTCAGGTGTTTACATGTGAGTTTGCACCTGCTAGCCTCATGGATTTCTCAAGAACATTAAAAACATTGTATGTATCCTTCTACAGAGGCTCAATTTGAATAGCCATCTAAGTAAACGTAACCAAAGTTATGGAAATCATGCTAAGAGCCATATGCAAAGTGGGATTTCTTGTTCAGTCCCTCATGTTTTCTGAGGAAAACCACCAATTGAACTCAATGGGCAATTAAATTAACATCAGTGCAGTGTGCACATTAAATACTGTTTTCAAAAAGCTGAACGCATGGAAAAGTCTGTGGCATGCTTGACACTAAAACTGCTGTTGAGGCTTGGCCTTGGGGAAACATAGGAAGCTGCTTTCTACCAAGTCAGACCATTGGTCCATCTAGCTCAGTATGGCCTACACAGACTGGCAGCGGCTTCTCCTTGTAGGCAGGAGTCTCTCTTGGCCCTATCTGGAGATGTCAGGGAGGGAACTTGGAACCTTCTGCATGTAAGCATGCAGGTGCTCTTCCCAGAGCGGCCCCATCCCCTAGAGCGGCCCCATCCCCCATCTTGCAGTGCACACACATGTAGACTTCCATTTAAATGCAAGCCATGGTGGGCCCTGCTTAGCAAAAGGGACAATTCATGTTTGCTACCATCAGGCCAGCTCTAGCCATGAGACACCATGGAATAGTTGAGTCCAAAGTTGAGACCAGAAGGTCTGAGCAGAGAACTAAGATGTTGGGGGAGGGGGACAGACCTGGACCCAGGAGCAGGAAGCAAAGTCAGAGATCAAAGGCAAACCGGCAAACCAGGATCAGTATGCAAGCCAAAAGTCAGAGCTCGAGCCAGGGCTTAACCCCAGGTGGACAACCAGAAATTACAGATACCAAAACCAATACTTTGATACCATGCCAAAGCCTTATTCCAGTCAGGAAGATCTTATAAAGGTTATGCACACAAACATGGTTGGTGGGCAGGAAGGGCACGGGGGAAAGGCAAGACCCAGCTTACCTTCCCTCTAGAAGAGTCTGCCCACACGATCTGCAGTGTGCCCAGCAGCATGGATCTTTAGAGGCCAGCAGAATGAGTCCCGGCCTCCAGGAATCCCTAAATACCAGCGTGGTGTAGTGGTTAGAGTGCTGGACTAGGACCGGGGAGACCCAGGTTCAAATCCCCATTCAGCCATGATGCTAGCTGGGTGACTGTGGGCCAGCCACTTCTCTCTCAGCCTAACCTACTTCACAGGGTTGTTGTGAGTAGAGACTTAAGTATGTAGTACACCGCTCTGGGCTCCTTGGAGGAAGAGCAGGATATAAATGTAATAATTATTATTATTATTATTATTATTATTATTATTATTATTATTATTACTATTATTATTATTATTATTGCACTGCCCAAGCAGTGCGGTGCATTTAGGGATTCCCCAGTGAGTGGGGTGCTCTAGGCACCCAATTCTGTGTGTACTCAGGCTGCACACACAAACCCTAGCACTGGGGTTAAGGGTGCACTCATATCCTTAACCCTGGCTAAAGGCCAGGTTAGAAAGCTGGGTTAGGTGGGACAGCAGTGCCATGATTGGCCTCGTTGCCAACGTGGCACATGAATAGCCTAACCCAGGCTAGGCTACCCTAGCCTGGGTTAGGCTGCTCGTGAGACTAGCCTCAATGTCTATTCTGTCCAGCAGAGAACCAGTGGTCAGCCTGGCTGAATGGGGACACTTCAGGGTCCAGAAAGCTTTATATTTATATTCTGATAATGCCATTGCAGTTCAGTGGTCTGCCACCTGGGACAATGGAGGTATAAAGAGCCTATGGCTCCCAGCCTCAACCCTGGCAGCTCGGCTTGTGGGTATGGAGGTGGTTTCCACCCTATGTGCACTACAAACCCCTCGCTCTGGGAAACCCCAGTGCCCCCCAAGTGGAATTATGGGGCTGCTGAAACCTCCATTATTCCCTATGGGAGAAATCTTAAAAGACACGTAAACCTCAACAATTCACAAAAGATCAGCCCTTTGCCCAATGGAGAGGAGAACTGGTCTTGTGGCTGAGCATGACTTGTCTCCATAGCTAAGCAGGATCTGCCCTGGTTGCATATGAATGGGAGACTTGATGTGTGAGCACTGCAAGATATACCCCTCAGGGGATGAAGCCGCTCTGGGAAGAGCAGAAGGTTTCAAGTTCCCTCCCTGGCTTCTCCAAGATAGGGCTGAGAGAGATTCCTGCCTGCAACCTTGGAGAAGCCGCTGCCAGTCTGTGAAGACAATACTGAGCTAGATAGACCAATGGTCTGACTCAGTATATGGCAGTTTCCTATGTTCCTAATTCTTTTGAGATAATTCTGGAAGTTTCCTTGCCCCCATTGGGCACTACCACCCACCACACTCTGCTCTGGGTCATCCCTTTCCCCTTGATTTGAAGCGATACATTTGCTGGAATCCCCATTATTCCCTATGGGAAAATTCTTAAAGATGCGTAAACTTTAAAAATTCACAAAAAATCAGCCCTTTGCCTAATTCCTTTGAAATTTGGGTGGTAGCTTCCACCCATTGGGCACTACCACCACCCACTCTTTTTGCCCTGGGACCCTTTTTAAAAATCCAAATCGATTTGGATTCGGATTCAGAAAATTTGGCTAAAAAACAAAACAGGGCTGATTCGGATTAAGAAAATTTGGGTACAAAACAAAACGGGGGTGTTTCGATTTGGATACAAATCAAAACAAGAAAATTCCAAAATGCACACCCCTAATCCCTGCTGCCTTTGGCCCTCTCACCACCACTCCGTCATTGGAGGTAAGTATAGCCAGCCTTGCCGGACATAGGTTAATTTTGGTCCAACCACTCTGGTTAACCAGCATTTAACCAGAACAGATAACCAGTGTTTGGGGTGGTATATACATTTGTTAAATAAATAACAAAAATAAAAATGTTTTAACCAGGATCCTTGTGATTGTGAGAATGAAGCCACAGGAAATTCCAGAAGCCTCCCTAATTGTGGTGTTCTGTCACTCACCTTAGTGTTTTCATAAACACTTTAAATCTTTGTTTGAAAGATGGGGAAAATTGGAGGAGCAACTTCTCACATTTTTCGGTGATATTAGCTATTAGGCATTGGTGTGGTGGGGTTCAGTACAATGACTCCTCAAATGCTTAGGGGAGCATCTACACTCCTGGTCTCATTATTTGTTATGAACTCTTT
This sequence comes from Hemicordylus capensis, assembly GCF_027244095.1. Classification (NCBI taxonomy): domain Eukaryota; kingdom Metazoa; phylum Chordata; class Lepidosauria; order Squamata; family Cordylidae; genus Hemicordylus; species Hemicordylus capensis. Next base: position 161,461,005 of record NC_069661.1, read on the forward strand.
TGACTAAGCAACATTGAATGCGAATTTGTGGGTACCTTCTCAGATGGAATATCCAAAGAATCTGAACAGCTTGGATGTATAGTTTCTATCAGAGTGAAATGACTTAATGTTCTACCCATTCCTAGGCTGCCACTAGATTTTTCCTGAAGCAAACTTTGAAACAAATCTGGAGACTCCTCCTCAGGCAAAGCATTTGAGAGATGTCAAAGAAAGCCCAGAGTGTTCAGATAAGACAGAAATTTCTCAGGGAGCTTTATTGTTTGCACATCTCTAATGACAGACGACGTGCAGAAAGCTGCTCTATCTATTGTGTGTCTTCCAACACGGTCGTGTTGAAGCAGCCCAAAGTATGGAGGAATCACTTTGCCCCTGGTCTGTAATAATACATGTCAGCTACAAAGCCCTATGAAATGAAAACAATGACATTGAATTACAGCTCTGTGGGGATATTTTTATCCTCTGTAATATAGAAGTTACTGTATCAAAGGCCTCTAGTGCATTTTAAGGGGGAGGAATAAACTGAAGCCACGCAGTCTATAAATGAAATGTTGGCGACCGACAGTAGGCACTGCTTATTTACTTTCTGTTTATAAACCTTAATGTGTGTTTTCCATGCATTCTGCTTCATGCCGATGATCACTAAGTACAAGAGTTCCTTTAAATCAGCAGTGACTGTGGTTTGGCTCCCTTCAAACTATGTAAATTTATAGTTTGGCTGAAGGCTCCAGACTTCTTCTTTTCAATTTTGGTCACTCCCTCTTGGAATATCAATGCGCACATAGCCCCTTATGTGGAATACTATGGAGCCTTTAGAGCATTGCTGGGGTGAGGGGAGGGATGGGCAAGGGGGAAGGAATTTGTCTGTGCATGCTATGAGGAACAGAAAAATGGTACGATTTTCGATTCCTTCTGCAGGCGGGTGTCAGGCGTTCTGCAGAAATTTTATTACAGGGTAGCTGAGTAATAATCATACTTAGTGTTTTCATGTTGCTCCCAAGTATTCAAAGCATTTTGCATGCTTTATTTCAGGAATCCTTTCAACAACCCTTTAAAGAAGGCCAAGGTTTTTATAAACTGAAATGTTGCTGAGGGGTAGCTGAAGCGGAGAGAAGACGAGGGACTTGCCTCAGGCACTAGAGAGTTAGTGCCAAACAACAGATTACATTGAACACATCATTCGTGTGCTTTAATTTTTATTTACCAAATAAGAACTGTAGGGAAGGGAGAACCCAGTCTGGATTAGGACCAAGCTGGTGGGAGAAGGACTTCAACCCTTTGCCCCCAGTGCATCACAGTCTAAATTGGGGGCCCTCCCCCACTTGGGCCAATGTTTAACATAACATGCTTTTTGGCTTGATTCAGGTGAGGTTTTATTGGTATACAGGCTGCACTCCAAGCCACTACACAATGTCACACTAGCTCTCATAGGAGAAGTGGTATATGACTGTGGGTGGGGGTGTGCATGAACCATTAAATCGTGAACCAGTCCGCCATGATCCAGGTCGGTTTGAACACGACGCAGACCAGGCTCCAGGAAAGGTGGGCCAGTCTGTGATCCAACTGAACCGAGCCTGCTCTGAGGCAGACTGGTTTGAACCAGTTCACCAGTTTGAGGGACTATGCTTGTAAAGGGGAATCAATGTTGTCTCTTTCTTTTTTTATGGCCAGAGCTCAGGAAGGTTGCCATGGCCAGCCGTTTCTGGGCTGCTTTGAGACACCCTCTCCATGGTTTTGGCAGGAGCCACAGCACAAAGCCCAGGTTAAGGCAGTGGAAGAATCCAGATGAAACAATTGCCCTTGGAACTGAGGTTTCAGCATCAAAACGCACTACAAACCAAAGGTTCAAAAACTGTGATTGGGTGATGAAGCTGTGGTTTCACGCATTTGGACAACCACACACTCAAACCTCTGGCATGTTTGCCTCCAATCTGGCATTATGTCTGAAGGCAGCCTGTGTTTCCACCAAGCCCTTTGCCCAATTCCTTTGAAATGTGGGTGGTAGCAGGCACCCATTGGGGCACTACCGCCCGACCCACTCTTCTGCCCCTGAAACCCCCTTTCTGTCGTGAATCTGCCCCAAAGACATGCCAACTTCAGAAATTCTTTAAAAATCAGCCCTTCGTCCAATTCCTTTGAAATCAGGGTGGTAGCTTCTTTGCACCCATTGGACACAACCACCCACCACAACCCACCCTGGGCCACCCTAGTGTCACACACCCCCGGGGAGTTCTAACTAAGGCGGCTGAAATCCCCATTTTTCCCTATGGGAAAAATCTTAGATGTGTAAACTTCAAAAATCATTTAAAAACCACCCCTTTGCCCAATTCCTTTGAAATCTGGGTGGTAGCTTCCTTGCACCCATGGGGCACTACCACCCACCACATCCCACTCTGGGCCACCCCAGTTTCCCCCACATGGAGCTCTAAGGTTGCTGGAATCCTCTTTATTCCCTATGGGAATAATCTTAAAGACACGTAAAATTCAAACATTCTTTAAAAATAACCTCTTTGCCCAATTTCTTTGAAATTTGGGTGGTAGCTTCCACTCATTGGGCACTACCACCACCCACTCTTTTGGCCATGGGTCCCTTTTAAAAATCCAAATCTATTCAGATTCAGATTCGGAAAATTTGGGTACAAATCGAATCGGTGGTGATTCAGGGGGGTCAGATTCGGACCCAAAACAATACAGAGGTGTTTCAGTTTGGGTACAAATCAAAATGGGAAAAAAAAAAAGATTCATCCACACCCCTAGTGGCTTGTGGTGTCTTGACATCCATTTCAGATTTCTTCTGGCAGTCACTATGAGAATTCTCCTCCCCCACCACAAAGAGTTTGACAGTGAACATGGTTTGGCAGCACTGCATGAGGCAGTTGATGCTAATGATGTCATGGTAATGATGTTGTTTATGTTTATCATAGAAAAACAGGTCTGTGCATGAGGGATGTATGTGTACTCAGTAATAATGTATCCTATGACAGAGCATAGTGAGGTTCCTGGTGGCCCAGGGACAAGCTGCAAGCCACTCTCTTCTGCCTACATCATCACACTGGGCATGGCCAGTGCAGGGAACAAACATATGGTGGTCCCTTACCCTCACCAGTTGGTGAAGGAGCCCAGAGCAGTTCACATAGTTATGTTTATCCCCACAGTGAGGTAGGTTAGACTGAGAAATGTGTGACTGGCCCAGAGTCACCCAGTGAAATGCTTTGCTTAATGGGTATTTGAACTCAGGTGTCCCCGGTACTAGTCCAACACTCCAACCACTACACTACAGTGACCCGAGCAGGGATTGGAACACATCTCCCAAGTCCAAGCCCAAATCTCCACTCAAGTCCTACATCACAATGGCTACACCAAGTGAATAGCTGGTGAGTAAATGTGGTGCCCATAGTCCCCATGCTGTCAAGGTCATGCTGTCAGGTTGTCACAATCCATCCAAAGGCAGACCTCACAATGGGGTGATTCACGTGATTGCACAGGTGGGCGGTGGGGAAGGTTGGCCCAACTAACTTCCCCCCCAGATCAGCAACCAAATGTTGCTGGAAGCATGGACTGCGCTCCCAGATGATCCACACTGCACCACACAGCATGGAGTTCCAGAGGCTGGGAACACATGTCCTGGCCTCTGGATATCCAACAATGCACCGTGTGATGTGTGCAGCACATTGGGAGATGGGCACTCTCACCCCCGGGAGACGGGCACTCTGGGCAACCATCTCTTTGTCCACTCAGGCTGAATGCAGCCCAAGTGAACACAGGATCCTGGAGCTGGGGTTAAGGGCACGCTCACACCTTTAACCCTAGCTAAAAGCTGGTTTATAAAGCTGGGCTAGGTGGTGCTGCCCTACCAGGATTGGACCCAATCCCAGGGGTTTTCATGTGCAGCCTAACCCAGGCTGGGCTTCCCTAGCTTGGGTGAGACTGCACGTGAGAATAGCCTCAATGTCACAATGATTGTCCCCCACTTCTGGGGATAGGATTATTCTTGAGTGTTCTTTGTATGCTTTAGCACTGAAGTAAACACAGAAAAACCTTGCACACAAAGTCATGTGTTACCCTTGGGCAGACTTCGCATGCTACAAGCTGAAGTCTCATTATTGTAAATGAGGTTTGCCCTGATGGGGTTTCATAATTTAAGCATGAAATAACCCTTAACTTGAACATTCTGGAATAACATTTGCTCAGCTTTGATTTTGTAGTGAATTTGACAGCTCTTTTAAGAGCTGTTCAGTCTTTCTTTCTTTCTTTCTTTCTTTCTTTCTTTCTTTCTTTCTTTCTTTCCTTCCTTCCTTCCTTCCTTCCTTCCTTCCTTCCTTCTCCCTCATCCTTCCTTCCTTCCTTCCTTCCTTTCTTCCTTTCGAGTGTTTCTGGAGAACTGGTCTACCAAACAAATGGCACCGTTATGAATGTATGCATGTTCCTTCTTTCTATTGACTGAAACAGAACTTACTGTTCCTGTGATCAAATACCAAAAAGGACTGATATTCCCTAGGTTGTCCCTGAGTTATGTGTATGTGATACACATACATCTCAAGATAGCATCTGGATAATGCTTCTTTACCATTCATTTCATAACCATGACTGACAAGCTGCTCTTTTGTACATAATCTTCAAGTTAAATCAACAAGGTACATTTATTGTTCTATAAAGAATAGATTGTCAGCTTGAAGGACATATGGATATGTTGCCATTTTCCCCCTCTGGTGATGGATATTCAACACACAGTCTCTTCTAATATCTGCTTATACATACATTCATATCATGTGATTATAAACAAAAAGGCAGCCAGTCAGGATGATTCTCTTTCCCATATTTTAATTTTGCATGAGAACGGAGTTCCTTCCCCAAAGCAACTGAGAGTGAGCACTACTAGTACATTAATTTATTATAGAAGATGAAATGCACATTGTTGCTAAGAAGCAGATATTTATGAGAAGATGAGCATAATCTTCAATGTTTAAATGAGTTATAAATTTATGAATGGCATGGAATGTTGGATAGAGAGAACTGTTTCACCTTGTCTCATAATCTTAACATGGAGGTCATCCAGTGGAGTTGATTGGCAGTAGATTCAACAAGGACAAGCAGAAATATGTTGTGCAACACAGAATTAGCTTGTGGGGTTCATTATTACAGAATGGGTGATAGCCACTAGTTTTGATGACTTGGAATATGCCTACCAATGGGTATTAGTCATTACAGCTAAACAAAGCCTCCATGTTCAGAAGCAGTGTACTTCTGAACGTACAGATGCTGGTAACATATGACAGGGGAAGCACACTACTTTCATGCCCTGTTTGTGAGTGTCATGCAATGAGCCTCAACACACAATAATTCTTGGCTAGGCTGGAGCCTAACCTAGGTTGGTGCGGTGGTGGGACACACAAGCAGATTCTCCATTGGGCTCTGCGAAACCTGTGCACAAATTATCATGGCAGTGGTCAGCACGGTGCATGCAAGTCCACCTGGGAATTGGGTGAAGTTTCCCACTATGCCCTGCATTGCCTGGAGAAGGGAGAAACCTCATTACACCACAGTTGTGTGGGGAAAGGGGATGGGGAAAGCCCCATCCAAGCCTTTTCAAGCAAGGGATGATAGAGAGGGCTGTGCAGAGTGGCACATGCCCTGCTCATGGCCCCTGCAGCTCCAGCCCTCTCTGGAAGACATGGCGGCTGGCTGTGGTACCCTGGAAAATGAGAGGGAAGCGGACACACGATCACCAAGCACAGGTTCCAGTACCCCAGCTGTGCACTAACCTGGGTTAAGACCGAGGTTTATTTTCAGGGTTTACCAATTTTGGCAAGCTGGGTTTGGGAGCTTGCCCACCATCTACATGAGCAGCAACTAGCATAATCATGTGTTGAGTAATCATCTCACCTTTCCCCTTTTCAGTCTCAAAATCAGTATACTCCTGCATCAAATCAAGGATTATGACTATGGAAGCTTGTAATATAATAAACTAGCTGACCTGGAGCAGAACATCTGCGCCCCTAGTTCTCCCTGTCTCTCCTCCCCCATCTTCATTTCTTTCTCCCGCACCTTCAGCCCCATTTCTTTCTCCCAACCATCCAGCCCCCTTTCTTTCTCCCCCGCTCCAGCCCCATTTCGTTCTCCCCCCACAGCCCATTTCCCCTCAGCGGGCAGGCTGCTTTTCCTCAGTGGCCAGCTGCCGCTTCTCCTTCACAGCCATCTGCTGATGGCTGCTTCCCTTGCGCAGCTGCCTGCTGTCCTGGCAGCCACTGCTTCCCCTGCGTGACCAGCTGGACTGTTGGCTGCCGCTTCTCCTCTGTGCCTACTTCTCCTCCCCTCCCCATTGCTAATCTGCTGCTCTCTCGCGAGAGCTGCCACGCATGGGATTAGCGACGGGTACGTTTAAGAGAATTAAATATATAGATTAGCTTTTCAGTTGCCTCAAGTCCCTTTGCTTCTTTGTCTGTTGCTGCAGCAGAGCAACATGGCTATGCTTCTGGAACTCAGCCAAATTGAGATCCCATTCCCTAAGAAACCAATCCATCCCAGTCCAGAGGTCCATGTGTACTGTGACGCATGCAGTGGTGGCTGCTGACTCTTGGGGCTGGAGGGAGTGTGCAGAGGGGAGGAAAGGGAGCTGGGGGAACCATAGGCAGGGCTAATAGTAGGCAGGTCCAACCCTAAGTTAGAAAGAACCAGCCCATGGTTTTCTCTGTCTGTACAGCTGATTACTTGTCTCAACCAAAATCTCCATCAATCACACGAGCACTTGGCAGCTGGCTAGTTAGGGCTGCTAAATTTAGTGCTAAATTTGCCCCTTAGTTGGCTGTGAGTAAATGAAGCCTCTCCTTAGTGTAGTTAATTGTAGGTGTCAATGTAGAGGTAGTAATGCCCCCTCCAAGTCTCCATGCCTCTTCTTCCCCTCAGTTAGGTTGGTCCTTAGGGCAGGATGACCAGGACAATCACCTCACGCCCCACGCTGGCACAGGCCCGGCTCTGGGCACACTGCAACCTGCCCTGCTCTTTCTCCCCATGCCAGCAATTTATCTTTTCCACAGCCCAGCCAAGAGCCAACCTTTTTCCCCCAGCAAGGCACAGGCTTGCCGATTGAAATTTTCCCTCCACGTGAGCTGCTACAGCTCCCTCCTCTCCACTGCCACCTCTCAGCTGTTTGGCGGGTGGATGAGGCTTCCAGAGAGGCCTCTAGCTGCCGGCCTCCCTGAAGCTCTCCAGTGCCGGCTGGCAGGTAGGCGGCCTGCTGCAGGCAACAGGGGAGGATGAAGGGAGGCAGAGTGGAGAGTGCTGGCTGCCATGCCAACCACAGTGCTGTGCACACCCTCAGCTCCACCCTGCCCTGCTCTGCCCTGCCCTGCCTGTGCCTGCTGACAGCCAGAGTCCTCAGACCTAGTAAAGGAAGTGTAATGTGATTTCCTTTTTGTGGTTATACCCCCCTCCAACCCTTGAATATTTAGGGGATGGCTTCCCATGGGGCTTTGATATCAGGCACAAATGTAGGGCAGATTGGGAAGGCGCTGAATATTTAATTAGAAATGGATTGGGCAATTTATTGATTTTTAATATACATATATTAAATGGGGGGGGGGACATCAGAAACGTCCTATAAGTGGCTTGTTGTTTTTTTTGCAGAAAATTACAAAAATGTCCGGAACTGCTGCCCTCCCCCCTTAGACCATCATTCCACCCCCATATGTTGGAATCAGCCCTTTGCCTTCCTAAAAAGGGGTAACCCCCCCCCCCTTTCTGCCCCAGCCTTTTGATCACCTGGAATGACTTGACATAGGGCTTTAGTATTGAGCACAGATGTAGGGCAGTGGGGGGGGGGCTATGTACATTGAAGTGGATGTGACAAATTGTTGGTTTCTTTCTTTTTAATTTAAAAAAAATTAAAAAGGTCCTATAAGTGGCTTGTTTCATGGCAGAAAATCACAAAAACTTCTGGAATAAAAAATAAAAATGAGGCAATTCTCGTGAGCAGCAGAAACCCGGCTAACGGAGGCCAGCCCGGTTTCTGCTGCTCATGTACAGCAACCGGAGCCACACAGATTCCTGCAGCAGCTCAACAGCAAACCTGCTTACAGAGCCCACTGCTCAACCCAGGTTTGGGGAACGAGCGTGCCCAAAAAATGGGTTAATGGATTGTGTGTCTGCTGCAGCTTGTGTGGTACATTACTGGGACTCTGGGGGGCAGGGTGCCACATGGTAGTACTTCCCTACACCCAGCCCCAGAGCTGCTGGGCGAGGCATTGGCAGGCAGCAGGAGAGCCGCTGCTTGTCTGCACCACTGATCTGCCCACGTAGAGGCCTGGCTGCGATAATCTGCCGGGAGGTAAGCACTTTCAGGGCATACAGAAGTAGGTAGCCTCCTCATGCTATTGTGAGGGTCACTTCTATCTATCTATCTATCTATCTATCTATCTATCTATCTATCTATCTATCTATCTATCTATCTACCTACCTACCTACCTACCTACCTATCTGAATGAATGCACTATGCTCAAGTTTCTTTGCAATCCAGAAGGTATGAGTGAGAACTGTGAAGCATGTGTTCTACTTATATTTTCATTTTCCTTACAAATACACTATATGCCCAAGCTGGTGGGGCATGTCTAAAAACCTCACTCACTTACTCATACTATTTACACTGTATGCCATCAATGAGTATGATTCTGTAATGATATCAAATGTTAAGGAGGCCCTGCACATGCTGATTCACCTGTAGTCCTTTAGGGACGGCCCTACCCTCAGTAGTTCTATCCCTTCTTCTATCAGCATTGCCTCCATTTCTGTCCCTCCTTGAAATCTAAGCCCTCTCCTCCTCACTCTGGAACCCCTGGTAAAAAGCAGGTTTGCGGAGCGAGTGCTCCGCAAACCTGCTTTTTACAATTGTGAGTAGACCCCCGGCCGGGAGGCGAAAAGCCGCCTCCCGGCTTGGGGGTCTCCCCAGTATGCCCTGCGCGCTCGCACAAGGCATACTGGGGCTTGCGGGGGCCGTGTGGCCCCCAAGCTCCCCAGCCCCCGCTGGCTCCATCTCGGAGCCGGCAATTGTGTGGTCAGCCGATCCGACCAATTGTGTGGTCGGCTCCCTCTCCGCTCGTGAGAGGGGAGAGTGGGCTTAGTCCGCTCTCCCCGCTCACCCGAAGGAACCGGGTCTCACAGATCGTGAGACCCGGCTCAATGAGTTCTTTGGGGCTTTAGTTCGATTCAGTTGTATAGAATTGGCTGCTCAAGATAGGTATGATATTTCTCCAGTAGGTACATTTAGGAAGGAACACTGCTGTTGTAGACCCTTCACTATCTTCAAATGAGATGGAACTGAAGTTGATATGCTCACTGAGCAAGGATGGCTCTGGGGGGGGGGGGCAATGGCAGCAAGTGCCCTCTCAGACAAGTAGTTTGCTACTTTCAGAAATCTAACATAGGACATGGCTCGCCCACCCAGAAATGCATGTTCCCTCTTCTGTGCCCCCCCCCATGTTTCTAGTCTCAGTGACCCCACTATTGTGGGGTGCATGTGTGTGTGTCTGTGAGATAGATAGATAGATAGATAGATAGATAGATAGATAGATAGATAGATAGATAGATAGATAGATAGACAGACACACACACACACAAACACACACATTTGCACTAAATATCAAAACAAATGGTCACTAGATAAAGAGCCTGTTTTCATGAATAGGGAGAAGGGCTCCAGAGTGGGCTGCGGGGAGAGCAGGTTAAGCCCCCTCCCTGCAGATGATCCCGCTTGCGTTGCTGGGCACTCTCTCTGTGCAGCCAGACAATTTCACATGCACCGAGGCAGTGGGAAGTTTCGGGGGCCAGGATGTGTCACCCCAGCCCCCAGAACTGCATCATGGGGATCCCCCCTTCCTGGGCTCCCCACAGTGTGGCAGCTGCACTCCCCTAACCTCATTTAGTAGGGTGGCTATTTAGGGCTTGCGGTTATATCTCTCTACTGTGCAGGTGTGCCTCACAGTTAGCAAGAGCGTCTGGGCCGAGCGGACAGGCCTAGCATTTGCTCTGGCCACTGCCACTGGTCGGGGGGAGGACTGCTTGGCTCACCCCTCCTAGCAGCCACCCTTTGGCTGCACAGTGGCTGAAAATTTTTTTAAAACAAGAGATTCGGCGTGGCGGGAGGCCCCTCAAAGTAGGTTTCAGGGGGCCTCTCAGTGGAGGTGGGCTCATGGCGGGGGTGGTCCGGGCCCCATTATAACCTAGGTGCACCCCTGCGCACGTGTGAATAGCCTCAAAATGTCTCTGCCTTCTCTGTCAAAACTCCCAGTGGCCTAGCAAATGAAAAGATGGACAAACCTCTGGTTGAGTAGTCTTTTTACTAAATTGCTTAGGACACATGCTTTGCCAAGTTGTACTGCAAAACCAGACACTGGATGTATAAGAGATGTTTGTGGTCTTCGGACATATGAATTTGAACAAATGAAATTGCCATTGGTCCATCCAGCCCAGTATTGTTTGGCAGTTGCACTCTCGGGTCATAGGTAATGTCTTTCCTGGAACATGGAAGTGTGTGTGTGTGTGTGTGTGTGTGTGTGTGTACGCCCACACACGCACACATATACATAAACAAACATGAATGGTTGTGCTTCCACTTGGTGTTTGAGTGAGACACGAGGGAAGAGGCCATAGCTATGTGGTAGACAACATGCTCTAACTTTATAATGTTGCAGGTTCAATCCTCAGTATCTTCAGTTAAGAATATTGGGGATTGCACCTGCAGCATCATAAAGATAAAGCATGCTGTCTTTCATTGAGTCTCACTCAACGTGTCCTTACCCAAACACCAAATGGGTGCATGGCCATACTTGCACGCGCTCTCTCTCATGCGCTCTCTCTCCCCCCATCTCTCGATCTCTCACACACAGAGCTCTGTACTACTGTGAGGTCTTTAACATGACCTCTCTGGAGAGGGAGGGTGGGCTGTGGGAAAGCAGGAGTTCACCTGCCTTCCCCGGCAGATGAACAGCCACTGTCTGCCACTCTGTCACACCACACGCCCACACAATTAGTGGTGTGCCCAAGGGAGGTCTTCCCCCCGCATCCCAAGATGCCCTGGGGCATGTGTGTGGTGGCTGCTCTCGTTAGAGCAGGGTGCAGGTGCTTCTCTCCCCCCCCCCCCGGCTTGCTGCCAGAAATAGCGGCAGGCCAGGGGGAAGCTGTTTAACCCGGTGGCAATTGGCCAGATGATCGCTGGCCAAGGTTAAGTGAACCATAGGTTCACTTAACCTTGGCTAAATGCCCAGTTAAAAAGTGGGGCTTGGTGTGGGGACCCTAGCCTGGATTAGGCTGTGCATGCCAATACCCTTTGTATATTTTTGTTCTATTCTGATACTGTATCAAAAATACTGGTTTTTGAGGCTGTTTTTGAAGTTTAAGTGTGATTATTCTGATAGCTGGCAACACAACGTCCAGCCTTATTTGCTCTTTGTGCTATTTTGACTTCACAGTGCTAGTAAGTGTGGGCTGTGACTGGAAGGATGTCTGAGCTATGTTTTCCTATGGAAATTAGGAATGCACAGGTGTGTTCAGCTCCACCCACAAATACTTCCTTCTCGCCAGCTCAGGAGAAGCTTTTACTTCCGTTCTGTGTAGGTGTCATCAAAGTGAAAGTTGGTTCTGCCTGAAGAATTAGGTGAGGGGTGAAGGATCTGGGATCTTATCCGGGAATTTTCCTTTTGTGGAATGCTGGAGCAAAGCATGGTGGCAATTGGCTTCACTATAAAGAAACTACAATACTTTCTTAGCTTGGTTTCTCTGGTCTATCTGTATTTTGTAGCTACTTCACTGAGAATGCCATTTTCCTTCAGACACTCCCAATCCACCCCCCTGGCAAATATGCTTATTTGGAGTTTTGTTGTTAAAAAGTTCAAGTTCCAGGGTTGTGGTTGTTGCTGTTGTGCGGGAGTGGACAAGGTATGCCTTGCCACAAGTCTGGACTAATCCCCATTGCCTCCAAAGGGAGGGAGAGGGAATCAGCTTCTTGAATAGCAATAGCAATAGCAATAGCACTTACATTTATATACCGCTTTATAGCCGGAGCTCTCTAAGCGGTTTACAATGATTTAGCATATTGCCCCCAACATTCTGGGTACTCATTTTACCGACCTCGGAAGGATGGAAGGCTGAGTCAACCTTGAGCCCCTGGTCAGGATTGAACTTGTAACCTTCTGGTTACAGGGCGGCAGTTTTACCACTGCGCCACCAGGGGCTCCTTTTAGGGAATCTGTTTATACTCATGGCGTCTCTGTCTAGGCGAGTTGACAGAGAATAGCAGGGAGAAAGAACAGGACTTCCTTCCCCTTCTAGGGTTGAGGCCTGGGCCTGTGACTAATAATGCTAAACCTCTGGGCAGAGACGTGGTGAGAGGAGAGTGGGCTCGTGTTCACTCTGGCTGCATTCACATCTAACTTGATACTGGAGGTTACCAAACCCGTGGTTAATTTTTCTAACTGTGAATCGCATCACAGTTGTTCAACCAACCACAGCCTGGCAAACTCTGTTTTCAGGGCAGGGGAGCCCCTCCCTCTGCCTGGTCCACCGAGGCCATATCACAGCAAGCTCCATAGCGTCCATGCTGCTAGACTGTGGGCAAGGCATCAGCACATCTCCAGGGCAGCGGCACTGGCAATGATCTTCAAGGGGGCGTTCCAAGTGTGCTCGTGTCTTTTTGGAATAGTCCGTCAACCTTCAGCAGGGAAAGGGCATTTAAATCCCTTAAGATGACATGCTTTTCAAGCTCTTCTTCTGACAGCGATTGCACCAACACCCTCATTAGAGCTGAAACAAAACTGTCTTGAACAAGCACAATTACTGGAAGGGGGGATCTTGGGGGGGGCACTATTTTCCTGTTACTCAAGGAAGGAAACATATGTTTGTCCCCTAGGATATATATATATGAGGAAGGGAAAAGTATTCTGGGGTCTGGCCCACTGTGACCAAGGTTCCTCTTGTGAAGGCTTACCAAACCACACTCCTGTCCCCATGGTGGCTACCACCAGGGCTAACACTCTCATGAGAGGGCCAGTCTACTGGGGAGGACATTAGGCTCAAAAACCTTCGGTCATCCGTCAGACTGGGCACTCATGAGTTGAGCTAACCAGTTTCAGACTGGCCCACAGGGCAACAGGGCATATTCCTGATGCGCCCCACCGCACTCAGCAGCAGTGAAGACTCCCACCCTAAAGGACGCATTCTGGTCAAAACCCGGGGCCCTCCCCACATACATTCCACCACCCTCTCAGTGCCCCCAGTCCGGCCCTGGAGCTAACCCAACAAAGGGGGCCTGCTCGTGTGAGGCCCCCCATTCACTCAGGTTCAATCAATCAACCTTTATTATGGTCGTAGACCAGCATAAAATTACAATTCATTCAGGTTAATGATAGAATTTTTGCACAGAAACTCCACCGGGAAGCCTTTGACTCGCCCAAAGGAGATTTTGACACTCCATGTATCCATGTGTAGCCAGGTGGGCAAACTGAGGGAAAACAGGGACCGGGCACAGATCTTTACTCTCTTTCAAATTTTACTCTCTTTCAAATGGTCCCAGGTTTGGACCAGCATTGAGCCATATGCAGATCTGCGACTGTGGAGAATTGTGGGAGGGAGAGCCCCAATTTCCAGAGACCACAGAATTGTGGGGTCACCATTCTAGGAAAAAACAAAGATGGACATGTTCAAATGGGCGGACAGGCTGGCAGAGGGCACACTTTAACAGCTTCTTCATGGCAGTTGCCTAGACAGGGAGAGCTGTTTCTGGGGTACCCATCCCGTGGCTTGCTTGTATAGAGCAAATTGGCTGGGTGTCATCTGCCATCCTGCCCTCATGCATGTCTCCATTGCCTGACACTCTCATAAGGGAGCTGTCCGTGGGAGAAGGAGTAATTCAGCTTGAAATCCCATCCTCTCAGATGGTTCTTCTCATGAGTTGTGAAGTGGAATGCCCATGGCCTTACACTCTCATGAGTGAGTGGTCCACTCAGGAACAGCATCCATTGTCATCACAGAAAAGGAAACTTTCCTCTCAGTGTTGGCAGTGCTGATCCTGCTGCCCGGGCCTTCTCATGAGTAAACCTAGGGACTGCACACATTCCCCCAAGGGAAAAGGACTCGATCCCTCCCCTTCCCCAACTTACTTGTACAAAAATAGACCTTAGCCATTCAAGAATTCCTGGTTGGGACAGCCTTATAAACCCAATCCCTGGTATCACCGCCTTGCGATATGTTGCCATCCCAGTGCTCTAATGGGGTTGTCCTGCTTATGTTGGCACCTCAGAGCACGTGCTTGTGAACATACATATGTGTTGCTTCATTATTGGAGAGCCAAGCACTTCATGGAGAACAAAGCACTTAGCAAAGCATCTTGCCATCCTGTCCCCTTTCTCTCTCGATTGTGACAGGGTGGGAAGAGGGCATGCCCCTGTGTGACTTTGCCATTTGACAGGCTGCCACACTTGGGATGGGACATGGTGGCATCCCTGTTGACAGGCAACTGCTTTGTTGTATCGGAGACAGGGGACGGGGCAAGTGCTTGGAGAGATGCCCAGAGAGAAGCACTGCAGGCATGAAGCAGGCACAATCTTGAGTGCGTCTGTGTAGCTGTCTCTATAATTACGGTTCCAGAAAGTGAACAAAACCACGGTTATGGCACTGCCTGTGTTCAAACGTTGCCACCCAAAAACCTCAGGTGAGACTTACTACAAACCAAAGGTTTGAATTGGAGTTTGGCGAGGCAAACCTCAGGTTGCTTTTGCTGCAAAACTGCAGTTGCACGCAGTTGCACGCATTCGGACGTAATGGAGTTCCAACTTCTGCCCCATTTAACCCCAGTTCTGTGTTAATTGCAAATGCAGCCACAGTGAACATGAGCACTACCATTTACTCCTCCTCACTACTTCCCCCCTCCAGCTGACCACCTTTCAGCCCAGCTAGCACCCCTGCCATCACCGCTGCTGCCGGCCATCTCTGCCTGCTGCCGCCCATCTCTCAGGCCTGCTCTTCTTCCATCAGGAGCACAAGCTTGATGGGAGCAAGTGTGCACCCTCTTTCCATCTGCTGGGAGCCCAGCCAATGGAAAGAGGATTGCCCTGAGTCAGGCGAGCAGCCGAAGAGGGTGGCTGGCAGCAGTGGTGGCAGCAGGTGACCGGCGATGGCAGCAGCAGTAGCCCCAGCCAGGAGTCTGGGGGAGCTTGGCAGCTCCTCCTAGATGCTCAGCAACTCCCAGATGCAGAGTACCTTGAGTTCTTTGAATCCATCTATCCTATTATATCTCCATCCCTGCCTCTGAGGATGTTTGAATGCTAATCTTCCGGGCTACGGTAAGTGAAGTAAAAATGTTGAGAGCCTTGGAAATGTGCAGAGTACAATTCTACCTCTACTGGCTATTGAAAGCATCCTCACATGTCTGAGTGCATGGGGGCAGATTAACAGGTTTCTAAAAGTAGTCCGTCCACAGCTCATTGCAATATTCTAATTGCTCCCAAATTTCTCTCGGCAGAATGATCCATTAATTTCAACCTATAAATAAGGAAACATTTATTTCTTATTACATATGTAGGCACAAGTAATATCTGAATGGGAGACATGTTTGAGCACAGTAAGAGATTCCCCTCAGAGGATGGGGCTGCTCTGGGAAGAACATGCAAATAGCTCGAAGTTTCCTCTCTGGCATCTCCAACATAAGGCTGATTCCTGTCAGCATCATTGGAGAAGCTACTGCAAGACTGTGCAGACAATACTGAGCAAGATGGTCTGACATGGTATATGGCAGCTTCCTGTGTTCCTATTAGTATTCCTAAATATATGACCTCAGTAACCAGTGCTGAAACACTTGTTTGTTTGAACTTTTTATTTATTTAAAGTTTCAGGTTGTAAAGGGGAAACAAGGAACAAGGAAAACCCTATCATTCTTTGCCAGTGCAGATCTATGCAAATAACTTCTGCTTAAAAAATTTGCAATTGTTACTTTGTTTCACATAAGTGCCTTTTGCCATGCCAATTTAGTTCTCAGCAGAATTCCTCAGAACTGAGGAAGGTTACATTTCTTCATTTCTTTAGAACTCATTTGACAGAGAGCAACAAGACAAAGCGAATGGATTACAGTACCTGGCCAGTGTTTACACAGTTCTGCAGTACAAAATGAGCTGCACTTTATTACACTTTAAGACCAATAATAACAATAGCACACAAAGGGGGTTATCAGCGTACAGTGGTATAAAAATACACTTTCCCAGTATTGTTAGGCTGGGAAGTCCTGAGATCAATTGGATTTCCCAAATCAGATTGTCATCTGATGAAGGAACAGTCCACCAGATCAAATAGACTGGACACTAGGGATGTGCAAACAGGTTCGGTTTCACTGTTCAGGGTGGAACTGAACCACACCCTGTTTGGTCCGACCCCAGACTGAACCCCCCTGGGGGCTCATGAGTTTGTTTTCTTAATTTTTTATTAAGGCCACGCAGAGGCCCATTGCACATGCACGGTGACCTTGCAGAATCATAGAGTTGCAGCGGACCTTGCAAGCGATCCAGTCCAACCCCTACTTGATGCAGGAAGCAGCTATAGCCCCTGCTTGAAGACCTGCAGTGCAGGAGAGCTCACCTCCACTTCAGACCGCTGGTTCCATTGTTGCTGAAGTTGTTCCTAAAGATTAGCTGAAACCTCCTGTAATTTATGGCTATGGGATATAATCCCCATCCTCTGAAGCAGTATTCCTCTCCAGTACCCTGTTTCCCCGAAAGTAAGACCTACCCCGAAAGTAAGACCTAGCAGTAATTTCTGATGTACCGCTAATTGCCCTAATGCATTTTTGGGGGCTAAAATTAATATAAGACACTGTCTTATTTTCAGGGAAACACGGTATGATAGTCCCCTTCAATCACCTTCAAATCTTGGCCCAGGTTTGCCTCTAGTTTTCCTACAACCCCGTCAGCCTAGTCTATAGCCTCATTCAGACGTTACAAAATTCCCCTGCTGTAGCCATGTACAATGGGGTAAAGGGTTAGGGTTAAGATAACTGGGCAAAGACGCTCCTTTTTAACGTGGTGATTTTCTTTATTTAGCAGGGGGAGAATAACTGGCCCTATTCACCCCAGCACAGTACCTCCAGTGACTGTTGCTGGTGTCTGTCTTGTGTTTCTTTTTAGATTGTGAGCCTTTTGCAGACAAGGATCCACCCTATTTAATTGGGAAATCTAGGACCACCAATCAGGAAATCTAGGACCAACAAACGGAAGTTCTTTTTCACACAACACATAATCAACTTGTGGAATTCTCTGCCGCGAGATGTGGTGACAGCCAACAACTTGGGTAACTTTAAGAGGGGTTTGTATAACTTCATGGAGGAGAGGTCTATCATTGGCTACTAGTTGGAGGGCTATAGGCCACCTCCAGCCTCAAAGGCAGGATGCCTCTAAGTACCAGTTGCAGGGGAGTAACAGCAGGAGAGAAGACATGCCCTCAACTTCTGCCTGTGGCTTCCAGCGGCATCTAGTGGGCCACTGAAACAGGATGCTGGACTACATCCTTGGGCCTGATCCAGCAGGGCTGTTCTTATGTTCTTATTTATTTTATTATTTCTCTATGTAAACTTTTGTTGAAAAACGATATATAAAAATATGTGTTGTTGATAGGAACATAGGAAACTGCCATATACTGAGTCAGACCATTGGTCTATCTAGCTCAGTATTGTCTTCACAGACTGGCAGCAGCTTCTCCAGGGTTGCAGGCAGGAATCTCTCTCAGTCCTATCTTGGAGAGGCCAGGGAGGGAACTTGGAACCTTCTGCTCTTCCCAGAACGGCTTCATCCCCTGAGGGGAATATCTTGCAGTGCTCACACATCATGGAGAAGGAGGCACACTTACCCCTGGACTTCCAGGCAGAAGTTAAGAACTTCCACACCCCATGGGGGCCCTCAAATCCTCTTTAGTCTGTCCCGGGTGGTGTGGTTGCCGTGCCATGCCTCCAGCCCACATTGCGCTGGGTGGCCGAGCATGACCTCTGCTTTAGAAACAGAGGGGGAAGTGGAGAAATGAATATGTGGGATGAGGATATGTTACATTATGTGTTGAAATGTTTCTGCTAATGCATGTTTGCATAAATATACCTGTTTTATATCCTTACATTATTGGGAGTTCAGTTGCTGTTTGTGTCCTCAAGAACCCACGTGTTAAAAACACTGTGAGGCTCTTCACATGAGCAGGGAGCCATCCCTGGGTGACCAGATTGGCTACCCACATAACTACCAGCCACACAACTACCGGAAGCAGGGATTGGGGCCACCCAGCCCCCAGAAGTCCCAGGATGCCCCATGCAAATGCGCAGGGAATTCTGGGGAGACCCCGAAGGCCAGGAGGCTGCTTGTAGCCTCCCGGTTGGGGGTCTACACCTGTGTCACTGCGCCACAGCGGCACACGATTAGTAAAATGGAGTTAGCAGAGTGCTCGCTCTGCTAACCTCATTTAAAGGGGGGAACTTAAGTGGGCTAATCATGACCACAGTTCCTATGACCACCAGAAAGTGGGCTGGGCTCCCTTAACCTGCTTTCCTGTGGTCATGAGAATAGCCTCTGTGTGTGTGTCACTGGGTGTGTGTGTGTAGGGGAATGATGCTTAACTAGTGGGGGGGGGGCCTCCAAAGGTCTTTAGGTCCAGGCTATAAAACTACCTAGGTACACTCTGGGAAGTCCCATAGCACTGTGTTATCAGCATGCCCCACCACTCACACAGCAGGGCTTGTCTGAAGAGGGGAAAAGAGGGGAAAACCCCCTGTATGATTGCAGGCACTTTTGTGACTGTGAAACTGGATCAATCTAGCCTCATATTCATGGAAGCACCTGTCATCATGCTTACGGCTTACTGAATTGTGTGTGTGTGTGTGTGTGTGTGTGTGTGTGTGAGAGAGAGAGAGAGAGAGAGAGAGAGAGAGAGAGAGAGAGAGAGATGCCACCAATATTTAACTGTGTGTGTGTACTATTTCCTTCATTTCCCTCCTTAAATCTTTTGAACAATGAAGTTGTGTCTCTGTTTGCAGAAATGATAAGGTTTGGAGCCTGTGTTTCCTGTTCATTTGTTTTTCCCATTTAAACAGAAGCAGTTCCTCACTTCACAACCATAAATAAGGACACAACACCACTTTGCCAGCACTTACATTAAGTGCTCTTCTCTGGAAGGGTTTAGTAATTTGTTCCTGGAAAATATATTTGAGAAGTCAGATCTTGTACCGGGATTTAATCATGAATACACCCTCAGTGCACATGGATGCTTGTGCAGATATCCTTGGGGACTTGATGCTAATAACAGCAGGAGCACTGTACATCCTCGTGCACTTAGGAGAAGGCAGATCGCATCCAAGAGGTCCTTCAGAGGAAGCTGTTATGAATTTATATACACACGTGCATAGGATGCTTTTCATAACTCTCATCAGACAAAGGAAATAACACTCCTTCAGTATTTTGAACTCAATAAACCATTTCATTCCTGTGTACACACACAATGAGGTCATTCACACAATCAAAAGCTGAGACTGTTAACATGCACAGCCCAGCCCAGATTAGGCTGTATATGTGAAGCATCAGGATCGAACCCAGTCCCTGCAATGCCTCTTCTCCAAGCACGGGTTTTTAGTCTGGAATTATTTTATTCCAGCCACCCAAACTTACCTTCCCCCTAGATGATCAAACAAATGCTGCTAGGAGTGTGAGTCACACATGGAGCAGATAATCCACGCTGCTCCAATCAGTGTGGCTCTCCAGACGCCGGGTCGATGCATCCTAGCCTCTGGATATCCCAGAGGCGTAACTAGGGAAAATGGCGCCCGGGGCAAGCACTGAAATTGCGCCCCCCACCCGCCGCCCCCCCCAACATACATCTGACTGACACACATGTTTCAGAAAACTTTTATTTTAAAAATTTCAAAAATTACAAACATTACCAAAAATTTCAAAATGCACTACATACTTAGGTTTTTCCTCACAACAACCCTGTGAAGTTGGCTTGTATCTCAAACATCAGAATTATGATGCAATGATGATTATTATGATTATGATGCCCCTCCCTCACGCCCTGGTTCTGTTCCTGACTTTCCCTTGTGAGTGACTGTATTTTAACAAAACGAAAACCAAGGACTCCAAAGTAATTCGAGGGACTAGGGTGATAGTGCTAAAGACTCCTTATTCTCCTGCTGTTAAAGAAAGACTCCCCTTTTCCAAAACCGTGCGCTATTTACACCAGAAAAGGTTTCAAATGGAGGGGGAAGCATTTATGCATTTATGCTTTGTTTTATGTTACGATTTCAGAGTTAGAAAAACTATAAAAGGGCCATTTTAGAGAAGATATGCACTGCCTTAGTTGCAAATCCTGCTTTTTTGAGATTCCCTGCAATTGAATAAAGCGATAATATACACCTTTGCTATTTAAATTGGTTGGAGAGTATTTATGACAATACAAAATGAAATGGCATTTCAGATGCAACATTGGTTGCCTAAGACCACTCAGATTTAACTAATCTTCATCATATTGACAAAAAGAGCAATTAAAATTAAAATCCATGACTAAAACCAAACCACTTTGGGGTTGTTTTTAATGAAAGGTGGTATATAAATTTAACAATAAATGTTTAGAAGTATATACTTTCACCACCTGCCCAACCAACAATTAATTCCAGCTTATTTTCAAAGGGCTTCAAGTTTTATTTACAAATTGCTTGGCAGCAACAATGTTTAAGTAATCGCTAATTGCTCCTAATGATAGTTTTACTTATTGTTAAATTTATATACCACCTTAAATTAAAACATTCTCTGTTCATCTGATTTTCAGTCTGGTTAATTAAATCGGTGGAGGTTTAGACTTTCCTGATGGGCTGAAACAGCTAATCCATTTTGATGATGACATATAATTAAATTAGCTTGCATTAGATAGTGAAAAAGTCCAGGAAGAGAGAGATGGGGGGATGTGGAACCCAAGGTTCCACATCCCCCCATCTCCCTCTCCCTGAACCTTTTCAGTTAAAACGTGGTTATATTATAGGGGAGGAAGGACTTGAATGAGCAAAAAGGGGAACTGGTTCGGGCGTTCAGGAAGTTGTTCAGAAGAGGGAGTTGTTCAGGAAGTTTGCTCTGCTGTGTGTCCTCCTCTCGACGCATGCGTGACTGGTGGCGGGGCACGCCGGGGAGTGAGAGTCAGAGACTTGGACTACGAAGACGCCGCGGCGCCCAGTGCTGGATGAGCAATGCCAATGGGGGGGGCGCGCGCCGGGACCGGGGGAGGGGGACTGGTCTGCCTAATAATAATAATAATAATAATAATAATAATAATAATAATATAATAATTATTATTATTATTATATTTTTTCCGGCAAATCGGCGGGGGCACTTTTTGGCGCCCCCTGCCAAGTGGCACCCGGGGCACGTGCCCCCCTGCCCCCTCTATAGTTATGCCTATGGGATATCCCACAATGCGCCATGCTACGAGCACAGTGCATTGGAGGATACCTCTGTGAAATAGGTGCTCTAGCTCCCAAGCAGCCTGAGCACACACACGATCGTGCACCAGTGTTAAGGGTGCACTTGTGCCCTTAACCTCAGCTAAAGGCCAGGCTTAAAAGTGGGGTTAAGAGGGCAGGCACTGCACATAAGCAGCCTAACCCAGGCTGGGCTGCCGTAGCCTGGATTAGGCTGCCCATGAGAACAGTCTTAGTGATGATTGGGATCTGTCATAGTAATTAAAAGATGTATATATAGAGAGATTTATATATCAGGTTGTACTGAAATATCATCTATAAATAAAATAAAAGCAAAAAGCAAAATCTCAGCTCTCTGAGAGATCAAAATAATAGCAGTTTATTCTGGGTTACTAAGGAGAACTCCTTCTTTGCATGATCCCCACCTCTTACTAAGGTCATACGTGGAGTCCAGATGTTAGTCCCCTGCTAACTGGGCAAAGAGGCAAAGTGGTGATTCTCTTATATTTAGCAGGGGGAAAGAAATGGGCTCTATTCAGCCCCAGCACAGCACTCTTACAGTGGCTGGAGGACACCAGCAACAGCCACTGGAGGAGCTGTGCTGGTGATGTTAAACAAAAAAGACTTTTTGGAAGCTCATAGATGTAGAATGAAGAAGATGTAGACGAGGAGTGCTTAGTAGGTGTGTGCATGAACAATTTGATGCCGAACCAGTTCCCGTCAAACTGGGCCGGTTTGGCGACTCAATCTGTGATCAAACAGAACCAAGCCCATTTTTGGCAAACCAGTTCAGCATCGAAAGGTGGCTAGGGGGGCAGTAAGACAAATAGTTTAAAGTGCTTACTGGTCCGGCGCAGCTGCCGCCACTGCCATTAACCCTCCTGGTGCATCAGAGTCCATTTGCATGGCCTCCATTCTTCTATGTGGACTCTGCATGGCCTCTTTTTCTGTGGAGGCCGGAATTACTCTACCACTGTCTGGGCAGCTGCATGCTTGGGCTGTGCTGGTGGCAGGGGTGGTGGTGGGCGCCTAGCCAGTGGGGCTGAGTGCCAGTGGAGGGTGAGCACTTTAAACTAGTTTTCTCACCACCCCTGCGGCCACCCTTTAGTGGATTCCCCCACCCCTTTAACTGTAAAGAGGAATCCTCACTGGATCCCCCTTTACAAGTATAGCCACTCAGACTGCCAAACTGGTTCAGTCAAATGGACCAGACCAACCAGTCGGTTTGACAGAATCAGTCCAGTGACAGGTGGTGCAGTTTGCATTCAAAATGTGAAATTTGGTTTGTACACATAAACACACACACACAGCCCTTAGAATAGCTTTCATGATATTCAAATCCCTTTCTATAATCATCCTCTGATGCTCAGAACTGAAACTTCTTTCTCCCATGAACTTGCAGTCCTTTTGATCACTTACTATTTCAGAGGTTTTGTGGGTTGAAATTGCTTGTTACTGTGAGCTTTTAAAGAGTTCTAGAACTTTTCCTTAAGCTGCTAAAAAAGTGAGCTACATAAAACACATCTGCATGTATATAATTTGCCTGGAGGGACACAGAGTAATAGCTGGATATTCAGATGTTTATAAAGAGCTATCTACCCAGAGATCCATTAATACAGGGCTACTGTGGTACTTGGAGAACTAACTGATGACATAACAGTGTGGAACAGTCTGCCTCATCCAGTGTTGTTGTTGCCGCCACATAAAAACCTTCACTAGAGGTTTTCAAACAGAGGCTGGACAGCCATCCAAGGTGCTGTAGCAGTTTCCTGCATTAAGCAGGTGGTTGTACCCTTCAAAGTCTAAACTTCTATCATTTCACAATCATTGAAGTGATCCCCTGAGCACTCTTATCTATTCTGATTTGTTTTTAGATTTGAATTGCACGTTATAGTCCCAATGGACTATGTAAAATGGGACTATATGGCCACCTTTGGATGTAACATGGAACCAAGCGACCAAGAGACTTGCCCCATAAGTGCACTTGGGGGGTCCTGGGGTGGCCCAGAGCGAGTGGTAGTGTAGTGCACATAGGGTGCCAACCACCCCCATGGGTTTCTAACCCATGGCGTACAGGGTTCTGTTGTTTCTGAGGTATTCTAAGTGTGGATTCTATGATAGCAAATTAGAATGGATTCATGGTGTCTCATTGAAAATCTCATTTGCTATCATAGAATCTACATTCAGAATACCTCAGAAACAACAGAACCCTGTACGCCATGGGTCAGAAACCCATGGGGGTGGTTGGCACCCTATGTGAACTACACCACCACTCACTCTGGGCCACCCCAGCACCCCCCAAGTGCACTTATGGGGCTGCTGAAAGCTGCATTATACCTTATGAGGAAAAACCTTAAAGACGCGTAAACTTCCAACAATTCACCAAAAATCAGCCCTCTGCCAAAATCCTTTGAAAAAATTCAGGTAGCTTCCTTGCCCCTACCTGGCACTACCACCAACCCCACACTGCTCTAGGCCACCCCTTTGCCCCCGACGTGAAGCTATACATTTGCTGACACCTCCATGCTTCTTTATGGAGAAAACCCTTAAAGACGCATAAACGCGTTAAAAAATCACTTAAAAATCATCCCTTTGCCCAATTCCTTTCAAATAATTCTGATAGCTTCCTTGCCCACCCTAGGAACTACACTCCACTCTACGACACCCCTTTCCCCCCGACGTGAAGCTATACATTTGCTGCAATCCTAATTATTCTCTATGAGGAATTCAAAAATACTTTAACAATTCACCAATAATCAGAGGAGTGTCCAATTGCCTTGGGATTTTGTGGGTGGTAGGCACCCCTGTCTGTCTACCACCCACCCCACTTTTGTGCCTCTAGGTGCTCCACAATAGGGGATATGGACTGGTTCGGGTCCCATTATACTCTATGAGAAAAATAATTAAAAATATTTCAAATATTCATAAAAAATCACAGGGGTGTCTGTTTGCTTCGGGGTTTGCATGGTTGTTGGCACCCATGGGTGCTCCACACTAAGGAATAATGGGCTGGTTGGAGTCCCATTATATCCTATGAGAAAAAATAAAAATGATTTTCAAAAATTCATAAAAAATCGTATGAGAGTCCGATTGCTTTGGGTTTTGTGTGGCAGGTACCCCTGGGTGCCAACTACCATCCTACCAATTTTGGAGTGTCTGAACCAATTCAAACTGGTTCGAATTTGAACCGAAGCGGGGGGGTTCGAACAAAACCAAATCCGAACCACCCCCTCCTGGTTCGAACCCGGTTTGAATTTGAACCGAACCGGGTGAACCGGTTTTGTGCACATCCCTATGGAAAAGCGACTTGGAAACTTTGGCAATTGCTGCCATGCGATATTGCCAAATGTAATTATGCCATTTGAACAGCAAAGCCCCGAACACAAAAGTTTACCTTGCCAGAAGCCTAAGAAGTTTAGAAATCAAATATTTTGATAAAGGGAGTTCTTATGTCTTGAAAAAGGTACAAGGAGGGAAAGTTCTAATGGTCTGTTTTTAATAGAGCACTTTTTGATAATTTGATCATCATTTTCATCATTATTAATAAGAATATTTATATACCACTTTTCAGCAAAGGTTCTCAGTCATGACACTACAGTTTTCCAAAGTTATCCTGTATAAAAGGCTTTCCATCTAATACATTCATTTTAAAGCACAGTTTCTATATCTTATTCTCAGTCTAGCAAAATAGAAAATCCAGCTTTCTGATTATTTGATTTCAGATGTACTTGTGGAGTAAGTTGGCTGTCAGTATTTGAAGTCTCTGGCTGCATCACCTTGTTAAACATGTGATTGCTGGACACGGTGGTGAGAATATTGTATAGGAAGAATCTCTGCACTCATCATCTTTCCCTGGAGAGAACAGCAAGCAACGCCTGCTGAACTTGTTACCTTAGGCTCCATCGTCAACAGCTTGATGAATCATTTGGGCAGATGGGAAAGACTTGACTCTAATCTTTTGTCCTCTTAAGGGATCCCTTGATGACATATTGACTGCTGAGGCTTGCTTTTCGCACTGGAACTCTCTCTCGGTTTTTTTCATTGCTCTTTGCCTTTATTTGTGTGGTCACTGAAATAAATGCTGGCTAGGAATGCACTTCGGAGGGCTCATGCAAGCCCTCTGGGGATCAGGCCAAACCCATATGTGCATGACATCATGCACCGGGATGCCACCGGTGTGCACAGCATGCACATGGCAGGAACACTGGGTTCGGGCAGAAACTAAGCCTCCATTCCCTGGCTCCACCACTGGTTCCAAATCACACTGAGGAAACCTCCCTCATATTCAGGGCTATCTTCTTGAGGCCAATGTTGGAAGCATGCTGGGCATGGCCAGCAGGCAGCGGTGCTCTTAGGACTGGACTTCAGGGATGAAGTCTGGTCCTCAGCACTGGGGGAGGCCTCCGGGGGTCTCCAAATTGTTCCTGGGGGGCCTCCGCCTGCTGTTCTTGCCCGCCGTACTTGCCAGTCTCGCCAGGCTTGCCCGCCGCATTCACCCGCCGATCTCCTATACTGCACAGTGAAGCGGGCAGGCTGAGAGCCAAGTGGGCCTGCCTGTGGCCACTGGGCCTCTCGTACCTGCAAAGTGCAACAGTGCGAGCATCACAAATATGTGACATCACGCACTTGTGATGCTCAGGCCATTGCATTGTGCATGCATGAGTCGCCCAGTGGCCACAGGCAGGCCTGCTCAGCTATCCTTTCCACCATGCAGAACAGAGGAGATGGGCAGGTGAACAGGCTAAAAAGCTATTAGACCTTTTTCATGGGGCCTTGCGGGGGGGGGCTCATGGAGGGGAGCCTTACTTGAGGGGGTCCTCCATAGCCCTCTAGGTCCCAGCTAAGAAATTTACTAGGTGTGCCACTGCCAGCAGGCACATCAGTGGTGAAGGCCATGACTAGTCAGTACACATTTTGCTATGTGTGGGGGGAAGAACTTCAAAAGAGGGACCTAGTGTTTCCCAACCCTATTCATCCTGAGGCACACTTACATTGAAAAAAGCCAGGGAGGGTACACTGCCTCCCCAACACAGACATATTTCCCCCCACCCCAAGGCACCCAAACCACACATGAATTTGTTTGTTTTTGCTTCCTTCGTCCTCTAGTTGAGCAGCATGTGCTGCTAGGCACAAATAGTCCTAAGCAAACGAGTTCACTCTAAAAGTGGGTAGTTTAAACTCTCCACTTTTGGAGCTATCTCACTGCTTTATGCATCAAGAGGGATGTGTCTTCCTAGAGCAGGGTTTCTTAACCTTGGGCCCCCAGATGTTGTTTGACGACAACTCCCATCATCCCCAGACATGGCCTTTGTGGCTGAGGATAATGGGAGTTGTGGTCCAACAACATCTGGGGGCCCAAGGTTAAGAAACCCTGTCCTAGAGCATTATGGGGTGAATCAGCACAACACACCAGCTAGTGTCTTCTGGCAAGGCTGCTTGGGAAATGCAGCTCACATGATATAAAACCCTTTCAAGACATTTTGAAGGACAAGGCAGCCAGCTGCAAATTTTATCCACAATTCCAAGGACTCCACCCAAATTTCTGCTGCAGAACCCAGCAGATCCTGAGCTCCAATTTGCAAGGAGGAGCTGTCTCTGTTTGTAGCTTGGCCTCTTGATGAGAAACACCAAATGCACAATGTGGCCTGGACACATGGCCAACGTACCCTTCGATATCAGGAGTGTTGCTAATGGGCATTATCTAGCTCCCCCTCATTCACTGATTGTATTCACCGATTGCATTGGGAAAGATCTGAAAAGGGCTGTATGATTTGCTCAAGGTGGGGAACTAGTGGGGATTTGAACCTAAGTCTCTCCACTCTACATCCAGTACTGCATCCACTCTAGTGTCCTGCTCTAGCACAGGCAACACCCTTAGAATTAATGGAAGATGTAGTGAAGTTGGAAACCATGTATTTCAGTATGCAAGATGCTCTATGCAAGATGCCCATGCCACACTATTTCAGTACAGTGTGTACCCAACCATCATGTCTTATTCTGTCTCTCATTTCCTAACCTAGTGTTTTGGTTGCTGATGTTGTCGTTTGTCCATTTACTATCATCTGGATAGTGTTTACTCTGATTGGAACAGAAGCCAACTTAAAGTTTCCATTGCATGCTTCTTGCATTATTGATCATTCGTGTGTGGCTGAGCCTTTGATAGCAGCTTTTATCTTTTTCAGTCTACAGTCTCCCTGCAACAGAAATTAACAGCAAAACACAGATATCAGCAATTCCCTTCTCTTTGGTCTTTTGGCCATTTGAGGCACAACACAATATTTACAATGCAGTGTTTCTAGTAGAAAAGGTAGCTTTGGAAAAATGATAAATAAATAAAAATCTGGGCTTCCAAGAAAGTTGAAGGCCCAAGGCATACTCTGAGGGCATTCTACCTGATGCTTTAAAGCTGGGAAATTATCTGGCTCTGTGGGCAACAGCAGCAGCAGAAAACGTACCACTAGCCTCCCAGACAGCTTTTCTGGTGCATTCTGGGAAATGCCCTGTCCTGAAATCAGAAGCCTGTGAGGTAAGGCAAGGCAAGGTGTGGAATTCTGTCTAGTAATATTTTATGTTGTGCCTTGAGAAGTTTGTCCCAGTGGGGATCCTGTAGAGCAGGGCTGCTCAACTTTGGCCCTCCTGCAGATGTTGGCCTACAACTCCCATAATCCCTGGCTATTCGGCCATTGTGGCTGGGGATGATGGGAGCTGTAGTCCAAAAACAGCTTGGGGGCTTAAGCTGAACAGGCCTGAGAGTGGGGGTGGGTGAGGCGGGTGGAGTGGGGATGGAAAGGAGAGGAAAAGGGGAAAGATAAAATTGAGTTGTTGCTGAATGAACCTTTAGTTAATCTACATAAGAGTCCATGTATGTATAAGGGAAACAGCTATAAAACACAAGGCAATTGGGTTGCCTCCAAGAAGGGTCATAGCAAAGTTAAAGTGGGCACTGGGATAGAAGTGAAGCTGGGCATCTACCCTCCACCTTCTTCTCCCTCCCACCCCATATCCTCACTGAAGAAAAAAAAAAGTAAGGCCATAATGAAAAGCAAAAAATACTTGGAACACCCTATATCTCTGTGCAAATAATATCACACATTCTCCGCTAGGGATGTGCTGGATTGCGATTTGGCTGCCAAATCATGTGGCACATCCCTTTAAAACCAAGGGCTTACACCAACCCTTTAAAGTGGAGGAGAGCAGGTCTATAACTGCTCCTCCTCCGCTTGCTGTCATTACCGTCATCCGTGCATTCTCCCCAGCTATTCCCATGCACTGGCAGGGCAAATCCCAGCTGCCCCTGTATGGCGCCAGCATGCGCATGGCCTCCATGCATACACAGTGGCCATTTGCATGGTCACACAGAGACAGCTGAGAGATGCCCCGCTGGTATGCAGACATAGCGGGGGGGGGGGGAGTGCCGTGAGTGCCATTGGCAGCAAATGGACCTGCTCTCCTCCTCAATAAAGGGGCTGTGTAAGTCCTCGGTTTTAAAGAGATGCGCCCTTTGATTCGGCATCTGAATCACAATTTGGCACATCCCTAGTACTGATTCTGGGATCTCCAGTTCTAGAATCTTTGTTCCCAGCTGGTTCAGGCTCCTGGTAGTGCCTTTGGCTTGACTGCTCTCCCCACTTCATAGTCAGACTTGGCTGCTGCTCAGAGCTGGGATAATTAATAGCACTAAGGAAAATTGCACTGACTGGGAGGAATGTGGCGATTCTTCATTGTACATCCTTTCCTGAATTTAAGCAAGCAAGACAACTGCTGCTACCACATTAGGTAAGCCCTTCACCCTTTCTCGAATTTCAGAGTGCTGCTGTGGGCCCCTCATGAAAGGAGCATTATTTCCAAGTCCTGTCAACTCCAAGAAAAACACTTGAATACCAGCAAGATGTTGGGGTGGAACACTTTGATTCACAATGCTGTCACATCACCATCTTGGCTCCTCCCTGAGGAGGATTTACAATGCTGAAGTAAATCTCACTTTTTGTAGTTCCTGCCCCACTGCCAATCAACCAGCTCAGTCTAAAGTTTTGGCAAGCCTCGGATTAAAGCAATTCCAGCCAGCCAAAACACCAGACTAGGTTGTGCAATTCCAAATGGATTCCGTGATCAATCTCTGCAGAAGTGAAACAGACATCTGGGAATATCCCAGAGCTGAACCAGTCCCACTCCACTTTCATGGAGGCCTCTGTTACATTTATGGCACCAGGGAACCTAAAGATATGTCAGTGATGCCCCTGCTAACTGAGCAAAGAGACACCTGTTAAAGTGGTGATTCTCTTATATTTAGCACATGGAGAGCAACTGGCCCTATTCAACCCCAGCACAGCATCCCTCCAGTGGCTGTTGCTAGTGTTTACCTTATGTTTCTTTTTAGATTGTGAGACCTTTGGGGTCAGGGGACCATCTTATTTATGTGTTTGTTTTTTTCTGTGTAAACCGCTTGGAGAACTTTGGTTGTAGAGTGGTATATAAATATCTGTAGTAGTAGTAGTAGTAGTAGTAGTAGTAGTAGCAGCAGCCTCAGATTCAGCTATAGATAGATAGTAGATAGTAGATTTTGGACAGACAGGAACTGCCTTATTTCATAATACACCAATGTAATGGTGAAGCAGAACCCCTAGCTCTTCCATGGATTTCACCATGTGCCTGAGTCTGGAAACTGTTATGTTAGGATGCAAACTTGCTTAATAGATCTTATGGGTGTTTGATGTTTTTAGCTTATGCATATTGAGCATGTGGATGCCTCCTGGTTTCTATTGTGACTATAGTGATAGGAAACCTGATATGGCAGTAGTGGTGGTGGAGGAGGAGGGCTGGTCTTGTGGAAGTGAATATGAATTGTCCCAGTTGCTAAGCAGGGTCTGACTTGATTTGCATTTGGATAGGTGACTACATGTGGGTGCTGTGAGATATTCCACTTAGGGGATCAGTAGAAAAGCATCTACATGTTTGCATGCAGAAGACCCCAGGTTCACTCCCTGGCATTTCCAGGCAGGGCTAGGAGAGAGACTCCTCCCTGAAACTTTGGAGAGCTACTGCCAATCAGTGTAGAAAGTACTGAGCTAGATGGACCAATGGTTTGACTTGGTATAACGCAGCTTCCTATGACAGAGCTGGCTCTCACTGCTGCATGCCCGTGGTTTGTGGCACATTGAAATATCAATGGCCTGGAGTTTGAACCAGCTGTCTTTGTGGCCCAGCCTGTGTCATAAAAAGACATATGCTTCTCCTAACTATCCACAAGTTTGTGGGCATGATCAAAAGGCAACTCAGCTGGCTGGAATTTGGTTTGTAAACCTGTCTTGGCAGATTACTTTTCTAGTCTTGGTGTAAATGCCTCAGCTGTTTTTATTGTCCCTGAAACTGCTCATTTGGGTTACAATGAAAATGCTTGAGATACACTGTTTGCACTAGGCACTGCCTTGTTTAGGCATTGTTTGAATATACCCACAAAATACTTTATGCCAATAACTAAAGCCAACAGCTAGGTCAAAATGTCTGTTTTTCAATCGAATCTTCTTTCAGAATCGCTAAACCCAAAGTACACTTTCTTTTGTAAGGTTTGAACCAGAATGCCTGCAATGTCAAAGGTAGCAGTTGGGCTACATTCTTGATGCAACTGTAATCCCATTATTTGCCAACTTTTTAAATAGTAGACTTTCCCTGTTCTGATGATTGAATGGAAAGGTATGTACAACCAATTAGTGATCTCATTTGTTAAGCAGAATGTAAGGGTCCATATGTAAGCTTTCCTTTGGAATGAACAGGAATGCAGAAATGAAATCCGGAAAAGGAAATTTGAGGGGCAGAATGCTTGTATATGTGTTGGCCATGTTCCATCAGTGTTTCTAATATTTTTGATATTTGGTGCATACTTTCTTCCTGAATTAAATTTGGGTCACTGGTATCTCAAATACCAGCCTACCCCACTCCCTGAGCACCATGCTGCAACATGTGGCTCTCCTCCTGAGGGTCATGCTACAACCGGGGGTGGTGGTTTCTTCTCCCCACCTGCCCAGATCATTTGGATAATATGTAGTGATAGCTGTTGCAGCTTGCATCTCAGGCAGGTGAGTGTGTGATCAGAAGTGGCAAGGAGCATAGGAACATAGGAAGCTGCCATATACTGAGTCAGACCATTGGTCTATTGAGCTCAGTATTATCTAGCCAGACTGGCAGGGGCTTATCCAAGGTTGCAAGCAGGAATCTCTGTCAGCCCTATCTTGGAGAAGCCAGGGAGGGAACCTGAAACCTTCTGATGCTCTTCCCAGAGCGGCTCCATCCCCTGAGGGGAATATCTTGCAGTGCTCATGCATCAAGTCTCCATTCATATGCAACCCAGGGCGGACTCTGCTTAGCTAAGGGGACAAGTCATGCTTGCTACCCCAAGATCAAGAAAACGAACTGGGATCCACGGAATAAGGAAGCAAAAACAACAACAAAATACCCGTGGACAAGGAAAATGATAAATGTAAACTGGAATTAAATATATGTATTGAATAAATAAATAACCAACTATCAGCACACATAGCAACAAGCAAGCATATCTGTAACACATATATAAACATACATTAACATAATACCATATGAAATTGCAGCATGCAATTGAAGAATACAAAAACAATATGTGCAGATACCCAAATGAGGTCCAACAAGTCTTCAGGTGTGGAAATGTGAGAAGTACATACAAAACAAATGATTTTCCTTGTCCACGGGTATTTTGTTGTTGTTTTTGCTACCACAAGATCAGCAACAGCAACAGTTGCCATCACCTATCCTTTTATTCTCTGTGGGAGATAGGAGAAGAAGAAGATCTAACTCTGCCACAGGCTCTAATAGCACCTAGTGGGAAAGTAAGGGCATCTTGCCAAGAGCTTCCCCAAACCTGAATCCAGGTTGATATCTTGTGTATAAACTCCCCTTTGATGCCTGTTGATAAATATTTTGTAAAATCTATATTTTGGAAATAGAGTCTACTCAGGCCACATGGCAAGGCAGACAAATGCTATGCTCTTGGTATCTATCTAGGCTGCCAAACAAGATGAGGTGAGTGGCTACGAGGGCCTTTTTGGTGGTTGCACCCTGTTTATGGAATAGCCTCCCTAGTGAGGTTCACCTGGCTTAATCACTTTGTTCTTTTAGATGCTAGGTAAAACCCTTTTTGATCACTCTTTTAAATTTTGATTTTTAACTGATTTTTAAAGATTTTTAAAATTGCTTTGTATTGTATTTTGTATTTTCTTTCCCCCCTTTTGGTCTCTTATGATTTAATGAGGCTCTACCCACAATCGATGTGTAGAGCCTTACCGGGCTCTGTGGGGAGAGCGGGCTTATTTGGTCTCCCTGCTGATGAGCAGGGAGTCATCCCTAGGTGGTTGGATTAGTCGTCCACAGGACTACCAGCTCTGTCATGGAGCCAGTAGGGGCAGCGGTGATCGGGGGCCACCTGGCCAGTGGAAATCCCAGGGTGCCCCATGTGAGCATGCAGGGCATCCTGAGGAGACCCCTGAGGCCAGGAGGCTTGTTGTAGCCTCCTGGCTGGGGGTCTACTTGTGTATTGCCGTGGCGTAGAGCTGTGCAGTTAGCGGAGCGCTCTTGTTTTAGGGGAGAGGTTCTTCGGTGGGCTAGCCACCGTTGAACCACCAGGCCCGCCCGCAAGCTTGGTGGTTCTTACAACTGGGGGGGGGGGGGGACGGGGACTGGGCTGGGCTCCCTTAGCCCAGTTCTCTCTGTGAGAATCACCTCAATGTGTTGTGTGTTTTTATTGGATGTTTTAATGTTGTGTTATGAGCCACCCAGAGAACAATTTGTTATGGGGTGGCTAACAAAGCTTGTTTGTTTGTTTGTTTATTATTGGTTCGACAGTTCTTCTTTTATATGAGAACAGCAGGACATCTTGAGGAAGATCTAGGCTTAACCAGGAAGAAACTTTAAAAAGTTCTCTTGAAGGATCCAAGCAAAGCTTGTATAATCAACAAAAAACGTACTTCTCGCTATTTGTCTCATTCACTTTTTCTTTGGACCTAGCTCTAACTCTTGTGTGCATTAACTGATGATGCAGCTATCTATATATAACTGGTGAACCGTAGTAAAATTGCTTGAATTTACCAGTGCTGGAGTGAGATGAGGCACTCGGCCATAAAGCATTGCTGTTGAAAAAGACAATAGGATACAAGAGTTGTCTTCACACTCAATATCCTACTCCAAAAGACATAATTTTCTTTTCAAAAGAGCAGGAGAAAAGGAAAACCATCTGAACATCTAAAAACTGATGACAGTCAAAAGAAGTCCACAAAAAGAGTTTTAAATAGGTGACAAACTGTGATATATGAGGAATTATCAAGTCTCTGCATGATAAAAAGTTTGAGAAGATTTTGGCACCATCTGGAATACATTACTATACAATGCACCAAAAAACACAAGAAAAACTTCTTAGAAAGTGAAAAGGAACAACTTGTGGTGTAGAAGTATTCCCAGCACCTTTTTACAGTCTTTTACATTTTATTGTTTGCCTTATATTTTGGCTGCATTTTTATTTTACCTTTAAAGCATTTCTGTTTCAATGCCCTTAAAAAAAAAAAAAGTAAATACAAGGACTCACCATTGTAAAAACCACACTTACCCCACTGTACAATTCCCATTGTCACTATTTCTGTTCTATTTTAGTCTAACAGCAACTTAAGTGACATGGATGGCTTTCATCCTGAGTTTAAAATAAGTCCCAGTTTACAACTTCTGAGATTTTACGAACAGCAGGTAAGACTGCATTCTACAACTAAATTATGTAAGACCTGCCTGCACTGCTGTCTTTCTCCACATTCATCTCCATTTCATGTGAATTTAATGCTCAGTTCAGTAGTGGCACCTGCAAGTTATTCAGCAGGAAATCTGTGAAACCTTGGACTTATAGTGCTTAAGTTAAAAAACGACACCTGTTGAACAAGGCTAAAATTATTTGGTTCTGAATTATCAGTGCAACAAAATCTCATGTTAATTCTGTGAGCAGGCTAATGTGCTGGCGGAGCCTCAAGCTATCTGTTTTTATTGTTCCCTCTCTTTACCCATTCTACCCTATTCTGTGGTGAGGCCTTTATATCTGTGAATTTATTTTTCCGCTTGGATCTCAGCTTTCCCCCTGCTTCTTGGTAACTCATTGCATAATCACACCTAGGCAATTTCCCAGAAAGTTTGGTACAATGCAAATGTGCATTTAACTTAGGATGTTACTGAAGTTGTTAATTACCTGGTTTGGAATACGAATTTGTCCAGCTCATCAGATTTGGCTCTATTATAAATTGAATGTTATCTTCCCCCAATCATAAGTTCTTCTTCAGGTTCTAGAATGTTAAACAATATTCTTCTTCAGGTTAAAATGTCAAACAAGATTCTGCCAATAAGTGGTCAGCATTCCAGTCATCTAGAATGGTACCTATACATTTATGTTTGTATTCTTGTATGTTTGTTTCCATTGTGAAATGAAAATACATCAATGGGGGAGGTGGAGACTGTCATGGCAATTCTGCTCCCCCAATTACATGCCTCTGAGCTTCCTACTCAGAACATGGTGATCTATATATTATTTCTGAAAAAGCTGAAAAAGTTATGGTCCTTATGGATGGAGAACCAGAACACCTATGGGCAAGTGAGTGGTACCAAGAGAATCAAACACTGCACGTTTGTTTCACAAAAATCAGAAGGGGGGAAAACACAAGGCAGCAAACAAACAAACCTCAAATTGCTCCCATGTTTGTTTGTTTGCATTTTATATCCCGCTCTTCCTCCAAGGAGCCCAGAGAGGTGTACTACATTCTTAAGTTTCTCCTCACAACAACCCTGTGAAGTAGGTTAGGCTGAGAGAAAAGTGACTGGCCCAGAGTCACCCAGCAAGTATCATGGCTGAATGGGGATTTGAACTCGGGTCTCCCCGGTCCTAGTCCAGCACTCAATGGGACATAATTTTTGTGAGTTCAGACAGTTAAGACAAGCAGGTGAGCAGAGCTAAGGGAGTAGAGGAGGCAGGGAGGGATGCTTCAGCAAAAGGGGAAAAGCTGTCTAATAGCCTCCACAGAATAAAATGCTGAAATTCTGTGGCCCCCACAGCAGTCATGTATTCCTGTTCTATTTCTGAAGGGGAAGGATTGGCTGCATTCAGACTTAACATGGAACTGAGGGTCCCGCGGTTCCACACCTCACCTCCCCTTGCTCTCCCATCCATGTTTGGATGTTGGAGAGAGCGGTGTTACCAGAAAGCCATGTTTTGGGGTTTTGTTAACAATGGCCTTTCTGCAATCACTGAGACTGCAGAGAGGCAGGGAAGCTGGCTGTGCGGGCTTCCTTCTTTCAACAGCCAATAGCAGCCAAAGTAAGGAAGGAGCTTCCTCCCCCAGCTCTGGTTGAAGAGAAGGCTAAAAGCGGACGGATGTAACACTAGCACTGCCAGACCAGAGTTTGGGATGAGGAAACTTTGAGATAATCCATTTGTCAACTGAAGGTGACAAACAGAGTTTAGGGAGGGAAACCACGGATCCATCCCACCCCGCTTCAACTGCAATTTTCTGCATTTGGACATTTGTCTAGCGAAATTGGAGATGAAGGGACCTCCAGTTTCATGTTATGTCTGAAACTGGCCAGAGTTAATTTCTTGGTGTTCTGCAACATTGCCCTTCCAGGCTGTGCTTGGCAAGTTCTGAGGGAACTTTCTCACAACTCTCCAGCTTTATGGGAACTCTGGATATTCAGATAACCACTTTACCGACATAATGTCAGGAGAGGAGAGCTGGTCTTGTGGTAGCCAGCATGACTTGTCCCCATAGCTAAGCAGGGTCTGCCCTGGTTGCATCTGAATGGGAGACTTGATGTGTGAGCACTGCAAGATATTCCCCTCAGGAGATGAAGCCACTCTGGGAAGAGCAGAAGGTTTCAAGTTCCCTCCCTGGCTTCTCCAAGATAGGGCTGAGAGAGATTCCTGCCTGCAACCTTGGAGAAGTTGCTGCCAGTCTGTGAAGACAATACTGAGCTAGATAGACCAATGGTCTGACTCAGTATATGGCAGTTTCCTATGTTCCTATGTTCCTAATGTCTTAGCCAATTGTACAGCATAAAACTGAAGAACCCTGTTTCTTAATATTAACTCTTGGAGCTTTATGGCTGAATAAAAAGGAACTGGGACAGATGACCAGTGTCCCTGCCCCACAAAATAAAAATAAAACTTGCCTATGAAGTAAGATCTAAGTTAGAGCAGGGACTCGTGTCTTTCTTGCTAACTTCTGTTTTTTCATCATGCTTAGCAGTAGGTGCAAGTAACACATGCACACCACCGATATACTGCAACATTTTGTTGAGGGCCCACACTTGTCCTTTTATATCTAGCATGGGGAGAGCAACTGTCCCTATCCAACTATCCTTACTAATTTTTACAGGGAACCATCACATTTCTTTTCCAATGTACACCAGTTCCTGAACTCTTTTTTAAAAGAGGAGTAATCAATATTTGTAACAACAACCAGAATAACAACAATGTATTTAAAGGGAATGCGTACCACTGACCAAGCAAATCTCTGAGGAGGAGTTAATATGTTCTCTATTTTATGTTGGCTCAGATCTTTCAGGATAGAAGGTGGTGCTAGAGACTCCTGCTCAGTGCTTCAGTCATTGAATTATGGTGTTCCACAGGGTTCAGTCCTGGCCCCCTAGCTGTTTAACATCTATATGAAACCATTGAGAGAGGACACAAGGAGATCTGGGTCTGGCTATCATCAATATACGGATACCACACAACCTCCTCTTCTGACCATCAGACTAGGGAATCTGTGGGGTCCTGAACCATTGCTTAAAATCAGTGATGGGCTAGATGGGGGTGAATAAGCTGAATGAAATCTGAACATAAGAACAGCCCAGCCGGATCAGGCCCAAGGCCCATCTAGTCCAGCATCCTGTTTCGCACAGTGGCCAAAAGCCCTGTTCAGATGTCATTTCAAGAAAGCTGTACATGAGAATAGCTGTCCCAAATCACACCGGAAGTCCCATCCTGGCTCAGAACTCATCCCAACTGCAATTTCACTGTTGGGTGGCATTTGTCTAAAGAGGCAAATGCCATAACTATGATGGTGGGCATTTCCACCATATACATATTCCGACAAATGTTACCCTAACTGTGAAGAGTGTGGGTGGGAGTGGTGAGTGATGTTCTGGGGCGGGACATCCAGCATGCTTTGGGACAGCTGTATTTGTGTACAGGGTTTTGGAACAATGGGGCTATTCACACGACCGAGTGCATGTGCAGCCAAGGGGGAGGCAGGGTTCAACATACCTTTCCCCAGATGTCTGCTCCAAGCCCCTCTGGCATGCTAGCTGCATACCCTCACTATCCACACTGCTCCTAGCAGTGCAGGTTAACAGAGGCCAGGACTTGTTGTCCCAGCTCTCAAGAATCCCAAAGTGCACAGCACACCAAGAGCAGTGCACTGGGGGATTCCCATAAGGGGCTGGCACTCTAGGCACCTACCTCTGTGTCAGTGTGAGCTGCAAGCAGCTCACACTGATGCACAATCCCAGGAGCCACGTTAAGGGCACGTGTTCACCTTTAACCTTGGCTAAGAGCTGGGCTTCAGTACTGGGTTTAATGCCTCAGCTCTGCAGGGATCCACGTGGATCCAAGCGGTTCTCAGCCTAGGCTTGGTTGCTCATGAGAATAGCCTCAATTTCTTAATATGGCCACAGATGCTGCTGTTCAAGTGATTTACTGACCCAGTAATGGAGTCTCAGCCTATGCTTATGTTTCTTCCCTAAGGACCAAAGCCTCTAGAGTCTAGACAGCTATGCCACTGTTCAGTTCAAAATGAATTTATCTCTTTAGCCATGGAAAGCGCCATAGTGAAGACCATGAGAGAAGCTCCAGCTTCACATGAGGTTCTCTTTCTTACAGACAAACCTTCACAAGAGGTTATGAGCTGTTCTCTGCTCATTAGATTTAAGTGTTGCCAGTCACTCAGTGTTCAGTGGAGTATTGATTCTTGCTTTTGCAAGATAAGTTCACTTATAATACAGCTAATGTAAGTTTGTAACCCATGCTTATTGCCAGTTCAGCTGAGGTCACAGGCATGCTATATATTGCCCCAAAGCATCATTGCATGACTGTGGTTAGAATAGGGAAAGAAAGAAAGAAAGAAAGAAAGCCCTTTACACCTAAACACTGTGCAAACTGAAATAACATTTCTGTATTTTCTTTCAGCTGGGCTTTCCCCAAGAATTCAGACGTCCCGGTGTCTGCTAAGAAGCTGTTCTTGTTCCAAACTTCTTCAATTTTCCTATTTTCAAGCCAACTTGGATTCGTGTGCTATAAGTACAGCACAGACTTTCAATCTTTTAATTTTTCTTCCACATACATGGTCCAACATTAATGTGATTATTTAAGTGGCTTATTTAAAAAAATAATTTAAACATTGACTTTCTAGAACAGAATAATTCAAAGTGACTATTAATGCCTGTTGTATGTTTCCTTTATTAAAGTAGCACATTATTGTCACTTAGCTGCTAAAGGGGTCTTTCTTTCTGAAGATAATAGGTATACCTCTACATATATTATATTCTCAAGTGCTACAGTATTTGCTCACATGAAAAATATGCTGCTGACAGTCCTTAAAGGCCAATCAGAAGCCCCTTTTCTCTAGTCATTTTTCTTGATGTTGATTTATATGATAAGGATTGGCCATTCTAAGTTATCGTAATCATTTTTCCTGTGTATTTATTTATTATTATATTTATTTATTTATTTAACATATTTTTATACCGCCCAAAACTTACATCTCTGGGTGGTTTACAACAAAACAAAAACATTAAAACATTAGTTAAAAACAAAAACAAGAAATATAAAATATGACAATTTACAAATTTTAAAACAATATTCTAAAATAATATTAAAAACAATCAAAACTGTATCAGTTAAAAGCCTGGGTGAACAGGTGTGTCTTTAAAGACTTTTAAAAAATTCTCAAAGAAGGGGAGGCTCTTATTTCACTAGGGAGCGCATTCCAAAGCACAAATTCTTTGTTGCCAGAACCTAAGGGGTATACTCGTGGGTCAAATGGGCCGTAACCCAGAATTTGGCTTTAAAAAAGACATATGTTGGAAACATATGATATGTTTCCAACATATGTCTATCATTTAGCCTCTTTATTATAATAACCATTTTAACAACATTTCACAATCTCTTTAGTGCAGGCCTGCTCAACTTAGGCCCCCCAGCTGTTTTTGGACTACAACTCCCATAATTCTCATCCACAGCAGCCAATAGCCAGGGATTATGGGAATTGTAGGCCAACATCTGCAGGAGGGCCGAAGTTGAGCAGGCCTGCTTTAGTGCAACATTATCTTAAATCACACTCCCTGCCCCAAGAAATTTCACTTGTCTTATAGAAACTTCCTTGGCTTCCTAGGCAGATGTTTTGCCTTGTGAAGAACCCTGAAAGCCACTTCACATTTAGCTGTGTGTGTATGTGCTGAAAGATAAACACCCCTGAGAAAATCCACTTGTTCTTATAAAAATATGTTCCTATAGAAACTTATTTGGTTTCACTTTGAAAATTTGCTACTGTTTCTCAAGGGAGGAACTCTGAAATTAACTTCAATTTTCACTTTTTTGAAATTTCATTACTGACACTAGTTGCCATGGTGGTAAGAGATTCAGTTCTACCTCTGCATGTCCTAGGTAGTACAAGGATTAAAAATAACATGTAATGTGACTTTACAGCATATCCTGGCAGGAGTTCCCATGCTGTTCCCCAAGGCTGAAATTCTGGATCCAGTTGGGTTGCTAAAATGAAGCCAGTTGAATTGAAGGAGAATTGGGGTTGCAATTCCAGTGTGTTACCGAGGAATGTTTTCTTGCAGTAGTTTTGACCCCATTTAGAAGAAGTGCATTCTGGTCCTTTTCACTTATACTTACCCTGACATGCACCAGCACTGTGGATGTTACAAAATTTGACAGGTCTAGAGCCTTGACCCAGATTCAACTCTCTCCTACTATAAATCAGATGTCACATACTGCCTGTGGTTTTTAAATTAACTACTGCCTTCTAATTTGCTAGAAATGTCAATATAAACTTTTATAGATTTTCAGGCTGGAGCTGAATCTTCCCTCCGGACGAGTTAGCAGCACATAGGAAACACTAGTTTGCAAGCAATAAGATATATACTTTTGGTGTTTGTTTGTTTGAGTGTGTGTGTGTTATAAAAAAGCTGCCACAAAGCAAACATGTATGGGAAACTTTTTATAATTTTAATGGAGTAAGAATAATTCCAACACCATGAAACAGAATACTGGCAAAAGGTAGGCATACTTTATGTT
Organism: Hemicordylus capensis; assembly: GCF_027244095.1. Taxonomy (NCBI): domain Eukaryota; kingdom Metazoa; phylum Chordata; class Lepidosauria; order Squamata; family Cordylidae; genus Hemicordylus; species Hemicordylus capensis. Next base: position 161,501,819 of record NC_069661.1, read on the forward strand.
TCATTTTCCCCATAGTTTGCACCAGGGACTTTGACCTAGGCCATGCCTGATACAAGTCTAATACTCTAAGCCAGGAATAGTCTAAATCCCTAAACTCAGCATCTTCACGTAGCCTAGATGCATAGTTTCCACCCATATTACTACTACTATCAAGTATATACATAGCAGAGCAAAAGCATTCAAAGTAGTCTGCATATACTATCTCAGTGATGCCAACAACAGTCCTGTAAGATAGGATTACTCCCAGACAAAGATGTAGGGCTGAGGTTGATAAAACAGAACACCCAAAACTGATATGTTGCTGATATAAGATTTGAACTGAAGGCTTTCTTAAATCAAAGTTTATGCCCCTTCTCAAACTCCTTCCTGATGCTGCTGCTTCTCCTTCCCTGTTCAACAGACATGTCAATTACTTCTTCTCATCAAGTGCACTCAGAGGCGTAACTAGGGAAAATAACGCCTAGGGCAAGCACTGAAATTGCGCCCCTGTCCAAACAGGAATGATGGGACTTGTAGTCAACAATATCTGGAAATCCTTGTTAAAAGGAACACTATACCATCTAGACATGGTTGTTGATCAAAACATGAGCCATCTCTGTAAAAGACTTAGAACAGTCAGGAGTTCTGCGAGGATTCCAAGTGTCATTTTCTCTGTCTCATCTCATTCTTTTTTAAAAAAACATGACTTTGTCCTAGAGGATCACCTGCCCAAATAGCCACTAGCAAAATAGGGGAAGAAGACGGTGGTGGGGGTGGGGGTCTACAAACCAGTGAATGTCTTATGGCAGTGAACCAGCCAGCCTTTGTCTTATGATGACTGTTGGCTCATGATGGGGTATATGTGCATTCACCACACCAGTGCTTACTTTGACACCAAGAGGGAGGAGGATACATTAGTTTGCCACGTTAGACAGAGGCATTTGCAACAGGAGCAGACAGCCAAGTTCTGCCAGGGCCAAAACCAGCCCCTGCCAGACTAAGAAATCATTGTAATTTGCCCCTTCCTGTCACAAGCAGTGTGCTGTTCTTGTATTATTGACTCTAACTCTCAAATATCCCAGTCATGGATGGAAAATTCAGGGTCAATTTACAAGAGACACATTTTCTGCATGGAAGTTTCTTCTGTGCAGGTGTTGTGCAGAAACCCATGTGTAGTGACCGCCAGGGGCATAGCAAGGTAGGAATGGGCCAAGATGAGATTTTAAAATGGGCCCCCAGCCCCTCAAAGTCCAGGGCCTCCACACACCCCAGGCCCCCAAGGATTTAAGTCTGATATTTCAAAATAAGTATGCTGCCTGGAAATACATTTCACTGAATACACACATGCACACTTCACAGTATATAGTGATATACATTGAGTACTATATATTTGTGCTACTTTTAATGCCTAGATCACACTAGCAACGCTAATTATTAAAATGGCCCCCTCGCTGCAGATTAGCAAAGGAGACTTTCAACCATGCAGGGTGAGCCTATGTTTGTTTTCTCAGAATTCTGAACAAATTCAGTAAAGTTTGATTCCAGGAGATTTTTCACACGAGGCTTTTAAAGCGCTTTAACACACATCTCCTCTGGAATGGAGGTGCTGCATTCACATGTTGGCCAGATTTACCCTGAAGTCCCTGCAAGTTATTGGAGAGCAGTTCACAAGAAAAATAAAATAAAATAAAATAAAATAAAAGCACAACACATGCTTCACAGTTCTCACTCAGACCTTCTGGGTTGCAAAACAACTTGAACATAAGTGCATTTATAAATGAATGAATGAATAAATAAATATTTGTTCCAGAAGTTTTTGTAATGTTCTGACATGAAACAAGCCACTTATAGGCCTTAGATAGTTTTTGTTTTTAAAGCCAGCACATTTTTCAGACTGTTTTAAATTAAATATTCAGAGACTTCTCAGTCTTGCCCCACCACCCATATCAAAGCCCTATGGCAAGCAGATCCCTATATACGGGGGTAACCACAAAAAGGAATTCACAGCCTACCTTGCAAAAGCTGTGCTGGGTGGTCTGGTCTGCTGCAGGGAGCTCTGCCAGCCTCCTTCCTGGCTTGCTGGGGCCTCCTGAGTTCAGGCTTCAGGGAGGCCTACTCAGAGGCCTCTCTGGAAGCCCCACCCAGCTGCCGATCAGCTGAGAGGCGGGGAGAGAAGAGCTCTTCAGTTTGCAGGCTGCTCCAATCCTAGGCCTCGCCGATCCTAGGCCGGAGCTGGAGGCAAGTGGCTGAGGGGCCCTGGGGCTGGGCAGGTGGGCAATGGGGTGGGGGTGGCAGGGACTGGCATGGTGCCCCACCTCAGTGGCACCTAGGGCACGTGCCCTGCCTGCCCCCCCAGTTCCGCCTATGTCAACTTCTAATCACAACACCCAACTTTCTCTCTCTCACTCCGTTTCCTTCACCTTGCCTCAAACTTGGGTCATAATCCCAAAGAGCCCCTCATTTTTATCCTTATTGACTATACTACTACTCTACTTTCTCCTTCAAGGCTCATCCCCCTTTCTTCTGTTGTGGCTGTGAGAGCAGAACAAGGCTGTGGCTTACATACTGCACAGTGCCCTGCTGATCAAAGAGTGGGTCGTGAGTGCCAGTTCCATGCAACTGCAAAGCCCATTGATACTGCTAGTGGAGAGACTCCATTACTCCTAATGTTTGGCCGCTTTCACATGGAACAGAAAACCATGGGTCCAATGGACCCACAGTTTGCTTCCATCCCCCTCTCCCTGTGCACACCCAGATGATCACTATCTTCAATCTGTGAACCGGCAATGGGGGTGGTACTGGCTGTGTGGACTTTCTCCGACCCTGGAAAAACAGCCTGTGCCAGCCAATGGGAGGGAAGAGCTTCTTCAATTAACTCCAGTTTGGGTTAAATTCCCAATTCGGATGACATGGAGGAGGGAATGAATCCTCGGCTGGGTCAGTGGAACTCACTACAAACTGAGGTTTCTTTCTCAGGTTTTTGGGGGGAAAGCGGTTTAGACAAGGAACCACAGTTCCAATAATTTGGACAACATGGGGGCCAAACAGGAGGTGAGTTTGCCTCCAGTTTGGCATTATGTGTGAAGGAGGCCCTAGTGTCATCTCTGTAGCAATGTATCTCCCGTTAGGTGCTGCCTAGTATGTAAGCCTCGGTCTTGAATTGCCTAGGAGTATCCCTGAAATGGCCCATGTGTCTTAGATGGCTCAGATTCACCATTTCACAACATGTGTCCCCCCCCCCCATTTTGCCATGATTTTCAGCAGGCATTTAATTAGAACCAAAGTAATACATCATTTGTAGAAAGCCTCCACATGCCCATGGTCAAAGTTAAAGTGGCTATGCCTTGCCACTTTTACAAGAAGGAACAAAACCTTCACCTGAGGAAAGCATTAGGAATATATGTGGGAACTAGTAGATTTCTTTGTAGTAACATGATGGGAAAATAAACAGCAGGACTTGGGAAACAATCCTCAAAATATTCCCATGTCCTCTTCAGCTCCTGAGGGAACAGAAAAATCTTCACCTTTCCTCAATAATTGTACCTTGCCTTGGCTCTAGACAAATGGGCAAATTTTGATGTGAAATCTTCTTTGCTCCTTAATTAGTGATTAATAGTTCTCAGTTCATGACTAACAACATCTTGGAGTAGGGTTGGTGCACCTTCTGTTCACATCTCATTTTCTGGTAAGCACAGGCATGTTTGAATATGTGTGACTCATTTAACATGTTCACTCTTGTGTAGCAAACTTCTTCTTTGAGTGCACATGGCATGTTTTCAACAAATGATTTCACTGAAGCTTTCAAAGGCCCAAGAACCATCGTAGCTTAATCAGCCTGTGATAGAAGTTACTACATTCATTCCATCTACATGATGTTTGGTAATATTAAAATCAGAGTCTAGGCCACAGTCCAAAGAAGCCATATGAATACAGGAGAGAAATGTACATGCACTGAAAGGGTTTTTAAAAATATGTTTAGTGCAGCCAGTTTTCAGGTTTAAGTGCAGCTTGCTTGTCCAAAAGCTGGACACACATGTTATGCTTGCTACAAGCAACATACCTCAGAAGCAGAGCATATGGATGCTTAGCTCCATCTTGCCTGAGACACAGAAGAAAGGAAACCATATGGATGGATGGATAAAATCAGGAGATGGTGCAGGAAGCTAGCTTTTATTACCACTATCTGCTACTCAAATGTATACTGCTTATGAATATGGAGGCTCCATTTGGTTAATATGGCTAATAAAGTAAAGTGTGCCGTCAAGTTGATTTCGACTTATGGCACCCACAGAGCCCTGTGGTTTTCTTTGGTAGAATCCAGGAGGGGTTTACCATTGCCTCCTCCAGCACAGTATGAGATGAGCCTTTCAGCATCTTCCTATATCACTGCTGCCAAATATAGTACCAGCCGGGATTCAAACTGGCAACCTTCTGCTTGTTAGTCAAGCATTTCCCCACTGTGCCACTTAAGGTGACTCAGCAATATGGTTAATAGCTACTGATAAATCTATCCTCTGGGATTATAGGAGACTCTAGCACCACCTTTTCCCCCTTTCCCTTTTAAAAAGCTTTAAGAATGGACCTGCAACAAAATGTTGCAGTATATCTCTGATGTGTATGTGTTGTTACCTAAGCCTGTGCCTTAGCGTGGTGAATGTTTTGGCACTTTTCCCTATCAGAAGCAGAGGGGTTTGACTGTTTTGAGGAAGTAGTCTTCAAGGTAAAAAATGTTGGTCTGGCCCTCCTTTCTTCTTCTTCACCACTGAGTTCCATAAGCTATGCCCACCTGGTTTGTCTGTTAACTGCCCACTGAGTCTGCAAATATTCTGCTTCATTGAGTTATGCTGGGAAAGTGTTGGGGGTTTTATCTATTTTCTAAAGAAGTGCTAAATTCAGAGTACAATGCTCTAATTTGACAACATGTAACTGAGGTCCTATTGCACAAAAACTGTCCATCTGGGTTGCTCCATACACAAGAAGTGAAACAGAATATGAAATTTGATCATGACTGGAGGGTCAGGGAAGACACAAATGCTTGTCCAAATTTCCATGGGAATTACAAGATATATGTGTCCTTTGAAGAGAAAAGAGGAGAGCAGGAAAGAGATTAAGTGTACTCAGGTGTATTGGCACAGAACAATGAGAAGGTTTCACTCTGGGGTGAGTTTTCTGAGGGAAATGCTGCTTTTGATTGTACCAATCATGCATAGAGATGCCACGATGGGTTTTTCATGATTTACAGAGTGGGAGAAACAACGGAAGCAACTGTGCAGTTCTTCTTTTCTTGCTCATGGGTCTCCACCAGTCAGCTCAGAATGTTCTGTTTTCCCTGCATTCTTTAATTTATGCCTAGAATTTCACCTTGGGTACACTGAGGGTGGGCCTCACCTTCACTCCAGGAAAAGAGGGCCAGGAAAAGCCTGCAAAATATTACAAGGTATATTCCGGTTAACAAAGCAAAGAGGAACTTTTTAAATTGGTGGTTAAAAAAAAAATTTAAGCAAGGGAGATCAGCTGTCCCTATTCAACCCAGCACAACATTTTCCCATTGGCTGTGGCTGATATTTCCCTTGTGTTTTTATTTAGATTGTGAGTCCCTTTGGGACAGGTATCAGTTTTCTTAGTCACTTTTGCTATGCAAACTACTTTTGTAACTTTTTTTTGTTGAAAAGTGGTCTATAGATAACAATGAAGACAATAAAGAAGAAGACACTCTCATCAAAAGCTACTGGAAAGTTATTGCGAATGAACATTTAAAAAATAGTATCAGGAAGAGATAAGCTGCTGTTTCATAATGCTTTGTATGGCTCCTTAGGAGCATAGGAAGCTGCCATATACTGAGTCAGACCATAGGTCCATCTAGCTCAGTATTGTCTTCACAGACTGGCAGTGGCTTCTCCAAGGTTGCAGGCAGGAATCTCTCTCAGCCCTATCTTGGAGAAGCCAGAGAGGGCACTTGGAACCTTCTGCTCTTCCCAGAGTGGCTCCATCTCCTGAGGGGAATATCTTATAGTGTTCAGACTTCTAGTCTCCCATTCATATGCAACCAGGGTAGACCCTGCTTAGCTAAGGGGATGTGTCATGCTTGCTACCACAAGACCAGCTCTCCTCTCCTTTGCTTCTTTCACAAACACAGAGTAATCTTATACAGATTTAACAGAGAGTTTATTAAGTAACAACTCCATTTTCTCCTTCTCGTTTTCCCTTTCTGACTCCACCCCACCCTCTCTGCAGGATACCCACTGGAACAAACTTCTAAACAACAAAACGCAAAAGATACAACATGCTTCCTTCTATATTTTAATTTGTCCCCAAAGAATAATTCTTCAGCAGCCTGTCATGCTACTGTGGCTGCCTTTCAAGTTGTTGAGCAACTCTGGCAGCTCCTTAACAGACGGCTGTGCAGAACGTTGGCCACTGAAGTTTTAGGTATTATAAGTATTTGCATCCTGCCATTCCAGTACAGTACTGTTCAATGTCGTGAACAATGAAGCGTGGTGTAGTGGTTAGAGTGCTGGACTAGGACCGGGGAGACCCAAGTTCAAATCCCCATTCAGCCATGATACTAGCTGGGTGACTCTGGGCCAGTCACTTCTCTCTCAGCCTAACCTTCTTCACAGGGTTGTTGTGAAAGAGAAACTCAAGTATGTAGTACACTGCTCTGGGCTCCTTGGAGGAAGAGCGGGATATAAATGTAATAATAATAATAATAATAATAATATAAAATTAATAAAATTGAATTTAAAAATAAACCCAATTACCACGCTTACAGACTAAAAACCTAGTGGAAACAGAGAAGAAAAACTAAAAAGTCTCTCTAAAAAGACAGGTTCTCAAGTATTTCTTTAAAAACCTGAGGGAGGGAGCATAGTGAAACTCGCCTGGGAAGGCATTCCAGAGCCAACGAACTACAACCGAAAAGGCCCTGTCCCTAGTCCCTGCAAAGAAGTAAATTGTGAAGCTGCAAGCAGATTAATATGGCAGATTCATATGGGATTTGTGATCTTACAGATACCCTGACCCCAAGCTGTATTTTTTTTAACCTGCTCCCAAAGATCCCTGCCTGCTTCACAAGGTCATTGGAGAGGGCTCTGCATCACATGACAACAATGAGGGAGGCTCAGCTGTTGTGCATGCAGGAAAGGGCCTTCTCAGTTATTACCCCCAGACTTTGGAATGGTCTCCCAGTGGGTATCCGCTCCTCAGTCTCCATCACAGTTTTTAGAAAGCAACTGAAAGTTTGGCTTTTTATCCAGGCTTTTATATGAGTTGTTTTTGTTGCTGCTGCTCTGTATTTTATGATCTTATTGTGTATGTTTTAAAATCTTTTAATTAGATTTGAATTTTTATATTTCAATTTAATATTTTTTATTGTGCAACAGTTTTATAGTTTTATATTGTATTAAATATTTTGTAAAACGCCTTGAGATTGTTTTAATGAAAGGCCATATAAAAATCTAACAATTAAATAAAGCAATGAATGAATAAATGAATGGATTTTATTACCTAAACAAACAATTTCATGGACCACAGTTTAAGCCCACTGATATAGCAAATATGATGCTGAGTCAGGATTCAAATGAAAGTGAAAAAACAGTACATCTTTGTCCCCTAATACAGGCCTTTCCAAAATGACTAAACTCATGATGACAGCATAATGGACCACAACCCAGTTAAATTTAATAATGACTAAGTTCCACTGAAAACAATGAAACAAGTTCATTGTGACTAAAAGATATAATTGCTTTCAACTAACAAGAGACTTACATTAGCAGGATTAACGTCATTGCCATATCTAAAAAATATGCTTACTTCTAGGTAACTATGTAGCATATAGAGGAATTCTGCCAGAACTATTGGCATAGTTCCACAAAGTACTATGTGAGATTCAAGAAATACTTCCACATTGTCAACATGGCAATTGATCTTGGAGTGAAAATATTCACTATTGATGTGTTGAATCTTAACATCACAGAGCCATAGTGACAAGAAATATTTCTCAACCCTCTATCCTGCCCTGGAGCAAAGTACACCTGAAAACAAATTTGCCCTGTCCCCGTTGGCCCCAGCCTTCGAGAAGCTTCCACAAAATGAGACAGGAAGAGGGTGCTGATAGGCTCTTGAACAGTTTTCACCCAGAGCAACTTGGCTGTGCCTCAAAGCTCTAATAAAAATAGATCATTGGGCTCTATTGTAAAAAGATTGTTGCTCCTCAGAGATGGTGTGTGTGTATGTTTTCTCCTCACTTAACATCTCAGGGAAATAAAACTACATTCTTTTCTTAATGGCACAAGGTAAGTGCATGGTCCTGAACTGTAAGGGTGAAACTTTAACAATTTCCCTTACAATAAAATGTAATAGTCCTGTGAGCGAATACAAAGCATTTCTGCATCGTCACTGAAGGATTTAACTAGTTTCCCTCTCAGCTGCATCACTCCATGCCACATTGCACAGTGCTCCAGAAAGTATCCCGATCCTTGGTAGTGGGAGGCACAAGGGATTTCTATGGGGAAAGGACAGAAAATATCTGGTGCACTCATGCAAACTGGAGCAGAGCAGATGGAAATACATGACTGCTAAAAGAGAGAAGGCAACCTTGGACTTAATCCTAAGAGGTATCCAAGACTTGATGCAAGAAGTCAGAGTTATAGAACCACTGAGGAACAGTGTGATCCAATTTAGCTTATATGTGATTGAAGCATTGCCAAGGAAGTCCAACACAGATGCACTGGACTTTAGAAAACTTCTCAAAAATGAGGGGACTGGTAAAAGGGAAGCAGAAATTCAGGAGGTTTCAGTCACTCCAGAAAGCATGGAACTTACTTAAAACCATAATAATAGAAGCTCAGTTAGAATGTTTACCAAGGAGGAAAAGTACCACCAAGTTCAGGACGATGCCAGCATGGTTAACAAGTCAGGGAAGCTATAAAAGGGAAGAAGGATTCCTTCAGAAAATGGAAGTCCTGCCCAGATGAAGAGAACAGAAAGGAATATAAACTCTGTCCAAAAAAAAAAGCAAGGAGACAATAAGGGAAAAGAGAGAGTTTGAGGAGCATATAGCTAGAAGTGTCAAGGGGAATAACAAAAATGTCTTTAAATATATCAGCAGAAAACCTGCCAGAGAGGTGGCTGAACTGTTAGATGATGAGGGAGTGAAAGGAATTATTAAGGAGCATAAGGAGATTGCGGACGAGTTCTTTGCATCTTTCTTTATGATGAACAGTTCATTGAAAGTTCTCATTGGAACTATGCAGAGGTGGCTGCTCACAATGTGAAGTCTCCACACAATACTGCATGCTTCTGGTGTGCGGCAGCATCCCATGCAGGAAGGTGAGCCCTGTACCACCCCAACAATAGCTGGGATGGGTTGTGGCAGGAGGTGTGCATGGGAAGCACTGAGGGGGGCGTTCTTCCTCCAGGAGAAAGTGCCTGGAGGGATTATCGATCCAAGTACTCCCCACACATACCTCCTGCCATAGCTGGGACAGTATGGGGCTCAGCTTCCCATAAATGAGCCCCACAACACACACACACACACACACACACACACACACACAAACCTGAAGCATGCAGCACTGTGTGATGACTGTACTGTGAACTCAAATAATCTGCATCATTGCACAGGAACTGGCAGTACCAGTACAATGGTTCAAATGATATAACTTCAGCAGTGCCACAGCACAGACCTAATAGTAAATAATTACCGATATGAACAATGGACTGATTTATATAAATCACCTTCGAATATGTGTTAACCATATTTCTATCTGTACCTGTTGATCATTTTAAATTATACTGCTAATTCTTTTTTTTTTAAACCCTGTTCTAAAAATGTTGGCTTACATAGTGAGTGGTTCCTCCCACATGCAAGTACACTCTGCTTCTTAGCCACTGAACAGCCCATGCTCACTTCCTGTGAATCTGGAGCTGCTTCCTGCCTCCTAATCTCTGCTGCATCACTGTTTCTATTGGGAATAATTTAGGGATGTGCAAGTCATTTTGAACTGGAATCAATTTTACTCGAATCTGGGTAATTTCAGTTTCAAATTCAAATTGAAGCATCCCATAAGAAGGCAATTCATGTTGACTTCAAATCAGATTTTTGAAATTTGATTCAAATTCAATTTGAGAACTGTTTGGCATCTTTAAAAAAAGCATTTAGGCCCCCTTGTTGGTTTAAAAAGGTGCCAAAAAAGGGCCAAATTAATTCAAATTCAATTTGAATTAAAATTGAATTTTCAGACTAAATTCAAATTCAATTTCAATTAGAAATCAATTTTCAGAATTTGATTCAAATTCAAAATGAAAAGATCCCCCCGTCCGTGCACATCTCTAGAATAATGGCAGTAGCTGTGGAGCAACAATGGCACACCCCTGAGGAGGAAAGAACAGCCCCACATTCACAAGCAGTGGGGACAGAATATTTCGTGGCTCTGAAGGAGTGTGCACACCCCACTCTTCCATGTTCAGGGCATTGCACAATATGTAAGCCAGTGTATTTATTTAGAAATTTAGTCTTAAATTTACTTAGAAATTTAGTCTTTTGTAATTATTTACAAAAGCTCATTTTATTGTGGCGGAGGGAATCCTATATTTGCCACATCTATGAGCAGTGGGTGAGTTTCATTTTAATTGAGTAAAATCAAATATATTAAGTGTTAATGTAGGTTGACACAATACATATTCATTTATCTCTGAGTAGTATGTTAAATGAGCATTTTATTACTGAGCAAAATTAGTGGGTTTCATTTCACAGTACACCCTGGATAATGCTTAATACTCTGATAGCTCTGTTAGGTAATCCAGCTTGAAATTCATATATTAAAATATAATATTTTATTTATTATTATTAATAATAATAATAATAATGATGATGATTTTTAATGGAGATAAAGATATCTAGAGCAATCACTGCAAAGCAACTGACTGAGATAAGGTTAAAAAGCAATTTTCACTGCATATAAAATCAACATTTGACTAATCTCTTGTTAAAGCCATTTCATTCCAGGTTCTAGTACTATGAGAGAACAAAGGTTCTCTCTAGTCACTTTAAGTTGGTTCCGTAAGTGGTTCTGGTAGGTTAGAAAGAAAACTGGCATGATTTTCTAAAGTGTGCTGGTTTGGACAGTGGCTGACATCCTGACTAATGGTGTAATAGTGTAACGAACAAAGCTCTGCTTGTATTAGAAAGTTGTGGAGCTGCATGAAACTGTGATGTCTCATAAGAATATAAGAACAGCCCTGTTGTATCAGGCCCAAGGCCCATCTAGTTCAGCTCACACAGTGGCCCACCAGATGCCGCTGGAAGCCTACAGGCAGGTGCTGAGGGCATGCCCTCTCTCCTGCTGTTACTCTCCTACATCTGGTACTCAGAGGTATCCTGCCTTTGAGGCTGGAGGTGGCCCATAGCCCTCCGACTAGTAGCTGTTGATAGACCTCTCCTCTATGAAGTTATCCAAACCCCTCTTAAAGCCATCCACATTGTTGGCTGTCACCACAGCTCGTGGCAGAGAATTCCACAAGTTGATTATGTGTTATATGAAAAAGTACCTCCGTTTGTTGGTCCTACATTTCCTGACAATCAATTTCATGGGATGACCCCTGGTTCTAGTGTTATGTAAGAGGGAGAAGAATTTCTCTCTATCCACTTTCTCCACACCATGCATGATTTTATAGACCTCCATCATGTTTCCCCGCAGCCATCTTTTTTCTAAACTAAATAGCCCCAGGTTATTGCCCAGCCTTGCCTCATAAGAAAGGTACTCTAGGCTCCTGATAATCTAGTTTGCCCTCTTCTACATCTTTTCCAGTTCTACAATGTCCTTTTTTAGATGTGGTGACCAGAATTGTACGCAGTACTCCAGGTGTGGCCACACCGTAGTTTTGTATAAGGGCATTATAATATTAGCAGTTTTATTTTCAATCCCCTTCCTAAAGATCCCTAGCATGGAATTGGCCTTCTTCACAGCTGCCGCACATTGAGTCGACATGTTCAACAAACTACCCACTACGACCCCAAGATCTCTCTCCTAGTCAGTCACTGACAGCTCAGATCCAATCAATGTAGACTTGAAGTTGGGTTTTTTTGGGTCCCAATGTGTATCACTTTACACTTGCCAACATTTAACCACATTTGCCATTTTGTCATCTACTCCCCCAGTTTGGAGAGATCCTTTTGGATCCTCACAATCCATTTGGGATTTCACTACCTGAAAGAGTTTGGTATCATCTGCAAATTTGGTAATCTCACTGCTTACCCCTGCTTCTAGATCATTTATGAATAAATTAAAAAGCACCGGTCCCAGTATAGATCTCTGGGGGACCCCACTTCTTACTTCCCTCCATTGTGAAAATTCTCCATTTATCCCTACCCTTAGTTTCCTGTCTTTTAACCAGTTAGCCATCCATACATGTACTTGTCCCCTTATACCATGACTGCTAAGTTTTCTCAGGAGTCTTTCCCAGTCACTGTCAGCGTTTTGATCCAGAGAGTGATAGCATGTCCCCAGTAGCACATTCCCTTTCAGGCCTTTTATTGTCACCCACAGGGTTTCTTTGGAGGTCCACCTAGGTTTTCTACCTTTTAAGATTATATCCCTTCTTTAACATACAGTGCTACTCCACCTCCAAGGCACCCCTCCCTGTCCTTTCTATAGAGTTTATTTCCAGGGATAACAGTGTCCCACTGGTTCTGACTGTTCCACCACATTTCTGTTATGCCCACTATATCTATTTCTGTGTTAGCAACCACGAACTCCAGCTCACCCATCTTGGCTTGGAGGCTTCTGGCACTGGCATATAAGCACCTATACACTGAATCTCTTACCTGATGTATGCTATCTTGACTCTTTGACCAGCTGGCACAGCCTTCTGTTGTTCGCTCTATATGTGGTTCAGTTCTGTCCCCTTCTGTTTTATCTGAATCTTTTGCATCCTCGCACTTTAAATGATGGCATTTGCCCAGCTCCTGTCAGCTATTCCCCAAGCATCATTTTCTAAGCTGCTCTGCAACCTTTTTGATTTTGATACCCCTGCTGAATGGGCAAAGAGGCACCTTTTACCGTGGTGATTCTCCTTATTTAGCAGGGGGAGAGTAACTGACCCTATTCACCCCCAGCATAGTACTTCCAGTGACTGTTGCTGGTGTGTGTCTTAAGTTTCTTTTTAGAATGTGAGCCCTTTGGGGACAGGGAGCCATCTTATTTGCTTGTTATTTCTCTTTGTAAACCGCCCTGAGCCATTTTTGGAAGGGCGGTATAGAAATTGAATTATTATTATTAATATTATTATTATTTAAGCGCCAGCAGTCTGGATCCATCTTCGTTCAAGTGCAGCCCGTCTCTTTTGTACAGGCCTTGCTTGCCCCAATATGTATCCCAGTGCCTAACAAATCTAAACCGCTCCACCCAGCACCAACATCTCATCCACACATTGAAACCCCTCAGCTCTGCCTGTCTCACTGTACCTGTGTGTTGAGCAGTTAGCATTTCTGAGAATGCTACCTTAGGGGTCCTGGACTTCAATATGCTACCTATCAGCCTAAATTTGGCTTCTAGGACCTCCCGACTACATTCTCCCACATCGTTGGTGCCAACGTGCACCATGACAGCTGTCTTCTCCCCAGCACTGCCTAAGAGCCTATCTAGACACTGTGTGATGTCCACAACTTTTGCACCAGGCAGGCAAGTCACCGTGCGATAACTCACCATTGCACACACTCATGATGCTATGAGTGTGTGCAACATGCTTGCAGTATGTTCATATGCACAAAAGCATTAAGCTAGAACAACATTAGTCTGAAATGCAAGCTCCCAGCGTAGAAGAACCCGTCTGTGCAATGTCCTTGTGCAAGCATAATGTCCTCTGGCAAGTGCATCATTAGTCAGAATGTTGGCCAGTATTTCTACCAGAAATATATCCCAAATCTATATGTACATATGTACATACCTCCACATAACTCATTTAGAGGCTGAACTAGTGGTGATTAACCAGGAAAGAGATCCTGGAGTTGGGCCAAATAGTGCAATGAAAACATCATCCCAATGATGGTGCAGCAAGTGTGAAAAAGGCAAATTCCATCATAGGGATTATTAGGAAATGGAATGAAAAATCAATTGCTCCTCTTATAATGCCTTTATACAAATCAATGGGGTGCCAATACAGTGTATAAGTCTGGTAGATAATAATATTGTAGACCTAGGAAAGATGCAGAAAAGGGAAACTAAAATGATCTGGGATGGGGGTCGGAATACTTTCGCTACAAGTGTGTTTGAAGCTTTTTCATTTATGGAAAACAATTAGGGCAGAGCATTATAAGAAGTTGATAAAATTGTGCATGCTGTGGAGAAAGTGAATAGCAAGAACTTTTGCTCCCTCACACTAAAACTTGGTGTCAGGTGGCTTTAAAAAGACATTAGATTAATGAATGAATGATTAAATTGATTGATTAATTAATGATTAATTAGATTAATTAATGTCATGATTAGGGTATGTTTATCAATGAATACTTGATAATGACTATATGGAATTGAAGATACCATTCAATGAGATCATGAAGCAGTTCAGATGATACTCTGACTGAACTAGCTCACTATGTGGGGAAGAAACATGGATGCACATATCTTCCCCCTCCCATTGTGCTGTTACATTATCACCCAATTGTGTGTGGGTAGGTTGGTTCATAAACACTGTCCCCTCTCCAACCCAATTATTAGGCAACCACACACTGGTGCACTGGTGAGGGGAAGAGACTTGTGCTTCCACACTCCTTCCCTACATGTTGAACTGGGCCAGTTGGAGTATTGTCTAAACTGCTCACCGTGATAGAAGTTTTTGATGGAACAAACTAATTGTATTAGATGTCAAGACTCTAGACACCTTTAGAAACTCTCCCATTTTGAAGGAAGCTCAAAATGCTGAGCTGAAACCTTATACTGTATTTCATGTACTTTTTCATTAAAAGCAAACATAAATGTTTCCAAGTTCTTTGCACTTGGGTTTACTCTGTGTTCTGTTGACCCTCCTCCTCTTTCTTCTTCTCCCCCCCACCCCCGGCATTGTGGGCAAATGAAACAATACTTTAGTCCCATTGGTCCACAATTTGACTTGTTACCCAAAAAAAGTCTGAAGCAAGTTTCAGCCATCTTATGAAAAGGGTTATTTCAGGAAATACATTTTTCTTGAGATGGGTCAGCTCTCACCAGGTGTTGCTTGCAGCTAATTGAGAGGAATAATGAGATGTTGTCTAGGATAGCAGAATGGTCCCAATTAACTGATGAAGTCCAAGTAGATGATAACAAAAACACACTGGTTCCAGAAATCACTAATACACAAAGGTTTTTTTAAAGTGATGAAGCCTTTATTCCAAATATGATTGGTTAATTGGCTGTTGCTGGTGGTGCAACTACCTCAAGGCTGAAGATCTTCCTTACCTAAAGTGAAAAATATAGGTATAGGCTAATAGAATATTACATTTGTCCATTTGTTGACTTGAAGACTCTGTGAGTCAAGAGATCCAAAGTCTTCCTTGTATTTGGATTCCCCTCGTGCTAACTGGGCAAAGAGGCACATTTCAAAGTGGTGTTTCTCTCATATATAGCAGGGGGAAAGAACTGTGATTTATTCAGTCCTAACACATTATCCCTCCAGTGGCTGTTGCTGGTGTCTACTGTTTTTGTTTTAGATTGTGAGTCCTTTGGAGACATTAGGGGACCTTCTTCTTCTTCTTCTTCTTCTTCTTCTTCTTCTTCTTCTTCTTCTTCTTCTTCTTCTTCTTCTTCTTCTTCTTCTTCTTCTTCTTCTATGTAATCCTCTTCCAAGTATTTTTTAAAACTGAAAAGGGGTATATCAATAATAAGGAAGGCCTCATCAGTTTTTGTGATGCTTTCATCTCTCTGAGCCGATTCAATACATCTAGCTTTACAGCACATATTCTATTTGCAAATTACTGTCCCCCTGCCCCTCCAGTGATAACCTGTGTTTAGCTGTGGCATTATCAAATACAATTAGATTAGCTGTGGCTGCCCATATGATTTTGTCAATGACAATATGATGTTACTTCTGATGCTCATAAACAATATTTGTCAACATAGCTCATTGGTTGAAATAGCAGTGTCAGCAGATGACACTGAGGCCTAAACAAGTAAAATAACACTGAGCGGGGAGGGGGAACCAGCTGTCAGGAAAATAAAAGGCCTGCAATGCTCAGTCAGGTATTTTTCAGCAATCCATTCAGTTACATCAAATTGCTACGTTGCTACGTTGAAGGGGATATTGAAATTAAAAAATATCCAGTGGAATTTTAAACTCCATTTAGATATCATGTTCAGCACTTGTACAATGAGTGTACAGTGTACATTGGTACAGATCTTTATCCAGGTACAATTATTCACATGTTATGCTGAGCACAGGTACAACAGTACATTTTTATCCCATTTGAGGGACTTCTACTCGGGTTCACTTTTTAAATGAACACAAGCCCTATTTGTACGTTACATCAGATGTGCTACATTGAAGGGGATATTGAAATTAAAGAATATTCAGTGGAGCCTTAAACCCTTTTTAGACATCATGTTCAACACTCATACAACAAGAATACAGTGCACACAAGTACAGATCTGTACACAGATACAGTTATTCACACATTATATTGAAAACAGGCACAGCAGTAAATTTTGTGTCTTTACCAAGCATTTAACCACCTAATGGCGCAGCGGGAAAGTAAACCGCTGTTGTGATGTAAACTGCCCAGAGATGTAAGTTTTGGGCAGTATAAAAATATGCTAAATAAATAAACCAATTAACAAACAAACAAACTTGCCCTAGGGAGCAAGAGGTTGCTGTTTCGACCCCCCACTGGTATGTTCCCAAGACTATGGGAAAAACCTATATCGGACAGCAGCGATATCGGAAGATGCTGAAAGGCCTAATCTCATTCTCCGTCAGATCATTTCCATCCAATCTCCAATCTTCCTTTTCTTGGTAAGATTTTGAAGAAGGTAGTTTGTGCTCAATTGATGAGAGTCTTGAAGGAGACTGATTTCCTGGATCCTTGCCAGTCAGGTTTTAGGCCACACTGAAATAGCATTGGTCACCCTGTGGAATGACCTGTATCGTAACCTTGATGTCGAAAGTGCACCTCTCTTGGTTCTTCTTGATTTCTCAGTGGCCTTCAATACCATCGACCATGCTATCCTTCGGAGCGCTTAAGTGGGCTGGGTCTTGGGGGTACTGTTCTTCAGTGGTTCTGGTTCTACCTCACTGGGTGATTCCAGTCAGTGTTGATTGGGAGTGAGTGTTCCACACCCTGGCCCTTTTCTTGTGGGGTTCCACAGGGCTCAGTCCTTGCTCACATTCTCTTTAACATCTACATGAAGCTGCTGGGCTTGGTCATCTGTTGGTTTGGGGTAAGTTTTCATCAATATGTTGATGATACACAGCTTTCTATCTCTACCCCTGGCCAAACAGGTGATGTCATTCATGTGCTGGCTCAGTGCCTAGAGGCTGTTAGGTCCTAGATCGGCCAAAACAAGCTCAGGCTCCATCCCTCCAAGACCAAGTTGCTTGGTCTTCAGTTTGCGATCTGGCCAATTGCCATGTGTGAGTTTATCTCTTGACGGGGTTTTGCTTCCCTTGAGTGAGACGGTTTGTGATGTGGGGGTCCTCCTGGATTCGCGACTCCTGCTTGAACAGCAGGCAGAGGCCATGGCCAGCGGTGGCTTTGCCTAGCTTTGGCTGGTTCCCCAGTTATGGCCTTTCCTCGACCGGCATGCCCTGGCAACAGTAACTCATGCCTCTATTACCTCTCGTTTGGATTACTGTAATGCGCTCTACCTAGGGTTACATTTGAAAATGATTTGGAAGCTTCAGCTAGTCCAGGATGCAGCAGCCCATCTCCTCATGGGTGGCCATAGATTTGATAATGTCACACTTCTTTTATGGTTGCTGTACTGGTTGCCTGTTCACTTCCAGGTCCAATTCAAGGTGCTGGTTCTCACCTACAAAACCCTTATGGGCTTAGCACCTGTATATCTCTGGGATTGCCTCTCTCAGCCAGTTGTATCCCATCCTGTGAGGTCTTCTCAGCTGGCCCTCCTTAGTGTCCTGGGCCCTGGTGTAGTGCATGATGCCTGGGCCCGTAGGAGGGCCTTCTCTGTGGCCGCCCCTCTTCTTTGGAACACTCTTTCCCCCCAGATTCATTCAGCCTCCCCCCCCCACTGCTTTTAAGGCCCTTCTTAAGACCCGCCTGTTTCTCCAGTCATTTGCCCTTTAATAATTTTTTAAAAAATTGATTGTTGTTGGTATTTTTGTTGTTCACCACGTAGAGTCTTTCAAGGAGGTGGTATATAAGACGTTTCAATAAATAAATGAATAAATACACACACACATACTTACATACATAAATCTCACACAGTGCGGGAGATGGCAATGGTAAACCCCTCCTGTATTCTACCAAAGAAAACCACATGACTCTGTGGTCACCAGGAGTCGACACCGACACAACAACACAACTTTACTTTACCATGCATTTTAGGGGCCTGTACCCAGGTTCACTTTTAAAATGGATGCAGGTACAGGCATTCACACAAAAACATGTATGAGTGTACTACAGACATTCGTACACTTGTGCAACATAATGCCTGCATAGGGCTAGAATCATTCACACAAATAGATGTACAAGTGTACAGACATCTGTACACTCATACCACAGAATGTCTGAATAGGGTTTCAGCTTCAGTTCATAGTTTGTTATCCAACAACTACTCTGTTCTTGAACTCTACTAACACATTATCTTGTCCTTGCATTCAGATATCTGTGCACATATACAAGTTTTTGCGTGAACGTCTCAATTCACCTTAAAAGTGGAGTTTGGTACAAGCCCCTCAAATGCATGGTACGGATAGGAAATGGACTGCTGTACCTGTGTTCAACATAAGGTGTGAATAACTGTACCTGTCTACATTTATTGTACAAGTGTTCAACATAGTAAGGTTGCTCACATGACCAGCCCTACCCGGGCTTGTACAGCCCTACACTTCAACCGGGTTCTGCAGGTTTTTTACCCAGGCTAAAAGTAAGGCAGAAGGGCCTGTGTGTCCTTCTACCTCACCCCCCTGGTCATGTGGATGCTTGGGCTGCGTGCTTCCATAGAGCTGGGTGGCAGGAGCTCCTGGCAGTGGGGGAATCCACCGATCCTTGCACGGTGCATCGTGAGATGGCAGAGGAGGAAATCCTCTGGATCCCCTGGTGGCGCAGTGGTAAAACTGCCGCCGTGTAACCAAAAGGTTACAAGTTCGATCCTGACCAGGGGCTCAAGGTTGACTCAGCCTTCCATCCCTCCGAGGTCAGTAAAATGAGTACCCAGAATGTTGGGGGCAATATGCTAAATCATTGTAAACCGCTTAGAGAGCTCCGGCTATAAAGCGGTATATAAATGTAAGTGCTATTGCTATTGCTATTGCTATCCTGGCTCTACCACTCCCCGCAGCACTTGTGTGGGTGTGCGCAAGTGGCAGAGTAAGGGGGGGGGCTCCTGCTCGTGTGCGGGGAGGCAGATAGGAACCTGCCTCCCCGCCAGCCCTCCTCAGTGCCAATGATCTTAGTGTCTGAATAGAGCTCCTGTTATGCTCAAAATACTTGCTGCCTTGCCAGAGTGCCATTTCTGTAGTTATGAGGCCTTAAAACCTTTGTTGCATGTTTACAGTCTAATCTGCATTTCCCCTTGAAATCCCGATGCTTAAATGAGATCAGCATTTTACTGACACTTCCATTTTCTTGAGGAGGCTTCTTTCTTCCAAACAGTGCAAATTTGATTAAACATTTCAGAGAATAAGACAAACACCTCTAACATAAAAAGAATGTTTTGCTTGGAGTGAAATGCTCATCATCAGCCACCTTTCAGGATTTAAAATATATTTATGTTGTCTTTATGGTGTCAAAAGATTTGCATTTCCACAGGACATAATATCTTATCAGTCCTCATTTCCTGGATGCTCCTGTACTTCTCTTGATAAGTCTGTTTAATGCCTTCAGAAAGTCCTTGAGATTGCTACTGCTGCAGTATCTTTGTTTCCAACTGACAAATGCCAAGAATGTCAGATGGGATTTGGGGTTGTCTAAAGTGAAACAAGTGGCTGTGAGTCTGAGACATAGCACATCAAGCAGTGAGAAATGGGCAAATGCTGGTGTTAGAAAGTAGGACAAGTAATAGGAAACTGCCTTATATTGAGCCAGCCCAAAGCTGGATCTAGCCAGTATTGGGGTGGCCCAAAATATTTTACTGCCTGAGAACAATATCACATACTCTCTCTCACACACCCCTACCTATTTGCAGACAGGTGCACCTGTGATGGTAGCAAGGGTCAGCACGTACCACTCATTTTTCCCTCTCCTGTTGACTACAACTCTCATAATCTCCACCCAAAGACCTTTTCAGCTGGGAATTGTAGTCAACAACATGTAGGATTCCTTGTTACAGGAAACACTGCTGCCCAATACTATCTGCTCTGACTGACCAAGGCTTTCAGGCCAAGATCTTTTACAGCCCTGTCAAGAGACCAGTATTCTAGAGATGCCAGATTCTGATTATGGGAGCTTTCATGGGGAAGCCCAAGCACAGCCCCTGTTTCCTGCATTTCTCCCACTGGGAAAGACATAGGCTCCACCTTCCCCTATGTAACAGAGACAGTCCTCATTTTCTGGAATCCATCCCTGGTAAATTGCTGCCCCTATTTTATCTCTATTTTTACCTCTTGGGGATGCCTTCTCCTCCTCCTCTCCTCCTCCTCCTCTTCCTTCTACTTCTTCCTCTTCTTCTTGTTTTTTAAATGTGAGTTGCTAGATTGCTATTATACAAGATTAAGCTCCCTCTGAAGTGTCTCTAGAAACTAAATTTCTATGTGGGTGGGTGGGTGAATGCATCATGTCTCAAGTGCATCTGCACATGTATAGCTGTACTACACTAAGGCACTATGGAGAGCCCAGCATATAGTGGGTCGAATCCAGTTTTCAGCAGTGCTTCATTGCGAGTGCAGGGCTTGGGCAGTAATTTTTAGTTAGAAGTGGTTGTTAGAAGTTTATCCCTATTTTATCTGCGAAATATTGGAGGGCATGGGGTTGGCTCATCTGCTTCAGTAATCTGGAATAATGTGCAGTGCGTGCACTTCATTACCTGCTTTCCATTTGTGGCGTGGTTGCAGTCAGAATTATATGCTACGTAAGGCTTTTATAAGATTATGATGCGGTGGTACTTGACCCCTTGAAAGCTCAGCCATATATTTTCGACCTGTCAAGATCAATGTACAAAATGTGGCAGTACAGGAACTAGTTTGATTCATATGATTTGCACATGTCTAAGAATAAAACAATTTTGGGAGGGAAGTACACAGCTTCATTCAAGAAATGACTGTATATTCCTTGTTCCCAGCCCCTTTGATTGTGTTTTTATGTAATATCAGATCATTAGCCTTACAGAGGATTGGGAATTAATAGTATGGTTTCTCACTGCCGCCAAGTTAGTAAAAATGTAAAGAATCCTCATTTCCCAATGTGGAATGACTGACTAAGTAAATTATGGGGCATAGTTTGTATTGTAAAATTGATCAACTATGTTAGATGGAGAGATGGTCAACAACTAGAAGATAACTTCACTTACAAATGGAGTCTTTGTCTTTCAGATTAGCATAATTAAAAAACAAGATAATGTGCAATCATTTGTGCTTTTAGGCACAATTTGAAATAAAATTCTCTGTCATGATTTATTTTTACATTTGCAATGCAATTTAGTTCTGTTGTAAATTGAGATAATGAGTTGCTTTCAAAATATAATGTGTTTTATCTTTTTATTGTAATGTATGTCATTTCTACCTTTTTTCCTTCCTCTTCTTCATTTTTCATTTTAGATGTGTTACCAAAATGTGCCAATGCATTACGTAAAGCAGTCATGTTGTTCTTCAACCATGACTCTTGCATTGTACTTCTGTATGTTTGTACATTGTCCCCCTGCCCCCAAACTAAGGCAATAAGAAGACAAATTTTTAAAAAATGCCACCTGTCCCAGGTTGCTTGGCCATGCCTCCTACACATTCATAGGCATCTCCTTGTCTTCATCAATGAAATGGTGGAGGCCATGAGATGGGAGATCTGGACAGGCTATGAAGGGGTGCTGTTCTGCAAGTGAAGCTTCCCAGGTGACCTTGAACCACTTTCTTAGCCTAATCTACTTCCAGGGTTTTTGTGAGGATAAAATGGAGAAAGAAATGTACTTAGCTCCATCCTTAGTATGTATTACTTCCATCCTTCGCTCCTTGGAAGAAGAGAGGTATAAAAATGAAATTAAATAAATGTATAAAATAACATAAAAGGCCACCCGAGGACCTCTTCCTCCCAAAAGCCCAACCATGTAGACTTACCCTTGATTGGTTTTAGTACTGCAAGTCTCATTTACATATCAGTCCCACACTTTTTTACTTACACTGATTCCTGGGGCGGGGGCGGGAAAGACTTCTGTGATGTTTTAAGTGCAACTATATCATTAAAATAACTGTACATGAAGTCCTAGGGGCCGCCTAATAGTGCAGTGGTGAAGTAACTTGCCTAGAGAACAAGAGGTTGCTGGTTTGAATCCCCGCTGGTATGCTTCCCAGAGTATGGGAAACATCTATATCGGTAGCAGCGATATAGGAAGATGCTGAAAGGCATCATCTCATACTGCACAGGAAGAGGCAATGGTAAACCCCTCCTGTATTCTACCAAAGACAACCACATGGCTCTGTGGTTGCCAGGAGTCAACACCAACTCGACATCACAACTTTACTTACTTACATTAAGCCCTAACCCATGACTAGGGGGTCAGACAAAGGACCAAGACAACAGATCTTATCTATGCATCACTGATGTCAGCCTAGGCAGGTAAACAAGAGTAAATTTCTTGGGGGAAATAGAAGTTTTTCGGTAGAAGAAGAGTCTACTGAAAATGGTGGCTGTCATCCAGGCTAATGGTGCACTTGTGCAAACATGTTGCACTGCTGCATGGATGTTGTACTTAGTTCCGCTAAGTTGGGAGCTTTTGAGACTAGCACTGCAGCAGTGCAACACGGAGCACTTGTGTAACCTGTGACATGCCTCCTGCTGCGAAACTGCTTCCTCAATCCATACAGGTTGCAGGGCATGATGCAAAGGTAGCTGCTATTCTTGCTGAACAGATTGGAAATGCAAGAGGATACGCAACTTTAACCAAAAGCTCGACTTCCTTCCATGTGTGAATCTTTCCTAGTGCATGAGTCCAGCTTTAGCCTAGGTGGCAGTGGTGCTTCCACCCCACCCCACCAGATCTGGTAAATTAGCCAATATTTTGAATTCTGGGAAATGAAAACAAAAAAATCCACTGTGGGTTCTATTTGGCTAGGCCTCAAAATCTAGTTGGAATAATTCTTAGCATCCTGCCTTCCTTATCACACCTGCTAGCACTGACTCTGCTCTTCGAGAGCAGCAACATCAGTCTCTATACTCTTGCTTTCTTCCAGTCCTACAGTGTGTGGATGTTGGAATATAATTAATTGGGTTAATACATACACACACAAATATAAATACTTTATCTGCACATTTTTTTCTGGTTGCAGATTGAAACTACTTTAGGGTAGGAATTTATGTCTGTGTAGGCTCTTTCTTTCTTTCTTTCTTTCTTTCTTTCTTTCTTTCTTTCTTATATCTGTAAGACACCCCAGACTTGTGTCTCTGGGTGGTTTAAAGCAACAGAAACAAATTTAAAAATAAATTAAAACCTTAAAACAATTTAAAACCACAAGTCTAGTTTAAAAGCATGGGTGAACAAATGTGTCTTTAGAGAGTTTTTAAAAGTTGTCCAAGATGGGGAGGCTCTTATTTCAGGAGGGAGTGCATTTCAGAATCTTGAGGTGGCAACAGAGAAGGCCTGTCCCTGTGTAGCCACCAGGTGAGCTGGTGGCATTTGCAGATGAACCTCTCCGGATTATCTCAATGGGCAGTGAGGATCATGGCGAAGGAGACATTCTCTTAAATACCCAAGGGATAAACTATTTAGGGCTTTATAGATTATAACCAGCACCTTGTATTTTTGCCCAGAAACCTATTGGTAGCCAGTGTAGTTCTTTTAAAATAGAAGTAATATGGTTTAGTTAAAAACCTGTTGTGTAGTAGCTAAGGGTTTCAGAAAAGGCAGGGAGCTGTCGTGGGTTTCAGTCTACAGATGATTATTCCTCAGAAGCCAAATATTTGTGGATAGTTCAGTGGGCCAGTTATGAAGGCCAAATGACAAACTACGTTAAATGCTAAGGCTACCCTTCTGTTTTAGGTTTGTGAGTGTGCAAGTAATAGGGCTGTGCATGGAGCCAAATTGTCATCCCGATCCTGGCCAATCTCACATTGTGCTAACAATACAGAGGGTGGCCAGGATCACATTGGGCCAATAATAATAATTAGATTATCAGATAATCCATTTGGATTATCTGATGGGGGTTACCTTGGGATGGGGGGGGTTACCTTTAGTGAAGAGATAATCCATTGGGATGAGGGGTTACCTTTAGTGAAGAGCCTAATGAATGCATGTGGAAAAAAATGCACTGTGGGAAAAATTGACCCATTCTGCAATTACAGGCATGGCCATTTCTTCCCCCAGTAATGCACCGGGAAAAGGATACAAAATCATGACATTCCTTCATTTCCTGGTGCATTCTAGGTTGGCACCAGGAAAGGAAAGGCTGTTGGAAGGCAGATGATTATGTCAAAGAAGCCCACTCTTTGCTAAGTCCCCACCCCATCCTCCAATATTGATATAATCTACTATGGTATCCAATAGATTATTTGTAATACTGGACACATTTTTTCCCCTTTGGGGCTGTTTCCAGGAAACATGCTCCAATAGGGTATACATTGTCTCAGACTTGATTATCAGTTTATCAGATTATTAGCAATGTGGTGCATAACCCTAGTAAATAGCAACTGGGTGGGGGGACAGTTTGATCAGGATTGGGACCATGGCATGAGAAGGAAGTTTTAAAACTCTTTATTTGTTGTAAGTTGTAAAGTTGTGCCATTGAGTCGGTGTCAACTCCTGGTGACCACAGAACCCTGTGGTTGTCTTTGGTACAATACAGGAGGGGTTTACCATTGCCATCTTCTGCACAGTATGAGAATGATGCCTTTCAACATCTTCCTATATCACTGCTGCCCAATATAGGTGTTTCCCATAGTCTAGGAAACATGCCACCGGGAATTCGAACTGGCAACCTCTTGCTCGCTAGGCAAGTTACTTATCCGCTGCACCATTAGGTGGCTCTTATTTGTTGTAGTCCCTGTGCAATCACACTGATTGAATCGGTGTCTGTACCCAGCATCTTTCTGCACCTTCTAGAGCAGCTCAGTCTCAAGAGTTTTGGCATGAGCTTTGTCCCTATACCTTCTTCTGCCTTGCCTGTTAGAGAAGCAGCATGTAGAAGACATTTTCTCTCTCTGTTTGGCTTACCAGTAAATTTGGGGCTCACGGGTCTAAACCTAAGGAGGCTGACGCTGCCCTTTCCAGGCTTCCAGTACCAGGCCTGTGGACTAAGGCTCTGGATCTTTTAAGTACCTAGCACTGCCTGTGGTAGCAAGTCCCACTATGTTCAATTGATTTACTGCAAGGTTAGGATACATTAGGGTACATAAGACTGCGGGCTTTAGTTGCTGCTCAGAACAAGTCTGAGGTTCCCCATATTGATGATTTTTAAGTCTGCATCTATAGACTAAAAGCTTCATACCTAACTTATTCCAGGTCCTCCCCGTCACCTACCCCTGGGAAAATGGAAAGGTTATTCCCCTGGTGAGCTTCCCCCCGGGCAGATGAACTTGTCACAATGGCCCTTTGACAATTCTCTAGGCATAGAAGTAAATACACATATATGCATTTCTAGAAAGAAGGCATTCTTTAGACCAGCTCTGATGCCTTTTACCTCAGCTGAACTGTATTTGTTACACCTCAGTAGGTAAAACTAGAGCAGCAGCCTACCAGTTGCTAGTGCTTTCCTTACATGACCCTTTTGTAACAGTGAAATTAATCTACTGGAAAACAGGAATGAGGTTTTAGATCAATTTATTTCTTGACCTCCTAACAAAATTATCATGTCGTATTTGATTTGATTTTTCCCAAGAACTGGAATACACTATGATCAAAAGCTTAAATATCAAGTAGCAGGATCAATTTTTGCCTTTAATCCCAGTGAGTCTTTGAGTTGGATTAATACCCATTTATCAAATAAGAGGTTGCTGTAATTGCATAGCCTGACCGTACTGTACTGCACTGCAATTAGGCCAAGAGAGACAGTAATAGCTGCCTTCATTCAGCCAGATTGGACAATGCCTCTTTCCAGTCAGTCCGTACTGCAATGGCAATTAAACTGTGCTTGCTTTCTGACCTCCCTAGTCCCTACCATCCAGCATGCTGTCACACCTCGGATGTCTCCAGATGTTCACATGGGGTTGTGATGTCCAAATGTGGCCTATATTCATAAAAGGCTCTGAGATCAGTTCTAGGATTTTATCCAGGAAATCAGTCACATGCTCTGACAATACATGGATGTTATGTGTGTAGGCCATTTTCTATCATTACACTCCTGGGGACATTAAAGGCAGGACAGGCACATTGGGTCAATGATGAGAGCAGGGAAGCTCTCTTTTCCACCTTCCTTTTGGCTGGATCTGGGAGAGTTATTGTCCGATCCAGTCCTTTCTCACGATACTTTTAACTCACGATACTGTTTTACTTTTAAGGGCAGATCTACAGTACACATTTATATTAATTTTATGCCAATTGAACTATTCTGCTTCCACTCAAAGATTTCTGGGATTTGTAGCTTGGTGAGCCTACTCAGAGATTCCTAATCCACTTACTTCTGTGTCTTCATTTGCTGTCATGTAGCTATTCCCCAAGTTTATTCCATAGAAGCTTCAGCATTAGTTTCCACCCTTCTATATCATTAAATCAGTATGATGTCTCAATCCTTATCAGGCATCATAGAGTGACAAAACTGTGCCACTGGGGCTAGAAGTGAGAAGCAAAGTGTTGAGTATTAGGCCATCAGTGTAGTGGCCCAGCCTGGATCCTCCAAACACAAACTGTTTGCTGGATCCAGGGTAGCTACTGGACACCAATCTATCCAACCCCTTCATACTCTCCATTAGCTCTTGGGGTGAATGAATAACTTCTTTATTCTGTTCTCCTGGTCGTTTTTCAGCATATTCTATAATCATCTGGTTCTGCTCTTTCACTGTCTTGGAAAACAAAAAATCCCCATAGTTTAATCTTTTGTTTCACTTCTTACTCTTTAGTTTCATGGATTCCTTTTTTACCCATCATGATTGGACAGCGTTCTCATTACTGGGAGGTAATGAGAAACTTGCCTCCAATTTCATAGACAAAGGCCAGACTTAGGAGCTTCAGATTTCAAGTTGTCAGGTTGTTCATGAGACCTCATATTTTCCCTTGAAGGATTTACTCACTGAACTCCCATTCTAAACGAGACACACAAAAAACACAAATGGAAAAAACATATTGCTGAATACATCTGAATATATGCGTATGCAAAGATGTAAGCCCCCACCAGGTTTAAGAGCTGGATTTTCCAATTAAAGTGTTTTCCACACAGGCTATAATCATGTCTTCCATTATGTTTTTATACCTTTTGCAAAACAAACCCTCCATGAGAAAATTGAAGGTGAAGACTGGGATTTGGGGATAAGTGTATTTGTGATCTGTCTTCCATCTGTGCCATAACATTGACGTCATTGTGAGAATGAGGCAAGGGCTGTCTACCACTCCTTCATATAAATCCATCATAATCCTACTAAATGTGACGAAAGATGCATTTCTTTATGCCAATGTTTTCTTTCCATCTTTAATTATGCATCATGTGCTGCTACTGTTCCATAGCAGTCATAATCTTGCTTCTTTACAGTGCATCTGTGTCCTAATTCTTTTAATATGTATATATAATATATTGTAGACCACATATATGTGATGTTTATAAATCAAGCCTTTCATTAATTTTTGTCATGCTTTCAACTTTTTATTTTCCTCCTTTTAAAATGCAATCCTATTGCATAACACAGTTTGAAATATTAACAACACACAGTCCTACCATGGAAATTTTTGCTTTATTCAGTGTTCATGTTGTTCCAACACACAGCCCCTCAACATTGTAAATAACTGCGAATTAGTCACATGTTTGTAATACCAATGCCCAACTGGGCAGGACTCCAATCCAAACTTTGGGGAGGGAAAAACAAAGTGACAAAAGATGTTTTTGTTTTACTGTGAAGTTTCCTAGTCAGTTGAATTCATTGAATTATGTCCACTCCAACTAATTTATATTCAAATGATTAAATTCTGTGGGCATGATTCTTCCCATCTGGGCATTATGCCAGCACCTGAAGTAATCCCTATTGGCATAACAGGCCCAATTTTTCCCCTTACACATTCTGTATTTACAATAAATGGATTGGGCTGCTATAGGAATTGGGAGGAACTTCCCATGAGCACTTCCTGTATTTCAGTCCAACTTGCTTCCTCTGCTTGGTCAAAGAGTGTGAGCTCAGAGCTTATATTCCTAAACTAAGCAGAAGCGGGGGAAGGACTGGAGAATTATAT
The DNA here is from genome assembly GCF_027244095.1 of Hemicordylus capensis. Taxonomy (NCBI): domain Eukaryota; kingdom Metazoa; phylum Chordata; class Lepidosauria; order Squamata; family Cordylidae; genus Hemicordylus; species Hemicordylus capensis. The sequence continues at coordinate 161,530,456 of NC_069661.1, forward strand.
CTTGACCTCACATTTCCCATAATGACCTGGTGCACTGACTGTGTACACCAATATGTGTGAACTAGGCAGAGAAGTAGAGTGGAAAGCACATAACTACTGTCATGTCCTATGGGAAAGGATCGTGTCCTTTAAATGGGGTTTGTCTGATATGACTGCTCAGTTTGGTTTCTAATAGGCCATGTAAATTCATTTACATATAACACTGTGGCTGAATTCAGACATAACACAAAATCAAACTCTGGCAATTGGAGTGCGCTCAAAACCAGTTTGCCCAGTTCGGTTCGAGTCTGAATCATACTCAAACAGAACTGGGCATGTTCAGATTTGCATGCCCTGGCTGGCTCAAATTCAAGCCAGTTTGGGGGTTAGAACGTTTTTTTAAAAAGTTTTTTTAAAGGACTCACTGCCTCGGGGGGGGGCACTGCCACAGCCCTGGGGAGGTCACCGGCAATTCCCCCTCCTCCCACTGTCCTCCCCCCAATCTCAAAACAGCCTGTTTCAGCCATTTTTTAGTCCGTTCTGGCCTCTGTGTGTCAGCAGTGGCCATTTTAGAGGCCACTGTGCATGCACAATAGACACTTGCATGAGAGCACTGCAGGCGTTCATCCAGCCTCAGCCCACCAACCTCCTGTTCCAGGAGGGGGGAGCCCCTCCCTGCTGCTCAGCCGCCAAGGCCAATCCCAGCAAGCTCCATTTCCAGACTGTGGGCAAAGCATCAACGATCCAGAGAAGCAGCCGTTATTTGCCATGATCTTGAAGCATACATGCCAAGGGCAATGGTGCATTTTCAAAAGACTCCGCCCACCCTTGGAATGAAAAAAAGCATTTAAGTCCCTGTAAATCCCATGCCATGCCAGCGCTTCTTCTGACAGCAATAGCACTGCCCCTGCCCCCGTGAGCTCTTCACCCAATCAGTCCTGCACAAGGAGGGGTGGGGTCTGGAGGGCACTATTTTCCTGTTACTCAGGAAAGGTAAGGGAACATTGGGACTACTTAGGAGGAGATATGTATATGAAGAAGGAGGAAAAATCTGGGTGCTGGCAGTCTGTCCTTCTGTGACCTAGGATGGTGTTGCAAGGAATCACCCCATCAAAGCAGTCAGTGCTGACCAAACCCCACTCCTGCTCTGTTGGCAGCTTGCCGTAGCTGGATATGTGACAGGAGGAGCCGGGCTGGTGCTCAGAGAGAAGTGCCACAGCCATCAAGTGGCCGTGATCCCAGACACATCTGTGCTGCCTCCTCTATGATTGCGGTTTGAAAACTGGCATAAAACCACGGTTATGGCAGCAACCAGGATCAGGCATATTACTTCAGCAGCCAAACTCGGTGGTGAAGCTTTGGGCAAACTGAAAATTCAATTTGGAGTTTGGCTAGGCAAAGCACAGGTTGCTTTTACTGCAAAACCGCAGTTTCATGAATTCAGATTATTGATTGATTGACTGATTGATTTGATTTGATTTGATTTGATTTCTATACTGCCCTTCCAAAAATGGTTCAGGGTGGTTTACATAGAGAAATAATAAATAAATAAGATGGATCTCTGTCCCCAAAGGGCTCACAATCTAAAAGAATCATAAGATAAATACCAGCAACAGTCACTGGATAGGGCCAGTTACTCTCCCCCTGCTAAATAAAGAGAATGACCACGTTAAAAGGTGCCTCTTTGCCAAGTTAGCAGGATGTACTGGATTCCACCCTCTGCCACGTTTAACTCTGGTTTTGTGATACGTCTGAATTCAGCCTGTAAGTAAACTGAAACTGGACTTTGTATGTTTTTCTTAACCTTTGAGAATGATAACACCCCACAACAGACAATTAATGATGAGATAAGGGTTGCGTTTTTGCTGTGCTTTTTCACAAGTGATTTAGCAATTCTTTGTTAGTCAACGGGGGGAAATTTCCTTTGAAAACTGAGACCATCAGAGGATTACTAAGGCTGCAGTTCTATGCACACTTACTTGGTAATAAACCAAGTACTGTAAGATATTCCCTTCAGGGGATGGGGCCACCCTGGAAAGAGCATCTGCATTTGTGCATAAGGAAGGTTCCAAGTTCCCTCTCTGGCATCTCCAGATAGGGCTGAGAAAGACTCCTACTTGTAGCATTTGAGAAACTGCTGCCAGTCTTTGTAGACAACTGAGCTAGATGGACCATGGTATGATTGTGTATAAGGCAGCTTCCTATGTTCCAGCTTGAAAACTAGCACACTCAGGAAAAGCAGTTCTAGCTTTGCCCCCTCCCTGACACTCTGGTTTTCAATCTGCAGGGTCTGGTTTTCTATCTGACACTCTGGTTTTCTATCTGCATGCTTTTTGCATAGGAGAGCATTCAAAAAGTGATCCTCCATTTGTATTCAAGAAGGACTATTCCACATCATTTTGTTGAATATGTTGTTCAGCCCTTAGCCTTATAGTCCATATCCTATCATTTTCAATCTGCACTGTTCCTGTTGGTATGGGAAGTGGAGAAATATAGGGGGAGCAGTATGTGTTGTGCTTGCAGCCCCAAGTATGAGGTGGGGGCCGTACAGTACCATCTTTGAGGGATGTTCTGCCAGACTGGATTTGGGAGAAACTCCTACACAGATGCACCCTTACATTGTCATAATCTTTTGAGTGGTATATTAGCTTTTGAATTCCAATTAACTGGCCTTAAGAACTGACACATTTCTTGGGATTTTCTTCAGCTAGAACACACCAGCAGTTCCCCATATAAACAAAGCACACAGTGGGTGATGATTATGATAGCTGATTAAAATAAGTAAACAGATTGGAGAACATTAAAGTTTTATACTTGCTTGCCATCTGCTTTCCCTTCGTACTGTACAGGTTACTGTACATATTATACACAATGGATCGGGGAGCAAAAGATGCTGTGAGGCACACCAACCATGAGTGGTCTAATTCATACAAACAGTCCCCATGTCTGCTTCCCATAGCTGCATGCTTGATATGCTTGTTTGTTTCTCATGTGATGAGATGTTTGGCTTTACGTTTAGGATAATTCATTTGGTAATGAAACTCAACAGGAGAGAAAACTAACAGAATAGACTTTATTCCTGTGCTGGAAGACAGTTTGGCAGCTCTCAGTTAATGGGACAGATACATGTAAATGGAGCCAGGAATGGCTCCAGCCTTAGAGCACATTGAGCACTGACCTATAAGGAAGGGTGAGCAAGAACCACTGCACATGGTGGATATGGTATCCAAGAATATCTCTCCAATGGATTGGTTTTCAGAATGGGTTGATGGATATGCCATAGTTATTCATTAGGTAATTCATAGGGTTGTGCATCACATTGAACTAATAATCGGGTGTGAGGTGATGCAAGCCCTATTGGAACATTTTTCTCCAGAAATGATTCCAAAGGAAATTCCTCCAGTATCAGGAGACAATTCAATACCATTCCAAATCAGATTGGTATGATATTGAAAAAGATTGGGTGGTGGGTTGAGGCTCTTCAGGGAAGAGTCCATCTTCTCATTCTTCTCATTTACCAAGACAGGAAGCAACATCATGATGGTGTTTTTTTTAAAATGCATTATTTGGTGTGGGGGGGGGGGGGGGCCTGTGCCTTGAAATTATAGGGTGTGGCCATGTTTCCTCCCAGTAAGGCACTGGGGAAAGGATATAACATCATTATGTTGCTTCTTGCACTAGTACATTCCAGGGCAAGAATATGGAGGGAAGATGCTGATTTGAATCACTACCATCATGGCTACCCTTTCATTGCAGAAGCCAACTTTTCATTTAATGTAAGGCTTCTCACCCCTTGGTCTGATGCACTGAGCCAATAATGATGATCAGCTCAATGAAATCCTGATCACCCTCTACATAAAGGCTTCTTAACTTTGGATCCCCAGATGTTGTTGGACTACAACTCCCATCATCCACAACCACAAAAGCCATGGTTGAGGATGATGGGAGTTGTAGTCCAACAACATTTGGGGACCCAGAGTTAAGAAACCCTGCTCTACATCATCAGAACGATGCAAAAAATGGCCAGGATCATGATTGGGTCAATAATTGGGGCCATGCATAGGCCTAGTAATTAGTATCTTTTGGAATGCACCTAATCAGGTTTGATTCCTAGATCCAGTTGCTTCATAAGCAGCAGAAAGGAAGAAGTGAGAAAGTATGTGTATGTATAAGGATGCTTTTAGCTCACTCATCCTCTTATGATTTCCTGGAAGTTTCTGTCATTGCCCACACATGCGGCTAGCCAGTCTTAGTTAGTTAGTTTGTTTGTTCCATGGCTATGGAATATATTCAGAATATTGAAGGCCAGAGAGAAATTAAACAATCTAGGGTCAAATCTCTTCCTTTTAAGAGAACACAGTTAAATCCTTTGCAAATTCATTCATGACCAAAAAAAAATTATAGAAATTGTAAACTGAGTTGTCCACCTAATCCTTATGCCATATAAGCAGTAGAGACATTCTACAGCAGCCCTGCACAGCATAAGGCCCGGGGCCCAGATTCGGCCCAGGGGGACATTTTTGATGGCCTAGGTAGCCAACAGGAGCCCCGGAATTTGGCATTTGTGTGGGGCTGGAAAGGTGCCCACTGACTGAGCAAGGATAGGGCTTATTTTCTGACCACTGTTCTTGGTTAAATGCAGCCCATGGGGGAAGGAAGGACACAACTAACTAGTAATTGCTTTAATATCTATCTTTATAATTAGTTTTACTGCAATAATCAATGCAATGAAAATTGACTCACCTCCCCCACCATGGTTGTTTCTGGCCCGCTGGAACATTTTAGTTGTGCACCCCTGTTCTACAGTCTCATGCACTGCGCTCATTTCCAACTTAGCCTCCTTTAACCCACACTCTCCCTTGGTTTTTCAGATACTTGAGATTTTATAAGGACAGTGTCACACTGACCAGCTGCTTTCTCTATTTGTTTACATTTTGATTAGGGAGAACAGCTTATGTTAATAATAACAGGCCTGTATATGGGAAGCAACGTGCAGCATACCACATGCAAACATGCACAGCAACATGCAGCAGGACACGCAAATGTGCAGCAACAATCATGCACAAATTTATAAATGCTGCACTCACCTTTCCCCATCTATAAATACACACTACTGCAGCTTGCTCACACTTCTGGTGGTCATTTTTCTCCTGGTAAATAGGGTTCATGTGGGGAGCTTCAGTGTGTCAAGCAGACATAAGAAGCAGGATTTGCCCTTATAGGACTGGTTTAAACATACCGGTACATACATAATTTTAAGAATGGATTTTCACCAAACCAGTGTTTTAATGCATGTAAAGGTACTTCTGTCTCACACAGAGGTACTTTTACATGCACTTTACATGAGTCCAGAAGGAAGAATAAAATTAAATTTTAAGAATATTAAGAATATGCTAGAGAAGACACACGCTGATTTCAGACATAACAGGAAATTGGAGATCCCTTCACCTTCGGTTTCCTAACCTACACATCCAAATTTGGGGAAATGGAGTTTGCAGGGGAAGATGACCTGCAGTTTCCCTGCCTGAACTCCAATCTGAACCTTCTGTTCAGAGTGGAGTTTGGGTGCCACAAATTCCATTTCTCCGGTGCCAGCATTACATCTGAATGCTGGCACAGCAGTTTTGGCCCCATGGAACCAACATTGAGGGAGGAAGCGCCTCCCTCACTCCAGCCTGATTGGCTATGCAGGCTGCCCTTCTGTCAAGAAGGAAGCCCACACAGCCAGCTCCCCCACCTCTCTGCAATCTCTCTGACAGCAGAGAGGCGGCTCTCCCCAGCGTTCGAACACAGATGGAAGAGCAGGGGGAAGGAGACATGGATCTGTGGGTCAATTGGACCCATGGTTCCATATTACATCTGAATGGGGCCACACAGACAGTTCACACATGCAACTCTGAGTCATCCAGTGTTAAGTAACCAAGTGGTGTCAAATGCATATAATGTATGTGAACTGGCTGTAGCTAAATGTGTCTTCAGTGGAGACAACTGGAGACAACATAATCAGGAAATATGATAGCTTTCAGACTAATAATGGTTTGTACAGATATTCAAATCAAAACTTGATGTAGTATTATGTAATGAAAAGGCATGTGTGACTGAGCCCAACTTTTCAGAGTTGCTTTAAAGAGTTTAGAATACAGATCAGGGAGTTAACTGATGCACATGGTCACAATACAAGAGACACAAACTGATGATAATTTGTTAGAACATAAAAACAGGCCCAAGACCTATCTAGTCCATCATCCTGTTTCACACAGTGGCCAACCAGATGCCTCTGGGAAGCCCACAGGAAAGAGCTGAGGGCATGCCCTCTCCCCACTGTGACTTCCCTGCAACTGATATTTAGAGACATCTTGCCTCTGAGACTGGAGGCGGCCTATAGGCCTCAGACTACTAGCCATTGATAGATCTGTCCTCCATGAATTCATTTAAACTCTTAAAGCAATCCAGGCTGTTGGCTGTCACCACATCTTGTGGCAGAGAATTCCATAGGTTAATTATGCATTGATTGATTAAGTGCTGTCAAGTCGGTATCAACTCTTAGCGAGTCAACACAAACTCACAATCAATTAATGCATTAGTCAATGCATTATGTATTAATTAATGAAAAGGTGAAAAAGTACTTCATTTTGTTGGTCCTAAATCTCTTGGTAATCAGTTTTATAGGATGAACTCTGGTTCTAGTGTTTTGAGAGAGGGGGGGAAATTCTCTCTATCAACTTTCTCCACATCATGCATGATTTTATACACCTCTATAATGTCTCCTTTCATTTGTCTTTTTTCTAAACTTAAAAGCCCCAGGTGACTAGGTCACACCCAGTGAGCATTTGCTGGTGCTTGGAGATCTTGCTGCAGCCCTACAAAAAGGTGCTCTGCCCCCTGATCTTCTTGGTTGCCCTCTTCTGCACCTTCTCCAGTTCTATAATGTCCTTCTTTAGGTATGGTGACCAGAATTGTATGCAGTACTCCAAATATGGCCACACCATAGTTTTGAATAAAGTCATTGTAGTATTAGCAGTTTTATTTTCAATCCCCTTCCTAATGATTCCAAGCATGGAATTGGCCTTTTTCACAACTGACGCACATTGAGTGGATACTTTCAATGAGCTGACCACCATGAAGCCAAGATCCCTCTCTTGGTCAGTCACCGACAGCTCAGACCCCATCAGCATTTATGTGAAGTTGGTTTTTTTTGCCCCAATATGCATGACTTTACACTTGCTTATATTGAACCACATTTGGTATTTTGTTGTCCACTCCACAAGGATGGGATTTCACTACACGAAGTAGTTTGGTGTCATCTGAAAATTTGGCCACCTTGCTGCTTACCCCAACTTCTAGATCATTTGCGAACAAGTTAAAGAGCACTGGTCCCAGTACTGATCCCTGGGGGTCCCCACTTCTTACTTTCCTCCATTGTGAAAACTGTCTATTCATTCCTATCCTCTGTTTCCTGTCGTTCATCCAGTTACCAATCCCCACATGAACCTGACCTCTTATCCCATGACTGCTACGTTTTCTCAAGAGTTTTTGATGAGGAGCTTTGTCAAAAGCTTTTTGGAAGTCCAAATATACTATGCCAACTGGATCACCCTTATCCACATGCCTGTTGACAGTCTAAAAAAACCTCCTGATTTTCCCTTTCAGTTTTCTTTTTACCAAACTCCCCATTTTAAAGAAGTTTCCTCTTTTGAAATTCAAAGTGTCTGTGTTAGACTTACTTGGCGATTCTCTCCTCGCATGTATGCTGAATCTGATCATGCTATGGTCATTGATCACTATTCCCTAAAGGTTCCATGACACTAACATCTCACATCAGGTCCTGGGTACCACTCAGGATTAAGTCCAAGGTCACCTTATCTCTGGTTGGTTCCATGATCAACTGTTCTAGATCACAGTCATTCAGTGTATCTAGAAATTTGGCCTGAGTTACATGAATGTGAATTTACACAGTCTTTGTGTGTGTAATTGAAGTCGCCCATTGTTATAACTCTTTCTCTCTCTCTTTGATGCCTCCCTGATTTCCTTCTGCAACTCCCAGTCACTGTCAGTGTTTTGGTCAGGACGGCAATAGCACATCCACAGTAACACATTTCCTTTCAGTCCTTGTATTGTCACCCACAGAGTTTCTGTGGAGGACTCTGGTCTTCCTAGGTTTTCTAGATTGTTAGATTATATCCTTTAGCATACAGTGCTACTCCACCCCCAATTCACCCCTCCCTGTCCTTTCTATAGAGTTTATATCCAGAAATAACAGTGTGCCACTGGCTTTCACTGTTCCACCATGTTTCCCTTATGCCGACTCCATTTAGTTTTCATTAGCAACCAAACACTCTAGCTCACCCATTTTGGCTTGGAGGCTTCTTGCACTGGCATATAAGCACCTATATGCCGAATCTCTTACCTGGTGTGTGCTGTCTTTCTTATGGCCATTTGATCTCTTTGACCAACTAGCACATCTTTCTGTCTGCTCTTTATCTGGTTCTACTGTCCCCTTCTGGTTTATCTGAAGCATTTACACCCACACACCTTAAGCGATGGCATTTGCTGAACCCAATACTGCCCAGCCCCTGTTGGCTATTCCCCAAGCATCTTAAAATGCCCTGCAACCTTTTTGATTTTAAGTTGAACACTAAATTCTCTGCTGGCATTCTTATCTACTTCAGTGTCACCAATCACATTGTATGTATGTTATGTTGTGCACCTTCTGTATTTCATTATTTTCATTGCACTTTAAAATTATTCTTTGATGTTGGGAGCAAATAACATAAAAGTGGAATGTAGAAAGACCACAGGCACACATGGTCTTATTTTATTGTACACATGTTTTGTGGACCCTACTACCTGTATAGGATTTTCTGTCTGCAATGGTGTGAACCAGCCCTCTGGATTTTCTAAGCATACAAATACATCTGTGGTGGCCTAGCTAATATCTATAAAAAAGTTGGAGAAATCACTGCTGCCTTTAAAGGAATACAGATAAGTGTTTAGTGAAAACCATTTGTTCCGGCTGCTAAAATGTCATTGGTCTGTAATGTCCTCTAAATGTTAAAAGCTGCCATTGGGGCAGAGAAGTCCATTTTCAAATGTCTGTTAGTACAACTTGTATTTGCAGGCACTGGCAGAGCTCTGTTAATTGTCTAATGTTTAAAGATCACTGGCATATCAATAAGCCTGCTTAATGAATCATGTTAGGCTCTTATTCATGCCCTGCTGTGGCCTGTTACAAAGTGTGCTTCATCCAGCTTTGGGTGCCTAAGTCTGTTGACAGCAGAGTGGTGCTGTGATTGTTTTAGTAACAAGGGGGGTCAGCTTGGGTCTGAGATGGCAAATGGATTCATCAAGCCTACCAAGGCCTAAATAAATAGGCCAGTTAAAATCATGCTCAATAAATATACCTTGCTTTGTACATGCCCGGATCAAGCACTGATCAAATGAGCCAATAACTTTTAAAAAGAGAGAGCGGGAGAATAATTTCTGTTAACTGTCTGTGGCTTAGTGAGTTAGCAAACAGGATTGAATAAAAATAGGACAGTTAATCATCTGCTGTACAGACAGCAAAGCTGTTTGTGGCTTAGAGCAGGTCATTCACCCTACCGCCAATTTCTCAGTTACTATTTGTTGTGTCTGCATTTGAATCTCAGTGAACCTATTGCCCCAGTGGTAAACTCAGACAAACATCCTATTCTCATCTCATTGGCATTTTGTATTCCAAACACTCTTTCCCCTACAGACCTAGCAAATCCAAAAATGGCCTTGTTCCTTCTTCGTACACTTACTAGCATTTCAGCACTGAAAGAGCAAGGCACATGGATCAAGATTAGGTGCTAAGATGCATATGGGATGCTAAATCCATGTGAAAAATCAATAGACAATCCCTAAGCAATGGACATTCAAATAAATTCATGAATTAGATGATTTTTATATATTATTTTCTCTTTTTCTTTAAGCAGACATTTTCCAACCTGAGCCTAAGTATGATTACAGTAAGTCCCACTAAGTTTATTGGGAATTACGTACTATTCTTAAGAGTAAATTGCAGCCTTACTTCCATGCAGAAAAAAATGTTTTAAGCTGGCAGTGACGTATGGACTTGCACTGTTCAGTCTTGTGGGGTGAGGAGGGGGGGAACACTCCAGGAAATAAGAAAGAAACACATGGAAGATCTCTTCTGCCTCAATTCCACTTCAGAAAAAAGACCAGATAATTCACAATTCCAAACAGCACGGAGAAACTGGGATGGGATGAATTGCAGAACTATCTCTGCCTTAGACTGATTTGAACTCTACATCCCTGTGATATGTACCATTCAAATGTGAAAATAAATGAACATGTGGTGACCATCCTGTCACCTAATCCAGTTGCCCTTCACCCAGAGTTATTTGGTATGGAAAGCGATGCATCTGAGGACAAATCCATGATAGAGGGCATCATTCAAGCAGAAAATTGTCTTGCTGGACCAATAATCACATTTCATGCCAATCAGCCCTAAAAATTTGCAATAAGCATAACAAATTATTAACTAAAACCTGGCATATCTATCAATCATCATTACTCCCTCTTTCTTCTGTTCTACAGCCTGGGCTGTTAATATCTAAAGCAAGTGGAAATGTATTTATATAATGAACTGCATATGGCTGAAAGTCAGATTATTATGTGATTAGACATTTTCAGCAGGATTAACATGAGCAAAATTAACTGCTCAGCTCATGTTTTGTGGCAAAACATTCTATTCTGCATTTTGCAGGTTTATTCCCTTTTATTATTCCTATCAATACAGTATCTACTCTTTAATATTTGGAATTCATTATACCTTGCCCAATAGAACTGATCTTGTGTGGTATAACATTCTTTAAAATATATATATACAGATATATATATATATATATCCCTAAAGGAATGTTCCTTTTTAATAACAAAATAGACAGTATTAACATAATTGATACAGCTGGCTTGTGTTAACTTCACACTAGGGGTGTGCCAAACTGGTCTTTGATCAAACCAGTCCACAGTGAACCAGATTGGTTCAACAGGTGACCCAAGGAACAGCTGAGTCACTCAGGGGCTGATCCCAATCCTGCCCACACTTCCCACAGATGTTAACCTGAGGCTGCAGCCCCACAGGGGAAGCAAAAACAGACAGGCAACAGCAGAAAGAACCCCAGCACCCACCTGGTCTCTCACTCCAGGCAGCACTGGGTGGGAAGTAGATGGACTCTCCCTTTCCCTCTCTGCTGGGCTTCTTATGGTTCCAGCCAGTGCTTGCTGCTAGCTGTGTTTATTTCCCTTCCTCTCCCACTAGCGAGGGAAAGGAAGGGAAATAAATGATCCAGCCAGCAAAAGCTTGCTGGAAATGAGATTGGGAGGACTGCTGTGGGCCCTCTGGCAATTGGGTCATGCCCGCTTTGTCTGTGATGTCATGCACAATGGGTGCTTTGGTGGCCCTTTCCATTGGTGGCCTGGGTTCTTTGATCTCGTTCGCTCAATGGTGATTTTGACCCTGGTGTAATAGTTTCCACAGGAGTAGCTGTGAAAATTCTGCTGTAGCAACAACCAGAAGCCCTATGCCACCTTAAAGACAAACTACTATAGTGTAATTATAGTGTAAGGTTTTGTGAATATCAGCTGCATCTAATGAAAAGGGCTCTAGTCCACAAAGGTTTACACTACTTGTGTATATTTCTTAGTTCTCTTGCCAAACTTAGGACATGCCCACACTGGTACTTATTAGGTAGTTGTTAGTGATGTATGAAACTCACAGGACAATTTCCTTTTCCATTTATGTTTTCTGAGTCTCAATATACAGATTTACAACAAGATCTTCCAATTTAAATGGAAATGGCAGTGCAAATTGAGATTGGGTCCATTTCAATATTTTAGATTGCTGATTTCAATTAAGCTACAAATGTTTCCACACATGTATTTGGGGGCATGCATCCTTGGATTTGCCCTCTCTGGGCATGTACCCGTGCAAGGTGTCTGACAGATAGCTCAGAGCAGGGCAGAACCGAGCAGTATAAGTCAGTGTAAGTCAGAACAGATCAGATCAGGTCAGTTCTGGTCTGGTCAGTCAGGTCAGGATCAGGGTGAGGTACCGCCAGAAGCAAGAGCTGAAGAGCTTCCAGGCTAAGGGTGAAGAAGTCACTAAAAGACTTGGATGTTGCTTCAGCAACAACTCTCTCAGATGGAGGCATTAAATAACTTTGACCCAGGACTCCTGCCATAGGCTCCTCCCCTATCTTCCAGGAGCTCCTAAAGCTTAAAGCGGCAGGGACCCTTTTCACAGTCATAGGCTTCTATGACATTGCAGAGGGTTGAGACTTGGAGGACCATAGCAATGGCAATTCCTCAGGACATGGCAGAGGCAGCAGTTCCAAGTGGTCTGGGGCCCAGTCCACTGCCTCATCCTGGAACTCTCTGCATCCACCGCCAACAAGGGTGCCTGCAGAGTCAGATTCATGACAGGATTTGGCATAAGGCTGAAATGCACAGTCACTAAGTTTTGCACACATACATGCTAACTGGTTGAAAGACAGGAAACAGAGGGTAGGTATAAATGGAGAGTTTTCACAATGGAGGGAAGTAAGAAGTGGGGTCCCCCAGGGTTCTGTACTGGGACCGGTGCTTTTTAATTTATTCATAAATGATCTAGAAGCAGGGGTAAGCAGCGATGTGGCCAAATTTGCAGATGATACCAAACTCTTCCGGGTAATGAAATCCAAAATGGATTGTGAGCAGCTCCAAAAGGATCTCTCCAAACTGGGGGAGTGGGCGACAAAATGGCAAATGCAGTTCAATGTTAGCAAGTGTAAAGTGATGCACACTGGGACGAAAAACCCCAACTTCAAGTATATGCTGATGGGATCCGAGCTGTTGGTGACTGACCAGGAGAGGGATCTTGGGGTTGTGGTGGACAGCTCGTTGAAAGTGTCGACTCAATGTGCGGCAGCTGTGAAAAAGGCAAATTCAATGCTAGGGATCATTAGAAAGGGGATTGAAAATAAAACGGCTAACATTATAATGCCCTTATACAAAACTATGGTGCAACCACACTTGGAGTACTGCGTACAATTCTTGTCACCACATCTTAAAAAGGACATTGTTGAACTGGAGAAGGTACAGAAGAGGGCAACCAAGATGATCAGGGGCCTAGAGCACCTTTCTTATGAGGCAAGACTACAACACCTGGGGCTTTTTAGTGTAGAAAAAAGACGACTGCAGGGAGACATGATAGAGGTCTATAAAATCATGCATGGTGTGGAGAAAGTGGAGAAAGAGAAATTCTTTTCCCTCTCACACAACACTAGAACCAGGGGTCACTCCATGAAATTGATTGCCAGGAGCTCTAGGATAAACAAACGGAATTACTTTTTCACACAACGTGTGATCCACTTGTGGAACTCTCTGCCACAGGATGTGGTGACAGCCAACAACCTGGATGGCTTTAAGAGGGGTTTGGATGACTTCATGGAGGAGAGGTCTATCAATGGCTACTAGTTGTAGGGCTATGGGCCACCTCCAGCCTCAAAGGCAGGATGCCTCTGAGTACCAGTTGCAGGGGAGTAATGGCAGGTGAGAGGGCACGCCCTCAACTCCTGTCTGTGGCTTCCAGCGGCATCTGGTGGGCCACTGTGCGAAACAGGATGCTGGACTAGATGGGTCTTGGGCCTGATCCAGCAGGGCTGTTCTTATGTTCTTATGCATGCACACCTATCATTCAGCACACATGATTGGGCAATTAATCCTTCTCAGCTGGGATGCTGCTAGAATGTCTTGCTAGTTTCCATGTATGGAAGTCCAAAGTAGGGACCTGCTTTTTCCAGCAGGCCGGGCACTTGTCCGGCAACCAGTTGTATTCCACAGTTCTGAATCAAGAATACACAAAGTTGACAGATAGAGAAGTCCTATGGGGTGATTCGTACATACATTGTTGGGGTTCAGAGGGGTGGGCTCCTGCTGCATGGCACTCAGGGTTCTAAAGAAGGTGTGCCTGGGCAAGCAGTTGTACCATCAATTGAGCTGAGAGTGGGTGAGGTAGGTAACAGTGTCTGCTGCTGAGATGATAGTGGTTTTATTGGTCCTTCCTGACCCTGGCCACTTTCACCAGGGGAAGGACTGGAGCAAGAGGGAAGTCCTGACTCCCAAAGGATCTGCCACAGCTGCTGGGGCCTATTTAAACCTGAGCTTAACATCACCCAATGCTCTGCCCCCCCCCCACTTCATAGGGACAGAGCAGAGGAATAAGGAGCCAGAAGCTTCTAGAGGTGAGATAGCATTAAGGTGTTTAACAACCACACTGAAAAATCACCTGTTTAACTGCTGAGGCCATAAAAAGGGTAGGGCCAGCAGTGACCAAAGCAGACCAGGGAGATCCACATCCATTTTCATCACTTGATGCAATATCAAGCGACTATTTGAATATGTGCATGAGCCATCAGAGATCTAAGAGTTTCATATTGCCTGATAATATCACCTCTAATACAATCCGTTGACACACATGTATGTTGCCATCACTTGATTATTCAACATTTGATTACTCATAGCACCATCCCTGTATCTTCAATCAGGATTGCTTTTCAAAATCCCTGCACCTGTCTGATCGATAGTATCTAAATGCATTACAATTATATTTTAAAGATCAATTTACTGGGGCATTAAAGCATTACTCAGATGCAGTGACATGTGTCTTATTTTAATCTTGTTCTTTTGTCTAGGCTCAGTATTTTAAGGTTACATAGAGGTACTTTATTTTCTATTGAGTGTGTCTGGCCAAACTAATCTAGGAATCTTTTGGCTCGGAGCACAAATACTCAGTGACTCTTAATCTTATCTGTTGAAGATAGTGAAGATCTCCTGCTTTCCCTCTCTTTAAAGTTTTCAGCATGCCCTTAGGACTTGTGAATTCTAGAGTGCTTTCAATGTATATACAAGAGATTGAAATTTATACCTTTAAAGCTGGTATCTTATTCCAGTGGTATTGCTGGAGTCTCCAAATCCTTTAACCCTGGCAGTGTGTGAATAAAACAGCTTTACATAAGACACACAGATAAATGTCCTATGATTCTACACTTTCTAGAGGAAATATCTTTTAAAGCTGTCAGCACTGGGATTTATATAGGGGTTCATCTATGCCATTTAATACCAAAGCAAATGTAACACTTTTGAGTTTGTTAACAATAGCCAGTACTCCTGTGAACACTGATACCTTGATCCTATAGATTTGCATAGCTGTGATGTTGCTGAAAGTCTTTTTCACCAGTATAGCTACAGGCCTATGGCTGCATCCTGCAAGCAGCATTCAGAACAACCCCTCCCATTGTTGAGCGAAATCCCGTTACAACAGCTTTTTACTCTTACTATTATATTGTACTGCGTTGTACCAGTACACCTGGTTCCATGAAAGCCAAATGGCATATAGGGCCAGTAGATGACATCACAGGATCAGGCCATAAACATGTGATGTCTCCATCATATCTTCATAGTGTGAGACCTGCAGCGATGATGACTATGCACTTGCTGGTCACAATCTTGCTGACATGTCATTTGCATATTTGGCCTGCCACCTGACAATCTGCTAAAAAGAAAATTAAGGCTGTGTTTCAGCCCAGACTAGGGGTGTGCAATTCGGATTTTCGGTGTTTTGATTCGGATCCGAACCGAAACACCCCTGTTCTGTATCCGAATATGGCCCATCCGAATCACCCCTGATTCGATTTGGATCTGAATTAATCCAAATCCGAATAGATTTGGATTAAAAATATGAGTCCCAGGGGCAAAATAGTGGGGGAGGGTGGTAGTGTCCAATGGGTGGAGGCTACCACCCAAATTTCAGGGGGATTGGGCAAAGGGCTGATTTTTGGTGAATTTTTGAAGTTTTAGTGTCTTTGGGGCAGATCGGGGGCATAACGTAGGATCTGGGCCAAAAGAGTGGGGTGGGGTGGTAGTGCCTAAAGGGTGGAGGCTACCACCCCAATTGCAGAGGATTGGGCAGAGGGCTGATTTTTGGTGAATTTCTGAAGTTTACGCGTTTTTAAGGTTTTCCCCCATTAGGTATAATGGAGGGTGTATCGCTTCAAGTCGGGGGGAAAGGGGTGGCCTAGAGCGATGTAGGGTTGGTGGTAGTGCCGGGTAGGGGCAAGGAAGCTACCTGAATTTTTTCAAAGGATTTGGGCAGAGGGTTAATTTTTGGTGAATTGTTGACGTTTACGCATCTTTAAGGTTTTTCCTCATAAGTTATGATATAATGGAGCTTTCAGCAGCCCCATAAGTGCACTTGTGGGGTGCTGGGGTGGCCCAGAGCGAGTGGTGTTGTTGTGCACATAGGGTGCCAACAACCCCCATGGGTTTCTAACCCATGGCGTACAGGGTTCTGTTGTTTCTGAGATACTCTGAGTGTGGATTCTTTAATAGCAAATGAGATTTTCAATGAGACACCATGAATCCACTCTTATTTGCTATCATAGAATCCACACTCAGAACACCTCAGAAACAACAGAACCAAGTACCCCATGGGTTAGAAACCCATGGGGGTGACTGGCACCCTATGTGCACAACACCACCACTCGCTCTGGGCCACCCCAGCACCCCCCAAGTGCACTTATGGGGCTGCTGAAAGCTCCATTATTATACCTTATGAGGAAAAACCTTAAAGATGCGTAAACTTCAACAATTCACCAAAAATCAGCCCTCCGCACAAATCCTTTGAAAAAATTCAGGTAGCTTCCTTGCCCCTACCCGGCACTACCACCAACCCCACACTGCTCTAGGCCACCCCTTTCCCCCCCAATGTGAAGTGATACACCCTCCAATATACCTAATGGGGGGAAACCTTAAAGACACATAAACTTCAACAATTCACCAAAAATCAGCCCTTTGCCCAATCACTCTGCAATTGGGGTGGTAGCCTCTACCCATTAGGCACTACCACCCCACCCCACTCTTTTGACCCAGATCCCATGTTATGCCCCCAATCTGCCCCAAAGACACTAAAACTTCAAAAATTCACCAAAAATCAGCCCTTTGCCCAATCCCTCTGCAATTGGGGTGGCAGCCTCCACCCATTAGGCACTACCACCCCACCTCACTATTTTGCCCCGGGACCCGAAATTCAAGTAGAAGAATTTCAGAAATTTTTGCATTGAACTCAATGGGAGGCAAAAAGGCAGGAAATTCAAATAGATGTCAAAATCCGAAAATCCGAATATTCAGAGCCGAAACGGAGGTGATTCGGTTCGGCTACAAAAAATTTCAGAGGGCCAGAAGGGTGATTCGGTTCGGATCCGAATCACCCGAAATTGGCTGTTTCGGGTACAGATCGTTCTGTACCCGAAACATTTCGCACATCCCTAGCCCAGACTTCTTCCTGTGCCTTTTATATGAAAATATTCATATTGAAAGCATATATTTGAAAACCTTTGATACGTTGCATTGCCTTGGCAATGTGTTAACACCGAATAAGGTCTCAGAATGAAGATTATATTAATGACACTGATATTAGTATATTAGTATCAGTCATATTACCTATGCCTGCAGCTTAAGCCAAGCCACAGGATCATGGTGCTAGAATTTGAAGGACTGCAGTTTAAAGCATTGATATACCATAATAATTCAGAGGAAACAAGCTGTCCCCCTGCTCTTACCTCTTTTCCTGGCATTTTGGAACGGCAATGTAAACCAATTAATATGGGCACCTAATAATATAAATCACTAGAGCTGTGCATCACATTGGCCTGATAATCGATCGGGTCCAAGGCAATGCAAGTCCTATCAAAGCACTTTTCACCAGAAATGCTTCCAATAAAAGGAAAGTAATACTGCATAGTATCAGGATTGTACTGAATAGTATCGGGGGAGTCAGGGGCTAGAAGGCAGCCCATTTCTTCAGAGAAACCAGATCTTCAGCTGGTCTTGTGGTAGCAAGCATGAATTGTCCTCTTTGCTAAACAGGGTCCACCTTGGTTGCATTTGAATGGGAGACCACATGTGAACACTATAAGATATTCCCCTTAGGGGATGGGGCCGCTTTGGGAAGAGCATCGGCATACTTGCATGCAGAATGTTCCAATTCCCTCCCTGGCATCTCCAAGATAGGGCTGAGAGAGACTCCTGCTTTCAGCTTGGAGAAGCTGCTGCCAGTCTTTGTAGACAATACTGAGTTAGATGGACCAATGGTCTGACTCAG
Source organism: Hemicordylus capensis (assembly GCF_027244095.1). Classification (NCBI taxonomy): domain Eukaryota; kingdom Metazoa; phylum Chordata; class Lepidosauria; order Squamata; family Cordylidae; genus Hemicordylus; species Hemicordylus capensis. The sequence goes on from NC_069661.1 coordinate 161,548,619, forward strand.
TATTTGGCAGCTGCCTATCTTCCTATGTTCCTAAGCCTACCCATAAGTCTGATGCATTGAGCCGATATTTGGGATTAAGCACACTTTTTATCATTACTCGAATTGGGTTGATACCGATAATGACAACTATGCACAGTCCTATAAAGTACTGTTTTGAAATCACAATAAAATAAACTTTTGAAGGGCACAGAAATTCAAATTCAAATGAAACCCCACCACAATATGGACAATCAAATCAAAATCCTTGCAGTAGTTTATCTAGATGGCAAGAAAGGCATTTCATATACATGTCTGATTTCTTGGACTATATAATGTAGTTCATTTTATTTTAACTGTTTTGAGTAATACTTTCTTTGATTTCATTTACCTTCTTTTTCCCTGCAGGAAAATGTTGGCATTGCATACCAATACAATTCCCATGTGAGCTTTCCAGATGCATAATTCACAAGACTGTATAGGAGCTAGGGCAAATACTCTGGACATTGAAATATCTGTCTTCCATTGGATGCCCTTGACTGGCCTGAAAATCCTATACTCACTGAGGATGTTTCCTTCTAGTTGCTTTCTCAGTAGGCAACTTAATTAAACTTCAACTCAGCACACAGGCTTGTTGGGTTCTGACTGCATGCTTGGCTTTTCCGTGAAGCTCTGGTAATTCCTGAAACGTGGAAACAGATTGTTTCAAGCAGGTCATAAAAATGTAACTTGTCAGCTGCTCTAAAGCTCCAGCTGCCATACATAACTTTTCCTGCCCACCCTGGAGAAAGGCAATTGTATTTCAGCTATTATGTTTTCCCTGATGTATTCTTTTGATTGCCTTGAGAAAGCTGGCACAATGGTAGGCTTTAGCTATTCAACCCAATTCTCCCAATTTCAGTTTTTTAAAATGGAAACATGATAGGGGAACATTCCTAATGCCTATATACCATTTTTCTCTGTGTCCTGCAGTGGACTCTAAAGATGTTGAATTCAGAGTATTTGAAATGCTATAGAACTCATTTGATGAGAGTAACATGCCATTAAGCAACAAAAATAATCAGCAGTTACATTAACTAAGTAATGGTGGGCATAACGCTGACAAAGTTAAGCACCTTCAAGGTACATTCATTTCAGTGGGAGGGTTAGGAATATCCTCATTCTTTCTTATTAAACTTGAGATGTCTTGTATGACTAGATTACACCAATTGCTATTAAATGTTTCTTTATCTCCAAAATACTATTCACACCACTGCAGTGCAGTAAGAACTGGACTGCAGGAAATCAGATTTATACAGAATATAGCCCCGTTATTTATTTATTTATTTATTTATTTGATTGATTGATTGATTGATTGATTGATTTTTATACCACCCATCCAAAATGGCTCAGAGCGGTTTACAATTAAAACAAACCATTAAAACAGTAAAGAGCCAAAAAAAAATTTAAAAAAAATTAACAACAATTAACAATTTACATCAACAATTAAACAATAGAAGTAATTAAATTTTTTTGCTGAAGGTAGAAGATGCTGAAAGGCATCATCTCATTCTGCGCGGGAGATGGCAATCATAAACCCTCCTGTATTCTACCAAAGGCAATCACAGGGCTCTGTGGTCACCAGGAGTCAACACCGACTTGACGGCACACTTTACTTTTTGGAAAGAAATGCTTGTATTATAGTCTCAGTCGTACTTAAAACAAATCACTACAACCCAGTGACTAGAGAGTTGAGCTAGGATCTGAGGGAAATGGCTCTTCAAGTATCGCATCTGCTCTGGCCTTAGGGTTGTGTGGCCTTGGGGGTTTGGGGGATTACTATAGAATAGTAATCTTTCCCTGTGAGAGAGACTTATGTCTTTGTTATTCCATTGTCACATTTTTTCAGGTACTATTTTTAAAAAAACTACATTGCAGCCTGCTATTTTTTTCAGAGAGGTATCAGTTACCCAAGCAATGGTGAGAAACTTGTAATGTAATTCCTCATGATCTCATTTGTGAGGCTTATGACATTTTAAGGATTTTATTAAAGAAAAGTTGGGAGGAATGAAATGTCTTAAAATTCCAGGTGAACACACACGTTTTGAACTTCAAAGCAAGCCAGTGTAGTTTGCTCTTGCAAAGTGCTTAGGAAGTTTTATAACTGTAGTATAATACTTCAGGATAAAAATCTACTCTAGTATCATGCAGGAGAGAATACTAAGGAAAAGAAGAAGAAATCTGTTCAAATTACCTCTCATGCGAATTCTGTAATCTAACAGTTATTCTTTCCAACTGTGCTTTATTGACATTGTAATGCTAATCAAATATTACACCTAGGGACACTCTATCTCCTATTTTGCAACAAAACTTGTGCTCAAATACTGTATGTGTATGCATGTCATTAAAGCATACCCAGGGTATTTGTAACAAGCATACTAACTTCAAGTTACCTGCTTTAGAAAAGAGGGGGTTTAAAATATCAAGCTTTGAAATGGGCAGCAGCATGCATCTATGTCTAGCCAATCACATCTGGCGTGAAGGGAAGAGCTTGCAATCTTGAATTCCACAGGAAAAGCCTGCAGTTCCGCATGTGGATGAAACATAGGCTGCATCCAACCTCGGGTTGTGGCGACAAAACTCACTACAACCCAAGGGTTAAGATCACAGGCAGAAAACTTCAACCTCGGGTACGTCACCACACAGGACCTCAGTTGCCCGCATTCGGATGTAATGCTTTCAGAGCCGCTGACCCCTTGAACTGCAGTTCTGTGTTACGTGCAAATGTGAATAGTTCCTCAGTCTACCATTTTCAGTCTAGCATTCACCAAACAGTGGAGCCTAATGGAACTGGTTTATCTGAAGCGGTGTAGCAAGTAACAAACTTGTCAGCCACCATGGTTATGGAAAACAAGTTGCTATGTGGTGAATTAGCAAGCTGACTAGCTCAAGAACAAGAGCAAAAGAACAAAATCCAAGTTCAATCATTAGAAAAAACAGTGCCTCCTGGTAGTCTACCATGATAATGACAATGGAACTGAACAAGAATATAGATAAATGCACCCTACTGCTTATATCATGGTAGCCAATAACCATTCATTCATTCATTCAGTTTATATTCTGCCTTCCAAAAGTGGCTCAGGGCGCTTTACATTAAAATCAAAAACACTTAGTAAAACAATTAAATTTAATGTATGAATCAAAGGACTAGAGTATTCATTGGCTACAAGTAAATATAATTACTGATGTTGCTGAACTTCATAATCCCTTGGCTTACTTTCGAAGGCAAGCAATATAGCTTTTGAGTTTTCTGGCTCAGATGTTAATCCAAGGCAAATAATAACTCTTACTTTCCAGTCCAAACCACCCACTTAGCTGGATACTGGTGCATTGGTTTCTGTGGGCTCCTCCCCATCTCTCTCCCTCTTTTCCTGTATTCTGGATCACTGTTGCGGCAGTGTTCAAAATGCCAGCAGTGCCAGAAAATGATCCCCCCAACACACATGCCATAGAATAAACATCAAATGCCCTGGAAAAACAATGTTTACCTGGGCTCTTGTTGACTGTTATACTACTGTAGCAGCATTCCAGATGCCGAGGAGGAGGAGGAGGAGGAGGATAGAAAGAGATCCTTCCCTTCCTGCAACTGTAACCACAGCAATTACAGATGAGGAGAAAGAAGGAGAAAAGACTTCCCTCTGCTACTGAACAGCAGTAGTAGCAACTTTCACAGCAGCCATGAGATAAAGGGGCATGTAGGCTGATGGGGGGACCAGCAACCATTTAGCAGTCTCCATTCTGTTTTGCAAAGCAATCTTCACTTTCCCTTGTAATTGCTGGTCCCAATCCAGACTGAGCCTCACTACATTATACAACAGAAAACCAAGTTGTCAAAAATAATGTATGTCTTTATGCAAAGCAGTTCACAAGAAAACAATTTGAATGGCATGTAGTTCAAGTTCATACACTTTTGCATTGAAATCCATTCTTTGGACAGTGTTCCAGTGGTTTCGGTAACTGGCAACTGCCTCTTTCATGAATCACCTAGCACTAACGGTAAGTTCAGCAAAATGATTACCAAACAACCAAAATTGAAGTCACAATCAGATGGTATCACAGATATGGAATCAACTGATGTTCCCTGCCTGAGGTGAAAGGCTTCATCATGGCATGTTGAAAACAACTGAAGAAGCAGAAGATGGTTTTGTCTAGCAGGAGTGGGGGAAATCTCACATAGAGTCCTAAGAACCAGAGAATGCGTGGCAGGACTTTTTGAGGGGGAAATTAGAACTGCATAACGGTATGTGTGCATAGCATATGCCGCTCCAACCCATAGCTATGCATTTTCCTGTCTGTGCACACATACTTTGTGGCTAGAGTCACATTCTATGACACTTATCCCACTGCGTAAGAGTGGAAGAAAATCCTTAGAACTGGGAATCTGACAGCATTATAGGAGAAGTGATGAAGACGGAAGTGGTGAAGGAGAAAAAGTATGTGCGGGCTGCGCGGCCCCTTTGGGAGCTAGACTGGGGCTGGGGCTGCATTTGCAGCACAGCCAGGAGTGGCTCTTCCCTTCCTTAAGCCATTTAACTCCTGAATGGGGGCCATTTCACTCCCGAATTGGGGCCGTGCAGCCCCTGCTCAGAAGCTAAACCAGCACCCCTGCATCTGACGTCAGACGCGGGGGGCATGTCGGAGCTGTGAGGCACGGCACCTGATTGGGCGCAGCCTGGGTTCTTTGAACCCATTAACCCAATTGTGGCTCCGCCCCTGCCTGTATGCTTGTATGCGGAAGGTTTCAAGTTCCCTCGCAGGCATCTCGACGACAGGGCTGAGACTCCTGCCTGCAACCTTAGAGAAACCAGTACCAGTCTGTGTAAACAATACTGAGCTAGATAGACCAATGGTCTGACTTGGTATAAGGCAGCTTCCTATGTTCCTAAGCCACTTCCTGGAGAGGAGACTAAACGAAAGGCCACAACAGAGGCAGATATTGGTGTCTGAGGCTCGTACTTGGAAGCAGTAAAACAAGGAAGTCTGAACTGACATTTCATTATAACAATATGAAGAAAATCAGACAAGTAAGGGTTGATGGCACAGCCCATTCATGAAATAATCCTCAAGTGCTCTATGAAATTGAACAATAAACCATAAAAGCTCACATACTAGAGGCCTTGCACGTGCCTAATTGTATAACATTACCTCAGGCAAAATGAGACAGGGTCTGAACACGTTACCATTAACGCATACTTGGCGTCAGTTATACCAAAAAAGTGTTGGCCTTATTCAAATCACATTTGGAATGTTAAATCACTGTTTCCTGCAAACTGTCCAGAGAGTGTGCTTTTGTAGTAATAAAGGACAAAAATAAGTTCTAAGAATTCATCTTGAGTAGAATGAGCAGCAAAGTTCAGTCTCAGTTCTGATTTTTTTAGCTCATCAATGCTTCTTCCCAAAACTGTTCATATAAATCTTATTTGTTCACACTAGAAGCTGACATTTCCATCCACATTCCAATGTGTGCAGTGAATTAAAGTAGAGTTTGAGAGTAGAGTTGATATTGAAGAAACAGGCATGCACTGCTTTCTGCTAGAACACTGGGCAATGTTATCAAATAAATCATGGGGAAGATACCACTACCACCTTCTCCACACATAATGACCTGCCTGTCTACCAGGAGTAGAACGGCCACAGTCAGATCCAGATATGTAGTGGGGTGTATTATAGCTTGGAGTGCTAGAGGCCAGAGTGCTTGAGAACAAGATACTGCTCTGTAGACCAAGCAAAGACTGATGGCCAAGCTCTGTATATTTATACCAGGCCTGGCCAATCTTACTTCCTACTAATTACAAGAGCCAATCCTGTACATTCCTATCCCCTTCCGCACCTGAAGAACACTACTGTAGCAAACTCTTGCATAGAGCAGGGGATTGGATTAGAAACCCTCTAAGGTTCTTCCACCTCTAAAATTCTATGATTCAGTGGGTCCAAGACTTCTGAGTGCACCAAATTCACAATATATCACAGGGCTAGGTCCTAGCCTCAGGTCCTGAAGTTCCTGCTTTATGCCTCAGAGTCCTGAAGGCCCTCATGTCTCCTTTGCATGTTCCTCTAATCCCAATCACTATGTGGTGTGTGCACATATGGTGGTCAGAATTGGAGCACTGGTAGCCACCATAAGCATCAGAGAAAGGTGCAGAAGCAGTGGTGATGTCATTGAAAACGGAGAGACATGTTCATTAGGGTTGATTCACTCTTTAGAACCACCTGCCTCATTTGCTGTTGCAATAATCAAACCCACATTTTTTGACTAAGCTATGCTGGGTGTAAGAGCCACCAAATGGCACAGTGGGGAAATGACTTGATTATATTATTAGTAGTATTTATTTACACAGTTAGACAGGTGTTATTGACTGGTTTGTTTTATCCAGACATCGAGTCCTTCCCAAGGACCTGGGATGCCAGAATTTTGTCAATTGTTATAGATATCGTCGCAGAATATAGGCTGTTCCCAGTAAAGCTGCTTTTTGTAATTGGCTGATGGTGATTTCTGTGGCGCCTATGGTGTTGAGGTGCTCTTCAAGGTCTTTTGGAACTACACCCAGGGTGCCAATTACCACTGGGATAATTTGGGTCTTTTTCTGCCACAGCCTTTCAATTTCAATTTGTAGATCTTTTTATTTTTTTATTTTTTCTATTTCTTTGTCTTCTATTCTGCTATCCCCTGGTATTGCTATGTCGATTATTTTGACTTGTTTTTCTTTCTTCTCGACTACGGTTATATCTGGTGTATTGTGTGGCAGATGTTTGTCTGTTTGTAGTCGGAAGTCCCATAATAATTTTACATCTTCATTTTCTTCAACTTTTTCAATTTTATGGTCCCACCAATGTTTGGCTACAGGTAGCTTGTATTTTTTGCAGATGTTCCAGTGTATCATCCCTGCTACCTTGTCATGCCTTTGTTTGTAGTCAGTCTGTGCGATCTTTTGACAACAACTGATTAGGTGGTCCACGGTTTCATCTGCTTCTTTACAAAGGCAACACTTGCTGTTTGTTGTTGACTTTTCTACTTTTTTTCTTATTGCATTTGTTCTTAGTGCCTGTTCTTGTGCAGCCAGTATTAAACCCTCTGTTTCTTTCTTCAAGTTGCCATTCTTAAGCCATTGCCAGGTAATGGCAACTTGAAGAAAGAAACTGAGGGTTTAATACTGGCTACACAAGAACAGGCACTAAGAACAAATGCAATAAGAGCAAAAGTAAAAAGCCACCTTCCTCACAGCACGCAAGCTCCACAACCATGCCAAGGTAGTGCCTCACTGGGGGATATTATTATTATTATTATTATTATTATTATTATTATTATTATTATTATTAACACTTATATCCCGCTCTTCCTCCAAGAAGCCCAGAGCAGTGTACATAGTTAAGTTTTTCCTCTCAACAACCCTGTTAGGTAGGTTAGGCTGAGAGAGAAGTGACTGGCCCAGAGTCACTCAGCAAGTATCATGGCTGAATGGGGATTAGAACTCAGGTCTCCTCAGTTCTAGTCCAGCACTCTAACCACTACACTACGCTATCAAGCCAGAGGTTGCCGGTTAGAATCCCCACTTGTATGTTTCCCAGACTACAGTGCTCTGTGGGTGCCAGGAGTCAAAATAGACTTGATGACACACTTTACCTTTACCCACTTATCTGTGGTTGCTAAGAGTCGACACTGACTTGAGGGCACTTAATTGATCAATCACTCACTCACTCATCAAAACTCTCCAAATATGATGGATGGTGGGGGCTATGGGACCAGTCTATCCTGATATGATATGAAAATCTAATCAATTTCCAGCCTTTAGTTCAACTAGCCTATCCTTCAGGCAGTCATAATACTAAGATGGTCCTTTCCTGGCCTACCCCTCATCATCATCTTTATTTGTTAGCTTCCCCATAATAAATTGTTCTCTGGGTGGCTCACAATACAAAAGTAAAAATATGCAATAAAAACACAACAAATCACAACACAAAGCTAACCAAAAAATATAGAATACAATACATTTTTAAAAAATACATAAATCAAATTTACAAAAGCCTGAGTGAACAGAAAAGTCTTCACCGGGCATCTAAAAGAACAAAGTGATCATGCAAGGTAAGCCTCACTATGGAGACTGTTCAATAAATGGGGTGCCACCACTGAAAGGCCCTCTTCCTAGTAGCCACCTGCCTCACCGTGTTTGACAAAACCACTTGGATCAGAGCCTCTGAAGAAGATCTTAAAGCCCAAGTTGGGACATACAGGGCAAGGCACTCTATCAGGTAACCCTGTCCCAAGCCATTTAGGGCAGGGGCATACCAAGGCTGGAGTGAGCCCCGAGATGAGGTTTTAAAATGGGCCCCTCACTGCCTTCCTCTCCTTCTCCTGGCCCTGTGTGTGTGTGTGCGTGCGCGTGCATGCTATGATTTTTATTGTTTAACTGATTTTAAATGTGATTTTAATGGAGTTGCATTGTATTTTAACTTTTAACCAATAATATTGTATTTTAACTACTAATAATAAATAATAATAATAATCTCTCACTGCTTGGCATTAACTGCAAGCCTACTATTTAGAAGAACATTGTAACTCTATTTTAGGACTGGGAAGTCACCTTAGGGCTGCACCGAAACACTTCTCCTCATAGTAAAATTTAGTAGGACCTACTCCTGGGTAAAGCCTACTCAAGGAATGGTTTATAATGAAGTAATGATAAAGCACTACCTTTCAGGTTTCATTTCAAGATAAGGATATTGCTGCCCTTCCAAGGGTTAGAAGCTCTCTCTATTCCCCTCCCCATTTCACCTAAAGGACAAGTGCATTCGTCCACCCCACCCCGTTCTCCCCCAAGGGCAACCAAGTGCACTTTAGATTAATGTCTGCCAGAGACGAGGCAGAGATTAAAACAGACGCAATTCCCACACCCAGCTGTCCTCCTTATGTGTGCATTTCTCCTGCAGCCAAGGAAAAGTCTCTTGTTCAAGGAAACAAAAAAGGAAGAGCAGGAGGAGGAGTGGAAAGGCAGCAGGAAGGAGGGAGGAGAGGGGAGTTAGAGGAGAATAAAAGCAGGGAAGGGGAGGAGAAAGAAAGGCAAGGCATGCACTAGCAACCTACCTCGAGTTGCCTTTTGCTCCAGAGCTGCTTTTCTGCAAAAATCCGTGTGCATGACTTTGCAATCCTTCCCAAACGGCCAAGGCTTGGAAAGACCTTGGACTCCTATGGCAGCCATGTTTAAATCAAGGAAAGGAGATGTGGTGAAGGTCCTGTGAGGTCTTTGGAGCACAGCTCCGAAGCGCTCAGCAAGCTGACAGCTGCTGCTGTTCTTTTCCCGGGCACCACAGCCACAGCCCCACATCTCCCGCCGCCTCCTTACCTTGGCCGGCATTGTCCCCGTAGTGGCAGGGATGCTGCAGAGTGCCCAGATGCAAGAAGCAGCTGGGAAGCGGCAAGAAGCAGGGGCTTAATGTGAAGCCCAACTTGCTGTCCTTGGCTCTCGCGGTTGGGGGAGCGGGAGGAAAAGTGGGAAGAGTGCCCTGCTTCACACTGCATCACCTGCCCCTGTTGCCTGGCAGTGCCAAGATCATTTTCAGCACGACTGTTGAAGGGAGCTGCTGCTCCACTGAGCTTTTCTGCGGCTTGGGTGTGACTTCAGTGGGAGGGGGTGGGCGGCAGAGGGTGCCTCTCATGCAGGGAGCTAGCTGGACAGCGTTGACAGGGTTACACCTCACTAAAGGGGAGCGCAGGCTGCCCTACAAGAGTCGAGAAGCAGGTGCCGGTGGCCACGGAGGAGGGAGAGCTCACATCCAAGGAGCAGAAAGCGGAGGAGACGGAAGAGGTCCTTCCCCACCACTGCCTAACTTCCTGCGCTGCCCCGCCCAGACCAGGAGAGAGAGGGGCGCAGGTGCCGCTCCTCAGGTCTTGCCTGAAGGCAAGAGAAAGGGCCCACACCATCCTCATGGCAGTGAGGCTGCCGGCCATTGTGCGGCCTGCCCGGGCAGTGGGCTGCAATCGGGCGGGCGCTGGGGAGTCAGGATCGGGCACTGGGGATCATGTGACTTGCCTCTGGGGGGCCCTTTGAGGCAGCGGGCCAGGAGACAACTGTCTCCCCTTGCCCAATGGACAGTACACCCATGTACCCGGTGCACCCCATGTACCAGGGTGCCATGATTTAGTGCTTTAAAGGTTAAAACCAGCACATTGAATTGGGCCTGGAAACAGATTGGGAGCCAGTGCAGCTGATGACACACTAGAGTAATTTGATCAGAATGCCCAGTGCCACTTAATATTCTTGCGTTCTGTTTTGTACCAACTGCAGTTTCTGGACCATTTTCAAAGGCAGCCCCACATACAATGCATGGCAGTAATCTAAGTGAGAGCATGAATAATTGCGGCCAAGCTATCCCTACCCAGGTAAGGTCACAGTTGGCATATCAGCTGAAGCTGATGAAAGGTGCTTCAAGCTACAGAGGCCACTTGAGCCTCTAGCAACAGTGCTAGATCGATGAGCACCCCCAAACTGCAAACTTGGTCCTTTGGGGGAGTGCATTACAATTCTATTGTTTTCAAAGGCATCAGGAATGCACCCTAGTCAGAACAACTAATTGCTTCCCCCCTGACTGGAAGTCAGATTCTAGGCAAAATGGAGGATGCCAAGAGCAGGAGAGGAGAGCTGGTCTTGTGGTAGCAAGCATGACTTGTCCCCATAGCTAAGCAGGGTCTGCCCTGGTTGCATATGAATGGGAGACTTGATGTGTGAGCACTGGAAGATATTCCCCTCGGGGGATGGAGCTGCTCTGGGAAGAGCAGAAGGTTTCAAGTTCCCTCCCTGGCATCTCCAAGATAGGGGTGAGAGAGATTTCTGCCAGCAACCTTGGAGAAGTTGCTGCCAGTCCATGAAGACAATGCTGAGCTAGATAAACCAATGGTCTGACTCAGTATATGGCAGGTTCCTATGTTCCAGGAGAAATATGGGGATACAGGGGGTGCCACAAGGCATCATAACAAATATGCCATAGCAATTTGCCATAAGCAGTGCAAACCATTTTTGTACAAAATATAACTTGCAAATCTGCAATAGAAGCATTACCTTAGCTTTAATTAGCCATTATATTTTTATTACTTACATTTTCCTCTTTGTATCCTCGCTTGTTGATACTACAACATTCTTGTCAAGAACACTAAAGACACAGTAGAGTTCTAATTGCTATTTTTACCCCTACATTTAGGCTTGCTCACTGAAATACAGAAAGAAGGGGGGGGACACTCCCTTGAGGGGTGCGGTTTGTAGTGAGTCTGAACCAGAGACTACACTTCTTTAGAGAGCAGACTTGCCAAATAGAAACCAAGCTGAACTGCCTCCGATATTTTCTTTGGAACTACAAATTGGACTTGAAAAGAGTCCCAAAGGTAAAGAAAAAAGCACGACTGAAGGGCCTTTTATAAGAGCTGAATGGCTGAAAGACACCATCACAAAACTGTACAGCCCAAATTTTAATTAATCAATCATATTTGGGTGTAATATTATTTGGCCATGCACACTGCCAATGAGACATACTTGAAATAAATTTGTGCCTTATTATATAATATGGGCAAATCACTTTTAATAAATCGAATGAGGATCCATTTACCAAGTAAATACCAGCTGACAAAAACGATTGATGCTAGTAAAATGAATGTGGCTATTATTACATCAGGACCTGTAGGATTAGACTAATGATGGAAAGAAAACATATATTTGTACAGTTTCAAATGCCCATCTATTGTATAGGGCTCAGGAAATGAATCAATTAGGATGCCAACATGGTTTAAATTATTCTTTACAAAGTAATAGACAGGATATTAATGAGCTATGTCCTGAATAAAAAAAAGAATCACAAATGTACAACACATGGCCCTATTGTTCAGTACAACTCCCATTTTACAGATGCAAATTAGAGCTTATAAATGCACATGCCTGTATACAGAATACACCCATATATAAGCCCTATTAACATGATGTGTTGAACACTCATACAATCTAGGCCCATTCACATATTCAAAACTTGCACGAGTGTATAGTGTTACATAGGTACAAATCTGTACATAGGTACAGCCATTCACATGTTATTTTGAACTCAGGTACAGAAATACACTTCCTATCTGCACCATGCATTTGAAAGGTCCATATCCAGGTTCACTTTTAAAATGACAGTACAGTACAGTCATTCACACAAGTATATGTTTGAGTATACAGACAGTCTTGTACAGCGTAATATCTGAATCGAGCTCAGGCTTCTGTGTATAGTGTACACAGGTTCAGATCTGTATGCATCTTGCAGGTATAATTATTCACATGTTATATTAAAAACAAGTACACTTCCTTCCTGCGTTTGAGGGACCTGTACTCAGGTTCACTTTTTAAATGAATGCAGGTACAGACATCTGAATGCAGGTACAACATAGTATCTCAATAGGGTGTTAGTGGGCACTTTTCACTGTGGAACATCATATGGAAATTTATTTTTATAAAGGGGGGAGTAGGAAAAAAGAACAGCAAATGTTTCTGATTTCAACATATTCAAAATCAGATTACAAAAAATATCTCCCACCCCCATATCAGACAATTCCCATTCTCCCTGCCCTTTCCATTCTCTCATGTCTTCCTGTGGGCAGAACTAGATATTATGTTTTTCACAGGACTGCCACCAAAGATGACAGCCATAAGCAGAGTTTTCTCCCCTCTCCCTGTAATGTTGAGGCTGTTTTCGCTGCCCCTGCCAACAATAGCCCAAAGGCGGGAAATACACGATGCAATCACAACATGGGTAAGCATGCTGAAACATTACATGGAGGGGGAAAAGAGAGAACTTGACAAGGAACGGCTATAACAATAGCAACCTTCTGTCAAATGGGACATCCAGTTATACCCTGGGTCTTGCCTTAGTGATGGTTACTTGGGCCTCTTCTTCTTCTTCTCTGTTGAGGAAGCCTTTGCTCTTCTTGCTGTTAAGGAACATTCATGGTCCTCACATTCAGTTCGGTTAGGGTTGCAGAAAGATAACTTGGGTCAAAACAGTCTTGAAAAACAGTCTTGGAGCTCTCTTCCTAGACTCCTTTCCTCTGAAGATTATTAACTCAGGTTGGGCATTCTGATCATATTATGCCAGTGCTTCATCAGCTGCACTGTCTCCCAATCCCTATCTGGGACCAATTCAAAGTGCTGGTTTTAACCTTTGAAGCCCAAAATGGCCTGGGACCAGATTACCTGAGATTGCATCTTCCCCCATATGTCCCGACTCAGAATTTAAGGAGGCTGTTCACGACCCAAATACCCCTCCCCTTAAACGAGGTTAGCCCCATTCTTCTGATTGTGAGTCACCATGGCGCGGCTCCGTGCCTCAGTGACTCGCAAGGAGACCTCTGACTGGGAGGCTGCAGCAAGCCTCCTGGCCTCAGGATCTCCCCAAAATGCCTCGCTTACTCGCATGGGGCATCCTGGGACTTCCAGGGGCCAGGCGGCCTCCGATCCTTGCTGCCCCTACAGGCTCCATGACAGAGCCGGTAATTGTGTGGGCAGCCAATTTGGCTGCCCAGGGTGAGTTCCTTGCTGGTCTGTGGGGAGAGCAGGCTAAGCCCACTCTCCCCACAGAGCATAGATTGTGTGTAGAGCCTCAAGATCTTCTTCAGAGGAAAACACTGTCAGTACATAACAAAAGTATAAGTATGTTGGGGGCCCTTGACTTCAGGGGCATAGCTACAGTTGAACGGGGAGGGGGGAGGCCATGGGACACAGAGGGAGGGGGCCTGTGGACTGGGTCCACAGGCTCCTTCTTTGCCCTCTCTATTGCACCTCTCCACAGCTTGCTCTTTGCCCTCTCCATTGCATCTCTCTGAGGAAAAGGGCGGGGTGGGGGGCAGGGGTCAATTTTCACTTTTTGTCTCAGGGCCCACTTGAACCTTGTGGGAACTTGAGGCAGTTTGCTGCTTTTGCTCCCCTTTTCTGCACCCAAGTCTGCTCAAGCAGATTGCAAAGCAGGCTGAGCATGCCTATGTTAGGAGGTCAATGCCTCCAAATGATACAGAGGGAGGTGAGAAGGAGCTAGAGGTAGGAAGTCACATGGTTCTGCCTCCCATTGAGGTTAAGACCAATTTATTGAAGAGACTCCCTTTTTCAGCATCACCATCAGAACTCAAACAGTAGGGGAGAAGCAGTTTTTCAGACAGTGGGGGAAAGCAGCCCTGTGTTTTATTGGCCTTAGGCCCTCCAGCTCCCCCCTCCCCAGGAGTGCCACAGAGCTACACTGCTTCTGCCACCATTGGTCATGCCTGCTTCAGGTTGGCCTTCCAAGGTCTGTATTACTGCTTTGTGGTTCTGAGCTACATTATTCTGCCAGGAAGGGGAAAGCAGCATTCCACAGCCATGCTAGTAGAGCTGCAACTACAGTGGAAATTCAAGTCAGCTGGGTCTCCCTCTAAAATCCAATCAAAACAGCAATTGCTAAACAATCTAGCCAGACAAGCTTTTACAGATATGATGAGCAAATGTCTGGATGAAACTGAATGTCTAGTAACCCTAGTAGGGAAGAGTAAGTGCTTTTTAGTATTCAGGTTAATGGATGGGTGGAACGCTGCCTCCACTTGCCAGGTGCCAAAGTGGTGCTGGCAGCTAACTGCTGCCCCAATAACAGCACACTCTCTGGGAACAGAACAAGACTGTGCATGCTCATAACAACTCCAGGGCACACCATTTCTGGCTTGGTCTATTCAGTCTATTTCTGGCAGCGTCTATTCCAGTCAGACAACAGCACCAGTAAGCAAACTGGGTCAGGCTGGTAGGGCTACTGAAGAAGATTCAGTATGGGTAGGGAAAGCAGGTGAGTGGGGAGGCAGGCAGATTAGGGGCCCTTAGCTAGCAGTCTTTCTTCTTGTGGGGCCTGGGGCAGCTCATGTTCTTAGACCATTTTTAGGACATTCTTAGAACATGTCCACCCAGAAGCTCCTTCCTCCTCTTACCCTTGGAGGATAGAAGAAGGAGCTGCTAGTGCTGCTGACAACCCTTCCATTTGCTGATGGCGAAATCAGTGAGAGAATCTTCTTCAGATTGGTGGCAGCAACTCCAGGACCTCCTGCCCCCGCACCACTCTAGGGGTTCTATATATCCCACTGCAACAACCCCAGCCCATGTAGCAATGGGGAGGGTGGAAAGAGGAGGACCTGCAAACACAGTTGATTTACTCAGTTGTGGTGGCGGTGGCTACTGCTTCTCCTCCCATCCTCCCCATTGGTGAATGAGCTTCCTCCCAGAGAGCCCTTCACCACTGGGAAGAAAGAATGGGAGAGCAGAAATCAGTGGTAGTGGCAAGAGCTGCTCAGCTAAAAGACTCATGTTGTCACTGTCACTGTAAGGTTCAGGCCACTGCATGGAGGCTTCAGCTTCAAATGGTTGTAGACCCCTGGGATGGTGCCAACCTGGCTGACAGCTGATGCCTCATGATACACACCAGGCTTTTGCAGGGTGAGAGGGCAGAACCATAAGGGTGCCCTAGGGCTCCAAATTCTGATACAGCTTCTCACCACCCGAGTTGCAGTAAGGTGGGTTGGGTGGGGTGGCCTAGTGCCCAGCCCTGGACTGCTTGTCTTGCCCAAGGTACTACTGTGGCAGCAACTATGCAAACTCCTGATGGGCTGCAACAACCATGGCCAGAATGGGGCTAAAAAAGAATGAAGATGCCTGTTGAATTTTAGCTACTGAGACTGCAGGACCATTGTCTCTGTTGTTAATACAAATCCTGCATTTTGTGGCATTCATAACATTTTGCCAGGCACCTGGCCCATGGGAACAGACATTTCTGTTCATTTGGAGTATAAAAATAATGTGCCGTTTGCCCACTTTTATAAATTGCCAATAAATCACTGCCCACCACAGCTATCTAGAGTCAGCAACTCAGCCATACCTATTGATTCTCATACAAAGACGCTTTAAGAAGACATATCGGTTCAGTGATTTGGCATGCACTGTGTGTGTGTTTGTGTGTGTGCGGGTGTGAGTTTTTATTGCCAAGTGACTTCAATTGCCATAGTTCTATTCCCAGCAACAGAGGCTGAGTAAGAAGAGAACTCCACAAACCACAGGGAGTAGGAGAAAATTAATTTGGTGCTATTCTGCTTGTTCCCCTCATGCAGTGTCAGAGGGGAATTGTTTATCTGACTGGCTGCTGTGGAGAATCTCCTTAACCTTCTGCCATTCCAAAGGAATAATAATAATAATTACAAACCACTAGGTAGTGAGTAATGGCTATTTTGTAATTCTAGTCTGGGAAGAAAAGAGAAAAAAACTTCAGCTAGCCATGGCTCCAAGTGTTGCCATGGGTACTATTCTGCAAACTCTGTTGGGATGTGTCTCTCTTAAGCCTAATAATACTGTAAAATCAAGACTACTGTAGGGGGGATTAGGGTGAGGATGTAAGGGAAAGAGAATAAAATACTAGCCTGTTCTACTTGAAATGCCTTATCTGTATATTAATAACCAAAATGGAATTTCTTGATTATGAAGAGAGAGAGAAATCCCAATCAGTGCCTTGCTATTTATATTGCTTATATTGAGTTATTCCCATGCCCTTCCAGATTTTTTCATGGGAATATTAACCCTCTTTAAATTCAGTGTTTCTGAAAGGTGAAATGGCATTATTTCCCCTTCTGTGCAGAAATTCAGTAGCTTATGCTTTTCAGCTGTTGTTTTTCATATACCTTCTCTGTGGCAATCATCTAATGCATGTGTGTGTGTGTGTGTTTAAATCTAACCCCCACCACACACATACACACACACACTTATAAGTAAAACTCTAGCTTTGCTCTTTGTAATGGTGAACCTGTCGAATTCACAGTTAATTGTCTTAGGGATCCCCTTTCATCCACCTGTGATCAGTTAGCAGATCAAAGAGGCCAGACGCCATTTAAAGACCAGAGGGCCTTAAATCAGTCTCAAGCTGCTGCTTTTTAATGGTTTGTTTTGACGGAGAGGCTAGGTCACATGGCTGCCATGTTATGTCTGGTTGCCTGTGGAACTAGGTCAATGAAACCTCCTCGAGGGGAGGGAAATCTGCTGGCTTAAATTTCTGTTTCTAATATGGGCTCTCCTGAAATTACATTGGCAGTGTTAAGCTCTCAAAATTATAACTGTGAGAGGGGGGAAAATACAGATCTTCATACCACCCAAATATTTTTAGAGCTCAAGAAGAAAATGAGTACATTCCTACACATTCCAGGTGCTGCTTTACCATAGAATCACTGAAAACAGGACTAGCTACGCTGCTGAACTTCAAAAGTGAAAGAATGTGAGATTAGAAGTAAATGAATCCAGAATTCTCCTAAATCCATTGTGGGTGGAACCCAGATCCCTTTAAAATTTGGTCCTGGATCATATGGGCTCAGACCATAGTTTCTGCTCACTGATCCCCTTCATTTCCCACCCAGGTTTGCTTAGCAGTGAGGAGAAATCCGTTCAGCAACTTTCATTAGACCCTACAGGTAAGGCTGCAGAATTCAGGACTGCAAGAACCAGGGGGCGGAGCCACCATTGGGCAAATGGGTTCAAAGAACCCAGGAATCGGGATGCCACACCTTGCAGCCCCAGACACGCCCTCTGCATCTGATGTCAGACACAGGGGGGCATTATTTCACTCCCAAATGGGGCCGCACAGGGACCGAAATGGGACCGAAATCGGCCTGCACGGCATTGGCACTGCACTGACTCTCCCTGCCTTTTAAAGACAGGGAGAGCCGCTCCTGGCCTCGCTGCCAATGCAGCGGGGCCGATCTCCCTTCCAAACAGGGCTGAGCAGCCCCATTTGGGAGGGAGAACGTGCCCCTGCACCTGACATCAGATGTGGGGTGTGGCTAGCTGGCCCCCTGCATCTGACATCAGACGTGGGGGCGGTGTCAGGGGGCTGTCGTGGCAGCCAAATATGGGCCACCACCAGCCTCCCTCCGCACCTGTCAAGAACCATGCAAAATAGGAACATAGGAAGGTGCCTTATACCAAGTCAGACCATTGGTCCACCTAGCTCAGTATTGTCTACACCAGGGCTGCACAACATATGTCTCGTGGGCAGCAGTATATGGCATGCAGGCAAATTTTGGGCAGCCTGCAGGCCTGTAAGCTGCTCAGCTCTCCTGGCCGTCCACTTTCCCTTGTCTTCTGCTGCCACTGCCTCTGCCTCTTGCTGCACCACGCGACATCCAGCTGGCTCTTGGGTAGTGGGAAGGAGGAAGCTTCTGTCCAGAGCTTTCCTCCTTCCTGCAGCTGAAGAGCTGCTTGGATATGGAATGATGTGATGGCTCCAGGGCAAAGGAAGCGAAGAAATGTTGTATGGCAGCTACCTCCTTCCACCCGCCCAGAAGGAGGAAGCAGCACCCAGCCCGCTTCAACAGAAGTAACTACAAATGAAGGCCATGCAGTTTGGGCTGGGTGGCAGGAGGTAGCTGCCATTTGACCTTTCTGCCCTTCTGCCACCCAGAAGCCGCTGCACCTCTCCATATCCAAGCCTCTCTTCAGTGGTGGAAAGAAGGAAAGCTCCGAATGTCATCTTCCTGCTGCTGCTTCCTGATGCCCGGGAGCCAGCTGGATGTAGCGCAGTGCAGCAAGAAGAAACAGCAGCCGGTGGACAGGGGAAAGCTGAGGGCTGGGAGATCTCAGCAGCTTACAGCTCTGTGGAATAAGAGGTGGGGGCTGCCAAGGGGGTGAACACAGGCCCGCCCTCCCCTAGCTATTAAAAATGTAAATTAAAAAAATAAAAATAAAGTTTAAATTAAATTCATAAATTATTTTAATCAATCAATTATAATTAATTTTTAATTTTAAAATTGACCTTGGCCCCTGCACAAGTCACAGTCAGTTTTGGCCCACCTGGGCATTTGAACTGTGCACTCCTGCCCCAAGGGTAACATCCTAAGCACTCACATGTAGTTCCCATTCATATGCAACCAGGGCAGACCCTGCTTACCATGAACAGCTCTCCTCCCACCAGTCGATCCACCTTTGCAATCATGGGTCCACCCACCATCATGGAGAAGGTTGGGTTTTTTTGTTGGTTTTTTTTGGGGGGGGGGGTTGGTTTTTTGCTTCAGACAAGTGCTGTTGGACCCGTGAGCAATGGTGTGCGGGGCTGAGTGTCGCAGCACAGGTAGGACTTCCTCCCACTTGGCCCCACCACTCATGGGTACAGTGAGCCTTCAGACTAATGTCTGAAGGAGCCTACATTGCTTCTGCAAAATGCCACTTATTCAGCTTTAGTCCTCAAATAACCTATACTGGATTCAAGAGGGAGTTTCAATACTGAAAAATTGTCCAGACTGACACCAATTCACCACACTTCAGCCAAAAGTGGTAACATCTTTGCTGGGTTCACTCCATCTGGCAAATAAGCTTCATGTATTTCAGAACATAAGGCATTAGTAATTCAACAGCAGTTCATGAGCACATTATTCTATTTGGTCTCAAGTGGTCCAAGTCCTCATTCATTATAATCTAGTAGAGGCAGATTCCAATGGATGGAGTGATCCTGAAATCATTTTATTGGCAGAAAACATACAACACGGTAATAACCACACATAATCAGGGACGTAGCAGCCATGGCTGGTGCCCCAGCCATGCCCCTGCATCTGACATCAGGTGCAAGGTAAGGGTGTGCAAACAGGTTCGAAACCAAAATGGTTTGATGTCAAACTGGTTTGGTTCGAAGGTTTGGGTTTGAGCCGAACCCCCCCCGACTCGGCAAAGCCTGAACCGAAACCCACCCACCCCCCAGTTCGGGGTTTATATATATATATATATATACCCCTCCAGGGGCTTCTCCAAGGTGAGATGGTGAGGGGTCCATGGAAGTTCTCCCTCCCCCCAACAGGTGGTTAAAACCTGCATGGTTTGGGTGTCTTTGGCCCTTTGGGGGCCTATTCCTTGGCACAGCAGCCTTTTTTTTTTCATTTTTTAGGCTGCTGCACCCGCGCAGTAGGACCCAGACGGAGACATGGCCACCTTAGCAAAAGGGGCTGTACCCTCCCATTTGGAAGTATAATTCGGCCAGTGCCCCATTTGCAGTGTGGCTGGGATGGCTTCTCTCTGCTTGCAAAAACAGGAAGTGTTCCCGGCCAAGCTGAGAGCCCAGCTATAGATAGATGAAACTTCTGAAAAATGGAGCAGTATGGCTCTGTTTTTGAAAAGTTTTAGCCAGTGCGGGGCTTCCAGCCTGGCCAGGAACACCTCTCCCTGCCTTTGCAAGCAGGAAGCAGCTATTTCAGCCACTCTGCAAATGGGGCACTGGCTGAATTATACTTCCAAATTGGAGGATACAGCCCCTTTTGCTAACATGGCCATATCCCTTGCACCTGGCATCAGATGCAGGAGTCTCTGATGTCAGATGCAGGGGGCGTGGCTGGGGTGGTGGGGGCCGGTGGAGTCGGACTGGACAGGGGCTGCCGGCATCCTCACTACAGCACTGCACATCATGATAGTCCTTGCATCATGATGAAATACTGGGAATATATGATAATTTTATGTAGTAATTAAATAATAATGGAACCAAAAGGTTTTGATTTTTAGTGTATTTAATGTGCCTTTAATGTATTTTATGGAGTATTTTTGTACATCAATTGCTACTATTATTTTAAGACTGAAACTATATTTCTATTAACTGTAGGAAATGGAAATTGGTTGTTAAAATGTTGTGTCCACAGTGTCATGCTCTTATCAACAAGAATGATGGAGAATTGTAGAATAAACACCATTTTGATTGGTGCTATGTAAGATATTAAGTATCATGAAATCATAGATCTGTCTAAATAGGAAAAACTAATGAAACTACTCTATCCCTGGCAATTAATTCATACACCTGAGAGCTATATGAATTACTGGGTGTACCACTGAGTGTCTGTTTCAGAAAATGCAATCCAACATTGCAATCCAACACTGTAAAAGAGGGTTAATATTTCCCATTTGTTAAATGCTTTCATTTGGCTAGAACTCTTCAGATTGTATCGTTGATTGTTGCTGTTTAATTTTCTTGACTTTCATTAATGTATTTTGTATGATCACTATGTACTTTTTGTGAGGTGACTGCAACACCAGAAAGCAAACCTACTGTACTGTACCTTGGCTCAATATCAGGATTTTGTGCCAAGGTGTTTCAGTTCCCAGATAGAGTCATCGGAGCATCTCGTCCTTGACTCTCCTAAAAGTTTCAGAGATGATTTACATCAGGTTTGACTCCTTTTGTGAGGTGACTGCTGTTGAAGCTAATAAACCTGCAGTCTATAGGCCTGTGAATAGATAATATGGAAGGTGTTATTGATGGTAGTAATAGTTTTTGCAGCAACACTGATGAACTCCAGGTAATAAAATGAATATTTATTGTTCATAAAATACTTAAAACTACAGCAGTCTAGAAACTTGGAAGAACATAGATATTCCTACACATTTCTTAACATTTATCACCAGCTATCCAAGAGCCAACTATGGCTTCATAACATCCGAATTAAGGACAAGGTGCTCTTAACCTCATGAGCATCAAGTGATTATGTTGACAATGCCAAAGGTTAGTAAAGATAATCCTATGGTTCTATTAAAATAAATTTGTATTCTCTTCATCCAGCCTATAATAAATATTTCAAACTATCCAGATCATCATTTTAGTTTTTGGGCTGTGCATAGTGCCTATTTGAGAAGTAGATCAGAGGTAGGCAACCTTGGCTCTCCAGCTGTTGATGAACTACAATACATTGTGGCTGGGAATGATGGGAGTTGTAGTTCAGCAACAGCTAGAGAGCCAAGGTTGTCTACCCCCATCATAAATCATACCCACACATTGGTGACCTACCAGCTAAATATGTCAGCCATGTATGAGGTCCATCCAGGACTCAATAATCCTCTTGAATTTGCAGTCTGCCTGGAACAGCAAAAACAGAGAGGTGGTCATGCACTTGGCAAGCCACCTTACACGGTGGGCCTGCCAAGCTCACCAGGTTATATATGCAGGACTCCTATAGATTGATTGATTGATTTAGTTTTAATGTTAGGGTCAATCCTGGCTTGTACAGTTTGTGACCCAAGAAATTGAATGCAGTTCACCAGCTAGGCCTGCCTGGTAAACTTCCCATACTGACAGCTTCAGAAAGAGAAAGAATAGGTCTATTTTGCTTCTGGTGGGCTGTGTTTATTGGTGAGTCACACTTGTGGGCTGTGTTTATTGGTGAGTCACAAGTTGTGTTGACCTGTGTTGCCCAGACCAATATGATTCAAATACATCTTGCTGTTGCATGTTTTGCCACATGTGTAACATTCTGTTTGACAAGACCTTTATCTTAATGCTGTGATGACTGCATTCTATGCCACTGAATTCCAAGAAACTCCCAATGCTGTCCACGTCAGATTTCACATGGTCTCACTCAACTCATGTAATCCCAACATGAGAGTTTGGTTGTGTGATTTGGTTTTTGGTGTTTTGATGCACAGTTGAACCTTGCTAATGATGAGTCTCTTGACAAAAATCATGCAGATCTTGCCAAGTACAGGCTGTGAAGAAAGCATTACAACTGTGAGCTACCCAGACAGTTTGGGTGGTATAGAGAACTAAATAATGTTTTCCTCACAACGATTGCCAAAAGGACAGGAAGTACAGCCATTTCTCCATCTGTTTGAAGCTGAGCTGCTCTACTTCTAAAGGCAGACATTTTCCCTGTGCCATGTTTGCTAGTCATTTTCCCTGTGGCAGCTTAATGATTATTTGCTATAGTTTTAAGCATTGCATTATTTTGCTTTCTTTCCACCATGTTTCTAACATAGGTTCAAGGGGTTTATTGTCTGTTGATATGTTAATGGGAGTATATCTGAAGGATACTTTGGCTGCATCCACACATAACAGATGAACCCATGGTTCAGTTGACCAATGGAACCACAGTTCTGCTCCCCCCGCCACTCTCCTGTTTGAATTTGGACGTATTGGAGAGCACCCTCTCTGAAGTTAGTGAGACTGCTGAGAGGGGAACCTGCTGTGTGGGCTTCCTTCTTGCCTGAAGGACATTCTTCACAGCCAATCATGGTCAGAGTTTGTCTTTCATCAAGTCACTGGCCAGATCCAGACCTGATTAACTTCATCAAGGTTGTGGTATCATGCGCCTTCATACCATTAAGATCTTAAGGTGGCAGGTATATAACCCACAGTCTGCCTCTGCAGGTCTTCAGAAGAAACAGGGGACATCCCTCACACAGCACCTGAAATGGGCAACAATGGCTTGGGAGCAACTCTAGTATTTGCTTATGTGCTTGGCATGCACTATGCTCCTGGCCAAGAGGGATTGACTTTGCTTCTGCCACCACCTCACCACCACAGATGGTCTCCACTCCAGCCCACCTGTTTTTAAAGGCAAAAACATCTCAGTAGTTGTGATGATGTCTGCTTCTCCCTGCTTTATTGGTGGTGGTGGGGAGTAGTTAGCCTCCAGGGTTCCAAATAAGTAGCGGGATAGTGGATAGTACAGGGGATAGTAAAGACATGCTCCTCTGAGCTGCAACCTGGCACCCCGATCTTAAACATTTTCCAAATGTTTTTCAGGCCAAATCATATCAATGAGAAACAGGCATGAAGCTTTACTCATCAGCAAGTGGCATTAATTTCAGAAGATTGGCTCCCAAGTTAAATGGCATACAGTCTAGTCCTGTACATATTTACTCAGGAGTAAGTCTTACTAAATTCAGTTGGACTTATTCCCAAATGGGAATGCATATGCTTTCAGCCTTAAATTTGTTGGCAAGCAAACCACGTCCTTTACATGTCTATTGAAAGCAAATTGCATTTATTCTAATGCAATAGATTTCCAAGAAAGTGTGTACAGAACATCAGTGTCAGCCTCTAAAATAAAGGTGCTTTAAACTGGGTCTCTAAAGCTGCCAGTTATATATATACTGTTGGTCACATGTACAAATTTTCCAAGAATCATTGTCAAAGAGTATGTAGGATCTCTGGCTTAAAACATAAAACAAAAATCAAGCATGCTGAAGACAGGAAGAAGAACAAAATAATGTTAATGTATATGTTAGACTTCAATGTGATCTTAAGAGGGCATTTGGAAAGAATTCTAATATGTCATGCAAATGTTAGAAAGAACATACTCTTCAGCTGACCTCCTGCCATATTTGCTTCATTAAATTTGTGTTTGCCTTTTGATTAGAAACCATCTTTCTAAAGTTTTTAGGAAGAAAAACAATGTTAATTATTAATCCTACAGGCAGTATTATGATTACTGTTTGTTCACATTTGTATAAATGTTAATGCCAGACAAACAGTTCACCTAATGTTCAGTCATATATTTAGGGCTTTTCACAAGGGAACTTGGCTATAAATAAACATGTAAAAGTCAATGATGATCATAAAGAACTTTTGTACTCAGGGTATTTCATTGTGAACTTATTCATTGTCTCTTATTCAGCGAGGGGTGACCTGCATAGGGAAACAGATTTCCATCAACATTGCTTTATGTACAAGAAGTTGCTTTGGGAATTCAAAATCCATGCTTGCAGCAATTAAAAATATAGTACAGAAGCAACTTTAATTGTCCCCAAAAGCTTGTGCTAAAGCTCTGCAAAGATGTTGTATGACAGACCTCTCTAGGGAGGGCTTTCCGCATCTGCGTTTCCACTACCAAGAACTCAGTATTCCATGCCCTCAGTGAAAGAAATTCCTTCAGTGAGGAGGAAGGTGTTCCCAGTGGAATGTTGGACTCACTCAAGGTATTTAGGACTCCATTAGAAGTACTTAGAATTGGTTTTGGAAGCAAACTGGCAGAGAAAGCTAGAGTTTTGTATGACAATGAGGTCGTTATCACAATCAGCTGTACCCAGGCTAGTGCAGCCTTATCCAAGTACAACTGATCATGAGAAGTGCTGGGATCCTCAGCTGGTGGTCCTCAACTGGGATCCTGGTGCTCCTCAACCTGGTAGCCTGGCTAGGCACCCTGGCTGAGGTTCACCCTCCTATCCATGTGCACCCTCCTATCCCACTCCCTGGTCATGTGGATGACCAGGATGCCGGCAGCTCCTCCTAGCTGTTGGCAGCCATTTTGACCATAGAGGCTAGGGGAAAGAGTGACTCAGCCTCTAGAGTTCCACAGTGTACTGTGCTGGTGCTTGCACAGTGCATTATGGGATTCCTGAAGGCCAGGCAGTGCTCCCCTGGCCTCCAGATCAACATGTCATGCACCGCAGCAGCGATCATGTGGGTGCTTGAGCAGCATGGCAGGGAGGGAAAAAAGGTTGTGTGGTGGAAGGTAGGTGCAATCCTACCTTCTTCCCCTCCTTCCTCAGCCCCACATGCAGCGCTTGTGTGAATGACCTCAATGAGAATGACCTTAATGACTCTTTTGCAAAGGCAGATTTAGTTAGTCCAGCTTTATGCCCACCTCCTTTTGGCCCAGTCTCCCTATAACCCAATCCCTTTGGGTCAAAATAAAGTGAGGTACCTACTTTGATTGTTTTTGTAGTCTTTATTTTTTTTCATAGAGCACTTGAAAATTGCATGACACATGAATGAAAAATGAAAAAATAAAAATAACTTTCTTTGACAGAAGGATAGGCATTAATCTTGAGTAGTCTGTTGACAGCAAGTATGGAGATATGGTGAAAAATATTGCGGCGGGGTAAGAGGGATCTCCAGGAAAGAATAGTTTGGCAACCATTCTACAACTATGTAAACCAACTGAATTTGATTTTTGTATATTAATAACAATAATGCTGCAATCAAAGGCACAAGGTGTATAAGCATAAGGAGAACTTAGCAGCTATCATGACTATATATCTGTTCAGCAATGGTGTATTTGAAGAGTAAATCATTGAGGAAATGATATGGGGAGGGGGAGGGGGAGGGGAGGAGGAGGAGGAGGAGAAGAAGAAGAAGAAGAAGAAGGGGGAGAGAATGGGTTCTTTTTTGCCTTTGGTTTTTCAAGTTAAAACTGGCTTCAGCTTCAGGAACTACTCCATCCTGCTCTTCCTCATTCAGTCTCCTTGTGCACACTTGAGTGGGAAGGACAGAACAGAGATACTAACCAGGTAAGCTAGGTATAGAGCAAGGGCATTGATCGGTCTGCCAGCACAGCACACATGAAGCCTCTCCCTTAGACTTATCAAGCAGGTTGCAGTTGCTGCTGGAAGGACTGTGTACAGCAGAGACTGAGGAAGCATCCGCTGTCTTTGCGGACAGTGGTGGAGGGAGCTGCTAAAGGCTCTGGCAGTGTTCCCTCCCCATCAACAAAAATGCCAATCACTTCCAGGTTCCCAACACACGCCACCCAGTGCCTTTTTGAGGTACCTTCATTCTCCTCCACAACTCTCCCCCACCCTATACACACATCCTCTTCAGGAGGAAAAGGGGCAGGGGAGGGGAGCGCACTTTGCTTGACTGAGAGGCAGAAGCCCTGTTCAGTTAAACCACCCACTATACAAGCTTACAGCATGCAATGTGGGCTCGCAAGTCCCGCCCCAGGTGTGTTTTTGGCATGTCAATCACCCACCCACCCACACTTTTCATGTTTACGGTGTTTGTCTGAAGAGTTGAATGCCCTAAGCATGATCATGGGCATTTACATGAACTGTAGGGTTACATGAACAGTTGTTTGGGGTAGCAATGTGCACAAAACTGGTTTGCCTAGTTCGGTTTGAGTCCAGACTAGACACAAACCAGACAAGACATGGTCGGTTTTGGCACCCCCAAACTTGGGGCCCAGTTCAAATTTAAAATGGTTCGGGCCCAGTTCTGTGAGTGCACAGTGGCCATTTTCTGTGAGTGCAAATATCCGTGCAGGCCATTTACGTGGTTGGGTCACGACCTGGCCTTGCAAATGGCCTGAACTTATGTGCAGTGTCCAAAAAAAAAAAAAAAAAAAAGGCCACGGCATGCACTCACAGAGGGCCAAAATGGCCCTGAAATGGCCCATAGGAGACCAGGGGGAGGCCAGTGGGGGGAGGGGTAACTGCCAGAGACACACACCCCTCATGGCCACAGCAGCATCCCTGAAGCCCTCGGTGGTAGTAAAAACCTTTTTAAAAACTAATTTTAATATGTCTGGTACCCTGAACTGGGGCCGAACTGAGCCCCGTTCAGTTTGAGGTTGAGCCCCTTGAACCGAGCTGATTCGAGCTTGAGTCAGCTTGAGGTTGAGCCAGCTCGCACATCCCTTGTCTGGAGCCTGCTAACAGGTTTACTATTATTTATTATTGAGGCATACGTTCTGTTGAGCAGACCCCACTTCAACAGTCTTCGGGGAACCACAAGAAGCTTTGTTATGCCACACACTAACATTGCTACTCTTCTGGTATTGCATTCTGTCTGTGCTCACATGCTAAAGGGAGGGTAACTGAATCAGGCCAAAAGGATAAATCCAAATATGAAAAAGAAAGCTAAAGGCAAAGATGCAGGCTACAGATGGAGCTGGTGGAATTCAGGGTACTTCTGGAAGGCCATGCAAAAACAAAAATGTCTAGGAAAAAGCACACAACTCTTTTTCTCATAAAATCCTCCATGTGTTCAATAAACATGGAGAAGGGGACACACCAGTGTCCATGCCCCCTGATGCTAATGAGCCTGCTGGCCATGCTACTCAGTGCTACACATTCAATTTCCATGAGAAAGGGGAGGTATCTGCCTACACCACATAAGCTAGAACTTTTATTATCCCAGGTTTCCCTTCCAATTATGTACACAGGTATCAACCCTTTCTCATGAAAGTTGAATTCACAGCCAACACTGAGCCCATCTCCCTGCGTTTTCTGAACATTGGAGGCCCATTCACACATTATGTTCAACACTCATACAATGAGTGTACAGTGTACACAGGTATAGATCTTTACACAGCTACAGTCATTCACATATTATACTGAACACAGGTACAGAAGTATACTTCCTATCTGAACCATGAATTAGAAGGGCCTGTATCCAGGTTCACTTTTAAAATGAACACAGGTACAGTCATTCACACAAAGACATGTAAAAGTGTACAGACCTATTCACTTGTACATCATAATGTCTGAATTGGGCAAGGAAGTATTTCATAAGAAGAAAGCATGGCATATCCAAGAAGCTACTAGATCTGCCAGAAGTCTTTTTAATGCTTGCTTTTATAATGGCTACCAGTCTGGAGCCACTGCTCCCTCCCACCACAGAAGAGGAGATTTTTTGGCTTCAGATGGCCTTACATTCCCAAGTATGGTGGAGTTGAGGAGCTCTTTATGACCGTATACCATACCAGAAACGCCTCTAGAAAGTTTAACATGCACATACAGATTATTTCAACCAATAATCTGTGGGATAATTCTTTGGATCTGATTTTATAGGATAACTATAACAGATGGCATGCCAGTGGATCCCGTATTAAGGCCATTAATAGAATAACCTTGCTCTAATATCCATACACTGCTGATGTCAGTAGGTATATTAAATACTGAAATCAGTTTATGACTCATGGAGAAGTTTACCATTTTGCCATGGCCTATTTCTCTGTAATTCAAATTTGCTATTTAAATAATTACCCTTTCCCTAATGCATCTCTCAGTATAGTTGTTAATGCTTTTTATACTGCTAAATTGGTCCATCTGGATACCCGATTCATATTTTCCAAATACATTCTTCATATGATCAATTTACAAGTAATGTGGTAGCAAACTGTTTTATAAATTCATCACAAATGGTATTTGTGCATCCTGAATAGGGAGGGAATTCTTCACTTCTGTTTTTGCTTTTGGAAATTTCAACTCTCTCATTTTGATTATTTACTTTGAAACCTGAGCTTAGACTGAAGCATGTGCCACATTTCTTTAGAAGTCTGAAATAATGTCCCATAGTTAAAAACAAACATCTATTTTTAGATGACACAGATACATAAGTGAAAAAATGAAGGTCTCTGTGTCAGTGGAAGAGTAAATAATATCAAGAATTATTAATTACATTTTGATCCTTCCAGGTTTTTACTTTCTCCTCTGCTAACTGGGCAAAGAGGCAACTTTAATCCTCTTCCAAATTTTGGAGTGGATTTTCACCCCCAGCTGCATAAAGGTGCATAAACAAGCAAACCACTGCTCTTTTTGTGGTGGGGTGGTTTCTATCCCATTCTCCTTATAAGTCAATTGGAAGAAAACCACCACAGAAATGAATGGACTTTCTCTGGTGGGGTGGCTTCTAACCCATGCCCATGTTAAGCCATTCGGGATGGGGAGAACGCCCTGTTTCTCTTTGAAAACTTCAGTTTTATTCCCCCTGATGATGATGATAGTGTCTGAAAACCAGCCTGGAGCACTGCCCCTGAGTTAGAACAGATGAAACCAGCCCCTCTCAAAACGTCAAACCTATAGGCGGCTACACATGAGCCACATGTAGAGCTGAAATGGCGGTTAGCAAGGAGAACGGGACCTGTTCTCCCCGCAGATGATCAGGGAGCCCTCCCTGGGTGGCCAGATTGGCCGCCCAGACTATTATCAGCTGTGTCGTGGAGCAGGTTGGGGTGGTGGGGTTCGGGGGCTTCCTGGCCCCCAGATGTGCATAATACACCTTGCAAGTGTGTGGTGCCTTTGGTGGAGCCTCCTGACACTGGGAGGCTTGTTATAGTCTCCCAGTTGGGAGGCTACTTGTGAGTCGGTGCAGTATAGAGCACCATCAGACGTGGGGGTGTTATTTTGGTCCAAACAGGGCCACGCAGCCCCGTTTGGAGCCAAAATCGGCCCACGCTGCATTGGCATCATGGCTGGAGCGACTCTCCCTGCCTTAAAGGCAGGGAGAGCTGCTCCTGGTCTCGCTGCCAATGCAGCGGGGACAATCGATCTCCCTCCCATACAGGACCGTGCAGCCTCGTTTAAGAGAAAGATTAGGCCACACTGCATTGGCAGCGTGGCCAGAATAGCTTTCCTTGCCTTTAAGGCAGGGAGAGTCACTCTGGCCCACACTGCCCAACGCAGCGTGGGCCAATCTCCCTTGTAAATGGGGCTGTGTGGCCCCGTTTGGGAGGGAGACCACATCCCCTGCGTCTGATGTCAGACATGGGGGCATGGCTAGCCAGGCCCATGCGTCTCATGTCAGATGCGGGGGTGGGGCCAGGGGAACACAGAGTCAGCCGCACATGGGCCGCCGCCAGCCTCACTACACTCCTGGTGCAAATTCAAGTTTGGGGCCAGAAACCTCAGGTCGCTTTTCTAATGGACACCTTAAAAAGGACAAGGAATAATCCTGATCCAGAAAGCAACTAAAGTAATACCCTATAGATGTGCAAGGTGATTATTAAGAGGGAGATCTTGGAAAAATGGTGAAAACCTCTTGGCACTAGAAGGGTAAGCTTGGGTTAAAAAGGGTGTAAAGCCCACTTTTTGTTTATTTTATAAGGTGGTGAATAGGGGATATAAGTACCCTTAACAGAGTTGGGCTATTTTATGTATAAAGGTTGGAGGTGCATGCATTGTCTTTGTGACAATGTCTTTGTGACAATATTGTATGAAAATGCATTGTCTTTGTGACAATATTGTATGAAAATAGTCACTGATGAAGACTGAAGGTAAACACATCTGATGTATAAGAAATTACAATGACTTCAATTCAGCTAAGAATCACAAGAATATATCAATCAGCCAGCATATGTCTGAGGACTTTTTACTAGGGATGTGCATGGAACCAGTTCAGAGGCCCTTTCTGGGCCTCTGAACTGGTTTGAAAGGCTGCTGGTTCTGCTGGTTTGATGGCGGGGCAGTGCTGCTTTAAGAGTGGAGGAGGGTGCACTTACCCCTCCCTCTGCTCTTCCCCCATCGGCGCTCCTTTTTTCCAAACTTCACTGGGGCGGCAGTGTACCTCCCTGCCGCCTTGTTGCCCCCATTTACCGGATACAACCAGAAGTATCTGATGCACAATTGCGTGCGTATGGTGGGCACATTCGTACACTGGCACAACATGTTCGCACCTGTGCTAGCGTGTGTGCAAATAGAACAATATCGGACTCTGAAAAGTATAAGCATGCATATGTATTCAGTACTTGGTTTGGGCCCCTTTTGCAGCAATTACTGCCTCAATGTGGCGTGGCATGGATGCTATCAGCCTGTGGCACTGATGAGGTATTATGGAAGACCAGGATGCTTCATTAGCGGCCTTCAGCAATTCTGCATTGTTTGGTCTCATGTCTCTCATCCCTCTCTTGGCAATGCCCCATAGATTCTCTATAGGGTCAGGTCAGGCGAGTTTGATGGCCAATCAAGCACAGTACACTGTATACTTTTCAGAGGTCTGATATTGTTCTATTCTACAATCCTTGTCTTCTTGGTTCCATGTAATATTCTAATTTTCTGGGATTGTGGATTTGGGGTTTTCATGAGCTGTACGCCATGATCATCACAATTATAACAAATTAAGGCTTGACTTATCTCGCTTTGCATGTAATGCATCTGTCTCATATATCAGTTTCACCTTTTAATTTGCATTACTGAAATTAATGGACTTTTGCACGATATTCTAATTTTCCGAGTTTCACCTTTATCCACAAGTATGGCCCCTCACCAGTTAGATCTGATGTCAGATGCAAGGAGCGGGGCTGATGCGGAGGATGGGGCCATCAGCCCCTGCAGAGCTTCTCCAATCAGTGGTTCGTGGAATCGCTGACTGGGAGATCCTTTCTCTGCCTTCAAGGAGACAGGGAAAAGAGCTCCCAGTCAGTGATTCCACAAACTGCTGACTAGGGCTCTGCAGGGGCAGACAGACCCTGCACTCAGCCCCGCCCCCTCATCAAGAAAGTTGGTTGAAGCTTGGGTGCTTAGGCCGGGAACCACTTATTGGTGGTTTGCATGCTATGTATGCTGGGAGTGTGCACTCATGAGGAACTTCCAGTTCCAACTTCTGGACTTAATAGCAAATGGCAATTGTGTGAACCCACCCATTATCAGCCTCATAGCTCATCTAGTGCAACCAATATTTATCCCAAGCAATGTCCCTTGATCAAGGGAATCTCTTGTTTTCAGAAGTGGGATGTGAGTATCAACCTCAGTGAACAGATCATCATTATTTGCTAAAGTAAAGCATTATTTTCTGTATTTGCATATAGGTATGAATTGCTTATGTGTTATCTGAATTAATGTATAACTTATTTTCTACACATTGATGTTTCTCAGGGGGTATCTGCACTTGATTTTGAGTACCTTTCTTTCTTATTTTTCCACATTTGTTCCTCTTTTTCCTGAATACTAGATAACGTTCTGGCTAACTTCTTTAATGCACATGGTGAGCAAAGGAGGCTAAAAGAGAAAAAGACTTTATCACAATTTTATGATAGGAGCTTCAATTAAAACTGTCACATCCCACCAAAAGGTGCCAGTGTCCATAAAAGCAAATTGCCCAATGAAAAATGGCCTTGCTTGGAAATTGTCAGAGAAGCCTAGAGCAGTAATAACTAGTGAGCTGTGTCCTTGATGCTTATTTTGATCCATAATTAATACTATAATATCCATGAATTAGTAAAAATATAACACATTTTAGAATGCTATTGGATTTTATCCACTGGAAATGTAAAATATTCATCAAATGGAGCATAAGCATAATTTATCTCTCTATGTTCACAATCTCAAATATAACATTTAATACATCCAATAAAGGGATGATCTAGATAAATATTTTTATTGCCTGGGAGAAAATCTAACCATACACGACATTCCTCATTACAGCAAAAAAAATGGAATGCTTTGCCTAGGAACAATCATCCCATAGCAAATGAGTACCTATTGATTTAATATGCTTCCTAGAAATAAAATCTCATGAGAGTTGTGTAGTCAGAAACAGACCTGCTGAAAATATTTCTTACTAACTACTCATGTTGCTGAATATTTACAATAATCTCTGTGATATTCCATTTGTTTACTATGACAACCAGTGTGTCTAGTGTTGTACAAGGGGACTAATACATCCAAGCACTGCTTGTGCTCCAGAAGTGCTCTGTAAGATTGGAAACACATTGCCAAGGGTCAGTGATATGTTACCTGATCTTTCTGTGGAGTGTAACCCCATCCAGAACCGGCATATCTAAACCATCTCTCGGGTCCTGTCCTCTCACAGTCAGTACCTCCGCCTTATTTGGATTCCACTTCAGTTTGTTATCCCTCATCCAGCCCATTATCGTCTCCAAGCAGGCATTTAGGAAAGATATGCCATTTCCTGATGAGGTTGGCATGGAGAAGTAGATCTGGGTGTCATCAGCATATTAATAACACCCAGCACCAAACCTCCTAATGATCTCTCCCAGCAGTTTCATGTAGATGTTAAAGAGCATTGGAGACAGTATGGAGCCTTATGGAATTCCAAACGTCAGTTCTCGCTTAGCAGAACAACAGTCTCCACCATTTGGAAACTGCTAGAGAGGTAGGAGCGGAACCACTGCAAAACAGTGCCACCCAATCCCACCTCCTTCAGGCGGTCCATGGTCGATGGTATTGAAAGCCATAGAGAGATCCAAAAGGATCAGCAGAGTCACACTCCCTCTGTTGATAGCCAGTTGAAGATCATCCATCAGGCCGACCAAAGCAGTCTCAACACTATAGTCCACATGAAAGCCAGTTTGAAATGGGTCTAGATAATGGGTCTAGGAAATAATAAAATGCCCCTTTCTTTTTTATCCATCTTGGAGAAATGGAGATTGAGAGTGATGTGCATTCCATGAAAAGTTAAATCTGCCCACTTACCGTACTTGGGAGCTGGGCCTGGACTTCTCTTTTTAAAATGTTCTGATACCCAGAAGGCTACATGAAAAAGGTCCACCTTGTAAGGTGACTGACAAATTGAAGGAAGAAGGCATAACAGCTCAGATGATACTTTTAAACGTGCGTTTAGTATATCTGTGCTGTTTCTATACCCACTTGGAAAACAGACCCAGATGAGCAATTCTTCTGAATTCTTCAGCAACACCATGCTGGCCATCCAAATGGTGCCTGCGAACCATCAGCTAACCCAACCTGAAGCCTAACAAACTGGAAAGCCCTGACCTTCCTATTGTAGGCTGCCATGGTGCTTGGTGTCAGTAAAGCCCACAATGCCCCAGGCACTTCTACATGCCCAGGTTTTGTTGGAGGTAGTACCCTGGCAACATCAGCTCTCAGCTGCAATGTCTCATCATGACCACTGGGGTGGGGGGTGAGGATCATGGATAAAAGTGTTGGACTCCTCCACTCTTCCTTCTTCCAGTATTAGTCTCCATTTTGTCTCTCCAGAGATGACTGTTTGTTGTGAGCTACAGCTGAAATACTGTAAGCTGCAGGCTTTTTCACATTTGTTTGTAACTTATTCTTTAAATAAATCCTTGAAGTTCTTCAGTACTAAAGAACTGTCTCAAGAGCTCTTGCTTCGCTGCTTTCTCACCAAACTGGTTTTGCTTTGCTATTTGGGGACTCAACTGCCATTCTTCCCCTTCAGGTTCCACAACCATTGTGGCATCTTGTCTTGCAGTCTGGATCTCACCTCTCTGTTCTGGGGTGGCCTGGATTTTGTACCCAAGCTAATAGTGAGGTAGAAGGGCATGAGTGTAGCCTTCTATGCCACTCCCTGGCAGTAGTTTCTCTAATTTTTTTTTCATCTCTGTGCAGAATGAGTTTTGTTCTGGGCAGCAGTATCAAGGCAGTTTGTGTGCACCTGCATTCAGAATGAGGCCTTCCTGATTCAACTTGAGCGGGATCTAAAATGAACTGAGTGGACATCCAAAAACTTGTGAGCACATGCCTGTGCGCATACCTTAGAGGGAACAGTGTTCCCTGGTTGTGTGAACCCTTGGGCTGCTGCAGCCCAAGCATCCGAAGAACCAGGCAGCAAGAGTGCACGGAAGCAGGGAAATACCCCAGTGCACCATGCTCCTCGCGTGGTGAATTGTGAGAATGCAGCCTGCTTTCCCCTGCCCCCCTCGCCGCTCGTGTTTTAGCCATTCACACTAAAACATGTACAAGTATACAGAAATCTGTACCCTCTTACAACATAATATCTGAATAGAGTTTGTAAGCCCAACCATTTGGGTGGGGGAAAGAGGATTGTTTTAAAATACATATGTAGATAACTGACAAACTTGTAATTGTGGAAACAGGCAAATAATGAAAAACAAAAACTGACATGTACGTAGGATGGCAGCTTTGTGGGAATACATATTTGTACAGTATTAAGGTTGTTCACACAACCAACCCTACATGCGCTTGCACAGCCCTAACCGGCTAGGGCTAGTCATGTAGAGTGCAGGGATTTGTCCGGAACCTAGTGCTCTGGGTTAATAGTGAGGTAGAAGGGTGCAAGTGTGCCCTTCTACCTCACCCTGGTCATGTGAAAGTTTGGGCTGCCTGCAGCCTGAGCATCTGTAGAACTGGGCCAGAAGAGCGCATGTCATCTGGGAAATCTCCCAGTGCACCGTGTTCCTTGCACGGTGCATTGTCCGATGCGCAAGGCTGCAGCCTGCTTTCCCCTGCCCCCTCGCCACTCCTGGAGCACTCACATGCTGGTTGTATGGTGCTGGGAGGTGTGGGACCAGTCATGTTGGGGCAAGGCTCCTGCCTTCCCCAGGCCAGGTAAGTTTGGCCATGTGAACAAATGACCTTATTATTTTTCCTTCATGTTGCTAAATATTATAGGGAAATAATATTGTGTAAATATGCATGTTGTTCCATTCTTGTATATATACATGTGTTGGAGTAATGTGAGTCCACAGTTCAATGTGAAATAACACTAACAAATTTTCACATTCACAAGGAAGCATATGCAGAAACTGCATATAGAAAAGAAAAGATTATGCGCACGGATCACAGTCAAGATGCATACTTACCGAGCAATGTGGGGAACGCTGACTGATGAGAGGCACTGGCTGGGTAATTTGCATTGGGTTCATTTGAATTCCATACATTGGCTGGACAATATTCATAGTCCCATTACAGAGGGTTTATAAATTAACCGAGCAATGTGATAGAAGGCCATAAAAGCAGTGTGAGATTGTGCACATAGTCCATCTTCATCACTCAGATATTATAAACATTGTCCTCACAATGCCTCCGATTCCTCTTGTTGTGCACATTCACCATACCTTCAAGTGGATATGTGCACAATCACTGCTGTTTATGCAGACTTTCCATTATGCTCATAATCTATAATATATACATTCATAACTTTTTTTAAAAAAAATCAAGAGATTCAATAAGGTGTGGAATCTAGGAAGTTCACATACAAGAAAATCGATAAGTTTAACTTTAAAAACAAGATTTCATAATGTTTTGGGATATGGTGGTAACTTATTGGTTTGCTTTGTCAATGTTGTGGTGTTTAGTTCTTTTGAATTATTGTGTTTACCAATATGACAGTTACTGATTTTTTTCCTTGTCCACAACCCGAGATTTAATTATGATTAGCAGACCAAGCAGCAGGAAAGTGAAAGTCTTAAATAGGTGAAGCAGACTGAAATTAATTAAACAGACATTGCTAGCTGAATCATCTGCATATGCTGTGCAGGGTGCTGACCTGGGAACTGAAATTATCCTCCGGCCCCATGGCACAAAACCCACTGTCAGATGCAGAGGCCTTTGTTATAAACAAGCTTATTGGCGGGATCAGTTTTGGTTCATTTCAGGGCAGCGGGGTTTTGTCTGTAGATGTCAAGAGGGATTTAAGTGAGGAGAGGTTATAGAGAAATATTCATAGGACAACTAATTAGGGTGAAGAATCTCCCATCCATGTTGTAAGAAGATGCTTAGAATACCGATGGCATGGTAAGCTTTAGATTCGTGCTGTCCATGTTAGAGGGGCAATTCAGGCATTGGTGGTGCTTGTTCATGCTGTTCTCTCGCCAGGCTACATGGCTGGAAACATGCACAGGTTGTATTATCTGTATAGTTGACTCTCCATGTTAAGCAGGCAGCTCTCCCAAGAAAGAAGGTATTTGCTTTTGCCTAGAATAACACACCCACCCTTTTGCTTCTCGCTGTGTGCTGAACTGCCAAACAAAGAGTAAAGCCAGTTGCCATCTGGCCATGTCCTAAATTTGCTTTGTCTCAGCAGTAGTATGATATCAGAACACTCACGCGTTAACCTAGATTTACAGTTAGCAGGAAAGAAGTTGATTTGTGAGCTATTTCTGTAAGTCAAGCCTGCACAACTTCAGCCTCCAGCTCACAGGAACATTGGAAGCTGCCATATACTGAGTCAGACCATAGGTCCATCTCATTCAGTATTGTCTACACAAACTGGCAACGGCTTCTCCAAGGCTGCAAGCAGGAATCTCTTTCAACCCTATTTTGGAGATGCCAGGAAAGCAACTTGGAATTTAAATGCTCTTCCCAGTGCATCTCCATCCCCTAAAGGGAATATTTTACAGTGCTGCCTACATGTAGTCTCCCTTTCATATGCAACCAAGGTGGACCCTGCTTAGCTAAGGGGACAAGCCATGCTTGCTACCACAAGACCACCTCGCTTCCTCTTGTTGGACTGCAACTCCCATCATACCTGACTATTGGTCAAGTTAGCTGGGGTGATGGGAGTTGTACTCCAACAGCTGGAGGGTCAAAGTTGTGCAGCCCAAGACACCCTCTATGGAAGTGGCTGTCCTTGTAATCATGTCTATAGTGTACATTAAAACCAGTTTCAGAACATCTTAGTCCTTGATGTTGTAGTTCATTCAGGGGCCAGGGGCTTCTAACCAAGAGTTCTTGGCTCTCACATACTTTAATTTCCAGGGTTCTTTTGTGGAAGACCGCAAACCAGCTTCAAACCAGTTCATGTTTAGATTTTGTTTATTCATCTATTTAGGATATTTTTCAGCTGCTTTTTTAATTTAAAAAAATATGCAAAGCAGCATCCAATGAAAACAAAAAAAGTAATACAACTGTTAAAGTAACAAAATATAGCATGATGTGATCTTAGCCATTTTAATATCAGCTCCAAACTTAACAATGTAGCCATGTTTGCTGTGAGAACTACAGATATGCAAAATGTGGAGAGATGCATGTCCTTTAACCTCCATATCCTGAGAATCCTGGTTATAATAGTGATGGTAAACAAAAGTTCTGTGCAAAGTGAGGAGCTGTTTATTTTTCATGAGATACTGGTGAAGCTCATAGGAAAACTTGGTGATATTCAACTAAAAAGGTGAATGTCATCAGAGGCATTCTTACCCCCAGATCTTGGAGCCTCGGTCCATGGCCTCCAAGGTCCAGGGGGGCTTCCAAGGTCCAGGGGGGCCTCCACCGCCACTGTGCACCCCTGTTGCCATATGTCCCTGCCACCGCGAGGCTGAGCTGCCGCTCTTGCCAGTAATTTTAGCCACCATGTTCATGGCCGGGGGTGGGGGGGGTGGGAGGTGAGTCAGGCAGGCATCCCCCCGTGGCAGCAGCAGGCAAAGTGGGAGTGGCCGCTGTCCTTGCTGTTTGGCCCAGCAGCCCTTGAGAACTGTGAGGTGCTCCAGCACACCTGCGCTAGAATTACTGGCAAGATCAGCTGTTCGGCCTTGCAGCGGCAGAAGGAGCTCATGGCGGAGGGGGCTCGTGGCGGGGGGGGGCTAGCGGCAGCGGTCCAGGCGCCCAAACTACCTATCACTGATATAATTTTATTGACAGTATATGATATAGTGTTGCCTCTTTCTATACAGCAGGATAGCAAATCTTTTGTTAAATGTCTGGAATATCTGTACACCTTGATTTCCTGATTTGTAAATAAATACTGTCAGAGAATTAGCTGAGAAGAGCTATAAACATTATTTTAATAGGACACCAGGGGAACAATCTTACTCAATTAATGTCATTCAGTGGGCTGCTGTTTGTGTGACAACTATGTAATTCTCTCGAGAAACTAACTAACTAGCTTCACATTTCCTGATCAAATAATTTGCATCTAAGCTGCTTTTATTAAGATGTGTAAAAATATGCATCTACTCGCTTTTTCTTTAGCCTTTAAGAGTACAGAGGGTATTAAATAAGTGGCCTATTTTCATAGAAGTACTCAGATATCTTTCTGTGGATTATATAGGTTATGTTCTGTGACATCGTGGCTTAACTTATAGGATGCCTACAATGTTCCACATAACTTAAATGGACTCAGCGATGGTTTTGCACAAGATCTGTGGTGAAGCCTTCCCAGATATTTGCTGTACTCTGTTCTTCAACTCCAACTAAGAGAGGCACTTGACATTTTATTCAGTCTAAAACTCAATCTGTATTTTAAAATTAAAACTGAATTTAATAATGTACACGCAATTGAAAAATGTTGATGGGCATGTTTTTATATCAATATTTCCAGTTAACATAAACCATATGATATTGGCAGATGTTTAGAATGGTTACTTCTTATATTCAAATGGATTAATTCTTCTATGGTAGTCTTCCCCTATCATTATTTAGTTCAAAGCTTAAAAAATATATATTTAAAGATATTTATTAAGGGAATGTAAAATAAATCAAATCAAAGTGTCAGTGAAAGAAGTACAAAATAATTTGTGGGGATGACTTCTAGGATACTCACTTGAGAAAAAGCTTCAAGAAGGTTTACCATTATTTTGCCTTCTAATTATTTTGGTGAGATCATAGAGTGTCTACAAGTTTTACTACAGTTCTCTGATTTTCATTGTTTGAACATAACACTTTGAATGATGAAGCTCCAACTTAAACAGAACAAATGTCAACACATCCTTTTAGAGTCCAGTATCTTTCACACTGAAGAGCCAATAGAGACTTGGGTTTTTGGCTGCCATTGGAAACTGAGGCCTAGTGTACAGATGAAAAGCTTGGGAAGGAAAGCTGTATTGACTTTTCTCAAGAGATTTTGCTCTAGTTTTGACCCAGGGAGCACACATTTTACGTTCCGTTTGCTGTGACAAAACAGCCTTCCTTTTCTGTTGTGTCTGGAGGTGAGTGACAGAGTTTTACCTTTCCCAACTTTATAAAGGGCCCTAGAATCTAGGATAACATGAGACTGGTACATACTAGAGTAAGGTGTTAATTAAATCATGTTAATATTACTATCTGGGTATAACCAGTTTAAAACCAATCATTTTAAAAGAGTAGTTCTTTAGAGTAAAAGACAACTTACTTATTGTTGGGTTGTGGGTTTTTTTTAACTAAAAACTAGTCAAGTTCTCCAAATATGAAATATCTGGGAACGTTTTTCAAGAAAATGCCGTATAGTAAACTTTGAGGTCATTCACACAATCAAAAACTGTGTTCTACCTGGGTTTGGGAGCTGTGTGTGCTCCCAATTTTTGGTTGTGTGGAAGCAAGGTAGGAGGGAAACCTGGGTAGAAGTGACTGTGTGAAAGCAAGGTAGGAGGAAAGCTTGGGTGGTGTCTCCCCTATCTTGCTTCCACACAGCCACTTCTACCCAGGTTTTCCTCCTACCTTGCTTCCAAATAGGGAGCACACAAAGTGCTCGAACCCTGGTAGAACACAATGAGGCACAGCCAAGAGCGGACTAAGGCAGCCAAGACAGCTCTTGGCGGCACACATGTACTACTAGGAGGCAAGTGGCTCCCGGTGGTGGTGCGGCAGCAAAACCGCATAAGGAGCCTGCTGCTTAGCCATAGTTAAGGGTGCCCTTAACTTGAGCTAAGTGCTTGTGTGTCGGTGCTGCATGGCACTGACACAGGAGCAAGCTCCCGGCCAGTGCTGGGTGGGATTTCTCCAAAATGTACAGCGTACATGGTGCATTGTGGAAGTTTCGGGTGCTGGGACAATGCATACAAACCCTCATACCTCCATGCTAGCCGGCGAAGCTGGGGTCCATCTGAGTGTGCGGGATTGCATGGTCCGACCCTCCCAGCCTGATCACCTGTGGGGAAGGCAAACTTCTTCTGCCTTCCCCACCCTCCCACTGATCGTGAGAAAGGGCTCAGTTTTTGATTGTGTGGATGACCTCTTTGTTATTGCTCATTTTAGGATTTTTCATCACAGCCAATTAAACCATGACATAATGGATTTTTTATTTATTTATTTATTTATTTATTGCTAAAAGCCCCTGTCCAGAGACAATAGTTTTGTATAGGTACACCACATAATCTATTTCTGTGGATGGGAGGAATAACCTTACTGCAGTGGGATAGCTGTACTTTGGTACATCCACCATGTTTAGGTTAAATGTACACTTTAACAGAAAGGAGGGAAAAGCTCATTGCTTCCAATGACTCTGGAGAATACAGATCACTAGCTAATGACACAGTTCACAGCAGTGGAAAAAATAAAGCTGGGAAAGCTGCAGTCAGTAAAAAAAGCTTTTCCCTACTACTAGTTCCACCTAATTTTAGTTTTATCTAGACTTATTAAATGATCTATTACACTATACCTTCCCAAGGCCCACAAAGAGTTTGTGTAATCCACACTGTGGTATAGTGGATAGAATTTTGGAGTTGGACTTGTGGAGACACCTTGGCTCAAATTTCTACAACCATGAAGCTCACTATGTGATTTTGTACCAGTCACTCACTTAACTTTGTTCTTTAATTTTAATGGGGCTACTCATGAGTGACTTAGTCTGGATGTTAGCCACTGTTTCTTAGCATAACCTCTCCCACAGGGTTGATGTGAGAATAAAATGGGAAAGCTTCATAAACACTATCCTGAGTTCACTGAAGAAAGATAGCTTTGATTAGAATTGCCCCTCAAATTTCACCTGAAGCAAAATGCAATGCAAATTTATTTATTTATATTTATTTTATTTATTTATCATATTTCTATACCGCCTGATATGTACGTCTCTAAGCAGTGTACAAAAATTTAAGGGTTTTTCTGGAGAATATTGAATGAATAAAAGAAGTATTTCAATGAGACCAACACCAGTTTACATTTGGGAATCATGTGGTTTTACACAATTCTTGGTGGAATACAAATGTGATAAAAGAATAAGTTATTGAGGTCATTCACATGACTTCAGGCAGGTGGGGGGTGGAGGCTGGATAAACGCACCTTCCCTCCAGACAATCAAGTTCTTGTTTTGGGAGCATGAACCATGCTTTCAGATGAGCAGCACTGAGTGGCACAGCACGCAGCTCCGGAAGCCAGGATGATGTGTCCTGGCCTCCAGAAATCCCACAATGCACCATGCAACATGCACGATTCATTTGGGGATTCCCCCAAGAGAGGGACTCTAGGCACCCATCTCAGTGTGTGGCCGGGCAGGAATCAGCCCAGATCACACGCACAGCAAGAGGTTAAGGGAGTGCTCACTCCCTTAACCTCAGCTAGCAGCTCGGCTAAAAACCTGGGGTAGGCAGTGCTGGCCCACTGGGATTGGGCCTGATCCCAGCAGCATTCCTAGCCTGGGTTAGGCTGCACATGAAAACAGCCTCACTGTGAAACAAAGCCTAATGAAGGCAGCCTTTTAAAAGCATTACATATGTGTCTATTTTAAGAAGTGCTACACATGTGTAGAGATGCGCAGCAAGTTCACTGGACAAAGGCTCAGAAACAGGGGTTCAGTAGTGGGGCTGTCTTCAAAGGAAAGACAAGCAATCAAAGCCCTTAAATTCTTCTCTGGCTCAGATTCAGTCTTCCTACTGAATTAAGTAGAAACATCAATGTCTTAATTAAATTTGATAGGGAGATGGAAAATAGCTGCAGGCCCAAAAGCACCTGGTAGAGGGCAAACAGAAACCTGCTGCTGAAGACCTCTTACCACAAGGGTCTTCAGTGTGTGTGCATGTGGTTGTGTTCCACCAGCAGGTCATCTTCTTGGCCCAGGAACTCTGCAAGTCCCCATGATCCCCAGCTGTAAGCAACAGCTTTGAAGGTGGGAAAGGGGTTAGGCAATTGAATTTGGATTGGCTCAGAAATAAACATTCCTCCAAAAAATTTTTGGTTGAAAGTATCATTTATGTTGTATTGACTTATTTCTGAGCCACTCCAATGCATGTAGTGGTGAGCTCACCCAGAAATGTTGTCAAGATGAATAATTAATTACCTCTAAGTTTCCCTGAAA
Organism: Hemicordylus capensis; assembly: GCF_027244095.1. Lineage (NCBI taxonomy): Eukaryota > Metazoa > Chordata > Lepidosauria > Squamata > Cordylidae > Hemicordylus > Hemicordylus capensis. The sequence goes on from NC_069661.1 coordinate 161,591,543, forward strand.
CCACAACTTTGCACGGAAATGGGCTTATGTAAACTTTAAGTGCATGTAAAATGTTAATCTTAAGATACACATCCGAAGCAACCCTGAAAACATCCAAATCTGAAAACATCTAAAGCAACCCCAAGACTGGATTTTTAAAAAAGCTAATACATAATGCTTAATCTGTTTTAATCAATGAATTTAGTAGTAAGAACTGTTTTGAACAAGATGTTAAATATGCTTACCTGATATTAAGCAGTTACCTATCTAGAAATAAAAAGGCATTTCTGATTAAGATGGGGGGGAGGGGACTAGATTGATGCCTGTTTCCTGGCATCTGTAACTGTAAGAGCATCACTAATAATCCTACACTTGTAGTCTTCATGCCAACTTTACCCTAATGTGACAGAGTCAGTGCATCAGCATTTTATGGCAACAAAGTGTCACAATGAGTAGGGCCTTTGCCCTAGGAGTGCTTTAATAGCAAATAACTTCACATTCTATAACTTCACCACATATCCTCTCCCCCCGCTTCACACACACACACAACACACACACACACACACACACACACACACACACACACTTTCACCATGAGGGTATTTCAGTACTCCATCCATACTGTAAGGGGAGTCAGTCTTATCCCAAAATTAAATTCAGTTGATTTTATGTTGAGAGACTCCTCTGAAATCAGGCAGTAAATACACAGGTGCCCCCCCTTCAGGATGGGCCTCAGTTCTAACCCAAATCCTATTGAAAGCTTAAATGTATGAGACTATAAATTAGGGATGTACATAAATTAAAGATGAGAAATTTAACTTTTTTAATGTAAACTCGTGAAGTTTCTCCTGAAAATTCTCAGATGTTTCCTCTTGAGAGAAACCCTGACATTTGCTTTGGAGGTCATTTTTCATTAAAAAAAAAAAAAATCCCAACCCTAGCATGATGCCTCCATGTCACAGCCAATACTGACATCTTTATGTGGTTCTTGATTGCTCATAGTATAATGTTAGATGTATATTTTCTTGTTCTCCCTTACAAACTTAAGTCAATTTGGCTTCTATGGGTTTGGAATAATGAGCCGTTTCTCACAAGCAGGTTTGCGGAGAGGAAGCCCTGAACAGCTTACCTGAACAGCAGACAATCCATTTTCTTCCCTTGGGCAGGCGGAATGCCCGCCCAGATGAGCACCGGCTGCTGCCGGTAGCTCCGAGGGTCAGGGTGTTGTGGTGCGTCCCTGAGGGTGCTGCAAACTGTCAGCCATGGCTGTGACAGATGATCCAAAAAACTAGGTTAGGAGAGCACTCACTCTCCTAACCTCAGTGGGGGGGCAGCTCCACAAGTGGGTGCCACTGGGATTGGGCTGATCCCAGAAGTACACACACACACATGCAAAACTGGGCTGGGCTTCCTTAGCCCAGTTTTGCACATGCATGAGAATAGCATCAATGGCTCCCAATCCGGAGGACATTCGTTACATCAAAGGGATATAAAACTATGGACAAGGTTTTAAATCAATGCTCCCAGTCCAGAGGGAGTTATATTAAAGTGCTATAAGTTAACTGGACAGGTTATTGACTTCAGCAGAACTTAGATATGGTTATTTTATATTCTTTTAACCTTATGCTGTTCAAAGACTGAAACAAAGATATTAATAGACGTGATTCTCTTTGGAGAGGAACTGATATGGCCCTTTTATACTTAACATTAGCCAGGACATACGGAGATGTGGTGCGAAGAGGCTACACAAGCTGGCATTTTTACTTATAGATTCTAGGCTTAGGACACTCTCGTTTCAATACCTGGATAGTGTTTACATTTCTAGTTTTGTAGAATAATATGTTTAGCCACAAGAAAAGCCATGGTCAACCAGTTCCATCAATCAGGGTAATTCCTTCTGCATCAGGAAGGAAGCACAGAAATATCAAAATCAGATGTGGAAATAGTGTTTATTTAATCAAAATATGGTGGCTAGGTCATAATTATTCTACCAACATAAATATCATATGATCACAGTATACTGGCCAAGAGTCCAAGCCCCAATCAATTTATTGTAATATAGCAATTTGCACAATTCACCACAAAATTAGAAGTACCAGCCAAAAGCATAAGCTTTGCCCAGTTACCCCTGCTAACTGGGCAAAGAGGCACCTTTTACTGTAGTGATTCTCTTTATTTAGCAGGGGGAGAGTAACTGGCCCTATCCACCCCCAGCACAGTACTTCCAGTGACTGTTGCTGGTGTGTGTCTTATGTTTCTTTTTAGAATGTGAGCCCTTTGGGGACAGGGAGCCATCTTATTTGTTTTATTTGTTTTATTTCTCTTTGTAAACCACCCTGAGCCATTTTTGGAAGGGCGGTATAGAAATTGAATTAATAATAATAATAATAATAATAATAATAAAGAAACTTCCTGGTAGCCATTGAGCTCATACTTAGCCTCACATCAAACATAACTTGCTGTGTGGGAACAATAATGGGATTGCTGTAAAGGGCTGTTGTAAGAGTCATTGAAATAATGTATTGGAAGCACCAAGAAAAGCATTGTATACAACAAGAAGGGAAAAGTGAAGTGGATCTGGAGACCCATGAGCAGAAACCCACAAGCGGAGGAGGGCTTACCAGCCCCTTCCTCCACTCTGCAAAACCCATTATCCTCCCAAAGGCTGATCCTTGGTAATGGTGTGGGATACAGCACAGAGGAGGCTTCAGATGGACAAGGAAGTTGGTAGCAATTTCAACACCTTTGATTCCAAGTGAATGTGCCATGTTTTCCTGATGTTTTCAGCAATACTCAAACCTCCCGGGAGTCATTTAGCATATGGTACCCACTATGTTTTATGTGTCTGGGAGAAATCTGCAACACTTCAGATGCATCCTTTTAAACACAATATATCTGAAATATGAAGGAGGATATCTGTGTCAGACATGTCATGCAATTAAGAAAAAAGACAGGAGAAGGTGTGCAGGTTTTTATTGTTTTATGTTTAAGATTTGCTCCTCAGAGTTCAGATTCTACATATGGTCTGTCTCCATTGGATTGCAGTGGCAATAAAGATTCATGAAACTTCACTAACAGCTTCCTAATGAACTCCTTAAAAGCAGGCTTTAGGGAGCTTTTAGTTTTACTGCTGCAATGAATACAAGTGGCTATTGAACAAAAAGAATTGCAGCTACATTTATGTAGAAGAATTAAAAAGCTATACATTTCCTTTCATGCAGTGAGGTCTTCGGATTCCAAGATTTCTCATTTTACCTCCTGTTTCACAACAAAGGAGTCAAGCTGACCTCTTTTCTCCTTTTTGTCCTACAATGAAAGCTTTTATTATTATCACATCACTGACCTGTTGCCATTTAAGAAGAACTGCAATAGGGAATAATCACTCCACATAACATTCTGAGCTAACTAGGTTAGGGATGAAATGCCTAACTGATCATACTTAGCAACATTCACAAAAGGACTCCTAATATTGGCTTTGCCAGTGTTTCATCATTACACAGCACTACCGGCACAGTTTAAAAGTAACCTTTCACCACCTCCTTTAATTTTCAGCATATATTTTCTATACATGAAAAGTGAGGGGGAACTGAGCACATGAGATGGAAAATATTAAGGAACTTTGGTGCATGAGTACATTTCAGTGGCTTCCTTCACACACACTTGGAACTGTGTTCCTGTCATGCAGTCTTATGCAGCTGTGCTGTGTGTGTAAATTAAAAGCACAGGTGGGACCAATCTTATAGGTCTCACGCGATCAGCAGGTTATTGGGAGGGACAATGTTTATTGATGAGGGAGACTCATGCAATGATGTGTGTAAAGGGGAGGCGGTTGTTGACACCCACACCAATTCCCCACAAACATGCCAGGGAAGCTAGATGCACACAGCTGGGGGACACTATGTGGAAAATGAATTTTGGCTATTTGTTTTGCTTGTGGAAATGCGATGTCATCCAAAAATATGTCCAGAGGGCATAACCCTCTGGGACCTATGTTCAGATGACACAGGACACTTCTAGAGGCAGAACAAATCAGCAAAACCTGAAAGCAATAAAAAGGGAGATCCAAGGATCCCTCTGATGTGTGCACCAGTCAGTACAGGATGTTCCAGCATGCAGGTAAGCTGACCTGCACATGAAGGTATGGGCACAGATATGCAAGTGTGTGCATTGTCTAATGCATTCCCCATTGGCTCCACATAGTGTGGATAAAGGTGTGTCTTCTCATCTGTTGGTCTGGATAGGAATGTGTAGTGGGGGGACTGCCTGAAATATATCACAGATCATTATTTGCTATAAAAATTCATATGAAATAGCATATTTATTCAGCGAAACAGTGTTTCTCAATTACATCCTTCTCAGAAATTGATGTTGCAACAAGGCTCTGTCTTGACTGAATTAAACTGAGAAGCGTAGTTGGAAGATGGTGGGGGGAGAAGCAACTGATAGCACACATCTTAAGAGGCAACTTGATAGCATGTATCTTAAGTCCATGGCAATAACAAATACGTTTTTTGTTTAGGAATTTTTTTTTAACTGAAAGAATTCTGAATATTTAATTCGAATTACAGTGATTGTGTAAATATGAAAAGAAGTATAGGGATACATTTTTGCACTTTGCTTACAATAATGGCTTCCCAGCATGCTATAAATCAGTTCCAATCCAGCAAACTAATGCATTTTTTGTTATTGTAAGGAAACAAAGATATAGGCTGATGATAATTTATTAACATAGTGAGGTGAGGCTGTCCATAAGGTTTAAGAAAAGATGCTTGGCACTTACTTTATTAATTGTGATTCCTAATGGCAAATATCATTATGGTTTGAGTTGCAAATATTTATAATTCCTGTTTTCTTAATAAGGGTACTTTTCCAAAACCAATTGGTAAATGTATGCAGAAACCGTTGAATGTGATGATTCTGGCTGTAAATATGTCAGTGGATATGGGGGGAAATGTGTCTGCATGCAGAGATTCATGGGTGGGGGAAAGATATTATTTTAAATAAAAGGCTTTAAGAAGAGATTAGTACAGCACGTAGTTAAGGAAAATGGTTATTGCTGTTAATAATAGTAATATTAGGAGGAGTATTACTACTGATTGGCAGGCACATTTCTAGTGAGTTATTATGGAACTGTTAGAACAATATTTGTACATACAAAATGTAAAATTTTATAAAAGAAACTGCTACCTTTTGGAAATATTCTCATCACGTTGTTCTTCTAGGGTTACTACCTTGCTGATTATATACTCCTATATATATTACGAAAACATTTTGTAAGTGGAACTCTGTAAGTGATGCAATTAAATATTATTTAATTATGCAGTTAAATACTATTATCAGGCATCTTTAGAATTAATTCGTAGAACTGTTTTGGCCTTGGCATATTCTTTTTCTCACTCTACCATTACAGCTGAGAGGAACAAGTAGAATAGCCTTAGAATGCTCAACTGGGGCCAGAAAGGAGCAACACAGCACAAATGGTTGACCCTGGGGGGAAGAATGTAGTGCTATCTAGGGGCTGTGGGTAGCCATGCCACTTTTCTGCTCACCTGCAGCAACAAGGTGCTCTGAGATCAACTGATTCAGAATCTCAGGATGGATTTTCTCTGATACTTTGAGACCATTAGAGTTCAGTTGCTCCATAGGATCATGCATATTTATAACCAACTTGCAGTACATCATAAGAGTTTTAGTGCTCAGGGCATGTGGAATCACTGAAGCATTCATGATATAGGTGCATGTCTGTTTTACAAAGTTGCAGTGCAACATGGGACCCATTGCCTTCTGAGGCTTTGGAGTGAGAGAGATGGGGTCAGTCCAGATGCGCATGCAAACAGATCGCAGAAAGCCACACTCTGAATGGGAAATGCAATGTATTTCATTAAAAAATAGTCACGGGAACCTCCAGCGCTGAGTGGAACCGTGGAGAGAGAGAGAGGGAGGGAGAGAGGTTAATTCTTTTTCCTTGCATTGTTTTCATACTGAATATCACCCTCCCACCATCACCAAAATGGCTAATTGTCCCTGAACTGGCAATTGCAGGCCAATAAATAAATTTCTTGAAGGAATAAGAATGAATTGTAAGCATCAGATCCTTAAAGAGGAGAACAACGGTAGTGTATTAATTCATATCAACACAGCAGAGATAATCTTGCCAAGTTCTAAATAGGTATTGAACTGGGATGGTACAGCCTTTCTTTTGCTGTGCCCTAATGGTCTACTCAGTTAAACAAGTAGCAAAAGCCTCCCTTGGATAAGAATAAAAACACACGTAACAAACATGAGTAATACAACTTCTGGATTTTATCTTTATTAGGTGTTTTAACTGCTCATAATTTCCAAAATGATTTATTTCTCCTATTGTTAAAAAAAGGTTAACACTAACTAAAAATAACAATAGCAAGTCTATTTTAAAGTCCCACAGTAATGAGGCCAGTCACCTTCTGCCATAAAGCTTTATATAAAAACCAAGGAAAGACAAGCAAGCATTTGAGAAACCTGTCGGTAGCAGTCCAAAGTATCTGGGCTGCCTGCCAAAAGTCCCTGAACCTAAAATCTTGGGTTAACTAAACAGCAGAAACTTCATACCACTCTAGAGCATTTTTCCTTGACAGTTATAGATTACCAGCACAACTTTCCTAGTTTAACTTATTGAATTGCAAGATGCTGTTTCACCTCCTATAACTTACAAAAATTTGAATATGTAAAGTGCCACTTATTTTCAAAAAGGAAGAGAAAAAATGAATAAGGAGGGACTAGAGCCAGGAGCTCTGTCCAAGCTTGGCATCGTTGGAGGGATATTGAGGGCTCACAGCTGATTCCTGAGACCACCTTTGTGCCCATAGCCTTTATGGTGGCACACTGAGTTTCTCAAGGCCCACCCAGGTAGAAGGGGGCCTATGTAGATCAATGTGCTTATGGACTCCTGAAGGCTGGCGGGGGAGGCCTGATCAGAACATAGAAAGCGAGCGCGTGCTTTGCATGTAGAAGGTTCCAGGTTCTGGCATCTCTGGTTAAATGGCCCTTAGGCAGAGGTGTTATTACCCATGGAGCTTGGGGCCCCGGTCTGTAACCTCCAAGGTCCAGTGAGGCCTTCAAAGACCAGGGGGCCTCTTGCTACCACCCTGCACCTGCTCAGCCACTGGCCGCTCCACCCACTGCTGCCGCCACCATGGGGGGAGGCCGACTCGGGGATTTGAGGATGCCCTATCTGCCCCTTTGGGGTGCCTGGGTACCCCAAAGTGGGTTTGGGGGCAAGGCACATTGTGCCATAACTCCCCCCGAAACTCAGAATTCACAGCAATTAAGGCCACACACTGTTCTTTTCTGAATTTGGGAGGGATTCATATTCATTTCATTGCCATTCTGTCAAACAGGCAAAAAACTTTTAAAAATATATTAAAAAAATAAATAACCATGAACCCTACTGGCTTGGGGCTTCTGGGGGAAGTTGTGGCACAATGTGCCTTGCCCCTAAACCTACTTTGGGGTACCCAGGCAACCCCCCCCAGGGGCAAATGGGGCAGCCTCATTCCTATTATTCCCTAAGGGGAAAATGCTAAAAATTGAAAAATCTTCAAAAAATAAATATTGCAGGAGTGTCTGATTGCTTTGGGGTCTTGAAGGATATTGGCACCCATGGGTACCTACCACCCACCCTCATTTTGTGCCCCTAGGTGCTCTACATAGGGAATAAGGGGTCAGTTTGTGTCCCCATTATACCCTATGTAGAACCTTTTAGAACCAGCTCAAGTTGCCATGTGGTTCCTGTGGTAACTGGCACCCAAGGGTGCCTACCACCCACTCCAGTTTTGTGCCCATAGCAGGCTGCAATCTAACAGGCAGTGACACAACTAAACAGACACTAAGATGCAAAAAAAAAAAAGCACAGAGACAGATCTGCCACCAGCACAGAGCACAACTGCAAAACCAAGCCTTCAGCCATGAAAAAGCAGCTGCCAGTCTGTGTAGACAATACTGAGCTAGATGGACTAGTGGACTGACTCAACATAAGACAGCTTCCTATGTCCCTAACTGCCAGTTCTTGAGCCCTCTGCCTGACTTTCTCCACCCAACTTCACATTTTGGTAAGGGAAGTTGGACAGAGGTTGGGCAAAGATTGGGCAGAGCACTCAGAAACTGGCAGTTGCCAGGTTTGGACAACATACCTGCCAGGAAAGTGCACTCCCCAGGAACCGAACATCCCAGTGATTGTGCAAAGCCACTCTTTATAATTTAACTCATGTCTGTTTTAGTGTGTGTGTGTGTGTGTGTGTGCGCTTTATGAAGCTACTTTCAAACATTCAGTCCCACACCTGGATCCTTAATCTAGTCACTGGAAAACTGTACCATATGCTTTATATGACTGTGTTGGACCACTCTCAGCCCCAATTCTATGTTTCTCTATCCATACACAATTCAGAGATCTGCTCCAAGAGAGAGAAGTCCAAAGCACTAAGAATCAAAAGTAACATTGCTGTAATAAAGGTAAATATTACCATACCGTTACCACCGGTACGTCTGGTGGTGACTCGGAACGGGTCTTTTCTGTAGCTGCTTCTGTTCTATAGAACGCACTCCCGGCAGATATCCACAGTTTAGGCTTGCTGTCGGCCTTTAAGAGAGCCCTAAGAACTTATTTGTTTGGCCTGGACTTCCAAGGCTTGTAAAGTGTTGTGTGTGTTTTTTTAAAGTACTGTACATCAGTGCTAGCCAACTGACTAAATCACTTGAAAGAAATCCTATTGAAATTAATTAGTCCTTTAGAGTAACGCTTGAGTAGAAATACTGAGTAACTTCAATTCTATTGAGTACTAGTGAGGAGGTTAGTCTGAATGTCATCCATTTTTATTAAGAACACTTTTATGTTGCTTTGAATCATCAAACCACATATCAGAGCAGTTTCTTACATGAACAGTTGAACCACAATACTAGCCCAAGTGCTCAAAAAGTTATCTTTTTTGGGCCTTTGCCTCAGTTCCACATAGAACTGAAATTTCCATCTTTATTCTATTTGAACAGATATGCTTTAAGAAGATGAGGTGTTGGGACATAATAAGGAATGCAACTGAATTACAAAGACAAATCTTTTAATGTTGAGTATGATGTCACTGTCACATCTAATCCTCTAGTTTCTCAGACAAATGTCAGCAAATGGAAAGAATTATTGTTTTCTGTCTCAGAGGGGTTTCAGAGACCCACTGTAAGCTAAAAGAAAGCAAAGCTGAAACTCAAATACAAAAAGACAATTACAAAAGCCTGTTAAATGCCTACTCCTGTGTCTCTATTACCATTGTACATCTCAATACACCCTGATCCATTGATTCCATGCATTCATCCCGATCCATTGATTTCTTGCATACATGTAGTTCTGATATGCCCCAGGATTTTTCCTGCCTGCAGGAATTCTCTTAAGTAGGGTGGGCAGAACTGTGCATGCAGAGATGTGCATGTGGAGCTACCTTATCCATTCAAGTGAATGGAAAGGCCTACTTGTACCAATGCAATTATTTGCACTAGGCTACTTTATTACTGTAAATTTTATAGGACTTATAGCTATAAATACTTTCATATATAATGAACAGTTCTTTCAGCTCTCCGCAAAGTGATAGCAGCAACAACAGAAAAGTGACAGCAGCAGCAGTAATAATAGTGGTGTAGCAGATTTAATGCAGCCTTTGTCTCAAAGCAAGCCCACATGAGGGGAAGAAAAATGCTGAATTATCCTCTCTCTTGCTTTCACCCACAAAGGCTGTTCCTTTAAACTTAAACTGTCCCTTTAGTAGCTCAATTCTTGCCACGCCTACTTTTTAACAGAGTTTACTCCTCTCCACCCTGGTGAAGTTCCAGGGAACTCTCCTTCTCTTTACTATTGGAAAAGTACTCAAAAACCTCCATGTGCAAGCCTCCATGTGCTGAAAAAACTTGGTAGAGTTGCTGAGCAATCAAATTGTGACATGTGTTGCACCAGAGTAAAACCCCTTTTCCTGAGTTAAAAATCTGTTCAGAAACAAGTAAAATCCAAAGAACAAAAAGAGAAAAACATTATTCAAAATACTACAGACTGCTTCCATCCGAGGCTTTCTCAGCTTTTAGTTACAGGTAAAAGATCAGTAGTTGCAAGAATACTTCAGAAAGTACCCTAGTTGCAAGGAACAGGGGATACAGAAACCCTTAAAAGCCCCTTTAGGTTACAGAGACTTTTGCAGCACCCTGGATGGACTTAAGCACCGGCTTAACATTTCTTATGTTACAGATAAACAAACTTAGGAAAATAGCAGGGATGAGCAGAGCACACAAAAAGAAAGATAAGTTTCTGATGCTGCTGATTAACAAACCGTTCCCTAGACTAAATCCACTTTTCCTTGAAAACTCACCCCTCACCTGATGAGCTTCAAGTATCCTGCAATCCTGTCTCCCAAGGATCTGCAGTCCTTTTCAGTAGCCAACTCCATGGCTACCCATCTTGTTGCAAGCCGAGCCTGGCTCCAACCGAGAACAAAGAACCCCTTCTCTTCCTGCTGCAAGGCCCTCTAGGTCCCACCTACTGTGTGCCAAGTGGCTGATCCCTAGAGGTCACTGCCTGTCAGTCAAGACAGAGTTCACTTCTGGTTCACTCTTTAGGGAAGGGAGGGGCCATTCACTACAAGTGGTAACTAACTTCCTAGAGAGAAGTCGCTTTTGTGACTAATGCTGCAAGCATGTAGAAAAGGAAGTGTGAATGCAGTGCCTTACCTTCCAGACTAAAGCTCCAGTGGCACCCATGTATGGAGAAGCCATTTTTGTCAATTCACCCTCAAGTGTCAACTTCACCCTCAAGTGCTCTGTGATACCTGAAAATATGTTCCTAAGGATCACGAAGCCTACCTAAATTTGGGTGGACAACAAAGGTAAAGGAATGTTGGGAGGAAGGCACTAGAAGTGAAAGCAAGCAAATGAAGTTACAGATACTTGGGATTCGATTCCTTCAGAGATGAAGATGAAGGGGCAAAGTTAAAGGCCTCACAGAAAGTTGGTCTGTGTAGAATCCAGAGGAAAGAGTTGTGGTATGCAAAGACAAGACAGTGGAGTTGAATCAGGAATATTAACCATTTCATGAGACAGATATTATTTACAGAGAGGCATGTGCAGTCTGCCTTCAGTGCTCTTGCTGCTGGCTATTTGTTAACCCCACCTCTACTCCAGGACTGGGATAAAAGTAACTAACACACCATTCAAAAGCTGACCTGGATCAAGGAATTGATTAACCAAAACCACAACAGTTTGGATAAGAAATCTGAAGGGGCAGAGGTTCTACCCATTGAGGCTATTCTCATGACCAGAAGAAACCAGGCTAAGGGAGCCTAGCCCGGTTTCCCCCGGTCATGTGCTGCAACAGAAGCTGCATGGCTCCCAGCAGCAAACCTCCCTAAATGCCCCTCCTCTTAAACAAGTTTAGCAGAGCAAGCACTGTGGCTCCTCGCCATGGTGACTCATGAGGAGACCCACGACCAGGAGGGGGTCTCCCTAGCATGTACCATGCACTCATGTGGGGCATGCTGGGATTTCCGGGGGCCAGCCAGCCCCCAATCCCCGCCACCCCATCAGCTCCGTGTTGGAGCCGGTAATCGTGTGGGTGGCTAATCTGGCCAACCAGGGTGAGCCGAGTGCTTGTGTGCAGGGACAGTGAGTCAAGCCCACTCTCCCTGCCATACCCCTTACAGCTTTTCACACTGCTCCTGTGGAGAGCCTCAGTGTATGTTCAGGAAGGCTATTACTGACACAATGGGTGGCTTCACCTGCAATGGCAGGAAGTAAGTCCAGGCGAACCACCAGATGCTGCTGGGCATGCACTCCTGATACTGCTGCCATTTCTGTGACTACTGAAGCCAGAAATGTCGGGCACTTGTAAGACAAAGAGGCTGTTCTCACAATTAGTGAGAAGAGCCTCTAGCGGGTTTGCAGGGAGAGCAGGCTAAGTAGAGGAGCAGGGGAGCCCGCAGACGAGCGGGCTCCCCGCAGACGAGCAGCAGTCTGCTCTGGGAGGCCTCAGCGGCCGCCCACACAACTACCAGCTCCATCACAAAGCTGGCGGGGTCTGGGAGGTTCGGAGGCCATGTGGCCCCCAGAAGCTCCAGCATGCCCTGCACGAGCACGCAGGGCATGCTGGAGAGACCCCCAAGCCGGGAATCTGCTTTTGAGCCTCTGGGTCAGGGGTCTCCTCGTGAGTTGCCATGCGGCACAGCCACACTGCAGCAACACACGAGTAAAAAAACCGGGTTTGCGGTGCACTCACTCCCTCAAACCCGGTTTAAGGGCAGGGGTTCTTTTGCGAGTTACCTGCTTAGGAACCACCAGGCTTGCAGTTGAGCCCGGTGGTTCACATGATGGGAGGAAATCAGGCTAGCCTCTGCTAGCCCGATTTCCTCCCATTGTGTGAATAGCCTCAGCGAATGTCAGTTTCCTACCTCAGCCCAACATTCTTAACCAACATTTGAAGTTGACTTGACAATGTCGGGCTGAGGTGGGGAACCAACATTCTCCACCCAACATTTCTGGCTTAAGAATTCACAGATATGGCAGCAGTAGTGGGAACACACACCCAGCAAAAACCAACAGCTCTCCTTTACTTGCTTGGTGCCATTACATGTGAAACTCACCAGTGTGAGAACTTCTTTGAGAGTCTCCTATTCAGTCATTACCATAGCCAGTAGGAGTTTGTGTGGATGTTGGAAGCATTTTTCTCCAGAATCATTTCTGGAGAAAAATGCTCTGATAGGACTCGCATCACTTCAGAACTGATTATCAGTTTGATACAATGCACAGCCCTAATAGCTAGTATACTTTGGGTGCAGATACATATACACAGTCTTCTCTATTTCCAAATGAGCCAATGGAAATTTAGGAGTTTAAAGCTGGTTGATTTTAAAGCTGAATGTTTTGAATCAGATCTTCAACTCATTTGAACTAGATATTCTGCCCCATTTTCATGTTTGTAATTACGTAGGACATCTTAGTCTCTTTTCCCAGTTTTTCATTAGCTTGTATCAAATGGAATAATTCTGCCTCACATATAAAGGTTACATATAGGTAACCTCACATATAGGATTTTTTCTTTCCTATGTGTGCAAGATGTAGATTTATTTTAAAAAATTGTTGTAGGTGAAAGCAGTAAGTGAATTAATTTACAGAAATGACAGCTACCCTATACAGAGATTGACATTTATTGTTTAAAGGGACTTAACAAAAACCTTATCTTAATCATGTATACTGACTAGGACATAAATGGAAGTTGCCAGGCGTCTCCAAACCCCCTTTCCCACCCAGGCTCCTCAGAGTAGTGTTCTGAAAAATATAAAGATAAAATCTGTACTTCTTTTTTCCTGATTAGTTTTTCTCCTCCTCTTTCCTCTTAGTAATAAGGGTTAACAATGTAAATCTCCCACCAGCTGGTGTTTCACAATGAGAAAGCTCTTGGGAAAATTACTCTCTTGCTGACAAAGGAAGGCCAGTGCCATTTACATAACCACATAAAACCATGTCACAATGAAATTAGCCCTATCAGGATCACACCAGAGAGACAGAGAAATCCTTATTAAGATCCCCCTCCCTTACATGCTATGGGCCTACTGCTTTGTGTTTTTCTAATTAGAAAATTCTGCTGCTGACTTTGAGTCCTTAATTCTTTGGAGTCTAGTAAAGATGAAGTTATGATAGGTGATTTTTCTCTATTCAACCTTTTATAAATTATATATTACTTTATAACAAGGGGCTAATGATGAGGAGACAAGAATTCATTTCATTTTAAAGGAAGTATTGTGCTACCCTTGGTATCATTATCATTATTGTTATTGTTATTGACAATTTTACATTTGCAATTGCACTACTATTTAGCTTTTATATTTCACTTTTAAGTTGCAAATATTGAAAAATATTTTATCAGGTTCACCTCTGCAGTTTCTGTAATGTAGATCCCTATTATTCCCACTGTATTACCATTACTATTTTTAAAAATTACTGTTATATATTATTTACTGCCATCATTACTACTATGATTAATACAACCCCAAAACACACGGACAGAATCAATGAAAAGACTGATTAATCATATCTGAAATGATATATGTTAATAATTGGGAAAAATTGCCAAGAAGTCATGGACAACTTTAACTGAAAGGAAAATAGCAGATACTGTGAAGAAGGCCATCAAAAGATAATTCTTGACCATGACAAGCTGTTCTTTGTTTCCTACCTTGTAACAACGAAAACAACAACTATAATGCCTATTGACTTCCTGTGTCAGATTCTTGACAGCTTTTGAGAAACAATCAATTTGTGAGTAGTTTCAACCATTTCTGTAAAAACTCTTTACGAGCATTGGGTAAGGTTACAATCTGTTTTCATGGCATCTTTTCTCTGCCGGATCATCCATTTTACAATGTTACTAACTATACATTATTCATGATTCATAGCTGGTCAACTAAGCCAAATGCCATTGTTTCTATTCTCTGCTCATGTGGCTGAAAAGTCTGGGATTGGAAGGATGAGAGAGAAGAACATAAAAATAAGGTGCACCGGAGCCTGGCAAAACCAGGAAGTTAGCATATTGGTTCTAAAATGAATGTGAGACATTTGAGATCTGTCAGTGTTTTAATAAGCATCCATTGTGGAGCCTTGTATTTGTACAGAATCACAAGCATTATTATACCTAAAATGAAGAGCACTTATGTAAAATCATTATTTGTTATGCTTCTGATTCTCCTGGCAATTGCTAACTAGAAGAGATTGCTAAACAATAGTAAGTTTATTCTGCAGTGAAAGCGTGTTATTGTTCTGTTTATTTAATGAGGAAAGCAAATCATGGGTCTTGATTCATTATAATTAGTATAAGTTATATTAGTACATTTGCAGGGAGATTCTGTGCATGTACTGTACCTCTAAAACTCTCATTCTCTGTGTGTGATGTGTTCTGTAGTGAAGTATCTTCCTTTTGCTTGGTTTATAACAAATGCTGTTCATTCACCTTGACACACTGCTTGCTCTTGACAGCTCCTTTACGCTTTATGGAAAGCTACAAAAGAGAAGTTTTTACCTGTGGGTTGCAATCTGTGTAGCCATCTCAAAACAGAATTCTCGGCATATTTTTTGCTATTCGGACTTACTAGGCTTCCTGTCCTGGTGTCATGTTCCCACCAGGCCAGGCAGTGATCAATGTGGGTTTACAGCACCAAGATTATCACTGAAATCCCTTGGGGTGCTGCCACAAGCAAAGGTGTGAACTGGCTGGAGCAAGGCCAAAGTTGGTCAGACAAGAGTGCTGTTGAGCAGAACTGGTAGGGACTGAGCCATGGTGTTCTGGAGGTCTAGTAGAAGACTCAGGTAACTGGGCTGCAAAGAGCAAAGCTTCTGGGCAAGTCTTCTAGGAGCTGGAAGGAGTCGTATTGAGAAGTGAGAACTGCTAGCCTTGTTCTCCTGCAATGTTGCTGGATCTTCCTCTGGATCCGGCACCAACATTTTTCTTGCAGCTCTAGTGACAAAGGAGGTGGCACCCTCCTGGATGAGGGTTTGGTGGTTTCTACCCCTCCATCGATTTGTTTGGTCTGTATCCCTTATGGCTGTGCTGGCAGTGGAAACTTGATTTAAGGGCTTTACTTTCTCAGAGTCTATAATGGAGTTGTCAGGTTCCCCTGCCATTCCTTGCTCAAGGTTGCTCTTGAGGAGGCTCTTGGATAAAACCCTGTGGGGCCTCCATTGGAGGATTTCCTGTCTGGTTTGGTTGGGATGACTGAAGGCTCAGTAACTGGAATGGGAGCATCAGGATCCTGCTCTGGAGTTTGGTTCATTGGTCCCCACTGTTGTGGTGTTCATCATCAGAGGAGGCATCAAAGATTTCAGGGCAAATCTGACATCTGGCTTTCTTCAGTCCTTCAGGTTCCTATTACCTATAACCTGAACATGTTAATGAAACTATGGACATGACTATGAATGTGTAGGGGGCATGGCCAAGCAGCTTGGGAAGCACAATTCTTACTACAAGCATGCCACAAATGGAAAGCAGGCTTTAAAGGTTATGCAAAGCACATTATGCCAGAGTACCAAAGCAGATGAGCCAAGTCCATACCTTCCAGCATTTCACACATGAAAACAAAGGTAAACTTGTAACAACCAGTTCTCATACAATTCCTCATCTTATTAATGTATTTATTTTTCTATGTAAGCTGCTTTGATAACTTTGGTTGAAGAGTGGTATATAAATATTCAGAGTAGTCATCGTAGTAGTAGTAAGGATTACAGCCCATACCCTATGTTTACTATCACACATTGCTGAAGACTGAATTCCACACACTATATGATGTGCACTGCATTGTGTCTTAGTTGTGGTATGCCTATTTACATGCAAGTGCTCTAGAAACATGATCCACCCACTCACATGGAGATTTACTTTCTAGAGATGCTGAAGATGGAGCTAAGGACAGTGATTTATCATTGAAATGATTCCTGAAAATAAAGACTGCCCCTAGTATCCTATGTTACATTTCCTCCTTCCCAGTAATTCTTCTTACTTCCTTAGTTCCACACACAGTCCTACTATGAATCTGAGCTCCTGGTTTCATCTCACATTCTTCCAGCACTGTGAGGAATGTGAACCCCTCTCTCTAAGATGGTACAAAACCACCTTCTTGACTTCCCCTGCCATTTAGCAACTTTGGATGGCAACCACATGTAGGCCCAAAGCTATGGAATTCCATGTATTTGTAAATTTGCCAACAGTCAAGCCTTAATCAAATTTTGTAACTCACCTGATTCAGCTGGTTGGTGGTGGTTGCAGTTAAGCCTGAAAAACAGACAAAGGATCTGCTGTTTTTTGTGTGTTTTAATATGATTTTAATGTTCTCTTTTATTTTTAAAAAACTAAACAATTCAATTCAATATATACAATAACTAAAAAAGCAGTGCAACATAATTGGTGCAATAAATAAACCAGTGCACATACATTAAACAGCATAGTTTCTGACATATTATTTAATATACTAACATATTGGTGAGGTTTGAAATTGAAGCCTTCATAATAGAGTATAGTGACTTATTTTACACAAAACGGAGTGAAATGCAAATAGATACCTTTATAGGACAATTGACATCTGACTGACTGTTGAATTGTATCTGCAGTGTTAACAAATGTCACCTATTATTTGCTATGAAGCCAAGTGAAGCCTCATTCATAGGAAGCTAAATTGTTGCTATGTATTAAAGAACACAAAACAGTGAGGCCACAGTCTGAAGTAGCAGTGAATGAATACAGACAACATCGCTTGTATTGTGTTCTTAAATGAGACATTTACTTTATTAAAAAAAATGACAGGTGAAATTATAAACTGGGAACCTTGCTTACTTACGGGAAGGTAGCACTGATAGAACACACGCACAATTTTTTTCCATACAGCATTAAGAAAAAAGGCAACTTTTTTTTTAAGCCAAGGATGCTATCCAAATAAAAGTAGATATAGAGACTATTCTGGGTGGGATTTGTGCACCGCCTAGAGATTTATATTTTTATTATTTTTATTTATTTTGTTGAACACATTTGTATACTGTCCAAAATGCAAGTCTCTGGGCAGTTTACAACAAAACAATACAAACAGATAAAAAGATTAAAATATTACAACAATTAAAATTTAAAACATTAAAACACAATTAAAACAATATCTAATTAAAAGTCTGGGTGAACAAATGTGTCTTACTGCCTTTTAAAAAGTTGTAAGAGATGTGGAGGCTCTTATTTCAGAAGGAAGTGTGTTCCAAAGCCTCGGGGCAGCAATGGAGAAGGCCCGTCCCTGGGTAGTCATCAGACAAGCCGGTGGCAACTGCAGATGAACCTCTCCAGATGATCTCAATGGGTGGTGTGGTTCATAGCAAAAAAGATGTTCTCTTAACTACCCAGGGCCCAAGCTGTTTAGGGCTTTATAGGTTATAACCAAAAACTTGTATGTTACCCGGAAACTTATCGGTAGATCTTTTAAGATAGGAGTGATACAGTCTCTCCGAGATGAACCAGAGAGCAACCTGGCTGCCGCATTCTGGACCAACTGCAGTTTCTGGACTACATACAAAGGCAGCCCCACATAGAGTGCATTGCAGTAATTAAGTCTGGAGGTGACCAGCAGATGTACTACTGTTCTGAGGTTATTTATCTCAATAAATGGACGCAGCTGGCATATCAACTGAAGTTGACAAAAGGGACCTCTGGCCACTGCCTCAACCTGGGACACCAGGGAGAGGTTTGTGTCCAGAAGCACCCCCAGACTGTATACCTGTTCCTTCTGAAGAAGTGTGACCCCATCCAGAACTGGCAGGTCAAAATCATCTTCTGAGTTCCAACCCAACATAATAAGTACCTCAGTCTTATCTGGAGTCAGCCTCAGCTTGTTACCAGCCCATCACTGCCTCCAGGCAATCATTTAGGGAGGTTATGCCTTATCCTGATGATGTTGACATAGAGAAATAGATTTGTGTGTCATCAGTATACTGATAACACCCAGCACCAAATCTCCTGATGATCTCTCCCAGCGATTTCATGTAGATGTTAAACAACATCGGAGACAATACGGAGCCCTGAGGGACACCATATGAAAATTCACTTTTTGAAGAACAACAGTCCATGAGAGACACCATCTGGAATCTGCCCAAGAGGTAAGAGTGGAACTACCGCAAAGCAGTGCCTCCCACTCCCAACCCCGTTAAACGCTACAGAAGGATACTATGGTCAATAGTATTGAAAGCCACTGAGAGATCCAAAAGGACCAACGGAGTCACACTTCCTCGGTCAATTCCCAATTGGAGATCATCCATCAGGCTGACCAAAGCAGTCTCTACTCCATAGCCCACCTGAAAGCCAGTCTGAAACAGGTCTAGATAATCAGTTTCATCCAAGACTTCCTGGAACTGAGACACCACCACCCTCTCAATTACCTTGCCCAACCACAGAAGGTTGGAGACAGGCCTATAGTTGCTCAACTATGAAGAATCCAAGACAGGCTTCTTCAGAAGTGGTCTAATTTAAGGCAAGCAGGCATCCTGCCCTACGTCAGAGAAGCATTTAGGATCTCTACTAGGCCTTCTACAACAACCTCCCTGCCAGTTAGTATTAGCCTGTTGGGCAAGGGTCAAGAGAACAGGTGGTAGGCCGCATCGCTCCAAGCAGTTTGTTCACATCCTCATGAGTCGCAAACTGAAACTGATCCAGCCTGACCACATAAGAGGAGTCACTGTACACCTCAGATTCAGTCACTGCAGTAATTTGTGGGGTCTAAATTCAAGTCGACTCAAATACAAGAGATTTTATCCACCCCAAAAATAATTAAACATGTCACAGCGGGTAGAGGGTTCCAAATTCCATTTCAAGGGAGGAGGGGCACATACTAGCCCTCTCACCACCTTGAAGAACTCCTCTGGACATGAACTTGCAGATGCAATACGGGCTGAAAAGAATAGCTTCTTTGCTGCCCTTATTGCCAGAGCACAGATCTTCAAATGTGCTCTATGTTGTAATCTATCGGATTTGAGTTGAGTCTTCCTCCACTTGCACGCCATTCTTCTACCTTGCCGCTTCAGCCCCTGTAGTTCTTTCATATACCGAGGGGCCAATTTTGAAGCGGGTCAGAGAGGATGCTTAAGAGCAATCATGTCTACTGCCCTGGTGAGTTTGCTGTTCCATTTCTGCACCAGGGCATCAACAGGGTCGCCAGCAGAGCCAACACTAAATCCCTCCAAGACTTCTTAGAACCCTATTGGACCCAAAAACCTTCTTGGGCAGACCATTCTAATGGGCCCCTTGCTCCTGCGAAGGTGGGGTGTGACTGTGAGTCCAACCTTAACCAGATGGTGGTTCGTCCATGACAATGAGGAAATCACAGGAGTCCCCACCCACGGAATACCACTTTGATCAGAGTGAAAGACCAGATCAAGCATGTGAACTGCAATGTGCGTCAGTCCCGAGACCGTTTGGGATAGGCCCATAGTTGTCATGGCTGCTATGAACTCCTGAGCCGCCCCAGACAATTTGGTCCCAAAGTGGACATTGAAGTCCCCCAGCACCACAAGCCTCACAAGTCACAGACTCTAGCACCACAAGCCAAACCTGAAAGCAAATCCATCAGCTCAGTTGGGGACTCCATTGGGCAGCGGGGCAGCCAACAAAAGTTCCAGTCTGTCCCTGGTCCCCAAACCTAGGTACACGCATTCAATATGGTCAGAAGCTTCCACAGGGATCCTGGTCAGGGAAACATTATTTCCTCCCCCAACCAAGTCTCTGATATTTACCAGGTCTGCCCCTTCATCCAGAATCAAATCATGGATGGTTTCCAACTTATTCTGGACAGTCCTGGCATTACAGAGGAGCATGGTGAGGTTCTGTGGGAGGTTGGCTCCCCAAGGTCAAAGAGCTAGTAGGACAGCCGGAAGGGGAAACAGCTAATAGATTTCTGACTTTCCTTCCCCTGTAACGACTCACTGGCCTGCCAACTTTACTTCTTCTACTGACCATGACCAACACCACCAGAATAGCCACCCCACAGTCAGTGGACACACCCCTATTTTCCCCAGCCCCAGACAAACCAAGACACATCTGAAACACCTAAGACCTAAAAAACAACAGATGCACAAAAAACAAACAAACAAAAAAAAAACCCACCCCAAAAAACCACAACCTGGCCTTCATCCTCGTTGCCCCACCCCCAAAGTGGTATCCCAAAGAGGCAACCCCATTTGGTGTCACCTCTTTGGTGGCAAGCAACCCCACCTGTGGCAGGTCCACCACCACAGAGCAGCAGCCCTTTTATAAGCCCGGAAAGATGGCTAGTCTGGGCAGCTGGTCCTCGAGAACTGCTGACTCACTCCCTCTGGCCCCGATAGCACACTCACCCCAATTGGACTCACCCACAGGGCAGCAACCACAGCCCCACACATTAGGGGGCACACAGGCTGGCAGACTGACAACAGCAGATAGCAGCTACACAGGCTCTCACCACTGGGCAGCAGTTGTCTCTGGTGCATATCAGGTGGTATAAAAATATGATGACTAAATACAATAATAAATTCACATGATCATGTCAAAACAGGCTAAGGAGCCCAGTTCGGTTTTGCACGCTCATGTGAGCCACTAGGATCATGCCCAATGGCTACATGGTGGCAAACCCGCCTATGAAGCCTCCTGCTAAAACGAGGTTAAGGGAGCAAGTGCTCCCTTACCTTAATTTTTTTGATCGTATGTCAGCCACAGCTGGCACACTCGGGGGTGGGGGGAGTATTCCAGCAATGCAACGTGCACTTGTGTATTGCATTATTGGGACTCCTGGGGATAGGGTGACACATCCCGACCCCTGGAGCTGCCAGATGAGCCACAGGAGAGAAGAACAGGAGATCGTCTGCAGGGAAGGTAAGCTTAACCCTCCTTCCCTGCAGACAGGTTCTTATTTGATTAGAGTGCCTTTGAGTGCCTTTCAATTTGAGTGAAAGTATACATAAAAATTATTTGGCAATGTGGATTGAATATCACTTAGGCAATATACCAGAATGATTCTCTGCCTGTGACACATTCCCACCACCTTCCTTGCTCGTTTATAAACATACTTAGCATTTATGCAATAGCTTTAAAATTTTCAAAGACTTACACTAGTCTGTATTGCCCTTAGTCAGGACAATTTGTCACAGATGAGCTTTTAGATATCGCATTTTAACTTCCATTCTTTATCACAGTCCGCTTTCCTGATGGTGTTTGCCTTCTAGTCTATTTAGCCCTATTTTATTTAAGACTGAGCCCAAAATGGCACCCCCATTCACAGGCAGCAAAAAGTGGGGTCATTTCAGCCATTTTTTGATGGGGAAGTGGGCAAAATATGAATGTTACCTCAGGAAGCGTCACTGCTTTCCTGGAACATGGAAGCTGTCATAATATTTTTCACCCAGAATCCCCTGTTGTGCAATGTTAGGCCATGACACAGCACTGCATTAGGAGGGCAATTCAGAAGGAAAATCAGTGACTGGTGGCCACTGGCTGCTGGGAGGTAGTGCTGCTTCTGCCCTGTTGAATATGGTAACAAGAGATGTGAATTTTGGAGAACCTTTTGGCTCCTACATATGATCAAAGTCTGAGTTAAAGTGTAACTCAGAGGACAACTTTCAGTTCAGCCATTGTTTTATCGGACTGGACTGTCACAGGAATTGGGGGTTCAGTTCTGGCTCCCTGACTGTAATACAGCCCCTTTATGCCTGCTGATCTTCCTTGCCACTGACCATTGCAGCTTCACAAGTTACTAGGGCCTGATCTGACAGCTAGTCTGCAGTGTAGGGCTGGATTCATTTGTGGGACACTCGGGTCCGGGTCTCACGATCAGTGAGACCTGGTTTTTCCTGGTGAGCAGGAAGAGCGGGCTAAGCCCACTCTCCCCGCTCACGAGCAGGCAGGGAGCCCTGGGCGGCCAGATCGGCCACCCACACGATGGCCGGCTCTGTGACAGAGTCGGTGGAGGGTAGGGGGAGTGGGGGCCGCAGCTACTCACGAGCCTAAAAAGCAGGTTTGCTGAAGCGCTTGCTCTGCAAACCTACTTTTTAGCAGGGGTTCTCGAGCAAGTTACCCGCTCAAGAACCACCAGGCTCGGCTGCGAGCCCGGTGGTTCTTACGACCAACAAAAATCGTCTAGGCTCTCCTAGCCTGATTTTTGTTGGTCGTGAGAATCCCCCCTCAGTCTAAAATTCATACAGACATACATGTGATTTGCCTTAGAAAACCACTATATCAGCCTAATTTACATCACAAGACAGTTGTGATGATAATACAGCAAATAACTTTGAAATACTTTCTATAATAAAGAGTGGCAAGAGGATACCTTACTGATGGCAGCGCTACAGTGATTGTGCAGTGATCGTGTAGCAGCGGCTCCTCTAAGCCCTGCCTGGCAGCAGCCCATGATACCAAGGCATGGAGAGTGCAGGCCGCTGCCACCACTGAGGAGCTGCCGCTATGCTGCCATGCCGCCGCCACCCCACCTGCCCTTTGAACCCTTTTAGATGTAGAAATCACCTTTGCTTGTAAAAGGGAATCCTCACTGGATTCCCGTTTACAAGCATAACCCTGCGAATCGATTTGAACTGGTTCAACCACATGGACCAAACCTGCCAGCCAGTTCTAGCAAACTGGTTTGCAGACCGGTGGTTCGATTCAAATTCGGTTTGAATTCGAACTAAAATGCCCAAAATGGTTACATTCACATCCCTACTGCCTCATACGATCTTGTCTGTATCATATTGGGCTGTATGGTACTTCATCTGAGGAACAGATGGCTGTTTACATGCTTTTCCTTGTTGCTGATGATGTCACAAAACTCGCTTATCATACAATCTGGTGATGTACCATTAGCGGTGTACAAAATCGGATCAGTAAAACTGGAAATCATCCAACCCAAATCAGAAAGGTTCGAAGAGAGTCTGATCCCATACTTCCACAGCTCAGTCTCACAGTGAATATCCTGGTTACTCTTCAAAATGATTTTAAGGTTGATCTGATCCTGACCTCGGTCCCGACTCTGATCTCAACTCCAATTCCAACACCAACCCTAACATTCAGAAGGACCCTGAACTGACATTTGTGGGGTTGGATTAGATTGGATCCTCACATTTGCATTTGTGCACAGCCCTATATGATATATATGACCCAGCCACGCAAAATGGCCACTGCCACAGGAGAGAGGGCTGGAACAGCCTGAAAACAGGCCAGAATGGCCCTTGGAAGTGTGGAGGGAGGCCAGTGGGGGTAGACCCTCCTTCCCGCAGCTGCGGCAGCACACACACCCCCACCACCAAGGCTGCTAGTCCTGGGGGTGAATGTTTATTTTTAAAATGCTTTTTAAAAATTTAGAACCCCTGAACTGTTCCCAAGCCATCCTGTGGGTTCAGCTTGAGGTCGAGCTGAACCGGGTCTGGTCTGGTTCTATGGTGAACTGGCTCGACCTCGAGCTGGTTCACAAATCCCTAGGCATCTCCTTCAATGCTTCAGGCTGCAACTGCTCCAAGCATGCTACAATTAGTTCATCTTCCTTCCCACAAGTGCTTGGGGAAAGGGATGTAGAGGCTCTTTTAAAGAGAGGAGCATTGGGAAGGTAGTGTTTGCCAACAGAGGCTGCAGTTGAATATTGTTGTTCTTATCTGAATGTATATATTCAAAGCATACATGTGAAAGTGGCAGGGGGTTGCCTGTTTTTCTGAAACCTTGGCACTTCTGCATGAAATGGAGAAGAGTTGATGGTGGAGCCCTAAGAAGAGTCCACCATCAACTCTAAAAGAGGTCTACGATGCCTTTAAGTTTTATCTAATTCTGATTTATAATAATATATTTTGTTGATTTCCCATTATTTCCTATGGGCTATTGCATCCTATAAGGATGCATCGACCCGATAATGATGCATTGGACAATTTGGCGCAGACTAGTACAGTTACTGGATACACAATTCAATTATCACTTGAAGGCAATGGACTGGATCCAATAATTTTATCCTTGCTATTATTATGACCAGCCATTTTCCAGGAATGCTCACTGTTTCCTTCTGCATCTAGGGAAGTGGTGATATCTGTGCTAGACTATAGCACAGATATCACAATATCTATCCTAAGGTTTGGTGATCTGAGGGCCAAGTGAAATGAAAGCCCAATGGTATTTCAATGTGGGCTGCTTATCTTAAAGTTGTTCCTGCCTAAACAAGCATATTTCCTTTTTCTGGCTTCTCAACACTTACTTCTTGTGAGGATGACATTTACTTACAAACAATCAGAACCCTGTTTGACAAATGCAGTGCTAATGTCCGGCCTTTCATTCTTGTGAGTTTTATCTTTGCTTTTAGTCAGAAGCCAGGGCTCCAGTGATGCATGTTTCATCTTGTTTGGACTGATAATGAGAAAAAATAGCACACCAGAAACATCCTGAGGAGCACAAAGTTGTATTCATCTATCAGAGAGGGCATTGGTGCAACCTCCCCCCCCCCCCCCGCCCCGCACACATTCTAAGGGTAACAGTAGCATGCCACGATTGCTCATCAAAAAGCAAGCCGGTGAAGATCATCTCAAATCTTCTTTACCTGTCCTCTGAAAGTTCAGCAAGAGCTATGAGAAGTGGACCTTCTGTCGACATTGCCAGTTTGATAAAAAGCTCCTTACATAACCACAAAAATGCACCATCCCCCCCCCCTTTTATTCTTTCTTGTGTATTCCAAATGTTATAAGATTTCTCTTAGAGGCTACAAGTAACCATTTTAGCCAGTTATGCAGTGTGCTTGTCATATTTTGATTTCTGAATTTTACTTGTAGGTACAAATGAAACTGGTTTGTAACTTTTGTGTAACATTCCTAATTTCTAAATTGCCACAGTTTGTCTGTAGCACAAGATGGCCCCATTGATGGCCGTACATGTGTCAGAATTTCTCTGCCCAAGGCAAACATGATAATATACTGCAGGGCTGCCCTCATACATGCTTCCTTTCTCTCAGGGTTGCACTGGCGTGTATGAGGTGGACACGTAAACAGGTTAGAAATGCATGTGTACAAACATGCAAATCACACAAACGCACTCACTGGGGAACCAGGATTTCCATGACTCCCTGATGAATGCCAAGACTCACTGCTTAATGTATGTAGGTTGGCAGACATTTGCCACCATGTACAATGTGAAATGCCCCCAGTCATTAGAATGATGCCCTATTAAAGTTTTATCAATTTTTCTTCAGTTTTGAGCCAGTATGCACTTTATAAACAACTAGCTGACCTGGCACAGAGCATCTGCGCCCCTAGTTCTCCCTGTCTCCTCCCATCCTTCAGCCCAATTTCATTCTCCCCCCGTCCCAGTTCATGCCCCCCCCCCCATTCATTCTTCCTCAGTGGCCAGATTTCTCCTCCACACCCAGCGGCCAGCCAGCCTGGCCTCTAGTTCACTGCTGCCGTTGTCACCATCTTCTTCCCCGCCTGCTTCCGCTGCCGTTTCCCCGCCAGCCTCCGCTGCTGTCCCCCCTGCTTTGCTCGCCTGCTGCCATTTCCACCCTCTTCCCCCCCACCCGCCACCCCCTCTCTTCCCCCCACCTGCTGGCTGCGCCACTGCTCACCAGCATTTTGTTTCCCCACAGGCCAACTGGCCAGCTGCCCCTGGCAACATTTTCCCCCTTCCGGCCATCCCATCGCTATCCTGAACTCTCACGAGAGCTGCCACACATGGGATTAGCAACAGGTACTCCTAGGAGAGATAGATAGATAGATAGAATGCGGCTGTTCCCATGTGCACCTGAACCTGGGTTAGAGATGCCTAGCCTGGATTAGGCTGCATGTAAGAACCACCAGTCAAAGCCCCAATCTCAATGGCACCTCAGTGGCAAACCCACCAAAGAAGCCTCCCATCTAACTGTTCATGTGTCAGCACTGGATGCTTGCAGCCTCTGAGTGCACCCTCCCCCGCTCTTAAAGTGGCACCCCCGCCACCTTCAATCTGGCAGAACCGCCAGTTCTTTGAACCGGTTTCATGCACATCCCTAATGCTTATTTCTCCATATAGCTTAAGTAAGTGGTTACAACAGCAAGAGGTTGTAAATCATGTCCACCATTGGGCCCTTTCTCACATTCAGTGAGAAGGGCTAACTGGTATGCAAGGAGGAAAGCTGCTGAAACTTATCACCCTTGCAGATGATCATTGGGTCCGTGCTGGGCAGGTGGATCACACACCCAGACAGATACCGACTGCCCCAGGCAATGGAGGGTTGGGAGCCAGAATGCATCATCTCAGTCCCCAAAAATGCCATAATGCACTACACAAATGTGTGGTGCAATCTGGAGATTTCCCCGGTACTGGCTAGGAGCCCTGCAATATCTCAGCCATGGCTACAAGCTGACACATGAACAGTTAGATGGGGGCTTCTTTGGTGGGTTAGCCACTGAGGTGCCACTGGGATTAGGGCTGGTACTGGTGGTTCTTATGTGCAGCCTAACCGTGCATCCTAACCCAGGCTAGGCATCCCTAACCCAGGTTCAGCTGCACATGGGAACAGCCTCATTCTATCTTTATATATATATATTTTTTCCTCCTAGGTGTACCCATTGCTAATCCCATGTGAGGCAGCTCTCGTGAGGTGATAGTGATGGGACAGCTGGGAGGGGGGGAAATGGTGCCAGGGGCAGCTGGCCAATTGGCCTGCAGGGAAACAAAATGCCGGTGAGCGGTGGCGTGGCCAGCAGGTGGGGGGAAGAGGGCGGCAAGGGCAGTGGGTGGGCAAAGTGTGGGGGGACGGACAGTGGCAGAGGCTGATGGGGAAATGGCAGAGGAGGTAGGCAGGGAAGAAGACGGTGACAACGACAGCGGTGAACTAGAGACCAGATTGGCTGGCTGCTGGCTGGAGAAGTCTGGCCAGCAGGGGAGAATGTGTACCCTCCCCCGCTCCGATCAGTGATGTGTACACATGCATGCCAGTGAGCCCAGGCATGTTGGGACATCCGGCCATATACGGCCAACGGGGGCAACAGGGCGGCAGGGAGGTACACTGCCACCCTGTTCAGCTGTCTTACTGAAGGACACTGGTGAGGGAAAAGCGGTGGGAGGGATAAGTGCACCCTCCCCTGCTCTTAAAGCAGCACCCCTGCTGCCTTCGAACCGCCCCACCGCGGTTCCGTGCACATCTCTAACAAGCATTCCTGCTTGCATAGAAGGATCTGAGCTTGTGGTTATTCTGCTCGTGTAGGAGGCTATCATATTGCCCCCACATCTTTCAACATTTTCTGTAGCACCTCTTTGAAAGAGCTGATACGTGGAGATAGGTTAACTTATGTATACTTTTTACACAGTACCTAGTGGTTAATAGGTGCTATATAAATAATTCATATAATCATCTCTAACATATCTTTCTTTCACTTTGTCTTCCATTCACTTAGGTGTGCCAGATTCATTCATTACAATTAGTCACAAACCACTTTACAGTGTGGCCTAGAACTGCAAATTAGAATTATGTTTAAGCTATTCATTATGCACAACAGAGGTACCTGTGTATTTGATGTCCTCCGATCATTGATTAAGAATATAATGACTCAGGTCAAAGTTCTCACCGCGGTGTATCAACAGCCTTTGAAATCTGGACGTTAACTAGTAAATCCCTCTTGCATCCTGCAAATATAGGTGATTTCTTAGGAGTCTGTGGATTTTCATTTTTCCTCCAGTTTGAGAATTAAGTAAATGAGGAGTTCCACACTTTCTGTTCTATATGGGTATGCACAAAACCAGTTTGCCTGGTTCAGTCCAAGTATGAACAGGACTTGAACAGGACTGGGTATATTTGGTTTTGTTCACCCACAAACACCTCCCGCCCCCCCAGTTTGGTTCGAGTTCGAGCCAGTTTGTGGGTAATTTTTTTTAAAACAAACACACTGCCTCCAGGGGCACTGCCACGGCCACGGGGGTGTGTGTGTCTCTGGAGGTCCATTCTTCAACATTACATGTATTCCTTTATTTAAATTATCACATGGTATTTATTTCAAGATTTGCAGTGTATAACTTCTATATTAGGTGGCTGGGCAGTATACACTTAGGCTAGTACCTTATCCAGTAGTCTTTATGTTCCTGTGCAAATGTTTATTAGTAAATATCTTTTTTAGTACCAAGCAAAAAGAGCACAGAATCTTAAGCTAGCTTTTGAGATCTTCAGAACTCTTCATCCAAGCAAAAACCAGGATGGTCTTAGGATGGAATGGTATTAGGCAGTAGAGCTGCAGATCAGACATTAGTGAAGCTATTGCCCTATTTAAACCTATTTGTTATGTCTTGATTCCAGGTGTGGGGCAACTTAGCACACACTCTTAAAGTACCCCCTCCCTTCCCCCCTTTTTGGCAAATTAATGTTTTGCTGAATGTGTTCAAGAGAAGACCTTTGAACCTTGCAGTGAATTTTGCCTCATCTTACTCAATTCTCTCCAGAAATTACACCTTTCTATATCAGGGCATTTTTATTATAGAGACATCTGCTGAATTTATGCCTCTTAAGCATTTGTGAAGGGAACAGAGCCTTTGTCAAGAAAAAGGGGATACCCACAATAAGGACTGAGGTAATATGAGTGGTGGGGGTGGGATACACGTCAACCAGTTATTAACTAGAATACAACCAGTCCAGTATATATTTCATTGTAAAGTACATTTGTGACTGTATCTGACTGTTGACAGTGTTTAACAATGCCAAAGCAATAGCATACAGAGCACTCAAAAGGAAACTAATAAAATCATCTGTGCAGGGTTCCCCCACCTTCCCTGCTAACTTCTTATATACATTGCCTTTGTACTATCAATCACAGAATAATGATTGTCTCTTTCAAAGGGAAAGAAATCCAAATGCCAGCAAATTTCTACGGATTATACTAAAACAAATGTTCATTTAAATGCAAATGATTAACATTTCACTTACTACCTTGTACTGGAGAGTGGAATTGAATTAGATAGCAAAAGACATTATTTCTTCTCTACCAGGTAGCATAGTCTGCTTCTTTCTTGGTATTTTTCATTATGTGTTCTCACTTTCCCAGTTAAATAGATTAGGACAAATTATGCCATTCAGTTGCTTTTTGATAGCTGCTTGGACAACACCCTTCAGGTCCAGTTATGGATTTTAAACTCCATGAGTTATTGCATGTTCATATAAACACACAAAAACAGAGATTAGCATAATTCTTATGCATCCTCTGCCTTTTTTTAAAAAGCCATTTCCCAATGAATTGCTGTTCCATGCACTGATGTATTGATGTTTTCCTACTAGTTATCAGATGCAGTGCATGAATTAAGAACTTCATAACTTCTCCAGCAACAAAAAGCACAAGAACAAATCTGAGCTTAAACGCTATTAAACTAGGTACTTTTGATTCCCCTCCCCTTCCCAAAGAATTTGCTTTGAGACCCACTTTGAGAGCCAGAACAGAGTATGCTCAATGGATGTGTTCCCTCAACATATTTTCCTCACACACCTGCTAACTTGGCAGAGAGGCACCTTTTAATGTGGTGATTCTCTTTATTTAGCGGGGGGGGGAGTAACTGGCCCTATCCACCCCCAGCACAGTGCCTCCAGTGACTGTTGCTGGTGTTTCTCATGTTTCTTTTTAGATTGTGAGCCCTTTGAGGACAGGGATCCATCTTATTTATTTATTATTTCTCTGTGTAAACCACCCTGAGCCATTTTTGGAAGGGCGGTATAGAAACCGAATAAACAAACAAACATATTGTGTTCACACCAGAAATCTACAATTCCATTATCTTACATATACGTTTTTTGCATATCTCAGTTTCAAGCAGCAGGGCACTGGATCATAAGATCTGTAGTATTCACAATGGAATTTAAATTCAGACGTTGAAATAGTTCTTGGTAGTCACATTGAAGGTGAGAGATTGTATGACTTAACCTTCCTCCATATTAAATCAAAATGTTCTTCGCCCATAGGAAACTAGAGATCAGGGAGATTTCTAGCCTAAATTTAAACAGAATATTATTCCTAGAGAAGGATGCGATAGCCTTACCTGCAATCTGAAAGTGGCATAGTCCAGTAACAGGATCACCAACTCACTACTGGTTGTGTGAACTAAAATGATTCCCTAATTCTTGAACTTGTCTCATTTCTGGATCCTACTGTCAGTGGCTGACATCTAAATTAATATTCCATCAGTAGAATTGCCACTTCTGCAAATGGGAGTTGTGCTAACAGAAGAGTTCCCTGTCCTAGCATAATGACTCTTCTATTCACAGTAGTGATGTTCTTCTGATGGAAGAACATGGCTCTGATGGAAGAACATGGAAGGACATGTGGCTCCCATCTTTATTAGACATGGGACGAGGATGCCACAAAGTATTCTTGAATGATTCTCACGGTGAATATGTGAGGTGGGAAATTCCAGGAGTATCCTACTGAAATTCCAATGATTATTAGAATTTTCTCCAAATAATTCTCATGCTGTGGTTTCATTTGCTAATGAAAAGGTAATCTGCACCTTTTTTGCAAATCAGTTACCAGCGTAGCACCAGGAATTAGTGTCTCTCAGCAAGGGAGTTAGAGTCATGCTTTTTCTGAAAAAGGCAGTTTGTTTTGAGGTATGGAAGAATTTTTTTTTTAATTAATCAATTTGATTTTTAATGGAATTTTTATGGAGCATGGACTTGACACAAGATTGCCTGGTTAGCTTAGTCGTTGAAAAAGATAATTGGACATGGGTTCTTTTCTCACTGATCTGAAGACTGTGGTGTGGCCATGCTCAGATTTATACCAAGAAATTGGTACATTATGACTGTAAATTCTTATTATTTCCATGAGGGTCACCAGCTGGGGTTGGACTCTAACACCCGTCACCCTACCATCCATTACAGCAGGGAATGATGGGAGCCACAGCTGGATATCCAAGCTTTAGGACCCAAGTTTTAGAGACTCCCACCTCACCTTGCATCTCATATCACTTCACCTCGGCTTCAGCCTTTTCTAGTCTCTGAGGCTGGAAGTGAGGTATGGCAGGAGTCTGGAGGTGAGGCAAGGCAGGTGAAGCAAGGCTAGGCTGTAGGCAAGGTTAGGTGAGGCTCGGAGGGAGGCTCAATGCAAGATGAGGTGGAAGGCTTGAGGTGAAGGCTCAAGGCAAGGCTGGACTCCAGAGGTGAGGTGAAAGGTTTGAGGCAAGATTGGAGGCTGGTGGCAGAAGGCTGGAGGCAAGGTGAGGCTGGAGGTGGGCCAGAAGGGAATTGAGGTGGGTCTAGGGATAGAGGTAGGAGGTGCAGTGAGTTGGGAGACTGGAGAAAAAGTTGGAGGAAAGGCTGGAGGAAAGTCAGAAGGTTTGAGGTGAGGTGGGAGTCTGGAGGAGAGGCTGGAGGTGAGGCAAAGTGGTAGCCTCTAGGTGAGGCGATGAAGGAGGCTGGAGACAAGGCAAGAGGCTGGAGACAAGGTGGAGTGAGAGCAAAATGGCAAAATGGGAAGCCAGAGGCAGGCTAGGGTAGAAGCTGGAGGCAAGACAAGGTGGGAGGCTGGAGGTGAGGCAAGGAAAAAGGTTGGAGGTGAAGCAAGCAAAGGTGAGGTGGGAGGCCCATGACAAGTTGAAGCAGGAGGCTGGAGATGAGCCAAAGTGCAATGAGAGGCTGGAAGTGAGGATAGGTTGGAGGCTCGAGGTGGGGCAAGGTTAGGTTGGAGGTGAGACAGGAGGCAAGATTGGATGTTTAGTGAGGTTGGAGGTAAGGCAGGAGCCTCAAAGTAAGGCGACACCAGGTGGGATCCTGAAGGCAGTGCAGGAGGCTAGGCTGGTGTTGAGGCTAGAGGTGAGGTGAGAGGCTGGAAATGAGGCAAGGTGGGAAGCTCAAGGTGATGAGTGGTGGGAGATTGTAGGCATTACAAGGTGGGAGGCTGGAGGCAGCATCACCTCCGGCCTAGCCAGAGCCTAGCTGGAGGCAAGGTGAGGTGAAGCGAGGCAGGAAGCTCGAGGTGAGATGAGGCAAGAGGCCCAAGGCAAGGCAAGGCAGGAGTCCCTCAAGCTTGGATCCCCAGCTGTGGCTCCCATCAGGCCCTACTGCAGTGGTTGATAGGTGATGGGTGTTGGAGTCCAGCCAATGCTGGGGACCCACAGGGAAATAATAGAATTTTATATCTGAAAGGTACCAATCTCTTTGTTTAAATTTTAGCATGGCTGCACCACAGTCTTTAGAGCAGTGGGAAAAGAACCCATGTCCAATTCTCCTTCTCAGCCACTAAGCAAACCAGGCAACCTTGTGCCAATCCCATGCTCAGATTAAGAAAAAATCAAATTGATTAATAAAAAATAAATTTATTCTTCCATGCCTTAGAAAAACCTGTCTTTTTCAGAAAAAAACATGACGCTTCCTCCTCTGGTGAGAGACACTAATACCTGCTGCTAAGCTGGTAATTACTGGTAATGATCAGTTTCCATTCATATGTAAAAGACCACAGAGTTAATCTTTCTCAGAACCATCTTTGTGCCATGAAGCAATAGGATTTTACGAATTCGAATGTTGTCTGTCTTTGAGAATATCTGTGGTTGAGAATTTATTGATGCAGTGTTATTCTTTTCTCAGTTCTTTCCTGCAGCAGGTGCAGAATATTTTTTTTAAATATCAACATGTAGAATATTATTTTCCAAGTCTACTCTGAATGTCAGCTAGTCTTCTTATTGGGATTACCAATGTTTTTTCTGGTAAGCAATCACTTGTTCATTTAAGGTTTCACTTGGTAAGTAGCTGTCTCTATTCACTTGACAATATGTGAACATTTGGGCATAGATATTCAATAATGAGGTATACATGATCAGTTAATTTCTGTCTACTATGCACAGAATCTCTGTTCAACAAAGAAGTGCCAAAAAAAGTCTTTATTTGAGACTGGATGAGTACTTTGGGAATTAATTTAATCTGCAGAAGTGTACCTTGTACAGGAGAAGCAGGAAGACTGCCTGATGTTAGAGAACAAAAATGGATAGTTAGTGATGTCTAGTCATGCTTCCTTGTTGATGTCTGGAGACTACTATTTAGACTGAAGAAGTTTTCTTACTGCCAACATTTTTTCCCAGGCAAGATACTAAAAAAAAGCCAGATAGAGTTCCATACAAAAATGAATTCATGGCTACAGTTTGGAATTTTCCCTGATCATGAAGGCTGATTGTCCCACTCGACTCCTGTAAGTGCCCATTCTGGGCACACCATGCACCATTCACACAAGAGCCATATGTGCACAGTTGTACTCAAAATGGCTGCATTCACATGTAACATGGAACCATGGATCCAGTGGACCCATGATTCTGAGCCCCCTCCCAATTCTTTACTGAAGGACAGCCCACATAGCCAATTACACCAGAGTTGGAGGAGGAGCTTCCAGCAGCCTGTGGTTTTGAATTTGGATGTACCACAGACTGCCTGGAATCTCAGGTTGCAGCAACAAAATTCTCTAGAACCTGAGGTTTCAGACTGGAGTTCCAAATCTGAACCCTTGGTTTCATCACCATGCCTGCCATGCCTGACTCCAGCTGCCTGCATTCAGACGTAACGTCCATGGAACCTCAGGGCCATTCAAATGCGGTTTTGCATTACATGCAAATGTCGCATATTTATTTATTTAATTTATATACCACCCTTCCAAAAATGGCTCAGGGCAGTTTATAACAAAATAAAAACAATTAAAATCAATGAACAATTAAAATCCTATATGACTGGGCACAATTTTACTCATGGGCCATGCACCATCCTAAGCGCCATGCATCCAGCTTAACATGTGCATAGATCTTTTGAGAGTGATAGATTCTCATGCACAGATCCTCACGCAGAGAGCTCTTGCCACATGGCTGGGAATTCTGCTTTCCCAGGGTTTTATGAACACATTAAGCTGAATGCATGAAGTTCAGGAGCTGGACGCCATTCATGATCCTACTCATTTTCCCCATGTTCAATGTAATGTATAAAAAGTAGTCAGGAGAAAGTAAATGGCTAAATAAAAGATTTAAATTACAGTACCCCTGAGTGATCAGGCAATCAACAGCAAGTTGTTCCATTGGGTGGAAGGAGTTCAAGAAATTCCGTAGCAAATCAGAGTACATTGCAAATGACCCAAACCAACCAACAAGGAGGTGTGGCTAAGGTTCATTCCGCATATTGGTGTTTGTTAAAAATATAATGTGTATCCACCTGCGTGGTGAAATGTGAGGCCGCTACATGTCTTTTATCACTAGAGCTACTGCAGATATTTGATTTGGGGAGCCTTGTGGTTCCTCGCATCAGGAGTAGATACACATTCATATATCCACTTTCCTGTCATACAGTACCTGTATGTGGAATGCCCCAGAATTCCTTGGTTATAAACAGATTATCATCTCATATCCTTTGATCCAATTTTGTCTTTCAATACTCTTTTTAGGAATAAATAGATTCTTCTTACAAAACCTGCTCTTCAATCGGTGAGAATTGTAGCTGAATAAATACTGCTTGTTGAGCTTCTGTTAAGACTGGAAATGCAGAATTCCAGGAGGAATCCTAAATATTTAGGTAATGGAGGGAATGGCATGATCTTCAAAGCTATGATAAACAGATTTACTTAACCTTAGAAGCAGAAAGGACAGTTTCTTTTAAAGGATCTTGGGGTATATCAACATTAGAATAATGGATTTTCTTCCTGTCTTCTGTTCTTCTCTTATTCGTTTTTGACAAGTGTAGAACACAGGTTACTGAGTCTTGTTTATGATGACATTCCACCTACACATGAAGAAACATATAAAATATTTATCATATTCATCGCCTTCTCTTTGCTCAAGGACTGGCAGTAGAAAGGGGTTGTTTTTTTGTTTTTTTGCATAATGTATATCCGTTAGGATTAAAATGTCAAATGAATGTTCTTCCATTTGAAATGTATAGGTTTTGAGACATGTTTCTGAATAATTGGAGCGTCATCTCGACATTTCTATAGAAAAGCAATACTAGGCACTCTCGCTTTTTCCTGTATATTTTCTTTTGCAGAGGCATTATTCAATCTGCAGTTACTTTTCCTTGATGCAGGAGCGAGCTGCAGCTTACCGATTTAAAATGACAACCAGAAATGTATTTATTTGTCACTGGTTTAGCATTTTTGATCCACTTCAAAATATCTTCCATATCTGCCGCCACTCACCATTGCTGGAGCAATACAAGACATAAGTGTTAGGAACTCTTTTGCCTTATGGTCACATCCTAGATTATGTTTCCATGCAGGCAGGGATCACACCACTGTTTAAAAGCATGAGTATTTTGTTACGTGTGAATGAGCATGCTGACATCTCTTTCAACACAATACAAATATCTGGATGTATGCTGTGAGGAAGAGAGGAAGGGAGGGAGGGAGGCATAGACATTCTCATTATAGCAATAGCAATAGCAATAGCACTTACATTTATATACCGCTTTATAGCCGGAGCTCTCTAAGCGGTTTACAATGATTTAGCATATTGCCCCCAACATTCTGGGTACTCATTTTACCGACCTCGGAAGGATGGAAGGCTGAGTCAACCTTGAGCCCCTGGTCAGGATCGAACCTGACCAGGGTTCCAAATATATATTATACCAAATATATTATACCAAATATATTATACCAAATTTTATATATATATATATAGAGAGAGAGAGAGAGAGAGAGAGAGAGAGAGAGAGAGAGAGAGTTATACACAAGGGTGGACTTGCCTCTATGAGTCTGGCTGCTTCTCACATGCAAGGATGATCCAGCTTCTAGCACTGCTGCCACTGCTCATACAGCTTCTTCACAGTTTAAAGAAAGAAAAAGACATGTTAAGGTAAGCTGCCTCCTCTCCTGTGTGAATTTTGAAAAGTGGGCAGGCACCTCCTGTTGGGTGGGTGGGTGGGCAATGCCCGTTGCCCACCCTGGCTGGCTCATTCCAGTGGTGACAGTCACCTGTCACCTGGCTGGCCAGCTGGCTGGCTGTGGTAACAGGGGCGATCCCTGTCACCCAGCTGGCTGATTGGCTGTAGCTGGCTAGCTGACTCTGATGGTGTGCGCACATGACCCAGGCCATTGGCACCACTCCCTGCTTGGCTCCCTAAGCAGCCACCTAGTTTACCTAGCAGGCTGGCCCTGGCAGGACCCTTGGATACAACTCTAACTCTGAGAGCAGACAGCCCACTTCAGGAGTGCTACTTTCTGAGCATGTTCCAATAACTAATTGTGGGAGACAGGCCTGTAGGAAGCCACTGGTGGCACGGGCCTGTTTATGAAATGTTTCAGCCAGCACTGGGTTCCCAGCCTTCAGCCAGCACTGGCTCCCAGCCTTTCCAGACAGGCACAGGCGCTCTGTTGGCTGAAGAATCTTGCGAATGGGGCTGAGTGGCCTCGTTTCCACATATGGCCACATCCCCTACACCTGACGTCAGACACGGAGGCATGGCTAGGTTGGCTGGGGTGACTCAACAGGGAGTGGTGGATGGGATCTTCAGACCCATCCACACAATGGTGGCTCCACCCCCAGAGGGGAAGGAGGCGGCAGCAAATTGCTATATTTGCTATTGGAGCTGCAAGCATGCTTGTTTCTATTGCTTTTTCCATTACAGGGACTCTTCCACAAAATGGTTTATTCCAAATCTTTTCAAGCTCTTGCCTTACTTACTGACAGACTCTCCCCTAGGTTCCAGATGCCTACATCAGATTCTGAAGAAACTCATCAACCCTCTTTGGGAATTTTGTTGCTCCAGTCAGATGGACTGGAGCACCTCCTCGTGTTATTTTTGCAGTGCCGCCTGCTGCTAGCACTTACTTTTGCTTTAAGGTGGTCATGAAAAGAGATGGGAAATAAGGTTTAGCTAGCAGGCAGTGCTCCCAAAATAGTGGAAGGCAAGTTCTCTAAGTCTGGCTGGAGTGCTGAAAACTTGCAAGAAGTGATGATGACAGCATGGGTTACGCAAGTACGTTACTTGGTTTCTCTGCATTTGATTATTCCACACTTGAACTCTGGTTTCACTTTCAATATGTACACATTGGCTGAGTGCATGGATTGAGATGGTAGGTTTTGGCCCTGACTCTGATCTTTATATACTCAGCAAAAGGATAATTTATGTGCCCTCAACCATCAATTGATTTAATACTAATTTGTCCATTATGAGAGAAGAGCTGGTCTGAAGGAGAAGAGAGCAGGTCTTGTGGTAGCATGCATAAATTGTCCTCTTTGCTAAGCAGGTTCTACCCTGGTTTGCACTGAATGTGAGACTAAATGTGAGCACAGTAAGTTATGCGGATGGGGCCACTCTGAGGAGAGCATCTACATGCTTGCGTGCAGAAGGTTCCAAATTGCCTCCCTGGCATCATCTTGATAGGGCTGAGAGAGAGTCCTGCCTGCAACCCTGGAGAAGCTGCTGCTACAGTCTGTGTAGACAATACTGAGCTAGATGGGCCAATGGTCTGACTTGGTAGAAAGTAGCTTCCTATGCTCCTATGAGGTGGTTCAGACAAATTGCCCCATCACTTGATTTTGAGATTATGCAACAGCAGTATTGTGTTCCAGGTGGAGGGGGGAAATGTGTTGGTGGACATATAATCTGTATGGGCCCATTCTGTAGCTAATCTCTAAGCGGAGCGACTAACTCAGAGACCAAAAATCCCATCTGTGGTGCTAAATGCGTGATGGCCCATTGCCATCACGGGGAACATAGTATTGCACTCATCAAGTGATGAACATGCGGGATGAATCAGCCTCATGAAATCTTGCCACTGTCTCAAGACAACAGTCAATAAAATGGATTCCCACTGTGGCCTTTTTGACGATACAGCTGCTGCTCCTGCTGAGGCTACTGGGAACGCAAGGGAACAAAGGAAGGATTCTTCAAAATAAAACACACACTTACACTCTGGCAACCTTTTTTGTAAGAAAATTTGGAAACCACTGTACTGTACCACACATATAAAACCTTGATGAACAAATTCCTCTGCAGTGCATCTGCCAAGGGCTGTCAGCTTGATGTTGCTGTAAGAAAGAACAGTGTACAATGGCCAATTCACACCTCCGCTAAGATTCTGTACAATGGCCAGTTCACACCTCTGCCATGTCCTATACAGCATTTTGTCCCATGGCAACAAGATTTTTTTTTAAAAAAAGAATCAAAACAGATTTTAAAAGATTTAAAACAGAATCAAAACAGTGTTTTAACTCACCATGGCACTCAGTGCAAAAGCTCTTACCTGGTTTAACCACTGAGTCAGAAGAACCATAAAATTATTGGAGGCTATGGTGGAAAAACAAATTACTTTTAGAGAAATAGAAGGAAAGGATGCCAGCTTAGCGGGACTCAGTGTTTCACATGCCTGGAAGCCTGGCAAAACAGAAAGCCTAATCATGAGTACAAAGGGTGTATATGCAAGAGATCAAGGATAATGTGACCCTGGAATATCTTGGAAATAACAGCTTATGGAATATTTATATATCATTGTGAAATAACTCCAAGACAATGTGTGATGCTCTTCATTTCTTTATTTTAGTATGTCCTACTGTTTGGTAATATTACTGATTTATAGCAAGTTATCTTACTGGCTTACAGAATTGAACTATTTTCTTCTTCACAATGTAGGTCTTGGGGAAAAAAGATTAATAATTGTAATTAGTGCATTTTGCAGCACAGAAGTACCACAATGGGTTTCCTTAATGGTGAATTTTGTCACATTGTATCCTGCATACAATTCCTTCCATTGCCTTAATAATCTCCCCTATCAAACATGCAGTGAAAAGAGTAGACACTAGGCCTGTTCACACAATCCAAATCAGGAGGCATTCTACCAGAGGTGTGCGAGCAAACTTGGTTCGAGCCAGGCTTGGTGTCGAGCCAGCTCAGCTTGACAGGTTCGACGTCAAATCAAGCTCGGTTCAAACAGAGCCGGTTCAGATCTCTACTGGTACCAGTAAAAGTGGGGGGAGGGGGCTTCCCTAAAGGTAGAGTGGGCAGGAGGGGAGTCATTTACTACTCACAACTTACATCTGTGGCAGCTCCCGCCAACCCCTGCTGGCCTCACCCAGAACAGCATTTGCATGGTCATGCAAATGGCCTCTGCACATGCATGGAGTGCTAAAATGGCCTCTGCATGTGCGCAGAGGCCCAAACTGGGTTGAAGAAGACCCAAACCACTGGCAGGGGTGGTGAGAACCTAAACCCCTGCCGCCGCCACACACACCCACACACTCGTGCCACTGGCACAGATGGAAACTGTGAGTAGCAAATTACACCCCTCCCACCTACTCTACTTTTAGGGAAGCCCCCCCTCCCCCCTTTACTGGTAATCACCAGATTCCCCTTTACCAGTAGAGATCCGAACTGGTTCAAACTAGTTCAGTGATCAAACTGGACTGGGTCTGGTTCAACCAGAACCAAAACCGAGCTGAACCAGCCTAGCCGGTTTTGTGCACATCCCTACATCCTACCCTAGTTTGCATGATTGTGTGAACTTACACATATCCATCCAACTCAGGTTGATCATAGCTGGGTAGCCCAAGTTTTGTACCTTGCTCTTATCCAAGGTGGGATGAGAGGAGAGCTCTCCTTCCTTGCTTTTCTGGCCATGTGGATCCACTTACCTCTTCTATATAGCCACGGGGATCTAGCAGGCCTGGAAATGATAAAGAGCTGTGGCTATAGGGGCTGCTGTCCACAGATGTGCCACTCTGCAAAGCACACTTTATGATCCTGTAGCTGTAGCAGCTTCAGCAGGGCTGGGTCAGCCCTATTCCTTCATGGCCAATTAGAGGGCACCTGCTAATGTAATGAGGCTTTCCAGTCTACTTGCAGCACAAAGAATGCTGGAAAGCCATAGAGGCCTTGGAAGATTATATGCTCCTAGTTTCAACGGTGGATGCCTGTTAATTGTGTGTTTCCTGGGTTTACTGACTGCTACAACATGTAGGGCAAGACACACGTGCACTGCAGGAACTTTACAGTAAGGGCTAACCTGGGTGCTGACATGATACAAAGGGAAAACCACAAGCTTCTAATGCAAAATATTAAACATTTATTAAATGACAATCAAAATATACGTTATCATTTCAGGAATCAACAGAATAGGTACCTAATTGTATTGCTAGCAAACCAAAGCATTAACATCAGGGATTTCAATAGATCAGATTCTCACTATCTTTTGGAGCTCTGGAAAGCTCCATTTTTGTGTGTGAAGGAAGTTGGAGAAGTCTGATTCGAACTGGGACTGAGCAAGTTTGTATTCAGATTCTCTCCGTACCCCTCCAATTTGGATAAAATCAGACCATGTCCAATTTTACTGATCCAATTTTACACAAGCCTACCAAATGATCACATATAAGGACAAACTACTTCATTTCACATTGAATACCTATCCCTGGTAATATGGGGGTGTTGTAACATGGTCAGCTCTGCCAGAAGTGCCACACACTGTTTGTTAGGGCTGTGCACAAATATATTATATTAAATATATTACAGGATTTTATCATATGATTATCACAGCATTGATTCAATATTAATAGAAGTCCAGATTGAATTGTTCAATGCATTGTTATGAGGTTGACACAGCATCCCATAGGATATCCTATGGGAGTCCTCTACAACTACATCTACATCTTACTGTATTGTATTGTATTGTATTGTATTGTATTGTATTGTATTGTATTGTATTGTATTGTATTTCTATACTGCTTGACTCCAAAGGCTCTAAGTGGTTCACAAAAATAAACACAACAAAAACAAATAAGACAAACTGTTAAAACAATTTAAAACACCCAAAGGTTACTAAAAGTCTGGCTTAAAAATATGTCTTAAGGGCTCTTTTAAAGGCCAGTAAAGATGTTAAACCATGAACATCTATAGGGAGTGCATTCCATAGCCCAGGAGTGACTACAGAGAAAGCCCATTCCCAAGTCACCGCCAGACGAGCTGGTGGTATCCAGAGACAGACCTCTCTCGATGTGTGGTGGGGATCTTAATGTGTTGTGGGGATCATGCAGAAGAAGGCACTCTCCCAGGTAACCCTGTTCTAAGACATTTGGGGCTTTAAAGGTTATCACCAGCACTTTGTATTTTGCCCAAAAAGTTATTGGCAACCAGTGCAGCTTCTTTAAAACAGGTATAATATGTTCTCTCCAAGAAAACCAGGAGAACCATCTAGCTCAGAGGAGTAACTATAATAGGGCAAGGGGAGACAGTTCACTGGGGGCCCACTGCCTTGGAGGGCCCCCAGAGGCAAGTCACATGACTGATTCCCCCAGCCATGCATATGCCCGGGCTTCCTTCAGTTGTATTCATCCTCCGAAATTGATGAATGTTAAGACCTGGAGCTACCAGAACAGCATGTCTTTCTCTAGTACCATTAAATGACTTGTATCATCCACAATGTACAAAACGTTTAAAAAATAATAATTTAGGATGATGTTCTATTGTGGCACATATAGACAGACAGACAGACAGACAGACAGACAGATAGATAGATAGATAGATAGATAGATAGATAGATAGATAGATATACACACACACAATGCTTTTTGTTACCATTATGCAGTCTCATTTAAGATTTCTTCATGAGCTGAGCTTCAGTGGGGGGGGGGGCATTTTAAAATCTTGTCTCTGGGCCCACTCCAACCTTGCTACGCCCCTGATCTAGCTGCTGCATTTTGAACCAAATGAGGTTTCCAAACTACATACAAAGGCAACCCCACGTAGAGTGCATTGCAGTAGCCAACCCTAGAGGTTACCAGAGAGTGCACCATAGTTCAGAACTTCAGTTCTGAGATCATTATCTTCAAGGAATGTCATATCAACTGGAGTTGATAGAAGGTACTCCTGGCCATAGCCTCATCCTGAGAAACCAGAGTGAGGATGTGGGTCCAGAAACATTCCAAAGCTATACATCTCATCCTTTAAGGGGAGTACAACCTCATCCAGAATAGGAGGCTTGAAGTATCACTCCTTACTATGAGTACCTCCATCTTGCTTGGATTCGGTTTCAATTTATTATCCCTCATCCAGTTCATTACTTCCTGTAGGCAGGCATTTAGGGGGATTATGCCATTTCCTGATGATAATGTTATGGAAAAATAGGTTTGGGCGTCATCGGCGTATTGATAACACCCTGCTTTCAAACCTCCAGATGATCTCACTCAGCATTCTCATGTAGATATTTAAAAGTATAGGGGTTAGGATGGAGGGACACCATACAATAGTTCTCATTTCAAAGAGCAACTATCTCCAAGAGACACCATCTAAGATCTACCAGAAAGATAGGAACAGAGCCACTGCAAAGCAGTACCACCTAGAACTCAATATAAATCAAATAAATAAATAAATAATAATATTCCCAAATCCCCCCCAAAATCCAGAAGGATACCATGGTTGATGATATCAAAAGCCACAGAGAGATACAAAAGAACCAGTCACACTCCTTCCCTCCATTCTTTGGTAGAGATCACCCATCAGGTCAGCCAAGGCTGCCTCCACCCCACAGCCCACTCTAAAGCCAGTTTGGAATGGATCTAGATAATCAGTGAGGCTCTTCATACACTTGTGCAAAACTGGGCTAAGGGAGCCCAGCCCGGTTTTGCCCACGCATGTGAACTGCTGGGATCAGGCCCAATCTCGGTGGCAAATCTGCCTACGAAGCCTCCCTTTAACACGAGGTTAAGGGAGTGAGCGCTCCCTTAACCTCGTTTTACCGATCATTTGTTAGCCGTGGCTGTAAGCAGCCATGGCTAGCAGATTTGGGGAGGGGAGGGGAGATCCCTGTAATGAACTGCGAACTTGCATGGTGCATTATTGGAGCTTGGGGAACGTGGGGTGATGCGTTCCTACACCTGATCCTCAAAGAAACCAGCAGCAGCTGGTAATTGTCTGGGCGGGCAATCTGCAATCTGCCCACCCAGAGGCAAGGACCTGCTCATCTGCAAGGGAGGTTAGCTTCCAGCGGCTTCCTCCCCTTGCCCTGTTGGAGTCCTATCTGCTCATCAGAAAGGGCTCAGTATCTTCCAAAACTGTCTGGATTTGATCAGCCACCACCCTCTCAATTACTTTGTCCACCCAAGGGAGTTTGGAGACCGGCCTATAGTTATCCATCACTGAGATAAATCTTAGTGTAGATGTAAATAAATCTTAGATTTACATCTACATCAGAACTGGAACTGAGGACTCATGCCTGCATTCTGCTCTTGCTGGCAGCGCGAGGTCATTGTACATGTAGATCGCCACTCAGTTGCCTTAAGCTTGGGACCCAAATTATCACTTCACAAAATTCTTTAAACCAACAGTAACCCAGCAGCAGAAAATAAGGGAAGGGATTGTCACTTGGGCCCCCTCAGGCTGCATCAACACCCCTCTTTGCTTCCTGATGCTCGTGATCCAACAATTAAGTTCTTTGATTTGGCAAGAGGAACATAGAAAAAATTTCCTCTTATAGAATCAGAATAACATCAGGATAACATGGTGGCGGGGGTGGGTGGGTGGGCGGGGTGATGCAGCTGCTCTGAATCAAACCCTTCCTGAGGCCCCAGTCCAGTGAGGATGTCACCTCTTTCCTGCAGCATTCGAGTCACACGTCCCCTTGCTAGATCAGAAGGGTGATAGCACCGAGAAAACTCTCCCCATGGCTTTCTCTCCACAACATGTTGTCACAGGTCCACATGTGTGTGTGTGCATTTGTATATGCAATACACATGTGTATGCATGTGTGTATTTATATACCCATTTCCCAATATTCCAGTATGAGCAAGTAACATAATCCAGGATGCCACTTAATTCTCTTCAGCACCTGTTCTCAGTGGCTCAAGCTGAAAAATACAAGACTGTGTACAGAAAAACATTGCATGCCCCATAGGTCCATGCATTATATAGGTTCTCCCTCTGTACACATACCTCCTGACATAGTGACAGGCATCTTGTTAGTGGATACATAATTGGCAGCAGGATTTGCTCATAATACTGCCTTTATGATTCA
This sequence comes from Hemicordylus capensis, assembly GCF_027244095.1. Taxonomy (NCBI): domain Eukaryota; kingdom Metazoa; phylum Chordata; class Lepidosauria; order Squamata; family Cordylidae; genus Hemicordylus; species Hemicordylus capensis. Next base: position 161,635,988 of record NC_069661.1, read on the forward strand.
TAGGTATGGAAACCAGTGCATCATAATTATAGTAGGCCAAATGGCTTGGAATGAAGCCGAAAAAGAAAGCTCTCTTTGAAATTAATCTCAGGCCAGTGATGGTTTACTCAGATCTGACCTAATTATTAGGATAGAAAGAGAACTGAGAAGGCATATGCACCTTCTGGGAGCATCTTAATCAGAAGCCTTATGCTTACATTAGCAATCACACAAGCACCTTAAGTAATTACACTGAGGGGAAATTGGCAAAAACCAAATTACCATATTTAGGGAACTTGCACATCATTAACTGAAAGTTTAAAAATACCTGGACTTATTGTATGTGAGGACAGATTTCCCCTTGAATTTTGCTGTGTCATTTGTTGCCCAGTTTTTATTTTTTGCAGGGTGGGTGGGTTGCATCTCATTATAATTTGCATTATGCCTTTCTGTTTGCTGAAATGGAGGTTAGAAGCCACAATGTAGATTATCAAGTGATTAAGCACTCATAAATATGATATGAAAGAACATAGTATAGCATATTGTAAAATATAGCATGAGGCTCGGATGTGAACCAGGAAGGACATGCTTCAACTCTTACTTCAGTCATTTACCATGGATGTGCACAAAACTGGCCCAGACAGTTTGGTTTTGGATCTGGTTGAACTGGACCCAGTCTGGTTTGACCGCCAAACTGGTTTGAACTGGGTCTACTGGTAAAGGGGAATCCAGTGATGATTTCTTTTTACCAGGAAAGGGGCAGGGCGGGAGGGTTTTCCTAGTGCTAGAGGGGGCAGGAGGGGAGTTAGTTAGTATTTACAAAACTTGCAGTGGCTGCACATAGATGAACAGGCCCTGCTGGGAGTGAGCCAGCATGGCTTCCGCAAAGGTAAATCTTGCCTCACCAAACCTTTGGACTTCTTTGAGAGTGTAAACAAATGTGTGGATAAAGGTGATCCAGTTGACATAGTATACCTGGACTTCCAAAAAGCTTTTGACAAAGTTCCTCATCAAAGACTCCCGAGGAAACTTAGCAGTCATGGGATAAGGGGACAAGTACATGTGTGGATTGCTAACTGGTTAAAAGACAGGAAACTAAGGGTAGGGATAAATGGAGAATTTTCACAATGGAGGGAAGTAAGAAGTGGGGTCCCCCAGGGATTTGTACTGGGACCAGTGCTTTTTAATTTATTCATAAATGATCTAGAAGTAGGGGTAAGCAGCGAGGCGGCCAAATTTGAAGATGATACCAAACTCTTTTGGACAGTGAAATCCAAAACTGATTGTGAGGAGCTCCAAGAGGATCTCTCCAAACTGGGGGAGTGGGCGACAAAATGGCAAATGCAGTTCAGTGTTGGCAAGTGTAAAGCGATGCACATTGGGACAAAAAAACCCCAACTTCGAGTATATGCTGATGAGATCTCAGCTGTTGGAGACTGACCAGGAGAGGGATCTTGGGGTCATGGTGGACAGCTCATTGAAAGTGTCAGCTCAGTGTGCAGCAGCTGGAAAGAAGGCCAATTCTGTGCTGGGGATCATTAAGAAGGGGATTGAAAATAAAACGGCTAATATTATAATGCCCTTATACAAAACTATGGTGCAGCCACACCTGGAGTACTGCATACAATTCTGGTAACACATCTAAAAAGGACATTGTAGAACTTGAAAAGGTGCAGAAGAGGGCAACCCAGATTATCAGGAGCCTAGAGCACCTTCCTTATGAGGCAAGGCTACAACACCTGAGGCTTTTTAGTTTAGAAAAAAGACAACTGCGGGGAGACATGATAGAAGTCTATAAAATCATGCATGGTGTGGAGAAAGTGGATAGAGAGAAATTCTTCTCCCTCTCAAACAACATTAGAACCATGAGTCATTTCATGAAATTGCCAGGAAATCTAGGACCAACAAACGGAAGTACTGTTTCACATAACGCATAATCAACTTGTGGAATTCTCTGCCATATGTGGTGACAGCCAACAACCTGGATGGCTTTAAGAGGGTTTGCATAACTTCATGGAGGAGAGGTCTATCAACGGCTACTAGTTGGAGGGCTATAGGCCACCTCTAGCCTCAAAGGCAAGATGCCTCTGAGTACCAGTTGCAGGGGAGTGACAGCAAGAGAGAGGGCATGCCCTCAACTCCTGCCTGTGGCTTCCAGCGGCATCTGGTGGACCATTGTGCAAAACAGGATGCTGGACTAGATGGGCCTTGGGCCTGATCCAGCAGGGCTGTTCTTATGTGGCAGCCAAGGGGGGACAGCAGTGGTGGTGGCAGCTCCCCCCACCACTCAGGCCTCCCCCAGAGAAGCCCGGGCTGGCGGTAGACCGGTTTGGGACTCTGCACACACATGGGAGCCATTTTATTGACCTCCGCACATTCACAGAGGCCATTTGCATGACTATGCAAATGGCCTCTACATATGTGCAGAGGTCAATAAAATGGCCCCCATGCATGCACAGAGGCCTGAACCATCTAGTGGAGGCTGTGGGGGGTGGGGGAGAGCAGCTGCTTCCACCACAACTATCGCTAGTCTTGTGAGTACTCCTCTCCTGCCCCCTCTAGCCTTAGGAAAGCCCCCCCCCCCGCTACCTGTTTTCTCACCAGAGACCAGTATCCTCACCGGAGTCCAGAATCCTCCCATGCTAGCGCCCCTGTCCTACCCTTTTACTCACTGGAGACCAGAATCCTCACCGGAGACCAGTATACCCCCGAATTGGTTTGGTTCAAACTGGGCCCAGTTCCATTCAAACTGGGATTGGTAGAAACTGATCCAGTTTGACCCTAAATGTGGCTTGAACCAAGCCGGCTTACACACCCTGCTATCATTTACTCAAAACGTGGCCTTCACAAGCACATTAGACTCATTCACAGGGTTAGGGTCATAGCTAGTGGATTTCAAAGGTGTCTAATGAACACAGGCCACCATGCCCCAGGTGCCCTGTTATCTACCCCTATCCCACTCCTGCTGCTTGCCACTGTTGCCACTTACTGCCACTTGTTGCCAATGTCACTTGCCTCCTGCCCTGCTGCCCCTCAGTCCTACCATTTGCCTCCTGCCCTGCCTCTCCTCACCACTGCTGCTCCTAGCCTTTGTTGCTTGGTAGCCAGTCCGTGCAGCAGGGGGCATGTTCCAGGACTTCCCTCGTTACTCAAATGAGGAGAAAAGTCATAGAACCCCTCAGCACTGCAGAAGCCAGCTAAGAAAACAGAAGGTGCACATACACCTTGATGCGCAATCTGGGCACATGCACAATCTTCATTATGTAGCCAGTCATGTGTCCGTAAGCGGTTCTATGGCTGCAGTGTCTCCATCTTTAAAGTCTGATTATTTAAAAAAAGATATCAGTATGTGCACATTCATTGAATGATCTGGTGATAAAAACTTTGCAGTGTCATAGGACATCATCTTCCATTGTGTTAACATGGCAAGTAGCTAGCATGGGTCCCATGTTAGCTATCTGCAACAGTATTCCCATTACTACACATGGAAGCAGAGTTGCCCTTGCCACAAGAAAAGAGCTCTACAAGGGGTAGAAAGCAGGCATATCCCCCCCCCCCAAATGTGGAAGTCATGTGCTCAGACATTGCAGATGATGAGCACCCAGAGAGCCTAGGGGATTAATAAAGCAGAATTTGTGGTGGGGGGAAAGAATGCAAAAAAAAGAGAGAGAGAGAAAGAAAGAAAAAAGTGTGTATTGCTGTAAGATGGCCAAAGAAACCTTCTGTTTAGGAGGAATAGAGCCTTTTCTCACCATCGGAGATAGGGCTCAAGAGTGGGAGGGGAGGAAACCTCAAAATGATTACCTCCCCTGAAGACCATCCTCTCTTGTTGTTTCTGAGGTATTCTGAGTGTGGATTCTATGATAGCAAATTAGAGTGGATTCATGGTGTCTCATTGAAAATCTCATTTGCTATCATAGAATCCACACTCAGAATACCTCAGAAACAACAGAACCCTGTACCCCATGGGTTAGAAACCCATGGGGGTGGTTGGCACCCTATGTGCACTATACCCCCACTCTATCTGGGCCACCCCAGCATCCCCCAAGTGCACTTATGGGGCTGCTGAAAGCTCCATTATATTATAACTTATGAGGAAAAACCTTAAAGACGCGTAAACTTCAACAATTCACCAAAAATCTGCCCTCTGCCCAAATCCTTTGAAAAAATTCAGGTAGCTTCCTTGCCCCTACCCGGCACTACCACCAACCCCACACTGCTCTAGGCCACCCCTTTCCCCCCGACATGAAGCGATACACCCTCCGTTATACCTAATGGGGGAAAACCTTAAAAACACGTAAACTTCAGAAATTCACCAAAAATCAGCCCTCTGTCCAATCACTCTGCAATAGGGGTGGTAGCCTCCACCCATTAGGCTCTACCACCCCACCCCACTCTTTTGGCCCAGATCCCAAGTTATGCCCCAAAGACACTAAAACTTCAAAAATTCCCCCAAAATCAGCCCTTTGCCCAATCCCCCTGAAATTTGGGTGGTAGCCTCCAACCATTGGGAACTATCACCCCACCCCACTATTTTGCCCCTGGGACCAGTTTTTTAATCCAAATTGATTCAGATTCAGATTCAGATTAATTCGGATCTGAATCGAATCAGGGGTGATTCGGATGAGCCATATTCGGATACAAAACAGAACAGGGGTGTTTCGGTTCGGATCCGAATTGAAACACCGAAAATCCGAATTGCACACCCCTACCAGACAATTCCTTGCTCCTACCGGCAGCAGGGAGTTTCTGCGGCCAGGAGCTCCTTGGAACTTCCATAATGCACCACATGAGTGTGCAGTGAATTATGGGGAGCCTCCCAGAGCCCATTGGGAGGCTACTCACGCGTAGGTGCCATGTGGCACCAACACACAATCCATTAGCCTGGGTTTGGGGTGCACTTTTGCCCTACACCCTGGGTTTTGCCACCATGCCTCCAGGAGCTGCCTGGCTCCTGGCAGTTCACATGTGCCGGCAAAACTGGTCTGGGCTTTTCTAGCCCAGTTTTTCTTGCATGTGTGAATAGCCCCATAGTGTGTAATGGATAGATTCTTGAGCTGGGATCGAAAGAAAGTGGGATCAAAGCCTATCTCAGTCTAGGAGGTTTATTAGGTGACCTTGGACTATAATTCAGTCACTATAACTCAGTCTAACTCACCTGATGATGATGTTCTGAGGAAACACAGAATAATCTCATGAATATCAGACTGAGTTCCTTAGAAGAAAGTCAGAATTAGAATAAATAAAATAACAATGTTTCTTTTAGGAGACCAAACAAGCAGCCCCACATTGCCCTTTCCTTTCCTCTCCACTTCTTGGTTTGGAGTCTTCTCTTACCTTACTTACTCAGTCATTCACTCACTTAACTATCACATAGACAATTTTTCTTTTAGGAGAATCACAAACAGGGCTGATGTCAGGAAGGGATGAGCCTGAAGTGTTCCAGCACCTCTCTGGAGAGGCGGCAAAACACTTGGGCTCCCTGGCGCCAGGGTACTCTTAAGGTCCTACCTGCCCGTCCTCCAAGCCCCCACTGGCTCACCAGAGCGGTATTGTTGGGGAAGGACTTCCATGCAAGCGGCAGTTTGTGCCGCTTGTTCCTCTAAAACGCAGAGCCACAGAGATGGGATGCGTCCCCGGTATCCCGCGCACAGCATTGGCACATAAATGGCATCAGTGCATGTGCCGATGCCATTTACATGGCGACGCCACATGAGGGATGCTGGGGACGCATCTTATCGCCGCAGTGCAGCATTTTAGAGAAGCAAGTGGCACAAGCTGCCGCTTGAACTGAAGTCTTTCCGTAACAATAGCGCCACGGCAGGCTGGCGGAGGCTTGGAGGATAGGCAGGTAGGACCTGTCTGCCTCCTCGTAAGGGAAACCTGCGCCGCCCTTGGATGTGCACCAAAGCAATTTGGTGCACATCCCTAATGTCAGGGACTGGCGTAGTTGCGCAGGTGCTGAGGGCCTACTATGAGACCATTTCTGTGGCCTTTATGTGGTGGTGATGGAGAGACTCTGTTGGAGCCAAACTAAGTAGGAGGGGGCCCATGGTAGGCAATTTATTGAGAATCCTTAAAACCTAAAGCTGTCCCTGAGCAGAAAAGCACCTCTTAGGCAATCCTTTGGATAGGCTACTACATAACACATGTTTCATGTCACAGGTGCCATCCAATGTCTGTGTCTGTGACACTAGCTTCTTTTCATGCTAACATTCCAGTTCCTGTGACCAATAACTGCAGTTTATGAGTAATGTGGCATGCTTTTTTGAATGTTGGAAAATTATGAATCCCACACAATAGGAGTGCTTACTGAGATAACGTCGCTTGGCTGGCTCAATCACCACCAACAGGCCTCCCATTGTAACTAATACACCTGGAAGATCTGCTAATCTTTCCATAGAGTACAGATGCTTTCTAATGAAGGCAACTTAAGAGGTCAAATATTATTTTTCTAGGAAATGAGAGAGAAGATGCTGAATCAAAAAGTTTTCAAAACTTTTTTCCAGTCCTTAATAAGATCAGCTAATCAGAAAATCACTGTTACATTTCTTGTGACGGGCATCCTTTTTTTTTTTTTTTTTTGGCTGGACTTTAAGCAGCTGAAAAGACAATGCTGTATCTAATTTTAGGCTTTTTGGCTTTGTTTCTCAGCTCTGTCAAGCATGTTTGTGCTGCACAGTCTCCCCTTATGGTGCTTCTACTCCATTCTTCAGAGCTGGCAGGATATTAAAATGTATATAAATGACAGTTTCTCACTGCTCTACTGAACAGAGATACCACTGTGGTTATTTAGCCGTCTCATTTGACTCTCTGGCAGACTGCAGAGGCTGTCAGACATTAGACTAGGGGATGCTCAGCATGGAGAAGAAAAGGAACTCTCACTGACTCTCAGGAGCTCAGGAAGGGCCTCGCACACAGAGTGTTTTCTCAGATTTTCTCTTTGCATTTATTTCATACTCTTCCTTCAAGGCGCTTGTGATAGTGTATACAGGGGTTAATTTGTGTTTGCTTCATAAAGGCTCTGCAAGGAAGGTTAAGATTGGAGATCCATAACACTCAGGGGCATCCAATGAATTTCATAACTGAGTGTTGATTGATCTGGAATGCAGGTATCCTCAGTCTAAGCCCAATATTCTAGCCATTACTATACATTGTGTCTAGGTCGTGACCCACTTGGCTGTGAGTGAGAGTCAGAAGAAGCTGCCACTTGGCTGTGAGTGAGAACAGAAGAAGCTTCCTCAACCTAATCAGACCATTGGGTATCTTGCTTTGTATTGTCTCCAATGATTGACAGCACCTCTCCCAAGTTTCAGGCAGGAGTCTCTCTCATGCTCAACTCTACCTGGAGATGCCAGGAATTGAACCTGGGACCTTCTGCATGCAAAGCAGGTGCTCTTCCACTGAGCTACACCCCACTGGAGCAGTCTCAGCTTATTTTTGGCCTCATGTCCACATATACAAAGGGCAATGTGAGCCAGACAGTACGCAAACAGAGCTGCAGCAATTCCCATAATGTTGTTGGCTGGAAAAAGCATTCTCTTTATCGTAGAGATTACATCCAGCCACTGTTCTGATTCCCCACATGAACAAAGGTACATGTGCAGCAGAGGAAGGCTCAGCACGGCTTGCATGCCAGCAAAATCCACTATGTGAACCTGCTCGAAGGCAGAGCATAGGATGAGGAGTGAAGTTTCCGATTAAGAAGCTAAAGCAATGCCTCCTCCTAATCAGATATATATTCCATGTATCTTGTCTTTGCTGTTTCCACATGCAGTCCCTGCTTGTTCACCGAATATCTACAGGACAGACAAAGGACAGTGTTACAGAGCAGCCTTCCAAATGTCAACATTTACCGTGGATGTAAGTTTAGTTTATATATTAAGTTAGTTATTTTCAAGATTTATGAATTTCCACTTTACAATATAGTGGTCGAAGTGATGCACAACCTCTAAAAAGACACTGAAACCAAACAAATCCAGAAAAAGTATGCTCCACCCATTCTGAATCACTACCCTTGGAATCAGTATCCTTGGAATCAATATCCCAGTTTCTCTGGGCTCATTTAGAATGAATGCTTTAGTGATTTGGCAATTACAGGCTTACAACAGAGAGAGAGAGAGAGAGAGAGAGAGAGAGAGAGAGAGAGAGAGAGAGAATCTTTAAATGGTTTTCCTCTCTATTGTTTGAAAAAGACATCGTCCTGAAGAACTGTGGCATATGGAAAGGTTCTTTTTGTTGTTGTTGTTGATAAACTTCAGCCTCCTTCCAGAATGTCATGGTGCTCTTGGTTTCTTCTTAAGAAAGAGATCAAAGTCAGATTTTCCGGTCTTGATGTTCCCATTCTCATTGTGTTCTTTCTGTCTTCAGAACACTGAACTGAACTCAATTTACCAAGCAAATGACAAGAATACCCATTTGTCATTACTTTATACTTTCCTATGAAACCATGAGGTGCACACTCCAAAGGAGAAATGTGAAAAAATGTTCTCTGAGTAAAAGTTCCACTAGTCTTGGATAAATTGATAAAGATTCTCATGGAGTCATATGTACAGGGGTGTGTGTGTGTGTGTGTGTGTGTGTGTGTGTGTGTACTCACACACACCTCCCCTCCTGCCCCTAAGCTATCCCTATTAAAGCCACTCTGAGTTTTCAGAATCTGCTACAAAACTCACCTCTGCAGATACAGTTTGTCACCTAACTTAATGATTGAGCAGGAGCACATTGCTCATTTTTAATGGGCACAGCTAAACAAATTTCTTTGAAAATGTTCACGATCAGAAAGCAATTCGGTTCCAATGGATGAACATACAGATTTTTTTCACGCATAGTTATATAAATGTTAGACCTGGTTCTATAAAACTATTTTGCATGCTTGGAGTTGCAACATCTACTGCACTGGTATAAAATAATGATGGCGTCAGATCAGCATCATAAGAAAACACCTGCATACCATGCCTAAAAGAATGTCCAACTATCAGGGGTTTAGCAAGGTTGGAGTGGGCCCTGGGACAAAAAGTTAAAATGGATGCCTGCCTCCTGCTCCACCTTCTTCTTCAGAGAGGCATGGGGGGAAGCAAAGAGCAAATTGCCATCCAACCGGCAGGCCCCCTCTCCCTCAGGGACTTGGGTACATTTGTCCCACCCACCATTGTTCAAATGTAACCCCTACCAGCTATGTTGTTGAAAACCTCTGAACTTCATACTAGGGGTGTGCAATTCAATTCAAGGTCAAATAAATTTGGGTCAAGTCCGGGGCAAGTCACAGATTTGACCTCCAATCAAATCACTCTCAAAACAGAGGGCCCGATTTAGGGTCGAAGCAATTTGACCAGGTAGACCAGTCCTCCAAGGTGGGCTAATGCAGTAAGTCCAGAGCGGAGGCCTGGTACTGACCCCAATTAGTAGATGGAAAAAAGACCATTTTGAGGCTCATTTCCCCAGCAAAACAGGCCTCAAAATGGTGCTTGAATCAGCCAAATCAATTTGGGTGATTAATGGGTAGGGCAAAGGCAAAAGGGGTGCCTGCATGCACAGAGAGGAGAGAAGGGGCATTGCAGGGGCGGGACACTACTTCCACTGCCAGGTTGGAAAGATGGGTGGCCCAAAGGTGGGCCACTGGTGCACTTCCTATGCCACTGTTGACTATATTCATAATTTACAGCACCTGATGAAGACGTATTTTATTTTATTTTATTTTCCTAGGTTTTATAATATCTATTTAGGGTTTTTTTTTTTGTTTAGTTTTAAACACTGTGATATTATCTACTGTTTGTTCACTGTTTTGTGGTATATATCTGAATTGTATAGTTTGATTGTGTTTGTTGCAAACTGCTCTGGAAACATTTGTTGAAGATTGGTAAAGAAATCAATCAATCACCCAATCAATCAACAACAAGCCAATCAATCTTAACACTGGCAATACTGAAAATTGACACAGAAATAAATCAATGAATCAATTAACAAACCAAACTAAACTAAAAATTAGTGATATAAGGCTTATTGCTTCCCCCAAGATGCTATTGTCTTCACAATAGCATCTTCACAATAGCATCTTGGGGGAAACAATAAGCCTTATATCACTAATTTCTAGTTTAATTTTGTTTGTGTACTTGAAAGGCAATCCACACTGTGGGAACTATGGAAAAGCCAGTTGACTGGTAGAATTAGAGTGTTCAGTAATATATTGAGAATGCAAAGTTCCATCCATTTTACTGCACTTAATTAATTTAATAGCTTTTCAAACTGACACTGATGCCATAACTCCATGACTGAAAGATACGCAATTTCTTGCTACGTAATTTACACTAGATAGGTATTTTCCCCCTCTAATTAAAATCATACACTCTGCATGAGAAAGTCCAAATGAGAATACTCTAAGCAAAAGGCAGTGAAATGAAGAATAAAAAGAGAGCCCTTTTATGTGACAATTGAAATAATAGCTGTAATATAATTGCCTCTAAGTTTACAAGGCAATAAATGGTTTCCAGTAGCTGATGAACATTGAAGTCAAAGGCATTAAAGGCAGGAAAGCTCACTAGACCCTTGAACTCTGATATACAAAGTAATATTGGTTTAATGGCTTTTTTAAGGTTACACTTTATTGAATTTATAGAATGGTATTTAGAGAACAGCTGGACTCAACCATGGTAAGAAGGTACCATCAGCAATCCTCCAGAACATAAGTCCATAACATAAGAGTGCCTTGTGAACCAGTGAGTTTTAAATTGGATCTTGGTCAGTCAGTCATTCTTTGTTATGGTCTTTGACCAATATCACAATATCTAAAATAATATAAAATTTTAAACATAACCATATTAATAACATAACTGTACACTAGATCTAACCATTTGCGAGCAGAGGGTGATGAACTTGAATTGCAGAACATAATTTTGCAGCTGTATGTGTGATAGACGAATTCGCATCTATTAGCAAATATTTGATGTAGATTGACTTGGCAGATTATGTAAAAGAGGGTCAATAAACCTTCGCCTAAGATCTATATAAAAGACACACCACAGGAGCACATGTGCAACTGACTCAATCTCATCAGAGCTACTGGGGCAATATCTCTGCTCAACTGCAATTCTACTATATCTACCAGCCAAGAGTTCTGAAGGGAGGCCATTCATATGGGACTCGAGAAGGCCCATCTATGTTTAGGGAAAGTAAGGAGGAATAGATAATCTGCTGGGCGAGTTCTCATCCCACCATTGAGCAGGTGGACCTAAATGTCCTCAACAAGTCTTTCTGAAACTCAGGATCCCCAATCCTTCATTAAATAAGTTATTAGGCCCTGACCAAACCCACAGAAAGGATTGCCTCAGAGAGGATTGCATACCATAGGTATGGAGTTTCCTGAGACAGTTCTCCCACCAGCTCAAGCAGTGCCTATCCAATAATAACAAGGGAAGGAAACCAGAGGGCAATAAGTTGATTCTTGCCCAGTTTATAAGTATTAGATACCAAGCTCTGGCCTCTATCGAGATAACAACCAATTCCAATCTCAGAGTGGCATTAGAAATACATTTGGGGGTCAGAAATAATGTTCCTAAGAACCTGGCTTGGATCTGCTCCAGGAAGGAATAGTTAGCATAGGGTCCCAGCTGTGCCCCAAATAACATTTAAGCCATCAACTTTGCCTTGAATAAGTTTATGGCAGCCAGAATGAACATCCTTCCTTGTTGCCTGTGGAAGCTGAGAGTTGCTGATGCATTTCTCTGTGCCTGAGCAGCATCATAACTGATTTGGAAGGTCTTTGTCTCAGATTCCTGAAATACAACCCCCAAATACTGAAAATATTTAACCTTCACTATATCATGACTGTCAATCCTCCACTTATATTTTGGAGGATTTTGGTTTTATGATAATTTTGGTTTTTATGATAATTAATATCCAGTAGCTCTTCCTTGCAATAGAGGGTTAAGGTCTTAAGAGCTCTTCTCATTCCCACTTGTGACTGGGACAAAATGACCGTGTTATCTGCATATAAGAGTACAGGAAGCTGTCTGTCTGAAAACTTTGGGACTTGTATATCTAAGCCCTGCAGGCACTTGATTTAAGAGTTTACCTAAATATTGAACAATGAAGGGGCCAGAATGCACACTTGCTTGACCCCCCTAGATGTCCTAATAGGCCTAGCTAACTGGCCCTGCCAGTTGCATCTCACTCTAAGGCTTGTATTGTCATACAATACAACATCTAGCAGCAGATAGACTCTTATCAACTGAGGTGCTACGGAGCCTGGACCATAGGCGTACTCTAGAAATGGAATCAAATGCTGCTTTAAAGTCTACAAATGCAGCAAATAAGGTAGATTTGGGGGATCTTGTATATTTTTCAATTAAATGTTGTATGACCAGACAGTGATCAATCCTAGAATGCCTTAGTCTAAAACCTGCCTGCTCATCTTCCAGGAATTGCTCCTGCTCCAAGCAGTCCATGAGTTTCTGATTTAATAGCCTAGAATACATTTTGCAAAAAAATATTAAGTAGGTCTGTAATTAGATGGAACATTTCTATTACCCTTTTTGAAGATAGATACCACAATTGCCAGACCCCAGTTTTCTGGTATGTAAGCTGAGTAGTTTATATGGGTAAATAAGGCTGCCAACAGTTGTGCCCGCCACTCGGGATTTGCCTTGATCATCTCAACTGGGATAAAATCATTTCCAGGGGCTTTGCCACTTTTAAGTTGATCAATAAGTTGTTTGGCCTCTGCAATCGATACTGGGGGCCACAAATTTGATCCTAAAAGCTCTTTGGAAGCTTAGCAGGAGTTCCTCAAAGAAGATCAATAATGGTAGATAGACTTTTTTTCAATCCATTATTGACCAGATTACTCATGCTTCTACACAAGTACAGTTTCCTTCCATGATTTTGCTGAGCATCAGAAATACATACATTCAAGAAAAAGATTTTTAAATTAATACTTAAGTTTAAAAACACACATTTCATTTATGTTCATTCTTTTGAGAGCCAGCTTTAGAATTTAAAATATATGCTTGTGCCAAGGAGACTGACAATTCCTTTTATTTTTATTTTTTTTAAGTGCATTCCATTGACTTCTGAGTCAGCAGTTAACATTTCACACACAAAAGAACATTGTAAGCATTAGCACTCTGCTAAACATGTTATGAACCATTTTCTTGGCAAGTTCACATGCCTACGTGAAGGGACTTTGGAGCTTAGGCAATTCTCAAGGTGTGAAGACAAAATGAATCACTGTTGATTGGTTGAACTGATTGAGTCATGCTGATGATGACACAAGAGCAATGTTGTTCAGAACAGTTAGGAGGCTGACCCGACAGGCCACGTACAACTGTAGATTATCCACTTTCCCTGAACTGAAAAGTGAATTACTAGGGGACCATTTTGGCACAGAAAGGAGGAAGTTTGCTTTTGAAGGCCCTCAACACTTCAGGCACTGAAACAGAAGCTGAGCCCAGGATGGCTTGGTTGGGGTGGATTTGTACATACCATATGATGGTTTGGCAGCTTTACTCATCCTATTTACTCATCAAACTTAATAGAACTGCCATTGAAGTAGAAGGCGAAAGTGTGGAGAACAGAAAGCCAGGAGCAAAGATGTTGTTAGGAATGGGGAAAGAATGCAGGAAAGGAAAGGGCTTGGGCAATGCAGGAAGTTCCCATCTCTTCATTGTCTGAGGTCATGCATGAGGATCAGAGCTAGAACTAGCCCGGGAGAAAGAAAGACACAGCTGGGGAAAAGAACACTCTGATCTTCCCTAATCCAAGCTCAATTTGCACACATGTAGGTTAGTCTGGTGGTGAACGCAGTTCTGTACTCCATCTGTCTGGAACAAACTGACTTAGGGGCAACTGGATATGGCAGTGGCAGACCTTGAGGTCTATTCACGTGGTCTAAGGGAGCCCAGCCTGATTTCCCATGAGCACTTGAGTTGCCGGGAGCCGTGCAGCTCCCAGTGGCTAGCCCGCCTAATTGCCCCCCGCCCCCCAGTTAGTGGAACGAGCACTCCACTACCCCTGTTTTTCGGATTGTGAGGAAACCCCCAACCGGGAGGCCGCAGCAAGCCTATTTATTTTAAATATTTATTTATTTATTACATTTATATACCACCCTATCCAAATGGCTCTGGGCGGTGCACAGAAACAAAACCCACAAATTAATCCCCTTAAAAAGAATAATTATAAAACAATATAAAGACAGGAGAAAATCTGTTTAAAAACAATCATTACAGACCAATTTAAAAACAGCATAAAACCATTAACAATCAAAACAGTTAAAACAATTTAAAAACCCTGGAAGGCCAGGCCAAACAGATAGGCTTTAAGGGCTCTCCTGAAAGCCAACAATGAACTCAAATGATGGATTTCTGCCTGGAGTGCATTCCACAGCCCAGAAGCAGCAGATGCACTGGTGGTTACTGGAGACAGACCTCCTCAGATGACCTTAATGTGCAGTGGGGAGAAGGCGCTCTCTAAGGTAACCTGACCTAAGCCAGTTAGGGCTTTAAAGGTAATAATTAACACTTTGTATTTTGCCCAGAAACATATCGGCAGCCAGTGTAACTGTTTTAAAACATATATTATATGGTCTCTCCAAGATGACCCAGAGACCAATCCGGCTGCCACATTTTGAACTAATTGAAGTTTCTGAACTACATACAAAGCCAGCCCCACATTGCATTGCAATAGTCAAGCCTAGAGGTTACCAGATGATGCACCATTGTTTTGAGGTCATCCTCTTCAAGGAATGGACACAGCTGTCAAATCAGCTGAAACTGATAGAAAGCATTCCTGGCCATAGCTTCTACCTGAGATACTAGGGTGAGGCCTGGGTCCAGGAGTATCCCCAAGCTGTGTATGTGTTCCTTCTGGGGGAGTATAACGCCATCCAGCACAGGAAGATCTAACTCATCGCTCAGATTTTGAGCCCCTACAATGAGCACCTCTATCTTGCTTGGATTCAGTTTCAATTTTATATTTCTCATCCAGCCCATTACTGCCTATATGCAGGCATTTAGGGAATGAATGCCATTTCCTGCTGATGAAGATGACAAGGAGAAGTAGATTTGGGTGCCATCAGCATACTGATAACACCCAGCACCAAAACTCCTGATCACCTCACCCAGCGGTTTCATGTAGATATTAAAAAGCATTGGTGACAGAATGGAGCCCTGAGGGTATATAACAGTTGAGGAGCAACTGTCACCAAGCTCCACCATCTGGAATCTACCTGAGAGATAGGAGCGGAACCATGGGAACGCAGTGCCCCCTATCCACAACTTCCTCAGGCAATGCAGAAAGATACCATGGCCGATGTTATTGAAAGCCGCCGAGAGATCCAAAAGAACCAGCAGTCACACTCTGTCTGTCAATTCCCCGGTAGAGGTCATCCATCAGGCCAACCAAGGCTGTCTCAACCACATAGCCAGCTCTAAAGCCAGTTTGAAATGGGTCTAGATAATCAAGAAGTTCTTCTTGTAACCAAGAAGTTGGTAAGGTGGGCCAGTGTTGTTATTGATAAACCCTGCTAAATGGGCCAAGAAGCACATTTTAAAATGGCAGCTCTCTTACATTTAGCAGAGAGAGCGAGAGCAAATGTCCCTATTTAACCCAAGATAGCATCCTTCCCAGTAGCAGTTGCTGGTGCCCCCCTGTGCTTCTTTTTGGATGGTGAGTACTTTTTGTACAGGTCCCTTGTTACTATGTAAACCACTTTGATGATTTTGTTTAGCAACAAAGAAATGGGGGGCAGGGGCAGGAGAGATGGCAGGGGGAGGAGCCATCTTCAGATCTTGTCCCAGGACAAGATCACCCTTACCACCCCTCCTCTACACATTTGAGAGGGCTGGAAGATGTATCATCCAAACAGGCCCAGATAGTTCTCAGCATCCCAACAATGCCCCTGCCTCTAGCCCTTCCTTTATAGCAATTCAACCCAATTCATATTCTAATATATGATTCACTGTAATGTTCATCCCATGGCCTGCCACCCAACATGCTAATCAAGGAGCCAATCAAAGAGACAGACCCAGTTTGTATATTCAATTGGTCCCCTCAAATATGAAGGGGAGAAGTATGAATGTGCACATCCCTCTCCCATCCAGCACACCATCTCGTGTTGCTGCAGAGGGCGGGTCATCCAAGCTGCCCCTTAACACATGGCTAAATAGCATTTTATCCAGGCATTGTGGGATGATTCAGATGAACCACCCTCATATGACTAAATGCTGGCAATGTGGCACTTTAGACAGAGAGGGAGTTCTTTATGTTGATGCTCATTGGTGGCACCAGGAAAAAAGATTGTAGGGTGGGCACAGAAGGGGCAAACTGCATTTATGGGTGAGCAAGGTGTGCCCCACATATTAGATTTCTGAAACAGAAATGGGAGGGTGGTAGGAGGAGAAACCAATTTTCAGGGGTGAGGGTGCTTACCACCCTTGCCACCTCTCCTCTACACATTTGAGAGGGCTGGAAGATGTATCATCCAAACAGGCCCAGATAGTTCTCAGCATATTCAGCTGTGAAAACATTGAGTAGCTCACTGCAGATGTGTGCAGCTCCTCCCTAGAAACCATAGGCAGTTGGCTTCTCAAAAACGGGCCCTCAGGTTTCTTCTGCTATATCTAATGTTCTGTATGTTAGGAAGCTAATGCCTAAACCATTCTGGTTTCAGTTTTACTGAAAACATTATTGAAGCTAATTGTTCTGGAGAGACTTCTTGTTTTTTTATTTACCCTTTGTATGTATTTTCCTCATTTGTGGTTTGCTGGCTAGTCCCAGAGAGTGAATTTTATCTCTTGGCCAAGGGAAATCATTACCTGAAATTTTGGTAAGGCTAATTTGAGTATTGTCCATACAATGCTAACACATTCTGTTTTCAGAATGTGTACATAACACTAGCACAACCTGTGATTTTTATTCTTAAATAATTAAGAAGGATGGTTCCAGTTATTAAAGTGAGTTCTTAAGGAAGGATCTCACAGTCTGATCTACTAGTATTATGGTCACGATGCCCTGACAAAATTGTGTTCTACTGTATTACAGACATTTTCTTTTGAACGTTCTAAGACACAGTGACATGTCCTACTCCAAGCTGTTCAGCACAGAGTGCCTCTGATAAATCCAAACTGGCATATCACCGGGCAAAAGAAAATGGGACATGAGAATAAGTATGTGTGTGTGAGGTGGAGAGTAGAATACTGACCTTTCATGCAGAATTTGCAGTAATAAGTGATTCATTAGGGTTTCACTTGATTAACTCAATGGGTGCCACAGGATGGGAAGCCATTGTTAAGAAATGATGAGGCTCTCCACACGAGCAGTGTGGAGAGCTGAGGAGGGTTTGGCAGGGAGAGCAGGTAAAGCCACAAGGATCCACCTAGCCCTGGGCGGCCAGATCAGCCACCCACATGATTACCGATTCCATCATGGAGGTGGTAGGGGAGGCGGGGATTGGGGGCTGCCTGACCCCCGGAAGTCCCAGAACGCCCCACATGAGTGCGTGGGGCATTCTGGGGAGACCTCCAAGGCTGGGAGGCTTGTTGTAGCCGCCCAGACAGGGGTCCCCTCGTGAGTCACCGTGGCGTGGAGCAGCGCAACAGCAACTAACGATCAAAAGAACGGGGTTAGCGGAGTCATGACTAACTTAGTCTGGATGTTGCAAACTGCATTCAGAATAGCTGCTATGCCTGGTAATAAATGTTAACATAACTAAAATAAAATTATAGAGTTTAGATTCATGATTTGAGCACTGGATTAGTCATCCAGTGCTCAAATTACAGGGGATATGGGCTGTGGGACTAAAGGCCATTAGTAATCGTTTCTATAAGACTACAGGAGAGTACAATTTAGCTAAAATTGAGGAGAATTTCAGGATTGGGCTTGTAGGTTTCATTAAAGGGTCTCTCTACCTTTTGCCCCATAATCTGAACACTGCATTCTAAACCTCAATTTCTAGAACCTGCCCTGGTAAGAATGTATAAGCTTCAAAAAGTGAATGCAGACCACTTCAGGTCAGAGTGAATTAATTCATTCTGATGAGTAAGATGAAAGGAAATTTTGAAGAAGAAGAAATTAAACCAAATTGCCAAATGCAGAATTTGATTATTTTGGCTTCTATGTAATGTGACATTCCTGATTGATTAAATTAATTAGTATAATTAGTACAAAAGCCAGCATTTTATTGCTGATCATCTGTCACATACTGTTAAAGGCTGGCTACTGCTGCATGTCATCTGTCAGATGCCATCAAATCCTGATAGTTACTACATGCCAGCTGTCAAATACAAACACTAAATATTATTGTATGTCATCTATCAAATGTGGTCAAGCGCTATAAGTCAACTATAAAGTACTGAAATAAAAGATTGTTGTATGTCAAATATATATTCCCATAAAGGTGATTCCTGCAGAGATTGGGGTGGGGGACATACTGTACTCCTTTGACTTCTAGTGGAAGTTACTGGTAATTTAGGTTACAGGCAACAGGTCATTAGGCAGTCTCCTATGGTTCTGTAGGAAAATGCAGATCAATTATAGGATGTTGTTGTATTGCCCTTATGTGAAAAGTGGGCAATCCAGGAAAGCTCTTAATAGCAATGCCTGATGCTTCTGTGTGGGAGTGTTCTGAAAATCAGATGATATCATGCAGTTTACTCAAACAAGATAACATCCAAGAAGGTTAAATGATTCTTATTGTTTAACATGTAAAGAATGACTCACATATCATAAATGCTGTTTCCTCAGAATTTGTTCCTTTTGGTGATCCTTGAACATTAAACCCATTAGGTAAAATGATCATTGATCATTGCCGGGCTCAGGTGAGGACTGAAGGCCTCTTTCCCTCCTTCCCAGAGAGGGCCCTTTTTCTGCTACTGGTAAGGCTGGCAGAGGAAAAATCGAAAGGCACAAGGAAAGGAGGAGCCAGTTCTTTATTGGCTCTCAGACTGAGACAGCCCAACTAAGCTATTACCAATACTTTGATTCTAAACAGGCTGTACTAGCTGTTCTACGCTCACATGATCAGCATGCATCTGGTTCATCTAACAACATAGCCTATTCTTCTAGAGTCACATACACCAACAACATAAAGAAGCTAAATAGTGTGCAAAGAAGCTACATGTGTGCAAAACCAGGCTAAGTTTTACACTAAGTTTTAAAAGCCCACCCTGGTTTTACACATGCACATGTATCATGGGGATCAGGCCCATTCCTGGCAGTGCCGTGGTGGCAAACCCACCTATGGATCCACCCTCCAAAATGAGGTTAGAGTGAGCACTCTCCTAACACCGTTTCTTGCACTGTCTGCCAGCCCTGGCTGCAGAATGCCCTTGTGCGGTGCATTATGAGGGGCGGGGCAACATGAGGTGATGCGTCTGGCACCCTGACCCTCAGAGCTACTGGCAGCAGTCTGGGCGGGTGATTCCCCCTCCCAAAGGAAAGCACTGGATCGTTTGCAGGGAAATGAGCTTTTTAAGGCTTTCTCCATGCTAGCCTTCTTTTGGAGGGTGGATCCATAGGTGGGTTTGCCACCACAGTGCTACCAGGATTGGGTCCGATCTCCATGGTACACGCACATGTGTCTAACAATATTAACCTGGCTTGCTACTTGCATGCATACCAAAACCGTGGTGCTGTTAAGGCATCATAGGGAGATCCATGCTGACTAATTGCTCAAAGTGCTGACTGCCTAGCTAATCTTCCTGCTAGCCTTGGCAAGTGTTGAGGAGCCATTGCATCCCATTACACTTGCCATTAAAGAAACTCAGACTCTAATAACAGGCACCTCACACTTGGCAATTACTTGTGGCATTAAGACAAGGTCTAAAATTTAAGGAATGGGGAAGCTCTTTTACACATGCACATGTACCATGGGGATCGGACCCATTCCTGGCAGTGCTGTGGTGGCAAACCCGCCTATGGATCCACCCTCCAAAATGAGGTTAGAGTGAGCACTGTTGGAAGAATAACTCCTTCCCACTAAATTAGGATGGCATATTAGGTGTGGTGCTGGTCTTCACTAGTGAACTTCTCCCACTGTGTCTCTCCTGTCAAATCATTGAATGTGCCCCACACCAGAGGGGCTGGTCTATGGCATGTATCCCTAGATCGATAGATGGCTGGCCTGATCATGAGGCCAGATGAGGTGGTGGCCTCCGGCAATGGATGGACAGAGGTGTGGATTACCCCGACACTGCCCTCAATGGTAGCACGCACTCACCAACAGTCACCTTCCTGCTCCATCCCACTTGTCACACCTTTGCAGTAAGAAGGCTTTCTGTAAATGGCAGAGGGCAGCATGGAGCAGTAGGAAGTGTGTTTGAATCTCTTTCTGCCCCTCCATTTCCCACCCCGTGCTTTTTGAAAAGGCAATCAGGCTGAGGATCAGTGATGGTGGCTGCCACCACCACAGTGAATAAGGAGATATGGGGAGAGGATCATGTGAGGACGGAGGGAATCTGCAAGAATGGGGGAGATTGGGCAGGGGTGGCGAACTTGTGCATGACACAGTTTGCATGCCTAGGAGAGTGGGGGGAGATTGGGTGAGGGAATATGTGACTAATAGATTGGTCTGCAGTGGCATTGGAAATGGAGGCACTGTGAAAGTGGAAATGGAGTGGAAATGGAGGCACTGTGAAAGCTTGCCCTGGATGCATGTTGTAAGCCTCCTCTTAGGCAGCACTAACTCACATTTTCTTGCCTGAGGTGGAGTACCAAATGGTGCTCTCTTCCTTCCCCCCCTTCCTTTCTCTTTTTAAAACTAAAACCACATACCCGGTTCCTTCCATCCATGCGCATTGCTAGCCCTGGGCCCTTGAGAACATGAAGGTTTTTCTGGGTGCCTCAGATCTCCGGCAAATTCACTCTCTTTACAACATTGTTTTTAGTATGGAAGAGGTGGTGGCAGGGAGTGCAAACTAGGATGGTATTTTTAATTTCAGCCCAGTAGGAGCTCCCTACCACTCCCTCCTCTTTCAGTGTCCTGCCCTCTGTCAGTGAAAAGGCCTAGATGGAGAAGTTGGGGTTTCTAAAGCCATGGATGGGGGGGGCAGCAGTCCTAGCAGTCCTGTGGTACCATGAGACTCTTTCTTGGGGTGATAGCCCAGAGACCTGGGGGCTTTTTTGGTCTGGAAGGAGAAGGTGGAGTTGCTGAGGCTGTGAGCTCTCTTTTATGCCCCTGTCCTGGCGGAATTAATGAGAAGGTAAAGGAGGTAGCAGTGGCCATGGAGGAGGCCAGAGGAGGAGGGGAGTTAACCCTCCCAAAGAAACTACATGGAGGCTTTGCTGTCACAAAAGAAGAAAAATCTGATTTGGGGAGTTATGGAGAAGGTTCAAGAAATAAATACCCTCCCCAAAGCATGCAGTGACTCCCCCCCCCATAGATACTAATGAGTAAGGGAAGTTGGAGCCTAATCCAGGACCTGTGGGCCCCAGATCTATTCAGAACCTGTCAATGCCCCTGCTTCCATCTTTCAAATCTCTGCCCTTTCCTTCCATTTCTATTAGGAAGGGAAGAACAAAAGCAGTATGGGGCCATTTTGCTTTCCTTCTGCATACCATCTGTGGGTGGGCTTCTAAGAACTAGCCCATAACCTGATACTTCACCCATTGTGTTACGACCAGTGGTTACACTAATAAACTTATTCCTACAACTCACTCTTCACCCTGCTTCATGGAGCGGCTGACCCTTGTCACAGGTGACCTGCTGACATGAAGACAAGAGAGCATGTCAGACTTACCTGATTCGCCTTGCTTTAGTATCTCGGGACCGGGTAACAAAAATTACATTTTTAAACCACAACCAGCATATGAAATAATTATTTTATTATTTACTATGTATATATTGCATTTTGCCTTTCCTCGAAGTAACTCAGGGCCAGTGGCATCACAAGGTAGGAGTGGCCACTACCACCCAGCCGGGGGGCGGGGGCTCCCTCAGGGGTCCAGGGACATTTGTGCCCCTCTTGTTCAATGGTAATTACACCCCTGTCAGGGGCATGTGTGGCATTTCCTCACTTTGCTGTTTCTATCCTCACTTTCTCACTTTTATCTTCACAATAACCAGATGAGGTAAGCTAGGCTGAGATGTTGTCACCCAGTGAGCCAGTGTGGTGTAGTGGTTAGAGTGCTGGACTAGGACCGGGGAGACCCGAGTTCAAATCCCCATTCAGCCATAAAACTAGCTGGGTGACTCTGGGACAGTCACTTCTCTCTCAGCCTAACCTACTTCACAGGGTTGTTGTGAAAGAGGAACTCAAGTATGTAGTACACCACTCTGGGCTCCTTGGAGGAAGAGCGGGATATAGATGTAAAAGTAAATAAATAAATAAATCACGACTGAGTGGAGGTTTGAACCTTGCTTTCTCTGGTTCTAGAGTGAAATTTTAACCACATGCACTTCTTACTTACTTACTTACTTATCATATTTCTATGCTGTCTGATATGTACATCTCTAGGTGGAGATGCACTTTGCAAATGTTTAGGGAAAGAACAGACAATAACAATTTCATCTGACATTGCCTCTTTACTGCTAGAGTTATTTCTAATCCCCAAACCTCTTAAAAAACAAAAACCTGGAAGAAAACACTCTTTTGAAGATCAAATCCACAAATGCTGAACTTGCATATCTCAAATGACGTTCTTGCAAGGGACTGATTTGTGTGCTTGTGGTCCACCAAAGTAAGTATACTCTAACTGGAAACGGCTACATATTATAGCAAAGCATTTAGGGACATGTGTCAAAGGTATTTGAACAAGCTGTGAGAACAGCTTGCACAAGTTCAGTCAAGTGCAGAAGCTGAAACGGCTCCATTTGATACCATAAGCTCGGCATTAAGAGCTCAGTGTTTTTATTTCCCCAGTGACTCTGATAAAAGTAGCCTACCATGGCGATGGTGAGCATGTGATCACAACAAAAGACTTGTATAGTTCCCAGGGGCAGCTCAGCATGAGTAAGTAGTTCCAAACCTGCATTCCAGTAAGAGCCCGTAGTTTTGTTACAACCTCAAGATGACTTCTCCCTCCTCAAAAAAACCAGACCTTTTTTTCCAGGTTGTTGATAGATTAGATTTGCTAATCCCGTTAAAAAAAAATAATTTTCTTTTCCAATGCATTCCTCATGGCCACAATTTTAACCATGTTCAGGTCTAGAATCTGGACTATACATGCTAAATGGTTTCGATGCAGTGCAAACAAAACGGGGGATACAAAAATAACAAAACAGGCATACAAAATGAAACAGAGGCATTAAAAAAAATATTTTGCTGGGGTGGCAGAGTTTGAATCAGTAAAGAGACTGGCGCTACAAAGCAGCAAAGATGGTGTCATTCCCTGGCATTTCCATGCAGGGCTGGGAAAGATTCTTTGGAGAGCCTCGCCAGTCAGCCCCCCCAGCTGCTTTTGGACTACAACTCCCATAATACCCAGCCACAGTGGCCAATAGCCAGGGATTATGGGAGTTGTAGGCCAACGTCTGTAGGAGAGCCAAAGTTGAGCAGCCCTGAAACTGTAGACAATAATGAGCTAGATGAACCTTTGGTCTGACTTACTATAAGACAACTTCCTATGTATCTATGTACAAACCAAGAGTAGACTTGTCATTGAATAGACACATATGAAACACTAAATAATTCTGCATGGTGAAGAATCTGCAAGGTGAAGGTTTTTTTTAAAAAAAACCTGCCATCTATCACCAGCAAAAGTGTACCAATCATAACATACCACATCATCTGACATGTAAGCAAACCAGAAATCATTCCTCATTAAATGGTATTAAAAAACATGGGAGCTAGAAACACAATACACTGGGGGTTGCCTTTATTTACTGAGTGATTTAGCAAATCACCATGCTTGTAGCATGTTTGCCACTACCACCTGAATCCAAGCTCTCAAAAATAGTCAAAGTAGCACATTAATGATGACAGATCATCTCCGTCTCAATTTTTGTTTGTAGCTATATATCTATATATACACCTGTTCTCTCAGGCTTTTAACTAAAATTAATTTTAGACTGAAATTAACTGAAAGTAATTGTTTTTAATGAAATTGTTTTAACTTTTTTCCCCTGTGAAATTGCTTTAATGGTTTTTACTCTGTTTTATATTTGTTGTTTTGAATGGTGCACACCACCTAGAGATAAATATATCTGGTGGTATATAAATATGATACATAAATAAATATAGGCAGTGTTTCCCAATCAGTGTGCTGCAGGACACTGGCCCACGTCCCATGCTGACTCCCTCTGAGTTGGCTCCAAAAGTGGGAGGCTTAAACTCCCCACTTTTGAAGCTGACTTGCACCACAAAGCATTAGGAAGGATACATCCTTTCTGGTGCATAAGGGAGCAAGTTCAAGGTCCCTGCTTTTGGAGCTGACTCACTCTCTATGCACCAGGAATGACATGCCCTTCCAGGGGCATTATGAGATAAATCAACTCTAGGAAGAATGCAAGGGAGAGCTATGAATAAGAATAAAAATTATATAAGAATGAAGAGGAGGAAGGATGCTAAAATATATAAATAAAAATCATGTAGCAGCTTTGTCACCACAGCGACACCAAACCATACTAAGATTTCAGTTGTGAATGAGGAGGAGGAGCTGAGCCAACAACATTAGCAGCAGCAACAAACACCACTTTATTTCTTGGCCACTCCATAACAAATTGTTCAAATTGATGAGGTTTTTGACAGCATAGAAAGAGGTGGCACCAACACATCTGCATTCTCCAAGGGAATTCCAGGCTAGTGTTCTAGGAGAGTGAATTAATACACATTGGATATTCTATTATTAAGACATACAACTATGATTAAAATTCTGTTGTTTTCTACAAGAATGTTTTGACTTTAGTGACACTTCCCTAACTGATTCTGCAAAACATGGATTTTGCTTTCAGCAGCTTCCATTTTCTCATTTTTGTGGTACAAGTTGCAAGGAAAGAGAGAGAGAGCTTGAATAAATGCAGTGAAGCTGTCATTTCAAAAGATAGGTGGTGCATTAAAGGAAAACAAGCAGTGTAAAGAGAAGGTTGTTCAAAAAGAGTACTAGCTTTTTCTGAGAGTGATTGTATCAATATGATGGCAACGTAGAATCCAGAGGAAAGAGTTGTGGTATGCAAGGACAAGACAGTGGAGTTGAATCAGGAATATTCATAGTTTAATGAGAAAGATACTATTTACAGAGAAGCAAGTGCAGTCTGCCTTCAGTGCTCTTGCTACTGGCTGTTTGTTAGCCCCACCTTTACTCCAGGACTGGAATGATAGTAACTAAAGCACCATTCAAAAGCTGGCCTGGATCAATTAATGATTAACCAAAACCACCACAGGCAGAATGCTTTTATCTTTTGCCTAGGCCACATTTTCTTAAAATCCAAACCTTTAGATATTTAAGGAAAGAAAAACTTATGTTAGGACCAAAGGGAAGGGACAGGGTTGGGGAAGGTGTTCTCAATTAAAGTAGAAAGTTTCAAAATATTAAACCTCTGCACGTTCAGAAAATTCAGATTTGGATTCGACCTGATCTGAATTTGACAATATTGGCTTCTGATTCTATGGGCTCTGGCAATGTTGGACATCAGGTCAGATTCAGAATTCGAATTGAAATTCTGAATTAAATTTGGATTTCCCCCCCAATGGGGAAATTGAAACAAAATCACTAAAAACCACTGGTTGGTCCTAGAGTGTTGAATATATGGGGAAGGGGGTCAGGGCCCTCTGTAGTGAATTTGAAGAGAATTAGTTAATCCCATAAGTTTTGGTGAATTTTGGAAAGTTTTGTTAAAATGGCTAAAAATGATGTTATCTGTCTTGTTTAAAGCCAGAATTTTACAAACACATCTAAAACTGAATACCCTCCTTAGAGCATTGTTCCAAAAGCGTGTGAAGGAATCTGCCCTTTGTCTTCATGAAAAAGGGTATCAGCATGTCCTTTTGCCCCCTTTTATATTTCTAGAATGGATGGGCATAAAGTTATGAAATCTAGCACACATGAAGTCCACATGGAAGGACTCTGTGTGATCCTTTTCAAACATATGGCTCACTCCCTTGATTTTTGGTGAATTTTGGAATTCTTTTCTTAGAAAATTGTGAAATCCGACTTGTTTCAAGCCACAGCTTTACAAAAGGTTCTGGATATGAAGCTCCTCCTTAGACCATCATCCACCCCCATGTGAAGAGGAAAGGACATTCCTTTGATTTTATATTATTTTTTCCCTTCTACATGGCAGGAATAAGCACACCTTTTAAAAGGGATTAAAAGGAATTCACACATTTTTAATCCCTTAATGGCTAGAAAGAAAAGTGTGAAATTCAATGGGAACTAACTAAATCAAGGAGTGTTATCTCAGCAGTGTCCCAACATTTTATATCAGAGAGGGGCTTAGATATACTGCCTCTCCTGCAGCATATCTTACCCAACTGGAGGTCCCAAACCACAGAAGAGTGTTCACCTTGGCTCGCTGCCATGGCCTCCCCTCAGCAGTTCTAGAAGGCCTAGAAGGATCCCATTTGCAGAGTGACTATGCCCCTGTGGCTCAGGGCAGATCAAAACTATTGAGTATGTCCTCCTGTACTGCTCATTCTATAGAGACATTCGTGCCTCTCTCATTCTCCCATTGTTAAGCAAGTTCCCGGGATGTCCAAAACAATTCTACAGCTTCTTGTTACTCTCGGACACTAATTCTGGCATTACATATAGCGTTGCCAGGTACTGTGCGGCTGCGATCAGCATCCATTGGAGGATGATGGGCTGTGAGCCCTTTTAGCCTTAATCTGATTCCCGGTGACTCTGGATAGATCTCGCACTTGCCCATGCCTCCCTTCTCATTGTTTTTTATTGCTTTTTATTGCTTCATATAATTTTAAATCTGGATTTTTCAGTTTTATTACCATTTTATACTCCCCCTTTTATCTCTTCTGTGCATTTTTATAATAGAAATAGTATTATTTTATCTCTCTCATTTTTAGTAGTTTTAGGGTGGTTTTTTTTTAGTATTAACGTGTATATATGTGATCATTTAAATCTATTTTAACTAGTCTCTTTTTAAATTGCAATCACCCTTAATTTTAGCCTTTTCATGATATGTATCCTCATTTATGCAATCACCTTTATCTTCCCGTATTTTTTAACATGTAACTTTTAATTCATATTCACTATTAGTCCTTTTAGTACTAATATGGAATCACCCTCACTTAACATGTAATTTTATGCTGGTCTCTGACCGTAATAAAGGTTGATTGAACTCATTCCGGGGCAGGGGAGGACTTCCTCCTCTTGTCCCTGCCTCTGGACGCCCATGTGCTGTGGACCTCTAAGCTGTTCTGACTCTTCTCTGAATGAGCATTGTGCAAACAGTGCAACAGCAGTTTTCTCCATTGCAGTAAATGGAGAGACCCGCGGTGGGGCTGCTTAGGCAACCACTCATTCAGAGCAGTGTCAGGGCTGCTTCTGGTTCTGCAGCAACTCTGGCAAATGGAGGAAACTGCAGTAGTGCTTTTTACGCAATCACTCTTTTAGAGCAGCATTGGGGCTGTATAAGAATCAGCAGCCGCCCCAAGTGTATCATTATGGAGGCATAACATTACACATCATGTAAACCGTTGTCC
The DNA here is from genome assembly GCF_027244095.1 of Hemicordylus capensis. Lineage (NCBI taxonomy): Eukaryota > Metazoa > Chordata > Lepidosauria > Squamata > Cordylidae > Hemicordylus > Hemicordylus capensis. The sequence continues at coordinate 161,663,554 of NC_069661.1, forward strand.
TTTTATTGGGCTAAAGGTTTTGGAATCAGTCCTCAATTCACTGTAGTGAAGTACGTCCAATTCCATTTTTAAAAAGCCAGAATCTGAGGTTCCGGCCTTTATGTCACTTGGGACAAAAGTCAACACCATTCCTATCTGTTAATGGCAATCAACTTGGTTTCCTCTGTGCTAGAGCATTTACCTTTATTATGAGGTAAACCATTGAGATAGAATGACTTTTATTAGAGAATGTTTAACATACAGTTTACAAAAGCAACAGTAAATAGAATTTCCTGATAAAGCACGGCCGCGTACTAATGAATGTGTGGTTGCAATGGTAGAGCGAATATAGCACTGTACGCAAGTTCCTATGGGTTTGGGTAGAGTCCGGTTAAAAGAGTTCAGTGAGAGGAATGTCCAAAAGGTCCAAGGGAGGGACAGATCCCAGCCTCACCTTGCGTGTGGCCGGCAGGGCCGTGCCAGTCTTCTTCTGCCAATTGCAGCCTCTGGGCGTGGGTCCTTGACGGCGGAGGGTCTTCTCCAGGTCCAGGGGGTCCTCCAGGGGTGTTGTCAGCAGTTCCTGGCATGGTCAGAGTTCCTGGCGTGGTCAGCCACTGTGCTGGCATGGTTCGTTTAGCATGCAGATATGTTATAGATCACGTTCCCGAGGCTGGAGGTTACATACATATGTACATACATACATGCAGGTCAAGACAGCCATAAGAAAATAAGTGTCCATCTGAGTTAGTCGTGAGCTGCAAGGCATCACCAATGTATGCAAGTCCTCCTTCGGTTCCATGCGTATGTGAATCTGGACAGAGTCCAGGATAGAGTGCAAGCCAAGAGAGCGGGGGAACCCGGTCTCAACTTGTGGGTGGGGGGTGGCACATCGTCCAGGGTGTCCTCTGGGGGTTTCCAGGTGGTCTGGCATCCTTCTGCAGGGGAAAAAAGAAACCTCACTGGGCTTGTCCACAGCTCTGGTGGAGCTCCTCTCTACCAAGGTAGGGTGGAGTGTGTGGTGGCTTGCCCCCCGTGCTACAATGGCTGATATCCAGAGCAGTAGTACAAAAGGAAGATACACTGGCATGAGGGACAACTTTCCTAGCTGTGCTGGAATCGCACAGTCTCGGGCACATTGCTGAGGATCATGCAGCCCTCAGAAGCACATGTGCAGGTAACACAGGGCACCTGGGAGCCAGAGGAAATCTTCAAATTTTGCTTCCTCCTGCTACGCGTCCAAGGCTGCACAGCTGAGTGGTAGTGAGGAATCTCTCCCTCATGCCAGTGCCTCTTCATGTTATTGGAAGATTGCTCTGGATGTCAGTCAATGAAATTAATATGGAAATATATCTTCGCTGACGTACTAGCTCATAGACTATAATGTGTCAGCTCTTTAGCTAATATGAAAAAACTTCAATTGTTTTATGGCACACTTCTTATTTCAAGGGAGAAACATAAAAATCTCCCCATGTTCAGATTGTTTTATTTGCAATTAGGATATGTTGGACTATGTGTACACTAAATTTCAGTAGGACTTTTTCTCAAATAAAGTTCAGTAGGATTTGTTCCCTAGAGTTTCCAGCTAGGATCCAACTGCTGTATATACTCTGGAAAATGGTTCATGTGGGTGATGAAAACCCTAGTCAGAGGACCAGGAAGTAATTGTGTGAGAGGAGGAATTCTGGCCAATCAGTACAGATAGTGGACCTCCTCCACCCTAGATCAAACCTAAGATTACTGATGCGGTCTGGTCTGAAATCAGTTCGAATTCAAACCAAACCACAGAAACCGGTTCCATGCAGACCCCTAAAGCTCAGTTTTATTATGATATTGTAACACAGTTCTGTAACTGCTCTATTTGATGGTAATAAGCTGATTGATTGATGGAAGCAAAATCCTTTGGGGGTTATGGGCCTGTGGTGTGATGGAGAAACAGGTGTGTGCATCTTTGATCCTCACTGACAGAGGCTGCTGCGCCTTTCAGCATTTCGTATTCAGCTTAATAGGTGGCTGAATTTTAACAGAATCAAATAAAATATTAATGGCACCCCATCAGTAGTTTTATCCTTCCCCTTAGGATGAGCACATAGAAATTGATATATGTTTGGGATTTAAGAATAATCTTACATTTGCAAAGCATAAAGGTGATAGGCAAGTTCTCTATCAATTGATGGAGTGAGCCCTGAAGCTTTCGGTGTCATTCATTTACTATTTGCCAGTGGTTTACCATGTCCAAACCAAAGAACCCTCCAGATTGAATTTATCTACAGCTTTACACCCTGTAGCTGTTAATTATGAAAGTCAACTAAAGCCTTAACAGCTTGAGCGATGCTGCTATTTGGGCTGCTATGGCAACCAGTCTGTGTATTAAAGCATAGGGTCACGTGGCTTGGTTTCCTAAGGCTAATTAATTTTCCTAATTATTGCCTGATAGATACCAGCCACAGAACATGCTGGTGACCTAGTGAAATCAGCTGTGGAGAATGGCTTGCCTTACTACTATGGTTTCCTGACCTGACTGTGCAGAGATATTAAAGTCATTATTAGAAATGCATAAGACATGCAGAAAACAAATACTGCCGCATGATAAGAGCTGGACATGGAGCCCTGAAGATGTTTAATGCACAGATTTAAATCTTCTTTATTGCTTTTTGTATCATCTGTCATTATTAAATAGGTTATAAAGAGTTGAGTAGTTAAGCTTAAAAGACTGTCAGTGAAAGGTAGTTTAATTCATTGGCTTTATGAAGGATTTCTGAAAAACTCGGCAGTAACAGCAATGAAGATATATGCATATATTTTTAGCACTGCAAAATAAGGAACATCTATAACAAGCAATATATTAATTTGCCCTGTAATGTGTGAATATTACTGGATATCTATATTAGCACTGGATATCAGAACTATTATTTTATGGAACAGAAAATCATATCTATTAAAAGACCAAAGTGTTTTGCTTTTACCATACAACTGATATAATTGCAGACAACATCACATATGCATTTTGATCTGAATGTTTAATAATTAATAACAACAACAACAATAATAAAAATAATAAACAGGTGGCTGCCTAGACTTTAGGGGACAATTAACAATTCATTATATATCAGAATGCAGTATCTCTGTGGCAAAACTAATTGATGTAAATAAGACATTTTCAATCAGCTAAGAGGAGAGCACTGGGTGGGTGGGGGCAGCTTTGAAAAATTGTCATGACAAATTACCAGCCAAGGCACACAAACACACACACACAAAAACCCCTCTCCACAGACAGCCTTTGCCATGGTGACTGAAGAGAATGAAAAATTAATGATATCTCAGTGGTCTGTCAGAAGAAGAAATTGCTTACACGACAGAGTAGAATTTGGTTGTGTTTAAATTGTGCTTGTTTTTAAAAATACTAGATTTAATTAAACTCAGAGAAGCAGAATTTTAGCAGTATAGTAGAACCACATTGCCACATATTACTTCATTAGAAATTACTGATGTGGTACGAAGGCACCCTTATAAAGGTTTGTAGACTATATGACAGAGCAGATAAACGATGGCTTGTGTAATAGTGTGAATTGAAAAAGATAGTCCCCAGCCCATGAGAGGAATTTGTTAAGCAGGAAGAGATTTCTGCTCACAGATTCCCCATAATGCAAGTGCAAAATGTGCTACGGAGAACAGGGTGTCCACTCTCAGCAGGAGGATAGGGGTGTGCAGAACTGGTTCAGTTTGAACCTGGTTTGAATATAACCAGCCCGGACAAGACCATAGCCCCACTCAAACAAGACCAGACCCCCCCCAAAGGGGTTTCGATCTGAGTTTGAGCCAAACCGCCCCGGTTCTAACGGAACTGGTTCAGAACCAGTTTGGTGGTTTGAGAGGGCATGCTTGTAAAGGGGAATCTGGTGAGGATTCCCATTTACAAGCAAAGGGGGAACCCCTTCCTGCCTTACAAAAATCCTAATGGAGCGGTGAGAAGGCACCTCGTAGTCAGAGGTGGCGGCATGGTGCATGCTCAGGCGCATGCACGGAGGCTGAAACCAGGCGATGCTGGAGCACTAGGCCTAGTTCGTAGAGTTCAGAGGAGCTGTACAGCTGGGGCCTCCAATTATGAGGGGTCCTCTTGCCACCCCAATTAGGATTGTTATAAAGGTAGGCAGTGTTCCCCCCTTTGCTTGTAAAGGGGAATTCTCACCAGATTCCCCTTTACAAGCATGTCGCCTCAAGCCAAATTCAACCGGTTCTGAACCAGTTGGGCCCAGTTCGACACTCAAACTGAACCAGGGACCAATTTGGCTCAAACAGGCTTGTGGGCTGGTGGTCCAGTTTGAGTTTGGCTCGAACTCAAACCAAAATGCTGGAATTGGTTCCATGCACACCCCTACAGCAGAACAGTATTGGTGCCCAGCACTCCAGGCATCATCTTCCCAACTGATGTACTGGTCAGGGGCAGCCCTTCACGACATAAGGTAAAGTGGTTGCCTCAGGCAGTTGATCGTTTGAGCACCAGCAGGGCAACAAGATGCCCATTGCTACCACGATTGATTTGGAATGAAGTGAAAGTAGCAGTCTCAATTGTATCATATGTTGTATTTGGTGTGGATTGTTCTATTACCCAAGCGTGCAGCAGACTCTTCAGAAGAGTACCAGCAATCATTCTGAGCTTGTATTATACCACATGTTATGTGGTGAAAGGTAGCATTCACAACTTCTGTGTGAACCTTTGAAAACCAGTGATTGCTTTACTTGGGTACATACCAGCTTATATCACCTGAGGGCACATGTAAATGAAATATTCATCATGGGGGAAAAGAGGAAGTAAAATGCCTAGGAAAAACTAAATCACAAAGAACTAAATATATAACACAAGATGAGGTTGTGCATACATGCCATGCCAAGCTTGACAACAGGAACAATATCATAGGGTAAGGATTGAAAATAAGGTAAAGTGTGCCATCAAGTCTATTTTGACTCCTGGTGCCCACAGAGCCCTGTGGTTTTCTTTTTGTAGAATACAGGAGGGGTTTACCATGGACTCCTCCGACACAGTATGAGATGATGCCTTTCAGCATCTTCCTATATTGCTGCTACCTTATATAGGTGCTACCAGCGGGGATTTGAACCGGCAACCTTCTGCTTGTTAGTCAAGCATTAAATAGGAGAGATGGTGAATACTGGCCTCCCTGTTTTAATCCCTTTCTTCTCCTCTAAATTGCTAATCCAGAGCTGCTCAAGTTCAGCCTTCCTGCAGATGTTGGCCTACATCTCCCCTAATCCCTGGCTATAGGCTACTGTGGTTGGGGGTTATAGGTGCTGTAGGGCCGAAGTTTAGCAGCCATGAACTAATCTGAAGCTACTGCTATTACAAAAATATTTTCTAATCTTGTTGACTTTCATGTTCACCTTGGAGATTGATGCAATGAACCAGAACCTGTTGGGATGCCCCCCCCCCCAACATATTAGACCCAGAGGTACCAACTCAGAAGTATGTGGAATTGAGGCCTGTGTCTGATTTCATTTTATATTAAGAAATGAATTAATGCCTGGGCTCAGGGTGAATTGACACCCCAGATCTCAACTGGTCTGTGAGGGAAGACGCGATCCAGCATTGTATTGTGAAATGGGTACTCAAGGAAGCACAAAAGCCAGGACAGAACAATCCAAATGCTAAAATGTGACTCACTATCAGATAATGTCTGTGGAAGAGGCCAGAGGCTGATCTCCCCTTTCCTGTTGCAAGAAGTCTATGTTAATCTTTGTCAATGATTGACTCAATTGCTCTCTATAGAAATTCAACATAGGTAAATGCACACAAAGAAAACACCTATAGACTTTAATTCTTACTTTACTAACACTTTAACACCTTTTGGGATCAAAAATGGGACAAGAGAAGATGCCCATTTGCATCTCAGAGATGCAGATTTGCTTTGGGCAATGTCCCCCCCCCTTCTAAGCTCACAGCTTACAGAAGATGGGATTCAGATCTCTCTGTACTGGCCAATATCCTGAATAATTAAAAGACATTATCCAGAAGGTAACAGCATTGTCACCCTTTTGGGGACCCAGGACAAGATGAGGAGATTTGAATAGACTCTATGAGAGATCAAAGGAAAATACAACTATAAAGAATGGGGCTTACTGGACAGAGAGCTAGCAGTCTTGTGCCTACATGCAATCTTCTGCCTACAAGCAAGACTTGCTCATGAGTCATCCAAGAGTTTGCTGCCCAAGACACGGGGCTAGAGGCAGGAACTCTGTCCATGGACAGGAACTGTCTGTGACTTCCACTGCGCAGTGAGAAGTCAAGACTTCCCCAGCCATGGTACTCTGACTCTCAGCCTCGCTCTGAGCAAACTGCATGCTTGATCTAAAAGCTCCTGTCTCCAGCCAAAAGCTTCTCTCATTCAGCTGAAAGCTCCATCGTTCTCAAGCCTCTGATCCTGGTAATATGCCACCCCACAAGCCTTGGATCCCTCCATCCTTTCCCCTTCTTCTCCTTTCCCCTCGTCCCTCTACTAATTCCTGATCTCCCCAAACCATGCCAGCCCTCATCCTTCCTTACCCCCCCTTTTTCCGTCTATATCTGAATTGTATTAGGCTCTAGGAAGATTTAATACACACACATATGTTAGTTAGGAACACTGGGTGAATATTGGTGCTGGCTAGGGTTGAAATACTGTTAGTAATATTGATCGAATGTTCTGCTTTCTGCTCAGCTAGACTGATGTTGTTAATTTTTTATACTCAATAAAGCCCATTGAATCATTTAGGATTGCTTTGATCTCCTTTCTTCCTTGCGCCCAGATCCTACATGGTCACTATATAAAAGAACTTGGTCACTTGGTGACACTAATGAGACAGGCCTAATTTTGTATGCTAGCTAATGAGCATATTTAGTATACAAATCAGGCCTGGACCACAACAAACTGCTAGTGCATAAAAATGGCAGCATTTGTTAGGACATTTTCCAACAAAATAGGGGATTGAAAATTTATCTTGGGAGAATCCATCATATGTGCTTCTAACATGTAAACACATGGCAATAGTGGTAGTAGTGCACAATTCCATCATTGTAAATAGTAGTAGTAGTACACCACTGATGATCACATGATCAACATGTGATCATGCAAGAGTCAGCAGTACCAGTGTGTTTGAGCCCTGCATCATGTGTTTGAGCCCTGCACCAGAGCAGATGGGTCTGGCATTACCCGCATTACACTATGGGACATGTACACCATTATGTATAAGGAGCTATATTTTAAAGAGAGTCTTTGAAACACTGGCTGACAATCAGACTAAGTTACTCAGGAGTTACTGTAAAGGACTACTTATTTCAATAGGACGTCCATCAAGTAATTTAGTCAGGATGCCAGCCACTGTTTATGTAACCACTCTAAAATGTGACTTGTCAATATGATTTTCCTCCTTCATTTATATATGGGGAATAAGTTCAGTTTATAAATGCTAATATCCCATAGAAGAGAGCAAGGTGAACAGCTCAGTAACTGCAACAGTGCCCCTGTAAAACAGAGGCTAATTAGGAAGGTGTTGATGAAAAAAGGCACTGCTGTCTACATCTGAAGGGTCAGAGACTTTGTAGGCTACAGCTAATCGTACTAATTTTAGCACTTCTTGTAAAGGATAATTGTCAAAATGTAGGATTCAAAAAGCTCATCAAAACCTTGAAAGGTGTGAAGACTTCTTTCAACTCTAAAATGGAGACCAAACGTTGCTTTGACCCTACATTTCACAGTGTTCAGAAAATGGATTTTCTGACACAACAGAACATCAAACCTAAGTGAGACTGGGCTAAGGGTTTGCTTGACAATTAGCAATACAGCTCTGACTACCTCAAAGAGTCACAGAAGCAGATACAAAGAAGGATCACTATCTAAGTGCTCCTTTCAGTGAGAGCAGGGGGAGATAAACCATTTGGGAATGGCTGGAAATACTATTGACTAGCCAATCCTGCACAGAGCATCTGTGTGGCGCTTTGGGGCCAGCTGTTTCCCCCTCCCTCTTCCTCCTGCCCCGGTCTCTCCTCTCTTCCCCTTCCCTCCAGCCTGTGCTCTCCAGCCCTCCTCCCCTCCTGTTCCTCCCCCCACACAGAGCTGCGGCAGGTGGCCAAGAAGGGCCCTGCCGCCACCATTTTTTCTCCCTCCAATCCGCCTGCTGCCGGCCGCCACCTTTCTTTTCCCCCGCCCGCTGCCTGCCACTGCCTTTCTCTCTGCCCGCCCGTTGCCCGCCACCACCTTTCCCTCCCCCCCGCTGCCCGCCGCCGCCTTTCTCTCCCCCCGCCTGCTGCCGCCTTTCTCTCCCCCACCCACTGCCCGCTGGCGCCTTTCTCTCCCCCCACCCACTGCCCCCCGCCGCCTTTCTCTCCTCCCTCCTCCACGCATGGCGGCCACTGTCGGCACTTTCTTCCCCCTCTCCTCCTCAGTCCTCACGTGGGAACTCTAGCAGCCTGTCGAGAGTTCCGCCGCCAAATCCTGGGCACGCATGTCCCAAGGCACGCATGTCTCACTCACCCCCTCTGGTGGCAGGCTAGGGCCAGTCCTTCCCACTGCCTCCTGCCTCCCAGCCCACGGCCCCTCCTCACAACCGGCGCCCAGCCAATCAAGCTCCTCTGCCGGCCAAACAGAGATCAGCCAATCAGGCACCTCCACCGGCCAAACAGAGCTCAGCCAATCAGGTGCCTCCCTCACCAGCATGCATTGCCTTGCCACATCCCCACGTTGGCTGGCTAAGAGAATTAATTATAAATATATTGGCCCAGACTTACTCAAATTCAGAGGTGTGGCTTTCTTCCCAAGACACTAAACCTCCTCAGGATAGTCAGTTTGTCCTGCTTGAGTTTGTTCTGACTGGTCTGACAAAATGTGTCTTGCAGAAAACTTGGAAAGCTCTGAAATCTCTTTCCCTGGAAATTCCCAAGAAAACACTGGATAGGCTGACCTTTGATGTAGCATGTGCCAACAGTAACCAGATGACCCAAAGAATTCTTCGCAAAGTGATTAGTTTCTCTGATATCATGTGTAAGCGCATCCAGAGTTAAATTAGTAGCTGGACCTTAATCTACTACATTGTTGTATCTTCAGAACCAGCTTTTATACAGAAGCATATTAAAAACTATCCTTTATTATAGGGTACTTCAGTCTTCCATTTGAAAAGATATAATAATTCCATTTCCCTAAGAAGGGTTATTTCAAAAGGAAGAACCTTTGAGAAGTCCTGCTATGACCTGCAATAATGTCTCCCTAGCTGTAATAAGTGCTTCTGGCTGACTAGAATTTTTACATCTTTAGTATTTTCCTATGCCATGTGTGGTTGGTTTGTATCAGCTGCTCCAATGAAGAAATGTTGATGTATCCCATAGCAAGTTTAGCTTCCTTCAGGGCCAGCTCATCCATCAGGCATATCTAGGCAGTTGCCTAGGGCACCAGTTCTTGGAGGGTGCTGTAGCTCCTTAGGCAGAAGTTGAGAGGACAGGACCCACTTCCTATCTGGTCTCTAGATTGCTTTCCTCCTCCCTGATCAGTGCACTCTGTCCTCATTCCCTCCTTGTCTTACTCCACTCTGTTACTGCTGCAGCTGCTCAGGCAGGTGCCTCCATCCTGCTTTCTCAAGTACCCAGACCCCAAACAAGAAGTAAGTGGTGTGCATAATGGTTGGCTTGACTGCAGTCAGAGGGTCGTGGAGGAAAGCTCCTCACAGAGTTTTAAAAAGCTGTCTCTCAGAGAGACAGAGTGAGGCTATTCCCACGATCACTGGAAAGCGGGCTAGTTCCAGTGATCGTGGGAATCACCAAAGCAGCTAGTCTGCCTAGTCCGCCTCAGTTAACCTTGTTTCCCTGTTTGTGTGCCGCTGTGATGCGCAGAGACACTTGAGTAGACCCCCAATCAGGAGGCTACAAGCAGCATCCTAGTATCCGGGGTCCCCCCCAGAATGCCCTGCGCACTCACGTGGGGCATCCTGGGATTTCCGGGCCAAGTGTCCCCTAATCCCCACAGCCCCCACTGGCTCCATGATGGAGCTGGCAGTTGTGTGGGTGGCTGATCCAGCTGCCCAGGGCTGCACGTTTGATCATTTGTGAGGAGAGTGGACCAAGGCCACTCTCCCTGCAGACCCTCAAGAAGCATTTCTCACTGATCATGAGAAGAGCTTCAGTGGCTGGTTGGCCCTGAGGATCACAGGACTTGCACGGCTGAAGGGAAGGAGGTGCCAGAAACAGTGGAAGGAGAGGCATCAGGCAGACCTCACACTCCTTAATTCTCTTCTCTCTTGCACTGTATCCCCAAACCAGCATGGGCTAGTAATTCACTGGTTATCCATGCAGGCTGGTCATTCAACCTGGTGAATGAGCAGCCTTCATGGCTCAAGTTAAAGCTGGGGCACCACACTTCTCAGCTCAGCTGGTGGGGTGGGGGAGCACCAAAATCAAATTTTAGCTCTGACTTGCTACATTGCACAATTCTGAATGAAACATAGCATGTCCTGACAAAATTATGACTATTACTAATATTTATATACAGCTGTTCAGCAAAAGTCCTCAAAGCGGTTTACCTAGAAAAATAAATAATAAATAAGGATGCTCCCCCATCTCCAGAGGGCTTTCAATCTAAAAAGAAACATAAGATCGAGACTGACAACAGCCACTGGAGGGATGCTGTGCTGGGGTTGGATAGGGACAGTTGCTCTCTTCCTGTTGAATATAAGAGACTCACCACTTTAAAAGGTGTCTCTTCGCTCAGTTAGCAGGGGCTTGCAAAAGACCTTTCTTTATGAATTAGCTATTAAAAGCTCTTTAGGAAATTAATTTTCCAGATCTTTCCACTACTATTTGCTGGTACCTGAACATTTCTATTTATCCAGTGATATAAAGTTAACTGTTGTATAATACAGAGAACATACACAGATGATACAGACTTACTTTTATACAAACAAAGTCCACATTTAGAGATGATATATTGCTGTGAGTCAGGATCAGCAGCAATCCAGAATTGAAAGAACATAAAGGTAAAGTGTGCCATCAAGTCGGTGTCGACTCCTGGCGACCTGGTTGTCTTTGGTAGAATACAAGAGGGGTTTACCATTCCCATCTCCAGCACAGTATGAGATGATGCCTTTCAGCATCTTCCTATATCGCTGCTGCCCGATATAGGTGTTTCCCATAGTCTGGGAACAATACCAGCCGGTATTTGAACCAGCAAACTCTGGCTTGCTAGTCAAGTCATTTCCCGACTGCACCATTAGGTGGCTTAGCAAGAACATACATAGGCAATAAAAGGTTCCTCTTTTGATTATCATTTTTGCACGAATACGTTGGTTGGTTATTATTTGCTTGCTTGCTTGCTTGCTTGCTTGATTGATGGTTTCTTTCTATACAATATAAAGATTTGGTCTCTGGGTCATCTCGGAGAGACCATGTTACTCCTTTACTGATAGAGCTACACTGGCTGCCAATAGGTTTCCGAACAAAATACAAAGTGCTAGTTATAACTTATAAAGTCCTAAAGGGCTTAGGCCCTGGGTATCTAAGAGAGCATCTTCTTCACTACGAGCCCCACCAGCCATTGAGGTCATCTGAGAAGGTCCATCTCCAGTAACCGCCAACTCATTTGGTGGCTACACAGAGACAGGCCTTTTCGGTTGCTGCCCCAAGATTGTGGAATGCGCTCCCTGCTGAGATACGATCCTCCGCATCTCTGGCAATTTTCAAAAAACACCTGAAAACCCATCTTTCCCCCCAAGCTTTCTCAACTTCCTAAAAAATTCTAGGTTTTAATCTCTGGTTTATTTTTAAATTGTTAAATTGTTTTAAGTTTTTTGTATATGTTTTTAACTTGTTTTATGCTATTGTTAACCACCCAGAGTTGAAAGTTTGGGGCAGTGTACAAATTTGATAAATAAATAAATAATGCATGGCCTGTTTTCGATTTCTAGCTCTGATCATGTAGTATGCTGGGACTGTGTGAGTACAAATGATTAATCTATTTTTAATTTGTTTAAACTAATTAATTCATTTACAATGACATCAGAGAAAAATTGCTCTTCCTGACAGCTTTATAATTAAGGAGCTAAGGGTCCAAATACAGATTATGTTAAAGGCTTTATTTTTTAAAAAAGTAGTTAAATAGCGGCCAGTGAGCCTGATCAGGATCCATTCCATGGGGTATGTGCAGGGGGTACTTAGCCCTTTCCCACCAGGTCACAGACAAAATGGTATTAGCCCTAGGAAGGAAGCTTCTATTGGTACCAATAGTGTTCCTCCTAAAGGCAAACAGGAGTTTCGGGAGAATGATTTTCATCATGACTCCCTATCATTCATGTTCCTTCACCACCACTCCATTTCACAGATGCTTATACTCAGAGAGATGTTCTCCATGATTTCTCCCTGAATATTGGGTGGTGGTGGTGGTACACAAGGCAGAAAGAAATGGGAAGGTGGATGTGATGTGAAGTGAAGTTTTATAATACAGTGAACATATATAGATATGATAGACTTGACTTAACTTTCATATGAAGGCCACATTTAGAAATGATATGACCCGGGATCAGATTAACAGTAGGTGAGGGGTGGTGGGGCCACCACCTGGCGCACCTGAGGTACCTCATGGAAGGGCTGGTACAGGTTATCATAAGTAAACATTTTGGCTGGTTTAACTATCTGCCCTCTTCTCTGCAAAGTATTTCTATCATCTCATTCCTGGTCCATTTAATCTGCAGCACATTTATGTGAGGTTAAAAATACATATTTTACCTTAACTGATATGAGGCTGTCCATCATCATCATCATTTCTTGTTTGCACAGTCAAACAGGTGTTATTGACTGGTTTGTTTTATCCAGACATTGAGTCCTTCCCAAGACCTGGGATGCCAGAATTATGTTATCAATATTGTTGTTGTCATAGGTATCGCCGCAAAATGTAGGCTGTTCCCAGTAAAGTTGTTTTTTGTAGTTGGCTGATGGTGATTTCTGTGGTCCCTATGGTGTTGAGGTGTTCTTCAAGATGTTTTGGAATTGCACCTAGGGTGCCAATTACTACTGGGATTATTTTGGTCTTCTTCTTCTGCCACAGCCTTTCCATTTTGATTTGTAGATCTTTGTATTTTGTTATTTTTTCTGTTTCTTTTTATTATTATTATTTATTATTGTTTATTATTTCTTGTTTATACAGTCAGACAAGTGTTATTGATTGGTTTGTTTTATCCAGACATTGAGTCCTTCCCAAGGACCTGGGATGCCAGAATTATGTTATCAATATTGTTGTTATAGGTATTGCCGCAAAATGTATGCTGTTCCCAGTCAAGTTGCTTTTTGTAATTGGCTGATGGTGATTTCTGTGGCTCCTATGGTGTTGCAGTGCTCTTCATGGTGTTTTGGAATTGCACCTAGGGCTCCAATTACTACTGGGATGATGAAGAAGAAGAAGAAGAAGAAGAAGAAGAAGAAGAAGAAGAAGAAGAAGAAGAAGAAGAAGAAGAAGAAGAAGAAGAAGAAGAAGAAGAAGAAGATTTTGCTAGGGACTCTTATATTTAGCCAACCTTTTTTTGTTAAGGGGACAGTTTTTGTAAAGAAAGAAACTACTGTTATACATTATACAACAGTATACTGTTATACATGCCTGTCAAAGTTTCCAGGTAGGCAAGGACATGCATCTAGCCACTGTGTGAAAAAGACTAAAGACAATCTACCTATAATAGGTACTTAGGTGCCACCTGCTGTTCAGGTCAAACTGTTCTTAAAAAGGAACAGGTAACGAATTACAAAGGCAAGTTCTTTACTTGTCCTTGCAAGTTATACATTGCTGTTAGGATACTTCTACTTCTAATTCTACTACTATTGCTACTTACTGATTACTAACTACAAATACTGCTCCCTATTGAAAACATTATCTAACAGTAGGCGGAGCATTGCTGGTGGTGACCCGTTAAGATACATATGTACCATCTGTATTATTTTAAATCAAATCCCAGTCTTGTTTTATTGTTTGAAAAACATTGGTGAAGGAACTAACATTCTTACTCTAGTTACAATCTCCTTTTTCCAATACACAGTCTCTCTTGTGTGTTCCTTCACATACTACTGTACACTACTTTCTCTGTAGTTTGTCAGAGATCGCTGTGGGTTATCTCTAAACTCTGAGACTAGAATCAGAGGCTCTAATACAGCAATAGCTGGAGGCATCCAGTTACATCCGTTGATGGCCCTCAGTGTGCATCCTCAGAACTCTCCCCATCACATCAGGCTCAGAAGTGGGCTAATAAAACTGAAATATCCCCTCCCCCAAAAGTAGAAAAATAGATCAGTTTATTCAAATCCTGGTTCTGAATAAAGCCCAACTCTTTTGCTTCCCAAAGGTGTCACCAAGAACATCACAGAGTCTGATCCTTCCCTTGTAGTGAACCCTAGCCATTACCTCCCCGCCCCAGCACTGTTAGGCAGGCAGGAAGAGCTTGAGTTTCTGGGCTATAATGCTTACATTACATTTGAGGCAAGCAATTATGAGATGCCAAGATTTTTATTTCCAAGGCAGGAAATAGAATACTCAGCAACATCACTAATAAAAGTGATAATAGAAATGCATTGCCCTGTCCCTAAAAATCACTCATCATCATCATCATCATCATCATCATCATCATCACTAATCCCTCCTTATTATCACTAATAAAAGTGATAATAGAAATGCATTGGCCCCTCCCCCTTGAATTTGAACTTGGAACCATCAGTTACTCACAGTGATGTCTTCGATGAATTTTTTGCAGATAAAATATCTTGTATTAGGGCCAAACTGGATTCCACAGTTACTGCAGAGTCTACTGTGGAGGTATCCAGCAACTTCTCTTAAAAGATTAGATTGGATCACTTTCACTTTGTGATTCCTGAGGATGTGGACAAACTGATTTGTCCTACAACCTTTTCTCTTGATCTTTGCCCAACTTGGCTTACTTCATCTGGTAATCATATTACCAGAGAGGGTCTGCAGTCTCAGCTTCACAGCCGGTTTGAAATAGGTCTAGGTACTCTTATTTGTTTGTTAATTCTCTTTGTAAACCGCTTTGAGCCATTTTTGGAAGGGCGGTATAGAAATTGAATTATTATTATTATTATTATTATTATTATTATTATTATTATTATTATTACTCTGCATCATCCAAAACTGGGACAACCTGAATGGACCATATAACATCAATTTAAAGAACTGCACTGGCTACTGATATGTTTCTGAGCAAAATACAAAGTGCTGGTTATTACCTATAACGCTCTTGACGGTTTGGGTCCAGGGTACTTAAGAGTGCCTTCTTTGTCATAAACCCTGATGCCTATTAAGGTCATCTGGAAAGGTCGAGTTACAGTTGCCACCAGCTCATTTGATGGCGACTCAGGACTGAGCCTTCTCTGTGGCTGCCCTGAGGTTTGGGAATATGCTCCATGTCAAAATAAGAGTATCTCCTTCTCTGTTTGTTTTTAGGAAGACCCTCAAGATGTTTTTAACTGAAACTAATTTTAAACTGTTTGTTTTCATCCCATGAAACTGTTTTAACTTTTTTATTTTGTGAAAATGGCTTAACTGTTTTTAATCTGCTTTATATTTGTTGTGTTTTAAATTGTGTACACTTCCTAGAGGTATACATATCAGGTGGTATATAAATATGATAAATAAATAATAAATAAACTAAAAGCACATTTCCATTGGCAATGTGAACAGAAAGCTACATGGATCTTTTTCTAGACAGGGCAAAAGTTATTTGAGGGGGAAATAGACTATTAGGATTTTTAATTAAATGAAACTCCTTTATAATCTAAGAAATTAATCCATTTTTACGTATTTTATTTTATTATTTTTATTTAACACATTTGTATACTGCCCACTATCAAAGTCTTTTATTTACAGCAATAAAACCAAAATATTTTAACAATTAAAACACAAAAATCAAATTAAAATACCCATTAAAACTACCAAACAGTGAAAAAGATGAAGAGATGCATCTTTAATTGTTTCCTAAAAGCCAACAGGGATGGAGCAGCTCTAATCTCAGCAGGAAGTGCATTCCACAGCCCTGGGGCAAATACAGAGAAGCTCTCCTTTTGAGTTGCCACCAGACAAGCCAGCGGCATCCTCAGACAAACCTCCCCTGAAGATCTTAATAAGCAGTGGGGTTCATAATGTTTATAAGTTATTAACATTCAGTTTTGTTGTCAATGATTAGGAAGTATGAGAAGTCCCTTTTCCTACAGGGTGTTTCCTTTACAGTCCTCCAAGGTGCAACTTTAAAGAACAAGCAGGTCACCACACAAGTTGAGATAAGCATGCAGAGACACAGTGGCATCCTTTAAAAAACAGATGCACTCCTAAACACACTTCCTATTAAATAAGTTCCATTACATGTAAATAAACTTGTTTAGGATTAGTCTGAATATGATGGAAAAGAGCTCAGAGTGGTTCAATTTGAAGTTAATAAGATCACTGGCCGACATCCTGACTAATGCTGGGCTTGTAAACAAATAAAGTGGCACTAGTGCAGGCCTACCACCTTAAGTGGTGCAGCGGGAAAATGCTTGACTAACAAGCAGAAGGTTGCTGGTTGGAATCCCTGCTTGTATGTTTCCCAGACTACGGGAAACACCTATATCAGGCAGCAGCGATATAGGAAGATGCTGAAAGGCCATCATCTCATACTGCACGGGAGGAGGCAATGCTAAACCCCTCTTGTATTCTACCAAAAGAAAACCACAGGGCTCTGTGGGTGCCAGGAGTCGAAATTGTCTTGACAGCACACTTTAAAGTGCAGGCCTGCTCAACTATGCCCCTCCCAGCTGTTTTTGGACTACAACTCCATAATCCCCTGCCACAGTGGCCAATAGCCAGGGATTATGGGGGTTGTAAGTCAACATCTTCAGGAGGGCCCAAGTTGAGCACTAGTGCAAGAAGATTGCATAGTGCTGCTAAATCATGGGGAAAGTTCCCTGAAAATGACATGAGGCACGTCACTTTGATGCACAAGCACAAACATGTTTGAGCGAGTGCAACACTAGTCTGGAGCACAAGCTCCAGACTTCGCAAAACTAGCTAGCACAATCCTAGAGTAGGCTTGCACACCATAAGGCCCAGGGGCTGGAGCTGGGCCACGGGACCTTTTTTGCTGGCTCCCAGCTATGAATATCCTGCAGCATCAGCAGCAGCCCTGAAGAAGCCTTGGCTTGGCCCACTGATGAGCAACCGCAGCTCAGTGCAGTTGGGCACTTGAGACCAGATGAGATGCATGGGGCAGCAATGGACTGACAAACAAGTGAGCTGATCGCTCCAGCTCGAACAGTAGCAGCAGCAGTGGATGAGGTGGTGGACTGTGCTGGCAGCAAGATCAGGCAGGCATGGGCAAAGCACACCCCAGAAAGGCAGAGGTTCACTGTTTTGGTCAATCTCCTCTTTGGGGGGGGGGCATTTTCTCCAAAAAACAGCCTTATAATGCCACCCTATGCAAGTGTCCTTAGAAATACGTCCCATGGTGTACCCAGTAAGGCTTGCTCCCATATAAGCAGGTCTAAGAATGCAGTCTGAGAGCAACAGTGATTTAGGGAATGGAGAGGCCTTGGCATTTGTTTGGGGTTGGCATGAACTCCAGGTGCTTCACTGGCTGAGCCTAGTTTCTGACCAATCTTCTTAGCTAAAATTGTGGGTCCCTTGAAAGGGGGGAAAGATACACAAGCTACCAATAATTGCTTTCATTAATATTGTTAATTAATGTTGGTGTAATAATGTGCTGAATATTGACTTCGGCCGCCACACACCAAGCTATGGCTGGCTCTGGCCCACTAAGCTGTGCGCTCTGGCCCATTTGAGTTGTGCACCCCTGTCCTAGAACAACAAAGATCTTCCCTGGTGAATCTCAGTCTCTGACGAGGATGAAAATCCCCCCACTCAAAGCCAACCAAGTGGAAGGAAGGTAAAAAAATTATTCGTGACCTCATAAAGAACAACCAGGAAAGCCCATGGGGAGTAATCCCACAATTTCAAAGGTGGGCAGCCAGAGTAAGTTTACGGCCCAAAATTTACTCCACATAGTTTACCATAAAATGGATGCACTCTTATATTGCTCATGTTCTCATGTCTCATCCCTCAAGTTAATGCAAGAAGAAACCCAGAAGCAACCCAGTTTCATCAAAATCCTGTCCCCCAATAGTGCATCTCCACATTGCACTCATTGGAAAATGATCCCTCCAAGCAAATGCTGATAAGGCCCAATTTTCCCTTGATATATGACTTTTATTGCAAGATGTTTTCTACACATATGCCAGTTTATTCCTAATATTAACTGTACACAGATTAAACTGGCATACGATGAAATTGATTCCTATAGAGTCATTACCTCAATATCTCCTGTTTGAAGGGAGGTTCAACGGATTATTCATTTTCAGTTTTTCAAATATAGGGCTTACTATTATTGGGAGGCTAACAAAGCAAAACAAGGATTACATTCAGCTGCTGAGAGTGATTGATTCATTCATTCATGATAAACACCACTTGGTGTTACATATTCATAACAGACTCATTCATCTCCCACAACACAATGATGAATATTTAGATTTTTCTTGGCTTGAAAAATAAAATCTGTTTTGTTCTGTTAGCTGCCCAATCAAGATGATTCACAATTAGTAGGCGTGTCAGAGTCTTGCCTGCTTATAAAGGGTCAGATTTGCTAAATAAAGTTTAATCTTGCAGAATCTCAATATCTTTTTTACTAATATAGGCCACAGTCTATCATGAATATCTCCCAGAGAGGAGAAATTGAAACAACAACAACATATAATATAATATTCCCCTTTTCAACAATTCTTCCCTTTTTCAAGAAAAAAAGTTCTCAAAAGTAGTTTACATAGCAAAAAAGTATGAAAAGATGGTTCCCTGTTAGAAAGGGGCTCACAATCTAAAACAAAATACAGTATAAATAAATAAAGCAGCAGTAATAGCAAAATAAAAATAAAGTAAATAAAAATAAAAATAAAGTAAATAAAATAAAGTAATAGCAAAATAAAAATAATAGCAAAATAAAGCAGCAGTAACCACTGGCAGGGATGCTAATCTGAGTTGAAGAGGAACAGTTGCCATCTCCTTAATAAAGAAAAGGGATGCCTAATAAAGAAAAGGGATGCCTAATAAAGAAAAGGGATGCCACTTTACAAGATGCCTTTTTTGCCCAGTCAGCATGGATTAAATGAATGAGAATTGCCCAGTAGTGCTTTTATGTACTTCCCCTTCATTTCAATAATTGCACTGGACAATTTCATGGTGGTTTATGTCATAGACTAGAGTACAATCCTGGAGCTGATGGAAATATTTAGTTTAATCCCCCCCTCCACCCCCCCCCCCAAGATTTGTATCCCATACAAATATATACCATCTATTCTAGGTGAGTGGACATAATCAATTATGTGGTGGTGTAATCAATTATGGAGTGATAATATAGTCAGCTGCAGGCAGCCCGAGGGCAAAATTTCAAGTGTGGCCCCTCACTCACTGCCTACCACCCCTTCACTCACTGCTCTGCATGCCACTCACCTCCTGTGCATGCTGAGGTGGTGGTGTTGAGGAGACAGATCTCCCACCATTGCCCAGAATCCCATGCAGCTGCCCAATTGTTCAGCTGACCATAATGCATGTGCATGGCACCATTTGAGGACTCAGCAGGCAAAAACATGCTGACCCTTCAAATGGTAGCATATTGGCCAGTTGGCAAGGAGTTGGGGCCAGCCAGGCCCAGTGGTGGCACAGTAGGGTTGAAGGTGGCACTGTGGTGAAGGTGAGTAAGCAAGATGGCAAGGGTGGCCCCCAGGTACCTATGACCCATAGTCACTGCACACCCGCACACAATGGAAGTTAAGCCATGTAACTTGTGTGGTGATAACAAAACTGTGTTATCTGTGTGGTGATAACAAAACATGAACTCTCTTCGTTCTCTGGAATGTTTTCATTTTAAAGGATGAAAAGGTATAAAAGTGAAGATAAGTTCACACCTCAATGAAGAATAAAACAAATGCTTAAGATACTGGGGGAAAACAAAGAATGGGTGGCTGTCTTCATGTCCTGCCTGTACATTCTACAGAAGCCTTACGTTCCTTGTGTCTTTAAGACAACACAAGGTGTTAAAATCAGTTGCATAAGCATGGGCAGAATTAGGACTTCACTATATATTATGTACAACATGATTCTAGGAGTGGAGTGCTACCATTTGTGCTCCTGTATACACATTTGTGACAACTTTAGTATACTGAAAATAGTTAAATCTTACATGTAGGATGCCCAAAATTAAATCTTGTATAATAGATCTTGGTGAGTTAGCCATGGACACATGTTGAAGATTCCCTCAGGTGATAATTTACACTGCCTAGAGATTCACACCGCCTGGAGATTTACATATCAGGCAGTATTAAAATATGATAATTAATTAATTAATTTCCCAATAAGACTGAAAGAACATGGACCTCGAAACTCCATTGCTTAAAAAGTGTCCTCCTGGTAATGGTATATTGAGTCATAAAAGGCAAAATAAAAATGACATTTTTACAACTATCTTTTTGGTTTTTTACTGTTTTTTTCACATAACCTCTCTATTCACCATATTCATATTTAAATATCCTTAAAAGATTACAAATCGGGCAGGACAATGTAGGTTGGTTAATCATTTAAAAAAAGTATCATGTGTTTGAATATGTTTCTATTCACTCTGATTCATAATGAAGGAAAATCCATTCTGTAAGGTTGTTCACACAACTGGAATCCCTGGTGGCTGGAGGAGGGCTGGGTGGAAGGCAGGAGTATACCTACCTCCCCCAGATTATTGCTTTGCTCCCAAGGATGTACCACCATGCACATGATCGACATTCTGGAGGCTGGGAAAACACTGCCCAGCCTCCAGAAATCTCAAAATGCACTGCAAGTGTGGTACATTGGGGGGATTCCCTTGTGAGTCAAGCGCTCTAGGCTCCTGGCTCTGTGTCTGCTTGGGCCGCATGCAGCCTGAGGATTCACACGACCATCTACCTGGGTGCACTCACTTCTCGGCCAGGTAAGAAACCCGGGCTACATGGGAGGGCAGCTCCGGGATCAAGGCCAATCCTGACACTTCACATGAGCAGCCCTGTCCAGATAGGGCTGCCCAAGCATGGGTAGAGCTGCTCATGTGAACAGCCTTTGTTTATGCTAAGAAGCCTTCCAAGTAAAGAAAAATTACTTGAATGCAAATTACTTTCCATCAGCCAGTGTAACCCTTCTCTAAGTGATCTTTTAGAAGCTTGTCAAGGTCTCCTCAGTGGGAAGTACAGCTGAAAGGTAGCACTGCCCACCTCTATTGATCTTCCTCTTGCATACATAGTCATAAGGGAATGCTGGCTCTCTTTTGGGATGTGCATGACCTAAAACACCATACAGCGGGTGATGGTCACTCCACCCAGTGGGTGACCGTGGTGCCTAGCACTGCCCAGTGTGATCTGTGTGTCCACCTTAGAATATGTCTCCAGATTCTTTGTCAAATACAGATATCCTGTGGCAAACATGCCAAAGTTCCTTGGCTGATGTTGGTGTGGAAAGTGTGCCCTGAAGGTAAAAAGCCTGACTGCGTGCAGTTTCAGTAGTCAAATACAGAAAACGATTGCTTGACAACCATCAATTACAGCAAAATATCAACTATTAGAAAGCAAATGTCAAAATCTGATCTCATGGGGTGTCAAAACAGATTTCAGATATTTGGAGAATATTAGAGCACTGAGCAAATAGCTGGAGGATATTGAACAACAACATCTGAAACAGAAAAACTGGAGAAAGAAATCAGCTTCAGCTCTGGATCTTAGCCCACTACACTGTGTTTTGCCTATTTATCTAGGAAAATGAGATTAATGTTCATTGCTTTTGGTTCCCCACCACACCCCTCTATGAACTCATACTCTAATCACTTATTATGGTCAAGGTCCTTTTAAAAATTCCATTGTTTGCTTTCGTAATGAAGCGAAGTATACAAATAATGCACTGGAGACATATCACAGACACAGGGTGGTATTTCAAATGTTATTTATAGGAAGATATGCACTTATTAATAGCCACTAGGAGTACAAAAACAATACAGATATCTCAGTTGAAGGAGTCATTCTTTCCTAGCAGAAAAACCCATCTTGCACAAGGCGCCATTTTATAAGTCTATTGTTTTGTGTATGCATTTTATATCACAAAACTCTGTTTTTATATCCATTATCCAAGGGCTGAGCTGCTGGCTTCGTCTGGCAGTGTGTCAAGCAATCTGTGTGTACTAAGTGATGTTTAACTACCCCTCTTTATAAATCATTGGAAGGAGTGGGCACAAAATTCAAGGAAATGATTCATGTGGTATAATAAAACATCCCTGGATTGTTTTGTTTTTTTAAAAAAGTGAGCTTCAATCTCTACCTGAACTCTTTTGCAGGAGCCCTTATTTATAGGATGTGTAGAAACAGAAAGGAGATAACTAAGTTCCAGGAATGAATAGTTCGTTCCAAAGAGTGGAACAGGAGGTAGCATCTTTCATTTGCAGAAGTCAAGAAATCATAGAAGATATTTGGTAGAGGCTGTCTAAGTATCAAAACTACAAGGTCCTTAGGTAAATGCTATAGGCCTGCCATTGTCATTCATTATTTTTTGGCATATGTGAAACCCATGGGTGGAATTCTGTTTTCAATTCTGTTTTCCTAGCTCCAAGCAGTGGATTTCCAGAGAGCATCAATTTGGTCATTCTCATTCACATGCTTGTCAGTACCATTTGTATTGTTCTTCCTGAGAGCTTCACTTCCTGCTTGGGCAGCCCTGTTTCACAACCTTTGCTGAACAAGAACAATTTGTTATGGGGCAGCTAACAAATAAAGTCATTTTTTTGTGCTTTTTTATTATTATATCCCCTGCTAAGTGGACAAAGAGGCACCTTTTACTGTGGTGATTCTCTTTATTTAGCAGAGGAGAGTAACTGGCCCTATCCACCCCCAGCACAGTACTTCCAGTGACTGTTGCTGGTATGTGTCTTATGTTTCTTTTTAGAATGTGAGCCCTTTGGGGACAGGGAGCCATCTTATTTATTTGTTTGTTATTTCTTTTTGTAAACTGCCCTGAGCCATTTTTGGAAGGGCGGTATAGAAATCGAATTAATAATAATAATAATAATAATAATAATAATAATAATAATAATAAACAGCTTGGGCCCTTGGTACTTAAGATAATGTCTTCTTCATTATGAGTTCCACCACCCACTGAGGTTGTCTGGAGAGGTTCGTGTCCAGTTGCTGCCAGCCAGGCTGGTGGCCACACAGGAGCAGGCCTTCTCGGTTGCTTCCCAGAGATTGTGGAATGAACTTCCTACTGAAATACAACCCCATAGGCAAAACTAGTGCCCTAGGTACCACTGGGGGTGTGTGTGTCAGTGCTATGCTGCCCCCCACCCCCTCTCCAATTCATGGATTTTTTTTTTTTTTAAAGAATTTTTTAACCTATAACCCCTTTGGGGGGCTTCCTAAGGGCCGTGGTTGTGTGTGTCTGCAACAGTTCCCCCTCTGCTGCAGCCTGTCTCAGGCTAATTTTCAGGCCTGTCTGGACATACAAAGATCAGTGCGGCAGCCATTTTGGAGGTCGCCGCACATGCACAAAAGGCCTCTGTGAGGCCTGGCAAGGCATAGGCCCTTGCAGGGACCATTTGAACATGTGTGGCAGCCAATTTTTTAAAATTGTGTTGTTTTTTGAAAATTGCCAGAGATGGGGAGGATTGTATCTCAGCAGAGAGCGCATTCTGCAATCTCGGGACAGCGACCGAGAAGGCCCATGTCCGTGTAGTCATCAAACGAGTTGGCGGTAACTGGAGACGGACCTCCTCAGATGACCTCAATGGGCAGTGGGGCTTGTAATGAAGAAGACGCTCTCACAAATGGCCTCTGCAAGACCCAAGTCTAGATTTTTCCCTGATCTAGGGAGTCAGAAGAATGCAAAGTTGTTGGCAATGGACCCGAGCATTTAAAAAACAGATATAAATGGCACAAAAGTAAGTGGACAAAACATCCCTTTAAAAGACAATGTTGGTTTAATACTTTGTAAGCTGGCAAAACTGAAGGGTGGTGGGGGGAGAGGCAAGGAATAAAATAGAAATATTCACTCGTATGCTGTTTAATTCTATATACAGAGCTCTATCTTTATTTGAATATTTGTCAAGCAATCTGATTATAAGGTTTGTGGGATTTCAAACTTGGAAAGTGCCTGCCTTTAACTTGTGTGGTGCTTTAAAAAAAACCAACTGAATATCACACTGGTTTACTGTTCTGTGGCTAGTTGCAACTTCCACCTTCTTCCTGATCAGGCTGCTGGATCCAAGCCTATTGTAAGCTGCTGGATAATTTCAGATTGTTTGGGGCCCCATTGCAGCCATCTCCCTTTAAGGCAAAAGCTGTTTGGACAGGGGGAAAAAGCCATCCCTGAATTTCTTGGAGGCAGCAACCTGTAGTGAGGTGTGCTGAGGTGGCAGAGCATTTGATAAAGAGATATTTTCCTGCTTAGCTCTAAAGAGGCATGCCCAGCACATGGATGTGTCGTGTTTCCTTGGAAAGACGACTGGCACATATGTGCCACATGTGTGGTTGTATGTGTGTGTGTATGCATGTGTGTGTTGCTTACAACCTGTTTCTTCTGAAAGTGTCTGAACTTGTATTTTTGAGCTGATGTTATGGTAAAGTTATCTGAATGATGGGTGTTAGATGTTTGGGCAGGGATGCAATTTCAGTGCTTGCCCTGGGTGCTATTTTCCCTAGATATGCCTCTGTACAATCCTCCCCATCTCTGACAATTTTTAAAAAGCATTTGAAAACCCAGCTCTTCAGCCAAGCTTTTTTTTTAATTTTTAGGTTTTAATCTGTGTTTGATTTTAAATGATCTAAATTGTTTTAAGTTTTTGTGTATGTTTTTAATTTCTTTTTATGTTCTTGTTAACTGCCCAGAGAGTGTAAAGTTTGGGGCAGTGTACTAATCTGATGGAAAGAAAGAAAGAAAGAAAGAAAGAAAGAAAGAAAGAAAGAAAGAAAGAAAGAAAGAAAGAATATGCTGAGGATGAGGCAGATGAACACCTTCCAGAACGTGTTTTATGACAGACTCAGAGCCTTCTTTTCTACATTGTCAAGTTTTTTAAAATTTTAATGCATTTTTAATGTGTTTTTATCTATGATTTTTATCTTTTAATGAATTTTAAATGTTATATATTTTATGTTTTAATTCTGTACACTGCCTAGAGAAAGAAAGTTAAACGTAATGACCATGAAGTTTGGATGATGGCTGATTCTGGTTCTCAGTACTATCATTTCCCATATGATTTACAAGAAACTCCTTTCTACATCCGATGCAGATCTTCAGGCTTCAGACATCCACCCCCTGGATGAAATTCCCCTATTTCAATAAATGGATAGTTCACTGCTGTCCTGGAATACAAAGGACGTACTGCAGAAGGGAAAATGTATGTGTCACAAAAAGGAGTCTCAACATTGGACTGGAAACATCAAAAAGGTCTATGGATAGTGTTAGACCCAAATAGCATGGAACCCATATTACAGATGATGGAGCATCCATATGCGGATATGATTGCTGATTTCTCGGATGTAATCATTGTTGATTCTTGGATGTAATTTCTTGGAGTATTTTTGCTGGTACTACTGGCACTGCCATACATTTCAAATATAAAATTTGGATGAAGACAAATGTAATACCTATAAAACACAAAGGGCGCAATGTACCCATAGCATTGCGCCAACCACTTAGAAAGGAGCTCTTAAGACTACACCATGCTGACATCATAGAACCTGTTGATTAATCAGAATGGGTATCTCCCATTGTTCTTGTGTGGAAATCAAATGGTACACTTTGAATGTGTATACAGTAGGTTTAAGAGATGTGAACTCCAACATGGTAGTGGATTGTCATCCATTACCCAATATCAATGAAATGCTGCTTACTCTGAATGAGGTCTCCATGTTCACATCATTGGATCTGTTTTTGATCTATCAGCAGGTTCCTGTGCTCAAAAGTTCTCAGAAATACACAACCTTCATTATCCCAGAGGGTCTTTTTCAATAAAAAAAATACTGCCCTTTGGATTAGCCTTTGCAGCTTTGGTATTTCAAAGAACGATGCATGCAATTCTTGGGACTATGGATGGCATCACTTACTTAAAGGATGGCATTTTAGTGTATGGCAAAACCATTGAGGAGCATGATGCTAAACTGACAGAAATCTTAAGAAAACTCTAACAACATGGACTTATTATCTGTGCAGAGAAATGTCAGTTTTGCACACTTGGTGATGTACTGGAGACGCACAATATCTCAGAGTGGAATAAATCCCTAAACAGACTTGGTGAAAGCTATTTGGGAAGCACCAGAGCCACACAAGGATTCACTCTGATCATTTTTAGGACTCAGTGAGTAATGTATTACTCTAAATTTGTTAGACAGTTTGCCTGTTGCTCCATTGTTGCTCCATTGCATCTTCTTTTTCAAAAGAGTATAGCATTTAACTGGGGATGCATCCTGCAAGGCTAGTTTTCAGACTATCAAATCAGACATAGCTAAAAGCACTACTCTCACTTCTTTTGACACCAACAGGCACACTCTTGTAACCACTGATGCTTCTGAATATGGTTTGGGTGCTGTCTTGACCCAGCAGAAAGGGGACAGGAAACTCACAGTTGCCTTTGCTTCCAGAGTGTTTACTGCTTGAGAAGATGCATTCTGTCATTTAAAAGAAAGCTCTAGCATGTAGTGAAGCACTTCAGGACTAACTTGTGAGGCAGAAAATTCACTTTATGGACAGACCATAAACCCCTATCTACATTATTTACTACTTGGAGATCCAGATGAGCAACCACAAGAATAGCCAAATGGATCACCAGACTTAGGGATTTTGATTTCCAGGTGGAATATCTTGCAGGCCTTTGGAATACAACTGCAGATGGTTTATCTCGACTTCCACTTCCAGGCCAAGAGGAGATCCCAGAAGACAAGGACGAAGGAGTAGTAACTACACAAATAGCTTCGTCCACTCATGGAGTGATAACGTCTTCTGAATGGAAAGCGGCCTTTAGTACTGATCAAATGCTTACTGAACTTAAATCTTATGTAACTGAAGGAAAATGCCTCCAACACTGGTAGTCTATCTCAGGGATCCTCAACAGTGGGTCTCCAGATGTTATTGGACTTCAACTCCCCCAACCAAAGACCACTGGGGCTGGGGATTATGGGAGTTGAAGTCCAATAACATCTGGGGACCCAACATTGCGAATCCCTGGACTATTTCAGGGCTTCCCAACCTGTGGTATTCCAGATGTTGCTGAACTACAACTCCCATCATCCCCAGCTATCTTTAATTGGTATGGTATCAAATAGGATCAGAAGGTGGAGGCGTGAGACTAAGGAACGGCAGGCAGTGATTTGAAATGCCACTGCAGCTGCCCAGAAGACAGCCCATTTATTTATTTACTTATTTTGAGAAGTAGGCTCTTCAGTAAGGGGTATAAAGGTAAGCCCCGCCCCACCCCCAGACTGATGCATCAAGTCAATAGTGATGCAATGCAGACCACATTAGGGATCAAGTGCACAATTCAGTCATTAATGGGTTTGAGCCGATACCAATCCTGATCTTGATCATGATGGCCCTGCACAGCCCTAGTAAATATTATTTGCAGAGCAGCCTTGCTGTGAATTGCTGGAGGGAGAGGGATCCTGACAAGCTTACTGAACTATCTAAAGGCACATATGCTAATGTTTTGGGATATAGTCTCCTGTTCTTGTGGCTTTGGTGAATCAGTGAGCATATAAATATGGCCTACTACACATCAGTGTATAGAAGATAAAGCTGGCTTTCCAAAAACATGGTCTTATGATCTGTTTGGCTGTCTCTTGATTATTGTGAATGGGCCTATTGCTGTGGTTATACCTAAAGAGGAGGAAACAGGAAATTAACAAAATGCCTGAATATTCCTTAATGGCTCCAGCCTTTGGAATTGAGTATGTGGGAAAAGGACAGAGCATGAAACAGTGAAAAGCAGTATGCAGTTTTGCATCTGGGCACAGACAGAGGCTGTGAGAGTTTAACAGATTCCTGGGAGTTAGCTAAAAACTGAAGAGCACCTTGAGGTCTGCAGCAGTTGATCTGAGGGAATCTAATGCAGGGTTCAGCAGATTTGCTGCCTGCTACCCATTTGCTTTTACTACACATTGCCTATATATATTTGTAAATAAAACAAGCACATATTACAAAGACATGATCATAAGTCTCCAGTGCTCTGTCTCATCAAAAGGAAACAAAAACCCCGTAGCACTGCCGAGGAAAGTGGGAGTTCCTAACAATATAATACTATCATATCCATTCCCCGCCAAGCAATGCAAATGCAATCACACATTTTATGGGAAAGAGTAATGGTTTGCAATTGTCAAGGTAGCAATTTTCATGAAATATTTAGAAGGAAAATAATACAACTAGATCCTTTTCTACGGGGTTCACGTAGTTTTTCCCTTTACAAATGCCTGAATAGTGCTTCTTGCTAGTCTCCTTTGGAATTGATTGCTGCACTTCATCTAACGTCCTTTGAATGGCTCTGTGGCAGGGGGGCAGACAGAGGAAAACTTGAGGAGCAACTCAC
Organism: Hemicordylus capensis; assembly: GCF_027244095.1. Taxonomy (NCBI): domain Eukaryota; kingdom Metazoa; phylum Chordata; class Lepidosauria; order Squamata; family Cordylidae; genus Hemicordylus; species Hemicordylus capensis. The sequence continues at coordinate 161,692,207 of NC_069661.1, forward strand.
TTAAATTATTTTGTGGGGGAGGAAAGACACATTGGGGGGATATGGGCGGGGCAGTATTAGGTTGGGTGAGGCAGAATTTAATAATACTAGTTGGGCCGGGCGCAGAGCATCTGCGCCTCTGCCGGCCTGCTTCTTCCCCCCCGTCCCGCATCTCCCCCCACCCGCAGTTTCTGGCTGCTGGGCTGCCAGCCCACCACCTCCCACCCACTCGCCCGCCAGATCCCAGCGGCCAGGCCGGGTCACCGCCTGCTTCTCCTGCTGGCTGGCCAGCCGCTGGTGGGAACAGCCCACACATCCCCACCCGCCCATGGTTTCTGGCTGGCAGGCCGGCCAGAAAGCTGGCCCACAACTTCTCCCTCACGCCCGCCAGTCAATTCCCAGCAGCTGGGCAGGCCCGCCACTGTCGCCTACTCTCGCCAGCCAGCCAGTTGCCCGCTGGCAGGAACAGTCCACTTCTGCCCACCATCCGGCGCTTTCTGGTTGGTGGGCTGGCCAGAAAGCCGGCCCACCACCTCCTCCTGCCTGCCTTCCAATTCCAGGTGGCCAGCCCGCTATCATCTGCTTCTGCTGGCCGGCCAGCTCCTGGCAGCCAGCATCAGTATTTTCTTCCCATCCTGTCGCTAATTGGCAGCTGCTCGCAAACTTTCATGAGAGCTGCCACACATGGGATTAGCAGCGGGTACGCCTAGGAGAAAGAAATATATAGATAGGGAGAACTCAAATGGCTTGAGGCAGTGAAGCCTGCTCTGTGGTAAATGCTAGTGTTCAGTGCTAGTATTCATACTGTTATGAACATTGCTGGGAGCTGGTGGACTCGACATAACTCTTTGCTAGAGAGAGGGCAGAAGGTGTTTTCCTCACAGGAGGCTGGCATTGTTTTTTGCTCTTGTTTTTCCTGCAGCCACTTTTCTCTGTAGCATGTGACACAGACTGATTGCTTGCTCCATCTGCATATGTTTCATTATTTTGCACTATATTATCAATATATGGTGCATGTTGCACATACTGGCTGCTATGAGTAGGCTTGCCAGGTCCAGGTGGTGAAAATAGTTGAACTGTCACCAAAAAAGTGGAAATAGTTGGTGCTGTTCACCAAAAAAAACGCCGAAGAGTCTCCACTTTGCATTAAGAAATTGCATAAAATTTACATATTCTCATTGGTATAATATTGGCATGGTATGCTAAAAGCAGGATAATTTGAGAATAAATACAACTCACACACCCCCTTTCCCACACAGTCACTTCCTCTCAGTGGATCTCAGAACCCTATGGGACAAATGGTGCATTTTCTTTTCATTTTAAAGGGGGAGGGAAACCACCACAGAACCCTTTCCACACAGCTCAAATACCAGTAACCTCAGGATCACAGCATCCCAGAGGCCAAATGATGCATTTCAATTTCATAATGGGGAGGGGGAGAGACACATTCCTTCTCCACTGTTCAACACTCCACAGTGGTGCATATAGGGGAAGCATGTGTTTCCTGACCAGGAGGGAGCTTGCTGGCTGCCCACACCACGTCTGAAGAGCAGCAGAGTCCCTCCTTGGGGCCACGGGGCCAGTCACAGTGAGTCACTGAGAAAAGGAGGGGTCAGGCTGCTGCTGCAAAAAACAACAACAACAAACCACTTGGCTGAGGAAATGGGATGGGAATTGCTAGCGCAGCAGCAGCATACAAATGAGCTCCTCCTGCCGCCACACAGCAAATGTTACACATGAGTAAGCTAATTGTTTCCAATGGGCCTACTCACATAGTGAGCGATTTTTGTGGTTTGATCCACTCGGCACTTGCGGCAGGATCTCTGGGACTCTGGAAATCCCCCTCCAGCACAGAAATAGTTGCAAGGGAGTTAAAATAGTTGCAGATCCAGAGTAAAAGTCCACATCTGGGAACCATAGCTATGAGTGATATGGAATTGTCCTCTGGAGCCTATCGTGCAGGAGGGAGGGATGGTTACAGTTAGAGGGCATCTCAGGCCCTTCAAACTGTGATAGGATTCTATAAATGGAGTGCATCCTCTGAACATTTTTTGCCTAATATAAAAAATAATCCAAAACCAGTCAAGGAAGAAAATGTACTCTCTTCACCCTCAGACAGTTTCTTTATCTGCTAGCTTGTTGTTGTTGTAGTAGTATATTCTCTAAATATAATTTGAAGTACTTTTGGGGTGGAGGGGCAGGAAGGCTAGTTATACATACATCACTATTTTTCTACATTTTGAATGGTACACACAGATGGATTTTTATACAATAGGCCTGATAATAAATAGCTGTATTCAGCTCTTCTGATGAGAGCCAGAGATCAAGAATAGTGCCTCATGAATTAAATGCAATCTTTAGCCTTTTATAAATAATTCTCTTTGGGAACATTTCGCTTCAGAAAGCTTCAGTGGGAACTGTAGCTCTTTATTCAGCTGCATACTAGGGAACAAGTGTGGTACAAACAGCTGGAAGAGAAGTTCCCCACATCTCCCTGTCCAAAAAAATTTCAGTCGAGATCTGGACAAACTCATCCCCTTCTTTAAGTATTTTAGGCTCCATGTTAGGTCAGTTCAGTTAGTCCTTTGCTCAGTAGAAATGTTCTACCTGCCAAATGCTGTTGAGACGTATGGTGAGTTGACATGGAAAGTCCGCACCCTGACTACTCCACAAGCTCCATTCACTTAGGGCCTTTGGTCAAGTTTGGAGGTCCCTTAAACATGCTTCCAGTACACACAGTACAAGTCACCAGGACAAAATAAGCACGTACTGTTTGTATTTCTAAAGTTATGCTGTATATACCTTGTTAGATGTTTACGCTATGATTTTAAGGGGGACACTGAATCTTTCTTTTTTTTCAAGACAGCAATATCTAAAGATTTTTACACATTTACAAGGCAAGTCTATACAGAGATGTTTTTGTCTCTCAGATTACTGCAGAGCCAGGAAGTAGGTGTCCTGCTTTCTCTCTCTCCTGCTCTCCCGGGACTGTTTTGAGCTGTGGCATGTCAGGAATTATTTGTAAAGGTAGGTATATGATGACATTGCGTCAGTGAGTCCTATAATGATGTCTGTGGTACATGAAGCAAAAGTTCGGAAAGGCGCACAAGAAAGGCCAGATGTTTCTTGGAAATAAATTATTGTCAGAAGAGAGTTTTTATTTTATGTTAAAGGAAAGATTGCTTACTGATCCTGGGGCTAGGCCAGCAGATTGAACTATAGATGGCAGGTGAAGAGATTAGATTAGATTAGATTAGATTAGATTAGATTAGATTAGATTAGATTAGAGGTCTGGATTTGCATATTTTAACTTGATTGACTCTAGACTAGTCACTTAACCTCTTTTAGCATCTCTGTGTACCAAACATCTAAACTGATATATTAATAGTTTTGGTGTTTAATTCTCAGAGGAATTTTGTGGTTGACTGACATCACTGTGTTCTTGAAACCAAAGGAGATATAAAAAGGAAATGTTATGATGTGAAGATATTATTCAAATAAGTCTCATGAGTTTCAGTTCTGTTCCTTAGTCAATAGTTCATTCATTCTGCTGAAGACATTCTAAAATGCTGCATCAATTCTTCATGTGGTTATGCTAATATTGTATAAATATGTGGATGTGCCACAGCAGAGGCACATATTATGGTGGTCCAAATAATAAACCTGAAGAAGCAATATAGAAAAAGCGTTGATGCTTTTGAACTTTGGTACTGGAGAAGACTTTTGAGGATACCATGGACAGCCAGGAAAACACAAAAATGGATCATAGAACAAATCAATCCAGAATTTTCACTCGAGGCACAAATGACCAGGCTCAAACTATCATACTTTGGACACATTATGCGAAGATCCAGCTCCCCTGAGAAATCCATAATGCTGGGGAAAGTGGAAGGAAAGAGAATAAGAGGACAACCAGCAGCAAGGTGGATGGACTCAACTACGACAGCAATGAATGCACCACTGAGAGACTTTAAAGGCCAAGCTGAAGACAGATCATCCTGGAGAGAATCTATCTATGTGGTTGCTAAGAGTCGACACCGACTTGATGGCACTTAATCAATCAATCAATCAATCAATCAATCAAAATAATAAACCAATAATAAAACTCTACTGAGATCACAGTCTTAGTTTCAGGGTAGCACAAGGCCATAGTATATTGAAAGATTAATATCCCTCTTTCTGTTTTTCAGAATTGTTCAAACTTCTGAGTGGTTGAGCTTCATTTTTTTCAATCATGAAAAATATGTCCCTTTATAAATCCAATCTTGAGACTTACTGCTCCACCAAACAGATGCTTTGGATAGAGTGTACTGATGTCCAAAAAGGTACATCAAAAACTATAATGTTACAATATCCATTTTGAGGGCATTTATACTGGCAATTCTAAGCATTTTTTTCAAAGAGAAATTTTTAGGTTTGAGATGCTAGTTTACATAGATTTATGATATTATATAGAATAACCAGAATTTTATAATATAGTATAATATAATTATACTTACAATTATAAGTATTAATACTTATTACTTATAAGTATTATATTATATTATATAGAATATCCAGAATCAATTCATTGTCTTTGCCAGAACTGTACAGGTCTAGAAACTGGGTTAAATATTGCTGCAGTCACTAAAACATACTTGCAGAAACTTGAAAGAAATAAAAGTCCATGTAGATTTTAGTTTATCAATCTCTTAATATTTAATTTTTTTAATTGTTTTTTAACAGTTTGTTTTATTTTGTGTTTATTTTTGTGAACCGCCAGACCCTAGAGCCTATGGAGTCAGGCAGTATAAAATTAAATAGATAAATAGAATCCGTTTTTTGGATTCTGGTGGCTATTAGAGTCTTTTGCTTTTTGTCAGTTATGTCCACCTGTAATATGTGTCCATTATGTGATCCTTTGAAATTCAAACATAACACACCCAAAATTAAGTACTTTTGGAGTCCATTAATTTTGACTGGATAGATCAAAACAAGTTCTACCCACATCACAAAACACATTGTTGTATGATTATATGTATACATGCTTCTGGTTCACCTTGAATTATCTCCACACAGAACGAAGCATTAGATGCCAGCATTGCACAAGGCTCAGGCCCAAATATATGCAAAGAATAGCACTTGTAAAAACTGGGCCCTTTTGTTCTAATGTACAGGTAGGAACTACTTTACATGAGGTGAATATAGTTTATGAATATGTACATATGTACAGATTTGTACATGTACATTGATTGTATGTAGTTTGACATAAGTGTGAATAGGGCTTTAGTCTCTTAGATAGTGGGAAAATATATGGAAAAATGAATGGGAGATTTCAAGAAGGATTTTTCTGACACAGTAACAGAATGTAGTGGTTAGAGTGCTGGACTAGGACCGGGGAGACCTGAGTTCAAATCCCCATTCAGCAATGATACTAGCTGGGTGACTAAGGGGCAGTCACTTCTCTCTCAGCCTAACCTACTTCACAGGGTTGTTGTGAGGAGAAGTTGTGAGGAGAAACTCAAGTATGTAGTACACCGCTCTGGGCTCCTTGGAGGAAGAGCGGGATAGAAATGTAAATAATATTTATTTATTTATTTATTTATTTATTTATTTATCAAATTTGTACACCACCCCAAACTTTCATCTCTGGGAGGTTTACAATAGCATAAAACCATTAAAAAATATACAAAAAACTTAAAACAATTTAATGATTTAAAAATAAACCAGAGATTAAAACCCAAATTTTTTTTAGGAAGCTGAGAAAGCTTGTACGAAAAGAGATTTCAGTGTCAAGAAATAAGGAATGGGTTTCCATATGACCTACTGAAGTCAGTCCTACTTCTATGTTGTTCTTAACTGCAGTGATAATTTAATTAAGCAAAACTTCCTCTCCCAAGCAACTGTTTGAAGGAATAGCATGGTTCAAACATACAGATGTGGAAAGAAATCAGAGTGAATAGGTTTTCATAACCATGTATACATGAAAGCTTGTCAAAATACAGAAGTCTTAGTTCATGTGAAGCATCAAATCAGGCTCCCAATCTGTAGCTGAGAGAGGCTAACTAAAAACTGGGAATGAATAAAACAAGCAGGCACTTTTGTGGTGGGAATGTGTGCGCATTTTGTAACCTGACAGAAGTTGAACTGCAAGGAACAGGCCCAGTCAACTCTCTATATCCAGTCAGGTTTTTTCCCCCTGAAGACATTACAATGACCTTTTCCTTAAATCGTGATTGTAAAGGAGGAGTGGGGGGAAAGACATGTTGGCTTTGGTATAGGTTTGCTGTGGTAAGTGGTAAAGCAATTGCTACATTATCAAGTTCAAAATTGATTTCTTTCTCCAGAAACACAAAAGGTGCCAAGAGGCGCCTTTTAAAGTGACAGCAGAGTGGAGAACAACTCTCCCTATTCAACCCAGCAGAGTATCTCCTCATGTGTTTCTTTTTAGATTATGAGCTCCTAACCATCTTTTCATTCTTTTTTTTTAATGCTAGGTGAATCACTTTGTGAACTTATTGTTGAAAAACAGTGTATATATATTCTTAATCCTCCTCCTCCTCCTCCTCCTCCTCCTTATAAATAATTGCATTGCTGATGGTGCTGGTTCCAGAGAGTCAAGTGAGCAGATACAAAATAAGATGTTTGCAGAAGAAGATCCTGTTGGCAGAAGACTGTGCAAGGTTTTGAATGGATATATTTTAGAACTCTTCACTGGGCAGTGTGGGAAAATGGTTAATTTTACCAAATTCGAAACCCAAAGTGTTGATAAAACAACGCATAACATATATGATAAAAATGCACAGCATTTACAACAAATAACACATGACAGTACTGGACAACATCCAGACTATGTTAGTTATGGCTAAGTCGTATTGACATTTATAGGACTTACGTCAGTCATGACTAATGTGTTTCATTGATCTCAATGACGTTTAGTCATGACTGACTAGTCTGGATGCTGACCACGGCCCCACCATTTGGAGACAAATAATTCACTAGTCCAATGGATTCAGAAGTGATATAACAGCATTGGTGGTGGCCCACATTCAAAATTTGGCAGCCCCCACTGCAGCCAGGCCTCCAGCTCACCTCTTGCCTTTCTCTCCCCCCTCCCAGGCCTCCTGGCCACCTCCTCACCTCTAGGGGTGTGCACAAACCATTAGATGCCCAACTGCTTCAGCGATTCGATCACAAACCAAACCAGGGTCGGTTCAGTCCACAATCGAACCAAACCAAGCCCATTTGGGGTAGATTGGTTTGGCATCGAACAGGTGGCTGGGCAGCGATGGCGAGATAAGTAGTAAGGGTCTTACCCAGCTGGCACAGCAGCCATTACTACCGCTTGTCCCCCCAGCACAGCCCAAGCATGTGCAATGCCTTGTTAGTAAACTGCTCGTGTGATGGTGACACAGTTCCGGCCTCCGCAGATGTGCAGAGGCCATTCAAACTGAACCGGTTCGGCAACATGGAGTTTGGTTCAAATTGTGGTTCTGCTCCTACCTCTTCGACAGATTCCAGATGGTGTCGGTTGGAGACTGTTGCTCTTCAAAACCTGAGTTTATGTATGGCATCCCTCAGGGCTCCATACTGTCTCCAATGCTCTTTAACATCTACATGAAACCACTGGGAGAGATCATCAGGGGATTTGGTGTGGGGTGTTATTCATATCCTGATGACCTCCCTAAATGCTTGCCTGGAAGCAGTAATGGGCTGGATGAGGGAGAATAAACTGAATCCAGATAAGATGGAGGTACTTATTCTGTGGGGCCAGAACTCCCAAAACAATTTTTATCTACCTGTTCTAGATGGGGTCACACTTCCCCCAAAGGTACGCAGTCTGGGAGTACTTCTGGATCCACACCTCTCCCTGGTATCTCAGGTTGAGATGGTGGCCACAGGGGCTTTCTATCAGCTTTGGCTGATACGCCAGCTGCATCTGTTTATTGAGATGAATGACCTCAAAACAGTGGTCAACATATGCTGGTAACCTCAGACTTGACTACTGCAATGTACTCTGTCTGGGGCTGCTTTTGTATATAGTCCAGAAACTCCAGTTGGTACAGAATGCGGCTGCCAAGTTGGTCTCTGGGTCATCTTGGAGAGACCATATCACTCCTTTGCTGATAGAAATGCACTGGCTGCCAATAGGTTTCTCGGCATAATACAAAGTGCTGGTTATAACCTATAAATCCCTACACGGCTTGGGCCCTGAAGAGAACGTCTTCTTCATTATGAGCCCCATCGCCCTTCGAGGTCATCTGGAGAAGTCCATCTCCAGTTGCCACCATCTCAGCTGGTGGCCACACGGGGACGGTCCTTCTCAGTTGCTGCCCTGAGATTGTGGAATGTTCTCCCTACTGAAATATGATCCTTCCATGTCTGACAACTTTTAAACCCATGTTTGAAACATTTGAAAACCCACGGACCGGGTCTCACAATCCGTGAGACCCGGTTTGGGGCTGTGAGCGGGAAGAGAGTCCTGGGCGGCCGGATCAGCTGCCCACACGATTGCCAGCTCTGAGACGGAGCCGGTGCGGGCTGGGGAGCTTGGGGGCTGTGCAGCCCCCGGAAGCCCCAGTATGCCCTGTGCGAGCATGCAGAGCATACTGGGGAGACCCCCGGAGCCAGGAGGCGGCTTTTCACCTCCCGGTCAGGGGTCTACTTGCAAGTAGCCGAGGCACGGAACCACATCGCGGCTACTCACAAGCAGATAGCCCAGGTTTTCGCAGTGCTCGCTCCGCAAACGCGGGCTAAGGGGTGGGCTACAGGAGCAAGTTAGCCGCTCCAGAACCACTGGGCTCAGCTGCGAGCCCAGTGGTTCTGATGATCAGCAAAAATTGGGCTAGCGGAAGCTAGCCCGATTTTTGCTGATCATCAGAATAGCCCCCACGTCTTCACCCAAGCTTTTTCAGCTTTTTAAATGTTTAGGTTTGAATCTGTTTTTGACTTTTAAATTGGTTGTTTATTTAAAAGTTTTGTGTATGTTTTTAACTTGTTTTTTGTTATTGTTAACCGCCCAGAGATGAAAGTTGGGGCGGTGTACAAATTTGATAAACAAACAAACAAACAAACAAGATCCAGATTAGAACTGAACCAAATGTTTGGTTCATACACATCCCTACTAAACTTACCAGCTGCCTCCACAGCAGTTAACCTGCTACCCCTCTTCCTGCCCCCCACCTCAGCCTGCACCTCCTCTTCTTCCATTGCCTCTAACTCTGCCACAGCTCCTAAACCTTCAGCTGGCTCCAGTTTTCCAGGCCAATGAGCACTATAAAGATGTCATGGCCTGTTGCTGAGGCCATGACATCTTTTTTAGTGCACAATGGCTGGGCAAACTATAGTCAGCCACTGCAGTTCCTGGAGGCTTGGGAGCTGCTGCTATGATCCAGGGGGAAGAGAGGCAAAACAGCAGGTGAGTGGGCCTCTGGGAAGGAGAGAAGCAGTAGGCAAGTGGCCCCTGGTGGTGGGTGACTCATGTTCACAGAACATGTCTGCTCAATTATAGTTCCACTCCGGCGGATTAGGGACCATTGTATCAGGGCCTATCACAGGCCATTGAATCAGGAGCTCTGTCTTTTTTTGTCCCACATTCGAGTTTGGGTTTTTCATCCATAGGAATCAAGAGCTTGAGAATTTCCTCCATGGGGCAGAAGAAACCATCCACTTAGCAAAAAGGCAATGGGAGATATGGAGTTCTCCCTCAATAAATTTTCCAAGGGAGTACTTGATGGAAAGTCCCATAGAAAGTTGATTGATTATCATATCTGGGGGCAGGAAGGGATTTCAGCTCAGCTCAGATTGTCATGAGGGGAGGAGGGTGTGAATGCCTGAAGGTCGGTGACTTCGTTCACTTGCAGTGGCTTCAGAGGGAGGAACAGAAATATCCATTCTTCCTACACTCTATAACTTTTTGTTACCTCCAAAACTGATGCTGCTCCCACATTATGTATTGATCAAATCTCCCCTTACACTTCAATTTGTTTTCTGGGGGGTGGGGATGCTTGTGGGAAAGGATTGAATGCCTTCAATTGGTGCATAAAACCTCTCACCTTTCTTCCCTGGACAAATTAGCAGCCTCTAAATGTAGGCTGGATTTCAAAGAAGAAAAAGAATGAAGAATTAAGAAGTAGTATTAATAATCGTTGAATTGCCTAGCATAATGTGAAGCCTGGCTCTCAAAAGCCCTTGCTTTGCAAAAGACCTATTACTCTCTAAGTAATTAGCATTTTAAGTACCTGAAATACACTGTAGCTGAATATATTCAGCTACACATATATATCTTCCCCTTCTAAGAAAACTCTCTCTAATTTGAACTTTCTCTAATTTGAAAGTCCTACTAAGAAGTATCCTTTTGCCAGTAAATGATTTGAAGCTACGAAAGGATATGCCAACAACTTCAGAGAACTATTTTTAAACCTATGGAGACAGGAACAATTAATTTCCCCCCCTCTCCAGACCATTTTAATGAACAATAACAAGGCTTTCAGCTTCCGAGATGGCCTGTCTCTCACTGAGGAAACCATCAGGCTCCAGTATGTCACCCTTGACAAATTCTGAAAAACAGGAAAAGGGATTCACATTCCTGATGTGCTAACAATTTCTGTTAATTCACCTACATGCCTCAGTGACCAGCTCATTTGGGAAACATTGTTTCCAAGTCGGAGGGCTGCACATTTAATAATGGCATTAAGCTGGTGAAAGACAAACTCCGCTTATTAAGTTGATCTAGCCTTTGACTACATCTCTTTCTTGTGGCTGCACTAATGCAAGTTAGAATAGGAGTACCTTGGCAGGCATTACCAAAAACAAGAGGGTTTAAAAAAAATGCCACTGATTAATCCCAGACAACTTCATGCCTGCATTTCCACTGTGGTAGCCAGATATCCATTTTCCAATATTGCCAATTGTTTAACATCACTGCATACTATCTATCAAACGTAGTCCAGTACTAAATATCATTGCATGTCAGCCATCAAATGCAGTCAGATATCAACTGCCATAGCAGCTAATATGGAACTCAGTCCCATCACTAAGATGGAATCCTTGTCAAATACTAGCTGGTCTGGAATACCAATGTTTGGATATCATTGGATGTCAGATATTGCTGCTGAATATCAAATACTGCTGAATATTCAGAGCATATCTGAAGGCTGTTATGGCATCAAAATCAGCAGATATTCTAACCAAATTTGATCCACTTCTAGCCTTAATTTGTAGCATTAATCTTCCTACCATCTTCCTCCATTCTAGAAAAACCAAATAGCATTTAGGCACCACAGAAACAGTCCCACAGGGAAGTTCTTCTGTGCAAACTCCTTTGAAATAAATGGGAATTGTCCGAGAACACAGTAGTGAGGTACATATGGGTTGTGGGTACACTGCTGCAACTCATTTACATACTTCATTTGCATGTGTACATAGGTACATACAAGGCTCTGTTTGTGCCTTTTTTAAAAAAAAAAGTCAGATCAAGAGCAAATGAGTGGGGGGGGGGACATTTTCCCCCCTTTACTTTGGGTGCAAAAAGATCTGAGTCTGACAGTGGGCACAGAAGTGGTTTGTGCAGAGGTCAGGGAACTACTTTATTCCCTGCATTTTCTATTGGAGGTTTTTTTAAAAAAAAATTCTTCATTTTCCTCTATGCATACAGAAAAGACTTAGATGTGTCTTGCCTAAAAAACTCTCAGGATTTGGGATGGGTTCCTGCTATATTTAAAAGGGGTTCCTACATAATAAATCAGAATCAGTTAATAATAAAGATCAAATATGCCACATCAGATATGGGGCCCTTATTATGCCCAAGAATGTTGGAGTAGGATTAATTGTGCCTTCAGACATTTGAATCACTAAAGCATACATTGATTCCTCAAGAGCTTAAGCAATATCCAAATGGAACTAACATATTTTGGAGTGCTTTTGAAATGACATGAAATATGATTGGTGTTAGAACTTGGCAACAATACTAAAGATTTTCACTGAGACCAACTGAACTCTTTTTCTTAACCTCAGACTTTTGAATACTGTTTTCTTTATTAAAATTGTTTTAAAGGTTTTAAAACACAGAAAGTAGCTTTCTTTACATCATTAGATCATTAGAAAGCAGAAAAGTGACTTCTCCATTTTGTACTGGTAATCACAAAGGAGAAACATTCACACTGGGATTGATAGGTATTTATCCAGATTCCATATCCGTAACAGTGCTATTCTATGCAAACATTTATGGCACAATCCATCCAAAGTTAAGCACTTTAAAGTCTTATTGATTGCCATGGAAGACAGGCATGCTTAACTCTCCCCTTGATTTGATAACATTGGATTGTGTTCATAACATTAAATATTAACATAATATTTTTACTATTTTACAGCTAATACTGTAATTAAACAGAGCCTTCCAATTTATATGGTCAGAAATACAAATAAGATTAATCGTGGTAAGGGTACATATAAGGTCTGTCTATCTATCTATCTATCTATCTATCTATCTATCTATCTATCTATCTATCTATCTTTGAATTTATATGCCATCTTTCATAAAAGAATATCCCAAGGAAGTGATATTTAAGGTGAAACATATTTTCATTTAAAGTAGCCACCTACAAATAGACATACATTTATGACTGTACAAACCATCACTCCTCTGATGTAACTAGGACTCCTTGTCCCATGACAACAATTCCATCCGATGACCGGAAGGAGGGGATGGGAATCACACATGCTCCTTCTAATATACACAATAAAGTCATTCACATGATCAGCCAAAGCAGGGTACCAATCAAGGCTACCCCCCCTTTTTACCTTGGGTTTAAACAAGGTAAGAGGAGAAAAGCCCCATTTACCTCACAACCCTGAATGTGCATGTGACTTGAGTTGTTCACAGCAGCTCCTGGCAGCCCGGCTTACTTCCAACCATTGAGTTCCGCCTATAGAGCAGCCAGGAGCTGCTACATTGATGCGGGCAGCCTCTCCACTGCCTGCATAATGCATTGTGGGATACTGGAGGACCTCTTCTCCAGATCCCTATGGAAGATATTACCACACAAATTGTGTGGGTGCATGGCATGGCAGAGCACAGGAGAGCTCTTGCTCATGTGGAGGGAAGGTAGGTATAATCCTGCCATCCTCCCAGCCCTCCCTAGCCCTATCATTTTTGGTTGTGTGAACAACCTTATAGACTACAATCAAGAGGAAGCGAAGACATCTTCAGCTGTTCAAAAAGTGGAGGAACGGCAGTATATTGACTAGCCATGCTCTCAAAATCAAGTTTTCCATGAACATGTCCCCCCTTCCAAAGTTCTCATGACTTGTCTATAGAGGGGGATTAAGCAACCATAACATTATTGTACACACCCAATTACTGAATAGTCCAAAATCTTCTCTCAAATGTCTTTAAAATTCCATAATGACTTTAATCTGAAATTTGATCAAATGTTGACTGTGTTGGAATGGTCAGATTTGCCACTTTCATCATTGCAAATATAGGTAAACAAATGATAAATGTGTATATTTGTGTCTTCATGGCTAATCTACAGGGTGGTTAGAATTCAGGTATAATGTAGGAGTAAGAACTATTCATCAAATGTGTATACAGTAACCGGTGAGAAAAAAATGTCCTGTAAAAGCAATATTTGGTGCAAAGCAGAGAATGTCCACAGAAATAGAACAATGTTGTTAGAGAAAAGTCTTATATACTTTGCATTATATGCTGTTGCTCTGGAAGTGACTAGAGTATTACATCTTGATTCAGTGATTCACAATGGAAATGGTCAACATTTGACTGGATTTTAAATTCTTTGGGCTAGAAACAATTTCAGTGAGAATGTTTTCTTAGTCATTGTGCTCTTCCACTAGTGGGATTATGAGCAGAGTTTTGCACAGCACTTCACTAGCACAGGACAAAGGCAAAGATATCCCATTAAAATGAAGTTGCATTTGCAGTGTAAACTTGTCCTTCCCCTAAGGAAATTATGGTGTTATCGCCATGGATGAGGCCTCTGCTACAATTTGGTTGACACAATACTATCTAAATGGAAAAATAACTGTGTGCACTCTGTAGTCTGGGGTTTTAAATAGTAGGATTCTGTTTTAAGTTCAGGGAATTTAGTTACTTGGTCACAGTGTGACACACCTATATCTGCTGCTGTAAATAGCTGCAACCTCATATCTGCCTCCTAATCTCTTACCTGTCCAGTAATACAAACTGTAGTATGTAGTATGTTGTGAATTTCCCCACTTCCACACTGCAGCGTCTGCTTTATTGACTTTCACTTAGTTGGGATACCTGCAATGTGATAATGTTATATCATATGTTTTTTTTATGAGTGCGCATTAGCTGTGGGGAGAGGAGGAAGCGACGTGTTTCTGCTTTCTGCAGCAACACATGCATGTGTGTGCTAAAAATCTAGCTTGGTCCTAATGTTATTATGTTAAGTCAGTGACATCTGAACAACCTGTTTGTAGATTTGCACACCTTTTGGTGTTGCACATACCAAGATTGACAAGACACTGTGGGAAACAGGATAGTGGACGAGATAGACCTTGGGCCTGATCCAGCAGGGGTGTTTTTGTATTCTAAAGTCTGTTATTGTTCACTCATAAAAACACCCCTGCTGGATCAGGCCCAAGATCTATCTCATCCAAAACTGTGCAAATCTACAAACAAGTTGTTCAGATTCTACAATAGCTACATAACATCTCTCTCTATTTTGAAGTGGAAAGTGTTGATGTTGGGGGAAATAGACTCACAGACAGGTCAAGAGCAATGTTTTGCTATTGTACTATGTAGGGGCATAGCTAGGGGAGGGTGGGCCTATATCCACTGCCCTCCCTGGTGACCTCCACCCTGTCTGCGATGGTATACATGCAAAGCATGCACATCCTGTTACTGTTGGTGACCCTACTGTTGGGCAGTGGAAGTGCTGCTCATCACTCAAGCACATCACTGCATGCCATGTTGCTCTACCACTGCACATACACATGCCAGTTCCAGGCCAGGCTGACTTCCCCACTGCCTGGGAGTTGGCTGCATGGTGGCATAGCGGAGTGGGCGGTGGTGAGTTGCAAGCGAGCAGCCAGAGCAGGAGTGAGCAGCAGTTGGAGGGGGAGGGTGGAGGGGAGAGAAGGCTCCTAGATGCTGAGTGGCTCATGTTCTTTGCGTATGTCCACCCAATTATAGCTCCGCCCCTGGTACTGTACAGCAATAGCAGCATACTGTTGTGGGCTCAGTCTCTGAGTACTGTGAACAGCAGGATGCCATGTGGTCATGAGCTGATAATATCACAATCTGTTCAGAGCCACAATCCAAGCACCTGCACTGCACTGGCGTCCCTGCCTCCTGCCTTCAATAGGCCATACTGTGATCTCCAGTATCTATCATCCTCAGTCACCATTTACTACCCACCACACCTCCTCACCAGCTATATCTCTTACTGGAAGAATATTTATTTCTTAGATTTGTATCCCACCTACCACATGAAAGCTCTCAAGGTGACTTACAAATCAATAAAAGCAATCAAATTCAGTACAATGGATTGAATCCAAAGAAAGCAAATCTGGACTAAGCATCACGTTAATAGGACTTAAATCATGACTAATTTACCTGATTAATTCCAGTGTTGTTTATACAGGATTCACAATCTTTGGATTCAACTATATACTGTAAAATAACAAACAAAAAACAACATTGAAGTAGAGAATTAAAACAGCTGAATTTGCGAATTAAAAACAGTAGCTCAAAATCATTGCATGACCTTAAGTATTATTCAAAGCAAAAGGGAACATGTCTTGTGCTTAGGTACCATTTCATCCGGTACCTAAAATCTGGTGCTTTTGGTTCTTAAGTTGTAGTTCATTGTATTTTTCTTGTTCTTAGTTTATTTGCCAATGTGTATGTTTTAATTGTTGGAAGCTTCACTGGGGGTCTGTTTTCAAAAAGTGGCCCAAAATAAAAAATAAAATAAAATAAAATAAAATAAAGATGGTGCCATGCAAACACATTGAGAGCAGTGTTACCTTTTTATAACTGAGCAGAAAGAGTTTAGTCCTGGGCGGCAGCATCAAGGCAGTGTGTGGACATAACTCTCTCTCTCTCTCTCTCTCTCTCTCTCTCTCTCTCTCTCTCTCTCACACACACACACACACACACACACACACACACACACACACAACTTAATAAGTACTGTGCTGCACAAAGCACAATGCGCATTTCCCCCCACCTTTTTTTGCTGGGAGGAGCTGCTGCCTCCTGCCCTCCCCCCCCCCGCACCAGGCCCCTAGCTCCGGTCTCTCTGGGCTCCGTCTACCTGGGAGCTGCCAAGTGGCGGAGCTGCCACTGCTGCCTCCCATCTCCCTCCCTCCCATCTACCTCTGGCTGCTCCATCTAGCTGGAACTGGAGGAGCCGGAGGCACGGCGGCGACCTGACCAGGGAGATGGGGAAAGTGCAGCAATGCTTCCTGGCTGGGGAAGGGGGTAAACGGGATGCCGGGATGCCAGGCAGTTGGGCGGCAATGGCTGGCACAGCAGAGACTGCACGCTTTCCAAAAACCACTGCACAGGGGCCTGGAGCTTGGTGTATGTGCATGCACACATGCACCTTAGAGGGAACAGTGCTTGAGAGAGAAATTCAGAGGAGCCACAAGGCTCTTCTGCCTTGAAATGGCCCCAACATAATAGAAGTGTGCAATATTTCTGAGAACATCTTTCAGCTTCCCTCAAAATTCTTCAGATTTTTCACCTGGGAAAGAACCTCCTAATTTGAGCACACGTGAAATCTGAGGACACTCCAGGGATACTCAGAATCCAGCAGAGAATTTTTGCCAATCTGATAAAAACTCGGTTGATTTCCTCCAGTTTCCTCAGGTGTTCCCTCAAATGCATTAAAACCTCACTCCAAATTACACACAACCAATCATGAGTTTGGAGTTTCCACCAGAGCCACTCACATAGTGGAAGTTTTAACTGAAAAAGAGTTCCCACATCAAGAGTGCCCACTACCAACATGAGCTGTATGTAAACTACTGAACTAGAGAGATCCCACACATTTAGAGTCTCATGTCAACCCTTTGAAGAAAGCAAATTACCTTGTTAAGTTAAGCGTTTTAAAAAGACTTTAAAAATTGTTTTTTTAGGGTTCTTTATTAAATTAATAATGAATGAGACAAATCAAATCAAATCAAATCTTTATTGTTACGGTCATTCGACCAGCAAAAATGAATGAGACAAGAAACTGTGAATCTCATCCTAAGACCTAACATCAGTCATTAAAGAGATGCATTCTTCTATTGCTTCTGTCTGCTATATTTGTCTGCTGCTATATTTGTCCCTTCGCAAGTCTATTCTTAATATCATTTGTCCTTCAACATCTGCTTCCTTACTGATGATTCATAGCATAGTATGGTTTGTTGAGGAAAATGCATAACATGCTCCACTGTACTGCTGAGAGAGTAATCTGTTTATGGCTCGTTAATGTTTATCCCGCCCAGGCATTCTGCATGTTCCATAGTAAGTATTTATTGATTTTTAAGAGTCTGCATTAACCATACAATTGTGCAGAATGTCGTCAGTTCCAGAAAAAGCAGAGTCATAAAACAAAAGATATTTTTTAAAGACCTGAGATCCAGAATCTGAGGGAAACTAAAAAGCATCAAGAATATTTAAGAAAAAAAATAAGTGCTGTGATACTTAGAGGCTCCCAAGTACTCCCAGTAATTACATTGTCCAGCTCTGGCTCCACACCTGAGGTCTCAGGAAGGGGAGGGTAGAAAGTTTGTCACCCATTTAATCTTCCTTCTGTGAGGGCTCCTCTCCTTGGTTGTCTCCTCTTCTATGGGATCCAACCATCAGCTGTCTGATTTCTTCTTCTTCCCCGAAGTCATTGCTAAAATCTATAAAATTCTTCACAATAAGGTACTATATATTATTTTATTTTTATTTATTTATTTTTGCATTTATATACCGCCTTTCGTTAAAAAGATAACCCCAAGGCGGTTTACAAAAGTTAAAAACATACAATATAAAAACATACAATATAAAAACATACAATACAATATATAATATATTAGGCCTGTGCAGGAGAAAAAAACATCATATTGGACCTCACATAATATGATCCAACATAAAAATGGTTGGAATTAGGATTAGCATGTGTTTTTAATATCATATCGTTGGATTTTGTCAGATTTTCAGTTGGAAATTCTGATAAATCATCCCCCCACCGCTGTCAGGAGATCAATGGGAAATCAAATTTAACAACAACTCTGGTTTTAAAGAAACTCTGGAATGGTTTTAAAGAGAGGCCTGTTAGAGCCTCCCTGTCTTTGGAAAATGACCCTGTGGGTGTATTTTACATAGGGGTTAAGAGCTTGTTATCTTATGGCCTCCAGGAAGACCTCATGGGCCTCTGTCTTTATTGCTGGACTGCTACACCAGCTGCTAACACATTCTCCAAGGTGAGGATTTTCTGTAGGGCTGTACGAAGCAGCATCACTTCATTTTAGAAGATGCAGCCTGGCAATGGCCACAGTCCTGGAAAATCCTACAGTTCCCAGGAGAATTCACTTAGAGAACCTGATAATGAAAATTTAAAACCAGGGTAGAAAAATGGTGGGCATATTTGTCATACTGATGGGCACTTCACTAGTCCTAAACAAAATGAGAACTTGTGGTCAAATAGGAGACCATTTCAGTTCTCATTGGGATCATTCATGTCTCCTCAATGTCATAATATATTCCAAGGGTCTCACTTACAAAATAATAGGTTTGTGCAAATTCTGATTTTTGAAAATTCTGATCTTATCCAAAATTGCCCAAAATGGTGGTGGTGGAGGAGGAGGAGGAGGAGGAGGAGGTGTCAGTAAAAGCCAAATCCGGGATTTGGGGGTTTGTTTTTGTGTGGGTTTTTTTTCTTTTCATTTTTTAAAACTGGATCAGTAAATCAGAATTAATTCCAAAACATTTTAAAAAAATCAGGAATACTTTGTAAGTTTGAAATTAGCAAAATGCAATAGTATTTATTCCCATAGAGGTAAATAGGGAAATCGAACAATGTCACTAAAAATCACCAGTTGGTCCTAGAGACTTGGAATTTGCCTCACATGTGGGGAAAGGGTCAGGGCACCTTGTAGTGAATGTGAAGATAATTGGTCAATCCCCTGATTGTTGGTGAATTCTTTCACCAAAATGGCTAAAAATGGTGAAATGGCTAAAAATGGCTAAAAACATGAGTAATGTTTAGTAAATGGCTAAAAATGGTGAAATCTGGCTTGTTTCAAGCCAGAAATTTACAAAAACATATGAAACTGAAGACCGTTCTTGGACCATCATTACACCAGCATGTGGAAGATTCTGCCCTTTGCCTTCATGAAAAGGGGTAACAGCACATCTTCAGTTTCAGAAGTTTTTGTAAAGTTCTGGCTTAAAACAAGCCAGATTTCACTATTTTTAGAGATTTTTACAAAATTTTCAGATTCACCAGAAAGATTCACCAGAAATCTGGGGATTAACCAATTCTCTTATACTTCACTAGCCATTAAGGCATTAAAAGCTGTGAAGTCCTTTTGATCCCTTTTAAAAGGTCTGCCTGTTTCTGTAGTGTAGAAGAAGAAAAATTAAAATAAAATCAAAGGGATGTCAATTTTCCTAAACATAGGGGTGAAATTATGGTCCAAGGATTGGCTTCAGAACTAAAACCTTTTTGTACATTTCTGGCTTGAAACAAGCCAGATTTCACCATTTTTAGCCATTTTTTTATTATTATTATTTTAAAGTCACTAAAAATAAGAGGCATGACCCATAGCTTTGAATAAGATTACACAGAGTCCTTCCAATGTGGATTTCATGTGTACCAGATTCAATCAATCAATCAATCAATCAATCAATCAATCAATCAAATAAAATCTTTATTGCATTCTTAGACCAGCATAAAGTGTAAGGCATAAAATGGCACACAAGGCATAAAAAGGCATAAAAGGACTTGAAATCATGAAAATGATAAAGAAAGGGCATTAAAAGGGTATGCTTAGATCCTTACATACCCAGGGCCTAAATATCAGATTCACAAAAACCTGAAGTCCTGGTATGCCAGTGACTTAAAATTACCAAGGTCTTGGTAAAGAATATAAAAACTGTAAAAACTATAATACTGTAAAACTGTAAAAGCTATAAGACTGTAAAACTTTCATATTGCATGTTATAAAAAGCTAATGTAGAGTACCAAAGAGTTTGTTGCAGATGTGCGATGAAGTTAAACACTGTGTCTGGCCTGGTAAAGAACTATGCCTGTTAGGACCCAGTGGATTTTACACACTGCCACACAGAATTTGGCAACATTATGGGGCTATTCTCACAATCGGGGAAAATCGGGCTAGGAAAGGCTAGCCTGATTTTTTCCAACCGTAGGAACCACCGGACTTGGCTGCGAGCCCGGTAGTTCTCGAGCGGGTAACCCACTCAAGTACCCCTCCTCTTAGCCCGGGTTTGCAGAGTTCTTGCTCCGCAAACCCGGGCTATCTGGTTGTGAGTAGCTGCAGCACAGCTCCACGCCACAGCTACTTGCGAGTAGACCCCTGGAGGAGAGGCGAAAAGTTGCCTCATGACTCCGGGGGTCTCCCCAGTATGCCCTACACGCTTGTGCAGGGCATACTGGGGCTTCTGGGGTCTGTATGGCCCCCAAGCTCCCCAGTCCCCGCCGGCTCCATCATGGAGCCGGCAATCATGTGGGCGGTCGATCCAGCCGCCCAGGGCTCCCTCCCCGCTCATGTGCGGGGAAAGCGGGCTTAGCCCACTCTCCCCGTACACTGGAAGAAACCAGGCCTGTCTCCAGGTGCAGGGTGGTGTTGGAGACACATCATGGAACTTGAAGAACTGCTTTTAAGAACTTGGAGTGTACGAGCTCCAAGGGGCCCAATTCTCCCAGTTGGAGAAGGGGCCCAATTCAGCACAGTAGAGGAGTTGTGCCAGTGGCTTGGTTTCAAACAATTTGAGGGCTGCAGGGATGTAGTGGCCTCCTCTTGTCTGGAAGAACTCAGGATGGCAGAGGTGAGAGCCATGAAATTTTCTGGTGCCAGCAATGTGAATGACTACCTCCCAGATATTTGAAGCACATGACCGATCTCATGTCCATTTATGCACCAGGAGTGTGTCCTGGGCCTTTTGGCAAAGGCCATGATTTTGGTTTTATGGTAGTTGATTTCCAGCTGGTCTTCCTTGTAGTATTATTCTAGGCCTGCAGAGCTTTCCTGGGGCCTATGGCGGTCCCTGAAATAATCACGGCATCATCTGCATAGACTAGGGTAGAGATGTGTCTCTCTGCAAGTTGGTGAGTGGGGTGGAAATCTGGCATTTTGTTGAGGTGACCTACCATGGCATCTCAAATTGTTGAGGTGACCTACCATGGCATTGATGTAGAAACTGAATAAGAGTGGGGCAAGAATGCAGACTTTGATGACCTTCTGGGTTGGGATCGTACTTGAAAGGTGGCCTTAAGGGTTTCACCTTATTTTAAGGAATGTATCAGCATGTAGAATACGTATTAGGTATAGCAGGCACCATTTAATGGAGGAGGCTTCCAGCTTCTCCCACAGTTTGACTTGATCCAGCCTGATCCTCCACAAGGAGATTTTCTTGGTTTAACAAGTCCCTGAGCTTCCAGTATAGGTGTCTTGCATAGAGCTTACTGATTGTGTTGAGCAATCTGATGGGTCTGTAGTTGGTGAGGTTATCCTTTCTGCCCTTTTTGAAGATGGTGATGATGATTTTTAGCCTCTAGTCCTTTGGATTATGGCAATATGTATCACAAAGTGAAGAATGAGCCCAGAATTGGCGACCACCACTCTGAGTGGTTTTTTTAATAAGCTTTAGGGGAATTAAATCCTGCCCTGGGGCCTTCCCTGGTCTTAGTTGGGAGATAAGTCTCTTAATCTTGGATGTTGTAACTGGTGGCCCCTCTTCAAGTGTCAAGTGTGTGTGCCAGATTTCATAACTGTATGCCCATTCATTTCAGAAATATAAGAGGAAGCAAAGGGGGCATGCTGTTACCCCTTTTCATGATGGCAAAGGGCAGATTCCTCCACATGATGGAAGTATTATGGTGCAAGGAGCGTCTTCAGTTTTCGAAGGGTTTTTTTAAAAGAAAGTTCTGGATTGAAACAAACCAGATTTCAACATTTTAAGCCATTTTCCCCAAAGAATTTCCAGAATCCACTGAAATTTAGAGGATTGACCAATTCTCTTCAGATTTACTACAATGGGTCCTGACCCCTTTCCCCATGTTTGACATGTTTCAAGGATCTAGAACCAACCTGGGATTTTTGGTAATTTTAAAAAAATTCCTCATTGATGGGTATGTGGAAAGATCCTAATTTCAGTCAGAATTCGGATTAGAATTTGAACCCGATCTGATATCTGACATTGCCATAGCCCATAGAATCCAAATTCAATATTGTCAGATTTGGTTCAAGTCAAATCTGAATTTTCTGAATTTGCACAGGCCTACTGATTCTGGGCCAGTCATGTATCCCTCAGCCTAACCTACCTCATAGGGTTGTTGTGAGGATAAACATAACCATGTACACCACTCTGAGAATACACACACACACACACACACACACACACAGACTGCATACTTTGGGGCTTTCCATTAATCAGTCTTTTCTCTCTCTCTCTCTCTCTCTCTCTCCTTCCCTCTCTCATTAAAGGGGATTTAAAAGTGCTTAACGTTGGCTGGATCATTCCCTGTTGTGTATATATATGTGTTTTATTTAAAAACCTTATCTAATCTTCAGGTTCTTATTTGTTTAATCAGGCTTTCAAGCACACCCAGGGATCTCTCTTATCTTAATTAATGTGATGGAACTCTGTTCTCTGCAAACAATACTGTTTGCTACTGTGGAACACTTCCTTAGTTGGCCCTGCTGGACTGAAAGCAGGTGTTGGAATTGTCAGCTACCAAGCAATCCAAATGTCTGTGCTGGTGGAACAGCTGAAATCTATCCTCCAGGGCTTTTAATAAAAATTGTTAACAGGCTTATCTTTACTGGTAGCAATGAGTTAATCAAGTGCATTCAGATTGTTTTTACTCATGATCTACTACCCAACTGGATTTTTTTTTTAAGGGATGCAGAGATGGATAAAGAGCTATGTGTTATAAAGTAATCGAAATTAAAAGGGGGCAATGAATTTTCAAACAAGTTAGGATGCCATTTCTGAGATCACCATTCTGGAAAAGGATACAATTGGGATTAATCTCTGCCTTTTGTTCTCACCCTTACATTGAGTGATGTGCATTGAGTAAGGACCACTGAATCATGTAGAGTGATGTGACATATCAATCTCATGGAGCTCAAGAGAGCTTGGTTTATCGCTTGAACTAAAATAGTAATATTTGGTTTATTGTTTGGGTTATTTGCTATTGACTTCACATGCACATCTACAGAAAATCTCATTTTTTAAAAACTGGAATTTTCAGATGTTAAGTGTCATCAATGAGTTATTTTTAAAAAAACCCTCATGACTCGTGTATTGAGGGAAGCAAAAAAAATTTCTAGATAGCCATATTGGTCCATTTGGAAAAAAACAAAACAAAACCTCAGAGCCACATTCATAGTAATAATTTTATTTGAGCCAACGAAAGTGACATGACACAAGGGCTTAAGCAGGTTTTTGAGTAATCAGAATTCTCTATCATTGGGTTGATTTGAAGGCACTGATCTCAGGCAGGATCCAGGGCTTCAAGAATCAAGAAGAGATAATAACCAGACTGGATATTAATCAAAGCCCTGGATGCTACTTGAGATTCATCCAAATCAACATGAATCAGCTCAATTCCTTCTGTACTCCAGATGTTGTAAACATTAAGGACTATTACACCATGCCCAGTTCTACCCTACCTGTTTTTTCCTTGGAAGAAGATTTCTGAAGAACTCAAAAGCTAGCTTAAGATTCTGTGCTCTTTTTGCTTGGTACTAATAAAGATATTTACTAATAAATATTTGCTTTGCTTGGTATTCTAGAATCATAAAGACACAGTAGACCTGTGAGAAAAAAGATGTTCTAAACCCAGGGGCATAGGGAGCTTTATGTTAGAGATGATTATATGAATTATTTATATAGCACCTATAAACACTAGGTACCTAATGGCGCAGCGGGGAAATGACTTGATTAGCAAATCTGAAGAAAACTAGATAAAACATGAAGAGAGCATTATTCTGACTGGTGCCATTTCACGATGAACATGGCGGCAAATGTGGATCTGCCAACCTATATACATTCAGCAGGGAGTCAAGAAAATCTCGGTTTCCCAATGAGTGTGCTTTTCTGATTCACATGTTTGTAAACATGCATTTCTGGCATTCATATGTTACATGTTTAGGTTTACACGTCAGTGTAAACCCAAGGGAAAAGAAACATGTATGAGGGCAGCCCTGTAGTAGATTAGCATGCTTGCCATGGGAAGACAAATTCTGACACATGCATGGCCTGTATTGAAATAAATGGGACCATCCTGTGCTATAGCCAAACTGTGGCAATTTAGGGATTAGGAATATTACAAGAATAATCTTCAACCAAATGAAACAAACCCATTTCATTTGTTCCTATCCTACAAGTAAAATTTAGAAATCAAAATGTGACAAGCACAAGGCCTAACTGGCTAAAATGCTTACTTGTAGCCTCCAAGAGAAATCTCATAACATTTGGAATACACAAGAAAGAATAAAGCAGTGGGGAGTGGGAGGACTTGGTGCATTTTTGTTATTATGTAAGCAGCTTTATATCAAGTTGGCAATGTCAACAGAAGGTCCACTTCTCATAGCTGTTGCTGAACTTTCAGAGGACAGATGAAGAAGATTTGAGCTGATCTTCACCAGCTTGCTTTTTGATGAGCAATCGTGGCATGCTACTGTTATCCTTAGAATGTGTGCGGGGTGGGAGGGGGGCGTCCACCAATGCCCTCTCTGATAGATGAATACAACTTTGTGCTCCTCAGGATGTTTCTGGTGTGCTATTTTTCTCATTATCAGTTCAAACAATATGAAACATGCATCACTGGAACTCTGGCTTTTGACTGAAAGCAAAGATAAAACATTCAAATCCCGAATCCGATCTGAAAGCCAACATCGCCAGAGCCCATAGAATCTATATCTGATATTGTCAAAATTAGATTGGGTCGAATCCAAATCCAAATTTTCTCAATGTCCACACACCTACAAAATAATCAAGCATTTCCAGGCCCTTTTGCTTGGTCCCAAATGACTTCTCTGTGTTAAATTCACACAGAGGTTGCAAATGGTTCCTTTTCTAGCTGAGCTCCCAATCAGGGCAAATGGTTTAAACTGCCTGGTGTTACTAATAGTGTGTTTGCGACCAAACATATGGTCTTCCTTAAGAGCTGATGGCCTTGGCAGAACAGTCTCAGCTTGAAGAGGGAGATGGGGGAAAGGATGCCAGGTGCTCCCAAACAGATCAGCGTGTATCCCAGCTGTGATTATAGTACTTGCTAGATAGCTGGTTTCTTAGGCCAAACCAGTTTGCAGCCTAAACACTCACCTTTAAAGGCACAGAACACCATCAGGCACGATAGGAGCCCTTTAATTAAAGAAAGATTATGTGCCCAGAAAAGTGCTGGACCTGCAGATAGTACCCATTGCATTTGATGGCCTTTTGGCCTTGCTGTTCACCAGTTTTTATGTACTGTGCCTATATAATATGTACATCAATGAGGAATAATATTCTGTGTATCTGATGGGGTGCTCTAGTCCACAAAAGACTATACCACAATTAAACTGCCACTCACAGAACTTGTGTTGTGCTTCTTGAGGCAGGAATATTTTCTAGTGGTAGCAACGGAATAATGTAGTATATGCTTTTACTTCAGTCTGCTGAACATATGACTCCCCCCCCCTGCAAAAAAAGAAAAGAAAATCTTTATGTAGGAATAAAAAGACATGTATTGGTTCACTGGAGGGGAGAAGGAAATAAAGAAGTGTAAAAATGTGAATTGGGGAAAAGGGGAGACACCTAGGAAATAGCTAGGAAAGGATATACACAAACATAGATCCCCAAATATTACATGTTTAGTGGTTACATGTGGTTGTAAACGTTTCTACATGATTTTGGATGAGCATCATGTACTGTTTGTACATGATGGCCCATGGGAGTATACATTTTCTCCTCCACGTGAATTATCTGTCTAGAAAAAGTTTGTTTTTGCATAAACATATGCAAAGCCTTCAGAAGACTGCACTGTCTTACCAAGCCCTGTGCTCTTATAGTCCTGTGCTGGAGTATTTTGGAGTCCAAAATATACTACTCATTTTGTTTCCCTTTTACATAAGGCAGAGGTTTGTGGAGATTTTAGGAAGGAAAAATCTACAATGTTTAGATGGTCCAAAATCTTCTTGGAAATTTCTATTAACTGTTGGAAATAATGGCCATACCATCATGCAAGTGTGATTGCACAGTTTTACATATTATGCAACAGGTTGATTGCACAGTTTTACTCTTGCGCAGCAGTGCTAGCATTGCCCACAGCAGCAGGCCACTACCTGTGGTATGGTATGTGGCATGTCAGCCACCAAGACAGCCCATTCATGAGGCCCACTGAAGCAGTCACCTCAGTCGACAGATTGGCAGGGGATAGGTGCTGCCGGCCTCTTTTGTCTGCCACTGGTGCCTGCTTCTACCCACTTTTGCTGCCCGCACTACCACCCTTTCTCTTTCTCTTTCTCTTTCTCTTTCTCTTTCATGCTTTCTGGATTTGAAAAGGAAAACTGGAATAGAGCAGAAGAGTAATGTGAGAAGAGAAGAATGGTATCCTGGAGCATCTCCCACTAGGGACTTGCTCTTCCCAGAGATGCTCTAGACCAGGGATTCTCAACGTTGGGTCCCCAGATGTTGTTGGACTTCAACTCCCATAATCCAGCCCCAGTGGCCTTTGGTTGGGGATTATGGGAGTTGAAGTCCAAGAATATCTGGGGGCCCAGCGTTGAGAATTCCTGCTCTAGACCACATTTTCCTTTGCTCTACACTTCTTCTTCACACCTTCTTCTTATTTGAATTCAGGGAGTGCAGGAACTAGGGGAGGAGCAGTGGTGGCTCTTTGTAGTGCACTGCCCAGTAAGGGGATGTGTGACATTCGGTTTGGCAAGGTGTCACACATTGCTGGGTAATGTGCAATGGGTAATGGGTAAGTGCATTGGCAGCAGAAGTGGTGACATATGACATCCTGTGGAGGATATTTTTGGTCTGACTCTGCATTATTATTGTGTGGCAATAAGTTGCAACAACATTAAATGATGTAATTATAGAACTGATGTTGCTGCAGCTAAATCAAACAATCTATTAAAAGAAAACTGAATAATCACGAACAATTTCACAAAATTATGTTGTTCATTCATACAAGTAAGAGCTTATACAGATTAATATTGGAGGGCGGGGGGAGGGTGGCAGCTACTTGTGCCTTGACATTATGCTCACATAATCCCTCATCCTGTTGACAGTGGTGATCAGTTGTTCAAAGATGGAGGAGGGACACATAAATATAAAACTGGAAGTGCATGTTTTCTGCTTAGAGATGCCCAAAAACTCCCAGGGGAAAAACATGACTACACCTTCATTAAACTTCATTAACGAGGAAATGCTGCTTAAAGCATGCAATCCATCACTTATGGAGCAATGAGAAAGCACTTTTATTATTCATTTCATTAGTTAGTTAGTCATTTTGCTTGCTTTATAGCTCACCTCACCCCTAGTACTTGGGGTAGATAATAATCTGTTAACCACAAAGCTCTCATTGGCCTTTATTCAACTCTTCTTGCCCTGTCCCTGGCCATCAAAAGTCAGTTTGATTTGAAAGGTCTTATACCCCTTCTGGTAAATATAGAATTATCAGGTCACAGAATGCTTGAGTTGAGGGGCAGCTACTGAGACCACATCCCTGCACATTATTGCAGTGTGACCTGCTGCAAACAAGTGCATAACTTAGCACCACTTTCTATGTATGCCAAATAGAATGGTAGGGGGAAGGGAGTGACAGAGTCCTTATCTGAAGAAATAAAAAGTAATAGTCTTACTCTAAACATTTGTGGTTTAAAAAAAAAAAAAACCTACACACCTATTAGGTGTGTGCATGAATCAAAATCTGTGATTAGATTTGATGTTGAATCGAGTCTCAGACACCTCAAATTGATTCATTGAAAGCAGTTGGCTTGGCCAACTGGCTTGACGAAGAAATCACGAATCACCCAAATCAATCCAGGTGAATCACTCAACAGGCATTCTGAGGCCTGTTCAGCTGGAAGAACAGTCCTCAAAATGGTACTTCCCCGCCACCAAGAGAGATGGTCTACCAGACCTGTCCTCCAAGACAGGCTGATACGCCAAGACCGGAGTGGAGGTGGTCTACCCACCAATCCCAATTAGTAGACCAGCTCTCCTGTTTTCTCCTGGGTAGACCTGTCTTCTGAGGTGGGCTGACATGATAAGTCTGGAACATATAACATATATGCTATTCAAGCTCTAACATAATTCAACATAAGATCAGGGAGTGTCAAAAGTTTATTGCAGGGTGTATTTTATTTATTTATTTATTTATTATTAAAACTTTAATACCGCCCTTCCAAAAGGCTCAGAGCGGTTTACATTACATTTTGTTAACAAAAACAAATCTGTTCCCCCCACCTTACATTTATTATTTCTTCATATAAACTGCCCAGAGACATAAGTTTTGGAAGGTATGGAAATATGTTAAATAAATAAATAAATATTGCCTACTGCAACATGAGTCTCATTGCGCCAAAAGAAACAATAGACATTATGCATGGAACATGTATCTTTAATCTTCTTTCCTAATGACAGCAATAATTAAGTAATGTTGACAAGTTGTCATTTGAGGATGAGATTGGGAAGCCAAGTCTTTCTTGACAAAAGTAGGCTATGGCATTAAAGCTTAATACATTGTTGGCAACCTTCCAAGGAGGCAGAGTAGAGCAGGGCAGGTGGCATTGCAGTTCAATAACGCTGGGAAAATGAACACTTTCAGGCTGACCTTATATTACAGTAAATGATTTGTTCTACAAATATATGGTTCTTTCTTTGTGACAGACATATTTGTACCTAATACCTGCATTTTCAGGAATAGCCTCAAAGCCACTTCATGTGGCATTTAATAGCCTCAAAGCATTCATGTGGGAGGTGCGGGGGGGGCGGGGGAGAGTGTGTCAGGGACCATATTATTTAGCATGACTATGTAATTCTGAATATGAAATTTCTAGCTTTGTTTACTATTAGCCAAAAGTATTTAAATGGAATTTTTCAGGGGATATTCCATGCCATTAGTGGAGTTAAAACTGTCTGTTGATGCCACCCTCTGAGAAGACACATTTTGCCGCTTTCATGTAAGCTTTGTATGTGGCAAAAGAAATACCATTCTAAGAAGCTACTTTTCTACTGGAGTTTTATTTAAAGAAATAATAGTCTTATTTTTTAAACTTCCTCACCATGACTAGCCCTACTTTGAAAAAGGTGACTTTAGAATTGATATCCAGTCACGTTCCAGTTATGACCAGTGCTGTGTTTGGCCTGGATTTTTGTCAGTGCTAAGCTCCAGTAAAGAGTCTGCCTCTCCATAATACTGTTTATTTACAGTATAATAATTTGGGATAACAGTTGCTAAATTTGTGTTTAATTTGTGGCTAGCTGAAGAGGAGCAACTCCTCACCAAAAGGAGCAACCCCTCACTTCAGTTTTTTTGAGGGAGAGGCTAGATACTTTTTGTGGGAAGAAAAATATATTTTGCAGATTGAAGATCTGGATTATTAGGTTTGGTAGGGTGATTTTAGTAAATGAGGTGGGAACTTAGATGCTTAAAGAGGTCTGTATCCCTAGCTAGTTATTACCTGAATCCAATTGAGCCTGAAACAAACATTTACATTAGCAATCTGTTGGCTGCCAAAGCCCATTTTTATGTGTGACTACACTGAGAAAATTCAGTCTTGACATAGCAGTAATTTGGACACTTAGAATATGATTGAAAGATAATGAGACTATATCCTCAAGTATCAAGATACAAGTTCACAATGCCTTTGCAAAATTTCAGATGGTGGGTAAACTAGCGGTGAAGCTTTGAATATATGTGGATCCAATGTACAGTTATGTTATTAATATGGCTATGTTTAAAATGTTATATTGTTTTAGATGTTGTGTTATTGGTCAACGACCGTCAAGTCACTTTATTTACAGCCAAAGACCAGAATTTGGTGAAAGATCGTAATAAAGACTGACTGAATGACTGAGGAAGCATTCATCGCACCCACAACAATGAAGACATAAGGTTTAAATTGGTGGAAAGAGCCAGAAATTTATTCAGTTGACAGCCAAATCATGCAACAACAATGGGATTGATTCTTCAAACCCCTATGGTGTTGAAACTAACAAGTGACTACCCAAGGTGGGAGTCCTTTCCTACATCACATTTCATATAATACATCCTGCCTCAGAGCAACTTTACAATCTTATGGCCAATTGCTGTTCCTCTTAGTAAACCAAAGGGGTCAAATAAATAAAAACCCAGCCAGCATTCTCTGAGCTGTAAAGCCTCTAGGACTAAGTGCTCTTTCCCATGCCAAACGTATGCTTTAAGGTGCCCACCAATACACTATCCATAGTGCACGATCCATTATTTCACATACCACATTATTAATCTCTGGAATTCTCTGCCACAGGATATGGTGATGGCAACTAGCCTGGATAGCTTTAAGAGAGGCTTAGACAAATTCATGGAGGACAAATCTATCAGTGGCTACTAGTCTGAGGCCTATAGGCCACTTCCAGCCTCAGAGGCAAGATGCCTCTGAATACCAGTTGCAGGGGAGCAACAGCAGGGAAAATGACACCATCTTTTGCCTTTAGGCTTCCCAGAGACATCTGGTGGGCCATTGTAGGAAACAGGATGCTAGATGGGCTTGGGCCCGATCCAGCAGGGCTATTCTTATGTTCTTATCCCAACTTCCCCATTGTGACCAGGTAAAGAACCCTACTAATTAAAGTGTGAGGTAAGCAAAATAATACCTCCCCACCACCTGCCAATTCAATGAAGGGGAAAGCATTCCTACCTGACCCCAAAGGGCAACCAGCCAACCAGTGATTATTCTAAGCTTTCCCCGCAACTGCACAAGAAGTTGACACAGCCCCCACCTGCTGCAATCTCTGAGTACCTCCTAAATGCAATTGAAAACAAAAAAACATAACTGAGGGAAGGGGAAATGAGACTGAATAGAGAATGTAAGAGCAAGAGACAGAGATGGAGGGAGGAACAAAGGATAGGAAAAAGAGAGAAGTAAGGTGCCTTGCAAAGAATGGATGTTATATATGTGTGTGTGTGTGTGTGTGTGTGTATGTGTGTGTGTGTGTGTATATATATATATATATATATATATATATATATATATATATATGTGTGTGTGTGTGTGTGTGTGTGTGTGTATATGTATATGTGTGTGTGTGTGTATGTGTGTGTATATATATATATATATATATATATATATATATATATATATATATGAGAGCCCCTGGTGGCGCAGTGGTAAAACTGCCGCCCTGTAACCAGAAGGTTACAAGTTCGATCCTGACCAGGGGCTCAAGGTTGACTCAGCCTTCCATCCTTCCGAGGTCGGTAAAATGAGTACCCAGAATGTTGGGGGCAATATGCTAATCATTGTAAACCACTTAGAGAGCTTCGGCTATAGAGCGGTATATGAATGTAAGTGCTATATAGAAATGGATTATATACATGTGTGTATGAGTATACGTGTGTGTGTGTGTGTGTATACACACACATACATACATCTACTACTTATATACCACTTTTCAACAAATGTTTCCAAAGCAGTTTACAATAAATAAATAAATAAATAAATAAAGTTGGCTCTCTGTCCCCATAGGACTCACAATCTAAAAAGAAACATAAGGCAGCCAACAGCAGCAGCCACTGGAAGAATGCTGTGTTGAGGCTGGATAGGGCCAGTTGCTCTCCCCCAACATTCTAAGGGGTGCCTCTTTGCTCAGCACTAGAAGGGGTCAGTTAGAAAGATTATGGGGCTATTCTCACAATTAGCAGAAATCGGGCTAGGAGAGCCTAGCCCGATTTTTGCTAATCGTAAGAACCACCGGGCTTGGCTGTGAGCCCAGTGGTTTTTAAGCAGCTAACCTGCTCAAGTAGCCTGCCCCTTAGCCCGGGTTTGTGGAGCGAGCGCTCTGCAAACTTGGGTTATTGGATCGTGAGTAGCTGCGGCATGGCTTCGCACTACGGCTACTCACAAGGAGACCACCGGAGAGGAGGCGAAAAGCCAGCTCCCGGCTCTGGGGGTCTTGCCAGCATGCCCTGCACACTCATGCAGGGCATGCTGGAGTTTGTGGGGGCTGATCGGCCCCCATTCCCCCCCCCAGCTCCTGCTGGCTCCATCACGGAGCCAGCAATCGTGTTTGTGCAGGAGCCTGCAGGGCTCCTGCAGAGATCGTCTACAGGGAGAGCGGGCTTAGCTCGCTCTCCCCATAGTATCTGCAAAAGCCATTCTCACAGATCGTGAGACCCACCTCTATCTTTCTTCACGAACTAAAGTTGAGGACTGAGCCATTTTTTTCTAATCTATATCTACACATCTGTTCATTATTAAACCCCCATATTCCCAACTGCACAAAAACCCAGTTCCCACAGCACAAAATTTCCCCCAGTGCACAGAATGTGTCCAGATGCACATTAGAATAAACCCTGCAGCGAACACCCATAGTTTGCTCCTGGATAAGGAGGAAGGGTTGCCTTTCTGACACCAAATGAGGTTCCGGGCAGGAGAGAGCCACAATGGCTCACAAACTCCATCCACCTGGGTCTTCCTCCAATCTGCCACAAATGCCTCATGCTTAATTAAGAAGCCAGGGTGGAACAAACAAGCTGCACTAAAGGCATATCTGGGTGATCAGCAGCAAACAATACCTCCAGCAAGTATACAAAGCAGGAAAACATCAAACTGCATGCTGTTAAACCTCATTGGAGAAGAACTGGTTTAGGTGGCTTTAAAAGGAGATTAGACACATTCATGGTAGATAATTTTATCAGCAGATCTCAGCCATGATATTTAAATGAAACCTCCATGCTCAGGAGGAGTATTTCTGGATACCAGTTGCTGAGGGACAAATAGCAGAGGAGAGCTATAGCCTTTATACTGTGCTTGAGGGCTCCCCACAAGCAGCTGGCCAGCTGTTGTGGAAAGTAGGATGTGGTCCTGTAAGGACTATTGTTGTGATCCAACAGAGCTCTTCTTCTTATGTTTATGTCATTTGGCAACCTTGAAGATGAAAGCAAAGAGTAAATGGCTGCTCAAGGATAAGAGCTATCCAATTCTTTGTGGTATATCTGTGTTGTATTAATAACTACAGTACATAATAACTGAAGAATTATTTCCAGTGAAAGACCCAGAAAGATGAATTCATCAGAATACATTTAAGTACACCACCTGAAAATGCACATGAAGAAATACTGTCCGATGAAATCTTGTCTAATGTACACAGGCAGATACAAACACTAGCTTTATTGAGCTTAATGATTCCACGTGGATTTAAATTTTATCTTATTCACACAGAACGTTACCTTACAACATTGTTTTATTAGGTCTGTCATATTTTGCTACGTCTTTTCCCACAGCAATCAAAACTCTGCTGCTATCCTTCGAGCAAATCTTTGCCACTTCCAGTGTGAGTTCTTTTTCTGCAGAATAAATTGCCTTCTGTGTGATAAGGTTACAGCAGATATTTTCATTCTTGCTGAGAGACTACAGGTACTGCGATTTAAGGTTCAGATACACAATGAAATAGCACCCATGAACAAGTGCTGGTCCTAGTTGTTTTTTCATCTCAAGCCAAAAGTCAGTATGAAGTTCATTCCATCCAGCTTTCAGAGGACACAAAAATCAGAAGGTACGGGTGAGAAAAGAAGCACCCTCTTGAGGCATCTGCTGCACAAAGCATGTTGCTTTATGATAAAGCCAGCCCAGCTTATTTGAGCGAGGCTTATTGGCTGTGTTAGGTCACATGCTCATGAGTCTGGCATTGCCCACTTACATCCTACATGACAGTATCTCAGATAATTCACTTGCAGCTCCAAGGCAGCCTGAACCACTTGGGGGAAATAAAGTACCCTGGGAAGGTCTGATGAGCACTGGCTTCAGTGTGGCCAAGCAGAGTGTGACCTGGTTGCCTGGGCAACAAGAATTCAACTTGGCCTGAGTCCCTGCCCAAATGAATCAGGAGAAGCAGAGGGCTTTTTACATGCACATATGGTGTGCTTTCCGTGATATAAATGAGAGAGAATGGGAACCAAAGAGGAAGCCCCGGCATGCGATCAAGGGACATGCCAGGAAGGCATTTGGACATCAGTGGTGGGCAGTTCAACAGGCGCTCTCTTGGCACACCTTCTTTCTCCTCACATGTCAAGCTAGCGTATCATTGAAGTGGCCATTTCTGTTAGTAAATTCTGGAGTAAGGGAATGTTTATGGATGGAGGTGGCCTGGACCCGTGGCTTGTGCAGTAGGAAACAAAACATAACCTTACAATATAGACATGTGGGTTATGAAGATGAGGGGAAACCATGAATGGATTGCAAGCTGCTGCAAATTGTGTTTGCCTAGTACTCTGTGCAAAATAAAGAAATAAAAACTGGAGCAATAGACAACTCCTAATGAACAGGCTTTACTCTGGAAATGAGGCCAGTAATTTAAAATTTCAAAATCTAACGGATAAATTCATATGAAGAAAATGTGGGAAGGATCCTGAATTCCCTTCCCAATTCCACATGCAGCTTGCTCCAGGGAGGTAGAGGTAGCATTGAACTTGTGAAATGGGGAAAAATGGTAGAAAATCACATGACATATGAAGGGGAAGAGAAGCAGGTGGGAGTGGTGGTCTGGAAAAAGTAGGAGTGGTGAGAAGTTGCAATATTGAAGTCCAGGACTAGGTGGCCAGATTTGGCTTTAAAAAAGCCAAATTCTGGCTTATGGCCCATTTGACCCATGAGTATACCCCTTAGGTTCTGGCAACTCTGTTCCAGGACCCCCAGGGTAGTATTCTCTGAAGTGCTACCTGTTCCATGTGCAGGGCCAGCGAGACAGACAGAGCTGAGGGGTCTCAATGTGTGGATGAGATGAAGGTGCCAGGAGGACGGGTTTAGATTTGTTAGGCATTGAGATACATTTTGAGGCAAGTGAAGCCCGTACAAAAGGAACGGGTTGCACTTGAACCAAGATGGAACTAGACTGCTGGCACTTAAAATTAAAAAGGTCACAAAACAGCTATTAAAATGATACCTGGGAAATTGCCGACAGGAACTGGGTGGTATCTGCTTTGGCAAGCAAAATCCCGTAAGCTGCAAGGGTACAACTTTTCAGAGAAACCAGAAAGGAATAGAGTAGAACCAGGAATAGAGCAGATGTAAGTATATTACAGCTGCTCAGAAAGGTCAAGTGATGGTAAGGGAGATTGCACACACCAACACCAAGTAAGATTCGGCATATAGATGTTTATATCCCCTGGTGGCGCAGTGGTAAAACTGCTGCCCTGTAACCAGAAGGTTACAAGTTCGATCCTGACCAGGGGCTCAAGGTTGACTCAGCCTTCCATCCTTCCGAGGTCGGTAAAATGAGTACCCAGAATGTTGGGGGCAATATGCTAAAATCATTGTAAACCGCTTAGAGAGCTCCGGCTATAGAGCAGTATATAAATGTAAGTGCTATTGCTATTGCTATAAACCAATGCCAGAAGCCTCCAAGCCAAGATGGACAAGCTGGAGTGCTTGGTTGCTACAGAGATATAGTGGGCATAACAGAAACCTGTTGGAATGATGAGAACCAGTGGGAGACTGTTATTCTTGGGTACAAACTCTACAGAAAGCGGAAGGATTGAAGGGTAGAGTAGCACTATATATTAAAGAAGGGATTTAACAAGCTAGAAAACCTAGAAGGACCGGAGTCCTCCACAGAGTCATTATGGGGGAGAATACAAGGACTGAAAGGAAATGTGTTACTAGGGATATGCTATCAGCTCGTGATCTAAATGCTGAGAGTGACCTGGAATTGGAGAAGGAAATCAGAGAGGTGTCAAAGAGAGACAGAAGGTGACTTCAATTTCCCTCACATAAACTTGGACAAATTCATGTGAGGGAATTGACACAGAGGTCAAATTTCTAGACATGCTAAATGACTGTGCCTTAGAACAGTTGGTCATGGAACCAACCAGAGAGAAGATGATCTTGGACTTAATCCTGAGTGGTGCCCAGGACCTGGTGCAAGATGTTAGAATTGTAGAACTATAGGGAAACAGTAAACATAGTGTGATCCAATTCAGTTTATATGCAAGTGGAGCATTGCAAAGGAACTACAACACATATGCGTTGCACTTCAGAAGAGGAAACTTTTCAAAATTGAAGGGACTGAAAGGGAATGTCAGGAGGGTTTCAGTCACTCCAGAAAGCATGGAACTTATTTAAAACCATAATAATAGAAGCTCAGTTGAAATGTGGTAGTCAGTGTGGTGTCATGGTTAAAGAGACTGCGTAGACCCAAGTTCAAATACCCATTCAGCCATGAAACTCACTTGGTGACTCTGGGCCAGTTGCTTATCTCTCAGGATAACCTACCTCACAGGGTTATTGTGAGGATAAACATAACCATGTACACCACTCTGGACTCCTCAGAAGAAAAAGAGGTATATTATTATTATATTGTTATTATTAATTCAATTTCATATATAAATATGAAAATAAATAAAATAAATAAGACATATACCAAGATGGAGAAAAGGTACCACCAACTTCAGGAGGATGCCAGCATGGCTAACAAGCAGAGTCAGGGAAACTATAAAAGGGAAGAAGACTGGGCAAATTCATGTGCAAGTATTGATAGAGAGGCCAGATTTCTAGACATGCTAAATGACTGTGCCTTAGAGCAAATGGTTGTGGAACAAACAAGAGAGAAGGAAACCTTGGACTTAATCCTAAGTGGTGTCCAAGACCTGATGCAAGATGTCAGAGTTGTAGAACGGTTGAGGAACAGTGACCATCATGTGATCCAATTCAGCTTATATGAGACTGAAGCATTGCCAAGGAAGTCCAACACAGATGCACTGGACTTTAGAAAACTTCTCAAAAATAAGGGGACTGGTTAAAAGGAAGCAGAAATTCAGAGGTTCCAGCCACTCCAGACAGCATGGAACTTATTTAAAATCATCATTATCATCATCATAAGCTCAGTTAGAATGTTTACCAAGGAGGGACAGTACCACCATGTTCAGGAAGACACCAGCATGGTTAACATGTAAAGTAAGGGAAGCTATAAAGGGAAGAATTCCTTCAGAAAATGGAAGTCTTGCCCAAATGAAGACAACATAGAGGAATATAAAATCTGGCAAAATAAATGCAAGGGGACAATAAGGGATGCAAAAAGAGAGTTTGAGGACCATATAGCTAGTAGAGGTGTGCATGGAACCAGCTGCCCCAGTTCGGTCCAGCACCCCCTCAACCCCGCCACAATCCATCTCGTTCTGGGGGGGGGGAGTTTGCGAGCCTTTTGTAAAATGAATGAATAAATTTATTTATTTATTTATTTATTTATTGCCTTAAACCCCCTCTGGGGGGGTTACCGAAGGCAGGGGGGTCCACGGAGGTTTCCCCTCCCCCCGCAGGCCTTAATAATCACCACCGCAGCTGGTTCTATAGCCCTTTCCGGCCCATTCGGGCCTCCATAGCACAGCGTGGTGGTCATTTTGGCCGCCATCACCCTTGTGCAAATGGCCTCTGTGAGGCCTGGCATGAGCCAGGGCCTCGCAGAGGCCATTTGTGCATGAGTGGCAGCAGCCCAAATGGCCATCGCGCTGTGCTACAGAGGCCCGAATGGGCCAAAAAGGGCTATAGAACCGGCCGCGGTAGTGACTATTAAGGCCTGCGGGGGGAGAGGGAACCTCTGTGGTACCCACTCCCCACTGCCTTTGGCAACCCCCCAGAGGGGGGTTAAGGTAAAATATTTTTCAAAAATATATATATTTTTACAAAAGGCTTGCGACCACCACCCCCGGACCACCAGGGGGGTTCAGTTCCACGTCAAGCTGAACCGGGGTGGGGTTTGGCTCGACAGCAAACCGTTGAGCAGGAGTCAGTTTGTACATCTCTAATAACTAGAAGTGTCAAGGGGAATAACAAAAACTTATTTAAATATATCAGAAGCAGAAAACCACCAGGGACACAGTTTGTCTCTTAGATGATGAGGTTTTGAAAGGGATTATTAAGGAGATTGCTGAAGGAGCTCTTTGCATCTGTCTTCATGGGGGGTGAGGATATTGACCATACCCACTCCAGAAGTGAGCGTCTCAGACTTGGAGGCTGAGGAACTGGGCCAATTTGAGGTGACAAGAGAGGATGTTCTAAATGGTCTTGAAAAACTAAAAATTAACAAATCGCTATGGCCAGATGGCATCCACCCAAGAGTTCTGAAGGAACTCAAATGTGAAATTGCTGCTCTCTTCGCAAAAATGTGCAACTTGTCCCTACAGTCAGACTGTGTACCAGAGGACTGGAAAGTAGCTAATGTAACTACGATTTTCAAAAAGGGATCCAGGGGGGATTTGGGAAACTACAGGCTGGTTAGCTTAATTTCTGTGCTGGATAAATTGATGAAAAGCATACTCAAAGACAAAATTGTTAAACATATAGAAGAACAGGTTTTGCTGAAAGAGAACCAGCATGACTTCCGCAAGGGCAAGTCTTGCCTTACTAAACTTTTGGAGTTCTTTGAGAGTGTCAACAGGCATGTGGATAAAGGCGATCTAGTTGACATACTATACTTGGACTTCCAAAAAGCTTTTGAGAAAGTTCCCCACCAAAAACTCTTGAGTAAACTCTTGAGTAAACTTAGCATGCGATAAGGAGACAGGTTCATGTGTGGATTGGTAACTGGTTGAAGGACAGGAAACAAAGGGTAAGAATAAATGGACGGTTGTCACAATGGAGGGAAGTATGAAGTGGGGTACCCCAGGGGTCTGTACTGAGGGAGTAAGCGACAAAATGGCAAATGCAGTTCAATGTTAGCAAGTGTAAAGTGATGCATATTGGGGCAAAAAACCCAGCTTCACATATACACTGATGGGATCTGAGCTGTCGGTGACTGACCAGTAGAGAGCTCTTGGGGTCATGGTGGACGGCTTGTTGAAAAGTGGACTCAGTATGCAGCAGCTGTGAAAAAGGCTAATTCCATGCTAGGGGTCATTAAGAACGGGGTTGAAAATAAAAATGCTAACATTATCATACCCTTGTACAAATCTATGGTGGGGCCGCATCTGGAAGACTGTGTACAGTTTTGGTTACCTTATCTTAAGAAGGATATTGAAGATCTGGAAAAGGTGCAGAAGGGGTCAACCAGGATGATCAGAGACAGGCTACAGTATCTGGGGGTTTTTAGTTTGGAAAAGAGGTTACTATGAGGCGACATGATAGAAGTATATAAAATTATGCATGGAATAGAGAGAGTGGACACCGAGAAAATTTTCTCCTTCTCTCACACTAGAACCAGGGGTCATTCCATGAAACTGAATGCCAAGAAATTTAGAATCAACAAAAGGAAGTACTTTTTCACACAGCGCATAATTAATCTATGGAATTCTCTGCCATGGGATGTGGCTATGGCTACTAGCTTGGATGGCTTTAAAAGGAGCTCAGACAAATTCATGGAGGACAGATCTATCAATGGTGACTAGTCTGAAGCTATAGGCGAACTCCAGCCTCAAAAGCAAGATGCCTCTAAATACCAGTTGCAGGGGAGCAACAGCAAGAGAGAGGGCATGCCCTCACCTTGCCTGGTGGGCCAATTAATTAAACATGATGCTGGACTAGAAAGGCCTTGGGCCTGATCCAGCAGGGCTGGTCTTATGAGAATGGCTGAGCAACAGAGGGCAGGCATTGGCTGATTGTGGGCAAATAAGCTGGTCTATTGTGGTCACATTACTGGCAGCTATTCTGCCAGTGGAATAAAGTGTGGGTTATGTATATGAGGGCTTAGTAAATATATGCAAGGAATGAATGAGAGTTTTGCATGTCAAAGCAGAGCTGCTGAGAAAGTTTTACAATGGAGCCTAATTGGAGGTGTTAATGTTATTCTTAGTTAATTTAAAAGTCAGATGCAAATGCTTAACATCACTTTGCAGGGAGCTGCATATTTAACTCTGAGCTGTTATGTTTGAGTTAACAGTTTACAAATTCCATTGGGGTAGATAAGAACAGAAAAAGTCTTTATTCTCATGTTTGCTGGTTCTTTTTCATATCTCCAGCAAAGCTTTGGGATGTGGTGGGGTTCAGGGACTTTTTTTCCAGTGTGTTGTCTGCCTATATACAAACCCCAACTGTTTTTTCTAAGAATAACAATTCTTTTCCTAACAATGTGTTTTCTAACAATATTCAAGGACAGGCAGTTCCTGAATAGTATTGAGCTCTTCATCTCATATTCATTGTTGCATTTGTAACTGAGCCATTTCCAATTCATGGGTGCATAATTTCAATGTTTGCCCAACATCCTGAATTCTATTTTGTTCTATCTGACTCATAGCATCAAGAACCTGTAGGAAGGGAAATGGTTTTTTTCTGAGCATGCTTTTCATGTATCTCACCCACCACTGCCATTGACATGTTATAAAAACCAAACAACAGGAAAGAAAATCCTTCCTTTCCCCACAGAACAGCTGCAGAAGATGACAAAAAGCAAACACCTGAGCTATAGCCCACTCATTTGTCAGGTGACCTCATTACGGAAAAACAGGAAAGGTCCAAACTTCTGTGTTTGTTTTATAAAATGTAGTTTGCCCTCACCGGCTCTATTGGGATTTAGGGACTCAACTGCATGACAGGAAACTCGGGAAAGTAGTCAACATTGTCCGATACGATTGTTTTTCTTTTGGAGTTCATAAGGTTTATTTTCACAATGCTGTTTTCCTATCAACATGTTTTTGAGCCAGACTGGAATGCACCATCTTAAAATAATCTGCTTTGAGGTGTGTGTGTGACAGATTTCATTTTATCCTGTCCTGTTAAATTACACACACACCACACACACACCAGGTGATCTGAGTAAAGGTTTTGACTAAGATACATTTGAGAGGAACTGGAAAGTTTACCTCAGTCCTTCTGGATACTAGCCAGTTTTATTAAACCATTAGAAGCACATGCAGTCTGTCTAGAATAGTGATCAAAGTAGACTCGAGCAGTCAGGAGACTTCAAACGTTACTCTCATCTAAGCTTGAGAAAATCCATGTCAATTTCTGTTTTTGTAATAACCTTCCTTCGGGAGTCAGCATTAACTAAAGTTGCAGCATACTGTTTGCCAGGCTTCACAAACAGATTCTAAAGGCTACTTCCAGGTTTGTCTAGGAATTTGAAAAGGAAGCCCTGGCAAATATCTGAGTGTGAAGCAAAATAGTGGCTCAACAAGGAGATAATGGCCTTGTTCAAACAATCATTTGAATCTAGGTTTAATGTGGATTACCAATCACAGTGTGAACCTATGCCATGGTGGTTTATGGCCTGAGATGATTCTAAGATTCCTGTCTTGGCATGGGTTCATACAATCATGTTAATATCAGTAACCCACATTAAACCTAGATTCTGCCTGTCTGTCACTAAATTTATGTACTACCTCAAACAGCCATTTCTAGGCAGCATACTGATGATTTAAAACAAGAATAAAATTTAAAA
Source organism: Hemicordylus capensis (assembly GCF_027244095.1). Taxonomy (NCBI): domain Eukaryota; kingdom Metazoa; phylum Chordata; class Lepidosauria; order Squamata; family Cordylidae; genus Hemicordylus; species Hemicordylus capensis. The sequence continues at coordinate 161,733,938 of NC_069661.1, forward strand.
GTTAAAAACATTAAAACAATAAAAAGAGAGCACTTTGTGTAAACAAATAATATTTTAAATGTTGATAGTGAAAACAACCCCCACACCTTGGTGGGGAGTGTGTTTGCAAACAGCTGTGTGGCATCTCTGCGCAGCATCTGCAAGGCAATTGACTTGTGCCTGGGCACGCAAACACAGCACAAACATGTACCTATTTATCCATATCTGATTTTTTTAAAAAATAGCTTATATGCTGTGATTTTGCCATGGACATTGTCTCAGTAAGTTCTGTGTGTGGGGCATACTTGTCTATGTGGGTGGAGTTTGTTTGTCTGATCCTCGCTTGCTGTCCTGAATTCAAAATGAGTGGTTCTCCCTTTCTCTGCATAAGATACTGAGGTAGTTCCCATGATCAGTGGGAGCTACCTGGAGAGGGTTAGCAGGGAGAGCGGGCTTAGCCTGCTCTCCCCGCACACAAACAGGCAGTCTGCTCTGGGCGGGCGCAGTGCCTACCCACAAATCTGCCGGCTCTGTCATGGAGCCACAGGGGGCTTGGGAGTTTGGGGGCACACGGCCCCCGGAAGCTCCAGCATGCCTTGCGCAAGCGCGCAGGGCATGCTGGAGAGACCCCAGAGCCGGGAGGCTGCTTTTCAGCCTCCCGGTCGGGGGTCTCCTCATTAGTTGCCATGGCGCAGAGCCGCGGCGTGGCAACACATGATTTTAAAAAATGGGTTTGTGGAGCACTCGCTCCACAAACCTGGTTTAAGGGCAGGGGTTGTTTAGTGGGTTACCCGCTTGAGAACCACCGGGCTCGCAGCTGAGCCTGGTGGTTCTCACGATGGGAGGAAATCGGGCTAGACTCCGCTAGCCCAAATTTGTCCCATCGTGTGAATAGCCTCACTGTTTATTGTTTTCTTAGCCTATGTTTTAGTTAGTAATAAATATCAAGCTCTTGTTTCTCAGTTAAAGTTGCTTCCTGTACATTTACTTGTAGAGGATAATTAATGTCTCGGCAAGTTTAAATGGGATTCTCATGTGGTCACCAATTCAGGCTCTGACCGGACCGAGACCTACTGAGTTTCAGCAAAGTAACTGTAGCATGTGCCCTCAGGCCATGTCCTGGGACCCTTTATGGTCCATATGGGACAATATGGCTGGCATAATATGAGTGAAAACCTTCTAAATGTTACACCAAATATGAACAGCATCTGCATGGTGAAGGGCTTTTCAGCAGGTTCTTCCAGCTGTTTCCAGGTGGCATCTCTCAGCATCAATCCATAAGGTCTGTTCACACAATATACTTCTTCCCTCCATGTGAAGAGTCCCAACTGCTTAGGCATTCTAAACTGATGAAGCAACAGTGGTGTGACAGTTACAAATGGCATTTTCCCCCTGGCAGTGCCGCTTGAAGGGAAAGCAGGAATTAATGGGAGTCTAGGAAAATTGAGACACCAGAGTGCAATGTTATAAGCCAGGCTGTTCTGGTTCAAGTGTGTCACTTGCGTTCTTCTCTCAGTCTAGACTTATTTAATTAGGCTAAACAATGCAAGTAGGAATGAAGTCTTGTTATCAGCATTCACCATAGGAAGTGATACAGATTGTCTTTAAAATAAGAGCCTTCTGGGCCCACCAGATACTCAATAATGTAATTATTGTGTGAGACACCATCCAAAGAAAGGCAAAAAGACAACATTTCCTCTGGGATAAACAGACAGCATATTTGTAATGTTTGTGTTATTGTTCACTCATTTAGCTATATACATTTGATATGCAGCCTCAATTGCACTTCCTCTCTCCCTTTTTTTTTTTTTTTTGCCTAGCCTTACAAGGGAATTTCCTATGAACACCATTCCTCAGTTAATGATGTGCAGAACCGGTTCTTTTTGAACACAGTTCAAATAGAACCGGGGCGGTTTGAACAGTTCAAGCTCTAACCAGAGCAGAAACCCAAAAGGGTAAGGTCCAAGTTCATACCAAACCAACGCTGGTTTTAATGGAACCAGTTCAGAACCAGTTCAGTGGTTCGAAGAGTATGCTTGTAAAGAGGAATCCAGTGAGGACAAGCAAAGGGGTGGCTGCCTTTCAAATGCTCCCAATGGCAGCCGCGGGGGGTGGCGGCAGTGAGAGGGCACCTTACCATTGGTGCCAGGGGCTCCTCTAAAGTCCTGACTGGGTCCGACACTCCAGCATAGCCCAGTTCATGCCTCCACACATGTCTTCATGATGGAGTGCCAGACCTGGTCTGGAATTTAGAGGAGCCACCAGTGCTGGTGGTAAGGTGTCCTTTCGCCACCCCTGGCCACCATTAAAGATAAAGGCAAAGTTGTGCCCTCAAGTTAGTGTCAACTCCTGGCGATCACAGAGCCATGTGGGTTTCTTTGGAGGGTTTTACCATTGAATTCCACTTTACAAGCATACCCACTGAACCAAATCAAACTGGTTCTGAACTAGTTCGGCCAGGTTTGACTCTCGAACCAAACCAGGGGCCCATTCAACTTGAACCGGCTCATGGACCAGCAGTCCAGTTAGAAATCAGTTCGAATTCAAATGGAACCACTGAGATTGATTCCGTGCACACCCCTAGAGAATATGCTCTACCAAAATTAAATTTTGAGTAAAGAAACTAAAATTCTCCAGTTAGAAGGCTTATGCAAATAAGGCACTTGCAACACAACAGAAATTACAATAAAATTTCTCATTGATACTACTCCCTACCATGGAAAATATGTGTTGTGGATGTATTGCGTGTGTGTGTGTGCGCACACACACACACACACACACACACAAACACACATATATTCTAATTCTGTGCCACAGAATAACAAATTTTGAAACTAGAAAAAAAATCTAGTATGAAAATAAATACAATGTACTTGATTTTGTACAACAAGCCTGATTCAGAAATGTTTTTTAAGGAGGCAACTAGAAAAGAAAACTTGAAGTGGCTGGTCTTACATAGTCCATAGTGACATGCACTGTTAACCACCCATTTTTGGCTACAGGTAGCTTGTATTTTTTGCAGATGTTCCAGTGTATCATCCCTGCTACTTTGTCATGCCTTTGTTTGTAGTCAGTCTGTGCGATCTTTTTACAACAGCTGATTAGGTGGTCCACGGTTTCATCTGCTTCTTTACAAAGGCGGCACTCGCTGTTTGTGGTTGATTTTTCGACTTTTGCTCTTATTGCATTTGTTCTTAGTTATTTGTTACCCTGGTTACCTTGGCCTCCACCTCCTGATTTTGGGGGTGTGCGGTCACCATCAACCGGCTTGAAGAGCTGCCGGGATGGTTTTGTTTCAATATTACTATCAGAAGTAGAAGAATTTCTGACAGGACCACAGGACTTTTGTTTAGTTTTACTTGGATATAGGAATCATTTCTACTATCAGGCCACACCCCCAATGGAACATGCTTAAAACATGAGAAAGGGGCCTGCCCAATGCTTACCAGCCTAGGTGCCACCCACTGCCCCCATCCCCCCCCCCGGGGCACCCTTCTGGACACAGCAGACAGAAGAGTGGGCAGGCAACAGGGAGCACCACAATGCAGTGGATAGTGGTGGTGAGGAGGTCAGTCAGGTGATATGGAACACCTGCCCATTCACCTGTCCTCCTCGCTGCCTCCACCCACTGCTTTTGCAGCAGTGATGAAGAGGATGGGCAGGTGTTCCACAAGAAGCAGGTAGCAGCAGTGAGGAGGGCAGGTGCATGCTCCCCATCGCCTGCCCACCCTCCTGCCAACTGTGGCCAGGAGGGTGCCCAGGCAGGTGATGGGGGTGGGGGAGGCTGGTGTTAAACAACAGATTATAGGGTTGTTGTTTTTTAAGTCATTTCCCATCAAAAGGCAGATTTATCTCCTATCTTCACCATTGTCCTCCAAATATAGCAGATAATTGACCCAGGGAACCATAAAAATGTGTCCCCTACTGGTGATTCACAGGCCAACTATGCAATGGAAAATTTGAATCAAAGCCATTAACTGGCAGTTAAACAGAGCAGTACAAAATATTTAGGAGGAAACCGGAGAATTTTCAAGTTCTTCTCGGAAGATTGAATTTCCAGAGCAACCTGCCCAATATGAATGCTTACAAGACAATAATGAGGCATTGTTAAAGTTAAAATGTTGCTTACTATAAAATGTTCTGTGGGCAACAAATGCTTATGTGCTTTCCTTATCTCAGGCAGGATATTAAAATGAAGGGATTGGGGGTTGTGGGTTTTTTTGTTTTGTTCTGTTCTGTTTTGTTCTGTTCTGTTTGTTATGAACATCTAGATGAACTGCCCTTAGGAAAACAGGGCACTTGGCTAAATGAAACTGAATTTTCCAAGTTGAAACAAACTAGAGCTTGGTGTACACCTTCCTTTAATAAATGTTTCTTTTTAATTTTAGCACCTTGTTTAGCATTACAGAAAAGCCGTATGCATTGTTGTTCCAAGCTCAAATCAAAGGAATTGTCTATGATGATAACTTTAACCTCTGCTTACAAGTTACTTTCCTTTAGTGTCAGTGGGACCAAAGGATTTGGAGTCTGGACCAGAAGTACTAATTTTTATTGTTGCCAGCCCCATGCCACATATGTATTTCCTTTCCTCCCATTGATGACATGGCAGAGGCAGTAATCAGGTGTTTTATCACCTTTTAAAACTGGGGAGTGCCAGAGTGGAATGAAATGAGGCCAAGCCTACAATGAAGCAGGGTAAAGCAAACTGCTTCAGGTGGCAGTCAGACTGAAGCCTAGTTCTCAAGGTTGGTCTGGCAGCCCTCCCTAGGGAGGGCCTTCAGAGGAAAGAAGGTGAAATGGCACCACACCCCTTCTCCTTTTCCTTTTCCCTTCCACATAGAAAGGGAAGGAAGAGAGAGAGAGAGAGATCTGAACGAAGGAAGGAACTGTAGGGGCGTTAATAGAAAAAAGAGAAACAGGAGGAAAGGGTGGGGTGCCACTGGGTGCTCTCCTTCAAGCAGCAAAATGTCATCAGCTGGCACTGGAATGAAGGGTAATTTGTCCTTATCAGCATGTGCACTTTCATATGATTGCTTGTAGACTGACATTTACTGAAAACAGGAAGTCCGTGAAAAAGCTGTTGTAAATGTTTGCACGCTTCTGTCTAGAATGTTGCAACTTGATACTACTTTGGTGTGACATAACCAGAAGCATTGTTGCTCACTCTGATGCTTTAATACCACTGCTTATGCAGCAGCATTTGAAATCAAAACATCAGAAGCAGGAAAAGCATCCCAGGCCATATGCGAGGAAAAGCAAAATACCTCAGGCAATGAATTCGGCTGGTAGCAGGAACTTCTGTCAGTCAGTGTCAGGCAATTAATGGGAGAGAGAATTCCTGTGACTATGGCAGCAGTCAGGTGGAGCCTGGTGGCACCTCAGTCAATATTTGTGCAGCACCAAGGGCAACTTATAGCAAGACAGTAACTATGCATTTCTAAGTTACCCACTATAGCTTCCTGTCTGCTACTAGTACAGGCAGCAATTACACAAACACAAACAATGCAGTGATGGCTTCTAAACCTGTACAATCATATCAGTCCTATAGGAATATTGGACTGATACGCCTAATATCAGGCATTTTCGGAAGGGCAAAGAGGCACCTTTTAAAATGTGGCGATACTCTTTATTTAGCAGGGGGAGAGTAACTGGCCCTCTCCACCCCCAGCACAGTATCTCCAGTGACTATTGCTGGTATCTATCTTATGTTTCTTTTTAGATTGTGAGCCTTTTGGGGACAGTGATCTGTTTGTTTGTTTCTCTCTCTCTCTCTCTCTGTAAACTGCTTTGGAAACTTTTGTTGAAAAGCGGTATATAAATATTTGTTGTTATTGTTGATGATGATCGCCAGTTTGATAACCGCGAGCCCTGATAGTCAGAATTCCAACTAAAATTCCTGTGGTCCTGTCAGAAATTCTTCTACTTCTGATAGTAATATTGAAACAAAACCATCCCGGCAGCTCTTCAAGCTGGCTGATGGCGACCACACACCCCCAGAATCAGGAGGTGGAGGCCAAGGTAACCCTAGGAATCACCCACTGGCCCAGTGGGTGATTCCTGGGGAGATATCTTGGCTCCTCCATCCCTCAATTCTGGAGCTGCCGTATTTTAAATCTAAGTCAGCAGCAGGCTTGGAGAGATTATCTCTCCCAACTGGCTTATGGTAAGGGTTATTGGTAAAATATCAGGTCAGTGCCCACCCGATACCAATACTGATTTTTTTGCATATCATTATTGGATCAGCATTGCTCTGATATTTCTGATGGTGCACAGGCCTAATGGTGGCAGTGGCAGCTGCTGCTGTTGCTGCTGCTACTATTGTTGTTCTTACAACCTTGGAGAAGCTACTGCCAGTATGGGTAGACAATACTGAGCTAGATGAACCTATGGTCTGACTCAGTATATGGCAGCTTCCTATGTACTACCATAAAAAGTTTACAAAATGGTTTACAGATAAAAAGAATAATAAGAATATCCCCTACTTCCAGAGGGCTCACAGTCTAAAAAGAAACACAAGATAGACACCAGCAACAGCTACTGGAGAATATTGTTTGGGGTTTAAATAGGGCCAGTTGCTCTCCCTCGACTTAATATAAAGAGAATCACCACTTTGAAAGGAGCCTCTTTGCCCAGTTAGCTGGGCCTAGTGGTTCCTTCCTACTAGGAAATTGTTTCACTGGCTGTCACTAGGTCCACTTAGCCACCTGAACATCACAATTTAGGTGGACACACTGGATATTGAGGGCATATCTAGCAGTGGTCCAAGGTAATGTGGTACCTGAGGTGGGGTGCCAAATGTTGCCCTGCCCCATGATTCTGGTGGAGACCAACTCCCTTTCAAAACCAACCTTTGTAAGCTTAGGAAGTGGCATGGGGGGAAAGGGGAACATTGCCATCAGCCTCTTTACGCTTCTTGAAAGCTTTGGAAGGAGTGTGAGGGGAAGTGTTACCTGCCAAGCTTGCAAGGTTCAGATTGATCTTGGAGAGCTGTTTCAATGGTACAGCAGGAGGCTTCTCACTGCCCTGCTGGTGCCCCAATAATAAGCTTAAGACAACTACCTCACCTGACCTCATGAAAGGGCCTCCTCTGGGCTTATCTAGAAATATGGGGGGAACTGGAACTGACTGTAACCCAAAGCAGTAGCAATTGGGAAAGGTACATCCCTCAAAAGTTAGCAAAGTCTTCTTCCTATGACAGATGCAGCTCCTGGGGAAAAGGGGGTGGGGAGTAGAGATCAGATCTCCTACTTCCCACAGCTAGAGTGCCACTGCCACATTCATTCCAGCCAACAGCCAAGTATTGCTTTAGAAGATGGGAAGGAAAGTGTTTGGGAAATCAGTGTGGATAGATAGGTAAGTTGGACCCCGCCCCCCCCCCCTCTTTTAAATCTGAGCTGAAGAAGAATTCTGGCACTCACGTTGTATCTCTTCTTGGAAAGAACAATTATGAGTACCCAAAGCTAACTTTTGGGCTGAAAACAAGGGACTTGGCTAGCATCTCTAGACACAAAATTTAATCACATTGATGGGCTTCAGACTACCTAATGATGTTTTTGAGGTTGATAGAACCAAGTCCTCTTCTTAGCAATTGTCATCAGGCTGCAGCAGAGAGTGAGGCAAGCAGCAAAGTGCCTCCATCGGCCTGAGGAGGACCAAGTACCTTCTGGACCCTCCCCTCCAACAACCCCGCCCCCCTTTAAAATTTTGTTTGTTTGTTTGTTTTAAGATTGTGAGCCCTTTGGAGATCGAATTATTAATTCTAATGAATGCTCTAAACCTTTCAGGAAGAGCGGGATATAAATGTAACAAACAAACAACCCATATGTAACCCCCACCATTACTACCAGTACTGTAAGCTTATGCAGAGGCATATCTAGGGAAAATAACGCCTATGGCAAAAACTGTAATTGCACTCCCTGTCCAAACATCTGACACCCATCTTTCAGATAACTTTAGCATAATATCAGCTCAAAAGAAAAAGTCAAGTTCATTAATCTTTTAATATTTCAAAAACTATTTAGCAGTGGATGTAGCCAGACCAAAAAAAGCTGGAAAACTCCAAATTTCAGTATGCTGGGGCTCATGAAATACCCAAATACTATGTGGAGGTGTACTTGGAAAACTAAACAGAAGTGCCTGTCTAAATCTCTACTATGCATTGTAGCATCACTATTACATAAGTTTCAAAATTAAATGGAGAATTTGGCTTTTCCCAGATACTCTGAAAATAATTAAAGAATATATAGAGTAAACTGTGTCACTGCTTGGAATATATTCTAGTATTTCAGAAAGACAGTTAAAATGAGAGAAAGAGAGCAAGAAACTCCCAGTGGGCCTTAATACTAAGGATTTCACACTGATTCAAAGACAAACTCACCATTAATAGCCATATTATTAAGACATCACATTTAACTCGCTTATCACAAGAAGCAAAGTAGCAAATGAATACAATCGTAGCTCATAAGCTTCAGCTCAGTATTCACAAGCCCTGATTCTCTGTACATAGTGACAATCTGAATATGTGTAAAGTGACATATATTAACAAGTATTGATTTTTTACCTGTAGCGCCTTTGGGAGATTTCCTAAAGGCTGTGGGGGGGTCTGCAAAGGGTCTCCCCTCCCCCCTGCCGGCCTCTTAATTCACCACTGCAGCCCGTTTCGGGCTGATATTCGGGCCTGTTTGGGCCTGCAAAGATTGGTGTGGTGGCCATTTTGGATGCTGACATGCATGCTCAAATGGCCTCTGTGAGGCCTGGCAAGGCCAAGGGCCTCGCAGGGACTATTTGAGTATGTGCGGTGGCCATTACATTTTTTTTCAAAATGGCCACCAAAAACAAAATGGCCACCGCACATGCTCAAATGGCCTCTGAGAGGCCTGGCATGGCCTAGGGCCTTGCAGAGGCCATTTGAGCATGCATGGTGGCCATTTTGTTTTCAGTGGCCATTTAAAAAAATTGTTTAATTTTTAAAAATGGCGCCCCCTTCAAGTGATGCCCGGGGCATGTGCCCTGCCTGCCCCACCCTAGATACGCCCCTGAGCCTATGGTGTGGGTTAAGAATAGAATTTGGCAACTAAAGGATGTAGTAATATCCCCTCAGCTTTCATAATTGGTAGTGGAGCATGCTCAGAAGGTCCTTAGAATTTTCTGGAGGTTCCAGCCCAGCAAGAAGCAGAGAGCTCCTGAACTGAGGGGGGAAAGAAGATTTGGAAATGCTCTGTTTTATGAACTTGCTTCTTTATTGTAGGTAAAGGGGAGCAGGGCCTTCCTTTCAGGGAAAAAGAAAGGGAAATTGTTTTTATGTAGGATATTATTAGTCTGAGATGTATGTAGGATATTATTAGTCTTACTTTGGGATTAAGCAGGGTTGGTTTTCAAGTTCATGTTGCTGTAGCACGGTATTGCCAAAAGAAATTAATGATTATGTTGAATGTATATTGTAATGGTTATATGCATTTTTGTAACAATTTAAAAGTTTAGAATATAAGAACAGCCCTGCTGGATCAGGCCCATGGCCCATCTAGTCCAGCATCCTGTAGCCCACCAGATGTCACTGGAAGCCTACTGGCAGGAGTTGAGGGCATGTCCTCCTTTGTGCTGTTACTCCCCTGCAACTGGTACGCAGAGTCATCCTGCCTTTGAGGCTGGAGGTGGCCTATAGCCCTCTGACTAGTAGCGGTTGATAGACCTCTCCTCCATGATGTTATCCAAACCCCTCTTGAAGCCATCCAGGTTGTTGGCTGTCACCACATCTTATGGCAGAGAATTCCACAAGTTGATTATGCGTTGTGTGAAAAAGTACTTCTGCTTGTTGGTCCTAAATTTCCTGGCAATCAATTTCATGGGATGACCCCTGGTTCTAGTGTTATGTGAGAGGGCAAATAATTTCTCTCTATCCACTTTCTCCACACCATGCATGATTTTATAGCCCTCTATCATGTCTCCCTGTAGTCGTCTTTTCTCTAAACTCAATAGCCCCAGGTGTTGGAGCCTTGCCTCATAAGGAAGGTGCCCTAGGCCCATGATCATCTTGGTTGCCCTCTTCTGGTTCTGGATATCCAGAAGGTTCTGGACATCCAGAAGGACCTAAGATGGTCCTTGCAATTTTCTGGAGGATCTGAAACCCTGTTTTATGAACTTGCTTCTTTTTTGCAGTTCCTCTTCAAACAAGTTGTGTATCAGTTGACTCTGGAGAAGCCCAATCAGCTCGTCACATGTCTGTTGTCTTTGTTTCTGCTGCACACCTATGAGACCTCTTGCAGGAGTTCTATAACTGTGCAGAAGTGCTTTTGGGACAATTTTCTTAAAAGAAAGAGACTGAGAGTTTGTGTTGGCTTTGGTTTTCTTTATCAAGCCACTTGCTACTTTGTGAAAGAGAAGCTATCATAAAATAGCTTATAAGATCATTGTATGTATGTCTTATGATTTGTACATTTGTGAACAGGTATATGACGTTTATTTTTACTTGTGCTTAACAAATTCATGTATGTACGTATGCAACTATATAAGTGTGTGTGTGTACGAAAATTGTCATGTAAAATCAAAGGATTTGTAAGCATTTAAATTTTCTTTGTACGTGTGTGTGTGTGTGTGTGTGTGTGTGTGTGTGTACAAGATCTAATGACCTTCTGAGCATGCTCACTACCAGTTATGAAAGAGGAGGGGAGATCACGACACCCTTTAGTTACCAAATTGTTAATCCACACCATAAGCTAACAATAATACTGGTAGTAATTGTGGCGGTTACACTTACATTTCTGGTAGTTATTCTGTCAAAAAATATTTCCAATGCCGACATCATTATCATTCCCATTTCTGGAAAGTGTCTTTATTTTGTGCTATTTTCAGTCTGGACAAGTTTGTAAATATAGATAGCATTCTTGAGTATCCAGTTATGTGCTTTTGTGACATGTTTCCAGAGTTAAGCTCTAATGTTACAAAGTGTAATTTAATCAAAGGGGATATGTTGACATCACAAACCCTGGGAGAAATTTGAGCTGTTTATTCATAGAAACAGTATCACAGGTACAAATATCCGTCTTCTATTTACTCACAGTGATACAGTGATGTGGTGCTTGTGATACCTTATGGTTATATCATTTTACAGTGTCCATAAATGAAAATGGGGCATTTATTTTTAGAAAAAGGTTGAATATGATCTATGCATGGAAAAATACTGATGTGGGATGTTACACAACCTCTGTCCCGCTACACCATCCTCTTTGTCTCCATACATTGGGGAGCATCTCCAGATAGAGTTGGGAGAGACTCTTGCCTGGAGTTGCCCCGAACAGTATTGTACTAGAGGGGCAGGGTATAAATGTTTTAAATAAAAAAAAAATGTGAACAATACTGAGGTAGATGGACCAATGGTCTGAGTCTGACTTATGGTGATAAGGCAGCTTCCTATATTTCTGTGACTGGCTGACTACAGCATCAACTGATGACTTGCATATGTGAATGAACTACCATAGATTAATCACATCCACCACAGAGAGACCTTTCACATCACTAGATGGTAACTCAAACACAATACATTATAGTGGAAAGGTTTCACACATTTGGATGAGAATCATGAGGTGATGAGGGAGCCAGTGATGGGATTGCATGTGGGATGCATGTGCATGGGCCTCAGAAATGGGATAGTCCATGATAGTGTTAGGCCTGTACATGAGTGTTTGTGGCTGAATCCCATGCATGGTTACTGGCCTTTCATGTGACATTAGGCAAAAAAATGTCACTTAAGATCTCTTCTATTTAGGGCATTCTCTCATTCAAAACCTTGTTCATGTAATGCACCTCAACTATCCCTTTGTGTAGGGGACATCATTATGGGACCTTAAAACCATATATTTGAATGAGTCAGGTCATAGATTACATTAGCCCCAAGAATATGCCCCTAAGGGTGTATTGTATGAAGAAGTATTTGAAAGTCTAAACCAGTCCTTAGTTTCCCAGATATTAAAAATATACATAATATTGGTTTCCATTCTCTCAGGTTCCAGACTACTGTAAAATAAAGAATTGTCCTTTATTAGTGGAGGCGCATGAACTGCTACCACATGGCTGGGTATTGATCTGGCTGTATGTTCATCTAAAGTGCAACTGATCTGAGGGATGTAAAGCAGGGATTTAGTTGGTCCCACCCAGCTCTGGTCAAAGGATGGCACTACATGTTGACAAATGGCCATACCACCTTCAAAGTTTCCTTACATCAGTGGATAAGAGCAGGCCAGCTGATACTCTGTGGTCCATATCAAGGTTTCTAGGCTCTGAGCAACTTGACCCATCTGCCTTGCTCCACTTCTGCCTTTGTGTCACCGTGCTCTCAAATTCACATAAACCAAATCTGAAAATATCTCAAGTGTACTACCAGTCTCATACAAGCTGAAATCCTGAGCACTTGTGAGCTGTTAGGGTAGGGTGCACTGTGTGAGCGCATTTGCCGCTTCCCAGTTACTCATGGGTGTGCTCCTTATGTTGCATTCTAGTTGATTTTTAATTAAAATAGATTTTATTTATATTTCAAATTTCTGCGGCATCTCGAACCATACAAGACAAGCAAAGGGGCTTATAATAACCCCTGCTAACTTGGTAAAGAGGCACCTTTTAATGTGGGATTCTCTTATTTAGCAGTGGGAGAGTAACTGGCCCAATCCACCCCCCGCACAGTACCTCCAGTGACTGCTGCTGGTGTCTATCTTATGTTTCTTTTTCAATTGTGAGCTCTTTGGGGACAGAGATCAATCTTATTTATGTATTATTTCTCTGTGTAAACCACCCTGAGCCATTTTTGGAAGGGCAGTATAGAAATCAAATAATAATAATAATAATAATAATAATAATAATAATAATAGTTGAGCTGGAAGAACTACAAAGTGCAACGCAGGCTCAAGATATGGAAGAAGAATTACCACCAACTGAAGAAGTTGCTCAGGCGCAGGTGGAGGAGGTGTTGGAAATAGAGGATGCCACTGTTGCTGAACTGTTTCAAAATCAAAACCAGGCAACCTCCCCTTTGCCTTCACCTCAAAAACTCGAATGCTGTTTAACAGAAAAGCAACAAGAACTAAAGCAAAAAATAACTGAGCACATTAACCAAACAACTACCAGGGTTCAACTTCCGGCTCTAAAAACAGTTGCCCAAAAACAACTTGCTCAGGCATTAAAAGATGTCAATGCTGCACTTGCAGAAATAACAACCAATAATTTGCAAGAAGCAAATCAACTAATGTACAGTGCAGCAAAAATAACAACACAAGAGCTCGGATATAAGATCAATGGACCTGTAAAAAAAGAAAGTAGTACATCACCTAAATGGAAGATTAGATTAGAAAATAAAATCTCCAGGCTTAGATCAGATGCGAGTAAACTGAAAGATATGAAAGACAAGAAGCTGAAGAATGAAAACACCAAACTGTATCTGATCTAAAAATACCACCTAGATTCAAGTGAAAGTAGAGAAGTCCTGGAAATAATAAAGCAGCAAATAACAGCAGTGTCAAAGAAGATTAGCAGATACGAAGGCAGAATTAAACAACACAGGCAGAATCTCCAATTCCAGTCGAATCAGAGACGTTTCTACCAAAGCATAGAAGGAGAAACTGCAAGAAACGTAGAAACACCAAATAAAGAAGAAACAGTGCAATTCTGGGTGAAATTATGGGACAATCCAATAGATTATAATAAAAAAGCAGGCTGGATGAAAGAGGTCAAAAAATGTAACCAACAAATGCAAGATCTAATAACAACACCAGAATTAATAAGTGAAAGAGCAAAGAAAATTAAAAATTGGACTGCTCCAGGTGACGATGAACTGCATGGCTTTTGGCTTAAACAACTAACAAGCCTTCATAAACAACTATCAAAAGAGTTCAATCACATTTTGCAAGGAGGTGATACTGAAAATGGCTAACAACTGGGAAAACTCATCTCATCATGAAAGACACAGCAAAAGGTGCACTTCCAAGTAATTATAGACCGATAACCTGCCTGCCAACCATGTTCAAATTATTAATGGGAATAATAGCAGATGAAGTGATGCAACACTTATTAACTAACAAACAACTTCCAGTTGAACAGAAAGGAAATTGCCCGAACACCAGAGGCACAAAAGACCAGCTGCTGATTGACAAAATGATTTTAGAAAATTGCAAGAGAAGAAAAACAAATCTAAGTGTTGCATGGATTGACTACAAGAAAGCCTTCGATTCATTGCCTCACACATGGATACTAAAATGTTTAGAAACAACTGGTGTCAGCAAAAACATTCAGATATTTATTTAAAAAAGCAATGAGCATGTGGAGTACACAGTTAACAATCAATGGCGAGACACTTGGACAGGTTAGCATTAGAAGAGGCATTTTCCAAGGGGACTCACTATCTCCTCTGTTGTTTGCAATCGCCAAGACCCCACTTTCACAAATACTAAACAAAACAGGCCTTGGATACCAAACATCTAAAACATCAAGTCAAATCAACCATCTGCTGTACATGGACGATCTGAAGTTGTATGGAATGTCCCAGTCAGAAATTGAATCACTGCTAAACACTGTCCGTATATTCAGTAGCAATATAGCAATGAAGTTTGGACTAGACTAGTGTGCTGTATTAATAATGAACAGAGGGAAAATAAGAAAAACAGAAGGAATAGAACTGCCCAATGGAAACAAGATCAAGAACCTGGAAGAGAAAGAACTTTACAAATTCTTGGGCATTCTCCAGGCGGATAACATCGCACACACTGAAGTTAAAAGAAAAATGGGAAGTGAATACATCAGGAGAGTTAGAAAAATCCTAAAGTCCAAACTCAATGGCGGGAACACCATAAAAGCCATAAACACCTGGGCTATATCTGTTATCAGATACACTGCAGGAATAATAGACTGGACCCAGGCAGAGCTAGAGATGCTAGATCGTAAGACCAGGAAAATCATGACCATCAATCATGCTCTGCACCCCCGCAGTGATGTAGATAGGCTATACCTCCCTCGCAGCTCAGGTGGAAGAGGAATGCTGCAAGTCCATCAAACAGTAGAGGAGGAGAGAAGAGGCCTTGAAAAATATATCAAGGACAGTGAAGAAGATGCACTTCAAATGGTCAAGAACGCAAAACTATTCAACACCAATGAAAGAAAGCAGGCCTACAAGAAAGAACAAGTCAAGAACCGAGCAGAAAAATGGAAAAATAAGCCCCTGCATGGTCAATATTTGCACAATATAAGTGGAAAATCAGACATCAGCAAGACCTGGCAATGGCTTAAGAATGGCAACTTGAAGAAAGAAACAGAGGGTTTAATACTGGCTGC
This sequence comes from Hemicordylus capensis, assembly GCF_027244095.1. NCBI lineage: Eukaryota > Metazoa > Chordata > Lepidosauria > Squamata > Cordylidae > Hemicordylus > Hemicordylus capensis. The sequence continues at coordinate 161,749,226 of NC_069661.1, forward strand.
ACAAGAACAGGCACTAAGAACATATGCAATAAGAGCCAATGTTGAAAAATCCACAACAAACAGCAAGTGCTGCCTTTGTAAAGAAGCAGATAAAACCGTGGACCACCTGTTATAAAAAGATCGCACAGACTGACTACAAACAAAGGCATGACAAGGTAGGAGGGATGATACACTAGAACATCTGCAAAAAATACAAGCTACCCGTAGCCAAAAATTGGTGGGACCATAAAATTGAAAAAGTTGAAGAAAATGAAGATGAAAAAATATTAGGGGACTTCCAACTACAAACAGACAAACATCTGCCACACAATATACCAGATATAACTGTAGTCGAGAAGAAAGAAAAACAAGTTAAAATAATTGACATAGCAATACCAGGGAATATCAGAAGACAGAGAAATAGAAAAAATCACCAAATACAAAGATCTACAAATTGAAATTTAAAGGCTGTGGCAGAAAAAGACCAAAATAATCCCAGTGGTAATTGGCGCCCTGGGTGCAGTTCCAAAAGACCTTGAAGAGCACCTCAACACCATAGGGGCCACAGAAATCACCATCAGCCAATTACAAAAAGCAACTTTACTGGGAACAGCCTATATTCTGCGACGATATCTATAACAACAGCAACAACATTGACGATAAAATTCTGGCATCCCAGGTCCTTGGGAAGGACTTGATGTCTGGATAAAACAAACCAATCAATAATACCTGTCCGACTGTGTAAATAAATAATCATAATTAATAATCCTCTATAATAAAATGCTTAGGTGTAATCCCGTGTCTGCCCGTGTCTTTCTCGGCTGTTCTGGGCATGCGTGGAGCGTATGCCCAGAACGTCCGAGAAAGATACAGCCGCAGAGACACGGCGGCCATGTTGGGGCCCGGTCCGGGAGGAGGAGAAGCGGGGACGGGGAGGGCAGAGGCGGCCATGGAGAGAGGAGAGGCGGCGGCGGGTCTGGCCCGCCCGCCGAAAACAGCAGGGAAGGGAAAGACGGCGGGGGCAGGCGGCCCGGCCGCGGGTAGAGGAGAGGCGGCATCGGCAGGTCTGGGGGAGGAGGCGGGCAGGGGGAGGAGGAGAAGCGGGGACCGGGCAGGTTAGAGGCGGCAGTGGTGGGACCGGCCCTGCCGCTGAAACGGCCGCAGGCACCAGGCGGCCATGTTGGGGCCGGGAGGAGGAGAAGCGGGAAGGAGAAGCGACCCCAATTTCAAGAACCGGCTTCGTGGAAGTGAGTCTCTTTGCCGCTCCCTTCCCTCACCTTCCACGCGCGCTTTAACCGTCTCTCTATTATTCCAGGACCGGACTCTCGCCTGCTCTCCCCACCACCAGCCCCATAGATGGAGGGGATCGCGTTCGAGCAGAGGCTCTCCGTCCCCATCCCCCAACAGAGCCTTCAAATCAGGGCTTCCTGGCCCGTGGAGAAGAGGAGGAGGGCACCGAAGCCTGACCAGCAGGGTCCTTGGTCTGCGGCCGCACGACCCGGAAAAACAAGGGCGGGGGTGTGTGTGGCGAGCCTGAGTGAAAAATCCACCCAGGCCCCAAACGGGACCTCCGCCTCCCTCCCAGCACCGCCCAGGGAGCAGCCCCCCCACTGAAAGTTCTTTGCGGGAGGGCGGAGAAGGCTACTAGCGCCTGTTATTTTAACAGGCTGAAAATTACTAATATAATATAATATCTCAAAAGCAGTCAAGTTGCTTTAAAATTAACACTAACACATCCAGCTAACAATAAATTAGTGTCAAACAAGCATACTCAAAAGAGCCAGAAAAATAAAATGGGCGTGTTTAGATGACACAGTGGCAAGGCTAGTGTCACCAGTCACTGATTCCTGGAAAGTGCAAGCTCCCGACATGAGCTCCTACTTCCCAGACTCCCATGTCTTCTGAACCTGAAAAGGTTGGGTTGCTGAGCAAGATTTCAGTCCACCACCCAACATCCACCACCCAACTTCAAATCTTGGTTACATGTGTTGATTGGCAACCTGGCATTTTCAGGTTTGGATAACATGGAAAGTGGCGAACTAATGGCTCATGCAAGGAGTGGGTACTTGCCAGGAACCAGTGGCTGACAGCACCAGACTTTCCACTGTGTTGTTTGAACCTGCCTACAGAAATCGAATAGCAACAATTAACAAAACCTGTTCAATAGGCTCTGCTCAAAATCTTTTGAAATGCGATTTTTTAAAAAAATGCATGTCTTGAAGGTCAAACAAGAGCAGGCCTAGTGAGCCTACATGGGGAGATTATTTCAGATTGTTTCCTACAGGAGATTGTTTCCTACAGCACTGATAAAGCCCTCCCCTTATAGCTACTGACCACCTTAAGTGGCGCAGCGGGGAAATGCTTGACTAACACATAGAAGATTGCCGGTTCAAATGCCTGCTGGTATGTTTCCCAGACTATGGGAAATAGCGGAAAACTGCCCTGAGCCATTTTGGAAGGGCGGTATACAAATAAAATAAAATAAAATAAAATAAAATAAAATAAATAAATCGGGCAGCAGCGATACAGGAAGTTGTTGAAAGGCATAATCTCATACTGTGTGAGAGGAGGCAGTAGTAAACCCCTATTCTACCAAAGCAAACCACAGGCCTCTGTGGGCGCCAGGAGTTGAAATCGACTGAATGGCATACTTTACCTTTATGTATAGCTACTGACCTACCCTCTGATGTCCAAGACACAGAGCACGACTTTTAATACTGAACATACAGGGGAGAAAGCCAGAATGATATGACAGCAGGCATGGTGTTCTTTGTGATACCTTATGAGAGAGAATAAATTTTCTTTTCCTATATATATTATTGTAGATTTTTTCCTAGATCCAACTTTTGATTGTCCAGAAATCAACATTTCACAGCAGTTAATTAACAGAATCTATAACTGTTTACCTGAAGCAAGACACTTCAGCACATCAGAACTGTAAAAATTCCCTTGATGTTCCCAGTGTTTCCCTGCTACATATTTAAAAGAAGTGACACTATGAATCGACTTGCTCATTAAGACTGGTTTTTTTTTTGTCTTTTCATGTTTGCATATTCCAGATTTAGAGCCTGTGAACTGATGCTAAGTAGTGTTGCTTCTGCACTGCAATGTGCAAATCCTGAAGATGTCAAATTTCCTAACAACTGTCTGGATTTTCTGCATATGGTGCATGCCTTCCAGCTGACATAATTGACTTTCATACACCTGCTTTTAAGTGATGAATGTAGCATCAGGCTGTGAAAAATGTCTTGGTTTTACCTTTCTTCTCTTAGTTAATCTGAAATAAACCCTTATAATAGTTTTTAAAAAAATAAAAAATCAAACTTCATTTCTTAACGCTTTCATGAAGCACTTAATTTGAACCAGGGTTCATCACAACTTAATCCCAAAAGCCATTTTCAGTGTCAGGATTCAGCTCTTGCAAAACAGTATCTGAAGGATATGTTACCATCCAACTTTTTAATAATTTGTTTCAATAATGATAATCAAAGCTGTCACTACCCACTTCTAATTTCTAACATCACATTGTGTGCTGTTCATAAGTTACACCAATGAAATGAAATGCACCAATGTTCATAAGTTGCATCAATGAAAGGGTGACACACCAGCATTTGGATCAAGAGGGCACAGACAGACAAACATCTGGCCCTAGTTTATTAACCAAACTGATAACAGTAACATAGGCATCAAGTGGGGTTTAGGTAGCTGGAAGGCAGAAAGGATGTCAGAGGCGATTCTCATGATCGTCCGGAGTGGGCTGGGAGGGTGCGGGGGAATTTATTTGTCCAATTTATTTTGGACAATGTACTCCAACCTGTCCACAGATTTCAAATCCTTGGACAGTTGTGTGGAAATTGCTTTGCTTGCTTGACCAAACAGACGCCATTTTGTTAGCTTGATGCTAGAACTGTATGAGCAGAAATGCTTTGAAAGGGGGGAAAAACAGGAAAAGTAGCTTAGCACTCTAAGCACTCTAGCACTCTGGCGAGCTTAGGGTTTTGTTTGAAATAGCTCTTGTGGGAAGGTCCCTAGAGATTTGGATCTTGAGCAGACAGTAACAGCAGCTGCACTTTGCTGGAGCATTCTGTCATGCAGAGTTGCGATGATCTGTTGATATAACTTCCTTGTTTTAATATACACATGTAACCATCCAACAAACTGATTGAAATGGCTAAGACAAATGATGTAATTTCCTCTTTTGACAAGATAAGACTGTATTCTGTAGTTTGCAAGAGGTCTTTGGAATCTGGTCAGGTCTGTGACCTGCACAGGCTCTCTCTGACCCATTTTCAGTTGAAACTTGTTGGAGATGAACTTCCAGTGCATTGACCTTTTGCACCAACTGTCCTAATGACCACTAGGGGCATTGGGAGTAGAGACAGTGAGTCAGGGTCTCTCTATCTGTCCCTACTCTATGACCCCTGAACGGACTCTGCAGCACTTCCTGTGCTGAGTCACAATCCTTCCTTTCCTCCTAGAGAGCAGATGGAAATATCTCTCTCTCTCCTTACCTATCCATTATGTCGTCCTTTAGATTAGATATAGGTCTTTCCTATCTAAGTGTATTTAACCAATAAATATTTAGTGTTTAGTCATACAAGGATCTCCATGTGTTTTCTCTAAATAGCTGCAATACCCAAACCATCCTCTGCTACCTACTCTGTAACTGGAATGTGTGCTCATTCCTTAGTGCTCTGCTGTTTTACCTATTGTGGGTAAAAATCAACAACCTCTGTCTTTGTATCAATAAAGCAATCTACTTGGATTTCCAAACCACAGCGTGAAGACCACATTTTCATCCACAATTGGGACTGCCAGGGCCCTGTATAGCAGATCTGATCTCCAAACCCTTCCAAGGTATGTTGTACTGTATCAGTCAGGGTAAAACCACAAATAATACTTGTTGCTCCACTGGTATTGGCACACTTATTAGCAGATCCCCCTGACCCATTGCCTGCGGACCCCGGCTTACCCAGTAGGGGGCTGGATGACTTATGGTTGGCTCCAGCTTTGAAACCATTAGCCATGGGGTGGTTGCCTTCACAGTGGGAGCATTCGAGCTTGTCCTTGCATTAGGAACAAAAACACTTCCTGTCTGTGTTGAATTCCCTTTGCCCCTATCCTTCACTTGGGATTCCTTAATGGCTTCTGCTCTGCAATTAGTGCCCCTAGCCACGCCTACTGTTAGGATGTGACTGCTCTTAGCCTGCTTACCCTCGATCACTCTGTCTTGACATAATGTCCCACCACAACCCCCATCCTTCCTATCCCTAGGAAGGACCCTATCCACCTCATTATGCATCTGGAGTTGCTCATTGTGAGACAGTCAAGATGAGCCAAAGAAGGAGTTGTAGACCCAGTGATTAATGTCCAAGTATTTTACCAAAGACACTGCTTAACACGGCTGGGCCTGCAACACAACCACTATAAAGATGGTGTCGTTGGAAAACCAGTTATCCCAATTTTTCTCAGCCTTAGGCAGCTTAAATTGCTTTATTTCCCTTGGCAGCATGGTAAGTCTGCTGTCCTTAACCAGCAGTTTGGGTTCTGGGTCACTAAACAACAGAGAGAACAAATCGATGTACTTCTCTTTCCAGATTTTTCCCCCTTTTATTGCTGCTGAAGGGAGTTGATACCACCATATACGGATTATATTGATAGGACCAATTTTCCCATGAGAAGACTGGGTTCACACTAACTCCTCCTACATTCTGGCTCAATACCACAGCACTTGTCTATCGGTCAAGGCCTCAAACCCCATTCACTGTCCCCTGATTTCCCTCTGCATTACCTGGCATGGGGGACAGTGCTGGCCACTGGCCAGTTATGTCACAACTTGATGGGCCACCAGCATCCCATCCATGAGGTCCCAAGGAGCATGGCTGCTCCCCACTTGCTTAGAAGCACCTGATATCTGTGCCTGGCCTCCAGTTCCATCCAAGATAGGCACATGCACTCCACTATCTGAAGACATTGCCACTACTGCCATGCGACTTGCCAGATCAATTACATTCAAGGCCCCACTTGGTGTCTCCAAGGAGAAGTTCTCTGTGAAGAGGGTCTAAAACCTGGATGTCCCAGTTGGTGTCATAGTTTCTGGTGTCCCCAATACTGATGTCAGCATCTGAAAGAAAAAGGAAGGGAGCTTGCCCTTGTGGGGCAAAACCCTCACCCAGAAGGTGACTCCCCCAGAAGCTGGTACCAATGGGGCCATGGTCACCATGTGAACCCCATTATCCCTTATGACTCTAGCAATCCAACTGTTGTCCAACTTCAACATCCCAAGAGGCTGCTGTCCCCAGTATTGCTTGACGATGATGATGATGGCAGGGAGGTGAGGAGCTGCATTGTTCCCAGATCTACCCTCTAAAGTTACCAATTATCAGCTAATCTGTGTGATAGGCCACACTGACTTAGTGTCTGGCAATGCTTCAACAGACCCACCAGCAGGCACCTCTTCAGATGGGACAAGCCTTTGTCTGGCAGCCCATTTGGTCCTGAAGGGGCCAAATAGGAATGCTGTTCCAGGCACTCCAACCTCTCACAAACATCCATGAGGCGAGTCTCACAATCAGTGAGATTTGCTTGGAAGGGGTTTGTGGGGAGAGTGGGCTTAGCCTGCTCTCTGTGCAGACAAGCAGGAAAGCAGCCGTGGATGGATGGATCAGTCGCCCCACATGACTGCTGGCTCCGTGATGCAGACGGTGGGGGCTGTGGGAATCAGGGGCCGTGCGGCCCCAGAAGTTCCAGAATGCCCTGCGGAAGCGCACGGTGCATCCAGGAGAGACCCTCAGGGCCGGGAGGCTTGTTTCAGCCTCCTGGCAGGGGTCTCCTTGTGTGTTGCCACGGCACGGAGCCGCGCCATGGCAACACATGATCAAAAAGACAGGGTTAGCGGAGCGCTCGCTCAGTTAACCTCGTCTAAGGGGAGGGCGTATTAGGAGGGTTTGCTGCCTGGAGCTGCGTGGAGCTGTGGCAGCAGAGGATCAGGCAAAAGCGGGCTAGGCTCCCGTAGCCCGCTTTTGCCCGATTGTGAGAATTCCCTCCATGAGTAAGACCTGCAACTGAGGGTCCAGTCCCATATTGCCTGCTGAAGTAGGGGAAGACCCCAGTGATGCACCATATGGAATTTTCAGAGCATACAGATGAACCTGAAACTTGCTCCAAAAAGGAATGGCCCCAGCATGTGTCTGATACTTCTATACTCCTCCTTCCCACCTCTCATAAAATCCTGCAGGAGGCAGAGCTAATAACCAATACTGCCTCCTCACTGGCCCAATGTAAACCCGTGCACTGTGTACTCGGTGGAAGGTAGCAATTCTCTTTTTTCCTTGAAAACCAGTTCTCCCCAAAATACCTACATTACCATAATATCCTTTCATGTCAGCAAAAATCATTTGTAGTGATGTGATGAGCCAAATTTTTGCAACATTCATTTTTCAATATAAAAATGCCTCTGTTAAAAAGACTGTGTTTGTTGGCTAAAGACTGATGCTCCATTCCCAAAAATCAATTTCCATTTGAAAATATTGCTCATGGTTGAAAAGAATAAAGCTCCAGATTCCAGATTCCTCATCAGAGTGTAGTATTTCGTGTTCCTAGGAAAATGCTGTCTGGTAATGCATTTTATTCTAGCCAAAGGTGTGCAAAGGCATTACCCCCTCTTTTGTGCCACTGAGGACATGATAAATACCTGTGTGGGTCTGCAGACATTGTTGGATGGTTGGCATTGAGGAGTTGCCACAGTTGTTGCTACTCTCAAGCCAAGTTTTCATATTTGGCAAGGTTTTCTGTAAATAATGTTACATGATATTATGCAGAGCAAAAGTTTATGTACCAGAAATACCACAACATTATGTGCTGATGCTCATGTGGTGAACAACATCACCCACATTAAGATGGCAAATCTGAGAACATTCAGTTTTGATCTGATGTCACATTCATCCCTCACCAAGTTCCACATGAAAATTTCAAATGACCATAGACTAAAATTGCAAAAGGGGCACCCCCAAAAAGGTATAAACAGAGCATGACTTCACAACTGGGGAAAATGTACAAAAGCAAGTGTGTGATAGTTTTAGCAGCCTCAGCCCTTGTCATTTGTGCAAATGTTTCATACCTAGAGGTCATCCACGTAATCAAAAACTGCTATTCTTCTGCCCATCTTTATCAATTTTTTTTTACATTTTGTGTTGGTGAATTTTTAAAAATGTATTGTTTTCTAGATTTGGATACTAAGCAATCTAAGGAGCTCTCAGATCATTTCAAGAATGATTGTCCCAGCTTTTGTACACAGCAGCTTTCCAGTTTCTTATAGAGTCATCATTTCAGGATCTTTGCACTCTTGTCTGGGCAGGGGCACATGCCAATGAATAGCCATTCATGTAATGGACAGAGGGGTAGTTGCCCACACATTGAGGTAATGAAAAAAACCAATACATGCTGTCAAATTCGATTCATATTTACTCAGAATTAAATCCCAGATGGACCAGTGGCCCTTACTTGTATATAACTGCAGTCTAAATCTACCTACCATACAAATGGAATGAACAGCCCAGTTATGGTTCAGCAGCAGCCTGGCCAGGGAGAGAGGGAAATGGGGCAATGCTTCCTTTTCCTTCCCAGCCAGGGAAAAGGGGTGCTGGGCAGTTGGGCAGCAGTGACGGGCACAGCAGACACAGTACACCCACCAGAAATGACTGTGTGGGGGCCTGGGGGTTGGTGTGTGTGTGTGTGTGTGTGTGTGTGCGCACACACACACACACACACACACACACACACACACACACACACCTACCTTAAATGGAAGCCTGCCCTGGACCTAATGAACATATAGCCCCCCCCCCCCCCCGCAAAATAAGCATGTTCTCCTGATATGTGCATATATATATATAGGTTTTTGTAATTTTCTACCATGAAAAGCCACTTTTAGGACTTTTTTTGAAGTTTCTTAAATTAATAATAATTTAAAAATCAACAGATCAACTGAACTGCTTCAGAATCAATACACAGAATCTTGATACCTGTCCTATATCTGTTCCAAATTTCAGAACCCTAGGCCAAGCTATTTCAGAACTACAGAAGGGACCCTCTTTTCCCTTGGGAAAAACCAGAGGGCCATCTTGGACCATGGGCACAAAAACTCTAGGAGAGTAGGCCTCCAGGGAGTTATACACAGATGGCTTCATGCTGCGGTGTAAATGTTGAGTGAAACCACTTCGAATTACCCTTGCGGCATTGAGGGAAGCAGCTCCTCCCTTCTGCTGTCAGCTGTGTTTTTTTGGTGCAGGTTCACATTACATGCCTTCGTGTTTTCCTTCTAGCAAATGGTGGGCGGCGGCGGGGGGGAGTTTTCTAAAGCCTATATCTGCATTCCTAAAATAGTGTATCCCTCTTATCATGTTAATGATTCTATGTCAGTGCCTCTCCCTATTTGCTCTAGTGTTTTCAGAAAAATTCGTTAAAACCAGCATTTTAAAAACCCGCAAATACACTGAGATAAGCTAGAATTCAGAAGACAAAGCCCGATTTGTGTGTGGAGTGCTTCCAAGGATCTTGAATGGACTTTGGGGTATGTTTGGCTGGTGTGTGAATGCACACACTCTCTTCCGGAGGAGATTCGGGGCAATAGTCCTGTCTGTAAAGCTCCCAGCTCCATGCCTAACGGCACCCTAGGAAGAAGGAGGCTGGCAGGCTCAAAGGGCTGCTTGATGCAGAGCCACAGGTACAGGCCAGACAGTTGACCTTCCTTTCATTCACAAAATCAGTAAAGTACACCCACCTTGCACATCCAGTAATCATGCAGCAACCAGTTCTATCGCAAACCCTGATTCAGGTGAAACTAGAGATTGATTCAAGGCCTCAGTTTTATTAAAACATTCAGGTGAAGCCTGCACTAAGGGCCATTTTCTCAATTGCTATCCTCAGCACATTCCGAAGATGAATTCCCAAAGACTGATACCAATTTGATGATTACCAGAATAACTGTTAAACTGAACTTAAACGGCAATTTGGAACATGTTTACGATGTTGACTTTAGCGCTAAGGAGATGTCTGATAATACAGAATCCAGCTGGCTGGATATCAGGTTGTAAGATGCTTGAAGTCATGGATGGCAGCCTAGATCATCTAGTTGATTTTCAAAGGCAAAACACAATGGCCAAGTCTTTCATGTTCACTCTGCCTTGATCATGGAGGTCCTGCGTGTGAAGGGAGCACTGTCATTTCAACAGAAGGGTCCTATCTGTGTTTATGCAAGGAATTAATGGATTATCTCCTTTGAAGAATAAGGACTTAAAAAAAATAAATCTCTGCAAGCGCCAGAGGCCATGCATTTATTGCTTTATTTGCTTTACACTTGCTTTATTGGGACTATTATTATTATTATTATTATTATTATTATTATTATTATTATTTCTTGTTTACACAGTCAGACAGGTGTTATTGACTGGTTTGTTTTATCCAGACATCGAGTCCTTCCCAAGGACCTGGGATGCCAGAATTTTATTGTCAATGGTTATAGATATCGTCGCAGAATATAGGCTGTTCCCAGTAAAGTTGCTTTTTGTAATTGGCTGATGGTGATTTCTGTGGCCCCTATGGTGTTGAGGTGCTCTTCAAGGTCTTTTGGAACTGCACCCAGGGCGCCAATTACCACTGGGATGATGATGATGATGATGATTTTTACATTTATATCCCGCTCTTCCTCCAAGGAGCTCAGAGCGGTGTACTACATACTTCAGTTTCTCTTTCACAACAACCCTGTGAAGTAGGTTAGGCTGAGAGAGAAGTGACTGGCCCAGAGTCACCCTGCTAGTTTCATGGCTGAATGGGGATTTGAACTCGGGTCTCCCCTGTCCTAGTCCAGCACTCTAACCTCTACACCACGCTATGTGCGCTATAAAACAGGGTTAAGGCCATAGCTCATGGTAGAGAATGTGCTCTGGATGCAGAAGGTCCCAGGTTTAGTGTTTGGCATCTCCTGGTACGGCCAAGAAAAATTCCTGCTGGAAGCCTTGGAGAGCCACTGCCAGTCAGAGTTGACAATACTGAGTTAGATGGACCAATTGCCTGACTCGGTAGGCAGAAGCTTCATATGTTTCTGTGAAATGTTCAAAAGGGTGCAAAACAGATTTCCTTTTTTATTCTCTTGATCTCTGCTCATTCGTGTTATGCCACATTTCTGGTACTACTCAATGGGTGCAAGACAATTATTTAATTTTAATATGCTATCTAAATTGTGTGTGTGTGTGTGTGTGTTCTAAACAAATTCTAATCAGCATCATTACTTATTCACAAGTTCTAAATGAATGTCTCTGGTCTTAATTTATTTTAATAACTTGCTGTAATGCCAGATTCATTGTCCCATTTACTACAAGACAAAGCATTGTGCTTCCTGTATTAAAAAACAAACAAACAAAACAAGCTTTTCTCACACGCACACATAAAAATGAAGTGGGAAATAGACAGCTTTTGCAATTAATGTACTAATTAATGGGAACATTTTAATACAAAGATAAAAGAATCATAACTCTGCACACACAGTTTCCTCATGACAAACTCTACGCTAGTTTCTGGCTGGCTGCTAAAGGAATGTGGTGGAAGGAAGCAATATTATTTCAAGAATAATAGTGGTTTTCATACTTTAAGCACATGTCGGGTGAATCTCTTTGCTTTCTGATGCCAGTGTTTTGCTTGAAAGGACAGGGAGCTAAGTAGAAAATAGGAAATATATCAGCAGCCTGGCAATTGTCATCTTTCCTTATGCTGACAGAAAGCTGGCTAACACCTTGCAAGCAAATAGTACAACCAGCATACCGGCTAAGATGCTGTCTTCTCCCACAGATGCCAATGCCACTCAGGAGACCTACAGTACGTGCATGGAGTTCCCATGTGAAGAATGAAGACCGCTAATTTAAACTGCCACCCCAAACTCAAGTTATTCAGCACTCCCCACCCTTCTCTTGATGTTTCACTGCAAGTGAATGTATGGCCATTACTGCACGAACTCTGATTTTACTTATGAGTATTTTCTTGCCAGTAAATTCAGGGTGGCCCTGCCATGAAGCAAGTTAAAGTGGGATGCTTCAGGTGGCAGATTCTTCAGGGGCAGGGGTGCTCTTAACTGAGGTCCAGGGCCTCCACGCTCCCCGGGAGATCCCAAGTCCTCTTTAGTCTGTCCCAGGTGGTGTGGTCACCATGTTGTGCCGCCAACCCTCCCTGTGCCAGGCAGCCAAGCTTGACTGTGACCTACGTCGGGCACCGAGTGTGACCTTTGCTTTAGAAACAGGAGTGGAGAAAGAAATATGTGGGATGGAAATATGTTAAGGTCCAGGCTGCAAAATTACCTTGCTACTTCTTCTTTTCTTCCTAACAGAACAAGAAGGAAGAAACTGGGAGGTGTTTAACAGAAAACAAGGGTCAGGGGAGGTAAGAGAAGGCATACTCTTTGCTTCTCCACTTCAAGCGGCAAAATGTCATGGGCTTATATTTGGGCATCGTGACTGTTTGGGGCATCGTGACTGTGACCCTTCTCGTGACTGTTCCACATGTTCACTATATGCATTGAAGGAGAGTGGGATCACACCAGATTCCGATCCCTGGCCTCCTTGCATCAGCAGGCCCCAGAGGTGTAACTATAGGGGGGCAGGGGGGGCACGTGCCATCTTTTCTGGTCACATGGGGGGCACCGACATGACAAAAAATTTTTTTTAATTTTTTGTTAATACAAATGTTTCCTGCTCAGTGCAGCAGCGCTGCAGCAGTCAAGGCAGCACGTAGGCAGCCCATCCCCCACGAGCGGTCCCTTCCGCGCCCCCCGCGCCCCCCCATTGCTTTGCTGGTGCCTGGCGGCCAGTCAGTGGCCTGGCTTGGCGGCGGGCGCTTGTGAGGAAAAACCTAAGTATAATGTAGTATGTTGTGGCGCGGGGGGCGCCATTTCAGTGCTTGCCCCGGGCGCCATTTTCCCTAGTTACGCCTCTGGCAGGCCCCAATCTTTGCATGTTGAAATGGGGTGGGGTGTCTACATGTGCCACAATATACAAGCAGACCCTCCATGTGGTGTGATCCATGCCTAGAGCAAATGCAATGGCATTTGTGATCAGAGGGTGACAGGCATTGTTCGTTGTTTGAGCCTAGGTATTTGCTGATACAAAGTATGTAAGCTAAGGCCTGGTCTTCGCAATAACAATGGGCTTCCATGAATTTTAAAGTTTTCTTTTACAGCGTGGTGAGATTATGAGATGCTGGCTGTGATTTGCAGTGCCAATTTTTAAATGAAAAGATGTGCATCTTTTAAATGAAATAATCTGAGGTTATAAATAAAGTAAAAAATTGCCACCCTCTAATGTGGCCTGTTTAAATTTTCATAAAGCACTCACAGCATCATGAAAAATACACTTCTATATATATTGACTCTTCCTAGCAAGCTGAGCTTCATTTAACACTTATGTAAAATTTGCTAAATGTCTGTTGCCAGTACATGATAATATTTATACAGAAACTAAACCTCAGTGGTCAGGTTGTGAGTGGGGGCAGGGCAGGGCGAATGGGGACATCAAGCGTGGGTGACTTATGTGCCATTTTATGCATTACATTACATTCCACCACAGATGTAGGGATCAAGCATGTAGGGATCTCCAGGTGGCATAACAGATCCCTGTTCCTCCTCACCCATGTGCACAAGGGAATCGGGGCCATTAAAGGGAATGGAAATCTGACAAATCCAATCTAGTCTTCCACACACTCTGTTCCGTCAAGGCATATGGCTCCAAATCCCCACTACTTGGCAGAGTGAATGGGGAAAGCCTAGGTAGGGAGGTGACAGGCACTCATGGGCCTTCAGTTTGCCACATTTCAGGTGCTGGGAGTCTGCTAGAAGGACGCAGACCACCAAGACAGCTCCCAGGGAGAGGACTGAACTGAGTCTTGCTGCACAGCTCTAACCTGACAGCGGCAAGAGTGGAAATCGCAGCCAATTGGACCAGGAAGAATCAGGTGACCTGGAGAGCCAATGACGACCCTGAACTATCCTAGACTTAGTTCAAGTCAAGTCAGGAACATAGGAAGCTGCCATATACTGAGTCAGACCATTGGTCCATCTAGCTCAGTACTGTCTACACAGACTGGCAGCGGCTTCTCCAAGGTTTCAGGCAGGAATCTCTCTCAGCCCTATCTTGGAGATGCCAGGGAGGGAACTTGGAACCTAGATGCTATTCCCAGAGCAGTTTCATCCCCTGAGGGGAAGATCTTACCGTGCTCACACTTCTAGTCTCCCTTTCATATGCAACCAGGACAGACCCTGCTTAGCTAAGGGGACAAGTCATGCTTGCTACCACAAGACCAGCTTCTTCTCCTTGACAGCAGATGTAAACCAGCTCCTCTTGCCTTGCCTTGCTTCACTTTGCCTTGCCTCATCTCACTGCCTGCCTGCTCTTGAAGTGATCATGACCCCCAGCCTGCTTTACACCAATCATCTGCCTCTGGCCTTTAGATCCCTGTTTGCCCATGCTGGGACTTGTCCATCAGCAACAGCCACTGGAGAGATGCAATGCTGGGGCTGAATAGGGACAGCTGCACTCCCTCCGTCGGTCTGTCTGTCTCTGCTAAATATAAGAGCCACCAACCTCTACAGATTCTCTGATCATTCAATACACTATCATTTTGCACCAAAGAATCCACTCTCAGAACACCTCAAAAATTGAAAATAACAAAACCCAGTACCCCATGGGCTTGTGATTTTGGAGGTGGTTAGCACCCCATGTGCACTACACCACAACCTGCTCTGGGCCACCCTGGTGCCCCCCACATGGAGTTATGGGGCTGCTGAAATCCCCATTACTCCCTATGGAAAAAAGCTTAAAGATGCACAAACCTCAGATTTATTTATTTTTTAATAACCCATTTGGCCAATTTCTTTGAAATTTGGGTGGTAGCTTTCTTCCACCCATTGGGCACTACCACCCATTGGGCACCCATTGGGCACTACCCACACTGGGCCATCATTGTGCCCCACACATGGAGTTATGGGGCTGCTGACATCCCCATTATTCCCTATGCAAAAAAAAAAAAAAAAGCTTAACACCATACAAACTTCAAAAATTTGTTTATAATCACCCCTTTGCCCAATTTCTTTGAAATTTGGGTGGTAGTTTCCATCCATTGGACACTACCACCCCACCCACTGTGGCCACAAAATGGAGGTGAAAATCTCCAAAAACAGTCATGTCCGAATCTGGGTGGTTTTGTACCTGAATCTGGGCAATTGAGCACAGGAGCAATTTGTTCTGTCTACAAATTGCCCGAATTAGCAATATTCAGGTACAAATCATTTTGTAGCCACATCGATTCACACATCCCTAGTGTAAACAGTGATACTTTTAAAAGGTGCCTCTTTGCCCTGTTAGCAGAAGCAAGCAGCATTTGACAGTCTCAGGTGCAGGGAGTGGGTTGTGGATTGAATTACAGAAGGCATTTTGAGTTATGTGATAAACTGAAATTTTGGCAGAGCAGAATGAATTGTCAAATTCTATCTGCTCTACAACAAAATCCAGAGGCGCAGAACAGGTGTCTCAGGCATTCCTAGTTGTGAATTTTGGTAACATCACTTATACTGGTTAATTTTGAAAGTGGAACTCTCCATACTGCAAAAGAAAAGAAAAACTGACAACTGAATTTCATGTAGCCTTTATTTTTATTTTATACACATATAAATACATCAAATAAATAAAATAAATTAAGTGGATTGGGGGGGATCCAAGAAAAAGAAAACATTAAATACCAGAGAAAGAAAGGTATGAAAACATTAACTTCTCTGTTGTTATGAAGAATGCAGCCTTAAGGCCACAGTCTGCATACTGGACTTTTGAATATTTCATGTTCTGATGTGAGATGGCTTCTACTCTTAAAAGGAACTACACAGTATATTATCCACCCAAAAGTGCAGAACACTGCACTTTTTGTAAGTGTGTGCAGTAGACATGGATATGCTTTCCTACATTTGGATTTGCTGTCTTACAAAAGGACATTTTATTCAAGGTACAGTTCAAGTAAGCTTCTGACTACTTATCAATACATTTAGGGGAAGGTATTTATTTTCACTCATGATATCACTTTAGGGCAAAACCAAATGACATGCCATGCCTATATCTCCAGGTGTCATCTTTTTGTATGAAAAACAGCCACAGGGGTGGGTCTAACACTTTCCCTCTGTGCCTTGACCCAGATCCAAATTGAAACTTCGAAGCTGGTGGGAGATATGGCCACTCAAATTGTACTTGCACATTTTCCTCTCAGTGGCTAGTGGTTATGATGATAGTGCAGCAATTTGAATTGGGACCAAGCTGTGGGAGAAAGGATTGGATCTACATTGCCTAGCACCATTTTCCTTATCCAAATTGCCCCTCCCACCATGGCTGCTTTTGATGAATGAAGTTCATTCAATGAAAATCCATCCAACTCTCATGCCATGTTTAGTTTGGCTATTAGCAACCCACAGAATTACTCCAGGAGTGAATTTGAGTCCTGAAATGTGTTTGATTCAAAAACCTTTTTTAAAAACACTCATCTTCTCCTGGGTATAAATCTTAAATCAGGGTCCAAATAAACATGAGCAGGCAAGCAGATAAAGTAGTGCTGAACTGAATATTCTTAGTGAAGAACAATGCCCTGCATACTGGGAGGAGGAAAGAATGTGTGGGCTCATTATGTGCACATATCTTTTTTCCATGAAGTCAGGCTGGCAAAGTATGCCATTCTAAGCTAGCTTCTAAGGGAAAAAATGGCAGCTTCCATTTCTTAGAATTTCTCACCCTCTGCTAGAAAAATCACCCAAATTTGCCTTTCTTCCCCTTTTTCACAGTCTGAGAAGGAAGTGGAGAAAACAGGGAGTTATTGAAAATCAGCCTATCAAATAAGTCATTTTAAAGGGTGTTTTTTAAAAAACACGATCCTACACTACTGATATGGTATTATATTGGTGCAGATGCTGAACACCTGGGTTAAAAGCAGATCTCTCCCCACCACCTCCCTACATTATGTTCAACACTCATACAACAACCACACAGTGTAGAGAGGTAAAGTTCTGTATGCAGGTAAAGTTATTCATGTTATGTTCAACGCAGGTACAGCACTACACTTCCTATCTGTACCATGCAGTTAAGGGGCCTGTACATTGCTCTGCTTTTCTAGCGTACAGTCATTCACACAAACACATTTAGGTGTCTACAGACATCTGAATGTAGGTACAGTGTAATGTATGGATAGGACTTGTCTCTCTCCTGGGACCTACGATCTCCAAATGCAGGTGCAAGATTGTATGATTGTATGGGTGATGTTTGAAGAAGGCTATACCACATTTCCCCCCAGACATGTAAATCAGTTCTAACTGAGCCTTTGTGATTGGAGAGGGGCAGATCTCATATCTATGAAAATAGGACAGATGTGCCTTTCCTCAAGTTAACCAGCTTGAAGTAACTTCACACAATTCTGGTGTGGGTGGCTCATGATTGCCTGATATGCCAATGCTGATTCAGAGGCAGCCTTAAATAGTACATGAACATATGAGGCTCAGGCTTTCACGTGAAAGCATTTGCATCTGGCCCTTCATATCACAAATAATCTGCTTTGCTTCTTCAGTCGTGTCAGCAGCTGCAAAGGGGAAATAAGGTCACTAGACTATGCAGGGACAAGGGACAGAGATGCCACAAAGCAACTGAGAAAGGCAAATGGCTCAGTGCAGATTAGCATTTCCCCCCTACAGAATGCCCTTTTCTAAATGTTGTCTGTTAGCGAAATAACAGAAGAAGTGCAGAAAAGGAAGCTAGCTGTGTAATGGAAACAAAGGATGCATGGAATTAGAAAGTGGGGACATGATTTATTACAGTGGAATGGAGGCAAAACCAAAGCACAGAGGCGTAAATATCTGTTCAGCTCTGTAAGAAGGTGATCAATGAACATTCTATACATTTAAACTATGCTATTAAGGAGAAATGAACTTCACCTTTTAAAATGAGAATATGCAGCTTTTAGGAAACAGAGCAAGTGAGCGAAGTAAAGAAAGCCAATTGACTCACGTGCAAAGCCCCTCCTTTGGATTGGCTTGTCATTTGTATAATTTGGAATGTTGTAGAAAGCTAAGCGGGAGATCATCACCTCAGACAATGGCTTTGAGGACGTCATTAGAGATGGTAGAATTTGCTCCCATTGCTCACCTCCATTGCCACCTCCTCCTCCTGAACATGCTTCTGCTAGACATTCAAGTGAACAGCAATGAACTGCCCAACCCCTGTTGCTGGTTTCACCCCCAAGGGGAGCCTGCCCGGATGCTGCCCCACTCCCCTCACTGGCCTCAGTTTCTGCTTCACATGCCCAAATTTATCTTCCTCCTCATTGCCAACTTCAGTAGATGGGGAGTTTGCCCCTGCTGCCTGTTTGCATGCCACTTCCTGTGGGAGGCAATGTACAGACCCAGGGGCTACCTTTGGACATAACAATGGACCTGTGGTTCCATGCCCCCCCTTACCCCACTCTCCCATCTGCATTTGGACAAAATGGAGATCTCCCTCTCTGCAGTTGACTGCAGAGAGGAGGGGGAACTGGCTGCCGGGGCTTCCTTCTTTAATGGGCAGCCCCAGCAGCCAATAGCAGATGGAGTGAGGGAGGAACTTCCTCCCTCAACTCTGGTTGCCGAAGGGGGAGACTGCGGTGCCAGTGTTCAGACGTAATGCTGGCACTGAGGAACCGGAGGTCCAGGCAGCAGGCCTCACTATAAACCGGTGATACAAAAGGCACTTGGGGAGAGAAACCACAGGTCAGTTTCTCTATGAAACTGCAGTTGTCCACATTTGGATGTACACTTTCCAAAACCAGAGGTCCCTTCACCTCTGGTTTCATGTTACATGTGAATGTGGCTAGTGTGTCTTCAGCAGCTGCCTGACCTCTCCATCACTGCTGCACTGCTAAGCCAGCAGCAGCAGCACATTCTGTCCCACCCATCTCTCCTGCTGTGTCCCCTTCCCTCCAGCACCAAACTTTTCCAGAGACAAAGCAGATAGGTTTGGTGCTGGAGGGAAGGGGAGGCAGCAGCAGAGAGCAAAAAAGAGAGAGGGAAAGAGATGCTGCTGGTAGTTTAGCACTAGTGCTCTTGTCTACAAAATGAGAATAACTGCAATCTACAGAGATTTGTTTGGAAGGACAGCTAGAAAAAGACTGTATGTTCTTAAGTGTTATAGCAATTATGAACATGAACACATAATAGTTATGAACATAAATTATGAACAGTGCATCCACATTATCTAAGCTTTTGCTGCAAAAACTGGAGAATTCAGTCTTGTTTCTGCTTGTTTCTAGTCCTCCTAGTTGAGAAAATATGGTAGCTAGGTATTACAGTTCCAGTTCCAAGATAGCTGCTCTAATGTTAAGTTGCACTGAAGGACAAAGTTCCATCCTGTGAGGTTTTTCTTGCACAATGTTTTAAGGAGAGAAGCTGTACCTGGGCGTTTTCCAACTACAAGATTTGTGCTGGTAAAAGTGTTGCAAAGTGCAACGGTATGTGGCAGCGTCTTGAAACACAAGAACAGTGTTTCTCGATGCATAGTTCAATCCATCATGACAGGGTTGTGGCCATTCAAATTGTCCACCACTGCAGTGGCTTTTCCGGGCAGGGGGTGTCCATATTCCACCTGAATTGTATTCACTGCCCCCTCCTCCTCCTCCATTTTAGGCCAATGGGGTCACAACAAATGGGATTGCACAAAAGTAAATTATTCAGTTCAGTGGGCTTACTCTTAAGTAAGTGACCATTCTCTCTCCCTGCCTTGGGCTGCTCCATTGCCTTGTAGTAAACAATGGAATTGCACAGAAGCTTGTTCTGCTTGCAAGAGCACCTGGAAATGAAACACGGCTAAAATCTATCTATCTATATATATAGTAAAGCATATGCCCTTACATATCAATAGTTCCTCGATCTGCTGAATGATGATTTTGGCTTAAATTTCACATCCGCCCCTTGGGCCTTGGGCCATTAATGTTGGGAGATGAATTCCAGTCATCTTGGCGAAAGAACTCACAGGTCATCTTTGGTAGGTGTGGGTTCTCATGGCAATATCTGTCATTTTTAACACCTGATGCTGCTAAAAAGAAAGTTAAGTAAAGAGTGCTAGATATGGAGAAACAAAGCGAACTAAGTTTGATTACTGCAAAGAACATCTTAGGCAGTTTTTCAAACTATCCCCAGCCAGCAGGATACTTGATACGCCTGACCACTTTAAGTTATAGAAGAGCTTTCTCACAGGCACGCTTTAACGCATTACCTTCTGCAGTGTTAGAAGGGAGGGGAATTCCCTTAAGGAACTGGTTATGCCCTTGTGGCACTGGAGTTGTTGAGTCGGTAGCGCACGTCCTTTTACACTGTGCCTTTTATAGGACTATTCACCCTATATGGAGAGAACCTCTTTTAAAAGATAAACTGGGTTATTCTGATGATTATTATGTTTCTTATTTTTTAATGGATCACCACACGGAGGTTACAGAGAGGATAGCAAGAGTTTGTGCTGCAGCATGTAAAATGAGATGAGAAAAACTTAGCTGTGTATGACCTTGCCATCTTTATAACTCAGTTTTATCTAATTTATTCTTTTGATGTTGTATATTTTTACTGTATTTTATTGTTTTTATTCCTTGTTTTCTTGGTCATGGACTGTAATAATAAATTTTATTTGATCCAGCCAATCCACAGTGCCAAAAAAAGGAGGAAACATGAACGTGTCCGAAAAATAAGTCTGAAAAAACAAAATAAAGGAGATCGAAATCAAAAGCAGATGAGAATCGGATTGTACCTTTGCACAAAAACCCAGGCAGAAATTTTAAAAAACATTATTTCTCGTGCACGGGACAGAAAGGGACTGTATAAATCAACAAACTGTTGCACTGTGGTTTGAACCATCCACACCACATCACATTGCAATGCATAAACTATGGGGTGAGCATCCTACAACGAAAAAATACAGGTACTGTCCTGCAATGCATTTACAATGTTGTAGAGCTGCAATATATCAATAAAATCTGAAACAAGCCATCAGAAACATGAATGGCACCCTGCTGCGATGTCACAACACTGGCAATATGGAGGGGCACTTAGCAGGGACACTGTGGATCTGTTGGAGCATGTAATCTGGAAAAAGCCCAGGTGAATCCCTCTCCTGTGCAGAGTCTTTAAACATGCAGAGTGAGCTCTCTTGGATCTGACCGGGCAACTCTCCTGGTGGGCCTCCGCTCCCCAGTCTCCATCACAGCTTTTAGAAAGCAAGTAAAATCTTGGCTTTTTACCTAGGCTTTTGAATGAGTGTTTTGTTTGCTGCTGCTTTGTATCTTATAGTGATATTGTACATGTTTTTTAAAACTTTTAATTGGTTTGTATTTTTATATTCCATTTTAATTCTTATTGTGTAGTTTTTATGGTTTTCTGTTGTTTTAAATGTTTCGTAAATCGCCTTGAGATTATTTTGATGAAAGGCAGTATAGAAATTTAATGAAAAATAAAATAAAATAAAATAAAATAAATAGAAATAATATCCAACCCCCAGGGTCAAGACAATTAAATTAAATCAAAGCAAAATTACATTGCTTTGCCAGAGAAGCCCTATTGGGTAAAATTATATGAGAAGCCGATAAAGAAATCTCTGCCTCTCCTTCACCCACTATATTACGAGTGAAGGAAGGGAAAACAAAGGAATCCCTACCATGCAGCAAGATGATGCTGATCACTCGGAATACTGACTGGGCTGAAATGTAAGGCTGATGAAGTTTCTTATGCATGTCCTAATTATTCATTTGTACTGAAGCCTAATTTTTGATGCGCCTTCTAAGGCCATGTTAGAAAGATGGGGAAGAAAGTCACTATTATGCCAATAATTTCGCTGAGGGTGTAACTACATGTTGTGAGACAAACACTGGGCTCCTAGATCAACAAGTTAAAGTAGACAAGGAAGCTATTCTCACGACCGCAGAAACCGGGCTAAGGGAGCACAGCCCCGTTTCTGCAGGTCGTGCGCTGCAATGGGAGCCATGTAGCTCCTGGCAACAAGCCCATATAATCCCCCCACTTAAATGAGGTGAGTGGAGCGTGTGTGGTGACTCACAAGGAGAGTCACCACATACTCCCAACTGGGAGGCAACAACAAGCCTCCTGGATTTGGGGGTGCTCCCCAGAATGCTCCTCACACTCATGCAGGGCATTCTGGGACTTCCAGAGGCCAGGAGGCCCCCGATCTCCGCTGCCCCAACCGGCTCCCCAACTGGTCAAGCTCCAACTGCTCATGTGGGACCTCAAGGGGTCTCACTGACACTTTCTTTTGCTGGCCGCAGAAAGGCATCAATGGCTCTTGTTCTGGAACAGGATGGGCTTAGCAGCCAGCCAATGACAAGGAACTCAACTCACTTTCTCTTTCTGCCAGTTAAAAGATGCACCAGGCCAGACTGATTGTGGTGACATCAGGCCTTTGTAATGTGTTATTCCTCCCTGATTCAGTGAGGTTGGTTTGGGTTATTTTTCATTACTTGCTCCCTTTTCAAAAGCGGTTTTCATGGGGCTTCCAGACCATTTCCAGCTCAGGCACTCATCCCACCCATGTTTATTTGGGTATTTATTATCAATGCAAGATTTGGGGGGTATTTGCAGGGGAGAATCATAGGTGGGAGGTGGTTCTTAATCTTTTTGCTCACTCACTGCTGTTCTGCAGACCCCCCAGGACATCTGAGCCTGTTTTTAGTTCCACTGGGCTCCAAAGGCAGCAGCCAGTCTCAGGCAGGCATAATGATCCAGGGGTCTGAAAGAGAGAATTAGCTGGTACAGGAAGGGCTAAGCACCACCTGGCCATTCTTCTCTACAAAGGCCTCTCATTGCCACATTCACCTCACCTGGTGACCTAGTCTTGGGACCATTCATTTGCTGAAGTAACATGTAATTCCACCCTGTGTTTGATGCATAAACGCAGAAGGGGTAACTATTATTGCAATGTCCCATCACACCCTCACATACAATGGTATTTCTAATCATTACTTCTCAGCCATCTGCTGCGAATCGGAAATGATAATAAAATAATTGCAGAAATGGAGCATGTGGTTGCCCTTGACATTTCATCTTATCTTCACACTTTGCTTAATTGTTATCTAGTGAGCCTGAAAATATTCTACATTTTGTGGAGTGGGGGTACAGCACTACAGTAAAAACTACAGCTATAATTCAGTTGTGAAAACTTAGGTTTCTAGCCTTTTTCAAGGGTAAGTATTCTGACATTCATTACAAAATACCAGGAAAATAGAGAACATATTGAAAGCTGACTTCTCAATGCAAGCTCAGTACCATTTCTCATGATATATTACATTCACAGGGCCAGGGGCGTAACTAATAATAGGGCAAGGGGAGACAGTTGTCTGGGGGCCCATTGCCTTGCTCCACCCCCAGAGGCAGGTCACATGACTGTCTCCCCCAGCCGCACACCCACCTGGGCTTTCTTCAGTTGTATCCATCCTCCAAAATTGATGTGAGTGTTAAGACCTGGAGCTACCAGAACAGCATGTCTTTCTCTAGTGACATTAAATGACTTGCATCGTCCACAATTTACAAAATACTTTAGGATGATGTTCATAGGAGATATACAGTATACAGTGGGTATTGAAAAGAATCACCCCCTTTGATAGACCTTAAATTCTGGTTCCCTTACATCCTGAAATGTAAACACAAAGAAAATTCCCTTCACCAGCTGTACTTATCCAATGCAACCTATAACACCCAACTGAAAAACATCACAATTACAGTCCAGAAAAAGTGTCAGAAATAAAAAACAAGAATTATTGAGAATGAAAAAGGATCACCCCCACCCCTAATGTCAATATTTTGTTGAACCACCTTTTGCTTTAATAACAGCCTTGAGTCTGTTGGGATACTTCTCTATCAACTTTGCACATCTAGATGGAGCAATATTTGCCCACTCCTCCATACAGAACTGTTCAAGTTCGGTCACATTGGATGGTAGGTGTTGGTGGACTGCTATCTTCAAATCTCCCCACAGACTTTCTATGGGATTTAGGTCTGGGCTCTGACTGGGCCACATGAGGACGTTCACTTTTTTATCCTTCAGCCACTGTGGGTTTTTTTTTTTTTTTTTTGCTGTGTGCTTCGGATCGTTGTCATGTTGAAAGGTGAATCTTCTGCCCATCCTCAACTGTCTGGCAGAGGGTAGCAGGTTTTCTTCCAGAATCTGATGGTATTTTGCCCCATCCATTTTTCCTTCTACCCTAACGAGAGCCCCAGTCCCTGAGGCAGAGAAACACCTGTGGATGGTGAGCTGCGTTGGATTTACGCCAGGTGTACTGTTTGGTGTTGAGGCCAAATAGTTCAATCTTGGTTTCATCTGACCATAAGACCTTTTCCCATTTGGCATCAGAATCTTCAAGGTGCCTTCTGGCAAAGCTCAAATGAGCTTTAATGTGGCCTTTCTTGAGAAGTGGCTTTCTCCTTGCAACCCTCCCGAACAAGCCACATTTTTTCCACAACACACTATACCTACAGTGAAGCATGGAGGTGGCAGCATCCTGTTGTGGGGGTGTTTCTCTGCCTCAGGGACTGGGGCTCTCGTTAGGGTAGAAAGAAAAATGGATGGGGCAAAATACTGTCAGATTCTGGAAGAAAACCTGCTACCCTCTGCCAGACAGTTGAGGATGGGCAGAAGATTCACCTTTCAACATGACAACGATCCGAAGCACACAGCAAAATTGACCACACAGTGGCTGAAGGGGAAAAAAGTGAACGTCCTCATGTGGCCCAGTCAGAGCCCAGACTTAAATCCCATAGAAAATCTGTGGGGAGATTTGAAGATAGCAGTCCACCAACACCTACCATCCAATGTGACCCAACTTGAACAGTTCTGTATGGAGGAGTGGGCAAATATTGCTCCGTCTAGATGTGCAAAGTTGATAGAGAAGTATCCCAACAGACTCAAGGCTGTTATTAAAGCAAAAGGTGGTTCAACAAAATATTGACATTGGTGGGGGGGGTGATCCTTTTTCAATCTCAGTAATTCTTGTTTTTTATTTCTGACACTTTTTCTGGACTGTAATTGTGATGTTTTTCAGTTGGATGTTATAGGTTGCATTGGATAAGTACAGCTGGTGAAGGGAATTTTCTTTGTGTTTTCATTTCAGGATGTAAGGGAACCAGAATTTAAGGTCTATCGAAGGGGGTGATTCTTTTCAATACCCACTGTGTGTGTGTGTGTGTGTGTGTGTGTGTGTGTGTGTGTAGATAGATAGATAGATAGATAGATATATTACTATGCTTTTTGTCACCACTATTTATTTATTTGTTTGTTTATTTATTTTACATTTCATATCCCACTCTTCCTCCAAGGAGCCCAGAGCAGTGTACTACATACTTAGGTTTTTCCTCACAACAACCCTGTGAAGTAGGTTAGGCTGAGAGAGAAGTGACTGGCTCAGAGTCACCCAGCAAGTATCATGGCTGAATGGGGATTTGAACTCCAGTCTCCCAGGTCCTAGTCCAACAATCTAACCACTACACCACGCTGGCTCTTTTCAGCCTCATTTAAGATTTCTTACTTCATGAGCTGAGCTTCAGTGAGGGAGGGCATTTTAAAATCTTGTCTCTGGGCCCACTCCAACCTTGCTAAGCCCCTGTATAGGGCAACAAAATGTGTACAATGCCTGGATACACCATCAGGAGTGAAGGTTGCGTGTTTCTCTGATGTGTGCAAATACACAGAGATTCTGATGCCACTTGGGTGCACCTGATGTTCACTCAACGTGTGCACACATACTGAAACAGTAGAGGTACAATTTTCAGTGCATAATTTGATTGATTGATTTGATTTGATTTGATTTGATTTGATTTGATTTGTATACCACCTTTCCAAAATGGCTCAGGGCGGTTGGGGCACATCATGTAAATATCATCATTTTCTTCTACCATGTATGCATGCGAACGGTTGAATTGTCATGTGTGAAGCACAATGTGTCAACTTTTGCATCTAATTATTAGTAGGCACCAGTTCAAATCCCCATTGGTACTATATCAGGCAGCAGCAATATAGGAAGATACTGAAAGGCATCATCTCATACTGTACGGGAGAAGGCAATGGTAAAGCCCTCCTGTGTTCTACCAAAGAAAACCACAGAGCACTGTGAGCGCCAGGAGTTGAAATCGACTTGACGGCACTCTCTACCTTTACTGTTGACTGAATAAAGTTGTGGCCCCTTTTCTCCAACTATGCCTTCATTAATGTGGGTACAACTTCATTTGATCTCACTTTTCCATTTAATCCTTACTAGGGAGTAACAAAGCCTCGAGAAATGACTTGACTAGCAAGCCGGAGGTTGCCAGTTCATATCCCTGCTGGTATGTTTCCCAGACTATGGGAAACACCTACATCGGGCAGCAAAGATATAGAAAGATGCTGAAAGGCATCATTTCATACTGCGCGAGAGATGGCAATGGTAAACCCCTCCTGTATTCTACCAAAGAAAACCACAGGGCTCTGTGGTCACCAGGAGTCGACCACAACTTGACGGCACACTTTACCTTTACCTATGGAGTAACAGCAGGAAAAGGTTTTTGGCTTCGTGTCTTCATGTGAGTAGGGATTTGCACGAACTGTGGTTCAAGTACAGTTTGGGAGCACGGCCTGAGAGCTTTAAGAAAGAGGAGAGCAGATCCTTACCTGCTGAGGAGAGCAGGTACTTACCTGCTCCCCATCACCCCATGCAGCTTCCTGCTGGGGCAGTGTATGTCCTAAGAAACCATGCATGTGCGAGTGCCATTTGCATGCTGGTACCATGCAGGGATTCGTGGGACATGCGCTGCCCACTAGTTCGTGCACATCTAGTTCATGCACACCCCTAGTTGTGAGCTTCCTGGAAGCACTAGATAGCTCTTTGGCCTCATCCAGTACAGTTTTTCTTATGAGGACCATTCCACTACATGCAAGCAGAATTATGAGAAGAAACATGTGTATGCAGGAATGCTGACTAATTATGAGGAACCTCTGGAAGTGTCTCCCAGGAGCAGTATTTCTAGGGCGCTTTCCAGACTAGCTGTTCAACAGCAGCAAAATGCCTCCTTTCAGGCAAGTCGCGTTCGAAACATAAACAGCAGGGGGAGCAGTCTCGCAGCAACGAACAACCTGAAAAAACAGCAACTTCTATACACTGGATATGCAACGTCCTAGCTCTATATCACAATGCTTAAATTTGAAACAAACACTGGAAATGTGAATGGCACCCTCCTGTCCACGTAGGGACTGTGGTGTCACAAAGCAAGAAGTGTGGAAGCACACTTCTGAGATACAACATGACCTGGTTGCAGGGTCTAATCTGGAAAGCGCCCAGTAGAGGTATTTCCACTACATAGAAAGTTTATATGCATAGATATCCAATATCACTAAAGTGTGTAATAAGGGTCAAACCAGGTGATACATTAAATATGTAATTTTTCTCTCCCACAGTTGTTTTTACTTTAGATACAGATGTCACAGGGTAGCTGATCCAAACTGGGAACATGGCACATAGGGAGCGTGCATCTGACTTTTCCCCTCATGCAATTTTCCTGCTGAAAACCAGCTGCTATTGTCTCCAGGATGCCTTTGTAGCAAAAGGTACCTTCACAGACAAATAGCTTTGAGGGGTATTTTTTTAATGGGAACAAGTTCTCTTGGACCCAGGAGAAACAGGTAACCGCCCACTCATAATGCATTGTGATCCTGATCTGGATTGGGGGCTCCAGGTAGTGGCTATTTCTAAACAAACGAACAAATACAACACCACAAACCAAAAGCAAGAGGAAAAGCACCAAATTGGGATGGGGCGGGAGAGAGAGAACTGTCAAATGCCTCCAAATTAGACGTTGGGCCATCAAAATAAGTCTACTTTGGAGGTACTTATGGGTCCTGCTTTTTTCTGCTTTAAAAAATAAAACAGAGGGATGATTATGTATTTACTGTATCATCCAGTTTAATCCCAGAGCATGGCAGGTCCCCTACCTCCTGTTGTGTACAGAGGAGGCTGGTAACATTTCTGAGCATGAGAAGGCAACGCCGACACGAGTGGCATATTCATAGCCAATTTAGAAGCAGTGGGAGAAAAAAAAACACGCTGTATCTGATTCAAAGCAGTATCACTGATGACTACCCTGAGGAGCCTCCTTAAAAAAAAAAATCATCATAATCTCTCTTGGACTGTGCCTTTCCATAGCAATAACTGGAGGAGGTGTATGTGTGGGGAGGGGGAAAATGCTCGACAGAGGAGGATGCCATTTTTACCCGGCTAAATTTTTGCTGAGGTGATAAAAGCAGAAGGAAAGCCAGAGTGAAATGTGAGAGACTCACAAATGAGGCATTTGCTCTTCGCTTGGGATCAGTCCTTCCCCAAGCTGTTCTCAGTAAACTACGCCTTCTTCAGCCTCATTCAGTACCAGATGCCTACACTACCATATGGGTGACATTCGCCTTAAAGAAAACCTTCTCTTAATGTAATCATTAACAGGATCTGGAACCTTTCCCCACCAATATTTCAGGCATTTGTCTTGATTATGCTGGGCGTTTCAACAGCATGTTCAAAGCCTGGGCAGAACTATCACTCTTTCAGACCTAACAAGAGAAAGCAGGTCATTCATGGTCAACTATTACGGCCTGCTTCAGTAGTTTAGTTACACATAATAAGGTTGTGCACACAAGCAGCCCTACCCAGGCTTGCACAGCCCTATCCGGGTAGGGCTGCTTGTGTGCAGCATCATGAGCAGTCCCAGTCCTGGCGCTCTTCATTGGAGGAACCTGGCCTTTGTGCCTGGGCTTATAGTGAGGTAGCAGGGTGCAAGTGCACCCTTCTACCCCACTCCCCCATCACGTAAACACTGTGTCCACAGAGCCAGGTGGCAAGAGTGCCTGGCAGTGGAGAAATCTCCCAATGCACTGCGCTCCTGGCGTGGTGCATTGTAGGATGCTGGAGGATTTCCTCCTCCAGCTCCTGGCTCTGCTGCTTGCCATGGCACCGCTTGTGTGTCATGCGAGTGGCAGATCCCTCAATAAAATGGTGATCATGTGCGGGGAAGCAGGTAGGAGTCTGCCTCTTTGCCAGTTCTCCCCAACACCAGGTATGTTGGTTGTGTGAATGACACTATTATGTCTTACTATCAGACCAGAATTCAAGGTGCTCCACTATCCCCTTCAACCTCAAAACAACAGGTTGGTTCGACTGAGAGAGAAAGTGACCATCTCAAGTTCAGCTAGTGAGCTACAGTCTCCTAGGCCCTAATAGCCTACACCATGCTTTCTCATGGTTCCCCCTATGTTTTAGTAACTCCGGAAAAGAAACGTTCTTAAATGAGATGTATACACTGCCCCCACATAGGGATGTTGATACATTCACTCTAAGGGCAGAACCAAATATTCTGTGCTGTTTCTAATCTTTAAAGCTCAATATGGGCTTGGGACCTAGATATCCAAAGGACCACCTGCTACCAAACAAATCTGCCCAGATTCTGAGATCGTCCTACGAGGCCTTTCTCCAGTGGCCCCACCATGTGAACTGAGGTGAGGAGTGGCAACCGGAGAAGGGGCCTTTTCAGTGGTGATACTCTCACTTGTGAA
The DNA here is from genome assembly GCF_027244095.1 of Hemicordylus capensis. Classification (NCBI taxonomy): domain Eukaryota; kingdom Metazoa; phylum Chordata; class Lepidosauria; order Squamata; family Cordylidae; genus Hemicordylus; species Hemicordylus capensis. The sequence continues at coordinate 161,778,859 of NC_069661.1, forward strand.
ACTCTTTCTCCAGAGAGGCATGCCAGGAGCTGAGTCTTTTGTCCTTCCAGTGCTAGACAATGACCTTTTTTTTTTTTTAACCAGGCCTTTTATCTTTAATTGCTTTAGTCTTAGTCCTCTGCTGCTTTTAGTCCATCGTTATAATATGGTGAAATTTGATTTGTTGCTGTTTTGTTTTAAAAGCTACCCTGAGAATTCGAACTGAACTGAAGGACTGGATATTACATTGAATAAATGGATGGGAGGAGAAAACATGCTGAAACTTAATCGAGATAAGACAGAGGTGCTCTGGATTGGTAAAACTGATTATCTGAGCAGTGAAGTAAATCTGGTTTTAGATGGGGTCACACTCCCCCTGAGAGACAATGTTTGTATCTTGGGGATACTCTTAAAACATAGAAACACTGGTAGCAGCCATATACTGAGTCAGACCAGTCTCTAGTGGTTTTTAAAATCTTTAAATATGATTTTAATCGGGTCTGTTTTTTAACTGATTGTACTGTATTCTCATTTTATGATTTACTGTTATTAGTTTTATATTGTTGTATCTGTTTTATTGTTTTATTTTCTTTGTGAGCAGCCCATCCATCCCAATCAGTATCATATTGGAGGGGAAGGATTAAAATATTGTAAACAAACAAATAAATAGTGGATGGATAGATGTCAGCTTACATACATACTCTTGATATGAGGCTGCTACTCCTGTGGCTTCCAGCAGCATCTGGTGGGCCACTGTGCGAAACAAGATGCTGGACTAGATGGGCCTTGAGCCTGATCCAGCAGGGCTGTTCTTATGTTCTTATGTACCAAAAGCAGCAAACCCATCAAACTCTCCCCATAAGGCTCAGGCTTGCGTACTTGTATCCCAGTGTCATCAGGTTGCATGTTTGTCTGCTTCTGCTCCATACCATTGGCTGCCATTTCAGTTCAATGGTTCAGGGAAGACGTGAACAATTTGTGGCCCACAATGCCGAAGTCTGCCTACTAGCCATGAGTGCACCAGCTCCCCAGGATTTGATAGAACTCTTGCATCTGATAAAGCAGGGCATTATCAAGCAGCAGTCAAGCCACGACTGGTGGGCTGTATTTGACCTGGTGGGTCACAAGCTGTACAACCCTAATTTGGGACCATTTGATATATATCTTTTAAAGATGTATGCAACAAATGTTTCATAATGAGCCTGTTCTCATGACCATAGATTCCTGGGTAGGAGGGGGAACCTAGGAACCTCTGGTTATCTAAGGCACTGGGAGTCCTCTGGATGTGGGCAGCCCAGATTACTGTCTGGGTTAAAAGTGAGGTAGGACACAAAGAGACCCATACTATCTTCTTCTTTTTTAATTGTCTGTTCAGCTTGTGCTATTTAAACTGTTCCTGGGCTGCTGGCAGTCATGTTTACCAAAGAGTTCTGTGGCTTGCAGGGCCAGGCAGAGCAGAGCTGCTTGCACGATGCATTGTAGGATAGCTGGAGTGGAGATCCGAGCTCCCAGTTTCAGCTGTGGAGAATGCTGTTGCTGTGGGAGTGCAAGCTGCAGAGCCCAAAGGGGATTCTGGTTATCTGGGAGCAGGAAGGTGGGACCTTGCCTTCCCTCCATTTGGTTATAAGTACAGCCTCAGTATGTGTGATCAAACCCCACATGTGGGTACAAAACTCTGTGTAACATGTGAAATATCCATGGTCTCAAAGAGTCCAATGAGGAGTTCTAAATAGGCTTAGATTCAGACATGCTAGCTTAACTGATCTTTATTGTGGAATGCTGTCAAGATCTTTGTGTCTTTATGATATACTGCATTTAATTCCTTTTTGCAGGGTTATAAAACAGATCCTTTCTGCAACATCTTATTTTCCAGGAACAAGACCTTTAACTGTCACTTGAAAATCTCAAGCACCTTGATCCCTGAGGGGAAGTAGAGTTAGGTTATGTGAGTAAACTGAGATAGCATGATCTCCAGCTTAAGATGGTAAATCCCTGCTCGCCAGTTACCAGCATTGTATAACTTATGGTTTCAGAGACAGAAGAAATAGCCAAAGAGACAGACACTTTAGGATTCCTGAACTCTTTTCTACCTTTTTTTAAAGCTAGAAATGATTGATGGACTACATTACATAGAGCCTTTTGTGTCAGTACTTCTAGTGCCCACTGAGTCTTCTGTCATTCATAGCAGATTTATATGGTTCTTGTAATGTGTTTGAATTCATCTAGACTTCCGTTTCAAAGGAGCAAAAAGGAGAGGGAGCAAAGAAACACAAAGGGCTATTAATTGTACTGGATGTAAAGATTACTGCGAAACACGAGATGTGTACAGGCTGTCAGAAACAGCTGGGATTAGAACCAGGAACATCACAGCCTGGGTCTTGATGCCTGTAATGGTGAGCCATTTGAGAACAGAGGGGAAGAAGAAGCAATATGGTACTTCCATGCTTCCTACACACACAAACACACACACCTGAGCCACAAATCATTTATAAAAAGCACAATCATCTCCTTTGATCTCATTAATTTCCAATTAATCTGTGCTGGGAGTAACAGCAAGGAAAAGCTGTTACCTTCATGCTTTGGGCTCCCCAGAAGCATCTCATTGACAACCATGGAAAACAGGATGCTGGCAGGCTCCACTCTGGCTTGCATTTGTATTAGATACTACATGTATGAACACTATAGGATATTCCCCTTAGGGAATGGGGTTTTTTTGGGAAGAGCACCTGCCTGCTTGCATGCAGAAGATTCCAAGTTCCCACCCGGGTATCTCCAAGACAGGACTGAGAGAGACTCCTGCCCGCAACCTTAAAGAAGCTGCTGCCAGTCTGTTTAGACAATACTGAGCTAGATGGACCAATGGTCTGACTCCATATAGGGCAGCTTCCTAAGTTTCCTGTTCCTATGCTCCCCTGGATATTATTTGCTCCTGGAAGTTTGTTGCACGTTTGCAACAAACAGTCCCTTTCCAGGTTACCCCTGCTAACTGGGCAAAGAGGCACCTTTTTAGTGTGGCGATTTAGCGTGGCAGGAGAATGAGTCACTAGCCTTATCCACCCCCAGCACAGTACCACCAGTGACTGTTGTTGGTGTCTATCTTACATTTCTTTGAGATTGTGAGCCCTTTGGGGACAGGGAGCCATCTTATTTATTTATTATTTCTCTATGTAAACCGCTTTGGAAAATTTTGTTGAAAAGCAGTAAATAAATATTTGCTGCTGTTGTTCTTAAAAAAAAAAAAAGGTGGGGGTATGATTTTTTATGTTTGTTTGTTTGTGGGCAAATGGCATGGGGAAAATATTTAGACCTCACCATGCTCATGGTCCTGATTTGGAACACCCACCCACCCCACTGCTGGAACTTCTGTATCTCATCATTGGGATGAACAGCCTTTTCTACCATCAGATCACTGTGCTGATCTCATGTATCCCCTCATGCTTCCAAAAAGCTGGGACATATACATTTAATGGACTGAGTTTTTCAAGTCTGGTCAGGAGGAAGAGAAGGAGGATTATATCTTCTCCGTTTGTCCCACTGACCAGCTTCCCCAGATATTACAACACTGCTTGCAAAGTAACTGTAAACATCCCACTGATGACTTCACTGATGATTATGTTCTCTGTCTCTGGATATGGAAAGCTCTCAGGGAACCCATCTATTCATTGGAATCTATTTTGCTAAGCTGTATCTACAGGCAGGAGTGACATCAAACCTAATAGCTTCTGGATGGTGTATGCTAAGCACATTTCCTTGGCAATCCTCTGAAGAACCCACATCGGTCAATAGATCAATCAGTCATCCATGTACAGAGTAGTGTTTATAAAGCAGTTTCAGAGCTCAATAATACATAACATTGCTGAATAAATATATCTTTAAACCATATCCACAGTAAACACTTGTGCTTGCAAAAATGTGTCAAAGTGTACTCAAGAGGAAATGACAATTCATTCTATATGGGTTAGGTCCACTGCCTGTAGGTTTGCAGACTGGTTGTGCTACAAAACAAAATGGATCCCTTTGGAATAACTTAATTAGATGTCTATCCCCCAGGCTAGTTTCAGGACACCATCCATGGTGACTTATTTCTGTATTTATTTAGAATTATGGCCACAATTCTTCCACTCCTCTGTAGCTGGATTTGGGCCAATGATATTCCCATTTTTCATTGCCCCAAAGATTCTGACCAACAAAAGATTTGTAGAGATCCATGGAATACATTTTATCTCATTTCTCTGCAATTCTCTGGTGAATCAATAAGGCAGATTAATATATGCACTTAATGATGGACTGGAGTGGCTAACAAAGTGAGTTTCTTTATTGTTATTGTATTTAAAAGATTTTACCCAGCTAAATCTCTACCACTTGGACTCAAATGAGCTTACAAGATTTAAAGCAGACATTAAAATATAGTAAAAGTAAAATCAACCCAAAACATAATGCGATATAGCAACAGCAGCAAAAATATTTTTTAAAAAAGTTTAAAAAGCAAAAGCAGCAGAAAACCAAAACAAAGACTAAGGTAAGGCCAACCAAAATAGAAAGGTCATTTAAAGCTGAACACAGAGGAAGCAAGCTGAAGAGCAAGACAGCAAAGGCCCACCCACACATCACCACCAACCATACGTAGCCTTTCTGCCTGACCTTATGGGAGAGGAGAGCTATTGGGAGTCGGCAGCCCTTCAGTCAGCTTGGCCCGAAGCCATTTAGGGCTTTAAAGGTAATAACCAGCACCTTGAATTGCACCGGGAAATACACTGACAATCAGTGCTGGTGGTGCAGAAGCAGAATAATATGCAGATTTCACCAACCCTGACAAAGAAAGAATCAAAAATATGTTCCCCTATACTGGCATGCCATGTAATAGGGCAATATTTTGGGGAGGGGACTTTTTTCAAGTTATAAAATGAGCTCTAATACTAACCTTGTGGTCTCCACTCTGCTCATCTCCACTCCTTGTGGTTTCCACTCTGCTCATTTCCACTCCACTTCATTGCCATCAAACAAACATGCTATCATGCAGGAATCTACAAATGGCAGACTTCCTGAAATGCCTTTCAAAAACCCCTTTTCAATTGTTTTAAGGAACAAATCAAGTCACAGCCAGGATTGATTGAGGCTTCTGGCATGCCCTGAATAGGGTAGGGATGTGCAGAACATTCCATTGGTGGACTGTTCTGACTCAAAACAGGGTGTTTCAAGTGTTCTGCACTCAGAACAGAATGCCCTTCAAATGAAGGGCCTGTTCTGAGCTCAGAAAGGAATGACCCCATTCCAAGTTGGAACATTCTGAGCACCATTTTGGACTCCAAAATGGTTCTTTTCTGGCCTCTGTGCACTCTTGGCAGCCATTTGTGTGGTGAGCACACAACTGCGTGAGCAGCGACTGAGGGGTGAGGATGGTGCCAGGGTGGGAGGGTGGTGCCAGGGGTGGTGGTGGTGGTGGGGAGAAGAGATCTTTAATAGTAAAGGAGATGGTCTCTTCTTACCAGCTGTACCAAAGCTTAGCAGCAGTGCTCCTGCCAGCAGTACACATGTGGGCTGGTGACGGGAGCACATCTGCTCCAGGCAGCTTCCAGGCAAGCGCTGGTGCTGGTTACCTCGAAGCTGCCTGGAGCAGTGGTACTCCCACCAGCAGCACACGCATGGCAGAAGCACTGCTCCAGCACTAACCTGGCCTTCCTGCATGCGTGGAGGCCAGGTTAATTCTGCAGCTGTGCCATCCTACTGCGCACAGGCTGCTGGAGGAAGCTAAGCTTTGGTACAGCCAGTAAGAAGGGACCATCTCCTTCAGTTTTAAAGATCTCTAACTACCTCCCCCCGCCCCTAACATAGCCCTCACCCCTCTCACCCTCACCCTTCAGTCACCACTCTAATCGTGCCTGGCTTGAACCAGTGAACCGTTTTGACCTGGTTTGGTTGGACCAACCGGGCCAGCTGGTCGGTTCAACCAAACTGGTCCACAGACCATGGCTCAGTCTGAATTTGGACCAAACTGCAAACAACAACAACAAAACACAGTCCATGCATACCCTGTCCAGTCAGGTTGTGCTACTTCAAAAGCCAGAATCTGAGACTCATGCCTAAACTCACTGCAACACAGCATAGCTGCCCTTGCTTATTCAGTGACATTTCCCACACCATGCAGTCAGCACAAGGATTCTAAAAGAGATTTAAACAAGCTAGTAACATTAAGAGCTGTTCATCTGCAGAACGGTTGACCTCATGTAGTTGTGGTCTTCTCTTTTGTTTGACCTCTTCCAACAGAGACTGGATAGCGATCTGATGTGTAGCAGTTTCTTGCACTGAGCAGGGCTGGACCAAAAGACCACCAAGGTTGCTCCCAACTCTATAATTCTATGATTTGATGACATTTGGGAAAGTTGTTTGAGACTCTGACAAAGCTAAAAAAATTTGGTTGATCCTAGACAGGATGGAAATCAGACCTGTGTCTATGAAGATTAGCCTTATGTTTTCTCACAAAGGACAAAACTTATTTTTTATTAGTTCCTTAAAAAAAATTAATCTAGGCACAAGGCTACTTCAACCTGCTCAAAATAAAATGAATGTAAATTTTTGTGCATAATAAAACAGCATCCAGGCATAGAAGACAGAAATGTTCCAACAGCTTGGTGAATAGTATTAAGATAAACATACTGTACAATTTGTACAGTACAGCAATGTCTGTTTTCTTGGAGTGGACAGAGGAGGCTATTTTTGTTTTCTTTTTCTAAGTTTTTACATTTAGAAAAATAGTGTAAAAACACTCTCGCTTCTCTTTTAAGTAGAAGAAAACCAAAATGGACATAAGAAAGAGAAAAAGGATAAAGTTGTGCCGTTGAGTCAGTGTCAACTCCTGGCGACCGCAGAGCCTTGTGGTTTTCTTTTGGTAGAATGCAGGAGTGGTTTACCATTGCCATCTCCCATGCAGTATGAGATGATGCCTTTCAACATCTTCCAATATTGCTGCTGCCCAATATAGGTGTTTCCCATAGACTGAGAAACATACCAGCGGGGATTTGAACCAGCAACCAGTCTTGCTCCCTAGGCAAGTTAATTCCCCAGTGCGCATATCCCTACCACACACTGACAAGAGTTCTGAGTATTGGGAGTAAATACCAGAGTCCACAAAAGACAGAAGGCACTTACATACAGGATAAAAAACTGTGATGGCATGTCAAAGGCTGAATTCTTCATTTCTATTGGAAAGCATAATTGGTCTTTCCTATCAGATCTAGTCTCTCCGGTAATGTGAGAGGATAAAGTAGGACAAACTGGGGAACTCTAGCGAATTCATCAGTAACATATTGTGATTGGGCATTGGTCTGGTTGGATGGAATAAGGACCTGCAGTCTTGCCCAATGCTAAAAACTTGTTGAAGGGCAATAAGATGGAATATAATGTCACTGGGCACGGGAGACAGGCATCACACAACCTGGGAATCACATGGGTTGAGTTGCATCATGGCTAGGCACTCTTGGCTCTCCAATACCTCCCATGCTGTTTCCAGAAAAAGCCCAGAACCAGGACCCTGGGTCCATTCTTTGAAGACTTGTGCCCTAGGTAGAACTCATGATCCTAGTCTAAATTCCAGCTGTGGTGGACATCTACTCCATCTCTGATCTATGGAGCTTTTCCACCACAGGTAACTGATTACTGCTGCATAAAACACCATTATTAAGGAAGCCTGGTGTCATGCATCTTATAGAGGCAAATGGGCATAGCACTGAAGTTAATTGGGCTGTCTTTATTTGTACTAGTGGAGGCTCTGGCCTCTGATGATCTTTCTTAGTCGCTAGTCCATGTGAGGAGAGGGGAAACCGCCCTCTGCTCCAAGCTTCTTTTCAGCCCTTGAGAAATGAGTATTCATTTTTGACCTCCATGAACAATTATCCCTGTTCTCTAACAGCCAGGTTGTTGAACAATAATTGAGTGTATTCCTTTTCATGCATTTAAATAGATCTTGATGCTGATGCAATTTATGTATATTCTCAGTGTTTAATCATCCAAGCGATCATACATATAGGAGAGATGCACCTAAGATGTTACTACAGCATAAACCAATGTGATCTATCATCAGAGAATTTCCAGTCTCTTGCACCTGTGGCTTCATTTTATTGTGATAAATAGGATTTCCATAATGCAATATTGGTACTGTACTTGGGATGGTAACACTAGCTAAGCTATGTTAAGCACATAAAATCTGCCAGGACACAGAAGACAAAGGCTTTTATATGCGGTGTGATCATGCAATTCTTATCAAGTATGCTCTTTATCATGTGCTTTAAAAACCTACTACCTGCATGGTATCTCTGTCTTCAGTTTTATCTGGCAGCAGGATATACTGATGCTGCTGAAACTTGGTTTCACATGAAAGTTCTTAGCATTATGATATAAAGCCAGAAATGCCACTAATAAATTAATGAGACCTTTAAAATCAATGATTTCAAAATTGCAAGAGCCAACATGGTATAGTGGGTCTTCCTAGGATTAGGAAGACTTGAGTTCAAATCCCCATTCAGCCATGAAACTCATTGGGTAACCCTGGGCCATTACTTAGCCTAACCTGCCTAACAGGGTTGTTGTGATGATAAACATAGCCATGTACACTGCTCTGGACTCCTTGGAGGAAGAGTGGGATATAACGGTAAAAATAAATAAATCCAATATAGTGGTTTCTTATTGGTATAGGCATGCCAGTGTGCAGACAAAACTCTCCTGCTCTTAAGGCCTCCCCATTCATTTCCATGGAGGGACAAGCTGCACGTGCACACACAGCATGAAGTGAATCTAGCTGGCTTAGCATCTATTGCTTGCTTAGGAAATAACTGGAGTAACTGGATTTGCCAGGGCCAAATCCCATCTCTCATAGGAACATAGGAAGCTAGCTGCCATATACTGAGTCAGACCATTGGTACATCTAGTTCAGTATTGTCTACACAGACTGGCAGCGACTTCTCCAAGGTTGCAGGCAGGAATATCTCTCAGCCCTATCCTGGAGAAACCAGGGAGGGATCTTGGAACTTAGATGCTCTTCCCAGAGTGGCTACATCCCCTAAAGGAGATATCTTACCGTGCTCACACATTAAGCCTCCCATTCATATGCAACCAGGGTGGACCCTGCTTCGCTAAGGGGACAAGTCATGTTTGCTACCACAAGACCAGCTCTAGTCTCCCCTTCATCCCTGCCCCAAACACACCCCTAAAGCTATCCTTTCATTTGGTAAATTACTCGCAAGAGGGGTGTTTCTAGGAAGCAGAGTCTGTTGGCTTTCAGGAAATGTGGGAGGTGGCTCACCAATTCAGCCCCCATAATAGTAGTTACTGCATAGGTCTTAAGGACAACCAAGTGATGATGATTTGCTGTGTAACACAGAACTGAAATGAAGTATAGAATTAAATGAAGCACCAAAAAGTGAAGAAGCATTCAATATAGAGAATTCTTGGAAAGACAGAGTGTCAGCCTGTCACTTAACCTGTTAATATAATAACAGAATTGCAATAAAGAAAAAAGGGGGTGTGTGTGTATAGTATGTATGTATGCATGTATGTATATGTAATTGTGTATAGTGTGTATGTATACACACACACACGTGTTATGCTTTGACAAGTATGATGACTGCCACAGTTTTGTGAATTAAAAGTGCCATGGAAGTAGAAGGTCTAACAGCGGCTGTCCTGGCAACTGCTCAGAAAAGAAAGTGGATCCAGCACTCATTTTTGAGAACTCTTGAAAACGAGTTTCCTAGGGATTCCCCTGACCACAGTGCTGTTAAGCACCATCCAAAAGGTAGCCTCTTCATCTTTAGCATCTGAACATTTACCCTGAAAGATTTCTTATTTCTGAAGTGTTTCCCTCCAAATATTGACACTGCAGAGCTAGTTACGAGACTCTGAATACAGGGCACACTTAGACTTTTCAGAAGGAGGAAGGGAGATAGTGAGTCTACACGCCTGAAGTACATTTCAAGAGCTCTTACAATTCTTTGTGGATGAATCCAGATAATTTGAAGAGATTGCTAACTCCAGTTCAGTTCCTGGCAGACAAGTATCCATGACTCCATATTATGTCGAAGGGCACTGTGCAATTGGAATAAAAGAGAACAAGAAAGGAAGGGGGAAGTGCTGATCATGTGTTTTGTATGTTGACATTTTTGTGGAACTAATTGAAATTGACAGTGAGAATAATAAAGAGAGTCTCTAAACATTTTCTAAGTAGTGATTAAAGGCACTGAAAGATTCATAGAATAGCCCACAAAGCCACTAGGGGATCTGGCCTACAAGTAAGGAATAGATTAAAACAGGAATAGATTGGGGTGGGCAAGCTCGTCAGAGGCAATAGCCTATTGCGTCTCCCATACCTTCTATCTATTTACTCCCCTGGACCACCCCCTCACCTCCAATGTGTTTTCTTCGACTTCTATATTTTCTTCAATGCCCAACAAGCCATGTGCTGAGATTTTCTTTCTCAGTTCTCAACAACATAGAAGTGGGGGGGAGTCCCCTGCTTTATTTGAAAACCTCGTATCACGCATAAGTATATAGAAGCAGTTTGGACTATACTCTGGGCAAGCCCAGTACAGTGGGGAAGGAGTGTGGGTGTACACATCTCCACTCTTTTCCTGGCATGCCAGCATTTAGTCATGTGGGGGAACAATTCCCTTCTATTGTGTGCTTCAAATATACTTTAAAGCCCTATTTGGATCATGCATAGAGGGTTGGTTTGGTTAATCCACCTGCCATGTGATTAGGCAACAGCACACTGGCATGCCAGGTGGAGGGAAAGACACATTCACCCATGCTCTACCTCACATATTGAATTAGGCCAGTTTAGTGTATCATCCAAACCAGTCTATGATCACTTCAAGTTATTAGACCTCTGGTACCATAACTAAGTTACCATGGAATAATCATAACTCCAAATGCTTCCTCTAGAATAAGTAATTTGAAGAATATGAAGAATATTTTCTGCTCCTTTATTGCATCATTGTGTCTGAGGGAGTTGGGTGTAGGAGGCATTGCTTTGCAATGCTTCCGCTCCTATCTCTCGGACAGATTCCAGATGGTGTCGCTTGGAGACTGTTGCTCTTCAAAACTTGAGCTTTTATATGGGGTCCCTCAGGGTTCCGTATTGTCTCCAATGCTTTTTAACATCTACATGAAACTGCTGGGAGAGATCATCCGGGGCTTTGGTGCTGGGTGCTATCAGTACGCTGATGACACCCAAATCTATTTATTCATGTCAACTTCATCAGGACAAGGCATATACTTCCTGAATGCCTGCCTGGAGGCGGTAATGGGCTGGATGAGGGATAACAAACTGAGACTGAATCCAGACAAGACAGAAGTACTTGTTGTGCAGGGTCATTACTCGGGAAACGATATTGATCTGCCTGTTCTGGATGGGGTCACACTTCCTCGGAAGGAACAGGTAGGCAGTCTGGGAGTGCTTCTGGATTCACGCCTCTCCCTGGTTTCTCAGGTTGAGGCAGTGGCTAGAAGTGCTTTTTATCAGCTTTGGTTGATACACCAGCTGCGTCCATTTCTTGAGATTGATGACCTCAAAACAGTAGTACATTTGCTGGTAACCTCCAGACTTGATTACTGTGGGGATGCCTTTGTATGTAGTCTGGAAACTACAATAAGTACAGAACGTGGCGGCTAGGTTGGTCTCCGGGTCATCTCGAAGAGACCATATTACTCCTATATTACAGGAGTTACACTGGCTGCCAATAGGATTCCAGGCAAAATACAAAGTGCTGGTTATAATCTAAAAAGCCCTAAACAGCTTAGGCCCACGGTATTTAAGAGAGCATCTTCTTCTGTCCACTGCATTCATCAGGGGAGGCCCATCTGTGGCTACCTTCAAGTTGTTTGGTGGCCACTCAGGGACAGGCCTTCTCAGTTGTTGCTCCGAGACTTTGGAATGCACTTCCCGTTGACATAAGACTCTCCCCATCTCTAGTGGTTTTTAAAAGAGCTTTGAAGACTCATCTTTTTAACCAGACCTTTTAACTTTTGTAATTTTAAATACTGTAAATTGTTTTTGTTTTTAGGCAGCTTTTTGGCATTTTAATTGATTTTAATGTTTTGTGCTTTTGTATTGTTTTATTATTGTGAACCGCCCCGAGACTTGGGTTTGGGGTGGTATAGAAATGTATAAAATAAATCTCTTGTTTACACAGTCAGACAGGTTTTATTGACTGGTTTGTATTATCCAGACATCGAGTCCTTCCCAAGGACCTGGCATGCCAGAATTTTATTGTCAATTGTTATAGATATCGTCGCAGAATATAGGCTGTTCCCAGTAAAGCTGCTTTTTGTAATTGGCTGATGGTGATTTCTGTGGCCCCTATGGTGTTGAGGTGCTCTTCAAGGTCTTTTGGAACTGCACCCAGGGCTCCAATTACCACTGGGATTATTTTGGTCTTTTTCTGCCACAGCCTTTCAATTTCAATCTGTAGATCTTTGTATTTGGTGATTTTTTTCTTTTTCTTCTATTCTGCTATCCCCTGGTATTGCTATGTCGATTATTTTAACTTGTTTTTCTTTCTTCTCGACTACAGTTATATCTGGTGTATTGTGTGGCAGATGTTTGTCTGTTTGTAGTCGGAAGTCCCATAATATTTTTGCATCTTCATTTTCTTCAACTTTTTCAATTTTATGGTCCCACCAATGTTTGGCTACAGGTAGCTTGTATTTTTTGCAGATGTTCCAGTGTATCATCCCTGCTACTTTGTCATGCCTTTGTTTGTAGTCAGTCTGTGCAATCATTTTACAACAGCTGATTAGGTGGTCCACGGTTTCATCTGCTTCTTTACAAAGGCGGCACTTGCTGTTTGTGGTGAATTTTTCGACATTTGCTCTTATTGCATTTGTTCTAAGTGCCTGTTCTTGTGCAGCCAGGATTAAACCCTCTGTTTCTTTCTTCAAGTTGCCATTCTTAAGCCATTGCCAGGTCTTGGTGATGTCTGATTTTCCACTTATATTGTGCAAATATTGACCATGTAGTGGTTTATTTTTCCATTTTTCTGCTCGGTTCTTGACTTGTTCTTTCTTGTAGGCCTGCTTTCTTTCATTGGTGTTGAATAGTTTCGCGTTATTGACCATTTGAAGTGCATCTTCTTCACTGTCCTTGATATATTCTTCAAGGCCTCTTTTCTCCTCCTCTACTGTTTGATGGACTTGCAGCATTCCTCTTCCACCTGAGCTGCAAGGGAGGTATAGCATATCGACATCACTGCGGGGCTGCAGAGCATGACTGATGGTCATGATTTTCCTGGTCTTACGATCTAGTGTCTCTAGCTCTGCCTGGGTCCAGTCTATTATTCCTGCAGTGTATCTGATAACAGGCATAGCCCAGGTGTTTATGGCTTGTATGGTGTTCCTGCCATTGAGTTTGGACTTTAGGATTTTTCTAACTCTCCTGATGTATTCACTTCCCATTTTTCTTTTAACTTCAGTGTGTGCGATGTTATCCGCCTGGAGAATGCCCAAGAATTTGTAAAGTTCTTTCTCTTCCAGGTTCTTGATCTTGTTTCCATTGGGCAGTTCTATTCCTTCTGTTTTTCTTATTTTCCCTCTGTTCATTATTAATACAGCACACTAGTCTAGTCCAAACTTCATTGCTATATTGCTACTGAATATACGGACAGTGTTTAGCAGTGATTCAATTTCTGACTGGGACATTCCATACAACTTCAGATCGTCCATGTACAGCAGATGGTTGATTTGACTTGATGTTTTAGATGTTTGGTATCCAAGGCCTGTTTTGTTTAGTATTTGTGAAAGTGGGGTCTTGGCGATTGCAAACAACAGAGGAGATAGTGAGTCCCCTTGGAAAATGCCTCTTCTAATGCTAACCTGTCCAAGTGTCTCGCCATTGATTGTTAACTGTGTACTCCACATGCTCATTGCTTTTTTAAATAAATATCTGAATGTTTTTGCTGACACCAGTTGTTTCTAAACATTTTAGTATCCATGTGTGAGGCAATGAATCGAAGGCTTTCTTGTAGTCAATCCATGCAACACTTAGATTTGTTTTTCTTCTCTTGCAATTTTCTAAAATCATTTTGTCAATCAGCAGCTGGTCTTTTGTGCCTCTGGTGTTCGGGCAATTTCCTTTCTGTTCAACTGGAAGTTGTTTGTTAGTTAATAAGTGTTGCATCACTTCATCTGCTATTATTCCAGTTAATAATTTGAACATGGTTGGCAGGCAGGTTATCGGTCTATAATTACTTGGAAGTGCACCTTTTGCTGTGTCTTTCATGATGAGATGAGTTTTCCCAGTTGTTAGCCATTTTCAGTATCACCTCCTTGCAAAATGTGATTGAACTCTTTTGATAGTTGTTTATGAAGGCTTGTTAGTTGTTTAAGCCAAAAGCCATGCAGTTCATCGTTGCCTGGAGCAGTCCAATTTTTAATTTTCTTTGCTCTTTCACTTATTAATTCTGGTGTTGTTATTAGATCTTGCATTTGTTGGTTACATTTTTTGACCTCTTTCATCCAGCCTGCTTTTTTATTATAATCTATTGGATTGTCCCATAATTTCACCCAGAATTGCACTGTTTCTTCTTTATTTGGTGTTTCTACGTTTCTTGCAGTTTCTCCTTCTATGCTTTGGTAGAAACGTCTCTGATTCGACTGGAATTGGAGATTCTGCCTGTGTTGTGTAGTTCTGGCTTCATATCTGCTAATCTTCTTTGACACTGCTGTTATTTGCTGCTTTATTATTTCCAGGACTTCTCTAATTTTCCTTGAATCTAGGTGGTATTTTTGGATCAGATACTGTTTGGTGTTTTCATTCTTCAGCTTCTTGTCTTTCATATCTTTCAATTTACTAGCATCTGATCTAAGCATGGAGATTTTATTTTATAATCTAATCTTCCATTTAGGTGATGTACTGCTTTCTTTTTTTACAGGTCCACTGATCTTATATCCGAGCTCTTGTGTTGTTATTGTTGCTGCACTGTACATTAGTTGGTTTGTTTCTTGCAAATTATTGGTTGTTATTTCTGCAAGTGCAGCATTGACATCTTTTAATGCCTGAGCAAGTTGTTTTTTGGCAACTGTTTTTAGAGCTGGAAGTGGAACCCTGTTGGCTGTTTGGTTCATGTGCTCAGTTATTTTTTGCTTTAGTTCTTGTTGCTTTTCTGTTAAATGGCATTTGGGTTTTTGAGGTGAAGGCAAAGGGGAGGTTGCCTGGTTTTGATTTTGAAACAGTTCAGCAACAGTGGCATCCTCTATTTCCAACACCTCCTCCACCTGCGCCTGAGCAACTGCTTCAGTTGGTGGTAATTCTTTTTCCATGTCTTGAACCTGTGTTGCTCTTTGCAGTTCTTCCAGCTCAACTCCTGTGAATACTTTATTTCTTATTATGAATCTTCTCTGGTCTGCTAGCCTTTGTTCTGTTATTTCTGTATCTGGATGCTTCTCTTTCCAAATTTGGTACATTCTTTTTCAATAACCTTTTCTATTTGGACTAGACTTGTAATAGCAGATCATTATTTCATTCTTGGCATTTTTTGTATATTTTTTTCGGTTAAGCGACGTTTCTTCCAGTAACCTTGCAGTCTCCAGCCCTAGTTGCTCAACTGAAGATCCTGAGTCCTGTTGCCCACTTGCCACCAGATGTTCAGGGACTATAGCACCTGGCACGGTCCTTGTTGACCCGGGCGACGACTGATCCGGTATAGATTTATTAAAGTTACTTCTCACCATATTGTTGATGGGAGATGCACTCTTTGTCTGGCTCCTCTGGTGAGACCTGTCCAGTATGGTTGGACCTCTGGCATAGCTCTCACCTTCCTCGGAGCACGCAAGCCCCACAACCATGCCAAGGTAGTGCCTCACTGGGGGATTATTATTAATAATAATAATAATAATAATAATAATTCGATTTCTATACCGCCCTTCCGAAAATGGCTCAGGGCGGTTTACACAGAGAAATAATATATAAATAAGATGGATCCCTGTCCCCAAAGGGCTCACAATCTAAAAAGAAATATAAGATAGACACCAGCAACAGTCACTGGAGGTACTGTGCTGGGGTGTATAGGGCCAGTTACTCTACCCCTGCTAAATAAAGATAATCACCACATTAAAAAGGTGCCTCTTTGCCAAGTTAGTCTCATTGAATCCCCACATTAGGTTGCCTCTATAAGGCCTATCAGTACCTGAAAATCATGCTCAACCTTTAAAAGGCCGAATTTTCTATGAACATTTTTTTTTACACAAAGCCCAGATAATATTAATGCTTGCGTTTTGTTCATCCTATTGTCTTTCTTTCACCACAGAGGAATTTACTTGTGCTGTAAATCATCCATTAATGCTGCTGTTTCTGTGTACAGTTCTTATCTCAATGAATTTTTAATGAACAATTGAATGGAGGAATAAATTATCAGTTTTCCACCAAAACCACCACTGTCTGACAGTTTCTAATTGAACATAATGATTTTATTAGTGTATTTGACTAGAATTTAATCAAGGCTTGTTATTGTTAAAATAATTTCCTGTCTTTGATGGTTCTGCCTTTCCTTTTATTCTCCATATCCCTGAAGGAGGGGAACAAATGAAAAAAATTGGACTTACCTTCGTATGTGGCATTCAGTGGCTTATTCCTTCAAAGAATGAATATGACACATCATTTTAGCTTGAGAGAGAGAGATGAGTAGAATTTCTGTACAATGTAAAACAATGGAAACACTTCCAATGTTCATAAGATCATTTATCTTGTAGAGAAGCTTTAGAAAGCTGCATTCTAAAAATCCCTTCAATATTTTAAATAACTATTGTTGGGCCTTCCCGCTGGTAGGCCCGAGTACTCTGTAAGTTGGGGGTCCAAGAAAACAGAGGCAATACAGCCCTGGATACAGGCAAAGCCAGATGGGACCCTACACAGTTGCCACAGAGAGCCAGGACACACAGGAACCCACAGACCGTGGATGGGCCAGCATGGCCCAAAAGGATGCCTCCTGGTGGCAAAGAGAAGGCAGAGCCTCAAGAGCCAGCAAGACAGGCAACAGCTGAAGGAGGGAGGATGCAGGCAGCTACATTGGAGAGGGCTGAGTCAGGAAAGGGTAGTTGAGATTGCCCTGGTTGCAGGGCTTCATTTAAGACTTGGATGGCCAGGGATGAGGAGGTCGGGAGAGATGGGAGTGATTTGGACCTAGACTCTCCTGGTGAGGAGCAGTCTTACCCCTTTCCTTAACAACTGGTAGAGGAATAGGGTGACAATTAACCCACTCACCAGCACTTCTGAGGTCACTTCCACAGCCCATGAACAGGATTCAGAGGAAGGGAGGCAGTTGGATACTGTGATCCCAAGCCAGTGCATGACAACTATCTTATAAAAACAAACAAACAAAACACCACCACCACCACAACAACAACTTGTATTTTTAAAAAACAGCCTTGCTGGATAAGACCAAAGTCTACCTAGTCCAGTACTTTGTCTCCAACAATGGTTGGCCAGACACTTTCATAAAGCTCCAAAACAGGGCATAATAGTGGGAGCTGTTCTCTCTTGATTGATTGTCTCCAGTATCTGCAAATTATGGAAGATTCTCTCTAAGGCTCCTTTCTTAGTTATCACAGCTCATTGACCTACTATCAATGGGGTTTTTAAAAATGGTTTAAGAACGGCAAATATGCTACTGTACATTCATGTGTGGTTGTAGGCAACCAGCCCTGAACCACATAGATTCATCAGACAATTGGAGACATTTTCTTGCAATTTAGAATCATAGTGGCCAACACAGTACCATCATGAAGTGTGAAATAGATATTTCCATGAGGGAGGTCATGTCATACTTCTGAAAACCCTTTCAACCTATCTTCCTCCATTTTAACCTATGAGCAGTTTTCTCTTTCTCCCAGCTCTATAATGCCTTCCCTGCTACTGTACTACAAATATTAGCACACCACTTTTCAACACAGTTCTCTTCCTTATGATGCATGGCAATCTTTATAAAGGGTCCCATTTGGTCTTCACTCCTTCTCTGCTTGGACTCAGCAAATAAAAGTCATCATCAGGGGAGGAGCCAAGATGGTGACAAGTTAACGGTTTTGATACACTTCTCTCCCACTAACATTGCATTTCTGCCTGGCTTAAATTTATTGACCTTTAAAACTTTGATCTAAATTTCTAGAAACTTTTAACTGTTGGGCTTTTATTTGAATGCCTTTTTGCTCTTATCTGGATTGTTGATTTTGGTATTTGGTAAGCAAGCTGGCTGGACATTACCTCCACAGGAAGAGATGTTTTGACCATTAACTGCTGGAGCCTGCTGAAATCTGGATTAACCTTAATTGGGGAAGATGGGCAATAATTCTCAAATCAAAGATCTTTGTCAGAAACAAAGATCTTTGCTGGAATCACAGAATGCCTCAAAGCTGTGAAGCAGTTAAAAATAGATTAGCTTTTGCAACACAAAGAGTCTGTGAGTATATTAAATTCTTTTCCCACTGTGAATAGATATGAAGTGCTGGAACCGAAGAGACTCTCTATTATAGTGGCTTTGCCTGTTATCACTGGGAGGAGCCTTATGAATGGATGAAGTTGAGGCTATGACCCCGCTCTTATGGGTGGAGACCAAGGGATGCCCCATGCCCTTGACATCCTTTCATATTTTGTGGCAAAGTATACTCTTTTCATGGCTCAGAAAGTGATAACTTGACTAGAGAAGTTGAACATCCTCGGCCAAAAGGTGGATCAATTAAACGAGTTATTTGAGGCATATGTGCAAAAATCTGTAAATAATATTCAGCCTTGGCATGGCACCAGAGATCTGCACTTTGTAATGATGAGAGAAAATGTAGGCCAAATGTAAATAAGGCATATAATGTCACAAATCCAGTGCTGAAGAGATCACACAATATGAGGGCTGATAACACTTGTGTTATGTAGACCTTACAAACTACACAGATTATGCTACAAATAGCTATGAAACATGTAAATAGAGAGAGTTGGGATAGCAAGTGATCAGTGAGTGATCCACTCACTAAAGCAATACAAAAGATCAGGAAAAACTGCAATATGGTCCTAGGTTAATAATATATGACTACAAAAATAATAATATAAATGAGTATTTTCATATAAAGGTCAATAATGCTGCATAAAATTGTTTAAAATTTAATAAGGATTGTTTTAAAAAGTCATTATACATCAGAAGTCCTCATAGGTAATTAGGTAATTAGTTCAAATATTCTAAAAGTCCTCAGACATACGTTGTCTAGATCAGGTAGTCTTGTGATTTCTAGTGATATTGAGTCCTTGTGAATCTTTTATAAAGTCAGATACAGTGAGGGAAATAAGTATTTGATCCCCTGCTGATTTTGTCCGTTTGCCCTCTGACACAGAAATGACCAGGCTATAATTGGAATGGTAGGTTTATTGTAGCTGTGAGAGACAGAATAACAACAAACCAACCCTCAAAAGCCCAGTGCCCAAAAGTCAGCGATGGATTTGCATTGTAGTGAGGGAAATAAGTATTCGATCCCCTATCAACCAGCAAGATTTCAGGCTCCCAGGTGTCTTTTCACTATATGCAGGTAACGAGCTGAGATGAGGAACACCCTCTGTAAGGGAGTGCTCCTAATCCCAGCTTGTTACAGTACCTGTATAAAAGACACCTGTCCATAGAAGCAAGCAATCACTCAGCTTCCAAACTCACCACCATGCCCAAGACCAAAGAGCTGTCGAAGGATGTCAGGGACAAGGTTGTAGACCTGTACAAGGCTGGACTGGGCTACAAGACTATCGCCAAGCAGCTTGGTGAGAAGGTGACTACAGTTGGCACGATAACTCGCAAATGGAAGAAACACAAAATAACTGTCAATCTCCCTCGGTCTGGGGCTCCATGCAAGATCTCACCTCGTGGAGTTGCAATGATCAGGAGAACGGTGACAAAGCAGCCCAGAACTACACGGGGGGAACTTGTCAATGATCTCAGGGCAGCTGGAACCATAGCCACCAAGAAAACAATTGGTAACACACTATGCCGTGAAGGACTGAAATCTTGCAGTGCCCGCAAGGTCCCCCTGCTCAAGGCAGCACATGTACAGGCCCGTCTGCAGTTTGCCAATGCACATCTGAATGATCCAGAGGAGAACTGGGCGAAAGTGTTGTGGTCAGATGAGACAAAAATCGAGCTCTTTGGCATCAACTCAACTCGACGTGTGTGGAGGAGGAGGAATGCTGCCTATGAGCTAAAGAACACCATCCCCACCGTCAAACATGGAGGTGGACGCATTATGCTTTGGGGGTGTTTTTCTGCTAAGGGGACAGGACACCTTCACCGCATCGAAGGGACGATGGACGGGACCATGTACCGTCAGATCGTGGGTGAGCACCTCCTTCCCTCAGCCAGGGCATTGAGAATGGGTCGTGGATGGGTATTCCAGCATGACAATGACCCAAAACACACAGCCAAGGCAACAAAGGAGTGGCTCAAGAAGAAGCACATGAAGGTCCTGGAGTGGCCCAGCCAGTCTCCAGACCTTAATCCCATAGAAAATCTGTGGAGGGAGCTGAAGGTTCGGGTTGCCAAACATCAGCCTCGAAACCTTTCTGACTTGGAGAGGATCTGCAAAGAGGAGTGGGACAACATCCCTCCTGGGTTGTGTGCAAACCTGGTGGCCAACTACAAGAAACGTCTGACCTCTGTGATTGCCAACAAGGGTTTTGCCACCAAGTACTAAGACATCTTTTGTGAAGGGATCGAATACTTATTTCCCTCACTACAATGCAAATCCATCACTGACTTTTGGGCACTGGGCTTTTGAGGGTTTGTTTGTTGTTATTCTGTCTGTCACAGCTACAATAAACCTACCATTCCAATTATAGCCTGGTCATTTCTGTGTCAGAGGGCAAACGGACAAAATCAGCAGGGGATCAAATACTTATTTCCCTCACTGTACGTTCCCACTCATAGTCTTCCTCAATGATTTTCCAAGTATTTTTCTCACCTCCAGACTCCTTTTGATCCAAATAATTTTTCATATTTCAACATAAGAACATAAGAACAGCCCTGCTGGATCAGGCCCAAGGCCCATCTAGTCTGGCATCCTTTTTCATACAGTGGCCCACCAGATGCCACAGGCAAGAGTTGAGGGCATGCTCTCTCTCCTGCTGTTACTCCCCTGCATCTGGTACTTCCAAGGTCCCTTTTGTCACTGGCATTTCCAAGGTATTGGAACTGGTATTTCCAAGGTCCCCTTCTCACTAAGTGGCATATGTTTTTTTCTATATAGTGTTGTTGCCCTTATAAAAGTTAAAAAATCAAAGCCGCTTATCCAAATACAGTGGCTTGAGGTTCAAACATCTTATATAGACTTTACAGTTTGTGTATCGTATCCACTCACTGAGCCAACTGATATGATGCCAATATTACCATATTGACCTGTCTGCAATGGAGGGGCTTACGGGTTCACAACCACAGAAAATAGCACTGCTCACATGTAAACAACCAGTGATTCCACTTGTGCTATTTAAAACAAAACTCTCCTGACCAGCTTTCAAATAGTTCTAACCTGTGTGTTTTGTGATATTCAATTATGGCCACTGCTGCCTCAAGTCCTGATTGATCTACTGTAAGTGAATACTGTCCATTGGATTTTTATAAGGATATTGAAACTTTAGAGTTTCCTGTGGCAGATTCTAATGGATTGACCCAGGAGGAGTCTGATTCCCATTTAAACAATAGTCCTGCCTCCCCAATATCAGTGCAAGATTCGCAGTTGGCAGCAGACTATTAAATTTATCATTGGTTCAGGAATTTCCGAGAACCCCTTGAGATTAGAGTTGGTGGAGGCTCACTCTAGCAGCAAGATCAATGGCATCACTACACTCATTGATGATAATCTGAAGGCCATGCCTGGGGGAACTTCCACATCTGGGCCTGCTGACTGACATAATATGAACCAGTGCAATGTTACTGTGTTGTCATGGAACACTGCCAGTTTGAATTATATTTTGAAGTTTGATATTCTTCTGCTACATGAGACGTGGTCAACATCAGATATAGAACTACAGAGGTACGTGTGTGAGCATGGAAAGATATTTCCCTTAAGGGGTAGAGCCACACTAGGAAGAGCATCTAGGTTCCAAGTCCCCACCCACCCAATCCCAGCATCTCCAAGATAGGTCTGAGAGAGATTCCTGCTTGCAGCCTTGGAGAAGCCACTGCCAATCTGTGTAGACAATACTGAGCTAGATGGACCTATGGTCTGATTCAATATATGACAGCTTCCTATATTCCTATGTAGATTGTTTTGTGTCTTTTGTGCTAAATGCTGTACCTGGACTAAAACAGGAAGAGCAAGCGGGGGTGGGGGTGGGGGTGGTCTTGGATTATTATTAACCAGGTTATGGGCTGAGGGTGTTAAGCTTGATTCTTACTTGCATCTTGCAGCAGCCTTAGCTATTTATTGTTGCAGCCTGTTAATTATTAATGTTTATTCCCACCCACCCAAAGATTGCGGTCTCATATTAAGGAGTTTTGGACTGGGTCCAAGACTTATATTAGACTGCTAGCAGCCTTCCATGAATCCCCTGCTATCATTTGCAGATATTTCAATACCAGGTTGGGCCCCAACAATGCCTCCCTTTATGCAGCACATCATAGCTGTTCTCCTGAGATTGACTGTTCTTCTCCCTTGCAGACACACCAGTCCAAAGATAATGAGGTGGTTCCCACAATTAGTGGGAACCGCCTCGGCAGGGTTAGCGGGTAGAGCGGGCTTAGCCCACTCTCCCCACAGACGACCCAGCAGTCTGCTCTGGGTGGCTGAACCGGCCGCCCACACGACTGCCAGCTCCATTACAGAGCTGGCAGGGGCTGCGGGGATTGGGGGCCACATGGCTCCCGGAAACTCCAGCATGCCCTGTGCAAGTGAGTAGGGCATGCTGGAGAGACCCCACGAGCCGGGAGGCTGCTTTTAAGCTTTCTGGTTGTGGGTCTACTCACGAGTTGCCACGCCGCAGAGCCATGCCGCGGCAACTCACAATCGTACAGCCCGGGTTAGCGGAGCGCTCACTCCACTAACCTGGGCTTAGGGGAGGGTTATTTAAGCTGGTGACCCGCTTAATTTAAGCGGGTTCTCATGATGGGAGAAAATCGGGCTAGCAGAGGCTAGCCTGATTTTCTCCCATCATGTGACTAGCCTCCCTGTATGTAAGTTTGCTGGTTTTTATCTAGCCTCAACAATGTATGAAATGGACTTCAATATGAAGGAGGAACAGGCCATGTTTAGAGCAGGCTGGTCCACCTTGGATCAGAGGCTGGTACTGCAGCACCTGGCTGAGAAATATTGAAGTAGCTCCACGTCATCCCTTTATGCAATTTTCATTTACTTTAAAGCAGCATTGATTCAATCTCCTGGGATCGGCTCCAGAGCAAGTCAGGCTTTCTCCATTGATTGGCAGTTGCTACTACTTATTTGTATGCTTCACAAGAACACCACATGAAGGATAAGATGTAACCCACAAGGCCAGCTGTCTGATGCTGTAATAATGTGTGTGTGTGTGTGTGTGTGTGTGTGTGTGCACGTGAGAAACAGGTGTGCCTCCTTGCTCCCCCTTTGTTTAATTTCTATATAAATTCCTTGCTAAATTGCCTTGATAATCCTAATTTCCATCCCCATATACTAGGTAACAAACCCTTATCAATTTTATTGTATACTGATGATGCAATTATTTTTTCGTGAACACCCACTGGATGATGAGAGGCCTATGGGTCTTGGCCCACTATTGCAAAGAACTCTTGAACATAAATTTCCACAAGATCAAGATTTTGGTGTTTGCCAAAAGGCAGAATAGGCATAAGTGACAGATTAGTGGGAATCCAGTACAGCACGTGATGAGCTACAATAGGCCCATTTTGAGCAGGTAACAGCAAATGCCCAATGGAGCGCCTTTGCTATCCTCAATTTTTTTCATTTTAGATGTGGTCATTTCATTCTACCTGCCAGTAAAGTGTTTGAGGCTAAGGCCCTAACTCAGCTGCTATATGATGCTCAGCTCTGTACATATCACAATTCTACTCCATTGAAAGTGACGCAAACTAAATTTCTACAGGCTGTGTTCTCAGTGGCAAAGGGTTACTTAATGCTATACTGCAATTAGAAGCAGGCCTGATGAAGGGAGAGGCCAGTGCCTGGCTTCTTCTTTTTAATTTCTGGTTAAAATTAATATTCTTCCCAGCTGGCCTGGCACCACTCATAGTGATTGACTGTTTTCAATCTACTTGAATCAGACTTTTGCAGGATAAACTTGCACATACAAGTTTTCTCCTAATTTCTTAATCTTCTTGTGATATGATATTGCTAAACAAATTCTTAAGCAACATAGCCAAGATAGTGAACAACAGAAGGATTTGAACTTGGCCACTAGTAGTAACAGCCCTGGTGGGTTCTCAAACTATCTTAAGCCAGTCAATTATCTTACTAGTCTTATACTTCCTTTCTTGAAGATCTGCAACTCTTTCAATAGTATGGGTTCAGAAAAAACTGCCCCCAATCAGAAGCTAGGTAGGTGAAAGAGTTCCTTGCATACCTGCCTCTTCCTCTTCTTTGCCTGGAAGCTTCCTCCATGCAAAGCACTTCACTAAGGGGTGCATCGGAGGGTCCTTAAGCAGTACAAGCATTGATCGTTTGTAGCACTAACAATCCCCCAAACCAACTGCCTTCCCCTCAGAAGCAAGACAGGCTTTGTCCTTAAAACCTCTCTGATCTCTTGGTTTTCCTATGGCATCCCATGGCCACAACAACAGAATCTCCCACATGCCAGCATACACACCCATTGTGAATTTATCAGTACTATTAACAGAAGCATGCATCATGCACGTAAAGGAAGATTGTCTTTCTTTAATTAATTGAACAAGAACAAGGGGAGCACAGGTTGGGTTAATGTGGTAGTGTTCCTGCATTAGTTTCAATTGAACTTGCATTGAGCATCTGAGTCTTTTGCACATTAAAAGTGCTTTTGCACTTTAAAAGTGGAGCGTTCATTCATCACCCTGCAGCTGTCTTTCCTGCTGTTGGAGTGGGGGGAAAAGCTCCCAGGTATATCTGCAGAAAACTTATTGTCTGTGTTTCTTTACTGTTGCTCTGACTCACTGTGCTGATACAGGGGCAGCCGCTGAGTGTGTACAGAAATCTGTTTGTTTATGCTTGTGTGTCAGGTTTAATGTCTTCTTAACACAAACACTGAAATTATAATGTTTGAGGATTCTCTCCTCCTGTCTACATCTTTTCCTCCCAGCCTTTTCTTGCTCAGGAACACATCAGGTCCAAAGCAAGCAGGGGAAAGCAGGCTTATTCCAATCTGGCTCTGTCCCTTTAAATTCAGTAACTCTAAGAATGCAGCATCCCTGTTGCCAAGCAATGGCAGGAGAAGTGAAGTGATGGCAGAAGCAGAGTGTTCACTCTGAGAAATAGCCAACGAGACTAGGGGTGTGCGAGTTTGAGCCGGGCTCGACATCGAACCTGCTTGGCTCGACAGGTTTGGGGACAAACTGGACCAGCCTCAGCCAGTCTGAGTTTGAACCCAAACAGGCCTGGTTTCAACCGAACTGGTTTGGAGCCCTACTGGTAAAGGGGAATCCGGTGAGGATTCCCCTTTACCAGTGAAGAGGCAGGAGTGCTTCCCTAAGCCTAGAGGGGGAGGGAGGAAGGGAGGGAGTCATCTAGTACCTACAAGTACTAGCAGCAGCAGTGGCCAAAGGGGGAGTGGCAGGGCAGTGGCTCCCCCCCCCCCGCAACCATAATGGCCTCCACCAGAGCAGCCAGGGTCTTCTCCGGCCCAGTTTGTGCCTCTGCACACAAATGGAAGCCATTTTAGTGACCTCTGTGTATGTGTGGAGGTCACTAAAATGTCCTCCACATGTGCACAGAGGGCTGAACTAGGCCAGAGAAGGTCCAGACCAGGAGAGGCTGCCGCCACTGGTACTGGTAAGTACTAAATGTCTTTCCTCCCACCCCCTCTAGGCTTAGGGAAGCCCCCCTGCTCCCTTACTGGTAAAGGGGAATCCTCACTGGAGGATTTAAGGAGGTTTGCTGCTGGAAGCCGTGCAGCTCCTGTTGCAGCACACAACCTCCCCAAACCAGGCTGGGCTCCCTTAGCCTGCTTATGGGAGGTCGTGAGAATAGCCTCATTGTCTACACAGACCAGCAGTGGCTTCTCCAAGGTTGCAGGCAGGAGTCTCTCTCTCGGCCCTATCTTGGAAATGCCAGAAAGGGAACTTAATATTTTGTTTTTAATTTGCAGGCACCACATTACACCAGTGCTCTGGTGGGAATATTCTTACTCTTCACCTAAGGCCCTGAGCAGTATCACTTAACTGGAAGTGACAATGATGTCTGGAGGGAGAAAAATTGTCCTTTTCCCCCTTCAGTTTCCCTTCTATGTTTTCCTCCCTCTTCCCCCCACAACCCGCTTTCCCACCAAAGCTTACAGACTATTTCAGTCCAGTAATCTGGTGGCCTGAGACTGAGACCTAGTCCAGTGAATTACCTGGAACTGTCTGTGTTCAAGACTCACAGTTGTTGTTTTTTCAGACATAGAAGAGAATACAGGCATACAAAACCAGCCTCTTTGATTGGAAGTCAGTATGATGTCTCTGGATTGGTCAGACCGGGTAAAATCCTTCAACATTTCACCAATTAACATAGGGACATGCCTGTGAATGTAAATGGGGCATGGCCAAGCAAGCTGGGCAACATGCCACAAATGGAAAGCTGGTAATAGCATATATTATTTTGGATATGCTGAGCAGATGAGTCAAGTTCATACAACATTTCACATATGTGAATAGGGATGTACTTGTCATAACCAATCATACTACCAAGGATGAGTGTCCAAGCCCTCCACCCTCTATTACACATTGCTAGATTCCACCCACTATATGCTGTGCTCCGAATAGTGCCTTATTGTGCACCCATGTAAATGCAGGTTCATTAGAGACACAATGCATACAGCTATCCACTTGGAGATGTCGTTTCTTGCAGTCCTGAGGAAGAAGCTGAATCCTAAAAAATGTCAACTCTCTTTGGTGCAAAATATTCAAAGCAACCCCAGGAGGCAAAATAGGACAAAATCATGACAATGATTTACCAGGGATAGTTTAAAAAAAAAAGTGCCTGTCTCTGGTAAATAGAGAGAACTGAAGCCTATGCTAGGATCTTAGCTGTTAGTATGTCTGGTCAGGGTATGATGATGATGATAATGATGATGATGATCACATTTATATCCCGCTCTTCCTCCAAGGAGCCCATAGCGGTGTACTACATACTTGAGTTTCTCTTTCACCACAACCCTGTGAAGTAGGTTAGGCTGAGAGAGAAGTGACTGGCCCAGAGTCACCCAGCTAGTTTCATGGCTGAATGGGGATTTGAACGCAGGTCTCCCCTGTCCTAGTCCAGAACTCTAACCACTACACCACGCTGGTATGCTAGGAGAAGTCCTGGAAATTTTACAGACAGGGCTCCCCACCCCCCGAATCCAATCCTGATTGGAGTGTGCCATATTCACTGGATTTAATCCAACCTCCCTGTGGGCTATCAGGGACCAAGACAGACAGGACTTTGATTCTCCCTGAATGGAAGATGCGAATTCTGGCTTTGCCTGAGTTATGTCCAGGGTAAAACAAATCCTCTATTCCCAGCAGCTTTTTTTTTTGGGGGGGGGGGGGACTCCGGGGCTTCTGCTTTTTCCAAAGGTGTTGATGGAGCTGCTGATGGCTATGCGAAGGAGGTGCTTACGGCTATGCGAATGGTCCACCGAATCCCTCAAATTAAAATGCCTCGAATCTGCTTCACAGCAGATTCGCTCTTCAGATACCCCGAGGTGTAGAGCCATGTTTGAAAAACCTCCTGGTGGCACTTCAGGCACTAGTTTATCCAGCCTAGGACTCCAGTTCCCAGCAACTGACTTCAGCAGATACAAGCTGGAGAAAATACCCTCCCAGCCAAGGGTCAGGTGACCTGATCCTGACCTCATCTTGACAATAGCAGAGGAATAACTAAAATAATGTTTTGGCAGGAAAAGCTATTGTAGGATTATGTCCTTCATCCTTATTAAAGCAAAACAGAAACAATTCCCATTCATAGTTCTTTCTAGAATACATTACCCTGGCACTCTTGAGTAGGTTCCAATCTTTTTTTCTTTTCTTTTTTCTTTTTTTTTGGCAATTGCTTATAGATTCTATAACATCTGCTTAAGAGGATGCTCCTGAGTCAGCCAGGGAGAAATGGCTACATACATATTTAGCCTATTCTCTGTGCATTCAATTAACAAAAAATCATTTGTAACCATTTTCAAACACTATTTTTAGAAACATTCTTTTGCTAATCTACCATCTGTGATGATTTTATTCCCCCCACTCCTGTAAACACTTCTGAGAAATAATTAGAGTGTTAAGAGTCGGGGGGGGTGGAATCTGCCTGGTGAGCAAACTCGCTCCTCCCCCCACCTCAGCTGTCCCATGTAATCCAGACAAGTGTTGCCAGCCAAAGGCGGCTTAATTAAAATTAATGCAGATTTAGCAGCAAGGAGCACAGTGAAGATGGAATCACTGAAACAAACACTGGGTCATTTTCTTTGTTTTCTCCCCCACCCCACCCCACCCCAAAAGAGAGCAGGAGAACATTTTTGATAGCAGAGGCAATTAATATTGTGTTGAAGAGAAGAAAAGGCTTGAGTGAGAAAAAAGTTTCAATGAACAAATGAAAAATTCACAGTTCTGGAATAATTTAAATATTATTGCTTAACCTCTCCTTTGATCTTTACCTGCAATAGGAAAGGCTTGTCAATAGCTATTAGACATGAACAGAGGCAGTATACAGATGCTGAGGCCGTATTCACGTGTAACGTTAAACCATAGGTTGACGTACCAACAGTTTCAATTTCAAACTGTAACTCACATCACAGATGTTCATTCAATAGTGGTCTGGCAACATGTGGTTCCAGGAGAGGGGAGCCCCTCCCTCTTCCTGGTCCAATGAGGCCACATCCCAGCAAGCTCCATAGTTCTTGCATGACCAGACTGTGGGCAAAGGGTCAGCATGTCACCAGAGTGGCCGCCATTGCCCATGTTCTTAAAGGAGCATGCCGAGCACTATCGTGCATTTTCTGAATGGTCTGCCCTTCCTTGGCATGGAAATGGCATTTAAATCCCTTTAAATGCCATGTCATACCAGTGATTGCACTTCCGCCCTCCTAGGAGCCCCGCAACAGAACTGTCCAGCACAAGCACATGAGGGAACATGAACGTGAGTGATTTTCCTGTCACTCAGGAAAGGAAAGGGAATATGAAGACTTACTAAGAGGCAATATGTATATGAGGGAGAGCAAATAATCCGGGGGGCGGGGGGGTTTGTCCCACTGTGATGTAGGATGATCTTGTGAGGGCTCACCCCAGAAAAGCAGTCAATGCAGACCAAACCACACGCCTACTTCCCTGGCAGCTTGCTGCCGGTGGACTAGTACTTTCACGAGAGTGCCTGTCTACTGGGGAGGACCATAGGGTAAAACACCCTCAGTCTTCCCTTGGACTGCGCGCTCATGAATTGAGCTGACCCAACAAAGGGAGCCCCGCTTCTGTGGGGCCCACACTTTCTCTGGTTAATGATAGAACTTTTGCACGGCAACCCCATCCTCCCCTGGGAAGCCTTGCACATACCCAAAGGAGACTGTGATGCTTCATGTGTCAGAGCTTAGCTGCTTCTGCGGGCAGGGGGAACCCTATTGTCCCAGGTTGAGGCAGGGGCCATAGTTGCTTTTTATCAGCTTTGGCTGATACGCCAGCTGCGTTCGTTTCTTAGATAAATGACCTCAGAACATTAATACATCTGCTGGTCACCTCCAGACTTGATTACTGCAATGCGCTTTATATGGGGCTGCCTTTGCATGTAGTCTGGAAACTGTAGTTGGTCCAGAATGCGACAATCAGATTGGTCTCTGGGTGATCTCAGAGAGACTATATCACTCCTATCTTAAAGGATCTAACACTGACTGCTGATAAGTTTCCGGGCAAAATACAAGTTTGGGTTATAACCTATAAAGCCCTAAACAGCTTGGGCCCTGGGTATTTCAGAGAACACTTTCTTTGCTATGAACCACACCACACATTGAGATCACCTGGAGAGGTTCATCTGTGGTTGCCACCGGCTTATCTGGTGGCTACTTGGAGACTGGCCTTCTCCGTTGCTGCTCCGAGGCTTTGGAACACACTTCCTACTGAAATAAGAGCCTCTCCATCTCTTACAGCCTTTAAAAAGGCAGTCAAGACACATTTGTTCACCCAGGCTTTTAATTAGATATTCTTTTAATTGTGTTTTTAATTGTTCTAATGTTTTAAATTTTAAATTGGTGTAATGTTTTAACCTTTTTATTTGCCGTTTTTATTGTTTTGTTGTAAACTGCCCAGAGACTTGCATTTTGGGGTGGTATACAAATGTGCTAAATAAATAAATAATAATTAATTAATAATACCAGGTGCAGGGATGGATTGTTACTCTCATTCAAAATTCCCAGGTTTGGGACAGCATTGTTGTATATTTAGAACTGCCACCACAGGGGGACATGGGAGAGGAGAGCCCTGATTTCCAGCTACCTCTGAAAAGTGGGGTTGCCACTTTGGGGCAGAATCAAGGGTGCACATGTCCAAATGGATGGATGGGCTGGCAGAGGGCACGCTTTGACAGCTTGTTGGTGGCAGTTGCCAAGACAAGGAGGAGAGCAGTTTCTTGGGTACCCATCCCTGTGGCTTTTCTATATAGAGCGAACTGGCTGGGCGGCATCTGCCATCCAGCCCGCATGGCCTGACACTCTCATTAGAGAGTGGTCCTGTTGAATTTATACACTGCCTTTCATTAAAAACAATCTCAAGGCGGTTTACAAAAGTTAAAAAAACATACAATAAAATGACAATTAAAATATTAAGCTAAAAAATTAAAAACAAACCAAATTTAAAATCTATAAAATACAAGCATAAAAACTATACATGGGTAAAGACACATAGAAGCAGCAATAAAAACAATCATGTAAAAGCCTGGATAAAAAGCCAAGATTTAACAAGCTTTCTAAAAAACTGTGATGGAGTCCGAGGAGCGAATTGCCACTGGGAGAACATTCCAAAGTCTGGGGGCAGCAACAGAGAAGGCCCTGTCCCGAGTGTATGACAGCCAAGCCTCCCTCATTGTTGGCACCCAGAGCAGAGCCCCATCAGATGACCTCATCAAGCGGGCAGCAATCCTTGGGAGCAGGCGGTCCCTCAGGTACCCCAGGCCCAAACCGTTAAGGGCTTTAAAGGTCAAAATCAGCACCTTGAATTGGACCCGGAAACGAATTGGCAGCCTGTTCAACTGGCCTAGTGGATTATCTCCAGTTAGGAACTGACAGGGGATGTGACTCTGTTGATCCTTTTGGCTCTCTTGGCAGCTTTTGATACCATAGACCATGATATTCTTCTGGAGTGCCTGAAGGGGTTGGGAGTGGGAAGCACTGCTTTGCAGTGGTTCCGCTCCTTCCTCTCAGGTAGGTTCCAGCGAGTGTCACTTGCAAATTGTTGCTCTTCAAAAATGAGAGATATTGTATGGGCTCCTGCAGGGCTCCATTCTATCTCCAATGCTTTTTAACATTCACATGAACCTGCTGGGAGAGATCAGCATGCGGGTTAGTGCATGGTGTTATCCATATGCTGATGACACCCAAATCTGATTCATCAAAAATAATGGGATGGATGAAGGAGAACAAACTGAGGCAGAATCCAAGCAAGATGGAAGTACTCATTGTGGGAGGTCAGAATTTAGGAAGTGGCTTAGATCTTCCTGTTCTGGATGGGGTTATACTCCCCCAGTAAGATCAGGTACATAGTCAGGGAGTACTTCTGGACCCAAACCTCTCCCTGGTTTCTCAGGCTGAGGCAGTGGCCAGGATAGTTTTGAAGTTTAAGTTTTAGAGTTTTTATTCTGAATTTTTAACTGTTTTCATTGTGTTAATTGTTGTGTTTTTAGATTGTGCTTCCTCCTTCTCATGAAGGACATCTGTAGCAGGCAATCAGGGATGGAGAGAGGGAGGAGATCAGAGGCGTAACTATAGGGGGGCAGGGGGGGCACGTGCCCTGGGTGCCATCTTTTCTGGTCATGTGGGGGGTGCCGCCATGACCAATTTTTTAAAAATTTTTTGTTAATACAAATGTTTCCTGCTCAGTGCAGCAGCGCTGCAGCAGTCAAGGAAGCACGTCAGTGCCCCCTTCCCCACGAGCGGTCCCTTCCACGCCGCCTGCGCCCCCCCCCCATTGCTTTGCTGGCACCTGGCAGCCAGTCAGTGGCCTGGCTTGGCGGCGGTGGTGGGCGCTTGTGAGGAAAAACCTAAGTATAATGTAGTATGTTGGGGGGCGCAGCAGGGGGGCGCGATGGGGGGGCGCCATTTCAGTGCTTGCCCCGGGTGCCGTTTTCCCTAGTTACGCCTCTGGAGGAAATTCCTACCCTTAACTCTGGTTCCAAGCAGCGGCAGCCTTCAGACAACATGGTGCCTCTTTCTAACCAGAGTATTCACCACCAAAACTGAAGAGGAACCAAGAGTGACAATGGAAGTTTATGGTCATTAACCTCAGATCACTTTTCTCACATAACCGTGGGTTTCCACATTCAGATGACCACAAACCTAAACTTCTGGCATGGTTGCCAGAGGTGTGGCATGATGTCCGAAGGTGGCCTAAGTACCAACTTCCAAAATGAATTCCACAGGATCAATAAGTTCTTCCTGTTTCCAGGATGTCAGCTGATCAGAGTGCTTTCAATCAAGAAACACCTCCCTCCCCCAGGACATCTCACTGTGCAGAGTGCTGACTGTTTGGTGTGACAATCATGACGCAGCTCCTCCGCATGCAGCAGTGTTACAATTTTTTAAAAATAAAAAAGGCTGCTTTTAGGAGGGGAAATGCTGAACAAATGTTTAAGTGAATAAACATACTGGAAGGTGAAAAGTGTTTAGGGCTCCAAAGCCTGCCTTAAGTAGGGAGTCAGAGGTGAAAATTCACATTGAACTCCAGACAGTTATACAGAGGCAATTGAAAAAGGTAAAGTGAGACAAAAATGGTTGTATGAATCCATTTTAAAACGGTAGCCCAACTGCAGTAGTTCATTCCACATTTTTCTTGTATTGCAAGTTATTTTGTAAAACCGAAAATAGGAAAATAGGTAGGGAAAATCACAGGCTTGTACTTCCCTGTGTTCCTTTTTATCATCCCAGATGGTACTTGTGTATCTGACCATATGAAGATGAACTAGATTTGTAAAGATGGCCTGTCTGATCATTTAAAAATGGCAGGAAATATACCAGTTACACTTTTTTTTTAAAGCAACAAAAATTTAGACTGAGAGACCAAACATGAGCATTTTAATATCAAATATTAACTTTTTAATGATGCAAAATTGAAAAAGGGCTATTGAACAACATGCATTACTAGGTTCCTTCTATAATCGTAATGGCCCCTCTGCCTGTCTGTTGCTTGAATTACCAAGTTCTCATGTGTGGTTTGGGTGCTACTAAAACCACATACTGAGTAGTTCTTGGAACTGTTCTGAGCAGAAGCAGTATGTTTTTCCTAGAAAATTGGTAAATATTTTCCTATGTATAGTGCATGTCTTAATTACACAGCTACGCAAAAGACCAGAACTGCTGAGAAGACCCATTCAGAAACATAATAAGAAATTTAAACATATACATACACAAATTATATAATTGCTGTATCAGCTGGAACTTTTCTAAAAGAGACTTCTCGGTTCCTTCTTGCTTAGGGTTTTTGTTTGGGGTTTGTTTGTTTTTTTGCAGTCATTTTCTTGTTTGCTTTTATTTCTTTAAGAAATATAGGATCTGTGGCTCATCAAAATGTGACTGTTTGAAAGTTTTCTTAATATGAGGGATGGTCACTCCTGCTCAACTTCAGCTCTCCTGCAGATGTTGGCCCACAACTCCCATTATTCCTGACTATTAGCTACTGTGGCTGGGGATTATGGGAGTTGTAGTCCAAAAACAGCTGGGAGGCCTGAGTTGAGCAGGCCTGGAAATCTAATCTAAAAGGTTTTCACTCTTTTTTTCCTGTCCGGGATTCATCCAGTGAAATCAGGGATTCATCCAGTGAAGCATTTCCATCTTAATTCCAGAAAAAGTATCATTTTTCAATGTTCCCTGTCACGTTAAAGGCACAGAAACCAGCACCCCTCTACTAGATGGGGACCTCCCAACTCCACTCTTCTAGACTGGCAACTGAACAACACTACTTATACCATCACCTCCAACATGTGACATTGCCCTTAAATTTTCAAAGTAAATGCCACAGCCTCCTTACTCAAGCAGAATTTGAAAACAAACATCAGACGCAAACTGTATTGCAGAACTGTCTCTCAGACAGTCAAAAGTTAGAATACGAAAGGTAACAGAAATGTGCAGACTTCCTCTCGTGCTGTCTTGCTGTGCTATAATTTTCCACAGGGACAGACAGACAGATTTGTGCAGCCCAGACAACATCTTTTCAGCATCCCACATAAAATATGGAGCAGTCTGACAGGGGCCAAGATTTTCAAACTGTCATAACTTTAAAACTAGACACACACAAACTATTATCAGATATGTGAAGTTGACAAACTGGAAGTTCAGAACATTTTGCACATGCAAGATGCTGATGAAAATACCACACTTTTATTAATTTTTTAGTTATAGTATAGCATGCTTCTTAAGGAGTGCTTTTCACATTTTTTTCCAAAGGTTACAGCAAGTTCCCAAAGATATGCAAACAGGCCATCTGAATATGTAATAAACATGGATGGATGCAGCACAGCCCTTTGAACTAGAGCACTCCAGAAACAACCCTACACAGTTTGTAGATCCAAAGGGAAGCCAGTCATGGCATCTTTTTCTATGGATTATATCCTTCCTGTTTCTCTTTGTTCCTTCCTCCTCAACTTCAGCACAACAAGATTTTGATTTTCAAGGTGCTCTTAGGGAGTTCACTGCCCCCCATATATCTCTTCCTTCCCCTCTCCTTTTCCTTTCGAAACATTTGTAGTTGAATGGATTATATGTATCCTGACTGTCAGTGTGTGAGTGTGTGATATGTCATATATTTAAAATGCTGATTAAAATATTCTGGCCATGTTGAGATTCCATAGGCATGCATAAGTCAGAAGTTTCAAAATGGCGAAGGCAAGGTGGTTTACATTTTGGGCAGAGAACTGTAGATCTAAAACAAAGGTGCATGTGCTGCTGTGCTGTATTCTAAAGCATGCCCACGCTGCTTGCAGAGGTAGGGCTGCCCAATGCCTACTAAACATTGTGTAATCGCAGTTGTAATGTGATTGGGAATGATAGAAGTACTGTTGCAATGGTGATTACACAATGCTTAGTAGGAAAAGAACAGCCCTGCCTCTGCAAGTAGTGCGGACATGCTTTAAAGTGCAGCATAGAAGTATGTGTACCTCTTTATTAGATCTGGGGGTGGGGGTAGCAGTATGTAAGCCAATGTTTCCAAACTGTACTTCAGGCATGCATGTATCTGAATATTCAGTATGACCAAAGAATACTGCTTCCATGTTTCCTGCATCCTGTGGATATTTTTTTTTAATTTATTTGTTGCATTTGTATACTCCTTTTCTGCCTTGACAAAGGCACCCAGTGCAGTTTTCAATATTAAAAAACAAACCAACAAGATTTACAAAGTATTGTTATCTCAGGCTATTGATGGTCTTTTTAAGAGCGGAGGACAAGAGCTCCCAGACCTGGGTGCCTCCTTTCTTGTCTTCCTTTCAGGGCACAGAGGTATTTCAGTACTCCTGGGAAAGTGAAGGAGGGGCTGCCCCAACATTCCTCACAAGCCAGTGCTGGTGTTTGTGGGAGCCGATGCTATGCTCTCCCCTGGCCGGGGTGCCTCCTTTCTTAAAGGATAGAATTGGACCTCAGTTTTCTATGAGACATGACAGAACTGGATTTGAGATGATGATACTTACATGTGGTAGGCTACTCCCCATTCATAGGAACATAGGAAGCTGCCATATACTGAGTCAGACCATTGGTCCATCTAGCTCAGTATTGTCTTCACAGACTGGCAGCGGCTTCTCCGGGGTTGCAGGCAGGAATCTCTCTCAGCCCTATCATGGAGATACTGCCAGAGAAGGAACTTGAAACCTTCTGCTCTCCCCAGAGCAGCTCCATTCCCTGAGAGGAATATCTTACAATATTCACACTTCTAGTATCCCATTCATATGCAATCAGGGTGGGCCCTGCTTAGCTAAGGGGACAAGTCATACTTGCTACCACAAGACCAACTCTCCTCTCATGTTTCATCCATGCTTCTCTGAAATTTAACTCTGTTTTTCTAGGACTCTGGCAATCAGGCAAACTTTCAATAATCTCTAGGAGAATCTTCAGAATTCAAAATTATACAAATGTATGTGTTAAATATATAAATGCACCACTGAGAGACCTTAAAGGCAAAGTTAAAGACAGATAATCCTGGAGAGAATCTATCTATGTGATCACTAAGAGTCGACACCAACTTGACAGCACTTAATCAATCAATCAATCATCATCATCAACAACAAATATTTATATACCCTTTTCAACAAAAGTTTCCAAAATGGTTTACACAGAGCAATAACAAATAAGATGGCTCCCTGTCCCTAAAGGGCTTACAATCTAAAAAGAAACACAAGACAGACACCAGCAACAGTCACTGGAGGTACTGTGCTGGGGGTGGATAGGGCCAGTTGTTCTCCCTCTACTAAATAAAGAGAATCACCACATTTAAAAGGTGTCTCTTTGCCCATTTAGCAGTCAATCAATGTGTTAAATGTTATTTGGAACACTGACAATGTAGAGAGGTAAGGTTAAAATCTGAAAAGAGAAAATGACAGTATTACATATGAGACATGATTACAACTTGCATCTCCAAATTCTAAATCACTGTGCTAAGATATTGGATGTACAGAAGCTCACTTTAAACCATCTTTTACAAATGAGCCCTACAATTAGCAGAAGGGAGCACTCAGCTCCTATGGTATCTAAGGACTATCAATGACCTCTATGGAAGGGCCCATGTTTGTGAATTGGTTCATATTTTACTAACAGCAGCACAGTAGATGCTTTGTTATGGCTAGTACAAGTAAGGTTTGGTGTAAACTGATCATTTGGGTGGGGCAGGTGATGTGGTTCCTTTCCACTGTAGTGCCATCCAGCTTTGGGGACCACAATGCTAGCATGTTACCTTAGAGAGCGCCTTCTTCTGCATGATCCTCACCACACGGTAAGGTCATCTGAGGTCTGTCTCCAATTACCACTGGTACGTCTGATGGTGACTCAGAGGAGGGCCTTCTCTGTAGCTGCTCCTGGGCTGTGGAATGCACTACCTGCAGAAATCCATAATCTGAATTCATTATTGGCCTTCAGGACAGCTCTCAAAACCTATCTGTTCAGCCTGGCCTTCCACAGTTTTTATTATAAATGTTTTTAATCTGCTGTAACCTGGTTTTCCAGGCTTTTTAAACTGTGTTGAATATTTTAATTGTTAATTGTTTTGTGGTGTTTTATAGTCTCTGTTTTTAACTATTAATTGATTTTAATTGTTTTGTTTTAATGTAAATCGCCCTGAGCCATTTTTGGAAGGGCAGTATAGAAATAGAATCAATCAATCAATCAATCAATAACTACTACTGGAAATCAAGTGTTTACTATACATTTTTTAGCATTGGAAATCTACTTTTTCAGTCTTGTGTACAAAGTATTGCACCCAGCAATCCAAAGTTTTAGAATGTGTTCTCCTGAAGGAACTAAGATATTAATTAATCTTGATGAACAAACTGAAGGAGCAGTTGTTATAATCTCCTGGCCAGATGAAGATGTTAAAAGGCTGTCTTTGGCAAAGCTGCTACTTCATGAGCTCAAAGCTAAGTAAATTATAGAAGCAGATGGTGGGCAAATTCCCTCTATCAAAGAAGAGGCAGTAATCCTCACCACATCATCTGGTGGCTTTCTTCAATTAGCTACCATTGCTCCATCTACTTTAGACCATTTGTGTTGTAACCATCATCCGTATCATCCAGGTATAAGCCAAATACTCTGTAAGCTAATTAAAACACTTATGGAGATGCCATCAGTACTCCAATGATGTCCACTACAGTAAATTTCTATCAATGCCATCTCCATATCCCAGTTTGGATAGCATAGACATGACATAGCCTCTGTAGGTGAAGGTTTTGTCATTTGTCTGCATATATTAAAGCTGGTTCCAAGCATGCTGTGCCATGACCAAGACACAAAAGCTTGGACAGGGCTATGCAGATAAGAAAATAGCTTAATGACTTCCATCAAGATCTATGGAACAGCAGGGAAATGACTTGACTAGCAAGCCAGAGATTGCTGGTTGGAATCCCCGCAGGTATGTTTACCAGACTATGGGAAAGACCTATATCAGGCAGCAGAGATATAGGGAGCTGCCATCATCTCATACTGCACTGTGTGATGCAGAAAGGCATCATCTCATACTGCACAGGAGGAGGCAATGGTAAACCCCTCCTGTATTCTACCAAAGACAACCACAGGGCTCTGTGGTCGCCAGGAGTTGATACCGACTCGACGGTACACTTTACTTTTACCTTTAATCTTGGACACAGTCAACAGAGGGTAAATCTTATTGAAGAGACATGGATCACTTTCAGGGGAAGGAACTGGAATTATCTCTTCTTCTCTCTTCCTTTCCCATCAATCGTTCTTTAGCAGACTATAGGAAAAGGATGTTTAGTGTAATCCTATGTATATCAGAACAAAGTCCCACTTATTTTGAGGAGATTCACTCCCTAGGTAGTGTTCTTTGGATTGAAGTCCAACTTATGACAGATGTGTGGGTAAGTTGGTCAGCCAGCCATCTGAAACATTTGATAATGGCATCCAGAAGCATAACTATCTTATCTTATCTGTGCAGGAAAGGCTCATAAAAATGTAAAAATGAAACATTTCTGTTTTTTAAAATGCTTAAAAATAGCATTTTGTTAATTGGAGAGAAAATGTAAACGTTGGTAACACCAGCATATATCAAAGATAATGTATTTTACTGAGAGTAGAGTCCAAAAGCAAATTCCCTCTAGTTTTTAAAATAATAAATGGCAAAACCACAGATAATTAAAATTTATTTTAAAAGTATATTTATAGCAAAAATCAGTAAGCAATGCCTATAATTTTATTCTGAAAGTTCTTCCGTAACCCCTCATTAATTGCTAAATTGCTCTTTTGGCAAAGTTTGGAAAATAAAACCATGCTATAAGCACTTTTGCTGCATGCCAGGAACAAATTAATGGTGGCAATTACCAAGCTACAGCAGATTTCCATAGAGTTAGAAATTAGGTGGGCAGGTCATAAGTTAAGCAGTGTATCCGATTACATGATATAAGGGAGTCCAGTACAGGCCAACTACATTATCTCCTTTTTGACAATATTTTCATCAGGGACACTATTTCAGGCTTGGTGTATGGTGAGGGAAGCAGCAAAGAGATTTCAGGCTGGAGGGAGGCAAAATTCACAGCAAACAAAGCCATGCTTTGGGGTATATTCTAGATTAAATTGCAGTGCATGAAAAAACATTTGTTTTACCTTTTTTTTTACCATTATGACTCTCATAATGAAAGCTGTAGGTGCTTTTTAGGAATAGCGGGCTGGTTTGGATGATATCATCTGACTGGCGCACCCATGGTGTGAATGGGTGCATGTGTCTCCCCCACCCACCCATGTTGACATTCCATTCTAACTCTGAGCCAGTTCAGATGATACTTTCATTGCATGATATTAGATTCCTCTGCTTGTGTACAAATGATCATCCAAATGGAAAACCATACATTCTGAAGCCTGGATTTAAATACTAGATCTAATGTAGGAATTAGAATATGGGGCAGTCACTATCATGTGATTAGGTGATCATCTGAATTGAAATGTGGTGCCTCACCCCCTTAACCATAGAGTTTGAATTGTAAGCGGAAAAGAGGCAGGATTGGATCATTCAGTTATGTAAGCAGGACGTACTTTGGGCAGAATTTTTTTCACTCTGCCTGAGGTGGAGAGTTGTGAGAGAGTTCCTTTAATCTCTGTCACACTAACTGACATCGTTGGAATAAGTGCTGCTTACAAAACAAGTATGTTGTTTACAAGTTTCACTTGCTTTCTGCTGTAAAATAAATGTGGAAATCTGTGAGTACCTGTGTGTTTGAGTTTCAAATATTATTATTATTATTATTGCTGTGACAAGGAAAAGGGGGGGGGCAGTTTTACCCACTAAGCCATAAGGATCACCTTGGTTCCTTGTTTTCACTCCCCTACTTTTCAGAACCTCACTTTCAGCCTCTTCAGTCACTCCCCACCCCCAGGCATTTCTTCCTGTTGGGATCTGACAAGAGTATTTTGCCCAGGAAGATCCCAGTCAGGTTGGGGATGAAGGATTGACACAAAGAGGTTGCAAGAGGAGAGAGCCCAAGGTGGGGTGGGGGAAGCCTGATCATCAGGCA
Organism: Hemicordylus capensis; assembly: GCF_027244095.1. Taxonomy (NCBI): domain Eukaryota; kingdom Metazoa; phylum Chordata; class Lepidosauria; order Squamata; family Cordylidae; genus Hemicordylus; species Hemicordylus capensis. The sequence continues at coordinate 161,819,380 of NC_069661.1, forward strand.
GGTCCCTTAAGGCACCCTGGTCCCTTGCAGTATTCTTTCTAAAGTTTTTCTAAACTTTCTAAAGTGTGTGGAATGAGTTTTGTTCTAGGCGGCAGTATCAAGGCAGTGTGTGGACATCCAAAAATGTGCACCACTGAATGGACATCCAAAAATGTATGAGTGTGCGCACATGTGCACGTCTTAGACGGAACACTGGTCCCTTGCCTTCTCTTCCCCACCTTCCAACATCCCACTTACAGCTGCAGTACTGTTTTATAGGTGCTTCCCTAGTAAACACAAAACAATCTTATGTGGATTTAACTAAGATTTCATTCCAGAAACAACTCCATTTTCTCCTTTCCCTTTCCCTCCCTTTTCCTTTCTGACTTCATGCACCACACTCTACAGGATCCGTTCTGGGATAAACTTCCCAACAACAAAACACAAAAGATTACTGGATATGAATCGTTCGATCAATCAATTAATCAGTCTTTATTTACAGTCATAAACCAGCATAAACTGGATATGATGTAATAAAAACTTTTGTGGAAGGGAAATCAGCATAAAGATAAACATTGGCAGGGGATACCTTTAATCGTTGGGAAAGAAGGAATCAAATTTCACTCATCATCAAAAGTAAGTAATCAAATTTCACTCATCATTACTCACTTTTTGGCCCACACAGAGGCTCATAGTTTCACTTTTTGTGGGTTTTTTAAAATTAACTATTTTATACTAACCATTTAGTACTAACAACAATTTTATTAGTATTATTTACTTTCTTCAGTTGCCTGGCAGTATTTCCATTATAAATCACTAGTTTCACCCCTTCTGAACTCTGCCATAATAATTTGCTATGGGCTGGATTTTGACATAAAAGCCACACATTTATTTTCACCGCATGAGCTCAGTATTGGCATGCCCACTTTAACTTTCAGAAAAAAATAAAACAGAGCTGCTACTGCCTTGTATAATCTTGTAAATGGAGGTGATTCCCAAAAATGAGAATCTATGACTTGCCCCAGCTGTAATAAATTATCAGACCTTAACATTTTCCCGCAGTTCATTTTGGTAACTGACTTCTGTCTTTCATTGGCACTATATAGGTCCCTATACATCTTTTAAAAAGCTAGATCTCTTTGGCACAGCTTTGAAAAAGGATTTTGTTGTGAGAACTCATTCATGGATTTTGTGAAGTAATGCTTCTGCATAGACACAGAGTGTTTTTCCCTTGAGTGCTAAGTAACCACAGCTCACATGATATCTTTGGGTTTAGAAGCTCAGAAAATGAGGGTGCAGATGAGGACCTGGTACCTAGCATTTCATGCCTGTATCAGACATGCAGCCTATTCTATGATTTAGTTTAAATGGCTGTCACTATGCTGGGCCTTACACAACCATAACCTCATTACAACATTTTAACTTTTAATTATGATCGTGTAAGGAAACCTTTTGAACTTTAGTGCTGGAGAAGACTTTTGAAGACATCATGGATAGCCAGGAAAACAAACAAATGGATCATAGAACAAATCAATCCAGAATTTTCACTCGAGGCACAAATGACCAGGCTCAAACTATCATACTTTGGACACGTTATGCAAAGATCCAGCTCCCGTGACAAGTCCATAATGCTGGGGAAAGTTGAAGGAAAGAGAAGAAGAGGACGACCAGCAGCAAGGTGGATGGACTTGATCACGAAAGTGATGAGTGCACCACTGAGAAACCTTAAAAGCCAAGTTGAAGACAGATCATCCTGGAGACAATCTATCTATGTGGTTGCTTAGAGCCGACATCAACTTGCCGGCACTCAATCAATCAATCAATCAAATAATCAAGGAAACCTAAGTACTTTTCTTTCATTATGGAAAGTGGGGATGTGCGTATGCATTCTTCAAAGCCCTTGACCCACACTGATATGCTCTGGTTATGTCGAGAGCTGGTCTTGTGGTAGCAAGCATGACCTGTCCCCTTAGCTAAGCAGGGTCCACCCTGGTTGCATATGAAAGGGAGACTAGAAGTGTGAGCACTGTAAGATATTCCCCTCAGGGGATGGAGCCGCTCGGGGAAGAGCAGAAGGTTTCAAGTTCCCTCCCTGGCTTCTGCAAGATAGGGCTGAGAGAGATTCCTGCCTGCAGCCTTGGATAAGCTGCTTCCAGTCCGTGAAGACAGTGACTGGTCTATCTATCTGTGAGCTAGATAGACCAGTGGTCTGACTCAGTATATGGCAGCTTCCTATGTTCCTATGAAACTCTGTTACCTTGATCTCCATGCTTACAGCAATAATCTGAAGTCTGTAGTTGTGGAGATATTTTTCCTTTGATCAGAATGCTGGGACAGGGTTTCAGAGTGCATCAGCACAGGTGTATGGATTCCAAGCAAGCTCTTGGGGATGCTGCACATGAATACAGCATGCAAACTGGTTGAGTGGGCAACAAAATGGCAAATGCACTCCATTGTAAGTGCAAAATTATGCATATTGAGGCTAAAGAAACCAAACTTAAATATACACTGATGGGGTCTGAGGTGTCAGTGACTGACCAGGAGAGGGATCTTGGGGTCATAGTAGACAGATCATTAAAAGTGTCAACTCAGTACATGGCAGCTGTGAAAAAGGCTAATTCCGTGCTAGGGAACATTAGGAAGGGAACTGAAAATAAAAATGTTAATATTATCATGCCATTATACAAATCTATGGTTTGGTCACATTTGGAGTGTTGTGTAAAGTTCTGGTCACCATATCTTAACAACATTGTAGAACTGAAAAAGTTGCAGAAGAGGGCAACCAGGATCATCTGGGGTATGGAGCACCTTCCTTATGAGGCAAGATTACAACACCTGGGCCTTTCTAGTTTGGAAAAGAAGCAACTACGGGAGACTTCCCCTCTCTCACAGCACTACAATCAGAGGCCCATGAAACTGAACATCAGGAAATATAGGACCAACAAAAGGAAGTACTTTTTTACACAGCGCATAATTAATTCTCTGCCACAGGATGTGGTGATGGCCACTAGCTTGGATGGCTTTAAAAGGGGCTTGGACAAGTTCATGGAGAACAAGTCTATCAGTGGCTACTAGTCTGGTGGATATAGGCCACCTCCAGCCTCAGAGGGAAGATACTTCTAAATATCATTTGCACAGGAGCAACAGCAAGAAAGAGGGCATACCCTAACCTCTTGCCTGTGGGCTTCTTAGTTTCATCTGGTGAGCCACTGTGTGAAATAGGATGCTGAATTAGATTGGCCTGATGCAGCAGGGCTGTTCTTATGTTCTACCACCTCATCTGCTGTTTGCTTGCCACCTGGCTCTCCATAGCTACTTCATCTGTCCATGTGTTGTCCTCTTCCTCCTCTGTTTCACCTCCCCTCCCTGCCCATCACTTCCCAGGAAGAGCTAGTCCATTCTCTTCTACAGTAATGAAGAAGAAGAAGTGTTGAGGACAGGATAATAGAGGGTGGGACAGAGCATCTCCCAAGCTTCTTTAAGCGACTCTAATCTCCACACTTCTGCTCCATTGCCAAGGAGGAGAATGTAGTTACTTTCCCCACACTTCCATCAAGCCTGGCAGCAGTGGGCAGGGGGACAGCTGAGAATGAGGGCAATGGGGCAAGTGAGGTGGCTATTGCAGACAGGGATTGGCAGCTGCCATCGCCCACCACCTGATAAGCTACCACCTTAGATGACCTTCACACTTCAGTTCATTATTATGAAGACTTCACTTCACTTCACTATTATGAAGCAAGCCTTGTGTGATACTATCTGACTTGCCCAGGAAAATGTATTACAGTTTTTCCATATGAAATTGTGATGTCACTTATAAAACAGTGTTTTTGTTAGATCCTGTGGCACCCTCTGTTATATTCTAATCTCTTGACATTTAGATTGTAGGGTCCTTGGGGTAGATATCTACTTCTTAACAACAACAGCCGCATCATCATCATCATCATCATCATCATCATCATCATCATCATTTCTTGTTTGCACAGTCAAACAGGTGTTATTGACTGGTTTGTCAATTGTTGTTGTTGTTGTTGTTGCTATGCTATTTACACACAGTCCCAGAAGTTATTGACTGGATTTAGTACTTTAATTATCAGGCCCTTTCCAAGGGTCTAGGATAACTAAAGAAAAATTAAAGACAGTGTTGTAGTATTCGTGCTGTCCTGAGTAGTGTGGCCTTCTGTAGTTGATGTGTTGCAATTTTATCGATGCCAAAGGTGTTGAGATGGTGTTCAAGTTCTTTTGGTACTGCACAAAGGGCACCCAAAATAATAATACTACTAACACTAATACTAATATGTATTTTTATTATTATTATTATTATTATTATTATTATTATTATTATTATTATTAAAGGTTAACATATCCATTTGTTTAATGGACTCGGCTCTGGATGCAGCTGTTGCTTCTGTACTGTTAGACGATAGTCCTGCAAAACCTGGACTGTCATAAAGCATGCATTTCCAGCAAGTGATAGACTTAAAGCTCTTAAGTACTTTGAAATGGAATTCTTCCATCATTGCTCTGACAGTGTGGCTCTCAGCAGCTGGAGAGATGGACATGTGATTATTGTAGGCTGCAGCACTGGGACATAACAGGAAAGGGATGGTACTAGATGCTGCCACAGATTAATCGGTAGTCATGATCGTGCATTGAGAAGGAGGCAGGAGGTGGGGAAGCTCATGATCCGCAGAGAGTGATTCCTTCATGGAGCATAAGAAACTATGAATTGCTGGTCAGCCTTCTTATTAGCAAAGAAGCATGTCAGACACTCCCATCTTTGGGCCAGCAGTTTCCCTACCAACTGCCTGTAAGAGGCATGACCAATCTGCAGAGCATCACATAATTAAATTCAGTTAATCTGCTTTTTAAGAAGCGGTGCTTATGGAGGTCCACCAGTGAAACCATTTAATATCAATTAAATATTACTTTTGAAAACACCCACAGAAAGAATACCTGTGTGTCTGTTTTATCCAAATATCTTGGAGAAATAATGTATGAATTTTGGAACATGTCTGATTCTGCCCACCCCCAACCGCCATACATATTCCACCTCATGGAAGTAGGAATTATAGATATATATCTTCCAAGAGAGTGCCTTTCTCTTTTAAGAGTATCATTGGAAGCAGTTCTGATGTGATATAAAATATTCAATAAAGTAATTAAAGAGTACTTCAGTTAGAAAGATTCTTAAATGTGTATGCCACGATAACAGCCAACATTAGACCAGTATAATATTTTGCGACATTGGGTGTCATGATGAAGAAAATTACTCAAAGTGGTCTAATTGGAATTAAAAGGAAAAGCTAAATGTTACTGTAGGTACTAAAATGCATCCTAATAGAATCAGTAGAGTGTAATAGACAGAGATTTAGGCTTGTGCCATAGTCCCCACCGAGCCATGGTGGAAGACCTTGAGTTACTGATGGTTTTTGCTGATGCACTAGTTTCAATTTGCACTAGTGCACAGGCACAAGCCATCAAGGATAGTGATCCAGGATGGGCTCACACTGTTGTAGCAGCAAAAGCCACTGCTACTCAGCATGGTATTGTGGTAGCATAGAAAGGGATGCTGGTAGGGCTGTAAAGGGGGCAAGACTGGAGATGACTCACTGGTTATTAGGATTGTAAAATTAAAACAAGCAGTTGATTTGATTGATTAAAACTAGGGATGTGCACGAAAGGTTGTTCGGCACGGCGGGGGTAGGGCTTTAAGGGCGGGGGAGAGTGTACTCACCCCCCCCCGCCACATTTCCCCCGCTGGCGCTCTCGGAATTAGAAGCCCCTCGGGACGGCAGCGTTCCTCCCTGCCGTCCCGTTGCCCCCGTCGGCCGGAAGTGGCCGGAAGTCCCGTTCGCGCGTGCGCCCGTCGTGCGTGCGCGCGGCCGTACGCGCACGCTCATGACGGGCGCACGCGCGAACGGGACTTCCGGCCACTTCCGGCCGACGGGGGCAATGGGACGGCAGGGAGGAACGCTGCCGTCCCAAGGGGCTTCTAATTACGAGAGCGCCGGCGGGGGAAATGCGGCAGGGGGGGTGAGTACACTCTCCCCCGCCCTTAAAGCCCTACCCCCGCCGGCGCCGAAACGCCGAATCGCCCCCACCACCCGAAACGTTTCGGCGGCCTTTTCAATGGCCGCCGAAATGTTTCGGGCTCAAGCCTAATTAAAACTCTTAATTGACTTAAATGTGCCCTCAATTGATCAGGCAGCAGACGTTACACACACACACACACACACACTTACTTTTAATGCAAGTACTTATTAATGCAAGTACTTAGAAGAGATTACCTCTTCTAGGATGATGCCCAATATGACATGTGAGAGCATTATTGCAAAACAAAGAAAATATGCTTCTGCGCTCAGTTCTATTTTTTATGCCCATTTGCAAACATAACTGATGGATTAATTGAATAAAACTCATACACGTTAATTGACTAAAGTGTCTTTAATTAGGTGGCGGCCTCACTGATTCTTCCTAATTGCAGAATAAGCTGCACTGGAATAAGGATCACACAATATATAATACTTAAACATATAATGTGGTTGCAGCTAAAAGGTAGCAGACTAAAGTGGACTTGAGTCCAGCACAACCATTTAGGTGGCAAGAGGGCATTGACCCGCTTCTCATATTTCAGATCACACATGTGCTCTGTCCTCAGGAACACCTGCCTTTTTGTCAAATCACTTGTCTTACACACTTAGGGGTCATTGTTATAAACAATTAAATAGTTACCACAATTTACCAGGCCCCTGGCCAACCTAAAGGTTTAGGGGTAGCACCATAAAATTGTCGGGGGGGGTAGCTTATCTGGCCCCTATCAATCCTAAGTGCAAGCAACATTCAGTTATTTAAATATTATTTGCTGATTAAAAAATTGGAGGGAGCAGAGAAAAATTTAGGAGAGGGCAGGACCACCTTAGCCCTCTCTGGCTAGGGACCTGCAAGTTATCACAAGCACAAATCCCTTTTCGTTGAAGGGAAGCAAGGAATGATTGTTTTGCTGTGTGAACAACATTGCTATGGTTAAAAGAAATACAAAAGTGAATACTCTTAAAATGCAATGAGTCCCCCCCCCACACACACATTTTGTCTTCAACATATACCAAAGTGAGTCAAACCCTGCACACTGAAATCTCTCCGTAACCCCTAAAATCCAAAATAACGCCCTTACGTGCCTCACTTGACTGCCATACCATGGTACTGTAACTATGTTGCTAACTCCTATTGGTTGTGGCTGACCCAGGTTATTTTGAGGTCAGCTAGAGGCAAGGAATAGCAAGAACATTCTGAACTGTAAATTACAAAAATGGAAAGAGAGAAAAGAAAAATGCTTTCATGCTTCAGGGTAGAACGTCTGGTGTTTGGAAGGAAGGATCCCAAAGGGCAGATGATTGCACCCAGCTATAAGAAGCGCTAGTTGTATTTTGTGCCTTTGCCTGAGGCTCATGGCCTTGGCCAGTGGCTGGAAAAAGACAGTAGATTAGACAGACTTTAGCTTAATACTGTATGACAATTCCTGTATGGAAAGAATGACTTTGTTATACACTAGGTAATTTGACAAAGCAGTATCGTTCCTGCAGCCAAGCAAGCTAAAATAATATTATCAGACAATACAATTTGAAGATTTGGGGGTGTTTTGTTTTGTTTTTTTAAAATAATTTGAGTTCTTGATATGGTAACAATGCATAGGTGTATATGTCAATATATTTGTATGCAGTTTAATAACTTTAATAAAGACAGAGTTACAAAGGGATCCAACAAATGTTTGCTCATATAATTATTGAGGCAAACATAGTGTTTAATTGGAAGAAAGGTCCACAACTTAACTAATTAATATCTTATAGCAAGGGCAGGGATTGGCTCTCTAACCCCAAAATGTGGTAACTATAGGCTTGCCACAACTGTGCAAGGCGGCTCAACCTAGGATACATAGGGAAGCTCTAGGCAGCAGCAAGGCCCTATGGCTGATGCCAACCTAAGGTCAAGGCGCCTACATATAGCATCACCCGCCTCTCAAACTGTGAAGTCTTTAGGGATGGCAATGCCTCTGCAGGTTAGAGAAGAATACCCTGCCAATGCTCCCACTACCATACAGCTTCTAGGAACTGCCAGTGACTCCCCTTAAATGCCAAATATGTGCCTTAAGATATTCACCAACCCTATACTTTGCTTTGGCACCACACCATTTTTGTCAGTTAACTTGCTCTTCATTTTGATAACAGTGATGTCATCATATAGTCAATCAGTTTTAGCTGTGTAATGATTCACTGAGGCCAAACAAGCCAATTCAGAGAGAGGGCGAGGCTTCTCCTGTCTTGTGCTCAGACAAACCTTTTCCATTTTCACAATTTTCAATTCCTACCTGCCAAAATTACAAAAATCTGGGATGCTTTTCATTGGGCCAAATATATTTAAACTTCATATCTCACATTTCAGATCATTCATGGTTCTTTGCATAGCCACTGAATTACACTTGAGGTGAAGAAGGTGTAAAAGGAAAAACAAGCCCATAATATGATTATTACTTATTAAACAGAAAGCAGAATTAAAAATGGCTTATGGGATAGAAAAAGAAAGCTCTCATCAAACAGGTTTGGTAGGTAATGAAACACCATAATAACCTATGAAATACCTATTTACTGATAACTTGTTCATGAATACAATGAATATTTATATTAGGGATGTGCATGAATTGATTATTTTGATTCGATCTGTACCCAAATCAAATCACCCCCGATTTGTTTTGGGTCTGAATCTGGCCAGCTAGCACAGGTATATTTGGGTACAAATCATTTTGTACCCAAATCGATTCGCAAAGTCAGCAGGCACATGCAGTGATTCTCTCAGCAGCAGGTGGAGTGGGGTGAAAATGGAGACAGCAAGCGATATTGCCACAAAATGGAGATCTGAATCTACACATTTTTCAGGTCCAAAATCTGAGTGATTTGTTTTGGACTTGAATCTGGCCAGCTAGCACAGGGTCACTTTGTTTTGTCCACAAATCACCCAAAAGAGGTAGATTTGGGTACAAATTGTTTTGTACCTGAATCAATTCACACATCTCTAATTTATATACCACTTTATTTTACCAGAAGCACTAGTAGGAGATGGATGCAAACCATTGGCAACAATGACTCTTTCGTATTCCTGTCAATACCAAAAAAAATAAATGGGTAGGATCCCGACTAAGTGCCCACTGAATTTAATGGAACTTAAGCTAGTGATAACTAATTTGTCTCATTCATTTCAGTGGCTGACATCCAGATTAATTTTCTTGATGGTACTCCTTAGGAGTTACTCTAAAGGAAAACTATATTTCAGTAGAATGTCCTCTAGTACATTTAATCAGGTTGTCAGCCACTGTTGCTTATTTATAACTAATTTAGTTTGGATCCAGATTTTCAGCCTGGCATATATGCACTTTGTTAAATACATGATTCAAATGATAATGAGCAAAGTTTTTTTATCCCCCCCATTCTAGGAGAGTTTATTAAACAAATAAAATGAGTCTTGCATTTTTACCGTGTGATATTTAATATTACAAAGCACTATCAGGAACTGTTGCATTATTTAACACAAAAGAACAAAGGGATCTTCTGGATTCTCTGAAGCAAAATTCCAAAGGCATATGTTGCTAGCTTTCAGATAATGTGTCCTAGCTATAGAAACCTTTAGTCTAATCCAATCGAAGTAGGCTGTGTAATGCATTTATGATTCCCTGTAATGCATGGTAAGTTCTCTTGCTGCTTTTAAATCTTACACATATGCTCTGTTAATCCCATCTGTCCCTCAGTAGTTGTAGTCTGGCACCAGCAGAATTATCTCTGAAAAGAATGTAAATTCCATAACACAGCTGCAAGCACAAAGCCGCACAATGACTGTCAGACAAAATGACAAATGTTCATATTGTATGGGTGTAATTCCTGCTTTGGTAGCTCTTACCTTTCATTTGGCTGTGGCCTGAAGAAGAGGGGCCATTTTTCTCATGCAAATGTTAAGGACCTGGAGAGGGGCAGCAGGGGAACCTTGTTTATTCTATATCTATCTTTCCATCTCTCTGTCTCTTTATAGAGATAATATGAATGTATACATTCATATTTGTGTGTGTCTCTTATTCACACTTTATGTCCAACACATATACAACCTGTGTGCAGTGTATACATGATAGGTGATTTGTACACATGTACAGTCATTTACACGAAAATGAGTACTGACATACAGCACTTGTACATGTTATAATGTAACACATTAATAATAGCCCCTATATTTATACAATCACACACAAACAGATGCAGATATATAGCAGAGGATCTGTCCTTTTGCTAGTGGTTAAGAAGCTGTCCCTACTATTTCCTTAGCTGTTTACAGACATTTATTAAAAAATACTAGATCAAGTCACAATAGCATTTGGACCAAGAATAGGTTGGTTTACTAAGCAGTTAGAAAATTTCCTTTTCCTTTTCCTTTCCTAATTATTTAGTTGCAATGTGCAGTCTCTTTCTCATTAAAATCAATGCAAATCTATTGAGATTCTAGTCCGAATTCAGACATTATGCTAGACAAGTGTACAGATGTCTGTACACTTGTACAAATGTTTGTGTGAATGACTATACCTGTGTTCATTTTCAAAGTAAACCTCAGTACTGGCCCTTCAAATTCATGGTACAGATTTTATTTATTTGTTTGTTTATTGTTCACTTATTTTTTTACCAGCTTTCATTAAGATCTCAAGCTGGTTTACAAAAGATAAAATACAATAAAATTCAATAAAAGTTACATTTAAAACCTTAAAATCAACATTAAAAACCATAGCCACACACACACACACACACACACACACACACACACACACACACACATTAAAAAAAATAAACAAAAGCAAGAAAGCTGAGAAAGCCTGGCAGCCTCTAAGAGATAAAAACAGGTTAAATAAAACAGTCTTGTTTTTTTTTTTAAGCAGTCACAGACACCAGGGAGCAAACATTAACAGGGAGAGCATTCCAGAGCCTGAGGGTGGGGGGACAACAGAGAAGGCCCTGTCCCATATGCATGACAATTTAGCCTCTTTCAATGGCAGCACACGGAGCATAAACCCCTCTGATGATCTTGTTGGGCAGGCAGAAATTATTGGAAGCAGGCGGTCCCTCAGGTATCCAGGGCCCAAACTATTAAGGGCTTTAAAGGTAATAACTAGAATCTAGAATTGGATCCGAAAACAAATTGGCAACCAGCACAACTCTTTATAATATAATATGCTCTGAACAATCAGTTCCAGACAGAACCCTGGCAGCTGCATTCTGCACCAACTGAAGTTTCAGAATATTCTTCAAGGGCAGCCCCACATAGAGCGCATTGCAGTAATCCAGCTGCGATGTGACTAAGGCACATCTCAAGAAAGGGACACAGATGGAGCACTAGCTGAAGCTGTGCAAAAGCACCCCTGAGCAACGCCTCCACCTCAGCTTCCAAAAGCAGAGCTGGGTCCAGTAGCAAACCCAAGCTGCGCACTTGCTCTTTCAAGGATAGTACAACCCCATCCAGAGCCTGTTGAATCAACCTGTCCCAATTGGCTTTCCTATTGACCAACTCTGTATTGTCTGGATTTATCCTCAGTTGGCTAGCCAACATTAATGAAGAAGAAGAAGAAGAAGAAGAAGAAGAAGAAGAAGAAGAAGAAGAAGAAGAAGAAGAAGAAGAAGATGTTGATGATGATGATGGAACTTTTGCGAGAATTACAAATTTCCAGCAAGCAAGACTTGGTGGAATCATCCAATTGAGAAGGTCACAGAAAATGAGGAGGCAAAAATCCTTTGGGATTTTCGAATACAAACTGTTAGGAATTTGGCTCATAATACACTGGATCTGACAGTCATAGAAACAAATCAGGTTCTGATAATTGATATTGCAATCCCAGGGGATAGACGAGTTGACAAAAAACAATTGGAGAAAATAACTAAGTACAAGGACCTTCAGATTGAAATTGAGTGGCTCTGGAAAAAGAAAACAATAGTGATGCCAGTAGCTGTTGGTGCCCTTGATGCAGTTCCAAAAGAACTTGAACACCATCTTGACACCTTGGGCATCGATAAAATTACAACACATAAACTATAGAAGTCCAAACTCAATGGCGGGAACACCATACAAGCCATAAACACCTGGGTTGTATCTGTATCAGATACACTGCAGGAATAATAGACTGGACCCAGGCAGAGCTAGAGATGCTAGATCATAAGACCAGGAAAATCATGACCATCAACCATGCTCTGCACCCCTGCAGTGATGTAGATAGGCTATACCTCCCTCACAGCTCAGGTGGAAGAGGAATGCTGCAAGTCCATCAAACAGGAAAGGAGGAGAAAAGAGGCCTTGAAGAATATATCAAGGACAGTGAAGAAGATGCACTTAAAATGGTCAATAATGAGAAACTATTCAACACCAATGAAACAAAGCAGGCCTACAAGAAATAACAAGTCAAGAACCGAGAAGAAAAATGGAAAAATAAGCCATTGTATGGTCAATATTTGCACAATATAACTGGAAAATCAAACATCACCAAGACCTGGCAGTGGCTTAAGAATGGCAACTTGAAGAAAGAAACAGAGGGTTTAATACTGGCTGCACAAGAACAGGCACTAAGAACAAATGAAATAAGTGCAAAAGTAGAAAAGTCAACAACAAACAGCGAGTGCCACCTTTGTAAAGAAGCAGATGAAACAGTGGACCACTTAATCAGATGTTGTGAAAAGATTGCACAGACTGACTACAAACAAAGGCATGACAAGGTAGCAGGGATGATACTCTGGAATATCTGCAAAAAATACAGGCTACCTGTAGCCAAAAATTGGTGGGACCATACAATTGAAAAAGTTATAGAAAATGAAGATGCAAAAATATTATGGGACTTCCGACTACAAACAGACAAACATCTGCCACACAATACACCAGATATAACTGTAGTCGAGAAGAAAGAAAAACAAGTGATAATAATCGACATAGCAATACCAGGGATAGTAGAATAGAAGAAAAAGAAATAGAAAAAATCACCAAATACAAAGATCTACAAATTGAAATTGAAAAGCTGTGGCAGAAAAAGACCAAAATAATCCTAGTGGTAATTGGCACCCTAGGTGCAATTCCAAAACAACTTGAAGAGCACCTCAACACCATAGGGGCCACTGAAATCACCATCAGCCAACTACAAAAAACAACTTTACTGGGAACAGCCTATATTTTGCAACAATATCTATAATAATAACAATATTGATAATAATATTCAGCCATCCCAGATCCTTGGGAAGGAATTGGTGTCTGAATAAAGCAAACCAGTCAATAACACCTGTATGAGTGTGTAAACAAGAAATAATAATACAACTTTATTTTTTAGCCACCCCATAACAAATTGTTTTCTTGCCTGCTTACAACACAATATTAAAACATGAGAAAAAACATGCATTAAATCATAACGGACCAAAAAAAGGGGATGGGGGAGAAAATACAAAATACAATACAAAACAATTAAAAATAATTTTAAAAAATTAAAATCAGATCAAGATTTAATAGGTCTTAGTGAACAAAAAGGTATTTGCCTGGCATCTAAAAGAACAAAGTGATGAAGCCAGGCGAACTTCAGTGTGGAGGCTTTTCCAAAAACAGTATGCAACCACTGAATATGCCCTCTCTCTAGTAGCCACCCACCTCACCTTGTTTGGCAGGGGCACCCACAGGAGGGCCTCCAAAGAAGCTCTTAAACTCTGGGTTGGAACATATGGGGCTAGGCAAAGTGAACTCTCAGGTAACCCAGTCCCAAGCCTTTAGGGCTTTAACGGTTAAAACCAGCACCTTGAATTGGGCCCAGAAATGGATTGGGAGTCAGTGCAGCTGATGAAGCACTGGCTCAAAACACTGAGCAAGTTAGCAATCTTGCAGCCCTATTTTGTACCAGCTGCAGTTTCTGGACCATTTTCAAAGGCAGCCCCATGTATAACATATTGCAGTAACCTAAGCAAGAGATTACCGGAGCATGAGTAACTGTGGCCAAGCTATCTCTGTCCAGGTAAGGTCGCAGTTGGTGTATCAGCCAAAGGTGCTCCAAGCCACAGGGGCCACTGCAGCCTCTAGTGACAATGGTGGATCAATGAGCACCCCCAGGCTTCACACCTGGTCCTTCAGGAGGAGTGCAACCCATATAGAACAGACTGAACATCATTCAGTCAGGCAGAGGAACCTCCGACCAAAGGTACTTCTGTCTTGTATGGACTGAGTTTCTCAGCTTATTCACCCTCATCCAGTCCATTACTGCATCCAAGAGCACTGATAGGAGTACCTGCATTCAACATAACACGTGAATGACTGCTTGTGTGCAGATCTGTACCTGTGTACACTGTGCACTTATTGTATGAGTGCTGAACATAATGTGTGAATGGACTTTCTATCTTTACTGAATCAGAACCACTTGGTGGGTTTAGAGCACACTGAGGTCATTCACACTATCAGAGTGTGATACCCAGGTTTGAGAGCTGTGTGCTCCCAATTTTCAGTTGTGAAAGGTGAGAGGAAAACCTGGGTAGAAGTGATTTTGTGGAAGCAAGATAGGAGAAAAAACCTGGCTAGCTTTTCCTCCTACCTTGCTTCCACACAATCTCTTCTGCCCAGGTTTTCCTCTTACCCTGCTTTCACACAACTGAATATTCAGAGCACACACTGCTCCTAAACCCGGAAAGATCACAGTTTTTGACTGTGTGAATGACATCACTATTTAATTAGAAAGAGAGTACTCAGATACCATTCACCTTTTGTGTCAACTAAGGGCCTCCTCATGGAAGAGGAATGGCCGACATGCTGTGAAATGCGATGCCAGTGTATCCGACCTACCTGAACTGCTCTGCAAGTGAAAGCCAGCCCTGGCGGAGTTGTTCAAAAGCACAGTTGCACAAATACTTAAAACCATGCATGGCCACTTGCACAATGCTAGTTCCATTGTTTCCTATGGAAACAGTACTGTGCAAGTGCCCATGTGCAAGGAGTTGTGCTCTTGTGCAACTCTGCTGAAGTTGTCTTTCATATGCACAGCAGCCCCAGTGAGTTGGGTATCTGTGTTGCCTTGCTTTTGGCAAGTTGATGCTGCTACTGCTGCTGATAACCTCATCTTGTTCCAGCTGTTGAGTTTCTGCTTTGCAATGCCAAGCCAGTCCAAAATAAAACAGCAATTATCCATGATCTGATTGTGGATGAGGGATCTGATCTGATGTGCATTACAGAGACCTGATTGGGAGAAGCTAGTGGCCCAGTCTGGTCCCAGCATCTCCCTGCAGGATACTCTGTTGTGGAACAGGTGAAAGGATGTGGGCGAGGAGGTGGAGTGGCTATAAGAACAGTATATCCCTTACTAGATCTCTGTCAGAGCACTGCAAGTGTGTGTACTTGAATCTTGGGAGCAGGGATAGACTGGTACTTCTGTTGGTCACTGCACCTCCTCTACTTGGACTACTTAAGGCAGCAGCAGCCAAAGGGCTGATTGGTGTACTAGTCACCCTGCTGCCCAACAGAATCCCTAACTGAGCCAAGCTGATTCTGCCCAAAGGAATCCCTAATTTGGTTGTGGAGTTGGCACTGGGGATGCCCAGGTTGATGGTGGTGGGTGATTTCAGTGTTCACTTTGGGACTGAACTGTCAGGCCACTATGAATCTGGGAGTTCATAGCGGCCATGACAACTATGGGCCTTTCCCAAGTGGTCTCATGTCCAACCTATGTTGCTGGTCACATGCTTTTTTCGTGCTTGTCACATGAATTTTTCTCTGCTCAAGGAAGTGTTCCATAGGAGGGGCCACCGATCATTTCCCCAATGTCATGGACGGATCACAACCTGGTGAAGGTTCAATTTGCAGCCACTAGTCACCTCTGCAGGGGTGAAGGGCCTATTAGGATGATCCGCCTGAGGAGTCTATTGGATCCAATAGGATTCCAAGAAACTTTGGAGGGTTTTAATGTTGGCTCTGCTGGTCATCTTGTTAACACCCTGACGGAAAATTAGAATAATGAGCTAACTAGGGTGAGAGACTTGATTGCTCCTAAGTGTCCTCTCAAACCCACTTCTAAATTAGCTCCACGGTATACGGAAGAACTAGGGGGGCTGAAGCGGCTTGGTAGACAACTAGAGAGCAAGTGGAGAAGGACTCAGCTCAAATCTGACAAATTACAGCACAGAACACAACTGAAGACCTATGCTCTGTTAATATGTTCGGTAAAGAAGCAATTCTTTACAGTGCATATTGAGTCTGCAGGTTTGTGTCCAGCAGAATTTAGGGATGTGTGAGAAGATTTGGAACTGAACTGGTTCGAAGTTGAACCATTTGATTTGAAGGCTCGGGGTCGAGCATGACCCAGGCCACTCAATAGCCCACTGAACAGGCACTGCAGCCTCCAAATTGGCCGTGGCACCAGGGGAAAAGCCCAAATGGGCTGAAAAATGCCCAAATGGGGCCATTTTTGAGAGAAGGAAGGCTGGTGGGGGGAGGGGAAATCTCTACGGACCCCTCTGCCATCTTGGAGACACTGTTGGTCCTATTGGCTCTCTCGGCAGCTTTCGATACCATTGACCATGGTATCCTTCTGGATCGCCCGCAGGGACTGGGTCTAGGGGGCACTGCTTTGCAGTGGTTTCACTCATACCTCCTGGGCAGGTTTCAGATGGTGTTATTTGGAGTCTGCTGCTTTACAAAGTGAAAGCTTTTTTTATGGTGTCCCTCAGGGCTCCATTTTGTCTCCAATACTTTTTAACATCTACATGAAACTGCTGCAAGAGATCATCAGGGGATTTGGTGTAGGTATTATCAGTACGCTAGTGACCTCCAAATCTACTTCTCCATGTCAGCTTCATCAGACAATGGCATAACTTCCCTAAATGCCTGCTTTGAGGCAGTAATGGGCTTTATGAGGGATAACAAACTGAGACTGAATCCAAACAAGATGGAAGTGCTCACTGTAGGAAGCTGCAGTTCAGGAAATGGGATAAATCTGCCTGTTCTGGATGGGGTTACACCCCTCAGAAGGAACAGGTTTGCAGTTTGGGAGGAAATCTGGACCCAAACCCCTCTCTGATACCTCAGGTGGAGGCAGTGGCCAGGAGTACTTTTTATCAGCTTCAACTGGTTCACCAACTGCACCCTTTCCTGGAAGTGAGTGACCTTAAGACAGTAGTGTACATGCTGGTAACCTCCAGGCTTGACTACTGCAATGTACTCTCCTTGGGGCTGTTTTTGTACATAGTCCAGAAGCTGCAATTGGTGCAGAATGCTGCTGCCAGATTGGTTTCCAGGATGTCCCATAGAGACCATATTAATCCAATTCTAAAAGTTCTACACTGGCTACCAGTAGGTTTCTGGGCAAAATACAACGTTCTGGTTATTACTTATAAAGCCCTTAATGGCTGGGGCCCACAACAGTTAAGAGAACGCCTTCTTTGTTATAAACCCCACTGTCTATTGAATTCTTCAGGGAAGGTTTGTTTGAGGGTGCTACCAGCTCATCTTGTGGCAACTCTCTTGTGTGCCTTCTCTGTAGTTGCCCCAGAACTGTGGATTGCACTTCCTGCTAATATAAGACCTCCTCCATCCCTGTTGGGTTTTAAGAAACAACTAAAGACATGTCTCTTCAGCCAAGCTTTTTAATTAGTTGGTGTTTTTAATGGATATTTTAATCTGGTTTTTATATGTTTTAATTGTTAAATTCTTATTCATGGTTTGTTTTGTGTTATAAACCTCTGTAGTGGGCAGTACACACATTTAATTAATTAATTAATTATTAAAGATATTTACATACCACTTTTCAACCAAAATGGTATCACAGAGGTTTATAGCAAAGGTATGAGAAAATGGTTCCCTGTACCCAAAGGGCTCACAATAATTATACCTAAGCTTTTTGAAATGTATCTTAAAATGTGAAGTGTTAATGTGACAAACAGGTGTTCAAAAATGTTTGTGGCATACAGTAAAATGTATCAGCAACCTGAGATTGGCTGCAGCCGCCATCCTTCTTGAGTTACACTTGGTGGCAAGCTCAGGTTTGCCCTGTGTACAGTGTTTAGGAACAGCCCTCATTGAGCCAGAATGGACCCCGGTTCAAATTCCTTCTTTGGCACAAAGTTCACTGGGTGTCCTCAGCACAATACTTTTTGACTGGTCCCAGGCCATGCAACTAGAGCCATGAGCAAGCTGTGAGCACTCACGTCTGCTCCCACACTAGGGGTGTGCGAACAGGTTCGCCGAGCAATTTTTTTAGCTTATACTCTAGGGGCTTCTCCAGGGTGCCCCTGCGCCTGCATAGTAGGACCCTGCGTGGTCTGGGTCATGACCACCAAAATAAATAAATAAATATTGATTGATTGATTGATTGATTGATTGATTACATGCCATCAAGTTGGTGTTGACTCTTAGTGATCACATAGATAGTTTCTCTCCAGGATGATCTGTTTTCAACTTGGCCTTTAAGGTCTCACAGTGGTGCATTCATTGTTGTCGTAATTGAGTCCATCCACCTTCCTGCTGGTCATCCTCTTCTTCTCTCTCTTTCAACTTTTCCCAGCATTACAGACTTCTCAAGGGAGCTAGATCTACGCAGAATGTGTCCCAAGTATGATAGAAGTATGATAAATATACTTATATTAATTACAGACGGATTGATGTTTTATGTAGATTACTGATATCAAACAGCCTGAACGGTGTCATGTGAATTTGAAGAGATCAGTTGCTATTTTGTTGCTTGGATTCATTCAGAACTAAAGCACACTTCCCAGAAGGATGTTGCTAAAAACCCTTCCCCATAGCCAATGGGTCCTATCCCAGTTGTTATGTTTAGAACTCATTGTCTCATGGAGCATTGCCATCGCCATGTGTGTCTCCATGCCTCCACTCCACAATTCTAGCAGCTGCTGTCCAGGGCAAGGAGACTCACAGATGATGTCAGTAATCCATGTGATGAGTAGTTCTAAACATTATATCAAAGTTGAGGATCACACACCATGAGGAGACTGTTTTTTCATCATCACCATAGTGAATATAATGTGCATTCTGGCCCTCAGTCAACTGGCAACCACCGACAGTGGAAGAGCCTCACTAGTATATGCAGGGCTAATCACAACATCTGTCTCTGAAGACCAAAGTTTAGTTTTTCAATGCTGCCACAACCTTTCATATTTGACTTTTCTGATACTGGCAAAAAGTACCTTCAGACTTTCATCTTCCAATGGCATGGCAAATAGTTTCAGATGGTGTTTTGTGACTCATCCCGCATTAAACAAGCAACAGTACCACAAGCACAGAAAATGGTCTGCAGCTGCTGCCTGATTCAAGCTCAAAAAGCATATTTCTGTCTCTCATCAAATGAAACACACTCAGGAACATTTGCAGCATTATTGCAGAATGAATGTCGGGATGTTTATGCTGTGTATCATGTGTATTCAGTTATAATAAAATGAGAGTATACTAATATTCCGGATGCAAGATAGATCTGTTAAAAATCTTGGAAACTTGATATTGCAGAGACTTGTTATTTAGAAGCCTACTTGGCTGGGAATCCCTTCTGAGTATGTGATTTACTAGATACTCACTGATAAAGATAATATGCTTGAAAATGTCTTAGCACTTCAATCTGTCATAGTGGAAGATAATGAGATAACTGTGTCACTGATCTAGAGTTGAACAGCCATTCTGATGTATGCAATTCTTTGTGAAAAAGCTTCAGCTACCACTTTAATAAAAAGTGCAGCTTCATTCACACAAAGATTTGGATAAGGAGCAATACACAAATGCAGCCAACAAGAAGAAAGGAGCCCTTTTCGTTGCCAGGCTGACTGATGGCCAGTTCAAAAAAGCAGCATCTGTTACACATGATAATCTTGGGGCTGTGCTGAGAAGAGCCCACTCCAACTAGGGATGTGTGGTTCGATTTTGAATCTGTTCAACATCAAACTGGTTGAGCTCAGTGGTTCGATATCGGGCCGAAACCCCACAAGTTCGGTTCGATATCAAACTGAAACACTCACATATGGCCTGTTTGTGGGGGGTTTCTAAGTAAAAACATTTTTTTAACTTACTCACCCCCTCTGGCCAATGGTGCCATGGCCACTGGTGGTGGTGGGGTCTCCAGAAATACCCCCCCCCGCCAGCATCCATTTATGCCCAAATTGCTTGTTTTGAGTGGGCTTTGGCCCATTCCCGGCCTGCCCTCTGTTGTGGCAGCCATTTTGGAGGCCACCTCTCATGCCCAATGGCCCTCTGCATGGCTAGGCATCCAAAATGGCCGCTGCAAAAGACGGCAGGCTCGGAATGGGCTGAAGACCACCCAAACTGGGCGATTTAAGCATAAACGGAGGCCAGCAGGGGGGTGGGTACCTCTGGAGACTCCCCTGCAGTCGCAGCACTGCCCCCTGGAGGGGGTGAGTAATTTTTTTAAAAAAATTAATCACGACCTCCCCCAACCAAACATAACCAAGGGGATGAGTTCGGAGAGTGCCAAAACCAAACATGCCTGGTTTGATTCGAGTCCAGTCCAGACTCGAACCGAACTGGGCAACCTAGTTTTGTACACACCCCTAAGCCCGACGTTACTAAAGGACATACCAATGTGATCTTGGCACATCCTTTAGCTGAATGGGAGGGGTGATATTCAGAACCACACCTCTACAGGCACAACAAACCCCTAACATGATTAAAGGGTGTGCTGAGATCATGGCAACACATCCTTTAGTTATGTTGGGTTGGGTATGTTCTTGCCATGCCCCCAACATAATCACCTGTAGTGGCCACTGTTGGTTTGAATGGCCAAAAGTGGGAGTAAAATCCAGCTGCAACCAGTCCCTCTGAGCAGGTGGCAAACTTGGGCTTGAGCTAGGGGTGTGCACGGAACCGTCTGGCCTGGGTCAGTTCGAGGCCAGAATGGCTTCGAACGGAACCGGGCCAGTTTGGTCCGGCCCCCCATCGAACCCCCCCCCGGTCTGGTCTGGTCCCGGACCGGTCCACAATTTATTTATTTCATTTAAAAAAAAATTAAAGTAGATGATAAGTACCTTTAGCCCCTACGGGGGTGCATTCTGGCCCTACGGGGGTCTTGCTGAAGCTATGGGTGTGTGTGTGTCTGCGCGGGTTCTCTCTCCCCCCACCGGGCTTCCTCATCACCGCCATGGCCTGCCGCGGATGGGTAACTGGAGCATTTTCGGCCCTTTCGGGCCTCTGTAAGAGCGTGAGGCTGCCATTTGGGCAGCCGCCGCGCATGCACAAATGCCCTCTGCGCAAATGCCGTGGCCTCACAGAGGGCATTGGTGCATGCGTGGCGGCTGCCAAAATGGCGGCCGTGCACTCTTACGGTTGCCCGAAAGGGCCGAAAATGCTCCAGTTACCCAGCCGCGGCGGGCCATGGCGGTGATGAGGAAGGCCGGTGGGGGGAGAGAGAACCCGTGCAGACACACACACACCCATAGCTTCAGCAAGACCCCCGAAGGGACTAAAGGTACTTATCATCTACTTTAATTTTAAAACAAAAAAACCCCAAAAATTTGTGGACCGGCCAGACCGGACCCAGAGGTCTGGTTCCGGTCTGACAGAACCGGGGTGGTGGTGGTTTGGTTTGACCCCGAACCCCAAAACCCCTGAACCCCCAGACCAGACTGCTGGACCGCTGGAGTGGTCCGCACATCCCTAGCTTGAGGCCTACATCTTGTCCATCCTGGAATTCTTCCAGGATGGACAGAATGGAGGCTTCCCTTAAGGGCAGGAGACAAGATGCCTCTTTCCCCAGTTGATCACAGATCTGTATTCTTGAAGGGAGACTAGACCTTTAGTATTTAAACAGCACAATTAGGAATGTTTGGGTGTTCTGCCCCCCATGTGACTATGTAGAGATGGAATGGAGTGCAGAGTGGAGGGGAAACTGCACACACTCTTCCTTGTGCATAAGAAGGCCAGTCAGATGGTGCCATCCAATCTAACCTAAATGGGGGAAATAGAGATGGATTTATTTTTATCTAAGGGTTTGAGCATAATTTTGTGATATACTGCATGGATTAAGAAACAAATAAATGGAAGGCAATCTGTGAAAACTTCCATTGCAGTTTCATCCAAATGCTCTTAGGAAACACAGTTTCCCCCAAAAATTTAATTTCACAAGGGAATAGAGTATATGATATCAACTGTGGTGGAAGTTAATCTGAAAAAATAAATAAATGGCATAATAACATCATTCAGTGATGTCTCTGACAAATCTGAGAGATAGCTAACGAGAAAAAAATCTGAATCCAAGCTTTCAAAGGCAAAAAGGGCTTTTTTAAAAGTCAGAGAAGAAAAACAAAGATTTCCTATTATCATCAGCTACACCAAGGAGATTGCTCATATTTTGACATAAGTACACACTTAATAAAGGAAAACCCGCTACAAGCATTGATTTCATTTTAATACCAAACAATTGTCTATAAAAGGCTTATAATACTTTTTACAATACCCTTGAGATTTGTTCTTTTTGTCTTTAAACAAAAGACATTTGTTTCGATGTGTGAGTAAGATGCCGGACCATGTTACAGTGAGCAATCTGAAATTGCTGGTGCTGGAAGACTGCATATCCCCATATTGATTAGTGTCTGGGAGCAGCCTCATAAATTGCCATACAGGCAAGAAAACAAAATTGCACTTTAGTTTGCACAAGCATAGCTCAGTGCATCTAAATCAGGGTTTGAGTTATATTGCCCACAATCTATCTCCCTATGTTCTCTTCATATGTTCTGCAGTCTGACAACCAGAAAGCAGAATAACAATGTTCAGATTTGATAACAAATATACTTTATTCTATATATTTGCATCTTAGGTACCAAATTCTCACATATAAACAAAATAGATCGATAGAGATAGAGATAGAGATAGAGATAGAGATATATACACATACATTCACACATTCATATATTCACATACATTCACACATACGCATACATTTAGTATGTGGTATATACACATACATTCACAGGAATGTTTCACATTCCTGTGTGAAACACAGGATGCTGGGTTTCAGGAGGTTATCTGCAAACTGTCTTCCATTGGTCTTCTCCTACCAGGGTGGGCCCCATGCTCCACCACTACCATGGGGAGAAAAGGGGCACAGAGGTGGTCTCAGGGATTGACAGTGATTTCTTTGAGGGCCTCAGACTCTTGGCAGCTGCCCAGTGATGCTGACCCCAAACATTGGCATTGGAAACATGCCCTCAGAATCTCAGACATTTTTAACAGCAACTTTTGTCCTGTGGGACACATGATAGAATACAATTGAGGCACACACTCTGAGCAGGCCTTTGCCTCTCAACTACAGCTCAAGTCCCGCAGAACTCAAAAGTATGCCTTTTGCCATCTGAACCTTCTCTGGCTTTGGGCCATTTCAGACTCTATCATCCACCGGCATCACATGATATGGAGACCAAGGAAGAAATGCCAAGTAGCCAAACACATAATCTATCAGTGGAGCCAGAACTCAGTCCTGGGCCTAGCCCAGCATAGTCTCTACTCTTGGGGACCCAGGGCAATGGATGTGGGCCAAGGAAAGTGGTTGGAATACCACCGGGAGGTGCTGGGTCACCAGAGCTCCAAGAGTGGCCAACTCTGGCTGCTCTAGTTCTGATGGTTCCAGAGGGAGCCCCCCTCTTCCTTGGACTCACTCTCCTTAGGGTTAGTGTCCAGGTGAACCCTGAGATTTAAGCTGTTTTAAATCTCATTGATTTAAATAGAAAAGATTTCAGCGTGTGATTTTTCTCCCATGGAAGTCAACAGAAGGTAGAAATGCTCTGTTTTGGTTGACTCATGCCCCTGGTTTCCTCTAGAAATTCAGTTTTATCAGAGCTTAGCTGAACCTTTTGCCCACATGCACAGTAGCTCTGTTCTCTCCTTTGTATCCACGTTCATTGAACACATGGAAGGGAATGAGATCACTCCTGATGGCTATGCATGACCACAGGTTAAGGAAACAGAAAGTGAGATCTACTCCTAAAGGCCATTGTTGCAACTTGGTATAGGACTGCCCTCTCCTTTCTCCTTATGTTATATATTTCACCATTATTTTAATTGCTTTCATCAAGAGCCACACAATGCAATGTGAAGAATCCCTGACATGCACTTTCAAACAGTGAGCCTAGTTCAGCAGCAGCCCACTGGTTCGTTGCCCATACGGGACTGATCTAATTAGCCATACTAAGTACCTTTTGTATTTTTAACAAATGGAGTCATTTTTCTGTGTCAGTGCTTAGCTGCTGCTTTTCATAGAGGTTACCAGCTATGTGGGCTTTCTCAGTCATTATGCAGGCAAATGTTTTCAAATGTATTTTCTCTCTGCTTTTGACAAGCTCCTTGATGCATTCATGCACCATCTACATGTGCAGCTCAGAAACAATCAAATGCAGTTTTAAGCATGTTTAAAGCCATTGACTCCAATGGAGTTACACATGCTGACTTCTGTGTTGGACATCATATCTAATAGGCCATAGAACTTTGATGGGAAGAGAAGTTAGGCAGTAGTACTGCAATGTTTAATGGATTAATTGAACTGAATAATCAATTTAAAACATTCCAAACGATTTAACAAGTACCCCAATAAGTGGGTGTCATCTATGAGTGGAATTCCTTGTTTCTCTCTCGCCCTTCTAAATTGGACTCTCCCATTCCCACCTCCCTTAAGTAACTGATCAGGAAGAAGGAGTTAAATGGAGGGTTGGAGGCAGTGTTCCCTGTAACAGGGATTCCCAGATGTTGTTGACTACAATTCCCAGAATACTCAGCCAAAGGCCATTGCAGCTGGGGATTCTGGGAGCTGTAGTCAACAACATCTGGAAAACCCTGTTACAGGAAACACTGGTAGGAGGTCCCTCACATGCCAGCTTCATTGCTGGTCCTCACCAAGCCTTTCGGAGGAAAAAAGACAATTAGCCCCCCTCCCACCCACACACACACCAAGGCAAGCAGGCTGCAATTTGACATATTTCCTCCAGAACAAGCCCCACTGAAAGGAAGAGTAGAACTTACTTCTTGCTAGCCTGATCTAAAAAGCATTTTTCCCCTGACAGCTATTGATTTTATGTATATTAATAATTATAAAAGTGTAACTGATCAATCAATTGACTAAAACTCATATGAATGAATAAAATATATTTAATTGGCTAAATGCCTTAGATTGAGCATCAGTTATGAACATCCTGTAACAAGTCCATGTCTTCCCAGCACTTGTACACAGAAAAAGAGAAACCTAGGTAATTAATTATATCCCCGTTTAGATGTTCAGATGGAGAGAGAGCTCTGGATGTACATGAGCGACAGGGCCACAAGTTCGTCTCTCCGCTACTCATATTCTGTTGCTCATCTGCAATGTGCTTAAATGCATACATATATAGGGAAGGGTCAGCACCTTCCACTGAGATTCCACCCCTTGCCCTACTAATATTTAACCCTCTCAAACATGTGAAAGGAACAGATAACCTATACATTTACCCACACTAAAACGCTTTCTGTGCATAAAATGTGTAATGAGGGAAACAACTAACAGGAATGAGCCTCGGTAATGTCGACTCTTAATGTTTATGTCTCATTATCACTAAGAACAGCATCCCATGCAGAACATACTTGGGCTGAAATAAAATCAGTCCTGAGGAGCCATCTGCACAGATCTCTTCCTTCACTTTATACTACTACTTTCCGCTATCCCCCCCACATTTATTGAATGCCACAGGAAATGTGACATTCCTTATCCAGCCACATTTCTTCCACCCCACAATATACCCACTTGCTCCTTCCAAGTACCTTCTTGCCCTGCAACTCATACAGTATAGTTCTAGGGGTGTGTGTATTTAAAATTGCCCATGGCCAGCATTTAAACTGAACTTAATAAAATCAGGAGGCAAAATCTCACCTTCAACCAAACTCACCTAATTTTAACCCAGAGTTTTCAGATAACCTCGTCCTACTCAAAATACGATGCTTTTCAAAGAAGTCAGTTCACACATTTATTACACCACCTTTATTGCAATAAGATTACAGTGCATAGACATGAACAAGGGTAGTAATAATACACGTGAATATAGCTGGAGGAGGTGGTGGAATCCTTTAAACAAAGCTTAAACATAATAAGATACAACCAACGCAGGAGAGAAAGGGGAGAAAGAAAAAGGAAGAAAAACCACCTTCTTCCAGGATATATATCTTATGTTTCAAAGCAGAAACAATTCTTTAAATTTTGACCAGATTGCTGAAAATTCCTCTTCTTTACCTTGACGATGGGTTGGGGGGTGAGGGGAACCAGTTCAAATGATGACAGGGAACACATATCAGTGATCCAAAGTTGTCATTCAGGAGTGAATTTGTCCCTCCAGTGTTGTATTACAATCTTTTTGGCAACACCCCAAGCATGAAGAGTCCACAATTCTTGATGCTAGATTCCATATGCTGCGGATGTACCTCAACAAAATGTGAATGTCCTTAACAGGCAATGATAACTGCAATGCCATATTAACTACCTTATGAATTTCAAGCCAAAATGGTGCAATAACTGGACAGGACCAAACCATATGCATAAGTGTAACACACAGATTACACCTCCAACATCTAGAAGTCTGCAGCCATCCCTTAGTAAACATTCTCTGAGATGTCCAGTAAATGCAGGATAAAAGTTTCTGCTGTATTATCTGCATTTTGAGATCTAAAGGGGCACGTTTCATTACCTTCAAAGCAACCTGCCATTGATTTATTATTATTTATTTATTCATTCAATTTTTATACCGCCCTTCCAAAATGGCTCAGGGTGGTTTACAATTAAAACAAAACCATTAAATCAGTTAACAATTAAAACAAAAATTATAAAACAGTATAAAACAACAATTAACAATTAAAACATCATAGAACAGCAATTAAACAACCACAACAATTAAAAAACCCTGAAAACCAGGTTACAACCTTAAAACCAATTACAACTAGTTAAAAACCCTTGAAGGCCAGGCCATACAGATAGGTTTTAAGGGCTCTCCTGAGGGCCAGTAAAGAATTCAAATTGCAGTTTTCTACCGGGAGTGCATTCCACAGACCAGGAGCAGCTACAGAGAAGGCCTGCCTCTGAGTCGCCACCAGACAAAGCGGTGGTAACTGCAGCCAAACCTCCTCAGATGACCTTAACGTGCGGTGGGGATCATGCAGAAGAAGGAGTTCTCTAAGATAACTCGGACCTAAGCCTTTCAGGGCTTTAAAAGCAATGACCAGAACTTTGTATTTTGCCAGAAAACATATCAGCAGCCAGTGTAACTGTTTCAAAACAAGCATAATATGGTCTCTCCGGGTTGCCCCAGAGACCAATCTGGCTGCTGCATTTTGAACTAACAGAAGTTTCTGAACTATGTATGAAGGCAGCCCTACATAGAGTGCATTGCAATAGTCAAGCTGGGAGGTTACCAGCTAATGTACCATG
Source organism: Hemicordylus capensis (assembly GCF_027244095.1). Lineage (NCBI taxonomy): Eukaryota > Metazoa > Chordata > Lepidosauria > Squamata > Cordylidae > Hemicordylus > Hemicordylus capensis. The sequence goes on from NC_069661.1 coordinate 161,846,828, forward strand.
GTTTTGAGGTCATCCTCTTCAAGAATGGGCACAGCTTTTGAATCAGCCAGAGCTGATAGAAAGCACTCCTGGCCATGGCCTCCACCTGAGATACCAGGGTGAGGCCTGGGTCCAGGAGTACTCCCAAGTTGCGCACCTGCTCCTTCCGGGGAAGTGTAACCCCATACAGCACAGGAAGATCTAACTCACCCCTCAGATTATGAGCCCCCACAATGAGCACCTCCATCTTGCTTGGATTCAGCTTCAATCTGTTATCCCTCATCCAGCCCATTACTGCCTATAGGCAGGCATTTAGAGAATGAGTGCCATTTCCTGAAGATTAAAAGCATATCAGCATATGCATATCAGCAAATCCGCAAAAGTATCAGCATACTGATAACACCCAGCACCAAAACTCCTGATGACCACCTTACCCAGGCCAACCAAGGCTGTCTCAGCCCCACAGCCAGCTCTAAAGCCAGTTTGAAATGGGTCTAGATAATCAGTTTCCCCCAAGACTGCCTGGAGCTGGTCGGCCACCACCCTCTCAATCACCTTGCCCAACCAAGGGAGATTGGAGATTGGCCAGTAACTATCCATCACTAAGGGCTCCAGGGAAGGCTTCTTTAAGAATGGTCTAACCATTGCCTCCTTCAGACAAGGAGGCACCCTACCCTCCCTTAGCAATGCATTTATGATATTAACTAGGCCACCTGCAACAATCACCCTGCTAGATAGAAGCAGCCAAGTCGGGCAAGGATCCAGAGAACAAGTGGTAGGCCACAACGCCCCAAGCAGCTTGTCAACATCCTCAGGAGTCACAGATTGAAACTGATCCAATCTAATACTGCAAGAGGGATCGCTGGACACCTCCTCCATAGACCTTGCAGAAATAGTGGAGCCCAAGTTGGCCCAAATACAGGAGATCTTGTTCGCAAAGAACCCATCAAAAGCATCACAGTAGAACGACCCCTAACAAGATAGGGTATTCAAGACTATTGTTTCATAGATCCCAGATATAATCAATATCAATCTTATTATCAATATATTTGAGTTTCTGACAGAGGAAGGTTACAGGCTTAGGTGCATCCAATAGATGTTCCAGGTCTAATAATAAAAACAGAGTTTCAGAAGCTGCAGTCGTGTCAGGACCAAACAACCATGATGGTAAATGCTTTAGTTGAATAAACTGCCAGGTAGCATTTGAGGGTATATCAAACTCAAAAGATTTAAAGATTTAAAAACAGCTTTTAAATCAAAAGATTCAAAAACATTTATTCAGGAGATAGGTCTATAGCTAGTGCAAATCAAATTATCTTTATTACGGTCCAAGACTAGCACAAGATTCAAAATAATGTAATAATAAAAACAGATTATTGAACCATAAAACTATATTACTATGAAAATACTACTCTAATAATATAAAACTATATTATAATACTATAGAGCTTCAGTCCTTCAAGGGTATCTATGAGATTATTAAACAGCTGTATACAAAAAAATTATAAGCATATAAAATGCAATAAAAACAAGTTATGGGACCATAAAACTATAAAATCACTATTCTAACAGTATAAGGCTATATAATACTATTATAGAAAATGATGACCATATGAAATATAGGATGTTAAAAGTGGTGTCTAAAATAAGGCATCTAACTAGAAACATTATAAAAGATAAAATAGTCAGCAGGGTTGATACAAGGGATTGGCCTGGCAGTCACGACCCGGCAGATCCTACATGCTGCCACACAGAACTTGGCAGTGTTATTCATAAAGGCTGGGTCTTCATCCAAAAGCTGCAACCAGGTATGGACCTGGTTTGGGCAGCCAGGGTATTTGCAAAGTTGCTGAAATATAAGCTTGGCCTGAATGTGTCTGTAAAAGGAGCAAAAGAGGAGTACATTTTCTGTGGTTTCTACCTCCCCAGTGTCACAGGGACAAAGTCTCTCTGCAACTGGAATCTTTCTGTATTTGCCTTCCAGTACAGGGAGAGAAGGGCATGACAATAGGTGAGGGTATAAGCCCTTCTGTGGCTAGGAATTTCTAGCTGTGACAGATACGTGGCGGGGGAGGCAGAGTATCTGATCCTTTCCGAGGACAGAAAAGTTGGAACTGTACCTAGGTCAACCTGGTGCTCCATGTCCATTATCCTGTGTTTGACAACTGTTTTCACCTGGTCACTGCCCATAGTAAGGGTGGGTTAAGCCCTGTAGCAACAATTTAGTCCACACGGCCCTTTTCCAGGAAGACTGGAAATTGTCCTGTAGGGTCAGAGGGACCAAGCCCTGAGGGTTGAGGGATAATTTAAGCCAGAGGTTAAGAATGGACAGCCACACTCTGGCCTCAACCTTTATCATGCCTGTTTCCAAGCGTAGTGTGGCATTAGAGACAAAGCAAGGCACTTGGAGGGCCACTCTTAGGAATTTGGATTGCACCAGCTCCAAGGGGGCAAGATTGAAGGGGGTATAGCTAGTGCATAATTCAGAATCTTTACCATGCTTAAGAAGAACACTTATATAAGTAACATTAAAGGAGGGAAGTACTTATTTTTAAAAGCATAATTATAAACCTGCAATAAAATTAGAGCCAGGAAACGAATATATTTCTTGTAAAACTCCATAGAAAATCCATCCAGGCCTGGGGCCCTATTTCATAGATTTAATTGTGGTCATTATTTCCTGTAGAGAAAGAGATTCTGCTAAAAGATTGACCTGATCTTGGATGAAATGTGGAAGATGCACTTTTTGTAGGAATTTAAATGTGAGTCACTGAGTGATGAAATATTGAATGATGAACATCCATGTGTGAAATAGCCTTGTTGGAGGTGCAAATGAGACTTAATCTATGCCGGTTTATCAAATGTTGCTGTCCCCATGTTCCTCTATAACCATATAGGCTCTGAAAAATTGTCCTTGGATAAAACCACAAGAATTTCCCTTTCCCCCCACTCCAGTTCTGCACACTCCAGTTTTCCCCAGTCCATTTTTGCTTCCTTCCTCCTCTCCTAATGCATCCTCCTCAAGAGAGGCACACTATAAAGGCTCTCTGCCTCCCAGTCCCTTTGAATACATTTTGAAATTCCCTCCTTTTGTGTTCCCCCCTCCTCCCTCCCTCCAGTCAATGGGGCACAGTTGCACATATCAACACTTGATTGATGTCAGTGCCAGAAAACCAATCAGCAAGAGGAAAACAGGTTTTCAAAATGTCACTTGAGATGTTGAAATATTTCAGTTGGAACGGGGTTGTTCTGCTCCAAGCTCAAGGCCCTTTATTCAGTGCAGGGGCGTAGCAAGATTGTAGTGGGCCCAGAGACAAGATTTAAAATGCACCCCCCCACACTGAAGCTCAGTTCATGAAGTCAGGAAATCTTAAATGAAGCTGAATAGTGATAACAAAAAGCATAGTAAACTTGAGAGAGAGAGAGAGAGAGAGAGAGAGAGAGAGAGAGAGAGAGAGAGAGAGAGAGCGCCTATGTGCCACAATAGAACATCATCCTAAATTATTTTTAAAAGGTTTTGTAAATTGTGGACAATGCAAGTCATTTAATGGTACTAGAGAAAGACATGCTGTTCTGGTAGCTCCAAGTCTTAACACTCACATCAATTTTGGAGGATGGATACAACTGAAGGAAACCTGGGCGGGTGTGCGCTGGGGGAGTCAGTCATGTGGTTTGCCTCTGGGGGGGCCCCCAAGGTAATGAGCCCCCAGACAACTGTCTCCCCTTGCCCTATAATAGTTATGCCCCTGATTGGGTGTTCTGTTTCAAGCTTGAAACACTCGAAATGGCCCATTTCGAGTCAAAACATTTTGATGTTTATATCTTCTGCACATCCCAAGCTGAAAGCAGTGTGAGAGAGTCATGAGTCACTTCTGATTAGCCAGCTGCCTCTGGAAACCTCTATTATGATGCAAACATGGTTGTTGGGGGGTTTTTTGGGGGGGAGATTGTAACTTAATGCACCTCAGGCTTCCTACCTGTCTACTCTATCCCATTGAAGAGGAAGCAGCCGATGAGTAGTGAGGTTGGTGAGTGTCAGGGAGGAAATTGGGCAAATACATATAGCTCTCCCCACACCCACAGTGTAATACTTGCCTTGGTCAGAATTGGTTACTGACCAGAGCTCCATAGAATTGTAGCACTACAATCTGCACAGTGTTAATAGTTCTTTGAATATTTAGATTGTGCAATCTGGAGCTATGAAAGCTTCTTTGTGCAAGTTATAAATCTGCAGTATAAACAACTTCACAGAGGATAGTTAACACAAATTAAAATGTTAAGCATGTATGGTATGGGTTTTCTTTTCACCTTTTAAGTCTTATTTCACCTATGATTTAGTGTTCCTATCATATGTAATTACTGCCCCATAGCCTGTTTCAGTTTTCAACTATTTATCAATCTATGAATCACTGGCCTTTAGCAATTAGGAATCAGAGCCATAATTATTACAAATCTGGCCTTAAAAGTGTAAAATAGCCATCAAAGATATCAAGGACACTAATCACACATTCCTTCCACTTTTGGATGGCAGGGGTGAGGAAGGGAAATCGTGTAATATATGCTGTCTTTTACTTTATTTTGTTTCCTACTTTTTTCCTATATTTTACCTTATTCATCTTTGGGAAAAGTAATCCACATTCTGGTTTTGTATTTACATCATGGAATTATATAACAATTCATGGAGTCCAGCATACAGGTCCAAGGATAAACCTCTTTCTCCATAAATTAATTCACCTGTCCCTTTTTAATCATAAGACCTTTAATCATGGGCCCATCAACTTCATGAACTGTTAGGCCAGTGATCAAGCTACTAGGACAGCATTGACTATAAATGAAACCATGCAAACAATTAACAGAATAAATAAATGTTTCATTCCACTATATTTGAGGCATATATTAAAAATGCAGAGACATATAGTTTTAATGGGCATCTAGTTTCCCTAGTCCCGTTACAAATTGGCCTCTAAGTCTTTTGTGCATCTAATGACACTACCGAGTGCTTGAATGGCACCCTGAACTCTAGCATGTGCCTCCTTCATACTAATACATACCAGATGATGGAGGAAGGTGGAGAGGGTCCAGTTCATGCTGGGAAGACAAAGTTCTTGAAGTCTTTGGATGCCTGCACTAACAGGAGGAGTGCTCTGGGTTTTTCCTATACAGTTTGGAGCTTTAAAAGAGCAACTAAAGGAAGGCACGGCAGAGGTTTATAAAATGATGCATTGTGGATAGGGAGAAATTTTTTTTGCCATCTCTCAGGAAATTGTTACCTGAGGTTGATCAACAAGGACAGACAAAAGAAAGTACTTGTTGACAAAATATATTGTTAATATATGGGATGTGCTGCCACAAGATATGTTGATTATTTAGCTTAGTTTATTTTAAAAAGTAGATTAAACAAATTCGAGGCAGAAGGATCTATCCATGGCTATTGATCATGATGGTTATATGAAATCTCCATGTTCAGAAGCTGTAGCACTGAAAACTAGTTGCTGGGGAAGATCATCAGGGGGTGGATGTTGCCTTCCAGTCATACTTCCAACCAGAGGCATCTGGTTGGCCACTGTGGAAAGCAGAGTGATGGATGATGGACTAGATGGCTTTGATCTCATCCAGTTGGACTCTTCTTTGGGGTATCTGGAAGTAAAGTTCAAGGAAATAATATACTAAGCTTCTCTAACTCAGGCAGTCTATGCATGCTTTTCTGTAGTGTTCCAGGGATGGGTGCATCAGATCTACCAAACTTCATCATACTTTATTAAGTAACTGGGTAAAGCCACCAGGAACTTCAGGAAGTGGTATTCTGGTGTGGATTCTTCTCATGCTAAACTATTTTGTGGTTTCTTCTGTGGATACGCAAAGAATGTAGTCTCTCGCTTGCCTCCCACACTGCTCTACTGGCATTCTGTGTGTTGTATAAATGCCTAGTGCTCATGTGTGGTCCCATTTCATATTTGTTTCTTTTGTTCCACACTGTTTGTGATGCAGCACTTGCAGGAAGGACAATGAGCAATGACATAGGAATTATTTATATGTGCAGGAAGAGGTGTACATTAAACTAACTGGTACAGGCATGAATGTAAATGTTTTCCTTAGTCAGGACCCTGAAATTCATAGAGAATTTTAGTTTCTTCTTGGGAGGAACTCCTGAAATTTGGGCTTTCAATTTCCCTTCAAAGAAACCCTGAATCCTGGAGAGAATTTCCACTTTGGAGACATGACTCTTGAACATCCCCACGTCATCTGACTGACCATGATCAGAAACAACATAATGAATTAAACAGATCTGTGGTTTAATCTAGCAATGGAATTCTTCTGTCCTTTGGTACTACTACCCACCTTTTTTTTTTTTAACTCCTTGAAGATATTTATTGCTTAAATGATCCCAGGTTTCTTGTGCTTAATCACTGCTTTTATGCCAACCCTCTGAAGGATAGAAGAGAACTCTGTATGCTAATTTTATTCCTGCTTGGATAAAAATGTGGCCACCCATCCCTCTGCAACAACCCCTAAGACCGGTTATAAAAGGGAACAATGAAAAATTAGCTGTTTTGTCAAAATGCTTCCAGTTGTTGACAAACACTCACTGTTTAGTCTCACTGATTCTTCTCTCCCAGCTGTTGCAGCTGTGAGGACAGTCCCCCCCACCGTGCCTAGCTGTGACTGATGTTTTGACTGCCTGCCAGATAATCTCCACTTCCTGTTCTACTGTCTGCTTCTATTTTAAATAAAGTATCCCCCCTCCTTTTTCTTTTTCTTTTTTCTTCTGCACATCCAATGATTTCATACCGGAAATGTAGCTTTCTTTCTCCCAAAGAAGGGGTTCTTTGGGGATTGTGATGGTAATAGAATGGCCTTGAAAATATCAGCTGGGAGTTTTCCTTACTTCAGCCAGGAATAATAAGGTCAACATCTGACGGAATTCCAACAGAGCTTAAACTCCAGGAGCACAAAAAAGACCATTTAAAACGCAACAATAATCCTAAAGACACATTTGCTCTGAGGTAATTGCTGACATAATTTTGGGGTGGGGGCATAATTCCCAGTTATTTTAACCTCCCCCCCACCCACTTTATGGCATTTGAGACAACACTGTGAGCAGGAAAGAGATATAAACTTTACATGGCGACAGAGTGTCTCCTAAACATGTTGCAGTTGCAGCACAGAAATGTCCTTTAACCTTGATAATAAAGGCTGGCTTGGTTCTTTCCCACCCACCCCCCTTAATACCTACAATGAGTGCATTGAAAAATCATCATCATTTTTATTCTGCTTCAGTGCCTTATAGAGCTTCTGTCCGTTAGAAAGGAAATAAAGTTACAGAGGCTTAGTCGGAGACTGTGAATGGGATCTTGTTTTTAACTTTCATAATGATTACATGTATTTATTTTGTGCTCCAAATTACACTCTCTTGATTGCTAACATGAGACTTCTAGGTTTTTATTAGGGTGTCTGTGGTTCAGGGGCTGGACACATTTACTTTAGCTGTTATTCAACCACCAGTAATACTCTCTGTTTATGAGGAGGTAATTAGAATACCCTTGCCTTGCTAGTCTGCCTTAATTTTTCCCTGCCTTGATTTTTTTTTTAAAAAAAGAAAACTCATTTGACCACCCCATGTCATCTTTCAGATGGCACTGTGGACATTTTGACTGATATGCTATTTTCTGCTTTTGGCACAGTAGCAGCTATTCAACTGTTCTGTCAAGAGGGCCACCAAGACTCCCAAGGTTCTGCACAGTTTATCATCACTGTGCCCCACACTGGAGTAATCAATGGCCCCAGATGCACAGTGGAGTGAACATATGGTTCCCAGATGCACATTTTGCATTGTGTTCCCACATAAGCAAGGGCTTTCCTATTCACCAGCTGTCAAGGGTTTGCAATTCCTGGTTAGATTCAACCTACCCACAGTCTTGTCATCCTCAGAGGCCTTCCTCCAGGTGCTCTCACCATCAGAGGTGCGATGGGTGGTAATTGGGGAAAGATCCTTCTCAGTGGTGGCGGCTCATTGTTGGAATTCTCTTCTCAGGGAGGACTTCCTAGCAGATGGTTTGATGTTTCCTCCCAGCAAAGATATTTTTTTAAATCATCCCAAGCCTTTTAAATTACTCTGTAAATGGTTTTATGTGCTGCATTTCTTGCTTTAATTGTATTCTGCATTGGCTGGGTTCACACAATCACAAGAAACCTGGTTAAAAATTTAATCAGGACCAGTGAGCCCTGTGATTGTGAGGATTTCAGGGCAAACCTGGTCAAACAGTCCCAATTAATCAGCATTAGGATAATGCTGGATAACTGGAGTGGTTTGATCAGGATTGCCATGAAATCCTGAGTTCTCACAGTCAGCTCCACAGAGCTCACTAATTCTGATTGACTTTTAAACTATGATCCTTATGAGTGTGTGAACACAGGCCTAGTGATTTTATTCCTATTATAACCTCTTTGTACATAGCCCTGGGATCTATAAGGCTATGCACATGAGCAGCCAAACTCAGGCTACAGCAGCCCAGCCTGGGTTTGGCTGCCCATGTGCACTGCCCAGATCAAGCCCAAGCCCAGCGCTGCCCTTATGGGCAGCCCAAATTTTAACTCTGGTCTTTAGTGAGTATGCCCTTAACCCCAGCACCAGGGTCGTGTGTATACTCAGGCTGTACGCAGTCCAAGCATACACAGTCAGGCACCCAGAGCACCCGACTCCTGAGGGATTCCCCCAATACTCTGTGCTTGTCAGGCAGTGCATTGTGAGATATGCTGTGGCTGGGGCACATTGTCCCAGCCTCTGGAAATTCACATTGCTCCAAGCAGCATGAATCATGTGGGAGTGCAATCCCTGCATCTAACCAATGAGCAAGAATAATCTGGGGGGAAGGTACATTCTGTACAATCTCCCCCCTCCCACCCACCACCGACCCATGCACCACTTGCCAGCCTGCCAGTCAGCCACCTGTCCATATGAAATCTATCTATCTATCTATCTAAAACAAATAACCAAAAATAAAAACAAGCAGCCATTTAAAATGGCTTAAAACAATATTAAAACAATTTTAAAAACAGTTTAAAACCATTTAAAACTAATTAAAATGTTTAAGAACAATTTAAAAACTTTGGAAGGCCAGACCAAACAAATAAGTTTTTAGGGCGCTCTTGAAGGCCAGCAATGAGCCCAAACTACACATTTCTGCCGGGAGTGCGTTCTACAGCCCAGGGACAGCTACAGAGAAGGCCTGGTTCCGAGTCACCAACAGATGTACTAGTGGTAACAGGAGCTATACCTTTCCAGATGACCTCAATGTGCAGTGGGGATCATGTAGAAGGCGGTGCTCTCTAAGGTAACCCAGAGCTAAGCCATTAAGTGCTTTAAAGCACTTTGTATTTTGCCCAGAAACATATTGGCATATTGATCTAAAAGTTGAGGTCTGTTTTCTTTATCCATAAGAACAGCCCTAACTATTTCTTATTAGAAAGTCTGGGCAACTAGTGAACAAGGAAGCCCTTGTTTATGTGGAAACACAATGAAACTTTGCTGTAGGTATGTGCATATCTAGGGGCATAGCTGGCGGAGAGAGGGCCCGTGTTCATCCCTTTCCCTGGCAGACCTTCAGAGTGAAGGAGATAATGAAGAAAATAGGGAGGGATGGAGCAGGGGGTGTTCAAGAGATGAAGGCCTGGGTTCTTTGAACCCATCCGCACAGTTATAGCTACACCTCTGTGCATATCCCTCATCCTTAGGATAATCTTATTTTATAATAATATATTATGACCAAATGGCTGATTTAATGGGGATTTTTTTTGCGTGGGAGGCGCAACTTGTTTCTATTTCTTTCTGATTATATTGATCAGAAATAAATGGAATGGTAATTTCTGTAGTGATTTCTTAGGTTACATCCTGCAGTAATTGTATATACCAATTATTAGTAGCAACCCTTTCCCCCTGCTGTTTATTTCACACTACAGTGACAACAGTTATTACCATCACTATAATTATTGTTAAGGAGTGCTGTACTAGCTAACAGTTCCTATAAACATAAACTTCAATATTTGTGGAATGATTCAAAATAAAGACACTCTTCTATTTCAGTTAAATTATTCAGAAACTTTGTTCACTGCACTTCACTCTCTCAGCAAATGCCTCCCACGCACATCATTCATTGATTAATGGATTTAAAGATTCCAATAGCTTTTGGCTTACTAGCCAGGGAATTGATACGTTGCTCACTTCTAATAAATGTGTTCATTTACTGAGCTTGTGCATTAAGAAATGTAAAGAACAATGGCACAGAGGCTAATGGAACAATAGTTTTAACTGTATTCACAATGGTGCTCTAAGAAAAGAGGATAAAACAGAATGTAAATGACTTTTAAAAATAAAAAATAGATGCTTTTAATTCCACAGAGACAATGTATGTGGAGAGTAATAAAATGATGACTGCACCAATATTATGAGATATTTTCACTTCAATATATATAGGCTTCCAAAGATGCAGATTCTTTTTCACCAAATAAATTGCCTATTTAAAATAAAAATAGTTTGACATGCTTCCCCCCCCCGCCGCTTTCTCTCTCTCTCTCTCTCTCTTTCTTTCTTTCTTTCTTTCTTTCTTTCATTTTGGACAGCTGGTTCAGTCTCCATGGTTGGCAGGAGGGATGCCAGCAAAAATATGAAGCAAGGTTCAGAAATAAATTTCAGGGACTTCTGCTTCCAAGGACAGGTACACTTTACAATCCCTTGAATTCTTCTCTAACTCAGCTACAGATGTAAAAAGAAGAATTGCTAGTTCCCTCACTCCTTGTTTAATGTACTGCAGATCTTCAAATGTAGTCTCTGAGCCAACCAGAAAACGTTTTTTCCCCATTGCTTGACTCCAAGGTTAGTTCTGAAGGGCTGCACTTTGGGAAACAGGAGGAGGGCAAGAAAGTCAACCCTTAAGAGAGTCTCTCAGTCTACCTGATAGCCATTCACTTCACCTTGTTCAACAGGGCACACAGAGGAGGGCCTCAGAATAAGATCTTACAGGTATTATTATTATTTCTTGTTTACACAGTCAGACAGGTGTTGTTGTTGTTGTTGTTGTTGTTATTTTCAATTTCTACACTGCCCTTCAAAAATGGCTCGGGGCAGTTTACACAGAGAAATAACAAATAAATAAGATGGCTCCTTGTCCCCAAAGGGCTCACGTTCTAAAACAAAACATAAGATAGACACCAGCAACAGTCACTGGAAGTACTGTGCTGGTGGTGGAAAGGGCCAGTTACTCTCCCCCTACTAAATAAAGAGAATCACCACAGTAAAAGGTGCCTCTTTGCCTAGTTAGCAGGTAGGGACATAAGGGGCTGGGCACACTCTCAGGTAACCTGGTCAAAAGCCATTTAGGGCTTTAAAGGTTAAAATCAGCACTTTGAATTGGTCTCAGAAACGGACTGGAAGCCAGTGCAGCTGATAAAGAACTGGCATAATATGATCAAAACATCCAGTCCCAGTTAATAATCTTGCAGCCCTGTTTTGTACCAGCTGCAGTTTCTGGACCATTTTCAAAGGCAGCCCCACATACAACACATTGCAGTAATCTATGCAAGAGGTTACCAGAGCATGAGTAATCATAGCCAAGCTATTTCTGTCCAGGTAAGGTTGCAGTTGGTATATCAGCCAAAGCTGATAAAAGGTGCTCCGAGCCACAGAAGCCACCTGAGCCTATAGTGACTGTGCTGGATTGATGAGCACCCCCAAACTGCGAACCTGGTCCTTCAGGGAACATAGGAAGCTGCCAGGGAGTGCAACCCCATCTAGAACAGGCTGAACATCTAGACTCATTAATGGTGGCAGTGGAAGCTTAGTGTGGGCATTTGGAGAGACTGGAGAAGCCCTGTGCAATAAGGCTTCTCATGAGCTGCCAGATATCAGTTGGGCAGGCCTAGTGTTCCACTGGCCAAATGGTGAGATTGCTGGGCTAGGATATGGTCCAGTTGGAGGCTTTTCTTCATTTGTTGCAGGATGCCAGGTGGCATATCTTGGAGCAGATCTCTGGGAACAGAAGGCCTTACCAGCATAAGGAGCAGTGGTAGAGTTTGGGGTGGAGGATTAAGAATGACATAAGATGAGCATTTCAGTTACTGCCTGTATACCTGGTTGATTCTGATCCCTTGGGTTTTGCATTTTCATAAGGCACTCCCAGTGGAATGGTCAATTTCATGTGTGGCTTTTGATTGTTTTAGTACATTTCTTGAATGGTATCTGAAGACTAGTTTGGGTCTCTGCGTGGCTTACTTAGATGTTTGTGGTTTTTTAAAATAAAAATTAAGGAAGCCTCTGAAGATCTCAGGATCCCTTAGAACATAACAGCCCTGCTGGATCAGGCCCAAGGCCCATCTAGTCCAGCATCCTGTTTTGCACAGTGGCCCACCAGATGCCACTTTCCACCACAAAGAAGACCGAAGGGCTAGCCAGATGCTTGACCTTTTTGGGGACTGAACTGAATACTGAGATGAGGCTTTCCTGGCTCCCTTGGGAAATTTAGAGTTCCTGAAGGTATTGGTGGCAGCATGCAACAATGTGAGAAAGTTACACTACAGAAATTCCAGGCACTGGTGGTTATCTTAATTTTGCCTGCTCAATCATGAATCCTATATTAGCTATTTGTTCTAGAGTATATGTGTTATGGTTGGGATTCAGGCTGGACATCATTTTCTTGGAGTGACTGTAGGTATCACTTGATGCCCAGAAGAGCTATTAATTTCTTTCTCCTGTTCTATTTTTCTGTTTCCTTTGTGGATTCTGCAACTTCACTGCTTACCTCTGCCCCTCCTTTCTCATAGGGATGTGCACAAGCTCATAGGGATGTGAGCTCTCAGAGGTCTGGCATTCAGTTTAGAGGCAGGGAGTTACCTTTAAGGAGCATGGAAGGTGCCCTTACCCCACCCACCACCACCACTGGCCATATTTCCCATACCAGCGCTGTCTCCAAAAATGCTGGTGCAGGGCTGCTGCATACCTCTTTGCAGCCCCGGTCAGTGCCATACAGGAAGTGACTGGTGCACATGCGCACATAATGCACGCGCACTGGCTACTTGTGGTACAATGCTGACCAGGGCTGCAAGGTGGTATGCAGCAGCCCCATGCCAGCATTTTTTGAGACAGTGCCGGTGCAGGAAACGTGGTGGGGGTGGGTGGGTAAGGGCACTATCCCTGTTTCCTAAAGGTAACTCCCCCACATCTCAAGAGTACACAAACCCTTTCATGCACATCCCTACTTTCTCACTCCATTGCTTTCTTGATCATCTCAGTTCTCTGTCTCAGCATTGACTTACTCCAACTGCTCCTTATCTCTGTGTTTCTACTTGCTCTACAGAGCATTTTGAGCATAAAACACATTTCTTTCCTGATTACTTCATGCCATAGATTGATGCCTCTTCATTGTTTGTCCTTCCTGTGTTTCCAAATTGCCAAACAACTTTTATTTTCTCTCCACCTATTCATTGGTGGATTACTTTCATTACTTTCCTTAAAGAAAGTAAGCTTATGAGATCATCCAGCATGCAGTGTGTGTTTGTGAGTGTGTGTGTCCCCTTTCGACTTCACAATGCCTGGACTGATCTGAACCAAATTTGAACACATTGGGTCACCGCAGTGGCAGATTGTGAGGCTTGAAGAATACATAAAGGACAGTGAAGAAGATGCACTTAAAATGGTCAATAAAGAGAAACTATTCAACACCAATGAAAGAAAGCAGGCCTACAAGAAAGAATAAGTCAAGAACCGAGCAGAAAAATGGAAAAATAAGCCACTGCATGGTCAATATTTGCAAAATATAACTGGAAAATCAGACATCAGCAAGACCTGGCAATGGCTTAAGAATGGCAACTTGAAGAAAGAAACAGAGGGTTTAGTACTGGCTGCACAAGAACAGGCACTAAGAACAAATGCAATAAGAGCAAAAGTAGAAAAATCAACAACAAACAGCAAGTGCCGCCTTTGTAAAGAAGTAGATGAAACCGTGGACCACCTAATCAGCTGTTGTAAAAAGATCGCACAGACTGACTACAGGGATGATACACGGGCCCTCTCTGAAAAGTATACAGTGTACTGTGCTTGATTGGCCAGCAAACTCGCCTGTCCTGACCCCATAGAGAATCTATGGGGTACTGCCAAGAGAAGGATGAGAGACATGAGACCAAACAATGCAGAATTGCTGAAGGCCGCTAATGAAGCATCCTGGTCTTCCATAACACCTCATCAGTGCCACAGGCTGATAGCATCCATGCCACGCCGCATTGAGGCAATAATTGCTGCAAAAGGGGCCCAAACCAAGTACTGAATACATATGCATGCTTATACTTTTCAGAGGTCCGATATTGTTCTATTCTTCAATCCTTGTCTTATTGGTTCCATGTAATATTCTAATTTTCTGAGATTGTGGATTTGGGGTTTTCATGAGCTGTATGCCATGATCATCACAATTATAACAGATTAAGGCTTGACTTATCTCGCTTTGCATGTAATGCGTCTGTCTCATATATCAGTTTCACCTTTTAATTTGCATTACTGAAATTAATGGACTTTTGCACGATATTCTAATTTTCTGAGTTTCACCTGTATATCCCACTCCTCCTGCCAGGATTCAGAGTGGTGCACACAGTGTTTCTCACAACAACCCTGTGCGGTAGGTTAGGCTGAGCAATAAATGACTGGCCCAGAGTCACTCGGTGAATTTCATGGTTGAATGGGGATTTGAACTTGGGACTTCCCGGTCCTAGTCCAACACTCTAATCACTACACTATGCTGGCTCCCTTTTTTAGGAGGACATGACAACTGGGAAGGCTCAAATGGTGCCACTGCTCCAGTCGCTGCAACATCAACCCCACCACTCCTGCCTGCTGCACCCCATCACTGGCTGGAACCTCTTTCAGAGCCTGCATGGAAAACTTACTGGGCAGCAGTGGTGGACACTCTTCATTTTTAGTTATAATTTGGCTGGAGCAGTAGCACCATTTTAGTTTTCCCAGATGCCCCAGTCCCCTGACAATACTACATGAGGGAGCCAAGGCATCCAGGGAAACAAAAATGGCACTGTTGATCCATCAATGCTGAATACTGCTCCACAGAGAAATGTATCCAAAGTCGAACTTCTCTCCAGTTTACAGGATTTTCAAGCTTCTCGCATGGCAGAACTAAAATTCTGTCCAAATTGTAGGGCTTCTTCCAAAGGGAAGTTTCAGGGAATTTTCTTAGGCAGTTTCTCCCCATCCCTGAGGAGAAGGCAGCCTTATCTCTCACAACTATGTGCAAGGAATGTGAGCATTCAGTAATATAAGCTCTTTATTCCATTCATTCATTCATTCATTCATTTAGATTAAACTTTGTTAGCCGCCCCAAGCAGTGCTGCATTTCAGGGGTGTGATAAAGATATTTAAATAAATAAATAAAATAAACAAACTCCCATCTGCAGTCTGAAGTGGAACAGCACTAACACATTACCACATCCATGAGAACTCCATTCATGTGGCTAGATTTTCAGTTATACAGAAATAGCTGTATGTATCAGCCACAATTTCCTTTTATTTTAATTGAGTTGGTTGCCATGGAAACTTTGCAATGGACCCTGGGCTTAGTACTTAAAACTCTTGAGGTGTTTGGCAGTTCCCCGATGGATCCTGTCAGCTGCTCCTTTTGTCAGGAAGTGATCACAATAATTCACTTTCTTGCTCAGTGAACCTTGAGTGAACTGAAGGAGTACAATGGCACATCTACTTGTTTCCTCTCACTCCATATTTGGTATGCATGGCCCCAAACCTACAATTTCACTCATTCAGTAGTCTTGTTTGTAAACAAGGCAACACAATATTTTGTAGCATGTGCATTGGACATCTTCTGTGTGATGTATTCCCAAGGAATGTATTAAAAACCACCACTTTTTGACATTTTGATATGTACTTGCCTGCAGAAATATATGCTGATTTAAGTTTTGAAAGGTAAAATGATCTGGCAAAGTCCAAAAGGAAATGTAGAAAAGGTGATTTTTTTATCTATCTATCTATCTATCTATCTATCTATCTATCTATCTATATATATATATATATATATATATATAGTTAATGGGATAAAGTCAGATAACACTGAAATATCCATATTTTGCCACTTGTTTGGTTGTCTGTAAAATTTCCAACATTCCAAGACAAATACGGGTTTTCCCCTTCCAGATCAATATTCTAACATTGATTTTTCTCTTATGAGAATAACGCATATAGCAGCATATATGTCCACAAGGCAAAGAGACATATGGTTGAAAAGAGAAATCAGAAGCAATCATTAGCAACCAGTCTGATTGCCTTATGTTAGCTAATATGTTCATTCGTTCATCCAAATGCAGAGAGGTCAGCTAGGGTGCCATGGTAATTTTGCTTTATTAATAATTATAACAGTAAGAATGGTGTCTGTGAGGAATACAGAAAATGTACTTAAGAATTGCCTTGCTGGGTGTGACCAGAGCCTATCTGCCCAAGCATTCTACAAGTATCTCCAGCAGTGGCTAGGATGCTCACAGGTTGTTCACAAGTAGGACATGAGGGAGGTGGTCAACTCATGAGATGTCTCCCAGCAACTGGTAATGAGAAATACATTGCCCCATAATATGCAAGCTTCATTTTCAATGGTAATGGCTAACAGCCATTGATGGTCATATCTTCTAGGGGTGTGAACAAAACCAGAAAATCCAGTTTGGATTGAATTGAACTGGATGTAAACTGAACTGGGTCTTGTCTGGTTTTGTGCATACTAGAACTAGGCCTAGTCTGGCTTGAGTCCAAAATGGTTTGGGCCAGGTCCAGGGGGTGGGTTTACATGGTGGACTTACTGCCATTGTGCAATTGTAATTGTAAACTGCCCAGAGACACAAATCTTGGGTGGTATAGAAATATGTTTAATTAGTTAATTAACTAACTAACTAACTAACTAATTGCGGGGCCTCAGGGTGCTGCAGCAGCCATGTGTGTGTGTATCTCCTGTGGTTCCCTCTCCACCAGGTATCAAATGGGCAATTTGGGCTGATTCCCCAATGGGTGGAAGCTACCACCCAAATTTCAAAGAAAATGGGCAAAGGGGTGATTTTAAAAATATTTTTGAAGTTGGCACGTCTTTGGTGCAGATTTGTAGCAGTAAGGGGGTGTCAGGGACAGAAGAGTGGGTTAGGTTGTAGTGCCCCGATGGGTGCCTGTTACCACCCAAATTTCAAAGAAATTGGCGAAAGGGGTGATTTTTTAAAGACTTTCTGAATTTTGCACATCTTTAAGCTTCTCCCCCATAGGGAATAATGGGGATTTCAGCAGCCCCATAACTCCACTTTCAGGGCACCAGAGTGGCCCAGAGCCAAATGAGAATCTCTCATTTTCTGCCAGAGAATCAACTCTCAGAACACCTCAGACATTGAAAACAACAAAACCCAGTGTCCCATGGGCTTGTCGTTTTGGGGGGTGGCTGGCACCCTATGTGCACTACACCACAACCCACTCTGGGCCACCCTGGTGCCCCCCAAGTGGAGTAATGGGCCACTGCAATTCCCCATTATTCCCTATGGTGGGAAAGTTTAAAGATTCACAAACTTCAGAAATTCTTTAAAAAACAACCTTTTCACCAATTTCTTTGAAATCTGGGTGGTAGCAGGCACCCATTGGGGTCCAAATCTGGGTTCAAATCTGAGGTGATTTGTTCTGTACCCAAATCTGGGCAATTGAACACAGAGGGTGATTTGTTCTGTCTACAAATCACTTGAATCAGCCAGATTCGGGTACAGATCGTTTTGTATCCGAATCGATTCGCACATACCTAGTTCTGAGTAGACATTGTTCTCAAAAAGACTTATTTTGCTTTATCTTGAACTATCAGTCAATTTCATTTTAACCTATTCCTAGTAGTTTAAGGGAGAATATTTCTATGAACTCCCCTCGCCTCTATCCTGTTCTAGCTTACTGTATTTATCTGAATCCTGAATCCAAGACTAGTTCCCCCCACCCACCCCAAGTTCTTTAATTTTAGAGATCAGGGGGGTCATCTTAAATTCAGAGTTCTTCCTTTCAGGTAAAGAACTCGGTATTTAAACATAAAGGGGTCATATTATATTCAGAGTAATCTTCTATGATAGTTGCCTTTTCCCAAAGTTTTCCATAGAAACTTCTATGATAGTTTCCTTTTTCAGTCTTCTGAGGAAATCCATGTTCCTCCCCTCCCTCCCCACCTCTTGGAAAGGGTTGTGTGTGTGTGACTATCAACTTCACAGTAGGGATGTGCATGAAACGGCACTTGGCCGGTTGGCAGTGGGGGAGGGGTTACCTTTAAGGAGCAGAGAAGGTGCTCATTCCCCACCATGTTTCCCCCACCGGTGCTCTCTCCAAAACCGCTCAGGTGGGGCAGCAACATACCGCCTTCCCACCCCATTTAGCTTTGGACTAGAAGTGATTGGTGCACATATGGCCACTTCCTGTCCAATGCTGACTGGGGAGGCAAGGGAGTACGCTGGGTGGGGAACACAGTGGGGAGGATGATCACCCTCCCTGCTCCTTAAAGGTAACCACCCCCACCCCTGATGCAGCCCAAACTCTGGACCTCCAGACCAGTTCATGCACATCCCTACTTCACAGTGCCTGGACCAATATTAACCAAATTGAGTACAGTTGTAGGGATATATAGGGGCACCTCAATGGCATAGTTTGCAATCATGTAATCCACCCCAATTCATGATGGCAGATGTGTGAATGTTTGAGGTGCAAGTGGGCTAACTTGTGAACTGCCTAACTGATTTCAACCAAATTTTCTTCAGCTGTAGGGATACATAAGGACACTTCAATCAAATAGTTTGTGATGTCATCCACCCCAATTCAAGATGGCAGACATGTTAACATTTGAGGTATAAGTGGGCTAGCATTTGTACTGTCTAACCAATTGGAATCAAATTTAGTACAGTTGTACTGAGTGACACATAGGGATGCCTCAATGGTTCAGTTTGTGATGACATCATCCACTCCGATTCAAGATAGTGGACACATGAATGTTTGAGGCACAATGAGCTAACTTGTGAGCCACCTAATCGCTTTAAACCAAGTTTGCTACAGCTGTAGGGACACATAGGGATGGCTCAAGGCTGTAGTTTGTAATGATGTAATCCACTCCAATTCAAGATGATGGACTCGTGAATATTTGAGGCACAAGTGGGCTAATTTGTAGACTGCCTAACCGATTTGGAGCAAATTTGGTGCAGTTATAGTGAGTGACACACAGGGATGCCTCAATGGTATAGTTTGTGATTATGTCATCAACCCGAATTCAAGATGGTGGGCATCTGAATGTTTGAAGCACAAGAGGGTTAACTTGTGAACCGCCTAATAAATTTGAACCAAATTTGCTACAGATACATAGGGGCACTTCAGCGGCGTAGTTTGTGATGCCATCCACCCCAATTCAAATTGGCAGATGAGTGACAGATGAGGTGCACATGGGATGGACCAAATTTGGTACAGTTGTAGGGACACATAGGGACACCTCAAAGGCATAGTTTGTGATGATGTCATATACCCCAATTCAAGATGACAGATATATGAACATCTGAGGTGCATGTGTGCTAACTTGTGAACTGCCTAACTGATTTGGACCAAATTTAGTCCAGTTCTAGGGATAGTGAAAGGAAAGTAGGAAGATTAGTTCTTATCAGAACTACCTCTACCTCCTGTCACTCTAAGATCACCTTTACAAGAAGACATCACCAACCAGAACGACACTCTGAATTCTGACTGTGTGCACTAGCATTTTTTCTGAGCAACGAATACTAGGGTTGTGCAATTGTGTTGGCCTGACAAACATGTCAGAGCCAAGATGCCCTTTGCCAGGCATTGTAGGAGGGAATTTTGCAACAACAGCAGGAGCTGCAGTCAATCAGAACCTCAACTGAGATCCCTGCTGTCATTATGGCTCTCTGTAGTTCCAACATCCTCATCAGATTCTCCGCCCCACCCTGCCCTCTCCTCCTCTCCCTCCCCTTCCTTTACATAGGATCCAGACGAGGGCAGGGAAGAGGCTGTCTCACTTCCTCTTCATCCCAGAGGAAGTACTGAATTAGCAAGAGACTTGAATTTAAATGGGTTGTTCCCCCCCCCCCCATTAGGTGTCCTACTACATGCCTGAGTAGCCCAGGTGATCCCAGAAGCAGCAGGACTGCACAAGCACCTGGTAAGACAACTTTCCTTCTAGGACTCAGAGTGGCCCCCAGGGGCCCATTCCATGCTAGTTTGACTTATACTTTATGATTTCTAATCTTCACTGGCTATAAGGTTCCTCTGAGCTCAGATTCAGAAGTTACCAGGCACCATTCAGACATTCTTGCAAAAATCCATTCTCACGGTTACAGTGCCAAAAGTGGATAGGCTGCCTGGGTAGCATCTGCCATCATGATTACACTGCTTTCCTTTTCACACAAATGCCACTGAAAACTGTGAGCATCTAGAAAGAGAAGGTGAGTGACAGCACCAGGGCAGGGCTTCCCACCTGCTTTTGACACTGTAACTGTGAGTGTGGCTTTTTGTAAACACACCTGAATGGGACTTCTGTCAGATAGCAAGCAAATTTGTTTCAGATTTCCCTTGATAAGGTTGATTAAATTGCCCCTGAAGAAGAATCCTACAACCCAAATGTTGACCTCTTTATTTTGAGATGGTCTACACTAGAGATTCTCAATGTTGGGTCCTCAGATACTATTGGACTTCCAAATCCTATAATCCCCAGCCCCAGTGGCCTTTGGTTGGGGATTCTGGGAGTTGAAGTCCAATAACATCTGAGGACCCAACGTTGAGAATCCCTGGTCTACACCACAAACGCCAGTGTATCTTTGAGGTCTCCTCTTTCCTTCGTTCCTGTGAGGATGCCTTGCTTTCCTTCCCCCCTTTGTTACCTAAGCAGGCAGGAGGGATGATCAGTGTCTGAAGATAGCCCTCATCTGGCAAACTGAGACTGAATCAAGACAGGACCAGAGTGCAGGCTGGCTAGAATGCTTGATATCTTGGGAATAAGGAGTTTACTAGTTAGTATTAGATTGCATGAAGCTCTGTTGGGAAATATATGCAATCCCCCAAAGTTCAGTTGTAGAGCATCTGCTTCACGTGCGGAAGATTCCAGGTTCAATCCCTGGCATCACCAAGTAGAAATGACTGCCACCTGAAACGTTGGAGAGCCACTGACAGTCAGAGTCTAAAATAGTGAGCTTTAGAGACCAGTGGTCTGACTTGGTATAAGGCAGCGTCCTATGTTCCAGTCTGGGTGTGCTAGATCTGCCATTCCTTCTGAATAAGCAGGTGTCAAACAGTGAGTAGTCCATCAAACATCCAATATGCCAGGTGCAACTCCGCCTAGGATGTGAGGACCTTATAAGTTATCCTTGCCTTTGTTTACTTCAGTGATTGAGTACTGTTAACAAACTCTACGTGGGACTATGTTTGAAGACTGTCCAGAAACTGCAGCTAGTGCATAATGCCCAAGTGTTGGCAGGCAGAGGCAGGTGGCACAGACAATTGGTGCTGTACCAACTGTATTAGCTGCCAGTGAGATTTTGGGCCCAGTTCAAGGTAACATTTAAGCCTCAATCTCCACTGAGAGTTTGGCTTTAGAAGTGAGCTATAAATAGGAAGCCCTTGCTGATAATAATTCAATTGGTTCTCTTGATCCCAGCCATGCCAGTCTCTAACTGCTGTATAACTGCTGTTATGAGGTGTAACTGCTGAAATGAGGTATAGGAGGAACCTAGGTTCTTGACTATAAAAGTTCCATTTATTTAAATTAGCTAATTTTAGATCCTCATAACAGACAGCATTACTAGAGTAGTTATTGCTTTTTAAATAAACCTTATATAAGCAAGCTTTAAATTCAGAGATACTGGATAATAACAACTAGAGCAGGGATGAAATGCTATAGAGATAAAATGCAAATATTGCTTATGGATATGTCCCAGTGACCATACGGGGGTGTGAGTGGCCTGTGAATCATTTCTTGAGCAGTCTTGGTTCTCTAGGAAGTATCTTTGGCTGTATACAGCCATTGCAATGAACATCTATTATTTCACCTTTAGAAATAATGTATTCTGTAGGACTTCTTGCATTGCAAGATGTTTCACTTTTGTAGCAACATTGAAAAATTACTATGGCAACATGCTGTGAATGTGCTCCAAAGTATGCAGAGAATGTCTTACAAGCAAAGAGGTTTGCAAACTAGGATGGGAAAATATACATTACATTTCTCAAATTGCATTTAAAAAGGCATAATAGAACGTGAAGTAAATGAAAGATATTTCTGAAAGTGAAATATTTGGTGGGTAATTTTATTCACGTTATTGTTTTAAATGGCTACATGTATGAAAAGATGTAATTGAATATGAAACCCAAACTAAAGAGATAGATGTAGCCGTAAAAGCCACATAATCCAGTTGCACTGAAAGTACGGAACTCAGCTCAGTAAAAATCATCACACTTTTTAAAAAGAAAGATGCAACTAGAATGGCAGAATTCATTTTTATCAGAAAGGGAAGCACAAAGAAGCAGTATTGGACAACAGAATATAGTCTACATTCCATGCGAGAAGGGACACCACTCTTCATTTTCTTTGACTGCACAGGAATTAAGGGAAGGGGGCAAGTGCATTTCTAGAACATCTTAGTACATACTGGCAGCATAGCCTACTAGCATCCAGAGGTGCACCTAGGTAATTTTGGAGCCTGGACCTAAAGGCCTTTTGCCCCCTCCCCCCTTCTGCCACAAGATAAGCATCTTTCTCCTGAACTCATAAGAATGTAAGGAAGTAAAACAAGTATATTTATGCAAATTTGCATTAGCGGAAACACTTCAACACACAACTTAACATATTCCCAAGGCTCGAAGCCTCAGCATAGCATGATAACTCAGTACTGCACCTCCCTACACACAAAAGCACTCAGAAAAGAGACCATAAAGAAGCAACAGATCCCTCTTGGAGTCCCAGCATGCTCAATGGAGACAAAACTTTAAAATCAAAGAAAAAGATGTTATTCTGTTTCCTCAAGTTACCCGAACAAAAAATAATCATTAGAAAAATGAAAGATTTTTCACAGTCCATTATCTTCTGAAGTTTACAGTAAACTTTTGTGATTTGCTTATATTAACATCTTATGTCCTGCTAACATGTTAATAAGTGACACTCCCTGAAATATTTGTCCCTTCCTCCTCCTCTGACTTAAAATGGGTCTGCTGGTTTCATTGATAAATGACTTTTCTCCTTCAGGCAGAATGGGGGCTGCAAACGTGAGGGGGCTGCACACTTTTCTTGCCCCAGGCAAAGCAGAAGTGTGTCTGAGCCAGGCTGCTGCCTTCTATTTGGACCCCACTGGTACCAACAATTTCTCTCCCTCCCTCCACATCTTTTTGCATTCACCTCCACACAGTTTGAATCTTTGACTTCTGGTGATGGTCTGGTCTCCTCCACCAAGGAAACTTCCAAAGTCAGTTTCCAGAGGCATTCTGGATCAAGGGGTGAGGGGAGGATACACAGCTCAAACCTATGGTTGCCACTTGAACTGTTGGAAATTCTCTGTGGTGAGAGAATCCCTTTCTCGTTATAGCAGAGTGCACAGAGGCACAACACAGCGGATTTAGTTAGGCATGTAGCCATCCCCGCTGGCTCCAAAAAGGCAGTTGCTGTAGATTAGCAATTCAAAGTGTCCACGCTAGATCTCACTGGATCTCCTGGAACAAACCTAACTCTCTAGTTGCAGTACATGCAGCTCAAAATACTGGGCTCCCATAACCTGTTGGAAATTCTCTGTGGTGAGAGAATCCCTTTCTTATTATAGCAGAGTGCACAGAGGCACAACACAGCGGATTTAGTTAGGCATGCGTGTATGCTGAGAGTAAAGTAACCAATTCATAGTTTCAAATCAATATATAAGGCATTTATTAAGGAACTCCATTCTAGATAGGAAAGTGAGGAGTTAGGATCTCTAATCTATCTATCTATCTGGATGCATATGGATTCTGCATCTTCTCTGCACACATGGTGCAGAGAGAGAGGGTTGCCATGTTGCAAGGTAGAAGGGCAGGTAGAGAAGAAAGAGAGAGGAAGGAAGTTAGTCCCTGAGATTAGCAATCTACATTTCAAAGGGATAGTGTCAGAGCAGTAGAGAAGGGATGACCAATGTCTTGACCCTCTAGCCCTCTGACTCACTAGTCTGTCCTCCACTGTCTGAGACAAGACAGCGCAAAGTCCTTAACTTCCAACATGAACAAGGTCCACTGTGGGGCAAAGTCAGAAGGGTGAAAGTGTTCCTCCACAGAATTCCTCTCCCCACTTCTCTTTTGGCAAACTTGGTGAGAGAGGAGAGGGAGAGAGCAACAGGCTGTTTGTGCACAGCAAGTAAGGAAAGGCACCTGAGGTACCAACACACACAAACACCATGTGGGGGAGCAGGGGGGGGGTACAACTCACCAATACAAAAAACTCCAAAGTGCCCACACAGCCATGCTCTGTCTTCAGCAGTTCATGTAAAACACACACCAGGAGGTGCAGCTGCTTCTCCAAGTCTTTCCTGCTCTCTCCCTTCCTTCCCTTCCCTTCTCTCCCTCTTTGCTTTCTTCTGCCATAGTCACCCCACTCACCATCCAATGTGCAAACAGGGGGAAAGGAAGGAAGGCAGCTCAATGCAGACGGACAGCTCTCTGACTTCTGATGGGGAGGAGGTGGGAAAAGCTGAGCAGACAGGAATGCTTGAGAGAGGTGAGCCTTGCAGAGGGAGGCGAGAGCAAAACCTGAGAGACAGCTGCTCAGCTCGATTGGACTGTGGCTCTTGCTGGTTGCTTCTGCTTCAGGCTTGCCCTTCCTCACCTGAGCCTCATGCGTGTGTGCACCATGAACAGCTTGACGACACTGGCGTGGTGATGGCATCACATGTGCGAGTGCATTCGCAGTGCAGGTACAGCCTGATTGGCTGGGTGTTTGTTTATTTATATACGATCTTAGATCAAACATCAATATACGCAGAATATACACAGTAAAAGGAAAATAATGGAAACAAAGTCTAAAATGTCATCAAATATATAAAATCAGGAATCTTTGACAGTAACCGATTGCTGTGCTCTAGCTTCTCTTAGTTTGGTCAATGTATAACAAAATTTAGCAACCGCCAGGGATATTGTTGGGTCCCTGTCTTCTAATAAGCATATAAGAATTGTCTCCACTGAGTGGCTTTGGAGATCTTTCAGATACTGAGATAAAAATAAATCTCTTTCATCTGTATAAAGTGGGCAATGTAACAGTGAATGCGTCAGTGTTTCGGGAGCAGCTCCGCAAAGGCATAGTCTCTCCTCATAGGGTTTTCTCTCAAATTTCCCTACTAGCATCGCTGAGGGTAAAGCATTCAAGCGAGCTCTTGTAAACGCCCAGCGCAGCTTTGGTGAATAGATTGTATAGAAATAAGAGGCTGTGACCCAGTCTTTCTAAGTGCTTAGGAATTGTAGCGGCCTATTTACGGAGGCCCTTTCCTCCTGGAAATTTATGTCCCTAAGCCTTTGTTTAACTAGGGATCTTGCTGTTGACTTGCCCTGTTCTAACAATTGTACTGGGCAGAAGCCCATCTTCCGGAGTCTTTCCTCAACCATCATACACCAACGGGGTTGTGGGGTAGTGGCAAGGAGATGAGGTATAAGTCCTGCCGGGTAAAGATAAGTCTTAATCCAATACAGGATTATGAGCAGCCAGGCCCTGGTCTCCAATTTCCATAGCCCAATCTCCAGCCGGGTGGGTGGAAGTGCCTGTCTGCTCAGCAGCCTTCTTGCCTGGCCCAGCCCAGCCCAGCCTCACCATCACCACACATGCACTGAGCCTGGCTGGGTTGGGCTGCTGACAGGCCGGCAGGCAGCAGCAAAACCAGCCCTCACTGCCTGGCCTTCACTCACGTGAATTATGCTTGCATACGCAGCTGCCCAGCATGGTGCAAGTGGGCTAGCAGCAGATCTTTCACCTCATTGTGGGGGCAGACCTGTGCCAGTGGGTGGGTGGGGTTGGACATCCACCCAGAAGTCTGGTCCAAAGGGTGCCTCTGCTAGCATCATATGAAGCAGTCCAGCTTCTATTCAGGGGTTGATTGCTGTTCAGGGCTTTGAGGCAGAGGAAGGGTCATGTTTTGCTTTACCCTCCTTCCCACCTTCACTTAATCTGCCAGTTTGATTCAGAACTGAAGCTTCCATGGCCAAATAGAATTGTACATCCGAGCTTCACACAGCTCTCGAAGCTACCATGAATCGGCCCTCTCACTGAATCCCTATCCAGGTATTCCTAAAGTGTGGGCACTGTACCGACTCTCGGGCACAGTGTGCAAGAGAGCATGTCAGAAATCCCAGCCCCTGGCACACTACATCTCCCTGTCCCCATGCTCTTCACATGTACAGCATTTGAGGTACTAACTGTGTGCTCAGATTCTCCCCAGGACTGGAAATTCTAGGGTGCCATTACATTCATTGTTATGGTCAATAAAGAACATAAAAAACCATGAAGAGCCCTGCTAGTTCAGACCAGAGGTCCAAATAATCTGTCATCTTTCTTTCTATAGTGGTCAACCAGACATCTCCAGGAATTCTACAGCTTTCCCCATTCCATAGCTTTCCCCAGCAACTAGTATTCAGTGGCATACTGCCTGTGAACCTGGATGTCCCATCTATGGATGTTCCCAAATTTGTCCGGTAGGTTCTGCCTGCTCAACAAAGTAATTGAAATAAACACACACTCTGCCCTATGTGCCAGTATTGGGGGGAAAACTCAGTTGTTGTGCACGTGGAACAGGGCCTTCTCAGTTATTGCCCCCAAGCTTACTTACTTATTTACTTACTTATTTGATTTCTGTACTGCCCTTCCAAAAATAGCTCAGGTCCAGTGGATGTCCATTCCCTGACTTCCACTGCTGTCTTTAAAAAACAAGTAAAGACCTTGCTGTTTGTTCAGACTTTTAACCCTCAGGGGGTGCTGCTTTCTCCATGCTTTTGCTGCTCTTTCTCTAGATTTTATGGTTTGTATTCTTCATTGATTTTAAGATATGATTTTGTATTCTTTATATGATTTTATCAATTTTACTGTTATATTTTAACCTTGTAAACCATCTTGGGGTAAGTTTATTTATGAAAGGCAGTATAGAAATCTAATTAAAAGCAAACAAAATATAGCTGCCCTAGCTTATGAAAACAATGGCAGCTTTGTCAAGACTTTGTTACTTGAATGTCAAATGTTTGGGACTTGAGACAGACGTTATTTATAACATTTTCTTCCTACTCTTCCTACAAGAAGCTCCAGTATACATGATTGCCAACTCCCATTTTATCACATCAACCCTGAGAAGTAGGTTCTGCTAAGAAATAATAACTAGCCCAGTGGCTAGCTACGACTGAGTTGGGATTTGAACCCAGGCCTCCCCTGTCCTAACACTAACTGCTATTCCACATGACATACATGTCATGCTATTCCACACCTCCCACACACACCACAATAACCCTGCTATCATCTCCATGGAGCTCCAGAAACTCCCCCTATGAAAAAACCTTTTGACAAGAGGTAATAACTCCAATTCATCCAGAAGGTTTGCTGTCATAAGAGTATCCCATTCATGTCAATAGAGAGACTGCCCAGAGAACAATTTGTTACGGGGTGGCTAAAAAAAGTTTTTTTAAATTATTATTATTATGATGATTATTATGATTATTATTATGATTATTATCAGCAGCAGTAGCAGCAGCAGCCACATTTTGCAATTAAAAGATGAAAGGTTTTTAAGATTTGAATTTGCTTCTGATCTTGAAAAAAATAGTGAACACATTTTAAATGATTAAATTTTGAAAAGTCGCATGATATTTCATTACTTGTGTTTTTTACATGTTCAATCACCTATCCCTATTTTTTCTGAAAATATCAAATGCTTACCCATATAATATGCACTGGCAGTTTGTGCATTCAAAAAGTGATGTTGGTACAAGCCACTCCCACCACATCTTCACCTAGCTCCACCTATCCAAATCTTCTCCTACTTGCTCCATCCAAGTTTTACTCATGGAAACGCCCCCTAAGTTGAACTTCCATGCACAAAGTGCCTGGGCAGGGCGGGGGTGGGGGGAGCTGGTTTTGTGGTAGCAAGAATGAATTGTCTCCTTTGCTAAGCAGGGTCTGCCCTGGTTTACATTTGAATGGGAAACTACATATGTGAGCACTGTAAGATATTCCCTTTGGGGAAGTGGCCACTCTGGGAAGAGCACCTGAATGCTTGCATGCAGCAGGTTCCAAGTTCACTCTCTGGCTTCTCCAAGACAGGAGATGCCATCTCCTGCCTGCAACCTTGGAGAAGCTGCTGGCAGTCTGTGTAGACTGAGCTAGATGGACCAATGGTCTGACTCAACATAAGGCAGCTTTCCTATGCAGTACAAGGTGGAGACAAATGACTTGCCCAAACTGAGTACAAGTCACATGTGGAATATAAGTCTCAAACATCAAATGAACAATTACCGCTCATTTGAACCCCCATTTCCTACAAAACCATGGTATACCATGCTCTAAATTACAACTCTTTCCCTATCTCCAGACTTATCAAAACAAAATTAAAAAGACATCTAGGCTGCTTCACAAAGCAATGTTTTACAGATTGCTTCTTCTCCACATAACGTCTTATCTTACAGAATTCTCTCACTACTGCAGTGGATGGTGATGGTCACTAGCTTAGGTGGCTTTTAAAAAAATTAGATAAATGCACAGAAGACATCAATAACCTACCTCTTACTCATAGCTAAATGGAACACAGAAATGTAGGGAAATGCCTTATACTCAGTCAGACCATTATTGCTCAGTATTGTCTACACTGAGGTCATTCACATTACCACAAGAGAATGGGATGAGGGGAGGACAGGAGACTGCCCATCTGCCCATCAGAGAGCTATGCTACCCACTCATCCACATGAGCAGTGCAGCAGTAAGCCTAGTGGTAATCAGAGTGGGAGCAAGCTGGGCTCATCAGGCATCCCACAATGCACTGTGCAAGCACTGCGGCACCTTGGGGAATCTCTGCACTGCCTGGCTGCTGCTTCCCCCTGGCTCTATTATAAAGATGGCTACCAGAAGCACAGAACACAAGACAGAGTGAGGTAGGAGGCACATGCTTGTCCTTTAAACCTGGTAGCCAACCAGGGATACCCAGGGCAGGAGCAGCAGGACTGGGAGAGATCCTGGGGCCCAAGATGACCAGCACTACCTGTACTAGCCTTGTCCTACCTAGGTAGGGCTGGTTGTAAGAATGGGCTCACTGAATGGTACCAGCTCTCCAAGGTATCAGGCAGAAGTCTTCCCCAGACCTATCTGGAGATGCCGGGGATTGAAACCAGGACAACAAAGATACTCTACCACTGAGTTGTGGCCCCATTCCCAAATGGAATCCACATGTTCAGAGGCAGTATACCTCTTATTAGCAGATGACAGAGACAAACAACCGGGAAAAGCCATCAGCTGCACATCCTGGCTATGAATTTCCAGAGACATCTGGCTGAGTGTAAACAAAATGTGGACTATAGTCCTTGTACTTAGCCAACAGGACATTTCTTAGATTCTTAAGCAACAGCCAGTCAACAGAAGGGATGATAGGTGCCCATCCTGCAATCCGGAAACCCAGCTGCTGGGTTTATGGGATGGAGCAGAAGGTGCCAATTCTCAAACCAGCAACCCAACTGCTGTGCTCAACGGGCATGGTAGGAGCCTATGCAAGCCACCCAGCTGCTGGGGTTCATGGTGGCGGCAATGGTGACAGATCAAGAGGAGGTGTCTCTCTAACACCCACCACCACCACCCCCCAAAAAATGTTTTTAAAAATTGCCAGTTGCTGCAAAAAAATAGTAGTACTCCAGCAACTACCCTAACTAAAACACACCGATATTAACCAAGGTCTATTGTCGATTATTGGCTTCAAAAATTGGAATTAAATGTAGAATTCCTTTAGAAAGAATGAAAAGGTTTAATTATCAAAATGTAGAGAGACTAGCGTGACTTGTCCCCTTAGCTAAGCGGGGTCTGCCCTGGTTACATATGAATGGGAGACTTGATGTGTGAGCCCTGTACGATATTCCCCTCAGGGGATTTAGCTGCTCTGGGAAGAGCAGAAGGTTTCAGGTTCCCTCTGTGGCTTCTTCAAGATAGGGCTGGGACAGATTCCTGCCTGCAACCTTGGATAAGCCGCTTCCAGTCTGTGAAGATAATACTAAGCTAGATGGACCAATAGTCTGACTCAGTATATGGCTGCTTCCTTTGTTCCTATAAGACTATGGGCCTGAGCTGTGGCCTCGGGCCTCCAATCTTTTCAGCACCTAGCAATGCCCTTCAATCTACTTCCTGTAA
This sequence comes from Hemicordylus capensis, assembly GCF_027244095.1. Classification (NCBI taxonomy): domain Eukaryota; kingdom Metazoa; phylum Chordata; class Lepidosauria; order Squamata; family Cordylidae; genus Hemicordylus; species Hemicordylus capensis. Next base: position 161,877,214 of record NC_069661.1, read on the forward strand.
GTAGGCTAAACACAATGAAAACTCCCATTTTTTTCCTCATTCAGTCGTAAGTATGGGTTCTGGACTAGAACTGCAACAGCTTTTCAAAACGCCTCTGTTTTCCTAGCTCTGCCTCCAGGTAGAGGCAGTCAAGATGTCAAAATTTAAAAATGGGAAGTTGTGCAGTCAGCAGACAGCTATGCACTTCCACAATAGGCAAGACTGTCTATCACCCATCTCTCCTCTACAATGGACCAACAGCACAACTACATGAATAGTAGCACAACTACAGGGACAGCGTCTACCTTTTGCAGATGTGCAAAAGGTACAGACCTTTTCCACATCTGAATGGGAATTAAAGATGAGACCTGGAGGGTAGGAGGAGAATAGGAAAACATGAGTGTTTGACTGACTTGACTGACTGATTGAGGCCACAACCATGCATATTGTGGTTTCCCGCCCCCCGTTGTGGTGTGTGTGGGAGGGTCTTTTTAAAACTAGCAGTTGGGCAAGCCATACTCTTGACATACATAGAAACATGAAAGGAAGAAAGGTTCTGGTAGTAAAGAATGCTAACAATTTGAGAAATGCTTGGATAGCTTCCTTATTGTCCTTAATTGGTAGCTTTATATACAGCAGCAAAAAGCAATTTAAACAATACTTGCTTTTTATGGCTTATGCATATGTAGGCTGTTTGGATCACATCCCGCATATTGGAATGAGAATCATTTTCTTTGCTACACTTCTAAAATCAAGGTCACCGGGGGAGGGGGGAATCAACACTAAGATATGCTGTGTATGTAGCAATATATATGTTAGTTTCTGATCTGAATCTTCTGTTTCCAAATTCTTTTCCCTGAAAATACATTTTTTAAAAATTCTAGTCCAAGCCTATAACCTGTGACCTATCAAGCAGCACACCACCCACCAGCTATGAGGTTAGCCCACTGGGGGCTGAGTAAACCTTCTGTTTTTGCTGACTGTTTGGAATGGTAAGAATGGGGGTGGGCACCTAGTAGGCCCAAATCCAGGGCTGGTGGGCTGCATTTGGCTTGATGAGTCACAACTCGTGCAGCCCTGTTCTAAATACATAGCAGTGATGATTAATCAGACCTGCAGACATTGATTATAGAGGTGGAAATCTAGTACAAAGCCTCTTCAGGAAGGATGCCTCCAGTGCTTGCTTTGTGATCTGCATTCCACACACTCATACAAGGTGTTTTCAAAATAGTTCAAAGGACATGATAGCAATAAGTAGTGCTTTCCCGAACGTGGTAGTTTTACAGCACTGCAATTTCCTTCAAGTTTTACTGCACTTTCCCTTAACTTGGGGTCGGTGCTCTTTAAAACACAGCTTGGAGAGTTGGGTGCCAGATTCTGGATCAATTACACATGCCCACCATTCCCTCTAACAGAGATTCCCAGATGTTGTTCACTACAACTCCCAGCACCCCCAGCTGCAGTGTCCTTTGGCTGGGGATTCTGGGAGTTGTAGTCAACAACATCAGGGAATCCCTGTTAGAAGGAACACTGCCCATGCCACCTAATAACTTATTTGGGGAAACAAAAACTCAAACTTATTATTATACTATATGGACTCACTTTTGTTCTAATCCAATGCCCTTCAAGGCAGGGCATACTACACTAAGGGTACAATCCTAAACCTTAACAACAACAAAACAGGTTACCTGTCTACCCCGCCCCACTTCATACAAGGGAATTGATTCTTCATGCAATTCATGTCTGAAAACAGTTAGAGCTATCACCCAAAGGATGGGAGACAGTAATGGGAAGAAATAATGTCTCTGTTGTCGTCACGTTGCCAAAGTGAACAATATTTTCTGTTCAATACTGGAAATGTCTATCTGATATTTTAAAAACGCATACAAAATTATCTTTTAAAAAACACCTTCTGTGAAGGGGGCAGTTCACACAGCCCCTGGCAGCTACTTGGCATTTATCCTAAGCTGATCTCCAGCTGCATCAGACTGTGATGAGGCAGTGTGTGCACCTTGCCAGCACACACTAGGCTCAGTCTGTTTCTGCTTGTGGCATGTCACTATAAACAAGCTACTTCTTAATTTCAATGGAAACATTATCTAGCACTCTACAATAACTCCTAGAGAAAACAACCAACAGCTGCTAACCTCTGCACTGTCTCCCAGTTAGGTTCCAAAGCTGGTCTGGTATGAACCCATGTATGGGATCCTTAGAAGTCAACAAAAATGCTCCATATGAAAGCTGTTCTCACAAGCAGCCAAGCCTAGGTTCGGCTACCCATGAGAACCACAGGGACCCATGTGGATCCTGGTGGTGCTGTGCTGCCAAACCCAACTCTGTAGCCTGGCTCTTAGCCAAAGTTAAGGGCACAAGCACACCCTTAACCTGGCTACTGGGATTGTGTGTGTCCTTGGGTTGCTGGAAGCCCAAGCGCAGAGAGACGGGTGCCTAGAGCACCCATCTGATGGGGGAATCAGACTTTCCACCGACACCATCAGTCTGATGGGGGAATCAGACCATGCTTGGTGTATGGTGCATTGTGGGATTCCCAGAAGCTGGGATGTGTCACTTTGGCCTCCAGAAATCCACACTGCTTGGCACAGCATAGATCATCTGGGAGTGCAGTCTGCACTCCAGGCAACATTTGTTTTATCATTTGGGGGCGGGGAGGAGATAGATGAAACCCTGCCTCCCCCCCCATCTGCTCGGTAGCTCATGTGAATACCCTTATAATCTTAATATTCAGTGGCTGTCGTTATACCGTGGGGTGTGTGTATGTAAACTGCATATATCACTTTCATATTTGCTTAAAATGCTTGTCAGGCACTATTCCACAGTGAAGCAAATGTGTTTCACTTACAGACTATACTATATATGATTGCTTAAACATTATATTTCAGGAGGCAGCCTTCACTCTGGGCATATTTCTATGGAACACTTTTAACAGAATTAATTTTGTATTTCTGTAATTAATTTGAAAATGTGATGAAACATGAACATTGCATTTTTATAGACTCAAAAGCACTCTCCTAATTAACTTAATGAATTCTTGTGAACTTTTCATCTTGTATACTCAAAGAAGGAAGGTACAGAAAAGTCAAGACGGAGACTTGTTTGAGGCTGAAGAAAGGAATGCATACACCATGAAGATTGTAACCTCTGTTCTGTTAGGACTGTGCCTGTCTGGGTTTGGATAGTGCCTTCTTGAAAACTTGGTAGCCATATGCCCAGGGGACTAGATATATAAATATTTTAGATGAATAAATAGGCCAGTTTCCATCTATTTGGGATTTGCAGAGTTACCATTGTAAACCACTGGAAGCTACCTGATGATAATGTTGAAATACATAATTTAAGAGCTGTATTGACCTAAACTGACTCTCCTAGCAACGTGTTGGATTGGAAGAGGCCAAGGCCAAGAGGCTATGGAAAGAGCAAAGGTGGTTTCAGCAGATATTCTTCACAAACATCTTACACTGAAACCTAGAAAATAACATTCAGCAGATTAATTCCCCATCAATCTTCCTTGTACTGGTTGATACATTCACCCAACCTATACTTCTTAGCACAGTTCAGAGGGCTGTTTTTAACTGAGAGCCAGCGTGGTGTAGTGGTTAGAGTGCTGGACTAGGACCGGGGAGACCCGAGTTCAAATCCCCATTCAGCCATGAAACTAGCTGGGTGACTCTGGGCCAGTCACTTCTCTCTCAGCCTAACCTACTTCACAGGGTTGTTGTGAAAGAGAAACTCAGGTATGTAGTACACCGCTCTGGGCTCCTTGGAGGAAGAGTGGGGTATAAATGTTGTAATAATAATAACAACAACAACAACAACAACTAAGGTGTTTGATGGTCTAGACTCAACAGTATACCTCTCTCTGTATGGTTATTTCCATAATTTAAAAAAGTGGAGAGGCCCTGCTAGGTGTCCCCTCATATCAGGAGGTCATAGAAGGCCTTTTTTAGTAGTGGGCTCGGCATTGTAGAACTCTCATCAACATTTGCAAGAAAAAAAATAGAAATAATTGCTTTTCAGATTTTTGATGTGACTGGCATTTTTTTTTTGTCTTCTGTTCTTTTTGCACTTGTTTGATGACTGTGTGATAAAGTATATCATGACTGCAAAAACAGGTTTGTTAAACACTAGACAAGGTAACAATACACGGCTGGTGGGCTGTGTCCAATTTTGTGGGTCAGAAATGGAGCAGGTCAGGTATATATGATCTTTATTTATGCTTGCAAGATGTTTTGAGTAATAAGAGACATTTATTGTATTTTTATTTAATTGTTCATCTTTCTCCTTCCCCTACCCAATAGTCTATTTACTAAGAAATAAAATTTCAGAGGAAATGATTTCCAAGTAAGTACACAGTACAAATCAGAATGTGTATCTCCTGGGCCCCACAAAAACACTGCCTCACTTTGCCATCTAAGACACAATCTTCCAGAACTCATGTGTATACCAGGTGAGTGTTACAGTACAGAGTTTAGAAAAATATGGAGTCCAGATGGTAGAAGATCTGCAGAGAACATATGTTTTCCATCAACACTTAGCTTAATGTTTGTATAGGTTTCCAGTTGATTGTCATCACATCATTTTGGCATGTGATCTGAAGAGGTCTGATGTACTACTTACTGTTTAGGAACCCTGTATATGCCATTATGAGCTCCTTGAAGGAAGAGTAAGATGTAACATATGTGAAATTCTTACTTTCAGACCTCTCCACCAGCATCTTGCCAGTCTCTGTGGAAACCACCACAGATTGACTCTGAATTATCAATTATGGATTTATTTTCTGTATTTATATTTTGTAAATAAATAGTGGTTGGTGGTTTGACAGATTCTTTTTATCTCTCTTTCAGGCTAAATAACACTGTGCCAGTCAGGAGAGATTTGACTTGATGTTTCTTGATCAAGAATTTGACTTCAAGTAATCATTGGATTTAGCAACACAGCATATATAAAAGAGGGAAATCGGCTATAACCCACCACCACCAGTATAGCTTGTTCAGTTTTTATTTGTAATAAATCACTATTCTAAATTTTATCTGAAATAATAGTGCATGTGTGCCTCTGCATAGGGATACACATGCAAATACCACCATTATTGTTTAGGAAAATAGAATCATAGGACTTTAGAGTTGGAAGGGATCTTTGAGGTCTTCTAGTCAAATGTCCTGTAAAGTCAATAAGCTGTTGCATCCTTCTTGACAGAACAACATAAAAGAATTTTAGAGCTGGTTGGGACCTTGGAGTTATTTATAACCAAATGATAGTCCTTCGTTTGACAATGGCCACATTCCACACGTAATGTGAAACCAGAGGTTGCCAAACCCACGGTTAATTTTTATAACCCTGAATTACATCGCAGACTTTTGTCCAACCATAGCCCAGCAACCTCCAGTTTAAGGGTAGGAGAGCCACTCCCTCTTCCTGGTCCTCTGAGTCTACATCCCAGCAAGCTCCATAGCGCTCATGTTGCAGGACTGTGGGCAAGGTGTCAGAACGTCTGCAGGGCAGCAGCCACTGGCCATAATCTTCAAGGGTGTGTGCTGGGCATGATCGTGCCTGTAAGAGCCCTGCACCAAAACAGCCTCACAAAAGTACAATTGATGGCAATGGGGGAATGCAGAGGGACACTATTTTTTTATTATTGCAGGAAGGATCATGAGAACTTCCTAGGAAGGAATATGTATATGAGGGCAAAAGATCCTGGGGTCTGGTCCACTGTGACCAAGGATGTGAGAGAGGAGAGCTGGTCTTGTGGTAGAAAGCATGACTTGTCTCCATAGCCAAGCAGGGTCTGCCCTGGTTGCATCTGAATGCGAGACTTGATGTGTAAGCACTGCAAGATATTCCCCTCAGGGGATGAAGCCGCTCTGGGAAGAGCAGAAGGTTCCAAGTTCCCTCCCTGGCTTCTCCAAGATAGGGCTGAGAGAGATTCCTGCCTGCAACCTCGGAGAAGCCGCTGCCAGTCTGTGAAGACAATACTGAGCTAGATAGACCAATGGTCTGACTCAGTATATGGCAGTTTCCTATGTTTCCTATGTGTTTGTGATGGGTTCCATAAAATGAAAGACAGGCACTTACTTCTGTGGAAGTGCTGTGCTTGGGGAAACCACTAAGGTGATGGCAGCCATCATTTTTATTTCACAGAAGGCCCTATGGAAAGTGTCTGCCAGAGGATTAATGAGAAATAGAAATGGAGGCCACCAGTAGTAAATGCATCACCACCACACACAGGGTGCCCCCCCCCAATTTTGCTCCTGTTTCCTAGAAATTGCTGAAACAGTCCCTCAACATTTGCCACCTGAAAATGAGGTGACAAAATTGTGAGAGCCATTTTGGGTCTTCCCTAATAAGTGTACAAACAAGAAAAGCATGCTTAAATATAGTCCATAAAATTGCACAGCTTTGCTATGTTGGCTTTGTATATTAATGCTTAAACAACACGGTGGCAAGAATTATACTCAACAGGCTACTGGTGCTTCCAAGTCTACTAACCAGAAAATCTCCTACACTTTTAGGAAATGAATTTGGAACACAGTATTATTTCTAAAAGATTGCCTGCAGGTATCCCCTAAATAAACCAATTTTTAACAGTATGGGTACAGTCCAAACCTGGGGCTTCCATATATTTAGAATGTTCAGAGGCACATAAAGAACAGAATGCTCTGTAGCTTAGAGCACAAGAAATGAGAATAGGCAAGCACCTCTGAAAGGCTTCAGGTGCCAGCTTTAGCTCTTCCAGTGATGGACATTTCATGCTGAAAGCAGCTTATAACACTACAATGAAATGATAAAGCAAGGCTTGATCGTCATGTGGCTTCTATGCTTAGTAGCAAACTTGCTCTAGGAAAAGGCAACTCAGGGCCAATTCCTATGTTATTTTTGGACATGCCAAAGTCCTCATGAGCTAACTTGACTTGAAAGGTGAGCCTTTGAAACAGTTGCTTGGACTTGGTAACTTTTCATTTTCCTATGAGAATTCTTTTGCACACAAATGCCTCATCCATTGAAACAGACCTGGGATACTTTTTACAAATGGCATCTGCAGCAGCTGCAACCTTTCCTAGAGCTCTCCTTCCTAACTGAGCAAAGAGGCACCATTTAAAGTGGTGATTCTCTTATATTTAGCAGCAGGAAAGCAATTACTAGTACAGCATCCCTCTAGTGATTGCTGCTGGAGTCTATCTTATTTTTCCATTTAGATTGCGAGCCTTTTTGGAACCATCTTATCTAATCCATCCATCCATCCATTTATTTTCTTTGTAAACTGCTTTTCAACAAAAGCAGTACATAAATATTTGTTGTAGTTGTCAGTCTCACCACAGTCATTCCATGGCTTTATAACCTTTGAGAAAGAGTATTACAGTGAGATTGTGCACGTGACCAAAAGAGGGCTGGAGTGGGGGCAGGGATGAACTTACCTTCCCCCCAGACAATCAGTGGGCTCCTCTTGGGTGCACGACCGATACATGTTGCTCCCGGCAGCGTGAATCACTAGAGGCTGGGAAAATGAGTCCTAGCCTCCAGGAAATGCAAGTGGTGCAGTGCTTTTAGGGATTTCCCCATGAGTCAGGTGTTCCAGTTGCCCAACTCTGTGCATGCTTGGGCTGTGTACATAAACATGCTTGCATCCTTTAACCCAGGTAAAAGCCCAGGTAAAAACTCAGGCTTGCAGTGGAGGCAGCGCCAAAATCAGCCTCAGTCCTGGTGGTGCACACGAGCAGCCCTACCCAGGTAGGGCTGCCCTAACCTAAGTAAGGTTAGGTTTGTGCAGCCATAGCATAGAATACAGTTTTGCTTCAGAGTCCTATTCAAGATATTGGTCTTGGCCATTAAAGGCCTTCAAAGCCTGGGTCCAAAATATCTTAGAAAGTGCTACCTTTCTTTGAAGGAAAACTGCCTATATTATCTGCTGGTGAAGGAAGTTTCCTTTGCTTATTTCTGTTGTGCTTTGCCATTACTCTGTGGCTGCCTCCTATCTTCTGGCTAATTGCAACAAACCTTTTCACCTGTGTCTGCTGCTGGACGGAGGGGTTGGCAACCATTACAGCTGTAAAGATAGGGATGTGCAAATAGATTTGGGTACAAATCGATTTGTACTCGAATCTAGCTGATTCGGGTGATTCAGAGACAAAACAAATCACCCCTATGGTCCATTGGCTAGATCCAGGTACAAATTGAATCGCACTGATTCGATTCAAATCTATTCGAGTTTCAGATCACTCCTATTAATTCCCCCAGATTGCCAGCTTTCATTATTTTAAAAAATCTAAGCTCTAGCCCTTATAGAAGTGGAGTTATGGAGCAAAATGTGTGGTCACTATTTTTCAAGTGTTTGGATTCTTTGGTGTATAACTTTCATTCAATCAATCCTTATGAGGATTCATTACACACATTCATTTCTTATATTCATTTTGACTGTCTTTTCGACAGCGCCAACTGTCAACTGCCATGTGCCAACTACACTACACTCCCACCCGCAAGGCAGTGGGGTACTACTCAGTTTAAGTTAAGTGCCTAATGGGTAGAGGCTACCACCCAAATTTCAGAGGAATTGTGCAAAGGGCTGATTTTTGGTGAATTGTTGAAGTTTATGCATCCTTAAGATTTCCCCCCATAAGGTATAATGGAGGTGTATCACTTCACATCGGGGGGGAAGGGGTGGCCTAGAGCAGTGTGGGGTTGGTGGTAGTGCCCAAGTGGGGCAAGGAAGCTACCAGAATTTTTTCAAAGGATTTGGGCAGAGGGCTGATTTTTGGTGATTTGTTGAAGTTTACGCATCCCTAAGGTTTTTCTCCATAGGGAATCATGTAGGTTTCAGCAGCCCCATAACTGCACTTGGGGGGCGCTAGGGTGGCCCAGAGCGAGTGGCGGTGTAGTGAACAGAGGGTGCCAGCCACCACCATGGGTTTCTAACCCATGGGGTACAGGGTTCTGTTGTTTCTAAGGTGTTCTGTGTGTGGTTTCTCTGATAGCAAATGTGAGTTGATTCATGGTTTGAATTGAAAATCTCATTTGCTATCAGAGGATCTACACTCAGAACTTCAACAATTCACCAAAAATCAGCCCTTTGCCCAATCCCTCTGAAATTTGGGTGGTAGCCTCCACCCATTAGGCCAGGCATCCCCAAACTGCGGCCCTCCAGATGTTGCTGAACTACAACTCCCAGCATCCCTAGACACAATTTTTTGTGGCTGGGTATGCTGGAAGTTGTAGTTCAGCAATATCTGGAGGGCTGCAGTTTGGGGATGCCTGCATTAGGCACTACCACACCACACCACTCTTTTGGCCCTGGGACCCATTTTTTATCCAAATCGATTCAGATTTGGATTAATTCAGATCCAAATCCAATCTGGGGTGATTCAGATGGTTTAGATCTGGACCCAAAAACAAATCGGGGGTGTTTCGATTCAGATCCAAATTGAAACACCAAAAATCCAAATTGCACATCCCTAAGATGGGGCTGTGCCATCAGTGGGCTGCTGGGCCGGCCACCAAGGTGGCTGGCCTTTGGGGGTGGCTTTCAGGGTGGCACAGAGGACTGAGGCAAGTTATGCTGTTGCTTTAAAAGACTTCTCTGTTTATTTCTTAGATTTTATGCAGGTATGTATTTTGGTGTACCTGGAGTCGGTGGTGGGGAGTGTCCACTGTCCCTGGGGAGATTCCAGTGGTGGTGGGGAACAGAGGAAGATGTGGTATTGGCAGGGTAGCAAACCATAATAGGGTAAGGGAGATCAGGAATTTAATAGCTGTTACCTTTTCCAGCTTCCCTGTCAGCTCTTTGACCTTGGGGAGCAGTGCCAATCTCCCCCAGAACCTCACCTTGCTTCCTTGTAATGCCAGGTCAGTTCAAAATAAAAGATAAATCATTCATGATCTGATTGTGGATGATGGAGCTGACCTGGCATGTATTAACAGAGCCCTAGATGGGGAGGCTAGTGGTCCAGTTTGGGCCCAGTTTCTCCCAGCAGGATATTCTGTTGTAGAGCAGGTGAGAGGACATGGGTGAGGAGGAGGAGTGGCTGTGGTCTATAAAAATATCTCCTTTACCAGGGTTCCTGTCATATTGAATTTGTGTACCTATGTCTGGAGACCACGGATAGAATGGGACTTCTGTTGGTGTACCATTCACCCCACTGTCCAACTGAGTCCCTAACTGAGCTGACTGACTTGGTTGCAGAGCTGGTGTTGGAGTCTCCTAGACTGGTAGTTCTGGAGACTTAATGTTCACTTTGGGACCAATTTGTCAGGATCAGCTCAAGAGTTCATAGTGGCCATGACAACTATGGGCCTATCCCAAGTGGTCTCAGGACCAAAGTACATTGCTGGTCACACTCTTGATTTGGTTTTTTACTCTGAACAGGAAGGTACTCCTGTGATCAGGGACCCCATTGTCATGGATGGATCACCATCTGGTTAAGGTTGGACTTGCAACCTCAGAGTTGAAGGGCCTATTAGGATGGTCTGCCCCAAAAGGCTATTGGATCCAATAGGATTCCAAGAAGCCTTGGAAGGCTTTAAGGTTGGTTCTTCCAGCGACTCTGTTGATGCCCTTGTTCAGACATGGAATATGAACTTACTAGGGCAGTAGACATGATTGCTCCAAAGCGCCCTCTCTGACCCACTTCTAAATTAGCCCCTTGGAATACAGAAGAATTACGGGGGCTGAAGCAGAAAAGTAGATGGCTTGAGAGCAAGTGGAGAAAGAATCAGCTTGAATCCAACAGATTACAACACAGAGCACATTTGAAGATCTATGCTCTGGCAATGCATGCAGCAAAGAAGCAGTTCTTTTCTGCCCACATTGCTTCTGCAAGTTCACATCCAGTGGAGTTGTCTAGGGTTGTGAGAGGGCTCGTACATGCCCCTTCTCCCCTGAATGAGTACTTAGATCCATCAGTTACCTGTTGCGATGTTTTGAATAAGGTTTTTTTGCAGTTAAAATCTCTCATATTTGAGCTGAACTAGACACTACAGTTACTACAGAATCTACTGTGGAGATGTCCAGCAGCTCCTCTTGTGTGACTAAATTGGATCAATTTGAGTTTGTGACTCCTGAGGATGTGAAGAAGATACTTGGGACACTTCGCCTTACCACCTGTCCTCTTGACCCTTGCCCAACATGGCTTATATGATCTAGCAGGGAGGTTATTGGAGAGGGTCTTGTTAAGAACATTAATGCTTCTCTGAAGGAGGAGGGCAGAATGCCTCCTTGTCTCAAGGAGGCAATTATTCAACCACTTTTGAAGAAACCTGCATTGGATCCCTCAGAATTAGGCCTGTCTCCAACCTCCCATGGTTAGGCAAGATGATTGACAGGATGATGGCGACTCAGCTCCAGGGTGTCTTGGAAGAAGTGGATTATGGGAAGAACCCATTTCAAACTGGCTTTCAGGCAAGCTATGTGGTTGAGATAGCCTTGGTAGGCTTGTTGGATGATCTCCAATTAGGAATCAACGGGGGGAATGTGACTCTGTCAATCCTCTTGGATCTCTTGGTGGCTTTCAATACCATTGACCATGGTATTCTTCTGGGATGCCTGAAGGAGTTGGGAGTGGGAGGCACGACTTTGCAGTGGTTCTGCTCCTACCTCTTGGGTAGGTTCCAGGTGTTGTTGTTTGGAGACTGTTGCTCTTCAAAACAAGAGCTCTCTTATGGCTCCTATGCTTTGCAACATCTACATTAAACTGCTGGGAGAGATCATCAGGAGATTTGGTGCAGGGTGTTATCAATATGCTGATGACACCCAAATCTATTTCTCCATGTCATCTTAATCAGGAAATGGCCTGACTTCCCTAAATGCCTGGCTGGTGGCAGTAATGAGCGGGATGTGGGAGGACAAATTGAGGCTGAATTCAAGCAAGACGAAGCTACTCACTGTGGGAGGCTGAGAATTAGGAAGTGGGTTAGATCTGCCTGTTCTGGACAAGGTTCCAGAAAAAGTAAGTACGTAGTCTGGGAGTATTTCTGGACCCAAACCTCTCCCTGATTTTTCAGGGTTAGGCAGTGTCCAGGAGTGTTTTCTATTAGCTTCAGCTAATTTGCCAGCTATGTCCATTTCTGGAGATAACCAGCCTTAAAACAGTGGTGCATACGCTGGTAACAACCAGACTTCACTACCGCAATGCACTCTATGTTGCACTGCCTTTGTACATAGTTCAGAAACTGCAGTTAGTACAGAATGCATCAGCCAGGTTGGTCTCTGGGGTTGCCTGAAGAGATCATATTACACCTATTTTAAAAGAACTACACTGGCTGCCAGTACGTTTCTAGGCGAAATACAAAGTGCTGGTCATTAACTATAATACCCTAAATGGCTTGGGTCAAAAGTATTTAAGAGAACACTTTTTTCATCAACCCCACCACCTATTAAGATCACCTGTGGAGGTCTGGTTGTGGTTGCATCTGGCTCAGTTGGTGGCAATTCGAAACCGGGCCTTTTCTAGAGTTGCCCCTGGACTCTAGAATGTGCTTCCTTATGAAAGTAAAGTTTCCCCTTCTCTGAATTTTTTAAGAAGGACCTGAAAACATAACTGTTTAGCCAGGCTTTTAGTTTATAGTTTTAAAGCTTTGGGTTTTAGTGTGTTTATCTGTATTTTGAAAACTGTTTTGTGTCAATGTTTTAATGGTTTTTTAAGATTGTGAACTGCTCAGAGTCTTTTTTTAATGGGGCGGTTCACATATAAATTAATATACATTCTTTGAAATGTAATAAACAAACAAACAAATCAAATTTTGGAAAATTGCCAAAAATATCAAATTAGAAATATACCATATTTGGAGAGAGTGAGATCTTCTTTTCCTTCCTGTCCTCCTTCCTCGGGAACTTGCATTCATGAGCACATACAGCAGTGGTTATTAGAAATGGATGTACACAGCCTGAAATAAACATGGAATCTACAAAGTGAAAGGTGAAATGCAGTTTAATGGGAAGATATCATTAAAACTACCCTGATATCCAATGGCCTACAGAATCCAAGTGTTATGTACTTCATTATAGTTTTCTCTCTGTGTACATATGGGACCAAGTTACCTGGGTGAACTCCTTCTTCTGCATGATCCCCATTGCACATTAAGGTCATCAAGAGAGGTCATCTCCAGTTGTCGCCAGCTCGTCTGCTGGCTACTCAGAAGCGAGCCTTCTCTGTAGTCACTCCTAGGCTGTGGAATGCACTCCCTAAAGACATTTGTAGTTTAACATCTTTACCAACTTTTAAAAGAGCACTTAAGATGCATTTTTTTATCCTGGCTTTTAGCAATCTTTGAATGTTTTAAATTGTTTTAACAGTTTGCTTTATTTTGTCTTTATCATATTTACTTTTGTGAACCGCCTAAAGCCTTTGGACTCAGGCAGTATATTAATTAATTAATTAATTAAGCAAGCAGATAAGGGCATCTGCTTACATTGGCTGCATTTTAAATACCAGGTCTATGATAACTAGATTTTACATGAAAAGTTGATTCAGTCAGTGGAGCTTAGACACTGAATTACTCTCTATATTACCTCATACAAAGACGCCCATTTGTAATTAGTGCTAGGTCTTACTGCAAACTATGCAATACTTTGGCAATATCCATCCTAACATTAACAATTTCTCACCCTATCATCTGGGTGCAACAGAATTATTCATAGGACAAGATGTCAGGGAGATGGGGAGAACGTAAGGGCATATTGATATTTATTTGAGAGCTTTTCCCAACACAATTTTGGGCCATGAGTATGTCAAACAAGTGTAGGCAGTCACAGTATTTAACTAATGCTTTTGCTTCTTAATTAAATACTTTAGCATTAACAAAAGCCATCTAGAAAATGCTTAGGTTTCTCTTCCTGGGCTAATGTATATGCATAAGTAGCCCAAGCAGTCTCAAATCATTTATGACAAAGATGCCTTTTGTTAAGATAGAGGTTTGGTTTATGGATTATTCAAGAGTTTGTAGCTAGAATAACAATGTATAATTGCTTTAAAAGATTGCTTGTTGTCCCTTTTTACTCTATGCATAAAAAACATCCATAAATCTGTACCTTGAAATAACTTATTGTTTGCTCTTTATTTTACATTCCCAGATGTGATTTATGTAAATGATCTTGAAACAGAAGGGCTGTGCTGATTTAAAAAGTTATATCTCAAGAGCCAGACTTGTGGATTTCCCATTTCTTCCTGCTGCAGGGATACATGTCCTAATACTCACATTTCGCCAGTGTGTGATTTCTGACTAGATAGCTGGAACATATTTGACAATGAGGCTATTCCTACGATCAATGGAAAGCGGGCTTAGTTAGCCCACTTTCCGTTTATCGTGGGAACCACAGGCTCGTGGGCAAGCCCAGTACTCCCAAGGCGGCTAGCCTGCCTAAAAGACCCTCCCCTTAAATGAGGTTAATGGAGCAAGCACTCCGTTAACCTCATTTTGTTGCTCATGTGTGTTTTTGTTGCTCGCAACAACACACGAGTAGACTCCGACCGGAATGCTGCTCACACAGGGCATCCTGGAACTTCTGGGGGCTAACCTGCCCCAATCCACGCCACCCCTGCAGGCTCCATGATGGAGCCGGCAATCGATCCAGCCACCCATGGCTCTGGGTAGGATCATCTGCGATGACAGTGGGCTAAGTCCGCTCTCCCCGAAGACCCGACAGAAGCCTCACAATACCTCAAGGTATTGAGGCCAGGTGCCAAATGCTACCTTGCCCCATGACCCTGGTGGGAACCAGCCCCCTTTCAAAACCAACTTCTGCACGCGTAGAAAGTGGCACAGGGGGCAGGATGGAAAGAAAGTTGTCAGAAGCTTCCTCTTCTCTCCTCATGCTTCTTGCAAGCTTTGCAAAGCATGTGAGGTGAGGTGCTCCTTGAGAAGCTTGCAAGGATCAGATTAGTCCTGAAGAGCTGCTCCAATGGCAGCAGTGGGGAACTTGTTGACACCTTGCTGGTGCCCCAGTAATCTGCCACCTGAGGCAACAGCCTCACCTTGCCTCATGAAAGGATGGGCCCCGTTTGATATAGAATTTACGGGGGTGTGTGTGTTACTTTTCAGAATGTACATACAGGTGCGTCAGTGAACGACAGCTGTTTATAGAGCAGTCTACAAAATGCAGTTTTATTCTCAATAAATGTCTCCATTACTGAACCTGAAACAGAATTAGTACATTACTGAAACAAAAGTGTGAAATGTTGAGAGCCACAAAGGAACTTTTCCGGATTCTGAATAAGTAAACAAAGGGACTCTGGGGTACTGTAGCAAGCATCAACAAACTTGTAGGAAATGACCTTCTCAAACAGACTGAAGGAGAAAAGGAAGCAGGCATTAACACTCTCCCTCCTAGTTATCTAAAAAAGGGCAAACAGGAACCTAGTCAAAGATGTGCTAATATCCTCTTGCTATTCTTTAATGTGCTGGGCTCTACACTTGCCGCTAATCCCAGCTGTGCACTGGGTGCCTAAAATACAGGCTGTTTTCAAAAGGGGAAAAGGGCATTTTCCTTCCTCTAGTCCAGGTCATTATTTTGAAGAGGAAACCATGGTTACTAGTAATTAGAATATGTGATTAGCTTTCAAGGCTAAGGGTTAGCTGCCATACTGAGTGTATAAGTGTGTGAATGCCATTCAATGCAAGCTTTTGGTCCATCTGCTTATATTCAGCCTTTATTAGTAAGCGGAGCAATTTCCACACAAGTATTTCCATTAAGAAATCTATGCGGTCCAGTCAGCCTTTCACTATTTGCATCAATTATGTTCTTATAATACCATGTGCTTTAAAGTGGGGATAATCAAATCTTCTCAACCTTTGCCACAATGAGCCACCCTTAGCGAAGCTAGGTGGGGGGAAAGAAAAAACGATGGCTCCCCATTATCAAATAGAGCACCAAACACAGTGGAACACTCATTACCCTCACCTCAGTTGTCCAAATTTTGTGATTATGCAAAATCATTGCTTCTCCCCCATGCAGCCCCATTTAGTCATGAATGTATAGCTCATCTCATCCTGTAGGGTGGCTAACAACAGCTGTTTAAAATGTACAATATCTCATTAGAATGCCACTAAATTCCAATTCAACAGCTAAAATAATAAATGTTTTAACTCCCAGGCCAACTTCAGTCACAGCCCAGATTTTTTGAAAAGCCTTACTTTGTACTGGAAGCTGAGGTTTTGGCATTTTGCCAAAGGAGGGAGCTCCCACAATTACAATATGAACATAGGAAGCTGCCATATACGGAGTCAGACCATAGGTCCAGCTAGCTCAGTATTGTCTACATAGACTGGAAGCAGTTTCTCCAAGGTTGCAGGCAGGAATCTCTCTCAGCCCTATCTTGGAGAAGTCAGGGAGGGAACTGGAAACCTTCTGCTTTCCCCAGAGTGGCTCCATCCCCTAAGAGGAATATCTTACAGTGCTCACACTTCTAGTCTCCCATTCATATGCAACCAGGGCAGACCCTGCTTAGCTAAGAGGACAAGTCATGCTTGCTACCACAAGACCAGCCACCTGACATCCAATCTTTACATACCGCGGCTGTCCAAGCCAAGCATTAAACATGGATGCAATGTTTAAGGTGGTGATCTTGTTCAATATGAATATTTCACACTGGGACATGAGTAGCATGGCTCAAACCCAGGTTAATGGTGTGCTGGCTCTAGATACTCTCATATGCGGAACAAAAAATAACATTCTCTCTGCTTGGACAGGAGTTAATTTTTGAATTGAAATTACTGATTGATATCCAGCCCAAATTACACATGAGTAATTTGTCCTACTGAAATTAAGGGGACAAGTGAGTCAAAGCCAAGTTTGTCCCATTCATTTCAATGGGACTATTCATGAGTAACTTAGTCTAGATGTTAGCCACTGATAGGCAAACTTTCCTTGGTTTGATTCAGATTTGGCTCAGTAACTATGAGTTTTCCCAGCAAGTGGTTTTTTGGGGGGGAAATTATCTGTAAGGCTTCTCTTTCAGCTTGAAAGGCATAAGCATGTGCACTGATGATGCCACAGACGTGCATTTTATAATGTAGTTTGCAGCACTAGCTATGGCCATTTGGAAATTCAACAGGCTCCCACCTTCCAAAAGAAACAAACCCAGGAACATGAACAAGTTTTAGATCTGAAAGAGGTAGAACAATGGCATACGATATTTGTAAGAATCCATCAAGATAAAGAAAGACGCTCACTAAAAACAAAACAAAAAAACACCCCTGCTTGGCCAGGTGGCCTTGGCAGGTGGCCTTGTCACTGTGTCAGTGTTCACACAAATTGACAAGAGTTTCATCACGAAGAATGGATTTAACAATAAAGACGTTTGGGCATCTGATCTGCTAAATGCTCATCATGCATGCGCAAGCAGAAACTCACTTGATGGTCTGAGCTGGAAGAGATATTTGGGTCAAAACTCCCCTCATTGTAATAGACAGAATTACAAACTGGACAAATTCATATTTTGAACCAGATAATTACAGCTTTTTGCAACATCACTAATTGAACATTACGGGGACACAATTGAACAGAGGTTGGATGCAAGAAAGTACCTCATCATCTGGAATATGCCCTCTCAAGCAAATGCTTCGTATTTTGATTTATTTATTGTTAAATCCTGTTGTTTCATAATAAGCCCAGACCAGTCAGGGGTAACTCTAACCTCCTTGACCTAGATTTCTGCTAATCTATTTAGATTTTAGATTGTGAGCCCTTTGGCAACAGGAGACCATCTTATTTATTTATTTATCTTTCTATGTAAACTGCTTTGAGAACTTTGGTTGAAGAGTGGTATATAAATATCCGTAGCAGTAACAGTAATCATCCAAACTATTTTCAGATTATTTCTAGGCCATTCAGATGAACAAGCCTCTGTAGTACTATGGAATATATTTTAAAATGACCATATATAATGCAGTCACTAATATAGTGTCCACATCTGGAATAGTGGCTGAAATACCACACAATGCTATGTCAGCCCAGTAATGTGAGTTCACAAATTGTACAAGTGCAAACATGTGCAATGTGCATGAAACAGAAACAAACAGAAACATGTACAGAAACAAAAATTCTGTAAACCGTCTAGAGATTTTTATACTAGGAGGTATATAAATTCTATCATCATCATCATCATCATCATCATCATCATCATCATCATCCCCCAGTGAGGCACTGCATTGGCGTGGTTGTAGGGCTTGTGCGCTCTGAGGAAGATGAGAGCTATGCCAGAGGTCCAACCATACTGGACAGGTCTCACCAGAGGAGCCAGACGAAGAGTGCCTCTCCCATCAACAATATGGTGAGATGTAACTTTAATAAATCTATTCCGGATCGGTTGTCGCCCGGGTCAACAAGGACCGCGCCAGGTGCTGGAGTTCCTGGACATCTGGTGGCAAGTGGGCTACAGGACTCAGGATCTTCGGTTGAACAACCAGGGCTGGAGACTGCAAGGTTACTGGAAGAAACGTCACTTAACAGGAAAAAATATACGAAAAATGCCAACAAGGAAATAATGATCTGCTGTTACAAGTCTAGTCCAACTAGAAGAGGTTATTTTAAAGAATGTAAAAAATTTGGGAAGAGAAACATCCAGATACAGAAATAACAGAACAAAGGCTAGCAGACCAGAGAAGATTCATAATAAGAAATAAACTATTCCCAGAAGTTGAGCTGGAAGAACTGTAAAGAGCAACACAGGCTCAAGATATGGAAGAAGAATTACCACCAACTGAAGAAGTTGCTCAGGCGCAGATGGAGGAGGTGTTGGAAATAGAGGATGCCACTGTTGCTGAACTGTTTCAAAATCAAAACCAGGCAACCTCCCCTTTGCCTTCATCTCAAAAACCCAAATGCCGTTTAACAGAAAAGCAACAAGAACTAAAGCAAAAAATTACTGAGCACATGAACCGAACAACCACCAGGGTTCGACTTCCAGCTCTAAAAACAGTTGCCAAAAAACAACTTGCTCAGGCATTAAAAGATGTCAATGCTGCACTTGCAGAAATAACAACCAATAATTTGCAAGAAACAAACCAACTAATGTACAGTGCAGCAACAATAACAACACAAGAGCTCGGATATAAGATCAGTAGACCTGTAAAAAAAAGAAAAATCACCTAAATGGAAGATTAGATTAGAAAATAAAATCACCAGGCTTAGATCAGATGCTAGTAAATTAAAAGATATGAAAGACAAGAAGCTGAAGAATGAAAACACCAAACAGTATCTGATCCAAAAATACCACCTAGATTCAAGGAAAATTCGAGCAGTCCTAGAAATAATAAAGCAGCAAATAACAGCAGTTTCAAAGAAGATTAGCAGATACGAAGCCAGAACTACACAACACAGGCAGAATCTCCAATTCCAGTCGAATCAGAGACGTTTCTACCAAAGCATAGAAGGAGAAACTGCAAGAAACCTAGAAACACCAAATAAAGAAGAAACAGTGCAATTCTGGGTGAAATTATGGGACAATCCAATAGATCAGGCATCCCCAAACTGCGGCCCTCCAGATGTTGCTGAACTACAACTCCCAGCATACCCAGCCACAAAAAATTGTGTCTAAGGATGCTGGGAGTTGTAGTTCAGCAACATCTGGAGGGCCGCAGTTTGGGGATGCCTGCAATAGATTATAATAAAAAAGCAGGCTGGGTGAAAGAGGTAAAAAAATGTAACCAACAAATGCAAGATATAATAACAACACCAGAATTAATAAGTGAAAGAGCAAAGAAAATTAAAAATTGGACTGCACCAGGCGATGATGAACTGCATGGCTTTTGGCTTAAACACCTAACAAGCCTTCATAAACAACTATTAAAACAGTTCAATCACATTTTGCAAGGAGGTGATATTGAACAATGGCTAACAACTGGGAAAACTCATGTCATAATGAAAGACTCAGCAAAAGGTGCAGTTCCAAGTAATTATAGACCGATAACCTGCCTGCCAACCATGTTCAAATTATTAACTGGAATAATAGCAGATGAAGTGATGCAACACTTATTAACTAACAAACAGCTTCCAGTTGAACAGAAAGGAAATTTCCCGAACATCAGAGGCACAAAAGACCAGCTGCTGATTGACAAAATGATTTTAGAAAATTGCAAGAGAAGAAAAACAAATCTAAGTGTTGCATGGATTGACTACAAGAAAGCCTTCGACTCATTGCCTCACACATGGATACTAAAATGTTTAGAAACAACTGGTGTCAGCAAAAACATTCAGATATTTATTTTAAAAAGCAATGAGCATGTGGAGTACACAGTTAACAATCAATGGCGAGACACTTGGACAGGTTAGCATTAGAAGAGGCATTTTCCAAGGGGACTCACTATCCCCTCTGTTGTTTGTAATCGCCATGACTCCACTTTCACAAATACTAAACAAAACAGGCCTTGGATACCAAACATCTAAAACATCAAGTAAAATCAACCATCTGCTGTACATGGATGATCTGAAGTTGTATGGAAAGTCCCAGTCAGAAATCAAATCACTGCTAAACACTGTCCGTATATTCAGTAGCGATATAGCAATGGAGTTTGGACTAGACAAGTGTGCTGCATTAATAATGAACAGAGGAAAAATAAGAAAAACAGAAGGAATAGAACTGCCCAATGGAAGCAAGATCAAGAACCTGGAAGAGAAAGAACATTACAAATTCTTGGGCATTCTCTAGGCTGATAACATTGCACACACTGAAGTTAAAAGAAAAATTGGAAGTGAATATAGCAGGAGAGTTAGAAAAATCCTCAAGTCCAAACTCAATGGCAGGAACACCATACAAGCCATAAACACCTGGGCTATACCTGTTATCGGATACACTGCAGGAATAATAGACAGGACCTAGGCAGAGCTAGAGGTGCTAGATCGTAAGACCAGGAATATAATGAACATCAATCATACTCTGCACCCCCGCAGTGATGTAGATAGGCTATACCTCCCTCGTAGCTCAGGTGGAAGAGGAATGCTGCAAGTCCATCAAACAGTAGAGGAGAAGAAAAGAGGCCTTGCAGAATATATCAAGGACAGTGAAGAAGATGCACTTAAAATGGTCAATAATAAGAAACTATTCAACACCAATGAAAGAAAGCAGGCCTACAAGAAAGAACAAGTCAAGAACCGAGCACAAAAATGGAAAAATAAGCCCCTGCATAGTCAATAAATAAAACAATATAACTGGAAAATCAAACATCACCAAGACCTGGCAATGGCTTAAGAATGGCAACTTGAAGAAAGAAACAGAGGGTTTAATACTGGCTGCACAAGAACAGGCACTAAGAACAAATGCATTAAGAGCAAAAGTAGAAAAGTCAACAACAAACAGCAAGTGCCGCCTTTGTAAAGAAGCAGATGAAACCGTGGACCACCTAATCCGCTGTTGTAAAAAGATCGCACAGACTGACTACAAACAAAGGCATGACAAGGTAGCTGGGATGATACACTGGAACATCTGCAAAAAATACAAGCCACCTGTAGACAAAAATTGGTTGGACCATAAAATTGAAAAAGTTGTAGAAAATGAAGATGCAAAAATATTATGGGACTTCCGACTACAAACAGACAAACATCTCCCACACAATACACCAGATATAACTGTAGCCGAGAAGAAATAAAAACAAGTTAAAATAATCGACATAGCAATACCGGGGGATAGCAGAATAGAAGAAAAAGAAATAGAAAAAAAAATCACAAAATATAAAGCTCTACAAATTGAAACTGAAAGGCTAAGGCAGAAAATGACCAAAATAATCCCAGTGGTAATTTGTGCCCTAGGTGCAATTCCAAAACATTTTGAAGAGCACCTCAACACCATAGGGGCCACAGAAATCACCATCAGCCAATTACAAAAAGCAACTTTACAGGGAACAGCCTATATTCTGCGACGATATCTATAACAGCAACAACACTGATAATAAAGTTCAGCCATCCCAGGTCCTTGGGAAGGACTCGATGTCTGTATAAAACAAACCAGTCAATAACATCTGTCTGGCTGTGTAAATAAATATTATTATTATTATTATTATTATTATTATTATTATTATTAATGTTTTACAAGAACAAGACTATTTCCCATGGGCTTACTCTTCTGTAATATCATTTGCACAATTTTTGCATTTGCACAGCTATTGTACATGCAAAGTTATTGGGCTGATGTACCCTTGCCTGGTATGTCAGTCACTATTTCCATTTGCATTACCAACAGGAAAATGAAAAGACTCCACAAGTTTGGAACATCTTGTCTGCAACATCTATCTCTTTTCCTATAGGTGACTGTGCATACTGCTTTGATTATGTTATATATACTGCTATAGTTGCATCCATTTTTCATCACCCTTACTCATATCCAAAAAATCTATATCCATTTGTTTTCCACAATAGGGCAAATAGCACCTTGGGGTGATTTTCACCATGAAAACAGCACAGGAGAAGCAGAAGCACATCCCCACTCCCCAGTACCATGATCCTAATCCAGACAAGGCCCCTTGCAGTTATTTGCAAAATAACTGGAAGATCCAGTCACAAGTCTCAGTTGCTTGCTCAAGTTTGTCCCATATATTTTGCAAACGTTTTTTGTTGTTTTAATTGGAAGATGTGGGGCAGGGGGAGAAAAAGAGATAGAGAAGGAATATGACTAGTGGTGTGTTGAGATGAACAAAAGGGAAATTGGCACCGAGCGGGTGTGTGTGTGTGGCCAGAAGAAAGAACAGATGATGGAGAGGGGGGAATGATGGTACTGATAAAACAGAAAGCTACTTTCCTTGGAATATGACAGAGCCTCCCAAAGAAAGTCTCCTGTCATCTGAAAGACTGTCACCAAATTCAGATGTAACAGGCA